>NC_133410.1:8145000-9395000 GCF_049350105.2 Macaca mulatta | reverse complement strand
AAAGTTGCTCAGAAAGTGGGCCCTAATACAGAGAGCACCATAGTAATCTTGACAAAGCCTGATCTGGCAGCCAAAGTACCAAATACAAGATCCTTCATGTGATATGAACCCTGGTGTGCCACCCAGGTGCTGACTCCAACAGGCTCACTGCTGAGGACCAAGTAAACTCACGAGTCCCACTAAGTTCTCACCAGCTTTACTGCCAGGCTAAGACACATGAGTCTGAAAACTTCAAGGCTAGCCAATGAGGTCCCTGTTTCACACTGCTGTCAGTCACTGTGCAAGGTAAAGGGTTTTGCATCTGCTCCACAGACCAACATCAAATTCATTACAAACTAGCCCCCATATTGTTTGTTTTTCTCTTCGTAGAGCCATCCACAAGGACTGCTGAGCTATTCTCCCTAGAAAAACTTTTCCAGGAAACAGAAGGGTTAATGACTGGCAGACATCACCAAGAGCTACTTCTCCCTTCTAAAATGTGTCACTGGCTCCGTACTTTTGCATGTGGCTAAAGTAGGCCAAGCTACAAACCAAGTCAGCAGTAGCTTCCACCAGAGAAGGTAGCATAACATTGCCAGGCTTCCACAAGTCATGGGAGCTCAAAAAAGTGGTGTATGTCAGGAGAAGATTCTTTGAATTTAAAAAAGGGCATTAGTAGCCCAGTTAAAATGAGATGTACATTGAGAAATGGGATCCAAAATACTTTGTTCACATGTAGTTTTATAAGGGATGCTTTTCTCCATTTCAGAGCTTGTAAGTACAGTGAAGTATATGACAAGTAACAGCAAGAGGCAGTAAACATAATACCCATGTGTGGAGGCCCAAGCTTCCTAACTTCCACTACACTTGAGAGAGCAATGAGTTTTGCCCATCACCTACAACAGTCATCTTAGAACAACTCATGATGTGTAGAAGAGATCCGCAGAGGAGGTGGGTCTAGTTTTAGATACTTGAATATATAAAAATCCAATGTACTTTTTGAGTGAAAAAAGGCAGGACATTTAAAAAGACAAGTCATCCCTTGAAAACAATGAAACTTGGTTATTCAGTGTTTACATTATCGAGTCTCACTTATTGCGTTACTTATTCTCTGCCTGTGCCAGCACTGAGCCCATCCTTCTGCACAAAGGGACTTCCAGGTGGTTTGCCATTTGATTAGAATGATTGACTGCCCCAGGCTACACCCTCAACTCAATTCACTTAATTGCATGCAGCATCATCTCTCAGCAGCCCAGGGGAATTGATGCCATTGGAAGAAACAACAATGATCATGGCAGACAGAACTTAAGGGTAAACTATCCAACTTGTTCAAGTAGGGAAGACATTCTGGGAGACATTCTACAACTTCCTCATAGAGGACCCAGTGATATGGAGCCCAGTCACCTACTTACGTGACCAGGTAGATTCTGATTCTACCCATTCAGTAACTGTTCTGACCCACCCTACATTCCTTGCAACACCGCCCTCCCACCACACATACACACTGGTTCACCACCTTCCTCTGAAATTCCTGGGATCTCTTTAATAAGTGTCAGAGACAAGTAAGTGACGCCTAGAGATATCCTTGTCCTAATGCTTAGAACCCATTAACATGTTTTTCAACATGGCGAGAGGGAATGAAGGGAACACATGGAAATATGCTCCCCTGATTTCTGTATCTTTCTAATTGGCCACCATGTTATCAGAAAGTCAAAGACTAAGAAGAGGGAAGCAAAAGTGCAGGTGGGCAAAAGAATTGAAGATGTACATTCGTCTTTGAGATGAATGACAATTCTAACTTTGAACAATAAAGAGGCCACAAGACAAACAGTGTAAGAGACCTCTGGACGAGTCAGTCAAAGAAACAGTGTCCTCTAGAGAAACAGGAGCCCAACCCTGCCGTCTTGATTTTATCAAAGTGAGAACCATTTTGAGTTTCTGGCCAAATACGAAAACAAGCAGCAGTATCATGACAGAGTTGTCAGGATTTGTGAATTACAGTTCAGTTGCTACTTTGTGATGTTCTCAAGTCATTGGAAGAGCCAAGTGTTGATAGGCTGCACACAGTGACTAGAAAGGTCTAAATCACCATTATAGATACTTCACAAAAAAATTGACTTTAACTGTTGTATAGCAGCCAAGTCCAAAATTGAAGACTCAAGTTAATTTTGAAGACATTGATTCAAATAGGAAAGTTATCAAGTTGACTTTACTTCATCACAGAATGACAAAGAAGCAAAATATGGGGAAAAGGCTCTAAAAATCTAGCAAGCCATTTTTTCAACCCATTTCTTTAGACTCTTACATGGCTGAAATCTCAGCTGCTGATCCCTTGGCCACCAGGAGGGCAGCAACTGCATCTCTAGCCACATGCCTTTGATTGTGTAGTTCTCATGTCCAACAACTGCAGAAGGGCAGTCTGCAGCTGCTCCAGATCAAGAATACCTGCAGCTGGCCCCTGGAAGAGCAGATACCACCAACAGGAAGTTCCCAGAGAAGAGGCTTTCATGGCCATCCCATGATAGACACCAACTCAAATTCCCCTGTAAACTAGGCTCTCTGTCTAGCACTCCATCTCCACAGTATGTCTCCAAGGAGAGGAAGCTACATACTTCTTCAAAACGGATGGCACAGCTAACATAGTAATGGGACTCTAATCAGTCTCCACTTATCCATTCATCCCTGAGGAATTAGTATAAAAGCTGTGGTAGCAATTTGATTTCAGCGCTAAGACTAAACCCCTATTCTCAGAAGCACATGCTATAGTTGGAATGTCATCTCCCTGACTGGGGAAGATTGTTTTCAAACCTCGGAGGCATTCCTGCTCTCTGAATTATCCCATTCTCTTCCAGACTGATGAATGGCAAGTATATTTCCTGGTTTTGGTACTATCTTACAAACCAAAGTTTCAGGAGCATCAGTATCAACCTGCATGAATTATCTTGGAGCCAATGTTATAACCACCTGTAATGTCTGTGTATGCACGATCATGAAGAGAACAAGAAATGCAGTAGTTGACAGATATTAGTCACCCAGGAAGGAAAACCTGTGTATTTTCCACTCCATCCAGTAAAGAAACATTGAGATTTGTCCCACAAGGTTTTGCCTTCATATTTCCTGTTTTCATAGCAAAAAAAAAAAAAAAAAAGATGTACATTTAAGAAGCCTTAGTCTGAGCACTTAGAAGGAAACAGGACAAGAAGTTCAGCATCACAAGAAACAGAACAAGACAGAACTTCTATACCTGTCTGGGCAAGCTTAGAAATCTCTCAGATGAGGCTGTTCACCAGTGAATTCAGCCACCTCCCATGTCTCTGGGTGGAAGATGTCTGAAGACAGCTCAGCTGGGCACATGGAAATGCATGCTGTTGGAGAATCAACATGCATACTCAGACATCCTTGACCAGGGTTGGGGTGGTTACAGACCGAATTCCGGGACCATTTTTTTCTTTCAGTGGTAGGTGAGGGCAAAGAATATAAGTAGCTCTTTGCTGGGATGGGCTACTCCATTGTACACCTCTTACAATACAAGGCATCATGGTGGTTCAAGACACACCCTTTCGTTCTAACCATTTCCAGAGAGGGTAACTATTAATCTCCATCCTAAAGACAGTGAGAAATGGGAAGAAGTTCAGAAATAGCACTTCTAATCTATCGGGAAGAATGAAAGCACATCACTAAAGCTAAGTAAAATGGAACTGACAACTCCTCAAAATTCAACTTCAGGGAAGACAACAAGACTTTTCAGGGTAAGTACAAGGTTAACTTATGTGGTCTCCCTGCAGGTCAGCTATCAAGCACAGACATTTTCTGGGATCAACCATCTCCATGCAGTTTAATAAAAAGGCAGCTCCAACAGAAATCCAAGGAGGAAAAGCCACTAAACACATTGTCCCCTCTTTTGGAAACTCCTGGTATTCACTTGTCTTCAATGCTGTAGGGTTAAGACAACATCATTTCAACTTCACTAAGGGACTGCTATTCAAGAAGTTTGGTCACTTTTCACAACTGCCTTCTGAAAAGAGGCCTTTTTAACTTCTATTTCATACCTCTTCAAGGTAGAAATGATACTATCATAAGCTATCTCTGAGTAAAGAATTCCAGGAACATACAGCTCCTTAGGGCCATGAATCCCTAACCTATGGGCAATGTTCTCCCCATTTAGTAGAGGTTCATAATGAGACAGGGATGAGGATGGCAATTATCCTTCAAAAGTTTAACAGGTAGCATGATATCATGGGTAGTGATCAAGAGTCTTTTGTTGGTCAAACTGCAAGGCCTCCGAGCCTTCTGGGAGGCCCCCCTCTGTACTTCCTTACAAAGCACAACTTTAGTAAACAACCCTGTGAAGTTCATTTTGCAAAAACCTCCCACACACTTGACAGCCGATTATTTTCAACATCTGATGAGGTTCTTCCACTGTCTCCCAGGTGATGTCTGATATTCCCAGCTGGTCCTTAGCATGAATCCTGTCAGTTTGGCCAGCAAACCCCCTTCTCTGAAGTTTCTCTGGGTAGTTTTCCATCCACTGACCCCATACTTTCTTGACTATAAATTTCTATTTGCCCACACTGTACTTTAACAGGTGACAAGGCAGCCTTTTTGTATTTAAAATACACTTTGTAAAAGTTTTAGAGATGAGATTCCCTTTGACTATTTGAGGGCAGTAATCCATCATGAAATTATGAATTCTTCCACTCTATTAATCTTGTATTGTTACAGTGAAAACCAAGCCTGTGTCATTGTCACACTACATGAGATTCTCCAGGACAAGGTGAGGTCATCTTACTGATGGGTCCCAGGTGCTCCACATCTGCAGAAAACAGTGAGGACCAGCTCTGTCCTCCTGTGCCTAACAGACCTCTGAACACACTCAACTATGACATGGGAGTTCTTTTGAAAGAACTCAGCTTCTGCCTGAAATGTTCTCTTTAAGGAAGCTACAACCTGTTATGTGTTTCCTAATCTTGGGGTTTTCCAATTGACAGACTACTTTATTCTGGGACAAAAGCATGTTTGGTGAAAGAATTTTAGGAAACCTGCATAAGAGTGTGGGTGAGAGTGGTAAGTGGGGACTGGGAATAAGCTCCCTTCTCTCCCATCCTTCTGTTAAAGAACAAATTGTTTTTCTTAACTCCCTCTAGTTTTAGACAAGAAACAGAAGCCGTTATTTTCCAGTGAGTGGAAGGCAGGAACGGTTAAAACCTTACAGTTGATGTTGACACTAAAACCTCCGCCGTGCCAAAAGAACAGTTTCCATTCGAAGGTATCAATTTCAAGGTAACCAATCATTAGGAATAGGATCGACCCACAAGGGATAATGACAAAC
Organism: Macaca mulatta; assembly: GCF_049350105.2. Taxonomy (NCBI): domain Eukaryota; kingdom Metazoa; phylum Chordata; class Mammalia; order Primates; family Cercopithecidae; genus Macaca; species Macaca mulatta. The sequence continues at coordinate 9,389,692 of NC_133410.1, read as the reverse complement.
ATGAAATATTAAGAATGAATTCTCTGGACATATTCCCTTCCTTGGGCAAGTAAAGATGACCTACCAGAAAAAAACCCAAAGAAAACTAAAAGTAGTTCCCACCTATGCGCCTATCACGGGGAGGGGGGAGGGGGGAGGGATTGCATTGGAAGTTACACCTGATGTAAATGACGAGTTGATGGGTGCAGCACGCCAACATGGCACAGGTATACATATGTAACAACCCTGCACATTATCCACATGTACCCTAGAACTTCAAGTATAATAAAAATAAAAATAAAAATAAAAAAACTTGGAAGAAAGGCCTTGGATAATCTATAAGCTATGCAATCAGCTTATTAAATATCCTTGTCTCTTTGCAAGGCAGGAATTGAGAATTGAATTATTGTGTTTTTATCAATAGATTATAGTTAGGCTCATAAAAAACTAAAAGCACCCGATTTCATGTTAAACTGGACACCATTCCTTAGAGCTGTCATATGGCAAGATCTCATTGTTACAGCCTGTAGTTTACCCAGACTCACTTTGCTTTCTATGAAAGAAGGTAAAATTTGGAAGGTACATAAGGAAGCAATTATGAGCTCAGAAGTCTGTTCTCATGACAATGACTAGCAACTTAAACTCCCCTTCAGCAAAGCTAATGAGTCTGAATTGACCATACCCAGCAGTAAAGGTAAACAGGACAGAGCACCCCAGATTCTTACAGATTCATGCTCGAAGACTAAAAAGACACACCCAAGCCATTGAATTCTCATTGGCTTTACTAGAAGACAGTTCATTCTGAACTGAAAATTGCCAGGTGTGATTCAGCTTCTGCATGCAACCTCCAATACTATATGGAGATGGTGATATGGCAGAGAAAACTCAGAACACAGGGACCAAAAACCACGTGAACAGCCAGCAGACAGAAGGCACACACCTGCACTGACCTCATCTACTCACAAGAGAGCCCTGGGCATGAAGGAAGGCCTGGTCCTACTCCACCAAGGCCATCAATGGGGATCGGAGCCTGGTCCAGAGCTCTGTGATGGAGGCTATCTGGGGATTAGTCCTTCCTAGGGGCAGTGGTATTGTCAGAAGATGTCCTCTGGTGCAGAAACTGAAAAACTTTTGCATAAATGTCAGTATAGAGGCAAGGTACTTATTAGGACACCCAGATAGAGATGCTTTGGACACAGAAAGATCAATAAAGCTCAACATGTCATTGCTGGGAAGAGATGGGAATTAGTTAAGAGCTTATCAGTCTGTAGATCAGCTCCCCCCAGTAGACATTCCTGGTATGAGTCAAGAGGCTTGGGCTATCAGCCCACTGACCTTGCACATCCTGTTACATGGACATCCCCACCACAGAAGCACTAGAATATGACTCAGGAGGTGGACAGCAAAGCAGATAATACCAGTTATCTGGACATAGCCTTTTCTGGTGGACAAAGTTGCCAAAGTCAAGTTCCTTGATGCGATATAAAACCTGGTATACCAATAGCCATGTGCTCATCACTGAGGAATAGATAAGATCACCAAGTCTACTGGTTTAGTGTTACTCCCAAATAAATCAAGGGAAAAAAGCAAAACAGGGCTAAGGACTGGAAGACGTCACCAACAGCTACATTTTCCACTCAAACACATAGGCTCCATGTTTGAGCCAAAGGTCAGTTAATCTGACAGTGACACTGCAGACTGTAATGGCTTCAGAATTGTGCTGTCTCCTGACTGGCTCTGTCTATACTGAGGGGAAGATGCAATGTTGCTCATGACAAGTGTTCTTTCCACTTATTTAGGACATTGTGTCTAGTGGTACTAAAGGCATCTAGTGAAGACCTATCAATGTCCAGCTCCAACCTTCTGGCATTTAGGTCTTCGCTTTATGTAGAGGAAACTTAGGGGTAGCACCCGATACACCACAGCTTTGGGGGACATCCAAGTACAAGATACCATGAGTCCACTGAGTATAGAGGGACATAATTTTAGTCAGAAATACAAAGTACTTCTCAGTAGCATCCCCACCAGTCTTTATGTTCAGGTAGGAGAGCTCCTACACGAACTCACAGGACAGAGAACACTCACTTACAGGGCACCATGGTTTTTAACACAATATTTGCAAAGGAGACTAAGATCAAGAAAGTAGGATACAGTTCATATCCTCAAAGATCAAGTGTCAGATAGTAGCATATCAAAGAATGAAGTCATGAAACAGGTTAAGACATGCCACACCACTTTAAATATAGTACTCTAAAATATGAGATCATTTACATGAGAAGTAGAAGGATACAATTTTCTGATACCCTGAATCACAAAATAAAAATGCTGCAATGCAGAACAAGAAGAAGTTGTATTTTAGTCACTCAAACTCTGTTCTCATTTTGGTCCCACAAGTGTAGCATAGAGAAAGACAATGCAAAAGGCATTTGGTTTCTGGATACTATCTATGGCACATGCCACGTGGTTCAAAAACATGAACTCTTCTGTTGGGATGGCTCACCTGTCAGAGGTATAGATCAACATAAGGAGTAGCATCTCATGATGCAACAGTAGCATAACAGACTCCAGAAAACGTCAATACTACCAGGAGGTAGTGGCACACTTGTTTTCTGCATCATATTTAGAATATAATTTCTATATCATCCTTATTAATCAGAACATCAAGTCTCATCCAGAATTATTTTCAGTTCTAGACTTCCAAAGAGTTCTCTATTGTAATGGCTTGAAAAAAGCAGTCCATCCAGTGTTGAATTCCTGATCAAGTCAATCTTGAAGCATGCTAGACAACTCACAGTAATGAGATGTTAACGAACTTATTTCCAAGCAAACCTTTATTCCAGTACCACTGCACAATTAAGACTTTCACATGGAACTTCAAATAGAACCTTTTGGCAGCTTCGCAAGGCAGCATGTGTGGAAGACACCCAAAGTTAGAATGATGTGCACCAACTGTCAGTCCCCAGTCCTGTGATTGCTACCAGAAAATTATGCTGAAGAAATACTCTGTAGCCTTCTAAAGTATCAAAGTCTTTCTGATCGGACAAATCCCTCAATTCGTCAACCAATTCTTCACAACAGGGAAATTCAGAGGTGTTCCCTAAGAAGGAAACCTGTCTCAACTTCCAGGAAACCATATTTGAAGCTCAACCTAAGACCAGCAGGGCACAGGAGACATGCTCACTTTGTCAGATGTGGGTTGTGCCAGTGGGTCAGCTCTGGACATAGCACAGAGGATGCTGGGCCCTTGGATTTAATCTTCACTATCCAAAGGGAGTCCATAGCAGAGAAGATGGAACACCTCAGATCTGAGAACCATAAATGTGGGGGGCCAGGGAAGTGGGGAAAGACCATGGTGGCCCAGGCCCACAGTCAATATTACTTATGTAATCCACATCCAGGGGAACCTCCTGGGGTTAAAATGGATGATCCCTACAAGAACAGTTTCAGATGGTCCAGGTAAAGTGTCCCACTACCTAAATCTGGCTTTAAATGACCCTTTATATGGATGGAAGTAACAAGAGTCTTGGCTACTTATGTCCATAGAAGGGCATCGAAATGACCTAGGTTGTATCCGCCAGTGGCTCATATGATGCGGATCAAATGACAAAAGTGGGTAAAGCCAAGCCAAATCCAAACATGTCTGGGAGCAGCTTTCCCCTAGAGGAAGCAGCTTGATTTTGAGCTCCCATGATTCAAGGGAGCCTAGCCAAACTGACTCAGAGGAGAATGGGTACTTTTCACCAGAAACAAGAGTATTAATCCTCCAAAGCGAGATGTACACTATTCTTACCGGCTCGAACGATGAAGAGGTTATTTATGCAAGTAAGGGATAGTAGAGTATTTTAGATCCCTACACCTCCCTAAACACATGAGGATTGTGGCAACGAAAAGCAAAAGGTGATAGACATTAGAATATTCACACACATTCACACATGTACCATGTGTGCATATTGTAATGAGATATCATTTGGTCAGATCAAAACCTGCTGACCTCCATGACCCTCAAAGGAAGAATGAGAAGTATTTCAGTCAGCTTAGAATAAATCATGGTATGTAAAGAAGATCTGACAAATGAGTCAGGTCTCATTCTAGAACCACAGGCACACCATCATATTCAGTTTTGTGAGAAAAAGCTCAAGAGTTAGAACAACAAAACAAGTTACTCTTATGTTATTCACTCCCAATATTGCATTAATTATTTCCTATGCCCCCAGAAGCGCTGAGCCCATTCTTCTGCAGAAAGAGACACTTCGGTGGTTTGCCATTTGATTAGAATCACTGGGCTCAGGAGCCATGTTCTTACCCTTTGTTCACTTTTTTCCAAACAGAGCCACATTCCAGAAGCACAGGAGATAAGTGCCTCAGAAGGGGAGCCCTATGATCATGGCAGGTAGAGGTGGGGCCAAAGATGCAGAGTCTTCTAAGGAGACACATTGTGAGATACATTCCACACCTCCCCAGAGACCCCTAAGGATAACTGGGCCACTGTCCTGTCTACATGACCAAGTGACAACTACCCTTTCAGTGGCTTCTAACCATTCAGCAGTTCAGCACCCCACTCTGGGCCTCCAGAGATCACGTCCAAAAAAGACCCGATGTAGGCAAATTGACATCTTGATCCTAATAGATTCTGAGGGTGTTATGAAACATGCCAGTGGCACATTTAGGGAACATACTGAAATATGGTTGAAACCCAGCTGAATGTATAATTTAGATATCATCCAGGAGGACTGTCATCAAAAAAAAGGGACAGAAGTTCAGATGAGAGTCCAAGACAGATTTAAACATACATGCTATTTTGAGAGTCCCTAGTGTGAAAATAAGAGGCCACAAGAGAAGCAATGCAAGGGACCCCAAAAGGTAAGTCACAGAACCACTGTCCTCAGACCAACAAGATAGGAACCCAACCCCACCACCAGCTTGACCTCATCCAAGGGACTGCCATTTCAAAGTTGGAATCCCCAAGTGTAAAATAAAATTTTAAGCCCTAAATTTGTTATTTGTTAGTGCTTTCATTTCAAAGAAAGAAAACATATGTGTTCAAGTACCCTATTCTCTTTCAGGGTCTACTTTTCCAAAAGCCATACTGAGTCACTAACCTATCCTCATTATTTCAAATGAAAAGCCTCAAATATTTTTCCTGGGAAGCCTAATCAAAAAAAGATAGCTGTCTATCCTTCTTGCCCTTACCATACGAAGAGGTTAAGATTATAAACGTTGTTTAAATTTCAAACGACATGCATCAATGCTATAGAACTACTAAAATGTATACAAGAAGTCTGAAGTCATATTGATGTGTTTTTCTATGAAAAAAAAAGTATACAATTAAAAATCTTCCCATAGTGTCCCCTGACCATAGAAACCTTCCTTATTGAAAGCTATGCTACCTACCCATTAACGAGGAAATACACGTATCAATTTCCATTTATTCCACACGCCATAGAAACCTGGGAAAACTCAGAATGCCCATCTTTCTGAAGAGTCAACCTTGCTGTCCAAGAGTAATGGATACATTCCTCACCCTAGAGGGGCTAAACTGCCAAGAAGCCTCACACTTCAGGAGACCATAGTGTCCCTGCTTGGCAACCGCCCAGGTCAACAAAACAGCAAGAAGAGACAGGCCATTTCTTGCCTTCACAGACACACAGCAAAGCCTTTTCCACAGGGAGCTCTGATCTCCGGACCCTCCTGGTGGCAGCCATTGTTCTGGTTCTGTGACCACCCCCGCAAGGAGACATCTGTAAGTACAAACCTGACAGGGGTTAGGCACTGGAGAGCAAGACTGGTAACTGCTTCCACATCACAGAAGAGCACTCTGGCTTACACTTCTATCCCAGAGGAGCCAGGAGGGCCTAGCAAGGAGACTATGGATTCTGAAATCCTTTCCATCACCTTCTTGAAGATTCCTGACCCCTTCTTCGTTCCCAGAGAAGCAGCTCCTATTGACTCTAGAGCTGGAAGTCTCTCCCCTCATTTGACACCTTTGGTACAAATAATGTTGCTCCAGAAAGTCTGGAAAGAATACTGATCCTTCTGTAATCAGTCCTTACTTTCTCAGGGTGAATTCCCAAAACCTACACCAACCTTTGCATTTTCAGCGAAGTTTTCAGAGGGGATTTAAGTCTGTTGCCCAACAGAAATACCTGCTCCTTGCAGGTTGGACTGATTCTGTGTCCTTCTCCCTAGACTGCTCAGCAGGACATGGACTCTCCTGGGCCAGAGACGCCTTCATCATAGTTACTGGACAGGGCTCAAGTTATTTCTCCATTCTGAGTAACATGAGCTGAACAAGGCCAAAACAATGCTCTAAGTCACCAGAACCCACATCGCCAACAGGGTCCAACACGGCCAAGGCACCACAGAGCCAAGCCACAGAAAACCCCTCTTGGCTCCCCATATGTTCCAGGCAGTACACAGCAAAGATAAGCCATGCTAAGGAACGGGCAGGACCTACAGTGTAATTGTAGGTGTCCCAGCGCAGGGTCTCTCCCATAAACTATATCCCTGATGGACTGTGCCAGAAGTTCAGGGCGCAGCTGGGAAACAAAGGCATTGAGGCATACTAACCCAAGCAGAGGTACAAACTCAAAACAGGTCTACACACCCCTATTTCTTCACGCAGTGAAACCCCTATAAAGAAGCTGCAGACCCAGTCATGGATGTAGACAAAAGGTCCTTTTACCTATGGGCTGTATAGCATCAAGATGAGGTCAAGAGCAGGCGTGCCATCTACTCAGCCATGAATCATGCACCATCTCTCAATACACAAACACAAAGAGCCCTGAAAACCTACAGAGGTTTGAGCTTCCACACAGCAGCATACAAAGCCTTGCTCCCTTCTCCACATACTTCTGAGTCCAACTTGTCACCAACTTAAAGCTCAGCACATTAAAGGAAATGGACAGGACGCATCTTGTCTCAGCTCACCAAGCCCATCTTACCTTCCTAGCATGCAGCTTTGAAAGCTAAGAAAACTTCTGTTTATTCCAGGTCCCCCTGAGATACCAGGATGCTTACTCACACTCCCATCTAGATCTTCCTGATTATATAAGCCTACCTAGAGAGATGTGTTGATCTTGACTCAGGTCTCCAGATACAGTACAGTGAGTTTAAACACAGGTAACAACGTCACAGCTAGAAAGCAGCACAAACCTAAAAGAGCCTCTCTTCAGGTAAGAGGAAGATATCCCACCGAAGGACCCAGCCTCCAAGACAATGCCAGGTAGCAGTGCTCAGCTGAGTGCATCCATCTGAAAAGGATGAGAATCCCTTGCTGACAACTGGCCTTGCTTCGTGGAGATTATGCCCAAGGTCAGCAACCTTATGACCTTCTTGGAATACATGTAAGTTATATGCAGACTGATTCTTAGGGCAGTCTATTCACTCTAAGGCACTCCCAGCAGAAACAACCAGAAGCAGTGGTCGTGAAAAAAATCCAAGAGCCTCTTTGACCCAAGAGAGCTAAAACATGCTCCCCAGAAAATCATCAACATGAACCAGACAGGGTTAAAACCCAGAGAGCATGAGCCACAGTAACACCCTCAACCCAGAGAGATCATTGCCTCATGCTTTTCATCTCACTCAGTGAAGTCTACAAGGTGACACTGGTGACTGCAACATATTCAAAAATCCCCTTGTAACCTCCAGACAGGGGCCTGGCTGCCCAGAGAACCTACCACTGCTGACCATGATGTACACTGTCCTCAGCCTGTCTGGGCCGTCTCATCTCTGATGTTTCCAAAGGCAACAAGAAAAGGTCAGAGGCAGCTGGCTTCCACCTGCCTTCATTTCTGCACTTTCCATTTGAAAGTTCAAGCAGCAACATGCAAACAGACAGACCATACATCTGCTGGGGAATGGTAAGGACAATTAACGCGGGGGATACCCCTTCAAGGATCAGGATTTGACACATTTCTGGGAGAAGCAATCCTCAGCAAACTAACACAAGAACAGAAAACCAAACACTGCATGTTCTCATTCATAAGTGGTAGTTGAACAATGAGAACATGTGGACACAGGGAGGGGAACATCACACACTAGGGCCTCTTGGGGGGTGGGGGGCTAGGGGAGGGAGAGCATTAGGACAAACACCTAATGCACGTGAGGCTTAAAACCTAGAGAACAGGTTGATAGGTGCAGCAAACGACTATGGCACATGTATACCCATGCAGCAAACCTGCAGATTCTGCACATGTATCCCAGAAGTTAAAAGTAAAATTAAAAAAGAAAAACGTATTCTCAGGCAGAGGACCTAAAAGCAGTAAAATACCCTACAGGTTAGATATGGCCGTGTCTGCAGTTATGACCATGAAGGCACTAAATTCATTACTCATGAAGGCAATGATTGGATAATCCCGTGGCCACAAAACCTAGATCTGAGAGCCCAGGTTGTCCTAGCCTTGCGAATAAAGCCAGGCTCACAAGGAACACTGCCCACGGAGTTGATATTCTAAAGACATTTCCAGAGAAAATACTGAAGCTGAAAATTCTTCCAGGGAATCAGGATGGTGAACAAACAATCCCGAGTGCATTCTAATGAGAATAAGTCCATTTGGGAATGTAAAGATTAAGAGCACCAGAGAGACAAATTGGCAGCATTTATAATCTCATCCGAAGCTGGCAGGATGAGGTCACGCAAAACCCACGTAGACTTGTGTGTGTGTGTAAGACAGCATCAAAGCCTGTCTTCGTCCATCAGAGCAGAGTACACTCCTGCACCTCTGATTAGACCTGGAGGTAGGTCACTGCTTCGGATACATCCTGTGCTTCTGTTTCAATTTGCAGAGGATCCAGCAGGGAGGTGGCATTTATCCTTCAGGCATCACTATAATACATGAGCCTGAAGGTTTAATATTCAGGACAGATGAAGCATATTCTTCATGTAAGAAATGTTTAATTCTCACTTGAGTATGAGAAATTAGACAGAAGTTTAAAAACCGCTTACAAAACCAAAATGGTAATAAGATAAATTTAAATTCTCTTCCCCCTAAAAACAGGGTCAAGCACATTGCTGGAAATGCATTCACTGAACAGTGAATAACTACATGAACACAAAACCAAGACCTCAGCATCCATTCCAATATGATGTGGGCCACGGTGATTTCTCCAGATGTTTTTCCTATTTCCAAGTATTTTGTGACAGCAGAATGAAACAAGCATGCCTCAAAGGAAGCTTTCCTCAGAGTGGGGAGATACTGCGTAGCTGAAAACCAATATTGGACACTTCAGGATCACAAGAGAACAGAGCAGTCCACCCTGCACCTGTCTGGGGAAAGCCTAGAGCTCTCCCTCCCTCGCCCTGATGAGGCTCTATGCTGATTCACTCTGTGCCACCTTCTATCCCACCTGTAAGACAGGTGCCTGATGACCACACCGCCCGGGCTGGTGCAAATGGGTCGTCTTTAGAAACCACAGAATTCAACTATTAACACCTACTGACAGTACCTTGAACAGCAGGTGACAGTCCCATTTCCTGACACCTCTGAACCTTGTCTCTCAAGGACAACTCAGGGCCTGTGAATGGGACAGCAGCTCACTAATGGATGTCCTGGCCTACCAGACACCTCTGAATGTACAGCAAGAAAAGCACTGAAGGAAAATGCCTGTGCTTCTCCAATTCCTCTGGAGGGTCTCTCTTGGCCTCTCTGAATCACAGTCAAAAGGGAGAGGAAGTGGAGGCTGCCCCTCAAAGGGGCCTGTTCTTGAGTGTCAGACACGAACACCTGCTTATACCCTATGGCCAGGAAAAACTGTAGTCACACATGATGTAACTAAAAATATCCACGTCCTTTATTAATAACCTGGCACATTTTGGACCTATTCAAGTACACCTTAGAGCAATTCACTATCTTCAGGTACAAAGCCTCCTTGGACCAATTCACAGGTCAAGGCATGGATGAACTGAAGTTCACCAAGGCCAAGAGCAACACGAATGAATGACCTGGTGGTCCGAGTACCAAGTACCAGACCAAGGAAGGAGGAGAGAGTTTGAAGTGTGAGACAGGGGGCAGTGGCCTAGGGCCTGTTACTGGGGGAGGGTGAAACAGTATCAATTCTTTATTCACCGACAGTGTGTTCTATGATGTCTGCGTGTGCACTCGCTATTCTTCCTATGTATTCTAACCTCTATTAAAGCATTTTCAGACTGTGTGGGAACCAACAAAAGGCCATCCCAATCCCAGGCTCGGAAGTGTCCCCGATATGGACACACAATGTCCAGCAGACCAGGGTCACAGGATGACGTAGGTGGTATCCAGCATGGGGGTCCAACATATACCACGGAAATGGACAAAGCCAAGCCAAACACGTCTGGCAGCAGCTTCCACTCGACGAAGCCATGTGACGTTGGCAAGGCTCCCTCCCATTATGGGAGTTCAAGGAAGTGACAGAGGGGAGAAGTCCTTCTTTCAATAGAAGCAGCATTAATGGTCCAATTAAAATGAGATGCACACCCTTCCCTATGAGCTCAGAGGATGGAGAGAAGCATCCCTCACTCAACTACATGTGCACAAAATATTTCACATACCACTTCCCCTAACATGTAGTGAGGTGTGTGCAAATGACAAGCAATAGGTGATGAACACTACAATACTCATGAGCATCTGAGAGCCGTTCACAAGGATCTGAGCAATTGAGTGCTATTTTCAGGTACAAGACCTACCCACACTGGTACACAGGTAAGGGCATGGGTGAAATGAAGTTCCCCGAGGCCAAGAGCAACGGGAATCAATTGCTAGACTAACAGTATGAAGAACAGGAGAATGCCAAGTGCAGAGACCAAAACTTTCTAACTTCCAGTAACACAGTGGTTATCAGTAAGTCAGATGCTGGTATTGAGGAAAGGCAGAAATAATTCCTGCCCTCTGGATTCTGTCAATTTTGTGAAGAAATTTTTTCCAAAGGAAAAGAACCCATCCCAGTAAGGCAGTACAAGAACCTGCAAAACAAAATACATCTGAGGTCCACCATGGGAAGGAATCTTCTGAAATGATGTCAAAATGGGAGTTGCTCCAATTTCCCGGTACTTGAGTGAAGAACATGCAGGTGGGTCTGGAAGCTCAAACTTATAGAAACTGTTGACATTCAGGGATGTAGCCATAGAATTCTCTGGAGGAGTAGAAACACCTGAACCCTTCTCAGCACGCTTTGCATAGTCAAGCAATGATAGAGGACTACAAAAACATGGTCTCTGGGTCTTGCTGTCTCCAAGCTGGACCTGGTGACCTTTTTGGAGGAAAAGGAAAGAGCCCTGGAACATGAAAGAGTGAGGAGACACTAGCCATACAGCCAGTTCTGGGATGCATGTGCAGGTTTGTTCCATGGTGAACACATGCCATGGTAGTCTGCTGCACCTATCTGCCCATTGTCTAGGTGTTGGGCCCCATATGCATTAGTTATTTGTCCTAATGCTCTTTCCCTCAAATCTCTGATGGTGAACCAGGGCCCCCATCAATAACGCCCATATAATCCACACCAGTATGTCTTCCCTAGGGGTAAGATTGAACAGGTCCACCAGAACTATCAAGTGATGAGAAACCTCATCTGGATCATCCCAAACTCTGACTTTTAGTATGATCCCCATGTGGACATGCAAGCAACAAACACACTGGGCAAGCAAGACTCAGAATGACCTGGGTCATATCCAGCAGTGGCCCAGATCATGGGAATTATCAAGCCACAGAAATGGGCAAAGCCAAAGCCAAGCATACCTGGCAGCAGCTTCCACTAGAACTAGCCCTGGTATGGGCGAGGCTGGGGTAGGTGGTGCTATCACCAACTCTTACAAGAGGGTTCTAAGCATGTGTATCTCTTAGGGCCAGCAGCCTGGACTACCTGCATAAAATTCTCCATGTCCTAGTTAGGGGAGGATTCTCATAAGACACATGTCGGGTGCCAAGGCCATTTCGGTAACACACCACAGGGAGCCTGTAACTAGAGGCATGAGCAAGCAACTCCATCAAAATAGGAAAGAAAATGTAAGCCTCATCCTGAATGCTGACTGACAAGTTTGACCCAAAGAGGAGGTCCTCCAGTAATCTAAGATGAGGAAGAGAAAACTAGTTCCACTCAGGAATCATGCTTTAAAATAGTTTTGGTAGAAATTCATGGTTGTCTTTCCAACTAGAGGATGACATCTATACACTGACATGAACTATGATGTGTACAGTGTTCCCCACAAGGGACCATTCACTTTCCAACCTGAGTGTCAAAATATGTTGACCAGTCATAGCAGCAGTGTCAAGGCCAAGATCCATGAAGATGAAATGCCACTCAAGACTCTACCTCACATCCCAAAGCAGAACTTCTGTCCCCAGTGTACTGACCACAAGGCAATCAGCTTTCTCAGGTTGAATCATGAAAACTCATCCGTACCCAAGTTGCAGGAATTCGAGCTCCTCTCTGCCACACCTCTTCAGCATGGACAGCTCCAGTCTTCTCCTGGAGCAAACTGCAATAGGAAGGTTAACTAAAGACAGCTAGAAAAATCTAAGTAGAAAACAGTAGATGCGTATCTATCATGTTTTTGGTGGATGCACACAATCCTCATTATGTTACCACACCCTTGGATGTCTCACATACAACTTGAAGTGCAAAGGGAAAACTGCATTGGCCTAGAGCTGGTTGGTAGCAGGCAAGGGGAGAGTGGAGCAGTGCATGATTTATGCAGTAATTCTGCAAGGTGGCACCCAGCAGTGGTGCAGGCCGTATCTGGCAAATTCTAACAAAACCTTTCAAAAGAGATACAGTCAAGGTCCATACCTTCAATGGCCAAATGATGAGATTCCAGCCAGTGTCATCATACAGTATATGCCAAGAACATTTTGTCAGTACCATTTATAAACCTTTACTTGAACAATGCCCCCACTCCCAACGTCTACACTAAATAGACAATGGGAAACTGCCAAGGCCCTAGGGCTGCAGCTCCAGCTGATTTGTGCCTAGGAGGGAACACAGCACATACATGGGCTCCTGCCCCAGGCTGAGCATGCCTCAACTGCCAGCTCAGACAGAGCCTCATTCTAGGAAAATTTACCAATAGACTCAGGAGCAGAGGGTTTCTTATTTGTTAGAGGTTAATGGTGGCCTCAAAAGATTTTACATAGTAATCCCCAGAACAGGCAGAGGTAAGGATTTAAGCCTCAAGAACTTGACTCACTCATGTTTGCTATTTTTCTTATTAGCACTATCCAGTTGTCACAGTCAACTTCTCAGCTGTGAGATTCAGGGTAGAATTGTTATGCCAATGTGAAGGAGATACTGGTCTCCTTCACAATACTGTTCTACAAAAAACTATCTTCTCATTTTACTCGTAGAACATGGAAAAGTAAAGTGTTCATCATGAAGTGTGTCTGAAGATTCCACAAACAGAATGGCTAAGTCATATATCCCTAAGTCCTATTTAGTGGAAGATCCCAGTAAGACAGTGGTAACATCACCAAAGCACTTCAATAACTAAGAGTAAGTCGTGGAAGAGTTAGAGCAGCTAATGAATAATCACTAGTGCTAACTTGTCATTGTAGGAGTGGTTTAGGCCACAAGAAAGGGCTCCTTGAATAGTCTGAAAAGGGAGTGAGAAATGAAGTCTCAAGAGCAGCTCATGCTTTAAGAGGTATAGTTGGTACACCAGCACTTTGGGCATTCACCTCCCTAGTTGCTAAGCAACAGCCAATGGTAAGATCCAGAAAACGGACAGTTTAGGCTGAGGCCTCAGTGATGGGTTTATGGGATGATCCAGAACAAAGCACTCTCATGAGTCCCCAGATGCTACGTGAGTGGAGGTAACAGGACCAGCAATGCTCTGAGGCCAGCAGCAGTCTGCTCCCACAACGAACTCTTTGATTGGGATAATGAACGATGTTTTTGGAAAAGTGACTTAGCACTTTATCCTAGAAACCTTCTCTAGGATAAATTAGAATATGTGATCAGGACATCTTGGCTTTAGTACAAGGGGAGGGAACCTTAGCGGAGAAAACATCTGTTTAGCAATCTCTGTAACGGGTTCTGCAAATGGAGTGCTGTGATTGAAAACGTTTAGGAAGATCAAAGTTTTTTGTAGAAATTTGAGGATCGATATTATGAAAGTTGTCAGGACTTAGGAATCACAGGGTATTCAAGACTATCATAGAACAGCAAAGTAAAACACTGGAAGAGTCAGCTGTCATGAAGCACATAGACGATGTCGTCTTGCTCCTTCTCAGATTTCAGAAAATGCTTTGACCATAACCTCCACAGAACTGCCAAGGACACACATGAAGGCATTAGGAACTGAGTGTACAACTGAAATCTGCAAGGTATTTTCTGGGCCCAGACTGTTTACTTGGTTTCTATCCACGAAAAGATAGAAATACAATCATATCCAAATTATTCCAGCCAACAAAGATGGGAACACTCACAATTATCACCTTCCACGAAGAGTCCATTGCATTGACCCAGGCCACTAGAAGCATTTGCAACATCCTCATTCCAGACCAGTGATGCTGCTTCACGCTTCACAGGGGACCATGAAGTTCCTGCCTCTAATGAGCTGTGGTCAGCACAGATGCAAGAGGCAGGACATTTCTCACCTGCACATACCCCCAAGTCAAGCCTTTCCACAGACAACTCTGAATCTCAACCCTCCCCCCTAGTGGCAGCCGTTGTTCTGCTTTCTGACCACCTCCACCAGAAAACATCTGCAAGTACAAATCTGAAAGGCTAAGGACCTGGGAAGCAAGATCAGCAGCTTCTTCCACGTCACAGCTCTGGTTCACGTGGCTTTTTGCCGTGGAGTGATCAGGCAGACCTAACATTCAGACAACATGGTGATGAAAAGGATTTTAGTATCATGCCCCTCAGATTGAATATTGAGCACCTTCTGCCCAGAGAAGCTGCTTGTTGACTATGGAGCTAGGAGCATCTCTTCTTTTTGGATACTTATGGTAATAATGTAATGTCCTATCATGAAGTCTGGGGCGATTACTAGTCATTCATTCTGGAAACATTCCTCTCATCTTTAGGAGAAGTTTCTAAGCCAAGGCATTGTCCAAGAAGTATTCAGGGAAGTTCCCAGAGCATATTTAATCTGTCACTATGTGAAAATACCCACCCATTACAAGGTGTACTAAGACTTTAGTCCATGTTCTGAACAGCCCAAAGGGACAGCAAGATTCATTCACTGCAGTGCCTACCAGAATGCCCAAGTTATTTCCCTACTCTGGAGTTTACCAATTCAACAAGGCCAGAAGCATGATTAAACTCACCAGAACCCATCTACAGACAGGACCTAATACACTACACCACATTCCCAGCCAGGTAGGAGATTTGAGAGATTCACTTTGGGCTCTGAAGACATTCCAGGCAGTGGCCAGCATCAGCAGACAAGACATTAACAAGGAGTTGGAGAGACAAACCATGTGCATCAGACTTCACAGGCCCATTCCTGGGAACCAAGCCAACTCAGTTTACAGTTTGCCTTCTCACCAGCTTTACTAGATGGTTCATCCAAGAGGAAATCTCAAACTGTGATTCACCTTCTCTAACCAAACTTCTATTACCAAAAGGAGATGCTAATAAGGTTGAGAACAATCAGGACACTGAAATGAAGAACCACCTGTAGAGCTGGGAGAAAGAAGGTATACACTGCACTGACCTCATCAACTCCCCATAGATGCCAGGCATAAAAACGTGACCTTCCCACACCTTCACTGTCAAAGACCAGATCTCATGCAAGAGCCCCATTCTGAAAGCTAGGGGGAGAGTGACTCTTCCCAGATGCATGGTCTTGTCACACAATGTCCTCCTGTGTTGAAACTGAAAAAAAATGTGCACACACATGAGCAGAGAAGCAAGGTCACTCACCAGGACTTTAAACAGGGCATGTCAGATGCTTTGGAAGTGAAAAGCAAGTCAATGAAGCCCAGAATGTCATCACTGGGAATTGGCAGGAGATAGTCATGAGGTGATGAATGTGCACATCAGATCCCCACACATCTAACAGGTCTTCTTAAGTACAACCTGAGTAGTTGTAGGCAATCGGCCTGCTGCCACAGAGGCATTAACCAATTCTCAGGAGGTGGATCCTGACATATGTCGCATCAGTCACATTGACAGCCTCATCTGTTAGACAAAAGGTACCGAAGACAAACTGCTTTCACTGTGGTATGAAATTTTGTATCACCTAAAGGTATAAACTACAATGGACTCATTACTGAGGACAAAGTAGCCCCACCAAGTCTCAGGATTGAATCCTCACCAGCTTTACCCCTAAGAGAAACAGATATGCAAGTCCTCAGGCTTCACAGCTGGCCAGTGAGGTCTGATTGTCATGTAGTTTGTTGTAAGTGCAGGATGAAGGGTTTGCACCTTCTGCCAACTCTACTGACCAACAGTAAGTTTGTCACAAAAGTAGCCCAAATTTTCTCATTATAGCCATACCCCAGGACTTAAGCCTTTCTCCCCAGAAAAACAAAAAGAGGCTAATGACTGGACAATATGAATAGCTGCTTGTCCCACCTAGGACACTTCACTGGCTCAAAGTTTGGGCCAAAGGTTAGCTCATCTGACGGTGTCACTGCAGACTGATAGTTTCAGAATTGTGCCCCATGTCTCCAGCCTCCACCTGTCTGCCCACAGAAGGTGCACTGTTGCCCATGGGAGCACTCTCTCTGCCTATTTCTAGTGGTGCCCAAGCCTTCCAATGAAGATGTAAAGAAGTGGGGATCCAGCTCTAGTCTAGCATTAGATCTTAGCATCCTCAGGACAATTTTATTTCTTTCAGACGGAGTCTCACTCTGTCGCCCAGGCTGGAGTGCAGTGGCGCAATCTTGGCTCACTGCAAGCTCTGTCTCCTGGGTTCATGCCATTCTCCTGCCTCAGCCTCCCAAGTGGCTGGGACTACAGGTGCCTGCCACCACACCTGGCTATTTTTTTTATTTTTAGTTGAGATGGGGTTTCACTGTGTTAGCCAGGATGGTCTCGGCCTCCCGAAGTGCTGGGATTACAGGTGTGAGCCACTGGGCCCGGCCCCCTCAGGGCAATTTTAAGAGTAACAGATGTCACAGCTTCAGAGGACATCCAGATTCAGTACATAATGACCTTTGACACAGATGGAGGTTACTTCAGCCAGTTAGGAAAAACAAGTGTTTCTCAATAGAACCCCTCTATCAGTTTATAAGCTCAGGCAAGAAAGTCACTACAAGAACTCACAGGATAAGGTAGTCACTTAAGATACACAATCACTTTCAGAAAACCAAACTTATAGAGCAAGAAGGAAATTAAGTTCAAGGTAGAGTTGATAACCTCAAAGACAAAGCAGCAGATGGTGGCCGAACAAGAACATGAAGTCAAAACATCCATGAAAGCATTCAGCTTAAGATATGGTACTCATTAAAATATGAGATAAATGGGTTAAAAATAGCTGAAAGATAAAGTTCCTACACCCAAAAGCACAGAAGGGAGGCTAACATATGGAGGAACAAGGGGCTGATGGGTTCACTCATTCCTCTCATTTTAGCACTTAAGTGCACTATTGAAGAAAGATTCTCAGGCATTTTGATTCAGGATACCACCCATGGTCATGGACATGTGGTTCACAGAGACTCTTCCACTGGAACAGCTCATGTTTCTGACTTGTAAGAAACATAATGGGACCTACTGATGCCACAGTAGGTCTGACTCCAGAAATCAGTAAGGCTTGCAGAAGGCAATAGAACAGTTCTTTCCTGTTATTTTTAAAATAACTTCCATTAGTATAATACATCATCCCTACTAACTGGAATGTAGACATTGATCCAGAATTCTTTGAAGTTCAGGACTTCGTAGAAGTTCTGAGGACTAACAGACCAGAAATGTCCAGTGTTGAATTCCTGAGTCAATCTTGAAGCAACTTCAGACACTCGCAATGACAAGCAGTGTTCAATGTTATTTTCATTTGTAGACAAATCTTTCATCCAGCAGGGTTTAGGGATTAAGACTCAAGTATAACAATTTCGGATGGAACCCATAGCTTCCAAAGAAGAGGGGTAGCACATGTGGCAACTACCCACTCATGAAAGTTAGAATGACAAGCAACATCTGTCATAGTCACATGTCCTGTGATTGTCAGGAAACTAGAAGGCTATACTCCATCCTTCTGCAGAATAAAGTATCAAGGAGTTTTCCTAGTTGAACAAATCCCCCAATTCAACAAATTCACCACAGGAAGGAAAAGCAGGGATGTTCCCTAAAGAGGATAAATTTATGTCAATCTTCTGGAAACCATGTTTGAAGCTCAACCTATGATCAGGGCAGAGGGGAAATGCTTTTGTCAGATATTGGAACTGCCAGTGGGTCAGATATATACACAGTATTCATGTTACCAAGTCCTTGACCTTAGGTTTTCACCACTCAAAAGGGAGCCCACAGAGAAGACCGAAATCTTGAGGTCTGAGAACCATGGATGTGGGAGCCAGAGGAAAAGACCATGGTAACCCATGTCCACCATCTACGGTACTCATGCTATGAAATCTCCCTTGGGGTAAAAATCTCCACCAGAACACGTAGGTGGTGACAAATCTCACTGGACTATCCTAATCTCTGGATTTAAAATGACCTCCATATGCATCCATAAGTAATGAGTCTGTCAAAGATCAAAAGGTGACCTAGTTTGTATCCATCAGTGGCCCAGATGGCAGTGATCAAATGGCAGAAGTAGGCAAAGCCCAGGCTACCGTGATTGGCACCTGCTTCCACTAGACGAAGCAGTGTGACATTGGCTAAGCTCCCTCAAATCATAAACAGGACATTAATGGTCCAAGTAAGACAAGGTACATATACTTCTTACCAGCTCAGAGAATAGCGAGGAGCATATCCCTTACACAACTACCTATAAGAAAATATTTCAAGTCCCATTTCTCCATAATGGAAGAGTGGGGCACGTGGCAATGAAAAGCAAGAGGCAGTGGCAGTGGGTATCACTCACAGGAGTGAGCATCAGAAGCTTCTAGCCTCAGGGAAGACGACGGGAAGTATGAGGAAAGTTTCTTCGCTAAGCTCAAGGTCGGGAAGTCAGTTGGCTGGGCCTTAGGTCCTGTGCCCTGAGGCAGGGAGCTCCAGTATCGAGATACTGGGGTTGCTTAGGGGCCTGTCCTCTGGGCTTGGAACCAAATCTAACTGCCTCCTGCTCCCCCATATGGTGGGGAGAAGGAATGGAGGAAAAGCTGCCCTCAGGGAACAGGACACTGGCATAGCCCGGCTCCTTCGGGTTTAATGGTTTCAACAGCATCAATGGAGCACACATGGAGCTGGAAGCAGCAGCAGCAGCAGCAGCAAGGGTTTTGTATTCTAAGCTTGAGTTTTTTTTAAAATTTATTATTATTATACTTTAAGTTCTAGGGTACATGTGCATATGATGGGGCAGCTTTGGAGTTTTATGGCTCTAGCTACATCTGCCTTACAATAGCTCAGCCATTTGTCTATCAGCAACCAGGCATCAGATGACGGCAAATTCAGATTCTAAGGAAGGCAGCACTGTTTTCTCGCCAACAAGCAAAGAACAGGGGTCAGTGTGCAAAGCGGAAGAAGCGCATGTGGCTGCCTTGTGAAAGCACTCAAGGTGAGAGGCTGCAACCACAGTGCTGTGTTCGGACTTAATGGACGCGAGGGTAAAAAGGCATTTATATTGGAATACTGATGCTGCCTGATGGGGGAAGAGTTTCAGGGAGATTTCCTGAGTCATGCTTCCCTTACAACACACAACTTTGCTCAGAAGACACTCCTGAAGTTTACCTTTTGTAACATCAGAAATTCCTGAGTAGATTTCAGCATCATGCTCGTGGCTACAAGTTTCATGAGCACGATAGCACCAAAACACCCACTATGCATGTGGGCTGGAGTAATATCAGACAATTCATTTCCAAACTGGCTACAGTGAGGTCCCAGCACTACCTTCTCTGATAATGTATCATATGTGATTCTTTCCTGGATGCCTGTTAGTTCCCAACATAGACATTCTATACCTCATGCTTTCATGTTCAATTCCTTCAGCCCCTCTGAAGGTTTCCTCTCCCAGAGAGAGGTCAACATCCATGCTTCATGTCCATGTGATCACCTGTGGACAGGAGGATGATTGAGGATGCAACACCAAGTCACAGTCAATCTGCCTTCCCTTCACAGCCCTACCCAGCAGTTCCAGCCACCTTAGACCAATAACCTGGTCCACAACCCAAACCCGTGTGCCAGCACACAAGGAAAGTCACTGAGATCTGGGACCCAGGAGGAAAAAATGTTAGATGTCATGGACAGATTCATGATCTTCCTGGGAAATACAAGCCCATATAGTGGCACACTCTGCTTGGATCAGGTCAGGCTCCGTCAGAACTGTTTCAGGATAAGTGGTAGAGGCATTGCAGTCAAAATCCTCCAAGGTTGTCAACCTGACCCCCAGAGCAGTTCCAGGCCTTCAGAGATAAGGTGGCTGTCCTGAGCAGTGTAGGACATGTGGACATTCTGCTCTTGTTGGGGTTCATGACACAGAGCAACCCAGCATTGTGACTCAGTGGTGTGAAGGCAGCTTCTACAACTACCTGCATGTCCAGGGGACCAAGTTTCAGACATTCCAGCTAATTGACATTGCCTGGCAGCTCAGCCAAGAGACTAGTTGTATGCAGAGATCATCCAGAGACAAAATTCAACCTATTTCTCCTTGAAGGCCTAATGGTGCAAACTGGAGACACTTTGGTTTGGCAACAGTGAAGTCACACTGGAGAGATTCTCAGCAGTTTGAGGCTAACCCACAGGCAATGGCCCCAGAGGTGATCCGAATGTAGGGTAAAAACCCACTCAGCTTCCAGTCCCATGTCAATCAATGCCAATGGCATCTCATTTTATGAGCTGATGGGAGGGGTGCTTCCTTTCTCCCACATCAACGACCCAGATCATATCTTGATAGGCTGAGGGTATCCCCCCCCATTCCTAGATCTTAGCAAGATATACAAAAGAACTGCCCAAAAGCAATGAAGAGGCTGGTAGGTGACGAAAAAATGCCTCTGAAAAACACCAGCTTTTCCCGAGGAGCCAACTGCATTGACCAAGACCACTGCATGCATTCAACATCCTCAGCCCAGAAAGGCTAGCTGTTGACAGGCCCCATGCTTCAGAGGGGACCACAAAGACTTGAGCTGAGATCTCATGAGCTGAGGTCAGCACAGCTGCCAGCAGAGAAAGACCATTTCTCACCTCCAGACACAGTAAGATGTTTTTCCACAGACAGTTCCCACCTCAGCCCTTCCCTAGCAGCACCCATTGTTCAAGTTTCTCGACCACCTCCACCAGAAAGTATTTCTAACTATGAATCTGAAAGAAGCTAAACCTTGAAGCCCAAGACCAGCAGCTGCTTCCACATTACAAGAGTGCTCAGCTCATGCTCTCACCCTACAGTAGCCAGGCAGGTCCAGCATTAAGACATGCTGATGGGAATGACTTCAGATTTCTGTTCCATGGATTGAAGAATCCTGAGCCTTTTCTGCCCAGAGAAGGAGCAATTGTTGTCCATAGAGCTGTAAGCTTATCTTTCAATGTTTGCTACGAATCAAACATTCTATCATAAAGTCTGGATAGTACTGATTATTCATATTATCATTTTCTTCATCAGGGTGAATTATGAAGCCTCTACTCCAACCACAGTTTTCCCTGAAGTTTCCAGAACATATTTAAGTCTTGCAACATGAAAACACCTACTTTACAAAGTATACTGACATTTAGGAGACTCAAAGCTCGAATAGTCCAGGAGGAAATAAACAGTTACAGAAAAAAGAGCCTTTCACTGAGGTTACCAGGACCGTGCCTAAATAATTTCCCCACTCAAATTTAACAAATGAACATAGCCAGAACAGTAATCAAACTCACCAGATCCCACATGGAAACAGGACCTAACACAGCCAGTGCACCACATCTTCAGCTGAGCTAGAAGAAAGTCACTGCAAGCTCTACAGACATTCCAGACAGCCCAGTATCAGAAGATCAGCCGTGAACAGAGCAGGAAAGAAATCACATGTCTCTGGCTTCAAGCACAGGTTCAATGCAGGGCCTCTTCCCTAAGGTACATCATCCTGATGGACTGTTCTAGAAACACAGGAATGGGACTGGAGAAAAGCAAATGTATCACAGTATATTCAGAGAAGCAGCAACCTCAGACAGGTCTGCATGTATTTGTTTACTCAAAGCTGCCTCTACAAAGCTGCTGACCCACCCAGAGTATAGAAGAGAGGCCCTTGTACCTATAGATTGATGGATCAAGGCAAAGTCTAGAGCAGGTACAATGGGTTTTGGAAGCCACGGATTAGGACCAATCTCAGTCCATTGAGATACATGAATAACAGTCCTAATACCCCTCTGGAGTACAGTTTTGAGCTTCTACACAGCAGCATAGCCTCTCCCTTTCCCCATATTCCCGAGTCCAACTCGTCAGTGATTTGAAGCTAAGCACACTCACAGAAATGTGGAGAGCAGACTAGGAAAGTCCACATTTGAGAACCCAGTGTGTGAAAACTATGGGAAGAAAATCTGTGTGGCCTAAATTCACCTAAATTGTCTTATGAATATCTGCAGGGCAAATTGAAGCAGAAATTTCTTCCAGAGCATCAGGAAGGTACAAAACCTCCCTGGACAATATGAAATACTTTGACAGAAACGAACTCATTTCAACACAAAAAATAAGACCATCAGACACCCAAGCCAAAAGGCAACCTACTACACTTAGGTTCACAGAATGAGGAGCACAAAACCCACGTAGACCTCTGTGGGCATGGGAGACAGCCTTAGAAGCCTTGGTGGGTCAATGCAGTGTCCAGTTCAATCCCACACTTCTGATCAGACCTGCAAGGCAACACGGATTATTTCAAATACATCTCATTTCCTTCCGATTCAGGCCTCGGAAGACCCCAAGGGGAAGTGGATCTCATGGGTCACTATAATCCATGAGACTGAAGTTGAAATATAGAAGGCAGAATTAAAGTTACCATTTTTTTAAGCATGAGCTATGGTTCTTTCAAAATTGTACAAGCTGTCAGTATCACCTGCACATGAGCAATTTAGTCTTGCAGAGGAGTGAGAAATTTAGATCTTTTACCCTAAACAGTAAGATAGTGAAGACTATTACTCATTAGTGTCAGTGTATTAAATGATATTAAAATATTCACAAAGAAAACTAAGACCTCAGCATTCATTCCCCTCTGGTGTTGTTAAGATAGATGGTCAATTTCTCCCCTACTAGGGATCAAGGTTCAGATCCTCCAACAATCTAAGATGGAGGAAGATAACATGTCCCATTGGAGTTATGCTCTGGAAAAATGGTTCCAGCAGAAATTAACTTTTCAAAATAGAGGATGACCTCTACCCACTGACATGAACCAGGAAATGTACAGGGTTTCCTACAAGAGACAATTCACTCTTCATCTTCAGTGTACAAAAGTATTTAAGTTGAGCAGTCATAAGCAGTACATCTGGAACAAGATCTTGAAGGTCAATTTTAACTTAAGCTTACACCTTATAAAAGTAACAGGGAGGGGAGGCCTCACCCATTTAAAGGCATGACCCTGAAAGGTCAGACATGACTTCTGCATTTACTTCATCAAGAAGTAATGTGACCATAGCTTATCTGAATAGCAGACAAATAATATATCATTGAATTAACCTACAAGGAATTGTGACCCTGTTAGTGGAAGCTTCAGAAATGCTGGCTTCTTCTCTGCTGCCCACTTCACAGGTCACTGACCCTCTACACCCTCTCTCCTGTACAAGGCAGTAGAGGCCAGATGAGCAAAGAGGCGTCTTAGGACACCACCCATTCATCATCCTTCTTGCAGTCATGGCTGAATTTTAAGGATTCACTTAGATTACTCTGCTATGATTTCAAGAATGTACCACCTGATATTGTTTGGCTGTGTCTCCACCAAAACCTCATCTTGAATTTTAATCCCCAGGTGTTGAGGGAAAGACTTGGTGGGAGGCGATTGGATCATGGGGGTGGTTTCCCTCATGCTGTTCTTCTGATAGTTCTCATGAGATCTGATAGTTTTATAAGGGACTCTTCCCCTTCTCTCATGCTTCTCTCGCCTGCCACCAGGTGAATGTGGTTCTTCGCTTCTCCTTCCACCGTGATTCTAAGTTTCCTGAGGCCTGCCCAGCCACGCTGAACTGTAATTAATCTTTTATAAGTTATCCATTTTCAGGCATTTCTTTGTAGCAGTATGAAAATGAACACACCATTCATTTTTCACTTTAGTGGGGGATTGCTGTGTGTGTGGACAGAACAGTTCTCTTCACAAATACTGCCTTCTCAAAAGACTCTTCTTTTTGTCTACATTATTTTTCATTCAGTTTGGGAGGCAGGGTGTGTGGTGGTATCAGATGATGTCTGACAGGAATTCTAGAACATCCAGCCATTAGGGCCAGCCACCTGGACTATCAACAAAATCTTCTATGTCCTATTGAGGGGATGATCTTCATGAGACATTGGTATGATGTCAGGTCTTTTACAACATAGAAAAAGAGAGCATCTATAACCAGAGGGGAAGAGCAGCTACATCAAAAGGGAAAACAAAATGAGGCTCATCATCAGCACTAACTACTTAGTTGTACAACTAGTTGGTGAAAATTCAGGTCGTCCTTAAAAATCTAAGATGGTGAGACAGAACAACCCATTGGAGAGTCATACTTTCAAAGATGGTTGGGGGAAAACAAGCCACACACAGTATATTGTGTTATAGACTAGAGGATGTTCTCTACACACCAACATGCACCAGAAACTGTACACGGTTCTCTGCAAAGGAGCACTAGCTTTTCTTCCCAAGTTCACCAGGACATCCCATTGACCAGTCACAGCAGTAGAGTCAGGGAACGAGATCCTGAAAGCTGGTGCCATTTCATCTGGACCTCATAGTGTATAGAACTTATGTCCCCAGCTTACTGACCATGGGGCAATCAATTTTCAGACTGAATCATGAGGACTCGTCTATCCTTACATTATAGGAACGCAGTCTCCTCTCTGCCATTCCTTCTCAGGACTGACAACTGTGTTGCAGTCTTCTAGAACACAATGCACAGGGAGATACACTAGAAGTGTTCAAAACAAATCCAAGTGTAGGTAAAAACATCACATGACCACTGGGCATAGCAGCGAGAGGAAATTAATGCCCATGGAAATTAATGCCCATTTCAAGCTTTCTCAAGGTTTTACATTCAGAAAAAGTCAGACTAGGTCATAGAGGTTTAGTTTACATTTCAAATATTGGGCCTCCTAGTCTGAGTAATTCTAATCATGAAAAAAAAACTAGCAAATAGTGGTTTCTCTACTTAGCATCCCAACAGAGAGGTTAAAGAGTGTTGAGTCTGTTTTCAAACGTGTAGTGAGAAATGCCATGGAATACTCAGTTTGTAACTTAAGCAGGATGTATAGAACATTCAGAAATTTTCTAAGTATACAGTTAAAAACC
Organism: Macaca mulatta; assembly: GCF_049350105.2. Taxonomy (NCBI): domain Eukaryota; kingdom Metazoa; phylum Chordata; class Mammalia; order Primates; family Cercopithecidae; genus Macaca; species Macaca mulatta. Next base: position 9,364,265 of record NC_133410.1, on the reverse strand, counting down.
TTTCCCAAAAATATTCTGGTTTTACCACTAATTCAGATAAAGGCATACCAATCATATGCACAAGCAATGCAATCGATTCAGAACTGGACACATTCATTGCTTTTCTACAACTCACAGTGGAGCACTGGGGCTGCTCATGAGCTGCAGGTCAACATCACTCCCCGATGAGGCAGAACGACAGCACTCTTCCTGACAAACAGCTCTGAACATTCTCTGCCCTACTGGCTCTTAATGACCTCCTCAAATTAAACAAGTGGGGAAGTACAAGTGTCAAGGGGCTCAGACCTGGAAAGCACAAGATCAACACCTGCTTCCATCTCACAGAAGAGCCCCAGCTCATATCTGCGCCCAGGGGCACCTGGCAGGCTGTGCACTCCGAACCGTGGCAAAGGCTAGGATTTCAGAGTCCTGCTCTGCATTGGAGACTGACCCCTTCTTGCCCAGAGGTGGTGCTGTGTAGCCATGAGTGCTGCCACCAGGTCTTCTATAGGGCAAGAACCATGGGTGGTACGCCCAAGGCATCAAAATAAAAGCAGAAGCTTCCAGCACCATGCTTTAATTCAGTTTATCACCACCTCTGGGTGGGTTTCCAAGGAGCTGTACCAACCTGAGAAACTGCCAGAACAGATTTAACTGTCACTGAGGAACTACTGGATCTTTATAGGTGAAAGGTGATTTAGAAGAGTTAAAGATCTAACAATCCAAGAGGAAGAGTGACAAGCTCCATGGGGATACAGGTTACAGTTAATATTGAGGATACATCACTTCTCAGACAATTAGGGAGTGGTCTCCTCCTCCTGTGGAGTCTACTAAGAAATAATGTTTCCTCTCAGTGCTCCTTAGCCTTCTATACCCCCAAGTAAGCAGGGGTTACTCAAGGCAGCTCCTTCTGGTCTAGTTAGAGGAGGGGTTTTGTTTTCAGCTCTCTTCATGCACAAGTACCTCAAGTCTGACAGAATTGAACGTCAGAGGATGGATTGAATACAGGACTCAACGCAGGCGGCCTGCAAGAACAGGGAGTTCAGTCAACAACAAATTCAATTTCCAACGTGGGTGGTCAGAAGTTAGCCTATGACAGGCAATGGGATCATCCTGCACATCTGAAGAGGAGACTCTTCCATGGCTAAAATCTTCAGCACCTGATCGTCCACCACCAGGGTGGAAGGAACCACATCTTCAGCCACATCCCTTTGATCATCCAGTTATTTCATCCTTATAGCTAGCAGCTGCAAAAGGGCAGGCTGCAGCTCCTGCAAATGTGATACCACACGTAGGTGCATAACCCCTCCAGGACACCTCTGGCTCCTGGAGGACCAGAGACAAAACAACGGGTTGAAGTTCCTGGAGGAGCTGCTTGCATGGCTGGTCCAGGCCCAGCACCAGCTGACCAATGTTTAACACCAGTTTAACAATTTGGCAACAAATGCCCAAATTGACAAACAGGATCTAAACTAAAGAGCTTCTGCACAGCAAAAGAAACAGTGAACAGCTGAAATCTCCTCCATAAATTGGGCCCTTTGTCAAGCACCAACCACATCTTCACAGCATGTCCCCAGGGAGAAGAGGGTCCACTATTTCCTGGATTAAAGAATCAGTAGTGCAGTAGACACCTCAGTGCTTAGTACTGAGACTTTCTAGTCAGTCTGTGCTTATCCATTAGTCCATGAGGACTTAGTGTTATCAAATTGCTACCACAGCTTGTTACTAAGACTAACCCCTACCCTCAGAAGCACATAATAGATGGAATGATGCCATTTTCTACCATCAGAGTTGTTCTCTGAACTCCTCCATTGTCTATCAGAAACCAATTAACTTCTAAGCATCATAGAAGCATGACTTTATGGTTTTTGTACAGTCTCTTCACAAACCCAATGTTTAACACCAGTACCATATGTAATGATTGGAAACCATATTTCATCTGCATGAAATAAACTTGTCTCTACCCAAAAATGCACAAGTGGAACATTAAAACCTCTGCGTATATTGCACTAAATGTAGCAAAGGGACATCATCTTGTCTCACCACATTCTGCCTTGATATTTCCCATCATTTATGGTAAGATACAAAGATATGCCTTCTAAGAAACTTGGCTCAGTGCCTAGATCTTAGTTAAAAGATATGAGAACTTCAGCATCACAGGAAAGATAAGATGCCCCTTATGTCTCATCTATGGAAGTCTAGAAACCTCCCTTGCAGGTGAGGCTGAGTCACCTTCCATTCCTTCTGGGTGGTAGATGTCTGAAGAACTACGATTGAGCATATGGGGATGTGTCCTCTAGGTAGACCATCATGCATACCCACTGAGATGGCTTCCATCTAGAGTTACAGACCCAAGTTACCCACCCCTTTTTCAATTCCAGTACCATTTTCTTCCTTCATTGGTGGATCAGGGCAATGAATGGAGGAGTATCCCTTTGCTGGATGTGCCACCCCACTGGATGCTTATAAAATGAGCTATCAAGAATCTTAAAATCTTTCATCCATCTTGAGTTATTTTTTGTATAAGGAATCCTAGGCAATACCATTAAGGACATAAGCATGGGCAAAAACTGCATGACTACAACACCAAAAGCAATGGCAGCAAATGCCCCAATTGACAAATGGGATCTAATTAAACTAATAGAGCTTCTGCACAGCAAAAGAAACTATCAGAGTGAACAGGAAATGTACAGAATGGGGGAAAATTTTTGCAATCTATCCATCTGACAAAGAGCTAATATCCAGAATCTACAAAGAACTTAAGTTTATAAGAAAACAACCCCATCAAAAAGCGGGCAAAGGATATGAACACTTCTCAGTAGACATTTATGCAGCCAACAAACATGAAAAAAAGCTCATCACTGGGTCGCTAGAGAAATGCAAATCAAAACCACAATGAGATACCATCTCATGCCAGTTAGAATGGCAATCATTAGAAAGTCAGGAAGCAACAGATGCTGGAGAGGATGTGGAGAAATAGGAACACTTTTAACCCTGTTGGTGGGAGTGTAAATTAGTTCAACCATTGTAGGAGACAGTATGGCAATTCCTCAAGGATCTAGAACCAGGAATAACCATTTGACCCAGCAATCCCATTACTGGGTACATACCCAAAGGATTATAAATCATTCTATAAAGACACATGTACATATATGTTTATCGCGGCACTGTTCACAGTAGCAAAGGCTTGGAACCAACCCAAATGTCTATCAATGATAGGCTAAAGGAAACGTGGCACATATACATCACGAAATACTATGCAGCAATAAAAACTGAATTTGTTTCCTTTGCTGGAACATGGGTGAAGCTGGAAACCATCATTCTCAGCAAACACACACAAGAACAGAAACCAAACACTGCATGTTCTCACTCATAAGTGGGAGTTGAACAAAGAACACATGGACACAGGGAGGGGAACATCATACACTGGGGCCTGTCAGGGGGTGCGGGGCTAGGGGAGGGATACCTAATGTAGATGACTGGTTGATAGATGCAGCAAACCACCATGGTACATGTATACCTATGTAACAAACTTACACATTCTGCATTTGTACCCCAAAATTTGAAGTAATTTAAAGAAAAACCTTAAAATCTTACTCCTCCGCTTTTGTTCTAACATTCCCAGATAGGTGGGGGGAGGGGGTTCTTGGTCCCATCACGAAGATGACAGAGGGAAGAAAAGTTACCTCTCCTTTTTAATTAAGAGCATGAGAACCTGGAGATCACATATCAATTCCACTTACAAACCTATGGGGCAGAATAAAATGCATGACTGTAGCCAAGTGAAAGCACACAGATGACTCTTCATCATTCAACTTGAATAAAGACATGACCCTTTGAGATAAGTCCAGGAATGGTCTCTTCTGCAGTCCCTACTAAGTCAAATCTAGATATCAATGCAGACTTTATGCATGAACTTCTATTAAACTGCTTAGGGATGCCTGATCCCTAGGCAGGGATATACGTGTTTAATATAAGAGGCAAGCTCGAATCCAAGGAGGGATATTGAATACCTTTCTGAATGCTAGTCCGCAAGGTTCTGGGGGTAAGGGTTATAACCACTTCAGCTTCAGTGAGGGAACTGCTATGCTTATTTAAAAGGAGCTGGTCTCTTCCCCAAACTGCTTTCAGCTAACAGGTAATGTACCTTCTCCTGATTTTCTACCTTGGATGGGTTGAAGGTGAAGTGGAACCATCAAAAGTTATCTCTGAATCAGGAGGACTTCTAAGAACATACAGCTGGCTTAAGGCACCAAGTCAAATCTAAAAGACAAAGTTCTCCACATCTCATCTAGTAGAGGTTCTCAGACACAATAGTCCCATTGAGTTTGAGCCAACATAGAAATTGACCCTTCTGGTCTTAAAGCTTGAAAGTTACATTTATCTGAGGTTCCTTCCTCATGAAGGGACCCCTCAGGCTTCAAGTAGTATCAAGGAACTGAAAATTACCAGATCCCTGCATCCCAGCAATGAGATATGCAGGAGCCCTAATTAGCCATGAGTGCTTCCTTCTCCCAAGTTCCTGTTTTACCCAGTTACTAGGTTTACATAGCAATGAGGAAATGTTTTAGTCGGAGATGAATTTGAGATTTATCTCCCATCTCAGCTGCAGCATCTGAATAAGTCTGCCTTTCTTGACAATACTGTCTCAATGATTGTATTTCTGTGCTGCAAGCAGCAGGAGCTAGACCAAACCCCTGGTGTTTTGGTAGCAGTTATGTATGAGAAGGGGGTAATAATGTCAATATCTCTCCAAAAATTTAACTGTGAAGTTATGGATAGCGATCAAGATCCTTGGGCTTGACCAAACTGGAGTCAAGCTTCTGAACCTTTTTAGGCCCATTGGTGTAGTTTCTTATATTGTTTTAGCAAAGAACTAAATTCCTTCAGCAGGAAGTCCCCACATTTGATACCTGTTCATGTTCCTCATCATCTTCCATCCCCCTCAAATGATGTCTCATTTTTCTGGCTGGTCTTTAGCAATGCTTTTGGATCTGTGAAGCCAGAATTCCCTTTGCCTCCAAGGATTCCTGTTGGTAAGTTTTCATCCATTGACCCCACACTGCTTCTCAGCTGTAAGTTCCCACTGGCACATGCTGTGTTCAAAGCTGAGCCTGATTTCTCCCCTCATGAGACACCCTGCACTAGTTCCAACATCCATCATGATCAAGTCCTCCTTATGCACTAATGAGTATCACTGAATATTGTTTAACAGTGACAGTTATATCATAGTGGTAAATGTTTTGAGGATACTTTCTAGTAGTTTGACAAACATAAAAGATTAAGTGTCTCATTGTGGGAGTGGTTGAGGTGGAGATAAATATAAAAAGATTCAGAGGGATGAGAACTCTAATCTTATGACAGATTAATGCTCTAAAATGGCTGTAGTTAAAATTATAGCCTGAATCATCATGTGGCAGGCCAGTTCTCCCTGACAGTCACACAGACAGGCCCACATAGCACCCCAACTACACAGATGAATTTCCATGGCACTGCCTTAACATTAAGCTGATCATTAAAGCCAGGGAAGTTGATACCCAGGCATCAAAGCCAGAAATGAAACATTTTACTCAGGCTTCTCCCAAACCTAGAGCAAGTCAAGATAATGGAGACAGCTTTATATTCTTTGTGCCAGGACCCACACCCTCAGGTCAATGAAATCTGAGAGGAGTCAAGGTAACAGAGGCAACTGTGTGAATAGATTTATTGGAGAGTCTAAAGCAGATCTCTGGATGAAATCATAAATGAGATAGAAAGGATCACTTTTTTTTAGGATCGCTTTAGTACCACACTCTTCACTAATTAAAATTTAGGATACAGGCCTTGATGGCACTGAAGCCCTCATAAGATTTATTAGACTCGGAGACTTTTTTGGCCTCTGACCTAGTTAAAACAGAATTAGTTACCTGTAGACTGAGGCGAATACAAATACTGCACGTAGGCACATAACCCCAACCTATGTAAGCACTGAGAAAATGTTAACACTTTGAGTTGGTCTAGTGAAACTATCTCCAACCTTCTTCCCGTATCCAGTTACAGCAATAAATTCCCTTCTCTGTTTGTCTCTCGTTATTGGGTCATGAAGAGATGCAGCCAGACCCAGCTTGTTCCAGGAACAGTTATACTACACAGTAACCTCTACCTAGGGAGAAGTACCAGAAGTGTACACAGGTCCAATTCTGGCACCATGTCAACCCATGGGATTGTCCAGGGCAGGCAGAGGTCACCTCCCTATTCATGGGTCCCGGTACTCAGTAGTTATAGAAAACTGAGCATCAGCCCCGTCCTTAGTGCACCCAAGAGAGACAACCTGAAGTCAGTAGAGGGGAAAGGCTTCCTCCGTTACACTGGAACTGAAACCGCCTTTGTGAAATTATGACTGACAGTAAAAGATCTGACTCCATCTTGCTTCTAAACTGCAAGCTGTCTTGGAGGCTACATGATTCTGACCCTCCCTAAACTGCTCCTAAAATCAGTGCTTGAGATATTTTGCAGACCCTGCACTTGATGGATCAGCTGGCACCACCCAGATCAATAAACTGGCTCATCTGATCTTGTGGTCCCTACCCAGGAACTGACTCAGCACAAAATGACAGCTTTGGCTCCCTGTGATTTCATCTCTGACCAATCAGCACTTCTGGCTCACTGGCTTCCCCCCACCTACCAAGTTATCCTTAAAAACTCTGCTCCCCGCATGCTTGGGGAGACAGACTTGAGTAATAAAACTCCAGTCTCCCGCACAGCCTGCTGTGTGGATCACTCTTTCTCTATTGCAATTCCCCTGTCTTGATTAATCAGGTCTAGGCAGCGGGCAAGGTGAATCCCTTGGATGGCTTCAGAACTACCAATGGGTCATGTCTACCCACAGCATTGATGTTGCTAAGTCCTTAACCTCAGCTACTTAAAGAATTATACAGAGAAGACTGAACACTTGACAATACTGTGGATATGGGAGCCAGTGGGGAAAGACGACGGCCGGGAGCCAGGCCCACAGTAAGTACTGCCCATATCATTCACACCCACCGGAACCTCCCTGGTGATAAAATGGAGTATCTCTATCAGAAGCCCATAGGTAGCAGGAAACCTCACCTGGATCATCACAAGCTCTGGCATGAAAATGAACCCCACAGGGACACAAACAATGTCTGGCAGATAAGGGTCAAACTGATTTAGGTTGTATCCAGCACTGTCCCAATGTGATGCAGCTCAAACCCCCCAGAAGCTGGCAAAGCTTCCACTAGAGGAAGCAACGTGACATTGGCTAGTCTCCCTCAAGTCACAGGAACTCAGGAAAATGTCAGAAGGGAGAATGGATGCCCATCACCAAAAATTTCAGGTTGCATTAGTAACCGGAAATTAGATACATACTCTTCTTACCAGCTCAGAGAAGAGAACGGCATCTTTCACAGGCAAGTGTGCAAAAAGTATCTTCGATCCCATTTCTAAAATAGTGAGGTATGTAGCAATGAAATGCAAGAGGACAGACATGGCAGTACTTAAATTTGGAGATCCAAACCTCCTAAACCTCTACTGTACTCCGGAGTGCAGATTGTCATTATCTTCAACAGTCACCTTAGAACAACTCATGACATGTAAGGAAGATTTGGCAGATAAGGTAGGTCTCATTTTAGATCCTTGGACTACGTTGGGAAAAAGGATCAGATATAAAGTAACAGGTCATCTGTGGATAGAGCTATTCACCATGTTGTTATCCATTCCCAACTGTTGCATTGGTCATCTCACTGCCTTTGTGGGCACAGAGCCCATACTTCCATGGAAGTGAGTGTCTTGGTGGTTACATTCCAGTGATTAGGCTGCTCTGGGCCCCCATCCTCATCTTGGGTCAACTTTTTCATGCAAAGTTGCATCTCAGGAGCACAAGGGATCAATGCCTCAGAAGTAGGACAAAGCTATAATGATCATGGCAGACAAGTAGAACAAAATGAGACTCTTGGCCCCAGAATCCAACTGTGCGATACACATTATGTGCTTCCTGAGACCCCAGTACCATTGAGTGCCCAACACTCTCATCAGTGAAAACTAGTTCCAACCGCTTCAGTGGCAGCTCTCTACCTTGTCATCAGATCCTCCTCTGGGCTTTGAGACCATTTCTAAAAAAGGACTAGGTGGAGGCAGATGAATAACCTCCCAAAATATATTTGTTGTAATGTTTAGGATCTGTAAACATGTTATGCGAATGTCTAAGGAGACAAGGAAATGCATTGAAGTAAGGTTGCACAGCCCTGAATTTAAGATTCCAGGTCTCGTCAAGGGGGATCCACTGTCAGAACAATTATAGACAAAGAAGCAGAAGTATAGGTGATAGATTTAAAATGTACACTGTTTTGACATGAAAGAGGGCCCTGAAATTGCACATGAATGAAGAGCCCACAAGTCAAGCAATGGAAGAGACCTATAAACGTGGGTAGGTCCAGAATCCCATGGTCCTCAGAGCAACAAGACAGAACAAACCCTGCCCTCACCATGATCTTACCTCAATGAGAGCTGTGTCAAACTTGTGAAAAGATAGATTTGATTAAAACTTGGTGGTCATTTGTTAGAGCAGGAACAGAATTGTACAGATACTCTGTTCTGTCAGTCTTTTCAGAAAGATCCAGTAAGCCACTTTAGTTTCATATGAGAAGCCTCAGAGGTATTCTTTCCCTGGGAAGCATGATCAAGGAAAATAGTTGCGTATCTTCTTGCCCTTACCAAATAAAGATGCTGGTATTATCCAGTGTTCAATCTAAGTTTCCAGTGAATACCAAAGCATGAATTATTAAACCTTACACCAGTAGGTCTTTACTTCAATTTTCTGTGGAAGAAATTAGGTATACAATGAGAAACCTTCCTGTGGTATCCTCAGTACCCTGGAAACTCCCTTACTAAATATTATATACCTATTAAGGTAGAAGTGCACCAATTATATCCAAATTATCCTATAGCAAGACTAATACTCATGTTGACAATGACCACTGCCACTATCTCCCGATGTCCTGGGACAAGAACATTCAGTTGGTACCAAATCCATGAAGAGGAAAAGGCGGAAGCTCCCAGCACTCTGCATTCAGTGCGTTCAATGCATTCTGTCTTTTACCTCTGGGTGAGCTGATGATACTGCATTGACCTGAGAATCTGCAAGAGCAGATTTAAGTGTCAGAAGGAGGAGATACCTGCTCCTTACAAGGTGAGTAGCAGTTCAACAGAATTTGTTCTGCTCAACAGTCTAGAGGGACAGAAACAGAGCCCCATGTGAATTTAGGTTACATAATTAACACTGAAGACACATCAGTTCCTAAGCATCAGTGAGGAATGTCCTCAGTCTTGATGTCTTCGGGCAAACAGACATTTTCCTTTAGTACTCTTTAGCTTTGGATAGTCCCAATGAGCAGAGGTCATATAGAGGATTGGGGCCAGTGTACCAGGCTTAATGATACTGTGATGGTTAAAACAGTGTCAACATGAAGGATTCAAAGTATTGTTCCCTGGGTGTGTCTGTAAGGGTGTTGCCAAAAAACATTGACATTTGAGTCAGTAGACTGGGAGAGGCAGACGCACCCTCATTCTGGAAAGGCACCCTCTGATCAACTGCCAGCATGGCCAGGATATAAAGCAGGCAGAAGAATGTGGAGAGATTAGACTGGCTTAGCCTCCCAGCTTACATCTTTCTCCCGTGCTGGATGCTCCTTCCCCTCAAACATCAGACTCCAAGTTCTTCAGCTTGGGGACTTGGATTGGCTTCCTTGACTCCTCAGCTTGCAGAGGGCCTATTGTGGGACCTTGTAATCGTGGGAGGTAATGCTTCTTAATAAACTCCCCTTTATATATACATCTATTCTATTAGTTCTATCCCTCTAGTGAACCCTAATACAGATAGCAACAAGGCAGCTGTTCCTTATCTAGTCATAGAAGGGTTTTGTTCAGCTCTCCTCATGCACAGGTACTTTGCCAAATCCTGGTAGTATCAATCAGGGGGTGGGGTTGGGTACAAGTCTCTACCTAAGCTATGTAGGTAAGCTATGTGAAAGGAAAATAAAAACCCAGGGCCCCAATTTACTATGCCCCCACCAAAAAACTAAATAAACCGATAGCCGAGTCATACATGATTCTGTGGCAGGCCAGTTCTCCCTGACTGCCACACAGACAGGCCTGTGTAACACTCCAGTTAAAAATTTCCACAGCACTGCCTTAATATAAAGCTAATTAAACCCAGGGAAATGGATGCCCATGCATTAAAGCCAAAAATGAAACATATGCCCTACAAAAGCTTCTCCCAAACCTGAAGCAAGTCAAAGTAACGGAGACAGCCTTACATTTCTTGGGGAGGACCTGTCTCGGGGTTGATGAAATCAGATGAGCAAGTTAACAGACAGCTGTGTGAATAGATATATTGGAGAGTCTAAGGCAGCTCTCAGGACCAAACTGCAAATGAGATAAGATAGAAATAATCACTCCAGTACCACGGTCCTCATTAGATAGAATTTAGGGAGACAGGCCTTGAAGGTACCAGGGCCCTCGCAGCTTCATCAGACTTGAAAGCATTTTTTTGGCCTCTGACCTTCTAGTTGAAACAATTAGTTACCCATAGAATTGGGTGAACGCCATACCCGCAGGAAGGCAGATAACCCCAGCCTATACAAGCACTGAGAAAATTCTAACACTTTGAGTTGATCTGGTGGAATTATCTCCAACATTCTCCCTGTAGCCACTTACAGCAATAAATTCCAGTCTTTCCTAGTCTGCTCATTGGGCCATGAGAAAACACAGCTGAACCCAGCTTGGTTCCAGAAACAAAACTGCCTTTTCCTTTTGTCCCTAAAAGCAGATAGCTAGAGATAACAAGGTAAATCTCTACACAGGTACCTATTCTATATTCACCTTGTCATATGTGAAGTGCTAATTTACTGAGCCCAAGAAGGATGTACCATTGACTCTCCCCTACCTGCTCCTTTTCTCTTGTAAGGTATTGATTATTAATATCTCCCCCTTTCTCCCTCCAGCCCGCTTTTCCTCTTTACAGAATGGCACAGACCAGAGGCTGTGAGTCCATTTCTTCCTCCTGGGCATGTCTTTAACCTTGGCAAAATGAAGTTGATTGAGAATTGTCTCATACTTTTTGGTTTATAACTGCAAGGAGTGGAAGCTTTAGTTGATTCAGTCTCAAACTGGGCTGCCGAACATAGCCTGCTGCAGGTGGAGTTATCCTGCATGTCTGGAGCAATGTGAAGCAGTGGCAACATTAAGGATGCCTTGAGCACATACCCTTTCACTGCAGAGCTGCTCACTGGAAGCCGAGGAGTACTCCGCACCAGGAGGCTCCTAGTACCAAGGACTCATCTGGACCTAATGAGATGCTGATGTATGTTACCACTGGTTTCCGAGTGAACAGGTGTTTGAGCCACCATATTCTTGCAGTAACTTTATATAGAAGGGCATTGAAGCATAGCATCAGGAATTCAACAACTGAAATTCCAAGGTCCAGGGACCCACATATGGCAAGCATCTTCTATGTCATCCCATGGCAGAAGGGAGAGAGCATGTGCAAAGGAGGGCAAGAGAAAGAGGTTTCATTCTGAAGTGCAAGTCAAAAAACATCCAGCTTCTGCATCCAACCACCCATTACTACATGGAGATGTGAACGTGACAAAAGTCAGGACATGGGACCAAGAACAACACAGCCAGCCAATGCGAGGAGAAGATACACATCATGCATTGACCTAACTACGCGGACCCTGGGTGTGGAGCAGGACTTGGTCCTACCTACTCATCATTGGGAACCAGATGTCAGGCAAGAGCTCTGTGCTGGAAGTGCTGTGAGGACTTACCTTTCTCAGAGGCAGTGGCATTGCCACAAGATGTCCTCTGGTGCTGAAGATAAGGAAGTGTGTGCATGAAGATTACTACAGAGGCAAAGCGAGTCACTAGGACTTTGAGATCAACATTTCAGATGCTTTGGAGGTAGAAAGAAATCAAAGCCCAGAACACCTTGTCATCACTGGAGAAGGGATGATAGGAAGGATCCGTTGTTCAAATGAGCAAGACATGGACTGTTCTTAGAGTTCAGTTTCTGGAGGAAATAATTAAGTTTAACAAATTACAGACTTCAGATCATTTTCCCCTAAACTGTATGGAGGTACACAGTAGTAAGATTCAGCAGTTGCTATATATTAAAATATTCACACAAGTGTGAAAAGTCACCTCCTTGTAGAGTGTCAGTGGTAGGTAGGCAGATTGACACACACAGACACCCTTGTCTTAATCCTTAGAACCTATGAAGATGTAAAGGGACATGTCAAGGGGGAATTAAAGGAACCTATGAGAACAGTTTGCTAATTAACTGACTGGTATTCAGGTGTCATCAGAAGGGCAATTGATGACAAAGGAGAAGAGGAAGGTGCAAATGCAGGAGACAGATTTAAATCCTCCCATGTTCAGTTCTGCGCTTCTTACACATCCTTTCCTGTAGATGTGTACCTAAGACAGCAGAGCTTAAGAGCATCCAGCATCAGCTTCAAGTGTTGGATACTCAACCAAGGTGAACGACCCTTTAGACAGGTTTGAAAACTGGCTAAATATATATATATATATATATATATATATATATATATGGTACATCTCCGAAAAACATTTTCTGACCAAGCAACCAGAATCAATGGAATAAAGAGCAAAGCAGACAATTCCAGAAGGTGTCAACCACATTAAGATACTGAGCCCATGGTTCATGAAGACCATCACTGGTGGATCTTCCCATAGAAAAGCAGAATGAAGTTTCTGAGATCTGAGAGCCTTGGAAAGACGACCTTAGTGGTCCAGGCCCACTATCCTGGGGACATATGCAAGTATAAGTTGGAGCGCATGTCTCTTCCAGGACATCCACGAGGTGAAATATCACTAAGCTATCTCAAATACTTGCAGATGGAAATGAGGCATTTGAACGAGTGTCTCAGACAAGTCAGGATTTAGGCTGTCACCATCAAGGGCAGGCAAGATGAGGATCACATACCTCAGACTTGTGGCCAGAGTCAAAGCAAGATAGCCTTGGATACCATCCCCTTGGTGAGTGTTGTGTTGGGTCCACCCTGCACTAAGGGCTCATCACTGCCAGGAACACATTTGAAAGGTTTCAAGTACATCTCATGCTGCCTTCTTATGACTGAGAGGATCAAATGAGAAGGCAGTATTTCCAGGCCTACAGATTGGAGGTCAGGATGGCAATAGACATCCCTCTACCAAGGCCTAAGTTACTCATACACAAGTGAGAATTAGACCATCTTACACTTAAGTGTTCTCAGAAGGAACACTTAGACAAAAGGAACGACATTATCAGGCAGATGAGGATGAAAGGACAACCTAAGTCATCCAGCAGGAGCTCAGATGGTGGCCACCACTGCTCCCCCATGCTCACACCCTCATTTGGGAAAAAGTCTAAGCAAACTAGCTTTGGAAGCACTACCCTTGGAAGATCAGGACCATTTCTACAACACCACACCTGGGTGAGGCTCAACCAAGGATTGCAAAGCAAGATAGAACTTAAGAACATGTCATTCTCTACTTTGAGTTAACCTTGGGGGGGGGGTTTCCATGGAAAAACAGCACATTCCCAGCCACATGTCCCTAGGAGGAATGTGAGCCTAAGGATAGGGTGACACATCAGAACTGTTCCCCCAAGAGCATGTAGATTGCTAAGAGGGAGGGGTATGCTATCAGAAGTGCAGTAACTGACATGAGTTATATAGTGATGGTGTCCATTGAGGGTTAACTTGAAGGATGTAAAGTATTGTTCCTAGGTGTGTCTGAGGGTGTTGCCAAAGGAGATTAACATTTGAGTCAGTGAAGTAGGATGCAGACCCACCCTCAATTTGGGTGGGCACCATCTAATCAGTTGCTAGCATAAAAGCAGGCATGGAAAGGGCAGACCGGCTAAGTCTTCCAGCCTCCTCAGTCTTCCTCAGTCTTTCTCCCGTGGTGCATGCTTCCTGCCCTCAAACATCAGACTCAAAGTTCTTCAGTTTTTGGACTCTTGGACCTACACCAGTGGTTTGCCTTCAGCCACAGACTGAAGACTGCAATGTCGACTTCCCTACTTTTGAGGTTTTGGGACTCGGACTGGCTTCCTTGCTTCTCAACTTGCAGACAGCCTATTGTGGTCATGATCACATGACCTTGTGATCACGTCAGTTAATTATCCTCAATAAAATGCCTTTCATATATACATCTATCCTATTAGTCCTGTCCCTCTAGAGAACCCTAATACAGTAGGTGTAGAAACCCAAAACTTGGCCAAAACTTGGGCAGGCATTTTGTCCCAGTGAACAAATGAGTTGGGACTTCTTCCAGCATAGGACTTAAATCTCATGACATCTAAGGTAGACTTATTATAGATCTTTAAACACTCATCTTGTGGAGTTTTAAGAAATGAGACTTAAAGTAATTCAGTGAAAGTAGAATATTCTCCCATTATCAGTTTGGGGACACTTGATTCTGGCCAACATTTCTGGGAAGCAGAAATGGAGACAAAGCCAAACGGGATATGACATCTAAAAAAGTCTCTTCCCAGAAAAGCCTCCATCACAAGATTATGGAAGCTGGGCTCGGCTGTGGCTCTGGGTAGCCTTGCTGTAGTCGGTACAGAGCCTACCTCTTTCTCCTGAAAAGAGAACCCAGGAGGTCTGGCATTCCTCTGGAATGACTGGGCAAGCCTGGCAGAGGCAGGGCATGTCTCATGCCACATTCCCTGTGCCTACTCATTTTTCTGGCAGAGTTGCAAAGGACTGCACTGTGTCAGTTCCCTGCATCCCACTACAAGCTCCTTCCTTCAATCTGTTTATCAGCAACTTGAGCTTTCACCACAGTCTCTGAAGGATGCTCAGCCTCAGGCACAAAGCATGTCCCTCTGAACCAGCCTAGATTCCATTGATAGGAGCTGGAGGCAGAGAAAACAGCCCATCGTAGAAAACAGTATAGCTCTGATCTCTGAAAAAGATTGAGACTGAAGCACGAACCAAGTTCAACTTCTAATCTCACCCCATGGGACTAAACAGCAATCTCAATCCTTGAGAAAACCCATCCAGGCTCAATTCATCTGACTTTCTATGGGGGCAATCGGGAGCACATAGAGCACCCCAAATATACTGTGGTATCATTGCTGAGGACTAAGAAGATATACTAGGATCCACTGGTTGCATTCTCAATGACTATAGCTCTGGCTCATGATTCTGCCCCACTAAAAAGTCAGTTAAGCCCAGCTGTTGAGACCACAGTGATGGTTTTAGAATTGAGACTCGATCTGTTTCCCTGTCTCTCAGATGAGCCCCCCCTTCCAGGAAGAGCTATCAGTGTTGACTATGGTAGGCCTGGTGCTCAGTCTGTCTGGAACATCTACCAACAGCATCCAGGAAAAAAACAGACTTGCAAGAGACATCTGGTTCCAAGCTTTCTGCATTCAGTCCTTTACTTGCTCTGTTAATTATCGAGATCCTGCCTTTGAGAGTCTCCTCGGTGCAAGGACCAGATGGTAAGGGAACCGTGGGGAGATGACTTTGGCGACCCACTCCCTATGTAGTCAACATTTAGTGTTTATTATCTGAAGCTAAATTGGAGTATTTGTCTTTTCCAGGGCTGCTGTATGGAGTAATACCTTGACAATACCAAGTATTTTGGGGTGACAAGAAACCCATCTAGACAGACAGGAATGTGAGGCAGATGAGAAAACATTTACCTAAGTCATATCCATATAGTCTCAGATGATGTGCATCTCACATACTCCAACATACACAGACCTGTGGTCACAAGTTAAGGTGGAAAAAACTTTGAAACAATTTCCCCTTATAAATGTTCACCCTATAGAACTTCCAGAATGGCAGTAGGAAACTCCAAAGTCTCTCCCTATACAAAAGCTATTAGCACACTGACGAGATTGTCAAAAGTAAACTTTCAGTACTCTGGAAATCAGTCAAGCACTTGCAACAATCTTAGGGCAGTAAGTTTGTGGCATTTTAACTTGTCTTGCTCCAATCTTACTCTCCCCAGCTCTTTACCACCTTTGAAATCCCAAGTTTCATAACCATATTAGCTGTGATGACAAGCAGCTTACCAGCTACTGTTGGAGACAATTTGAACCTCCTTAAAGTCCTTCCTACCCACAAGAGCCTCCTGTTTCACTTGTCTGAAACCTTCCAGAAGTAAGCCCTGTTGTCAGGTTGTCTTTAGTTGACTTACCTTAGATCACACACTCATTGGGAACAGCCCAATTCCCCACTTTGTCAACAAAAGTCAGCAGCAATTGTTTAACATCAGATGCTCGAGGCAGTATTACTATTACTAGGGGAAAATGAGAGGCTGACCAAACAGACCATGAAAGGAGATTTTCACAGGGAGCTCTGCCAAGTTCTAACATTTCTGGGACCTTCGAAGGCCACATACATGTGCATGGCTATGTGCACGGCTGTGTGCACACCCAGGAAAGACCTGAGAAGCTTCCAATCTCGCCTCCAGCTGAACTTGATCCACAGAAGAAAAAGGCTGAGGGAAAATTGAAGGTACATCCCAACAGTCTTTTGGCCATAACTGAGACTTATTGGTTCAAAGTATTGGACCAAGAAGGAAACATCTACTAAATCATTGACTACCAAGATAACCATGCAGAGGCTTCAGTGGCCGCACATGAAGTGTAGAGACCATGGTATTAGAGAACTCACTTAACAGCCAGCAAGAAGTCCTGGAAGTCGGGCGGGGGTGAGGGGGAGGGAATCTACTTGAGTTGTCAATTATTTCAGTTATACAGTGTAACAAAAAGTGAGGCATGAAAAGAAATGGCAAAGTACGGCCCATAACACAGGTTGTAAGTAGTTGATAAACCCTGT
This sequence comes from Macaca mulatta, assembly GCF_049350105.2. Taxonomy (NCBI): domain Eukaryota; kingdom Metazoa; phylum Chordata; class Mammalia; order Primates; family Cercopithecidae; genus Macaca; species Macaca mulatta. The sequence continues at coordinate 9,347,424 of NC_133410.1, read as the reverse complement.
CCCTGAGCAAGCCAGGACTGCTGGACTTCCTAGACAAAACTCAGTTTTAAATACCTACCAAGTAAAGAAAACTATGTCAGAAGGAACTAAAGAAATGGAGAACATCTTAGTTTTTTAACCCCATATAAATTCTGGAATTTGAAGTACTGTAACAGATTTAAAATTCACTAGAGGGGTTCAAGAGCAGATCACAGCTAAATGGAATCAAACTTGAAAATAAATATGAGGGTTATTTACCACATGATATTCAATATGAAGGGTTTTAGTCTTCATGTAATTCTTTCAATTACATATAAGCAATAAAGGACTGGTGGTTTTCACAACACGGTATCTAGGCTGGTAAGGTTTACTCTCTACAAAATAGAAGCCTTTCACTTGAAAGGGCTACTTTGAGGATCTACCAGACACAGGACATGTTCTACTAGGGACTTTTGTTGGTTCCCTTTCCTGTGAGAGCAGGAGTGGGAGGAGGACTGCTGATAGTGCATCATTTTGTAGATATTAAGTATTACACATAAATATGACTGGGCAGTAACTCACCCCTTCTTAGGGCCCTCTATGGCCAGGATGAAAGTCAGTGTACCATAGTCCTGGAACACAAGGATGGATGAGAACATCTGTCCCATATGGGCTGGGGCAGGCTGAGATGTCTTAGACATACCCTTGATACAAACAATTATAACCAGCCACTCTGTTCTTCCCATGAGAGGCAAAAGGTAAATGGGCGAACAGCCAAACCTTCATTGTTTGTTGGCAGAAATTTGAGACTGTAAATGGAAAAGGACTGAAGAATAAAATCCAAGACAAAAAATAACAAGCCATTAGAATTCAGAGTGCCAGAACTCAGAGACTAGCAGTTGTAAATGCTCAAATGGGGCAGATGTTTTCATTGAACCCAAACTGAAATTCACGTAAAGCTCTAATGTTTTTAAGCATGCGTAAAAAGGGACATGTTCTAGTTTTAAATCTATGTTCAGAACAATTTCACTGTATTAACGTGTTCTGGGGAGTAGGCTCAGTCTACGGACGTGTACCACAACAAGTCAGAAGGGTGAATTCTTGAGCCATGACATGCATTTTCTGCCTTTGAACATCGAAGATCCTGGTTCTTGAGCCCTCAGCCTCAGAGTGGCAGTTTCACTTTCAGCTCAGGCTTTCAGACTCAGGTTGAATTATGCCACCAGCTTTACAGGTACTCCAGCTTGTAAATGGCATGTCTCTGGACCTCTTGGCCCCCATAATTACATAGGTCAATATTTATAATTCACATAGTCTATTGGTTTGGTGTCACTGGAGAACCCTAACAGTTTTTCTGACTGAAACTTCTCACCATTCTAATGTAGACTTTGACCTATGGATCACCTTGAAAATCATGACCATAAACCTATGTTCATGATGACCTATAAAAACAGTTATTTCTGTATGAGCCACATGCTCCCAGGGGGCTGTTTTAACAGCAGCTTCTGAGTCCCAGTGTTTTGGTCTAAGTGTGAAATTCAGATGCTAGAACTTAACCCCAAATGGGATATTAAGGGATCCTTTAGGCTCTGCCCTCATGATGGGATTAGTGCCCATCAAAAGAGGCTTGAGAGAAGCTGTTTCTTCTACCAGGTAAGATACATATGCATATGAAGACCAACACGTGAGGACAGAGCAACAAGGCACCATCTTTAAAGAGAGCAAGCCCTTAGACACCAAGTCTGCAAGCACCTTCAATCTTGGACTTCCTGATCTCTGAAACTGAAAAATTTATCTTGCGAGTTACCCAGTCTAAGGTACTTTTGCAGCAGTGGCCTAAATGAAGTACAAGATAGTAAATGAACCATAAGATGGGCACAGAAATAAGAGTGGACAAGAGGCTATCCACTTCTCCTGCATCTAAGAGAGGTTTTGAAACAAAGGAGTTTTTCTACATAGAACATAAAGTTCATTCCAAAAGAAAAATTTGATGACATACTCCCAATAGAGCTGCATTTTTCCATTGCTTCTTTGAAAACTGTGCCCCTATGTGCTACCAAAGCTGCTCAATATTCTCCTTCAACAGCATCAGCACATTAAGGATGGAAGGTTCATAGAATAACAGCTCTGTCCTATAACCATCTCCAGAATCTTGTTTCAAATCTTCATTGAGAGATTCAAGCTCTAACTCAGATCTACAAACTCAGCCGTCTAAATTTGTTTACCCACAGTAACCCACATTAGAATTCCTAGACAGGATGCTGGCAGCTGCTACCCCTTAACATTTGACATCTGCTGAGGTGGTAAGACCTCAGGCTTGCACTGGGACGATGTTTCTGAATACGTTTTAACAGAAGTTTTCAGAAGTTATAAAAATTAACTCAGATTCATATTACATAGGTTGTCAGATAAAGTATTTCTAAAAGGTAATAGAGATGGATCCAGTTCCATGGACACCAAAGCATAGGAAAATACTAGAAAAAAAAAAAATCACCAGGAAGCCCAAATCTTGATATGCTAGCTTCTAGGAAGAGACATTCTAGCATTTTGAGATTCAGAAAAATCCCTTATCTGGTGTTCATCAATAACCTCTGAAACAAGCAATTTGGGACCAGCATTCAGATTCTCAGCTCCACAGCTAAGGTGTCTGCATGATTCTGCTACAGGAAGTCTAAGCTGCAGGTAGCCACTGCCTGCTGAAAAGCAGGACCAACAAGAAGCTCCCACTAAAGATGCCTGATCCTCCCTTCCTGAGGCAAGAGTAAACTCAGCAATAAGTTCTGCAGTTTGTAGCAATGGTGTTCCAATTCCCTCAGATCCCATTTTGCCGTGAGGTATGTCAGGAAACCACTGGAAGTAAATGGAACTATTCAATGAGCATCAAGTTCCAGTTACACGTAAAGTTCTAGAGATCTGGACTTGTTACTATATAGTTAATTCCTATGGTGGACTTAGTTTGTTGATAGAGTAGAATAAGTGTTCTTACCACAACTTAAAAAGGGCAATGAAAGGAACCTACACATGTTGACCTCATATTGGATAGAACTTCATGTAGTTGGTCCACTACATGTGTACCTAGACATTGACGTATTCATCCTTGCTAATGCGAAAAGATAACACTGAGTTAGACATGTAGATGCCTATTCTACCTCCTAAATATGGCCAAGGAACATCAAAGTGAGAAAGATTCTTAATCCTTTAAGACAATACTGACAAATCTTAACCTCACTCACCTGTTATAATCCAGGTGACAAGTTATAAGACAGAATAAGGTAAGGGACTATCAAGGGTTAGCTTGTGACATTCCTCAACATAGTTTGCTTTCACTTGGCATGACCAACAACACACCTTCAGTAAGTTCACGGTTATACCAACTGTCCTGCTCCATCACGATGGAGTCCGCAAATGTTTGTCTTGATATCCTAGGGCCTATACTGTTCTGTAACATTCAAGGCATTGTTTGGTTAAACTTGGACAGAAAAAGGCAAGCACCCTAGGTGACAGCCAAATGTACTACCATGAAGTTAGTACCACAAGTTAGGATATAAACTCCCCTTCAAAACTTTAGGCCTGCCTCAGTGGCCTGGGTACATCAGAACATCTCTTCTATATTATCTTGTACCTACTCACCAGGAAATAGGTGGCCCAATGCTTAATGCATATTTTAGACTTTGGAGGCAACAGACTGTATGTGTGTATGGACTAGACCCACTTGCCAGGTTATATAGCAGCTGTCAAGATGAAGTGGAGCTCAGAATAAGAGTGGGATTGACCACAGACGCAGCCTGTCCTACTAGGGCCTTATGGTGTAGTATGTTCAGAGATGCCGATGCTGTCTACAATTATCTGCAGCCTTACAGTCATGAAAGTCCTAGCTGGCTAGATTGTGGTTAAGTCCATGTCCTGTTCTCCTGGAAATGTCTCTGGCTTGCTGCTGGGCTCTGCTAGAGACCGAAGCTGACTGTAGGAAACCACATGACAGATTTGGTGGCTCAAGTAAAGCCCAGTTTGTGGTAGACAGCTCAGATCACAGTATTAGGCATCACAATAATGCATCATAAAATAACAAAGACCAATTCTGAACTCCAGGAGGCACAGCGTATCTCATAAGTGGCTCAGAATCCCATGGTAAATTTTGTTGCTTTGCCAGCTCTCAACCCACCTGTTACCTTCAGGGATGTTTCTCATTGACTGAAGTGTGCAAACCTGGGTACAGATGGATTCTGCAGAGTATGCTTGTAATAAGAAATTGACAGTTACAGTCACAACCCCATACAACAGTGGGCCTGAAAGGGAATGGGAAGCCCTCCCAATGGGCAAGCGTTCAGACAGGATATTTGTCTACTTTGCATAAATATGTGAATTATCACATCAATGTATGCATTTTCATGAGTGGTCACTAAGTATGCTGTTAGAGACATAAGCCAGGATTGAGGACATCAGAGCCTGACTCTCACAAGCCACCCCATGCTTGCTCACTGGAGGACCAAGGTGGCAGGAATGCAGGCTGCCACAGGGTAGGTTCCCTGTGAATCATGCTGAGATGGATCTTCTCATGCAGCAAGTTTATTAGGCCATGCTTTCTGGATGACCACCTGTGGAGGGAGGGAAGGAAGCAAGACTGGGCAGAGGGAAGAGGTGAGCTAAGATGCAGTCTGAGGGCCTCAGTCAACCCTGGAGAGCACCCTCAGGTAGTGTGACCTTTAAGGCTGTTCCAAGTTAGGGTGAAAGGGTCAGGCTGTCGTATTTCCACACTGAGTAGGAACTGGCTAATGGGTCATTGCCCATTTTTAACAGAAGCAAGCACAATAGAGGGTTAGCATCTGAGGCTGTCTGCTAAAAGCATTTCCAGAGGTGGAGGCAACAAGCCTTCCACTGTTGAGATGGGATCTAGGCAGCACATCACTGTGCCCACCACAAAACCTATTATGTGGGCCTCAACACAGCACATACTTCACTTCCATGCTAAGCTCTGTTGGGATTCATCGTCTCATGATGTTGCATGAGATATCAGAGTAGTCCCAGTGAGAAGATAAAGATCCAGTCTCGCGTTTGCAAGACTAGCCTACTATCTGGAGTATGACAAATATTGTGGGAGAATTCCAGAGACATTTGTCACATTTCATGTTATTTATAAATTCATAACAAACAGCATTATGTCCTACTCAGGTCTACACTGCAGGTCTCAAATATCCTGAGACTGCACCCTGTGGCACTACTAAATGACATTGTTAAAGAGGGTTTTAATCTTACTTTGAAACTTGTTACACCGTCTCTTAAAGTTCTTCCTATAACCTCAAACTCTTCAGCACTGCTAAAGCCAGGTGTCCTATCTATGCCTTGTTGTTTTACTTACTTGACCCCTTCTGTCCTTCCTTTGAAACCACTTTCTGGAGTTGATTTCTAGGGCATCACACCTCCTTACCACTTTCCTGTCATACTGACCACTGACTCCTTTGTACTATTTGCATTTTTTTGCTCCAGACGTTTTAGTAGCCATAAGCATGAAATTCAGTCTCACTGAACAAAGACAAGTCTACTTGTGATCTGATCCCATATGAAGATAATTTTGATCTGATACTGAAGAGAAACTCATGCTCAAACTTTCACATCATGTGAGAATACCTGAAGTTGTTAAAATGGCCTATTTCATACAGAAACCCTATAATGGGATAGCTCACCGTTAAGATTAGAGTTACATGCATGCATCTTCTAGAAACATTAAGATACAAGGTATTCTGTTTCATACTTTTGAAGTTTTGCATGGGCAAAAAGGCACTTTTGGAGAGCTACATATGGCATTGTCACTTTTTCACACTTTGTATAACATCTAAAAACTTCTACTGACCGACCAGTACCTTCAGAACTGCTCTACTGTTGGCCTTTTTTCCTAAGACTTCTATAGAACTGTCATTTCATTTGCAGCAAGACCATTTCTATTTTTGACTACTTGAGTTATAAGATGCAATGCATGGATGTAGCACTTGGCCGACTTTTAATGAAGACTAACAAGGAAAGATAAATGATACAGCCTCATCCAAATAAGTGTTAATCTTCTAAAGATTGCCACTTAAACGTGCTGAAGAGGCACTGCTGAGCAAGGGATGTTATGTATCTCTGCAATTATTGGCCAAACTAAACCACCCACCGACAGAATGGCCATTTTAGCTAGGAAATGCTGAGCATTGGAATTACTTGCAAACAGCTCTTCGGAAGGTACTCAGTTCTCAAACACTTGAGATTTCTCATGGATAAAAAATAGTGTCAAGGAACTAGATATAGTTTTCCTGTTACTTGCCACTGTAACTTTAAGAGTATTAAAATTCATCAGGAAATGGGAGGGATGACATCCTTTCCAGGTTCAATGCTCACAGAACCTCCTGGTGAGGAGAAAGTAGGCCCTTTAAAAGGCATTGCCCCTCTAAACAACTGGCTTCTGGATAATACTGGAGGTCCCAGAATTCCTGAGTGTAGAGAAGAAAGTAATCCACTGCCAGCTGGAAGCTTCATTTTCCTGTACAACCAGACTTCATCTTGGCCCATCGAGTGCCTATATATTTAATAGTCAAATACACCCACAGCCTCTCTCACTTTGGTTGACCTTCACAGGAGTACATGACTTCATAATGATATATCCCCTTCAAGTGGTTTTCTATGTCTTTTTCCTAGTTTGTTCAAAAAAGGGTCTCTCAATACTGTCCTCTCCAGGGGAGCCCTTTTCTATCTATAGCCATTTTCCTCTATGACAAGGCATAAAGTTGTAAGCAACCATCCCAGACCCTGAGGAACACAGATTTTTCCATCCAGGTCATCTCTTGTGGGGAACCTGCACCCGCAAAACCAATGAGGCCTGTAAGAATCTTAAGGTCTGCCCTCACTTCCATCATTATGGATGAGAATAATCCTGCTTCATCTGTTCATAAGCCCAGGAGCTGCAAAACAGGTGAAACAATTAACTCTTGTCTTCTATGTTCACAGATCAGACGGACCAATCTTGAAATTAAGGACACCATGACTGAAAGCTCACCAAGTAGTACCAGGGTAAATAAGTTCAGTTGTACATACGTCATGGATTGCCCCTTGAGGTGAACAGGAAATGTTTATACAGCTATGGACTCTGGTTTGGAAACTCGTGAGATATTTTAGGGTACAGAATAAAAAGAAGTGATAGAACCTATCTGAGAAATCCAGACCTCACATCCTTTGCCAGAGTGATCTAGGTCAGAGATCAGTGAACCCAGATTGCTCAGGACATGCATTTTTCTCTAGTTGAGATCTACCTGGGGAGACAGGACTTGTTTATCTTTGGGGAGTCTGGGCCTCAAGGACACCTGAAGACCACTGAGTATTAAAAGTCAACAGGCCTGGAAAACAAGGAGTCAATTCCTGACCTACACAATGAAATAATCATGGTGTGTTTTAGTGAAGAAACTTCAATGGAGCTGACATTGTCATCTTAGTAAAGGGGTATTTCAAAGGGACCTCAGGAGGAAATCCTTCAGATGAAACCCCCTCAAAGAGAAGTCCCCCATCCCCCCACCCCCGGCCCTGCTCAGGCAAGAAGCAAATAAAGGACGGAGACATTGGCCTCCAAAGGAGTTCTATGGCCAACATTGGCCTCTGCTGCAGGTGTGCCTTAGGGAAATGACCTCCTTGGTCTTCCGGTAACTGAAGAGGAGGGCCTTTGTGCAACAGTGCTCACTTCTTGTGCCAAGAAAAAGGAAAAAAATTCATGACAGGCACTCCTCAGGACAATACTTCCAGGTATTTTCAGATGACAGTTGAGAGGTACAAGAGCCATCCAGTGATATGTCTAGCCTGGACACACCAAGAAGCATCTTTCTTGTGCCATCCTCAGAGACAGAGGCATCACTAGATTATAGCGCTCTCAAATCAGACTAGAGCAGGAAGAACCCATCTTTTGACTGAGGTGAAGATGACAGGAGTCTTGGCGAGAAGGTACTGGCATCCAATGCTCATCTTACCCCCATATATCTAGTGTAGGGAGGAACTGACCAGGATTTAGAGCTACAGCCATTCCAGGACACAGAACATGTGAAGTCTCCAACTTGTTCTGGGAGGGTGAAGAAAGTCAAGCCATATAGAAGAGATGAACAAGACTTAGCATTAGTGCAGCCCTCAATAGACTCAGTGTTGGCTGTGATTAAATTCCATTAAGAACCTGGTCATTTGGTGCTGTCAGATGGCTTTAAGACAATCGATGGGTCTAACAACTGGAAGTTCTTATAAGTCACAGAAATTGGAATGTCAAGTCCCAATCATGAACTCCTTACCATATAGCCAATCAAGAGAATAAACATGCTACAAATAAACATGCTACAAAAGTCAGATTCTTTTGCTTTAGAAGCTCCTACCACATAATTTTACTAACAGAATGAGTCTTGAGTTTCAGTATTAAGTCATTCCTCCAGAGGAAGTGTGGCTACAGAGAGGCCGTAGCTTTTGACAGTTTCAAAAAGAAGCCCGTAGCCACTCCTGCTAACAGGAAGCTCACCCTAGACAGTCCTTGGCCCTCAGGTAGGTGGAAGCAGAGATAGCTGGTCCAAGTTCTCAGGGGATTAGGAAGCCTTGGAAGCTGCCTCATTTGAAGAAGGATGTTAGAGAGGAAGAAAGGCGTTACAGAAAATTTCCAGCAGAAATGACGGCCTAGTAAGGTGAATCAGGTGGCTTATGTCTTGTGATATGAGAAAATTCATACCAAATTAGGAAGCTCTGTTTCACACTTATGTTAAAAACAGCTTTTAAAGGAAAAAAGAGTAGCTAAAGACAATGGCAACTACCTAAGTCTGTGTCTCCCAATATTTCCTCTAAAGTCAACATGGAACTAGAACACATTAGAATAACTCAGAAAAATGTCCCAATTTTTGCTCTTGGTTTTTAAAGTGTCCAATGCCAGAAAGCTGTCTCATGCTATTACACCTACTGGCAAGCCTCTATAGTGAGCAAGCATAGGCTCAGAGAAACAGAAGTGGTAAGTCAGGGGGGTAAGTCAAGAGCTAGTAACAGGCCCAGGGTTGATGTAAAGCCACCACCAAAAAGCTTAGGTCTACCTAAAGTATCATTAGACTTAAAAGTGGCCTGGTAGATCACAGCATAGTCTACAGTACATGATTTAAAAGGTCATTCTTCAAGATGTCCAGCTCTTAAAGGAAAAAGGGGCACCATTCAGCAACTGAGTGACAGAAAAACAGCACTATGTACAGTAGTGAGAAAGTATTTTACCGTGTCACCTCCAGATTTCCCATGGACTTGGGTGTAAAAACTGACCACTGTACAAGTTTTCTGGGCTTAACTTTCCTCCTCTGTGGGTAGGCTCAGCCCTATTGTTTTTGGAGATACTGCCCCAGGGTACACAGACTCCACCACTTCACTAGCCAGGTCACCCATGATCCAAAGACTTCTGTTCTTAGGCTCCTGATGTCACAAATGTACATACCTTTGTGAAGAATATCAAGGGTAATATAGATATAGAAATGGTCAATTCAAACTGAAGGAAGAGAATCTCTAGAAAGCAGCCCTGTTCTCGCACAAAAGAACTCAAGTAACATCTTCCCTCCGGAACAAGACAGCTAGAAAAAAATTCTGAACTTTCACATCCAAACTTCTATCCCTGGTTCAGTCATTTGCAGGTATGATTTTTCACTGGTGGCTTCAGTTATAGAAGACAGTTACAGGAAGAGGGTCAGCATAAGGTGAATAAGAGGGAATCAGAGGATGTCGGGCACGGGGCAGTGTAACAAGTTCCGATCATGGTTGGTAAAACAGGCATTATCAGATCCTACTCCTAGGAAGGACTTTAGTGTCCCAGCTGCTGGGAGTGCCACCTACAGTCTTCAGTCATCAACTCTTCCAGGTATTTCTTTGCAAAAGCTGCTTTACCCCAAGGTCACTCCCTCTGGGGATAGATCCTGTCCAGCACCCTATCAGTGTAGGTATATAAAAGCCATGCCCTCAGCCTGAACATCTAACTCAGGCAATTTAAACTCCAGAACTCCCCTCTGGGATCATCTAAAGCTTGGGCCATACAACCCATCAGATTGTGATATTAGGGTTATCAGTAGTTAAATAAAAATGCCCTGTGGACACTACGAAATACCCCAACTGGAAAACACACACAGTCCACACACATTTCTGGGGCTCATAGAGTATGACCAGAAAGAGTTACCTTTTGTAAAAATAATGCCTAACATGCAACTGGGCCTTGATAGAGGGAGAATGCTCAACCACAAAGCAAATGATAATGCAGCCACAGCTTTTCATCTCCTGGGTTCCACCAGACCCACTAAGACAAGGTTGGATGGGCCTAGCAACCTATTATCCTTTGGAAATTGCCCACATGGGACTAGCATGAGCAGGACCAGACACATTTAAGCTGTACCACATGTCTGTTATACTACCTCATGCCCAGGAATGGAATCCATTAAAGATCGCTAGAGGAGGTAAAAGGAACTGAATTTCCAACGAGTACAAGCCTAAAAAGGGGGGCCTACTGCCCAAGAGCTTCAGTCAAGGGTAGCTTGGAAAGACAATGACAAAGATCTTCCCAATGGGCTGCACTTCCACAATTGTCTTGGTCATCTACTTTGTGTGGAAAGCTGTGTGTCCCAAGGTCAGAATATATATGCATTCATGGGCAGTGGCAAATACCCTGGCCAGCTGGGCAGGGATGCAAAAGGAAAAAGATTGGAAGACAGGGCAAGGAGGTCTGAGGTGGAAGATGAGCAGACACATGTGTTGGCACAAAATAGGAAAATCTTTATCACACATTAAGGCCCAGAGCACATCTACTGCTGATGTCCTCGTAAACAATGAAGTAGATAAACTAACATTTATCTACTTATCTACCAGATGGCATCATTCAGCCTTTGTTCATGTATCCATGCCAACAGCACAGGGTGGCTGAGGACACAAGGGCCATGGTTGCAGTTGAAGGTCGTGCATGGTCACAACTGCAAGGGTTCTTGCTAGTGCTGATCTAGCTGCTACTGTTTCTGTATCACTTGCCAGCAAGTGGAATCCATGCTTAGTCTTCATGGCAGCCAACCAACTGGCCACTCAGTAAGTTCACTCTAGTAGGGTCTTGTCATCTTAGAAGGGCCAGTGACTGGTTTTAATAGGGGAAACATTCCCAGTACAAGAATTTTCTGCCCACAGGGCCTTAGCCAGCACTTCCATCTGAGGTATTAGAGCATTCCATCCACCAATGATACTCCACAGAATACTACCATCAGACCAAGATATCCACTTCAGTGATTAAGGTACAGGAGGCATGGCCTATAACCACAGAATCCACCATTTCTGTCATGTATCTGGTCAGTGGATGGCCCAATAGAGTTAAAATGATCTTTAAACTGTCTTTAGAGGCCCAACTCAGAATGCTCTATGGATGGAATGCCATCCTGTAGATTACAACATATATTTTGAGTCAACTAATTTTATATGGCACTGCCACTAATCAGAATACTTGGCACCAAGAGGCACAACACAGACCACTTGCCATCACTCCCAGTGGTCCACCTGAAGACTACTTTCTATTCACAGCTTTGGGGATCAGGAGCTCTAACCTCACAAAGCCCAAAAGAGTAGTACTTGTGCCAGGGAACACCGAGTTCTTTGTGACCAGGGATGAGCAGGCAGAAAGTGAAATCACCATTTTGTCATAAGTATTTGACTCTGGTTAGGAGAATCTAGGGATACCGAGCCATGATTGGGACAGGGAGAAGTGTTTGCACAGATAACCCTGTTGGGCACTTCTTCCCTAGTCATGATGGTAAATGAGTAAGGGCAGCAAGCAACCTCTTCCTGAAAAGGACATGGGGGCCAGCAGCGCAGACTTTCCAGAGATTTGAGTCTAAATTATCCCACCAGGTAAGTTAACCAGATCAACAGAAGTGCTAGCCAAGGGGATGGGAATTGAGACAGGATGGTGGTGGTAAGCAAAGAGTCATCATGATCAAGAGACAGAAATATTGGTGGCAACCTTGAGACCAGCTAGAAAATACTAGTTTCCCTAACCATGCTCCTGAGTTTTCCCTCAGGAAGGGGAATCCATCCAAATCACAGAGGAACTTCATTGAAAGTATCTGAAGTAGATCAGACATGGCCCAAATAATGGATTTTAGTAGACAAGGAGATACACCACCCAGATCCCCTTTATGGATTTGAGTGACTTGTCTCCACATGTGGGCATGTAGTCAGCCATCTGGCAGGGCCTCAGCTAGAGAACCACCTCAATTCTAGGTCATGCCTTTCCAGCAGAAGCCCATATCCAACAACTGACGGAGGCAGGAGTATCAAAAAGGCCTGGTTTTGGCCCAGTTCATCACAACTCAAACCACTTTCTCCAGAGCTCCCCTGTAGGGATATCTGAGGCTATCAGAGCTTCCCTGCAGCTCAAGTTCCTCTATCCAGTCTTGCTTTACAGGATATAGGTCCAAGGACACCCCCAATAAACATCCTGCATATTACACTCAGTCTACTTCCTGGAGAGCTCCAATAAATGCCAAGGACTGAGGAACATACTACATCCTTAAATCATTTGTCCTCCAGATCTCCAAACAAATACATGGAATACATCTAAGAAACTTGCCCTTACGTTATTGAATCTCACTTTATAAGGGTGACCCAGGAAATATTTAATATGACAGAGGGGTCTATCAATGTAGCCACAGCAATGGCAGTATTCAGATAAACCCAGAACTATCCCAAGACACATGTTTGCCTCAATTCACATATACTTGCTATATCATCGTGCTTTGTAGACACTTTGTTGGACATTTGAGAATATCTAAACTCCAGTGCAAAGAATCCAGTACATCCCTCAATGACCACCTAATCCACCCAGACATTCTGTGCTTAGTTCATAATCCCATTGTCCCCTGAGAAGTTACCTAGGGGCTTCAAGTCTTGTTGGCCCAGTTTTTCCATTAGGAAAAAACCATGCCATTCAGAATCATCTGTCCCCCTAAACCACAAACTCACTCTCTTAGATGCTAAGACATGAAAGGGCAGTCAATCTGTTTATCATCCATCTCTATTGGGTCTATTTTAGCCAGATCCATCCCCAGACTATGAGGCACATCCTGGTATCTGGCAAGACCTGTCTGGCCTACTGGGCAAATCTCTTCCTAGCTCCAGGAGTGGGTCTCCATCAGTTGTGCCTAGAACACCTTGTGATCAGCTCAGATTGTTGCAGAGTTGCCCTGGGCTGTAGCTGCTTAGGAGTAGAATTGGGGTTCTGCCCAGCCTCCTGGGGCTCCCTAAACCAGATACAAGCATCGGGCCTTTATAGAACAAAGCTTCAAGCGGTTCCCAGCTGAACAAGGTCTTGAAAGCACTAGAAAAGGCATTCAACCAGGCAGCACAGCCTGGTGGTGTGGAAGAAGTCATCTGATAAAGGGTGCTATGGAGTGTTCATCCCCCCAGGAATTGTATGAGGGGAGCTCTCATCTTCCTGATAGTGTTAGAAAATGAGGCCTTTGGAAGGTTGGTAGGTTATGAGAGTATAACCACTTTGAGATTAGCACCTGTATGAGAAGGGACACCAGAGCTGGCTCCTGTCTCAAACCATATGGGGATATAAGAAAGCAGCTATTTACAAGCTAAGAAGGCAGCCTTGGACATCAGTCACGTGCAGCTGCACTGATCTTGGACTTCCCAGCCTCCCAGACTGAGAAATAACTTGTTTAAGCCACTAAATGTACAGTATTTTTGTCACAACAGCCTGCATAGACTGAGGGGCTTGACATCCAGGGTATGATGTGAGCCCTCCCCAGCATAACCTTATATAGGCCCCATGTTCCATGCTTCTTATGGGTCGCAGGCAGCAGCTTTCTTATTCCTGCTGTGCCATCACAGTGGAGACTGGTTTTGTTCACTGCAATAGAAGGTATATAGCAATATGGCTAACTTCCAGCTGGGGTCTTGTAGCTCTACACTTATGCCAAGGGTACCTAGAATCCATGACACTGACCTTGGTCAAGGTAAGGATCTAGGTAGTGTTTTTAATCTTTGAGACACCAGAAACCTCCTATGCCAGTTTGCCTATGCTGTATCGAGAATGCATAGATCAGTCCACACCTCATTTTCCTGGTTACTCAAGCTGTTGGTCATGTCAACAGTAGGGTATAAAAGACTCCAGTCATAACTTGTGCCTCACTTCCCTGAGGTCAAGATATTTTATGCACGCTAGTTGCTGGGGATACAGAAACAAAGCACATCTATGCCACAAAGGACCTAGGAGTCTACATCTGTGTCCTTTCTCCCCTCAAAATTAGCATTTGTGAGGTCACTGCAGTTTCTTATGGGTCATGACAAGCAGGTGTTCTATAGTCACACCTAGAGAGTCAGTCATTAATCTGTGACTTAGATTTTAGCCACTTAGATTTTAAACAGGCTACAGAGTAGGTGTTAAGACTTCTGGAAACATCCAGATCACCCCTCTCTCTCAGGTTCAGGGACTCCCAGTTTGTGACTGGAACCTGCACCAAGTTGAATAGGAAGCAGCTCTGTATGTATGCATACGGGAAAGACTATGCTATTTCTCCAATGACCCACACTCAAGGCCATCGTACTGAGGGCTCTTCAGTAAGGAGTTAAGAAAAGGGAACAACCCAAACACTCAGAGTTATTGGTCAACTTAAGAAGGTATAAATAAATTGGTTAAATAACTCGATGTAAACCAAAACCAGGATCCAAGCTTTATAGCAGGAGCTCTGCAGGCCTCAACCAGCAACACAGGCACCAGACCTGTCAATCCTGGGCTGTGGGGTGGTGAGTGGCACCTGGACTACTTTCAGGTCTGCCACACAGTAGATTGTCATAGACCCTTGTGGGATTTATCTGGGATACTGAAGCCAGATGTCTCCACCTCTGCACCACAATTCATCATGCCTAGAAGTTCCCTAGTAATTGATTAAACTGGGATAGGGAAGCAGATGGTTGGAGAACACTTTCAAGTCCAACCATTACAAAAGAACACAAATTGGCATGAGCACATGACCCCCGCCCCGCCCCACCACTTGTTCTTCTCATGCCTGACTTGAATAACTGTTGCCCACAGGAAAGTA
Source organism: Macaca mulatta (assembly GCF_049350105.2). Lineage (NCBI taxonomy): Eukaryota > Metazoa > Chordata > Mammalia > Primates > Cercopithecidae > Macaca > Macaca mulatta. Next base: position 9,332,377 of record NC_133410.1, on the reverse strand, counting down.
TTCACGTTGACAAAGGCAATAAAAAAGGAAACTTCTTTATTCTTTACAGAAGATTAAAAACCAGCCTTTAGGTCTAATTGATAGATGTTATAGATTGTTATTTGAATCATTTTTTCTGATCAAGAGCAGATCAGAGCAGATCAAAAAGAATGAGAAACCCTAGTCCTACCCAATACACCCAAGATAACTCAAGTCCAAGGGCATTAAAGTCAAACTAAATGGCAAAGTCATGAAAGCCAACCATCATGGAAGGTCCTTGAGGTTACGCCTGGTAGTAGAGAGGCTGAGGCTCAGCTGATATCCCTCCCTGTTCCTGGACAGAGACAAGGAGAACATCACTCCTGGCCAGTCATTCATAAGGACTTTCAGCAAACCAGGAATAAAGAATTTGTGGATAACGCACTTAACAGCTAACACCCACCAGTTAGAATGACAATCATTAACAAGTCAGGAAACAGATGCTGGCGAGGATATGGAGAAACAGAAATGCTTTTTACACTGTTTGTGGGAGTGTAAATTATTTCAACCATTGTGGAAGACTGTGTGGCAATTCAAGGATCTAGAAGTAGCATTTGACCCAGTGATCCCATTACTGAGTATATACACAAAGGATTATAAATCATGCTACTATAGAGACATATGCACACGTGTGTTTATTGCAGCACTATTCACGATAGCAAGGACTTGGAACCAACCCAAATGCCTATCAATGACAGACTGGATAAAGAAAATGTGGCACACATATACCATGGAATACTATGCAGTTAAAAAAAAGATGCGTTCATGTCCTTTGCAGGGACATGAAGCTGGAAATCATTCTCAGCAAACTATCACAAGGACAGAAAACCAAACACCACATGTTCTCACTCATAAGTGGGAGCTGAACAATGAGAACACATGGACACGGAGGGGAACACACACCGGGGCCTGTTGGGGAGTGGGGGACTGGGGGAGGGATAGTGTTAGGAGAAATACCTAATGTAAATGACGAGTTGATGGGTGCAGCAAACCACCATGGCACATGTATACCTATGTAACAAACCTACATGTTGTGCACATGTACACCCTAGAACTTAACGTATAACAAAACAGCTAACATCCTCAATTGTGAGTGACTAGATGCTTTCCCCTAAGATTAGAAACAAAGCAAGTACGTCCCCCTTCTCACCATTCCTACTCAACATCACAATGGAAGTCCTAGCAAGTACAGTAAGGAGGAGAAGGCATACAAATTAGGAAAGAATTTGTCCACAGATAACATGATCATCTATGCAGAAGAATCATCAAGTAAGCATTGGTGGAAGAAAGGAGAGAAGTTTGCTGTAGATATGAGATCCTCTCCGACCTGGATAGCAGTAAAAGGAAGAACAATCCTCCTCCCTAAGGCTGGATAATGCTGGGAACATGGAACACTAAGTCTTCCATGCAGCACTGAATGCTGCCTTAGTTCTTGTTCTTGGTGGTTTGTGATCATTTGATGTCATTAGAGAATGTGTCTTATTTTAGTAATATCACCATCACCCTAACAATCACTGCTGCTGCCCTACCTGAAGCTGAGCTGTGGTGTGTTCAGACCATTTGTACAAGCTGGCACTCTACAGCTCGCTTGACCAGAGAAGGGAAGAGAACTTTCTAAGCTGACTCTGGGCCTCCAGTATCTTGGAATGGGACCCTTGAGGGTCTTCCAGACAAACTTGTCCGCGTACTGTGGATACTGGTTGTAGAGACTGAGTGAACTACTCGGATAACTTATGCAAGTATCCATGGTGAGGGTCTGTTAATAGACCTGTTTCTGATGCTGAGCCTAGACCTGCATGCCACATTATGATTCCTGCCCAAAGCTGTCAGACAAATGGATATATCCCATGAAGCATGCATGGCCTCCCTAACACATTCCTGACAGATAACCTGGGAACTCCTGAAGCCTTCTCAGGCTTGTCTGTTGACTTTATTACATATCTGCCAACTCCAGCCATGGCCCTTGAAACTGGTGTCAGACGTTCAGCTTTCCAGGCTACTTGCAGTCTAAAGGTGATAAACCATTTTGGCAGAAGCTCTTCAACAGTGACCTGGCAGGCTAACTCCACTTATTTCCTCCTGGTCCACACTGCATAGTAAGGCTGTTAAATCAGTAAGTGCAGCCTCCTTCAGAGAGGGGCTATACCTGCTCTTGGGAGCTTACAGGACAATGATCAGAAGAGGGGTATGCTATTACACAGACCTTTAGGACTAAAAGTCAACCAGCTGTGAAAATTCAGGTTTCTGCCCAGCCCAGCCCTTGGAATGACACACTGAACTTTCTAGCAGCAACCCTAAGAGAACCTGGTTGATTTACCCTCTGGTTGGCAACCCGACCAAGGGCAGACCCAGAGGATTCAGACTTGATGTTGGTTAGGTTTTGTGAAAATGCTTTAGTTCCTTAGATCTGGCTCTTTAGAAGACAAATATTTGGGGCTACAGAGGGGGTGACTAAGATTTGAAGCTATACCTACTAGAGTGAGACACCCTGATTTGGACACCCTGATTTTGTGGCAGTGGCTGGAAAGCAAAACCCCAGGAACCTGGGAAAGGAAGCACCTCAGACCCTGGGAGGAGTGGGGAAGGGCATTCTTCATCTTTCAGGACAGGCTGAGCTTTCTTCCTGCAGAAATGTGTCCCTACACTTCCCTGAAACTGCTGTAAACACTATGAACTTATGCAACTGTTGAGTCCGCCATACCCTGCCAGAAAGCTTGAACCACAAGACAGGATGCCCCTAGCTACTGAACCTTCCACCGATACCTCCAGATGCCACCCCAAATCCCATTTGCAGCCCTTCTGCAGGACAGATGAAAAGGACTCGATTCAGTTACTCAGACTGTGGACCCTGGAGCTGACCAGCTGGTGACAGGCTAAGCTCTTGCTCCCCAATGTCTATCCCAAGGGGAAGCCAGTCAGAGGGGTGGGTGTGCAACTAAACAATTGTTCCCAGGGACCTATGTATGTGATTCAGGATTGTACTCACATGAAAGTCAGGCTTTAGCTTCCTTCCTTCATGAAGACACCGATTTGCCCATTTGGGAGGTAGAGGATGGGTGGCAAAACTCATTGGCCCTTCCAGAGCTTGTCTCAATAGTCTGAGGGTGAAGAAAGTATAGCAATATGCTTCAAGTTAATTACTTCTTAGCTCTGTGCAGGAGATATCCACACAGTCCCATCCAGGGCAGCACAGTTGTGAGACCACAAGAATTAGAATTCCTGCAGAAGCTCAGGATTAGACAACTCACTAGGAAAACTGTGCTTAACAATTCAAAGATATGCTTTGGTCAATGAGATAAGTTTAAGGGATGTGTCTGTAGAAGGGTAGGGGAACTATCTTGGATCACGGCATGATCTTGCGAATAGAAGCTCCTTATGGTGAACCACAGAAAAGTCACGGTCTCCTTTACTGCAGAATGTTATACCAGCCTTCTCTCCAGATTTAAGGATGAATAAGTTTTATCTTGCTTTTGATAAAAAGATGGTACCATAGAGTCCCCATCAAGATTAAGAAAGTTGGTCTTTCCCATCCACCCTGAAGTTGGTAAGAAATGAAGATTTCTAGTAATCACTAGGGTGAGGAGTCTCAGAGGCAGAACAATGCCACGTGGAGGTACATAATTTGATGCACAAGGGACACCTCCAACAGCAGAGGTAAGACCTTTAAGACTGGCATTTTCATGACATACAACAAGCACATCAAGATGAACAAGTCCTACACCTCACTGTTGGAGCTTGTTCTCAGAGCTAAGTCATCTTCCACCTCTCTGCAAACTATCCCCAAAGAACTTTCTCATACATACATTGCTGGTTAAGATTATATTCTTACAGTGAAGACAACTTGGCTTCTGTTTCTTCCCTCCGGGGAGTTTTAATGATTTTAGAAAGCTAGGAATGGGAAAGGAAGAAGCCAATCATTTTTTCCACTGAAAGTCAGACATGACCATTGGGTACAAGACTCAGACCCCAGGAACTATAGCTCTATGGTCCCATCCAGGTTCCTTTTCTGTGCTAAGCTCTGTTCACCATGCATTTTTTACTCGAATTAGAAGCAGAACAGCCTGATGAAAGCCAAAGGAGTGAATTCAAACTAAACTTCAATAGACCAGGGCACCCATGAAAAAAGACTCAGATCTTAGTTTCAATTGCAATTGTTAATTTAACTCCTTGCCTTTATAGATGCCAAGCACACTGGGTCTGGGTACCTCTATGGCAGGAGACACCTCAGCTGTCCCCATGTGGCTGGTATCGTGCAAGTTCTATAGGCAAGCCACATTCACAACGGAAAGTGTCCCAAGTGAAACTACCTGGTCAACATAGTTCAGGGTTACAGGAGCATTGCTTGGCGCAAATAACCTAAAACTTGGTGAAAATATCACACTGATACCTCATGAGGTTCAGACTATTTTATAGCCAGTTAAGCTGGCTAGAAGGCATGCACAACACACAGCAGGATAATGGCGAAGAGCCCATCCTATAGGGGAGTAACCACAGAGCTCTGCAGGAGACTACGCCCAAGCAAACCTGAACAAACTCCTTCTACCACTTGTAGATTCCCTTGCATAAGTATTTATTCTACCTAAAATACCATGAATACCTTTAGCAAAACCAGGCACATAGTGATGCTCAAGTATTTATTGACTAGAAGGAAAAAGAACCACAGCCTTAAGGGCAATGCTCACCATGGCCATGTCTTCCTGGAAGAGAAGACATTTATAAACCTTAGTTTATCAAGGATATACCCTAATCAAACAGCTCAGATTTTAGCAGATCTATGATCAGCTTCCAAGCTGACACCTATATACAGCCAGTCTGGCCACCAAGGCTACCTCTCCCATAAGCAAGAATGGACAACTCCTTCTAACCAGGGCTTAGGGTAGATGTACACCTGTTACTAGCAATCTCAGAGTAAGAGCAACATCCTATAATGAGTACAGAAATTCCTGACCATGGCAAGGACAAGAAAGAGGTCTTAAGACATTTGTATCTGCAGATGAATTACTTGATTAGAGATAGGCCTATATAGTTCATTCTTATACCTTTAAACCCAAACGAAGGCTACTAAGCTCTGTTCAGAGAATACATGGGTTGTCAGAATTGATGAGCTGGATATGAGGGCATGCTAATTTTCCAGTTACATCAGCCATCTTCCAGACTACAAAGTATACTAGGCACTTTCTTTGCAAGACAATATTAAGGATGAGAGTATATCAGGCTACTGTAGAACACATGAGGCAGGAAGAGTAAATTTTCAATTCTATGAACACTAGCTATTGTGGGATAGTCAAGAGAAAAAGCAATGTATGGTCAGCAGTTGTATGTCCCTCGGGTTTGGCTGATCCACTGGTTTACTACCAAGTTGCCTATATGTAATCACTTAAGAATGTGGCAGTAGGGGATTGGATTCACACACCTACAGAGTCCCTAGATAAAGATTAGGGCACAAAAGATTGAGAGTATCCATGGAAACAAGAGTTCCCAAGAATATCACTCAGGGGAACCCCTCAACACACCTCTTCAGTACAACCAGCTCCATTCCTGCCAGCTGCGGTCCATCTCACATGGATGGCAGAACCAAGTCCAGAGTCATATAAGGTTGGGCCTTTTTCCAAAGCTGCAGCTTATAAACTGAGTTTCCCTTGGTAGGTATCTGTTATGGGAAGTCAGGGACCCCGAAAGGAAGGACCAGCTGGAGCTGCAGCAGAGGAATATAAATTGTGAAGGTATCTTAATATGGACATGTATCAGTTCTCTAACACTTTTATAATTTCTTATGCCTGTCTTTAATCTCTTAATCCTGTTATCTTCGTAAGCTGAGGATGTACATCACCTCAGGACCACTGTGATAACTGTACAAATTGATTGTAAAACGTGTGAACAATATGAAATCAGTGCACCTTGAAAAAGAACAGAATAGTGATTTTTATGGAACAAGGGAAGACAACCATAAGGTCTGGACTGCCTGCAGGGTCGGACAGAAAGCCGTATTTTTCTTGCAGAGGGCCTATAAACGGATGTGCAAGTAGTAATCACTAAATTCTTTTCCCAGCAAGGAATATTAATACTCTGGGAAAAGAATGCGACCCTGGGGGAAGGGGTCTATGAACAGTCACTCTGGGAATGTCTGTCTTGTGCAGTTGAGATAAGGACTGAGATATGCCCTGGTCTCCTGCATAACCTCTCAGGCTTACTGAGGTTGGGAAAACTCAGTCTCTGCTCTCGAACCCTATTTTCTCTTAAGGTGTTTATCAAGACAATATGTGCACCGCTAAACAGACCCTTATCAGTGGTTCTGCTTTTGCCCTTTGCCCCGTTCCCTTAGAAGCATGTGATCTTTGTTAGACCCTTATCAGTGGTTCTGCTTTTTGCTCTTTGAAGCACGTGATCTTTGTACCTACTCTGTTCTTACACCCCCCCTCCCCCTTTTGAAATCCTTAATAAAAACTTGCTGGTCTGAGACTCAGGCAGGCATCACAGTCCTACCAATATGTGATGTCACCCCTGGCGGCAAATTCCTCTTTGTACTGTCTATTTCTCAGCTGGCCTACACTTACAGAAAATAGAAAGAACCTATGTTGAAATATTGGGGGCAGGTTCTCCCAATAGGTATCTGTGGTACTGAAGTCAAGGAATTCAGAGTCTGCTGGGATGCAACAGAAACCTCAGATGATGACAACAGATCCCCAGGGAAAGGTCATGGCCAGGATTTTCCTGTTCCCAGAAAAACATAGGAAACACCTCCTTCCAGAGATGGGTGCCACACTATACCGCTGATGATGCCTGGACTAGAAGCTCCAAGACATGCCTCCTTCTCTGGGGATGGCTTTGTTCCAATGGAAGCTATTTCAGCCTATTTCATGCCCTTCCCTGGGGAAACCACATTCAAGACTTCAAGGAATAAAAACACCAGCCAGGCAGGTCAATAAATAGCTCTAGAGGCCACCCTGGCTATAGAACTTCTTGTGGGTTGGTCAAAGCTACTGCAACAGTCCCACAAGTTCACCTCCCGCTCCCAACCATGCTTTCTTTTCCTTTCTCATGCAGCTCCCAAGCCCACTCATCAGTAAATCTAATGCCTGTGTCAGTCTCTCTCAAACACAAACTAAAACAATTAGTTTTTCACAAGCCCATTGTTTTATTCCGAGTTACAAGTGACACAGGAAATCAAAGATCCTTGATCCTAGAAAAATATGAGAACTAGTATAAGTCCTAAGTTGACCAGGATGAACTAATGATTCAATTATTGGCAGCTAGAGATTATTCAGCTGATAAACACTAAACTGAGGAAGTTTCAGGGACTACACATAGCCCTCCCTATGAGACATCCTGTGTCATCCTGTGAGTTTCTTTGTACATTGAATGACTTATGTCCTTTAAGCCAGTGCAGTTAATCTAGAACATGTTATAAAATGAGTTATCGTCATCCTGGGTCCTAGGTACTTTTGCTTGAAGGAAAGAGAAATTTCTATGTTGGCCTCAAGCAGAGGCTTTGTAATGTGGCCAGCACAAAAGGATTGACCTCAAACGACTAAGGCCTTATAGGCTGGAACTATTCTGAGAAGACATGTCGAAGCAGGAGTGGATAGCTAAGCCTCAGCGGCCAGCTGCCTCCACGTCCCAGGACTGAGGACGCTGGGGAATGGAGCAGAAAGTTTTCCAGACATGGCATCATTTTCTCCAACCCTAGCAGAAGACTGAAAGAGCTATCACTCAAATGACGCTGGTGATGGAGAACCACCCACCACTTTCTTTGGTCATCTGACCTTGGCATTAAGGTTGTTTGGAATGTTTCTAACACTGTTAAACCTGTGGGACTGAGGTCTCCATCTCCTGTTCTTTGGTAAGTTTGTATCATCCATGACATGAAAACCTCACCTTTACCTCAATTCATGCTTGCCATCCAACTCAGAATTGACCTCACAAGGACCTTCATGCGATTTCATATGCTCCTTGACCAGATTACTCGAGTTTCAAGGAAACAGGAAGCAAGGAGTCATGAAGCACTACCACCACCGCCGCCACGCCCCCCTCCTTGCCTGACCCCCAGACCCCAGCTCAGAAATCTGTAGGAGAAAGGTCAACACTACGAATCTTGCATCTCACAGATGCTCTCTGCACCGACCCCACAAGTCACTACATAAAGCTCTCCATTCTATTTTGCTTCAGGTTAACTCATTCCCAAGAACCCCATGGATGCACGGGAATGAAGTGATGTTAAAGCTCTGGACATAAGAGATGCCAGCATTTGTAGACTACTACAAGCACCAAGAGTTCATTGCTCTCCTGTGAAAAGCAGTCCTAGGTTCTACAGATGACTCCAGATATTCTGAAGAGTTGAAGTCAAACTGCAGTTGTTAGGGTGCCTTCTGATACCTACAGAAGACTCAAAATATACCTTTCTACATGGAGATTTCAGGTTCTAGCTCAAGTTAATGTAAAGCAGATCCACTCAGTTAAACAAGGATATATTCTTCAACTGCCCCGTCAGAATTGTGGCAGGCATTAGTGGGTCCCCTAAGATCAGCTTCCCAAAAATTGTTAGACCCTGGTAACAACGTCAGATTACAGAGATTCAAGGAAGTTGGACATTCACCATGACGGTTTCACTGGCATTTCTCACTAACCTATATCTTCTAATACCTAAAAAAAATAGGGGATATGCTTCAATGTGAAAAAACGGAATCATCTACTGTGCGCTCTGTCACTGAGAAAAATGCAGCTGTGCTTAGAATAAATTCAAGTCTTTTACATTATACAGGGTCCCTTGGGCGACACTCATTCTGCTCTTAAGTTCCTGAAAATTTGGGGTTGTGTAGAGCTTAATGGCTAGAGAAAATGGGGTCAGTGACCACCAGAAATATTTCTACACAAATGGGCATCTTCCCCATGATAAAAGTCCTCTTGGTTTTTTTGTGGCAGAAGACAGGAGCATTTGGACACTAACCAGGTTGAACAACGTTTTCTACTTCTAGATGTCTGTTTAAGTTGTATACTTCATCTTAGACATGTGTAGGGAAGCAGCCTTCCCCTCTCAAGTCTGCCTGGCACACCTACCAATATGAGCTACAAAGCCACTGAAATAAGTACCCAGACCTTTCCTGGCAGTGAGTGTTCACACAAATGAAGGAAACGTTTGAGTCACATGTTTCCTGAAACAAAAGATCAATTGACAAAGGTCTCTTCTCCATGTCAGCAACCAAGCTGGGATCTATCTCCCTTATCTTCAGGGTCTCAGCTTTCACAGCACCAATCCCATAATAAACTATCATGTGTGACTCAACGCCAGTGGTATTTATGAAGGATGTAGGCTTAAATTCAGTTAGAATGATATTCCTCTAGCTACAAATAAGTCTCAACTCTCCAAGTTTAACACTCATCTAACCCAGGGTTATGCCTGCCATCATCCCCCTGAAACTTCGTGTTATGTTCCCTCATGCTGAAGATTGCCTTTAAACTTCAGGAGAGCTGGCACACCCAAAGGTTTCAAAACCTTGAGTGAAAGCAAAGAAACATTTTATTGACAGATAAAAAGGTGGAGCATTCAAGGTCATTGTGATCTAGGAAAAAGAGGCGGCATTGCCAGGAAATGGAGTCATCAAGAGGCCTCACATGAGCAGAGGAAGATACCAAGCACAGCTTAGGGACTTTTGTTCTGGCCGCTACCATGCTTACCTAGCAGACATTCTGGCACCCAGGGGACCCATTATACACATCATTTCCACTGTCAGAGGAAGCTGAAGACTTTTGGACCCAGCCTCCTGGGGGTGATGGGTTATCACCTCCAAGTGCATTCCTATCAAATGACTGTCTTCAGCTCAGAATGGCTGGGCTCTACATCGAGTTCACTCAGATCAACCATGAGAACCTTAGTCCCTGAAGGATCACAGGTCATGAGAAATTAAGGCATCATTTATTTTTAAATGGAGGAATTTATACAACTTCTAGATCAAGGAACAGATCACAAAGGATAAGGACACCAAAAAAGCTAGAAGTCTATCAATGCCCTGCTTGTGTGACAAGCCCAGAAGTATCCCCTGGTCCTCTGACAATAGCCCACCATGGCAATAACAGCTTTGTGTCACAGGGCTCACCATGCACTATCACAACTCCTCAAAGATCGACAGTGGGGGGTCTATTTCCCAGTCTACATCCCTTATCTGTATTATTGTTCTTGGGGGCAAGTAGCTACCCAGACACCACTAACAGGTAAGCCTAGACCTTTTTCCCAAAATAGGCACCTAACAGGAGGATTCTTGGGTTTCAACCATGGCTTAAGTCCAAGTAGTAAAGAGAACAGAAGACTTAAGATGCAAAGAGAAGTGAAAGTGTCATGATTCTCTTTAACATCATTCTATGACCAGAAAACCTATCACTATTGCACCTAATATTCAAGCTTTATTTGAAAAATAAAGTTGCCAACATGCGTTTTGATGAGACATTTGTCCAGTGATTTTAGTGATTCAGTCTTACCCACTGACAGGTTGGCCAAGGAAGGTCCCCTTCCCCATCCTGTCTCCCTTCACAAGTCTGAAGCATCTAATCGTGCAAGTGGACCTCACAGCCCAGTCCCCATCACTCCAGATCAGGTAGGACCCCTTGCTGCCCCATCTCACCCCCTCTTGCCCCTGTGCTCTGTTTGGGACTTTGCAGGACACTTAATGAACCCACAGCTAAGAACACATCTCTGCTGGTAGAAATCCAGTGACCAGCCACCCCAAACACCACAGGACCTCTTTTTCCCATCCAGCCCAGCCTACCTAGGCTCTGTAATTAAGGTTAAATATGAAATAGGCAGAGAAGTTCTATATCTTCCCATAGAGGGAAATTCACAAACCTTCCATTAAAAATCATTACTTTTGCCTCTAAGTTGGTTTTTCTGCTAGTAGTAGGGTTGCTTTAACTCAAGTAGCAAGCCACAAATCAGGTAAACTAAGGATATACCAAGTCATGGAAGACTGTACTAGAACAGCAAGTGATATTGACACCATCCACATTTCCACAACTTCACACAGAATAGGGTAACACAAGGACCTTAATCAGGGAGTTAAGGAAGCCATTCTGTGGTATAACTCCCCATGGCAAACAGTTGCTCTTTAGAGAGCCTCACTAGCCTGTCTGCTCTGTAAAGCACAAGGGCTGTTGGTAAGAACATGCTGCCTGCATCCTGAACCTCCCGAGCATCATACAATCCTACAGGTAGACTTGTGAACTTGATCTCCATTCCTATCTGCCACAGTCTGAGGAGGGACAGGTGTGAATGGAGCTTCAGTGATTTCTGTGGCAGTCAACTTTATGATAAGGGACAGAAATTTAAGCAAGACTCAAAGGCTGGAGTCTGCCACAGCTTCTGGGCATGAGTGTAGAGGTGACTTGGTACCTTGAAGATCTTATTGCATACCAGGGTATAATCAACACACCTGCAGATCATATTGGGGCAATACAAGTATCAGGTAACATCAAAGATCATAGAAGTTAAAAACATCATGAGTTTTCCCCCTGAAATTATTTTTTCAAGCACTATGACAAGACTTGCATACACTGAGTGGTAGGGGCTTACTGAACCTAGGCTCTGGAGTGTTTTCATTCCGAGGCTCTGCCTTTTCCCTCCATCACCGACTTGAGCATTCTAAGTCATTCTAGCTATGAAGAACATGAAGACTGGCAAAAGGACCTACTTTTGGCAAGACATTTCTCAAAACCGGAGGTGGTGGACGGATATGGCATGTTCATGAAGCAACAGACCCAACAGAAGTCCTGCTGCTGCCATTGTCAACTCTCCCTGCAACTGCTCCTGGCATCTCACAGGCCTGGGCAACGGTTAAGGACAAGCTAGTGGGTCACTCCTTGCCTGTTCATCTAGACAGCATCCTGCGCTAGGACACCAGTTCTAGAGAAACTTGGATTTCTATGTGAAAGTTTTTGTACCAATAAAAATACCCTGCACCCCCAAAGTATTGGGACAGCTGCTCCAAGGGTTCAAAACAGTCCTAGAATGGTCCATCTGAAGCACTTGTTACTTGGACTTGGAGTCAGAAGAATGCCAAGCACAGAAAGCTTCACTGATCACTGACTCAAGCTGAGTAAATCAGTGGGCAGGAATCTTCTTTCATGTGCCTGTTTGAGTTTTAAGTATGGAAGGGATGTCATTCTGTATTTGACTGCATTTTTGAAATTGGTTTTTAATCTTTTGGAGTCCCATGTCAGATGGGAGTGAACTATGAAGTATTTATGGCTTTCATGCAACATATGGTATATCTTGGTGAATAACTACCACTACACTTCTGACATTTAGTACCGTTCTGGAAAAATATTCTCTCAATTATCCTCACTGAGGGTCCACTATGAGTTTGCCTTTTCATGGGAAAAAGTATACATTCAGTCTCACTCTTAAGGTAACTCTCCTGATCTCTGCCCCAATGTCATTGGCAGAGATCTCAATTATGCTGACATTCCACAGAAGAGCCTGCTGAATCACTTGTTGGTATCACATAAGTCAGACCTGGGCAACAGGAAAGTAGGAAGTACCCTGGAGAACACCTGTGTGCCAGAGACAGGGAGACTTATAAGCCCAGGGGCTTACTGACATCACTGCTCTTTTTAGGCATCTAAGGAACGCAGGGGCATTACTTCCAACTTCCAAGTTATAGGAGAATTTATTGCATCTTTTTCTCCTACCATGAAGTGCACTTTCAAACTAGGTAGGCTTTTTTAGATTTCACAGAAAGCATACATCACACTTGACTACTCCAAACCATTTTTATGAGGCTCAAATGGCTACGAGTTCTGAGGAGGACTCTAAGCACATGAGGGCTCCACAGCTAGTTTTGGTCTAAGCCGCTGCCTTGTCTCTCATGGGGTTACATCCATGGTAGGAGAGGATGTCACGGGTGCTCTCTAGAAGATTCCATAGCAAAGATATATTGTACACCCCTAATATATTAGCCTAAGTCTGCACCTTTTCCAGATTAGCCTTCTACTAGCTATCTCTAAACATGTTACTGGGCCTTAGAAAGTGAGCTCCTGGCCATGAAACATCAGGTAACTGTTTATAACTGCTCAGTATGAGCTAGGTGCTGTTGAGTCCCATCCAGGAAAAAGCTCCAGTAGGCACAGAAACAACGTTATAAAGAAAAGTATTTGTACATAAAGGCCACATTGAAGTTAGAAAACCAGGTGGGCTCAGATTCCCATCATCCCCCACCTCATAATGGGCCCCTTGCTGTCTGGGACAGTGTAGGATACTCAATCCACAGTTAATGGCAGTTTTCTACAGACAGGATTCTAACCACCAACTGTGCAACACCATCCCTCTTTCCCATGCAGGCCCTTTCTACGTTAGCAAAGACTTCCGGGACAAAGACAGTTCTGGCCTTAGTGTTTCTACTGTATGCCGTAAGAAAAACATCTGGGTTCTAGACAATACAGGGGATTTGAGAATGCCCACAGAAGCACCGACCAGTATTGGGAGTTAGAAAAGATGTTCTTGATCAAGCTTCCCTTCCGACTATGGAGAAGACAAGAGGCAAGGAGTGAACTCGAGAAGTCAAGAGAAAAACATGGAAATCCCGAATTTAAACAAGTCTCAGTAGAAACTGAAGAGGGACAGCAGGCTTCTAACTCCCAAGCACAACTGCGTTACCAAGAACATCAGCGAAGAGGACTAAAGTCAGAACTGTCCCACGCGACGATGCTTTCTGCCAAAGGAATAGGGCACAATGCAGTGACAGCTCAAAATCTAGGATACCAACTCCCCAATTACCCTTAAGACTGCCACCAGTTAACCTGCTTCACCAGGACATACTGCAGGCCCAGGGCCAACTCCTGGAGCTGAGCAGAGGCCAGAGAAATTAGATGCATTAAGTGCCTGCTTGCCTTTACCCTAGCCAAATCAAGATGTATTCCCAGCACAACTGAGAACAGAATCCAGAAGTCATTATGAAGAGTCAGGCGGACAAGGAGTAAATGTCTGTAGGTTGATGAGATGGATCCTCCTGAAGTGGCTTTTCTGAGTTGCCTACCCCGGAAAAGTTCAGTGCTCTCTCCTTGAGGGAGTTCATACGACTGTGGTGACAATGTCTACCCAGAGGCTTTGCTGGGCTCCTGGGTCCAAGTTGCAGCCAGAGCCCAGATGCCAGGCCTGTGGAGTCAGGCGGTGTTGGGTCCATGGGAGAAGCCTTCCTGCAGACACATGTGGTTGGGTTCAACTTTAGTTTCATGGTGGACAAGCCTGGGTTCTAGAAAATCAGGAAGAAAGATCAAGTGTCCTCTCTTGCTTCCTGCCTGCAATTTTCTACCTCTACACCTTGAAGGCAACATTTTCCCAAGTGAGTTGATAGGAACAAGATCTTAAAAAACCTCCAGTGAAAATAGAACACCAGGACCAAGGGCACATGTGTGGTATTTAATGGCAGAAAGGCTCCGTCAATTCTGTGGTGCCACTGACCACTCAGCTCTGGTCTCCACAATTGCTTACAGGCCATGCACACCAGTGGGTTGCGTATGTTAGCCTGAGACCCCCAACCAGTGCCTGCTGCTTCATGGGTTCAGGTACAGAGATTCATGTTTGAAAGTGGAAACATTTCAGTTACCATTAATACCAGTGAACCCAAGTACCTACCCTTTAAAATAGAAAAGACTTCCACAGCTCACAAGGAAGCACTTCCTCAGCCAAGCATTGTGAATGAGTTGAAGAAACTGGTTCACTCCTGTGCGAAATTCTCTACCTGAATACTACTTTAAGGAACAGCTCCATTCTAACTGTAGATTTCAAATACCAGGTCTTAAGTCAGAGGCTGTTCTCTCCCCTCCCCAAAACACGTGATTTAATGTTCAAATTTTCAAAGTTCTTAGTCCCTGAGACCTTTTATAGTTTGGCTAGGATAGAAAACAGGGTAACTGTGTGTTACCTTCCATTTAGAGCTGTTTTGTATATTTTCACTCCTTAAAGTGTTAAAGGTTACTTCTCAAATATTGAGTTTAGAGTGTATATAAGGATTCATCTAGTGTATTTAGGGAGTCATTCATTGAAGTGCAAGGATCATTCTCTTTTGCATGATTCATTTATTCTTTTATAGTTAATGGTGTGGATTGGATTTTAAAAAACTAGGTGTGACCTAGATGCAAAAAGTTGCACATAAACTCAGATCATTCACTTTTTGGTGCACTTCAGAGATTTATAGTTCTGCAAAGTCTTGGAAGCAATCTTTCACTCATCCTGGTTTTAATAAGTTTTCAATATTGTTTTGTTAGATTTGTTACTGATTTAATAAAGATAAAATAATGCATCAGGAGGATTGGTGGAGTCAGAAGGTCTGTAAGTTTTCGGAAAGAATCCTCAAACATGTTGAGGAAAGTTGAGAAGCAGGTGGTTTTCATGGTTTGTGTTGCTCACCTCTGCCCACCATTGGTTGTGGGTTTCCAGAATTGGTCTACCTGTATGTAAGACATCAAATCAGTAATCAAGAATTTGTATCAGGAGGATGTTCAGAAGGAATCCAACAGTGAATTTAAGTGTTCACCCTAAACTGTCACGAGGTACAGAAGTTAATCATTGAGTTGAAGGCCTTATTGCAAACTTCCTTAAGTTAGTTGAAAGTATGTGTTGTGTGATTTATTTCCAACAAGGTAAATGTCTACCAACCATAAGCTGTATGATATGATTAAGCAGATTTCATGAAAAGGACCTTACCATATGCTTTAAAGTCTTAGTGGGAAAATTTACATCAGTGTGGGAGAGTCCTGGGGAAGAAGCAAACTTCATGGTGAGCAGGGGAGTGGTCCTGGGATGTGGCTAATCCAGGGAACCACTGCCCCACTTGATTTGATGGAATCACTTAGGACTTGGCAGTGCAGGTAGGGGCTCATACAGCTACAGTTTCTAAATGAAGAGTGGGCCGCCAAGAGAAAGATCAGTGGAAACAGATTCTGAAAACAGAGGAGCCACTTAACATTCCCCTTCAGGACAACCAGCTCTTGTCTTCATCTGCTTCCATCAATTTCACAAGGAAGGTAGAACCAAAAGTCCAGGGTCACCCAGAAGCCTCATTTCTAACTTTGTCAGTCATGTGAGCTTCCTTTAGTGGGGATCTGTGGTCCTGGAATTGAACTCAGTCTCGCTGAGATGCCAAGGAAACCTCACCAGATGAGGGTGAGGACACTCAGGAAGAGAGTCTCGTGGACTGAATCTAAGAGGACAGGTCACATATTCCCGAAATGGGTGCTACACTACACCACTGACAACATCTACACTAGAAGCTCAGACACTCGCCCTCCTCTCTGCAGGTAGCCTTTGTCCCAACTCAAGTGTTTCAAGTTTATGTCCCGTGTCTCTGGGAAAGCTGCATGCAGAGGTTTCTGTGAGGAGTAGAGGAGCCCAGCCAGCCAGGTCAATCCACAGCTCTGAAGACCATCCTACTTACAGAGCTTTTTGTGGGACTGGTCAAATCTGCTGCTGCAAGAGGCTCAACAGTGCAACTTCCCCTGCCCAGCCATACTTTCTTCCCTTCCTTTGCCAATGTGATTCCCAGGCCCATTCACCAGTACATCATATATAGTCGTCCAGCTGTCGGCCTGTTTGGGTGAACCCAAACTAAGACTCCATGAAAGCCTAGTTGTAATTTCAAGCAATAGATGACATAGGAGATAAGAGATCCTTGTTTCTAGAGGAGTATGGCAACTACTCTAAATCCCCTGGGCTTACCAGGACAAACTAAAATTGGCAACTAGAAAAAAATTCAGCTGATAACACACAACAGTTCCAAGGATCACCTATAGCTTTCCCTGTGAGACACTATTTCCTTTGTACATTGCATGATTCATGTCCTTTAAACTGATGCAGTAAATCTAAAACATGTTACCAAATTTGACAGTTTCCACATTCATTGTTAGCCTATATCCTAAGTACTTTTGCTTAAAGGAGGACTGAGAAATTTCCATGTTGGCCTCAAATGGCTTTCTAATGCTGTCAGCACAAAAGATTGACCTCAAGGGACAAAGGACCCCTAGGTTGAGACACTCGTGAAGACATATCTGGAAGCAGAAGTGGATGGCCAAGTCTCAGTAGCAGGTTTCCTTTATGTTGCAGGACCCAGGATGCTCTGGTGGGTGGAACAGAAAGTTTTCTATAAATATGACATCCTTTTTCTAACCCTGGCAGATGAAGGAAGGGGAGGAGGGAAGGAAGACAGCCATTACTCAAAACTATGCTGGTGGAGACAGAACCATCCACAACTTTGTATACACCCAACAATGGCACTAAGGCTGCTTGCGAAGTTTCCAGCATCACTAAGCCTGTGGGACTGAGGTCTCTTATCTCCTGGTTCTTTGGTAAGCTTATGTCATTGTCCAGAATGACATGGAAACCTCACCTTCACCCCAATGCATGGTTGCCATCCAACTAAGAATTGACCTCACAAGGACCTTCAGAGGCCATCTATTTCATATGCTCCTTTACCAGGTTAGGACAGAATATAAAGGAGACAGAAGCCAAGGAGTCACGAAGCAGCCCCAGCTCAGTCTGCAGGAATGCTCTGTACTGACCCAGCAAGTCACTACACATGAGGCACTGTTCTATTTTGCCTCAGGTTACCCTCATTGTCCATAGAAAATCATATCCCAGAGCTTTACCATCACAGGGATGCCATCATTTATAGACTGCACTACAAGCACCAAGAGCTCATTGCTTTCCCGAGAAAAGCAGCCCTGGTTCCTACAGATGAGTCCAGATAAAGAATATTCTGAATTGCTGAAGTCAAAGTGCAGTTGTTAGGGTCCCTTCTGATACCTACAGAGGACCTAAGTAGACCTTTGTACCTGGAGATTCCAGGTTCTAACTCAAGTTAATAAAAAGCAGACCCACTCAGTTAAACAAGGATTTTTCAACTGCACCAAGTCAGAATCAATGGCAGGCATCCATGGGTCTCCCAAGAGCTTCCCAAGAATTGGACTATGGTAACCATGTCAGATTACTCCAGAGACTTAAGGAAACTGGATATCCACCATGACTATCACATCTTCCACTGACATTTTCTGATGCCTGAAGACATGCTTGAAAAGGCACAAAATGTACAAAACCAACATCTGCTCTGAGCTCTGTCACTGAGAAAATATACCTGTGCTTGGAACATATCCATGTCACTTATGTATAGTCCTTTGGCCAACACCTATAGGCACTGATGCTGGTCTAACATGGAGTAGAAATTCCTGAAGATCAGGTCAGGCAGAGCTGAATGGCTAGAGAAAATGGAGCACCTGGTCACCACTAGAAAAACTATGCACAAACGCACATCCCCTTCCCTACCACACAAAGGTCCTCTCATCAGGCTCTTCAATATGGCAGGAAACAAGGACTTTTGGCACTACGACCAGGATAATTGGTTTCCACTCCAAAGGGTAGTCCAGATGCCTAAGGATGTACCTTCATCTTACTCATGGGTAGGCCAGAAGCCTTCAAGTTGACCCCATACACCTGCCAACATTAATGACACAGTCATGGCAACAAGTACCCAGAACCTTTTTGCAAATGTGACTGTCCGAATGACCAATGTCCTTTGAGTCATACATTTTGTAAGATGAACATTTTGTAAGATGAAAGGTCAACTGTCAGGTCCATGTGAGCACAAAGCCATCTCATATTTGCCAGTACAGTCAGCTTTTATGTTGCAGGTGCCACTGACTATTCTGTATGTACCTCCACATAACTCTCCTGGTGTATGTAATGTACGTCTGCTTGAATTCAGTTGGAATGAGATGCACCTCCAACTATGAGGTGATCTCAGCTGCAAGTTTGACATTCCCATCCATTTGGGATTATTTACATTTATGTCTCATTTCCTAAAACCTTAAGTTGGATTCCTCAAGCTAAAGGTTGCCTTTAAGCCTCTGAAGAACTGGGAAACTTGAGACTTGAAATCATTGAGTGAGAGTAAAGAACTAGAATAAAAGGTAATGTAGTTTACTATCCAAGTTTATGGTAGTCTATGGAAGAAGTTGAGGCAGATGTTGACAAGGAACAGAGCCACCTAGAGGCCTCACAGGAAGGACACAAAGCAGGACACTTGTCCAGCCTGCCCCAATGCATGCCTCAATGCATGCCCCAAGCAAACACCCAGACTCCCATACATCCACTGTCAGTGAGAGCTGCCAACACTTGGAACCCAGCCACCTGGTGATGGGGTGTCACTTCCAAGTGCACTGCTACCATATTATAGGCTCTGCAGCTCGGAACAGCTGGTTCTAAAACAAACTCAGTCACTGAGCAGCAGTCATACATGAGCCTTGGTCCCTAAAGAACTGCCCATGGTGTGAGATTACAGTGCCAGTTATTTTTTATGAAGGGATTTGTACAACTTGTGAAGGGACAAGTCGAAGGATTCTAAAACCACAGAATCCAAAAGTATTCTCTGCAAGTGTTGCAGAAGCCCAAAGTATCCATCGCGATGACACATTCCAACCAAAAGGCTCATGCTGCATTACTGCAGTACCTCAAGCAGTTGAGTCATTTTCTCCTACATCTGTCCCTTATCTACATTCTTGTTCTTGGGGGTAAGTAGCTCCTTGGACATGAAATGAAGGAGTCATCAGGAGGCCTGGGCCTTCTTCAACACGGCACCTAAAAGATGCACTTAGTTTAAAACATGACCAAAAGGTACCCAAGAGGTACAGTGAACTAAAGAATAAAGGACTTAGAGCCAAGAAAATCTGTCATGATTCCCTTTGAAGGGATTCTATGACCAGAGAAAACCATTCTGTGCTGCACCTAGTGTTTGAACTTTATTTTGGTCATGAGACATTTATCCAATGATTCTTTTGTTACTCAGGGCCTTGGGGCCCACTACTGACATGGGTTAGCCAAGGGTTGTCTTTCTTTTCTAGTTCTAGCAAAAGCCAGTGAAACCTCTAGTCTCACAAGTAGACCTCTCATCCCAGCCCCCACACTACAGATCAGCCAGGACCCAGATAGAATCCCACACTCAACCACACCCACCTCACACTGGCCCCCCATTGCTGCTGGGGACACTGCAGGACACCCCATTGAGTCACAGCCTAGGAAACAACCCTGTTTGCAGGAATTTCTGATGACCAGCTGTCTTAGACTCCACAGGGCCCCAAATCCAGCCCTGCCTATGCAAGATCTATCATTAGGGTTAAATATCCAACAGACATTCCATATCTTCCCTTAAGAAGCAATTCACAAGCCTTTCCTAAGTCCTTAGTTCCCTCTTTTTCCTCAGTCTTTCTGCTAGTATTAGACTTCCCTCCAAATACTAAAGGTCAAAGTGAACTAAGGAGAGAGCAAGTATTGGAGACAGCACCACACTTGACTCAAGTGACATTAACACCATCCATATTGCCACAGATTTGCACAGATACAAGAAAGAACAATCAGAGGTTAGAATACAAGAAAATCAGAGCAGCTCCAAAAAAGCACTCCATGGCCTGGAGCCAGTCATCATGGAGTTGTCAGCCCTCACTGCCTCATGACAAAGAGCTGCTCTTCAGAGACCCTTCATGAGCATGTCAGCTCTGAAGGGTGAGGGCTATTGCTTGATCAAAAGAACATGTCTGCATCCTGAACCTCCCAAGCATAATCCAAGTCTTCCTCCAGAACCTTTGTGAACTTGATCTTCCATCTATCTGCCGCAGTCTGAGGAGGAACAGAAGTGTGAGTCGAGTGGTAGGGACTTTTGTGACCTTTACCTCCTTCATGGTCAAGGGACAAGTTTAAACAAGAGTTGAAGGCTGGAGTCTGGCACAGCTTCTGGGCACGAGAGTAGGCGATTATAAAATGGTATGCAGCAAACTCTTCCAATGTCAATTTTATCAATATTCCTGCAGATCATATGGGGCAGTTCTAAATCAGGCAATATTTAAGATCAGGTAAACTCATCTGAAGCTGAACTTCAAATACTGAAAAAGAGGTTTGGGTACACAGAGTAGAGAGGCAGCTCACTGAAGGTAAACTTCAGTCTGTTAATGCCCAGGCTCTACTACTCGTCCACTCCCCAACCCCAACTACTGGCTTGAGAGTTTCTAAGTCACCTTACAAAAACACGAAAACTTGCAGAAATTCACAACTTGAAGTGGTAGATGAATGTGGCATGTTCAGGAGGCAGCAGAGCCCACAGGCATCCAGCGCTTCACCCATAGAGACCCCATGGGAGAACTGCCAAGACACACTTGGGGGTTCCTTGAGGAACCCAGTTTGCTGTTCAACTGTGAGATTTCTCTTCCCAGGAACAGCATGACATGTCTAGAGATTTGTCAAAACTCCGGTGGTGCTAAGGGCATCTAATACAACAGGTAATCACGCTGCTAAACATTTTACAATTGGACAGGATAGCCACCCACAATGAAGTATCTATAAAAAACTCAGTACAAAGCTAAGAACTTTGACCTGGTTAGCAGCTTTGACACCAGTTGTATATGTAATTTGAAGCCTTTGGAGGCTTCTGTGAACACAAGTAAATGCTCAAGTTTAAGATTCTTCTGGCTGAAGCATAAAGCCTCACTGTGGCTGCTGGAACTCTTTGCCCAGAGCTGAGAAGTGAGCCACCTTCCACCTGTTCCCTCAGTCTCCTAAAACACTCCCCTACCCTTTGCCATACACTGTTGCCTACAAGGGTCTGTATATAGACATGAAGGCAAATGAGTTTGGTGTTACTGTTTCCCAACTGGGGGCACTCATACTGTGATCACATGGTGACATCTTGCTAACTATGGTTGGGAGACCAATCTGACCTCTCTTTTGACTTAGGGCCACACCTGATGTGTTGAGTGCTGGACTGAAACCCAGGAGCCAAAGTAGTACGACTTGGGTGAAGAATGTTTCCCATAGTCCAGGGCAGTCCAGGTGTGTACCCTGAGGATGTACTTCAGTCATGGGCAGGGGAGTAGCCTTCCTCTATCTTAAGTCTACCCTGTACACAAGCCAATAAGAACCAGTCACTACAGAAAGTACCAAGGCCTTTGCTGGCACTGGGTATGCACACAAATGTGTGATATCCCCGAGTCATACAACACTGACATGAAATCTAGAAGCCTCACAGGAGCCTAAGATAGAGTAGTTCAGGCACTATTGCCCTGGCTTCCCCATGCTTGCCTCAGACACTCTAGTCCAGAAGCTCCCAAATCGCACTTCTAACTCAGTGAAAGATAAGGATACTTGGGACCCAGCCACCTGATGGAGTGTCACCTCCAAGCACACTGCTACACTATGTTTGGCTCTGTCCCTAAAAACAGCTGGGTTCTAGATCCAGCTCTCTCAGCAGGTCAGACGGGAGATCAGTCTCCAAAGGACCTCAAGTGTCATGAAGTTAAGTGTTTTCATAGAGGAATTTGTATTTCTACATTAGGAACGGGAGACAAGGGAAGCAAAACAGTCAATACTGTATTCATTCCCTGCAAGTGTTGCAGGAGTCCAGAAGTAAAGCTGCTCCTGAGTGACAGACACTAAGCAGCTGCAGTTGAACCTTCTACCCACTGGGCTCCTGGCGGCATTGCCAGACTCTCAAACAGGTTCAGAGACACGTGTTTCCCATCTGGGTCCTTTGTCTAGATTCTCGGGCTTAAAGTAGCTACCCTCAACACCACCAAGTGGGAGACCTAGGACTTCTCCCCAAAGGAGGCACCTAACTTGAGCATGCTAACATTTAACTCATAGGCAAAGATGGCTAACTAGTAGGAGTTGAACACTAAAGAGTTTGGAGGATGAGAATTGTTATGACTTTCTATAAACCATTTTATGACCAAGGAAAAAGCCTTCTGGGCTGCACTTAATATTAAAACATCATTTGAACAATTTTCCATGATGTTGCTAAGATCCATTTTGGTCAAGAAACGTTTATCCCAATGAGTTGCTTGTTATAGCCTGATCCATCACCGACATACTAGAAGGCAGTTGAGGGCCATCTCTACCATCTTGGCTCTGCGAAAAGCCTGCCAAGAGCCTACTCCCATGAGTAGACCACGTACTATCACAGCAGATCTGACAGCATTCTGGGCTGGGACCTCTTGCCTAGCCACACCCACCTCACAACCACTGTGCTGTCTGAGACACTGCAAATTATGCTAACCCAGACCCAATGGCAGATTTCTCTAAGGCAGGACTCCAACCACCAGCTGTACAACACTGCCATCCTCTTTTCCATGAAAACCTTCCTGCAAGAGCAAAGACTTCAGAGACTAATACAGGTCTCAATTAGGGTTTCTACCTCAGGTCATAAGAAAAGCACCCGGATGGTGGTCAATACCTGGAGATTTAAGAATGCCTAAAGAAACACCAACCAGCATTAGGAGGTAGAAAAGACTTTCTTGTTCAAGCTCTACTTTTCAGTATAGAGAAGGCAGGAGACAAGTGGAACTCCAGAGGCATCGAGAGAATAAGCAAATCCCAGATTCAAACAAGTATTAGTAGAAACCAAAGAGGGTCAAAGCAAGCTTCTAAATCCACCAAGCACAACTGCTGTACCAGGAACATCAGTGAAGGAGAACAAATGTCCAAGATAAAGCACTCTGCCCAAAAGCAGAAGGCAGTGACTACCCAAAACCTTAGTAGACTCCAATTCCCCCATTACCCTTAAAACTGCCAGTTAACCTGTTTCATCTGGACACTCCGACAGCCTGGTACCCACAATTAGAGCTGAGCATCAAAGTCCCGAAATTAGATGCATAGGCATCTGTTTGCCTTTGGCCACCCAAATCAAAAAGGATATTCCCAGCACAGAAGAGACACAAATCCAGCAGTCATTACAAAAGTCTGTTGCACAAGGAGGGAAAGTGTATGAGAAGTTCAGAGGAGACAGATCCTCCTGAAGTGGCTCTTCTGAAAAGGGATGCCTGCCCTGGGAGAGTCTGCTGCTGTCCTTGAGGAAGTCTGTACAATTTCAGTGATGACTTCTGCCCCAGAGGTTTTGCTGTCCTCTTGGGACAGAATCGTAGCAAGGGCTGGGACAAAGACAGCGCAATCTCCAGAGGCAGCCTATGGAGTCAGAGCTTATGGTCTGCAGAAGTGTCCCTGCAGGCACAGGTGGTTGTGTTTACCTCCAGCTTCATGGTAGCAGAGCCTGGATCCAGAAAAGCATGAAGGGCACATCAATGTACTCTTCTTGCCTCCTGCTTGCAATTTTCCACCCCTATACCTTGAAGGTAACATCTAGTTCCCCAAGTGAGTTCACAGGAACAAGGTCTAATAAAGCTCCCCATGGAAACAGAACACCAGGACCAAGGGCACATGTATGGTACTTAATGGCAGAAAGGCTCCATCAATGCTCTGGTGCCACTGACCACTGACCTCTGGGTCATCTTCACCCTGCTTACAGGCCATGCACGCTGTGGGTTGCATATGTTAGCCTAGGGCCCACCCTCAGTCAGTGCCTGCTGCTTCATGGGTTGAGACAGAGACTCGATGTTTGAAAATGGAAACATTTCAGTTACCATTAGTACCAGTGAACCCAAATGTCTACCCTTTTAAAATAGAAATGACTTCCACAGCTTTTAAAGTGGAACTTCCTTAGCTGAGCATTGTGAAGGAGTTGCATGAAAGAAACACGTTTGCTCCTGTGCTAATTTTCCCTAATACTGGCTGCTTTAGGGACTGCTCTATATTCCAGTTGTAAATTTCAAATAGTAAAATATTAAGGGAAAGAGGCTGTTAATTCTCTCCCCCAAACACATAATTTTTAATATTCAAAATATTTTTCAAAGTTCTTAACCCGAGACCTTTATGGGTTAACTCTGGGATAGAAACAAGGCACTTTGTTTCCATTTAGAATTGTTTTGTGTATTTCTGCTGTTTCAAGTGTTTAAGGTTGCTTCCCAAATAGGATGTTATGTGTATGTAAAAGTTCAGCTAGTGTATATAGGGAACCCTTTTCATCATAAGCCTGATTTTTCACACAACCCATTTGTTTTACTTGGTGGTATGGATTGGTTCATTTGTCTTTAAAACTACTTCACTTAGGCATGACTGACCTAGAAAGCTCCATATTCAATGCATTCAACTGAGTTTTGTGCACTTCCTAAATTTATAGTTCTACAAGTCTTGGAACACATTTGCCCTGTGTTTAGCCAATTTCCAACACTGTTCTGTGACAACTATGGTTTTTTGTTTTTTTTTTGCCTCTCTAAAAAGTAAGTAACATTGGAAGGGGTAGTGGAGTTAAAAGCTTTGTAATCATGATATAGACTTACTAGGTTGGGGGAAAAAATCTTCAGAAGTGTAAAGTGAGGAAAGTTTGGTGAAAAGCAGGACATTTTCACGGTCTCAGTGTTGTTGCCTCCTGGCTCATTGCTGGGTGGTCAGAATTTCAGTGTCACAATGAAATGCCATCTCTCAGAATGGCTAAATCAAAACAGAAGATGCTGGCGAGGATGCCAAGTAAAGGGAGAGCTCATCCACTGCTGGTGGGAGCGTCAGTTATTTCAGCCATTATGAAAAGCAGTGTGGTAAGTCCGTAAAAACTCGTAACAGAATTGCCATTCAACCCAGCAATCCCATTGTCAGGTATACCAAGGAATACAAGTCATTCTGAGGTAGGAGAGAGGCCTCCAGTTCTGGAGGCAGAGCCCAGGCACACAGGAACTAATGGAGGACTAACTGAAACAGGGACATGGCTACTATGCCATGTCAGTTTATCATTGCCATGGCAACACCCAGCAGTGGCCATCCCTTTCCGTGACAACAGCCCAGCACTGAGAGGTAAGCCCCGCTCCACAAGGAGCTGTACCTCTCCTGCTGCTGTGCACTGCCGCGTCAATAACGTTGCCATCCACCACCACCAGCTCACCCTCTAATTCATTCCTAGAAGCTAGGAAACTTCCTGGGCTGTACCCTAAATTTGGGGGCTCATCTGCCCTGCACCATTTCTACCATAAGGACCCATGCGTGTACATGTTCATAGCGAAAGGAGTTAGCTTGCCTTAGGTAGATAGGGAAGGGAATGGTCCCCAGAGAGCCCTCAGCCTATGGGTCAGTGCCTCATCCCCACATAACAAAAAGCAGCCAGGGAAAAAAACTCAAGCTGCAGGCACCAATAAGGGAACTAGCACAGGGTGTTGTACCTGGAGACATGCCCACAGCTGCACAGAAAGACCTCTGGGCCCATTTGGATAAAAACTTTTAAGAACCCCCGGAATCACTCAGATAAATGAACAAGGCTTAGCATATAAATACCTTTGTCCCATGGGCAAAAACATGACTAAAACACCTTTGTCCCATGGGCAAAAACATGACTAAAACACCAAAAGCAATGGCAACAAATGCCCAAATTGACAAATGGGATCTAATTAAACTAACGAGCTTCTGCACAGCAAAAGAAAGTATCAGAGTGAGCAATCTACAGAATGGGAGAAAATTTTTGCAGTCTAGCTATCTGACAAAGGGATAATATCCAGAATCTACACGGAACTTAAATTTACAAGAAAACCTCATTAAGTGGGTGAAGGATATTAACAGATATTTCTCAAAAGACGTTTATGCAGCCAACAAACATGAAAAAGAGATCACTGGTCATTAGAGAAATGCAAATAAAAACCACAATGAGATACCATCTCACGCCAGCTAGAATGGCAATCATTAAGTCAGGAAGCAACAGATGCTGGAGAGGATGTGGAGAAACAGGAATGCATTCACACCGTTGGGAGTGTAAATTAATTCAACCATTGTGGAAGACTGTATGGTGATTCCTCAAGATTCTAGAACCAGAAATACTATTTGACCAAGCAATCCCATTAGTGAGTATATACCCAAAGGATTATAAAAGTCCTTCTATAAAGACACATGCACACGTACGTTTATCGCAGCACTATTTACAATAGCAAAGACGTGGAACCAATCCAAATGCCCATCAATGATAGACTGGATAAAGAATGTGGCACATATATGCCATGGAATACTATGCAACCATAAAAAGATGAGTTCATGTCCTTGGCAGGGAAATGAAGCTGGAAGCCATCATTCTCAGCAAACTAACAGAAGAACAGAAAACCAACCACCACTGTTCTACACTCTTAAGTGGGAGTTGAACAATGAGATCACACGGACACAGGGAGGGGAACATCACACACTGGGGCCTGTCAGGGGGTGGGGGGCTAGGGGAGGGATAGGAGAAATACCTAATGTAAATGACAGGTTGATGGATGCAGCAAACCACCATGGCACATGTATACCTATGTAACAAGCCTGCACTTTCTATACATGTATCCCAGAACTTAATGCTTTTGTCCTTTGTATATAGTCAGCAGGTTCCCAGGAAAGTTTTTGTAGGCACAGGCACAGTGGGCTCTGGTGGGCACTCTACTTTCCTTTTTCTGGACCGTAAGGTCAACCTTTGAAATCACTTCAGCTCCTGATAGGTCCTGGGCCAAGCTAAGCAGCCTCTGTGAATCATCACTTCAGCTCCTGATTGGTCTCTGGCCAAACTTTGAGTGATCCCGGGCCAGGGTCCCAGGCCAAGCTAAGTCACAAGTTCTCCAAGACGGCTCATAGACTAAGCACATTCCTTCCCCTTTCTAGTCCATAAAAACCCTGGACCCCAGCTTTACTGGGGGCACGTTGTTCAGGACACCCCTCTGCTGGCAGAGAGCTTGCTTTCAACTTATGAAACTTTCACTCCACCCTCACCTTGTGCCCGTGCTTAATCTTCATGGAGGTAGGACAAAGAGCTCAGGGCCTTATTCTCAGACAAGACTCTTACACCTTGGCACATGGCCGAGACTACAACAGCAGCACTGTCCACAGTAGCAGACACATGGAATCAACCTACATGCCATCAACGATATCAAGCATATTTTCAAGAAGGTTCTTAGCATGTAGTTTAGTCAGTGGAGAAATTGCTGTGTAAGCAAGTGAACCATTGTATGTAGCAAGTTTCTTGAAGACATGCTTGAAAGTGAAAAGCAAGCAGTCTGGTATAACAGCCATGCATGGGTCAGAGAGCAGGTACTCAGCCCTCCAGGGATTCACCTTCAAGCAGCATTGGCAGAATCTCACCAAGCGTCTACCCAGCTATGCAAAACATGTGATCTGATGGCATCCTACCTGAACACACGAAGACCATTCAGATCCATGCTGGGCTGTACCATATGAGGACATGATGACTGTGGTCCAAGTTCCAAGACTTAACAGGGGGAAAAGGATGTCCCTCAGTAATAAAAGGCAAGAAAGGGCATACTCAGAAGCCCCAGGAGCTCAGTTTAGGAAACATGTTCTTGGAGGCAGGGAGGCCTGTTCTCCTGGCCTCTGATCCAAACTACTCTGACTCTCCACACTTTGAGAGCTGGAACCATTGCTTTGGCAGCATCCACACATCTCCCCTATGGAGAAGCTCAAAGGCCTTCCAGTGCTCCTGGGAGAGATCCAGAGATCCACTGAGCTCCCCGCCACAGTGGGAATTTTGACCCTTCACAACCCAATCCCCGCCCCACTCTTTCTTGCAATGCAGGGAGACATTGTATGCAATATTGCCTCCTACCTACCTTGTTGGCTGCACTGGCACATACCTCCCAGCCAGAACACAGGATGAACAGATACATCCTCACAATGCTAGAAGGCTTGTGGGGACATGCCATGACACTGAGCATGCAAGGGTCCAACCTTGGCACAGACCATGACAATGGGTTATGCCATCTGGGTCCAGGGACTGCTGGATTAGACAGGGACCTGCCTGTCTGGCTCACTTTCACACCTTGAGGCCCAAGGGAAGGTCACCAAGTTCTGTTCGAGGCATGTGCAGGTTCTCAGCATTAATTTGGGGGTGGGGTCAAACTGATTTCAGTTAAAGCGATTGTCTTCCAAATCACCTGGACTTTAAGTGATGGTAGGCAACTATTCTAGAAACTTTTTCAAGGTAATTTTAAGATGAGAGTTCTGGGCCTGTATTCCGGAACCCATCAGATAGAATAAACTCTCCTGGGATGTGTCTGACCCATAGAATCACTGCATCACTGCCCAGTTCATTTTATGTAATCATGTAGGATGTGAATGACAGTAGGGGCTCAACACAGCTAACAGGAATCCCCAAGTGAGGAGTGGAACAACAAAGATTAGGGTATCTGGACGTAGGTTAGAGGTCTCAGTCAATTCAGGGGAGCCTCTCAACACATTCCCCCCACCTTCAGTATCAACTACCTTCTTCACAGCTAGATGCTTCTGTGAATCTCACAAAGATGGCAGAAGCAAGGCCAGGAGCCTCGTGTTAGACTCTGTGGCTCATCACCGAACTTCCTTTGGTAGGGATCTGTGGTCTTGGAGTTAAGCAACTCGGCCCTGCTGGGATGCACAGGTAACCTCACGTAACAGATCTTCAGGAAGATATCCCTCAACCAAGATCTGTTCCTAGGAGGATAGGTGACACCTTTTTCCTGAGATTAATGCTGCACAATAACACCAAGGTCTGTAATATGAACTGAGACCCTCATTCTTCTCTGGGGGTAGCTTTTGTCCCAACATAAGCCATTTCAGCCAAGGTTATGTCCCATCTCTGGGGAAACCACCAAAAGGATTTGTCAGGAGTACAAGAACCCAGCCAGGTAGGTCAACTCATAGCCCTGGAGGCCACACCCTAGCTACAGAGCTCTTATGACCCAAGTCCCACAAAGCTTCAACTGTAAAAGGCCCACAATTCACCTTCCCCTGCCCAACCATGTTTTTCCTCCCTTCCCAGTGTGATTCTCAAGCTCACTAGTAAATTTTAATGCCTGTAAGTATCTTACAGTCTGCTTCTCTTCAACCCGAAGTGGGGTGCTGGGCTTCACAAACCCCTTTTTTAAATCACAAATTGTAGATAACATAGGAAATAGAAGATCTCCTTGATCCTAGAGTATGAGAACTAGTATAAACCCCCTTAGTTTGCCAGGACTAACATACGATTCAATTATTGGCAAGTACACACTCTTCAGCTGACTACAATAAACTGAGTGAGTGCCAGGGACTATCTACCACCTTCCCCAGGCAACACCTTGTGTCACCCTGTACATGTCTTTTTACATTCGATGAGTTCGGTTTAAAGGACATATGCAGTAAATCTAAAGCCTGTTACCTAATTTAACAGTTCTTTCAATATTGTCAAGCCTAGATCATACATACTTTTGCTTAAAGGAAGACTGAGAAATTTCCATACTGGGCTCAAGAAGACACTTTGTAATGCTGTCAGCATAAATGACTGACCTCAATTGGTAGAGACCCCATAGGCTGGGACCATTTCCTGAAGGCATGTCTGGAAGCAAGCCTAGAGTTGATGAGCCTTAGAGGCCAGCTTCCTTGACATTCCGGACCCAGGATACTGGGAAATGGAGGATAAAGCTTTCTATAGGTATGGCATTCTTTCTCCAAACTCTGGAAGATGGAGAAAGAACAAGAGGAAAGAGGGCCATCACTTGAAACTTGCCGGTGATAGACAATCTACAAATTTCTTTGGTCATTTGACAAAGACTAAGATCGCTTACAATGTCTCCAACAGTAAATTTGTGGGACTGTCTCCATCTCTTTTTGGTAAGCTTATGTGTAATGAGATGAAGCCCTCACTTTCATGCCAGTGCATGCTTACTATCCAACTTGGAATTAACCTCAAGGACCAAATGGCCAAATTTGGTATGTTCCTGTACCAAGTTACTAAATAGAGAACTTAAAGGAGACAAAAGTCCTGGAGTCAAGTAGCCACGCCCCTCCCCCGCCCCCGCCAATTCTCAGATCTGCAGAGAAAATGTCAATATCCTTTGATTTGGGATCTCATTGATGCCCTCTGCAATAACCCCACAAGTCACTGCATGAAGCACTGTGTTCCATTTTGTTTGAGTGTAAGTTAGTGTCCATAGGAATGAGCTGGTGTTAGAGCCCTGGACAGAAGGGATGCCAGCATTTGCAGATTCTCCATTCACTGCAACCAGGAGCTCTCTGCACCATCGCTCTTCTCAGGGAAGAGTTGAGTCCAGATAGAGAATATGCTGAATACTTGAGGTCAAACTGCAGTTAGGCTGCCTTCTGATACCGATGTAGGACTGAACAGACCTTTGTACCTGGAGATTTCAGGTTCTACTTCAAGTTAATGAAAAGCAGACCCTTGCAGTTTAGAAATAAAGCCCTCTTCCAACTATACCAAGTTAGAGTCAGTGGCAGGCATCCTTGGGTCCCCCCTAAGGTCAGTTTCCCAAGAATTGTTGGCCTATGATAGAGATGTCAGATTATACCAGAGACTTCAGGAAATTGGATATCTACCATGACAGTTACATTCCATCTCCCACTGACCTGTTATTATGCCAAAATACACCTATGCAATATGCTTAAAAGTGACCAGACATACAGATTCATCTGCTCTGAGCTCTGTCACTGAGAAAAATGCCACTGTGCTTGGAGTATATCCAAGGCTCTTACACTATACCAGGTCCTTTGAGCAACACTCACCAATTGCTCGACACAGGAGCAGACAAGTTTCTGAAGATGTTGGGTTGTGTAGAGCTTAATGGCTAGGGAAAATGGGGTCCTTGGTGACCACTAGAAAAACCGTCTACACAAACAGCTATTCCCCCCACCCACACCGTGACACAAGATATTTCCAGGCTCTTTGTGGCAGAAGTATGGATGATTTTTGGCATTATGTCCAGAGTGAGCAATGTCTTTCACTTCAAACAGCAGTCCAGATGCCACCCTAAGGGTGGCATACTTCATCTCAGTCATGAGTAAGGGAGGAGGCACCATCTAAACTCTACCCTGCAAACAAGCCAATATGAGGTACACAGCTACTGAAAAAGTACCCAGACCTTCCCTGGCAGTGTGAGTGTTCCTACAAATTCAAGTGTTTGAGTCATGTTTCAGGAAACAAAAGGTCAAATGACAAAAGTCTCTGCGTGAGCACACAAGCTGGGGTGTGTTTCCCTCATTCTCCAGGCCATCAGCTCCCATAGCACAAGTCTCATAGTAACCATACCCTATCATGTGTGACTCAATTTCTGTGGTATATATGGAAGATGTAGGCTTGAATTGTTAGAATGAGATGTACCTAGCTACAAAATGTTCTCAGCTCCCTAAGTTTCTAGACACTCCCATCTACCTGAGATTTACAGTTGTTCCTGTCATTATCCCCTTAGAACTCTGGGATTCTTCAAGCTAATGATTGCCTTTTAAACCTCAGAGCTGGAAAACTTGTGAATGAGTTTGAAAATCATCTTGAGTGAAAGCATCAAGAACTAGAATTTTGATCCAAAGGTGGACCAAGGTCATGGTGGTCTTAAGATGAAGGGAGGACATTGACGGGAAACAGTCATCTAGAGGCCCCACAAGAACAGGAACACACAAAGGTGAGCTCAGGGCCTGCTCTGGCTGCCCCAGTGCCTGCCCAGCAGACATACTCTGTATGGCCTAGAGGCCATCATGCATACTTGCACCGTCCGAGGAAGCTGAAGCTCATAATTCTCTTTAAATCATTCTGTGACCAGAAAAAGTTCTGTCAGTATTGCACCCAATACACTCAAGTTTTATTGGTAATAACAAAGCTTCCAACATTCATTTTGCCCATAGACCACACATCCTATGATTTCAGTTACTCAGCCTTGCCCATTGACAGATTGACCAAGGACTATTCCCCTTTCCCTTCCCTGCTCCTACCAAAAGCCTGTGAAGTCACCCAGCCCCCATCAGTCCAAATCAGCCAGGACCCAGATAGGATCACTCACCAATCCACTCACCTTGGTAGCCCCAGTGCTGTCTGGGACTTCAAAGGACAGGTGACCAACTCACTGCCAAGAGCACCTAATGATAGCAAGCCAGTGACCAGCTACCCCAAATACCACAGGTCTTTCTCATCCAGCCCAGCCAAGCCAGGATATGTCATTAGGGTTCAACATGAAACAGGCAAAGGTTTTTTGGTTTTGTTTTTTTAAATCTTCCCCTAAATAAAGGGCAATTCACAAACTTTCCATTAAAAAATTCCTCACTTCCTTTTCCCTTAGTGTTGGGGTCCTCTTTATTCACATCAGGCAACAAAGATCAGGTAAACTAAGGATACAGCCAGTAAGTTCTGAAGACAGCATCCCATCTCAAGCAACATTGATACCATCCACATTTCCACAAACTCACACAGACTAGAGAAAAATAGAGTAAGGCAGCACAAGGCCCTCGGAGAAGTTCAGGAAAGCATTCCATTGCCTGGAACAGTTCATACCATGCAGGGATTAAGCCAGCTCCAACTACCTCCTCGTGGCAAGCCAAGTGGCTCTCTGGAGTCTCACTAGCATGCTAGCTTTAAAAAGTGGGCTGCTTCTTGATCAGGACATGCTGCCTGCATCCCGAACCTCCCAAGCACCACAGTCCTCCAGGAAACCCTTGTAGACCTAATCTCCATCCTGTCTGCCAGTGAGGAGGGACATGTGTGAATGCAGCTGTAGTCAGTGACTTCAATGGCTGTCAACTTTAGTCATAAGACAAAATTAAAGTTGAAGACTGATATCTGACACATCTTCTGCACATTTGAAAGTAGGTGACTTGATACTTTTAAAATCTTTTTGGATACTCAAGTATGATCAACATACATGCAGGTCATATCGGGGCAATACAAGTGTCAGGCAATATAAAGATCACAGAAGTTGAGACAACATCCAGTGGGTTTTGTCACCAGAAGCTGAATATACTACAAACACTAAAATTTGGGTCCCTTGAGTAGAGATGGCTTACAGAACCTAGGTTCTGGGGTATTTTTAGGCTCCACCTTCCCCCTCCCCATTGTCTTCCCATCTTGTAAGTCAGTGTAGCTATAGAGAACATGCAAACAGGCAGAAGGACCTACCCGCTTCTGGGAAGACAATTCTCACAACTGGAGGTGGACAGATGTGACATGTTCACAAGGCAACAAGTCCAGTGGGAGTCCAGTTGCCATTACTGGCCCTCCCTGTGGTTGCTACTGGGAACTCCCATGCCTGAGCAATGGTTAAGCTAATGCCTTAGCCGTGCATGAGCAATGGTTAAAAGCCTGAGCAAAGGACAAAGCTAATGGGTCACAACTCCTTGCCTGTCCACCTAGCCAGCATCCTGGGCTAGGACTCCAGTTCTCCTAGAGCAACTGGGATTTATCAGTAACATTTGTGCCAATAAAGATAACCTGCTCCCGAAGTATTGGAACTGCTGCTCTAAGGGCTTATGTTTATGCAGTTAGAATGATCCCTGTTTGGTCCCAAAAAGCACAAGTGTCAACTGAACTAGAGGCTGGGAAGGCTTCCCAACACAGAAAACCTCACTTTGGCCACTGGTTCAAGGTAACTAAATCAACAGGGACCTTTTGAGCACTTGCTCACTTGGTCTGCCAAGTATGAAAGGGATGACATTCTGCATCTGAGTAGTTTTCATTTGCCTTTTGGAGTTCCACATCATGATAGTGAACTACCATGTTTGATTTAACATACCTGTCATGCAACATGGTATCTTTGCTAGTAACTATCACCACTTCTGACATTAAGTACAGAGTCAACATTCTGGAAAATCCATTCTTTCCAGTCCTCCTCATTGAGGGTCCACAATCAGTCTGCTTATTCATGAGAAGGCCAGAAATACACATTATCTTGTCCTCAGGTGATAACTCTCCTGGTCTCTGTCCCAATGTCATAGGCTAAAGCCTTGATTATGTTGCCATTTCATAGATCTTGTTAGGCCACTATTTGCATCACACTAGGTAGACCCATCAGCAGGAAGCAGCCAGTGCTCTGGAATATACCTACTATGTGCCAGAGTGAAGGAGAAACCAACCAAGACTCAGGGGTCTATGCACATCCGTGGTACTTAAGTATCTAGGGCATGCAGGGACATCGCTTCCAATTTCATGGACCAGCTTCTTGCATTGTTATCTCCTGCCGTAAACGAAGTGTACTTTCAAAATAGGTAGGCTTTTTTAAACAGTGTATGTCACACTGCTGCAAGCTATCTTTAGTGGGCTCCAACAGGTACAAGTTTTGAAGAAGCTTCATCAGATGAGGGCCCTGCAGCTAGTCTTGGCCTTCTAAGCTGCTGCCTTGCCTCTCGTGTAAGAGCCTTGGTAGGAGGGTGCTGTGGAAGGTCTCTGGAGAACTCCATAGCAAAGGTGTTCTACAGACCCTTAAGATTCTAGCCTAAGTCTGCACCTTCACCAGAAAGCTAATTAACCCAAAGTCAGCTCCAACCATGTTACTTGGGCCTTAGAGACTGAGCTCGTGACCATGAAACACCTAGTAACTTGAACTTTGTTTAGAACTGCTCAGTATGCGCTAGGTGCTGTGAGAACCATAAAGGCGTAAGCTCCCATGGGCACAAGAACAATGAAGGAAGCAGGAGCATACAGCCACATTTAAGTTACAAAGCCAGATGGCTCAGGCTCCCATCTTCCCCAAGCTCTGTAGTACCCATATCTGTCAACTCATGGCCTATGGCCTCATGGGGAGGTCCCTATGACCAGTTGGCAAAAAAGGGAAAACTAAAATCCTAGTTTACAGATGGATTGACTCAATATGAGAGCTAACTGAATACGGACTGCTGCGACACTAAAGAGCTCCTTCAAGGGCACCCTAAGAAGTCATTGAGGAAAAATGCCCCCCACCAGGCAGAAGTTCAATCCCACTTGGTCATCTCTTATGGGATAAGCAGTCTAAGGATTAGTCGCATGCATTAAAGCAAGTGGACTGGCGGGCTGGCCAGACCCTGGGAGGTCATTAGAAGATCAGAGATGAGATCTGCAACAGCAGCATACAGAGGGACCTACAAGTATAGTCATTCAGATTCCAATTCTTGCAGTTCAATGTCCCGAGTTATGCAGAGTGAAGACACGAGGATGCGAGTTGCAAGCTGCATCACAATACTCAGCGGTAAAGAATTCTTCAAAGTGAGGAGAGCATAGGTAAATTCCAGGCCCTAGGAGCTACCTTGAAGAAATTAGAGTTCACCTCCATGGAGGCATTCTTCCGCCCTCTCCCCCAAATAGTTTGTTCTCCCATTTGATCATGGAGAAAATGTACAGGCATCCAGCACTCCACCCTTAAGGGAACCATAAGAAAAGTGACCCAAGACACACCTGGGAGGTTTCTGAGGAACCTACTTTGAGAGTTTTTAAAATGGTAGATTTTTCTCCTCAGGGAAGATAGGAGTGCTACAGACATCTAGTAGAACAGGTAGGTAATGCTGCTAAACATCCTACGGTGCACAGGACAGGCCTCTTACAATGAAGCATCCAAGAAAAGTGTCCATACAAAGCTGAAACTTTCTGGCCAAGCTGGAAGCTTCTACACCCATCGTGTATGTCATTTGAAACTTGAGGATTCTGGGAGCAAAGGTAAATGTTGTAAATGTTCAAAAGTGTCAGATTCTGCAGGCTGCAGCCCTGAAAGCCTTACCACGGCTGCTGAGATGCCGTGCTCAGAGCTGAGAAGTCAGCCACCTTCCACCTGTCCCCTTCAGCTTCCCGATACCCGGCCCTTTGCCACACACTTCTGCCTGCAAGGTCCATATATAGACACTAGGGCAACATCGAGTTTGGTGTCACCGTTTCCCACTGGGGACACTGACAGAGCAGCCACAGGGTGACATCTTACAAACTGATTTGGGCAGAGCAACCTGCCCACTCTTTCCACCTGGGGCCAGATCTCATGTGTTGGCCACTGGACACAACCATAGAATACAAGCATGATCCAGGTGAGGCACATTTCCAATATCTAAGGGCAGTCCAGGTACCTTCCCGCTAAGAAGGCACTTCATCTTAGTCACAGCCAGGGGGAAGCAGCCTTCCTTTAAGTCAGCCGTGCACACAAGTCAATATGAACCACAGCCACTGAACGAAGTACCACCACCACCTTTTCCAACACCGATTGTCCAAATGATGGAAGTGATGTCACAGTCACACACTTTAGAAACAGCATCAACTGCCAAAGGCCACTCTGAGGGCAGAGGGTGGGGTCCAGACATCTCACATTCACCAAGGAAGTCACAGTGCAAATCCCATCACAAATACACAGTATCACATGTGACTCAACTGCAGTCCTCAAGGAAGGGATGTCTGTTTGAATCTAGTTTGAAATAAGTTGAACCTCTGGCTACCTTATATTACCAGCTCTCCAAATCCCAGATTTAAGGACCCTAATTTACAAAGTTATGCCATTTATGCCCTCAAACCTTGTATCTGATTCCTCATGCTAACAATGGTCTTTAAATCTTAAGATGGCTGGAAAACTTGTGAATCATTTGAAACCCTGTAGTGGAAAAATGAATAACTTGAGTTTTTAACCTAAGAGATGGATGAAAATATGGGCAATCCTAGGTCACAGTGGTTTTAGTTGAGAAAACTGACACAGAATGACACCATCTAGAAGCCTCACAGGAGCATAAGACACAGGGCAGTTCAGGCACAGCTGTCCTGGCTTTCCCACACTTGCCCCAGCAGACACCCTGGAGCCCAGAAGCTCCTATCATACATACTTCCACTCAGCAATAGATGACATTTTGGACTCAGCCACCTAGTGACAGGGTGTCACCCCCAGTGCACTGCTACTTTCATGATTGGTTTGACAGTTCACAATGGCTGAGTTCTAGATTCAGCTCACTCAGGTCAAACATGAGTCTGAGCAACCTTAAACATGATGGGAGATTACAGCACTAGTTCATCGTGGAGGTATTTGTACCACTTCCTGCATTAAAAACAGGGTACAAAGGAACAACAACAAAGCAGGCAATACTGTATTAGTTCCCTGCAAGTGTTCCACAAGGTCAGAAGTACCTTCTGGTCCTCAGTAACTGATGCTAAGCAGCTGCGGGAGTCAAACCTTCCACCCACGGCACTCATGCTGCATTTACTGTCTCTGAAGCTATTCTCAGAGCCATGTGTTTCCCAATTAGGTGCTTTGTCTAGATTTGGGGAGGTAAGTAGCCACCTGGACACCACCAAGTGGGAAGTCTAACACTTCTCCCTAAGACTTAAGCATGCCTATGTTTATATCACAAGCAGAGATGATTAACAGGTATCAAGAGTTGAAGACTCAAGGATTTAGGACACAGAACAAGAATGGTCAGGACTCCCTATAAA
The DNA here is from genome assembly GCF_049350105.2 of Macaca mulatta. Classification (NCBI taxonomy): domain Eukaryota; kingdom Metazoa; phylum Chordata; class Mammalia; order Primates; family Cercopithecidae; genus Macaca; species Macaca mulatta. The sequence continues at coordinate 9,294,338 of NC_133410.1, read as the reverse complement.
CCACTTTACGTCCAAGAAACAAATCCTTCTCCTGGGCTGAACTTAGTATTCAAACTTCATTGGAACAATTTTTCATGAAGATGTCAAGATCCATTTTGGTCATGGGATGTTTATCCAGCAATTCATTAGGTAGTCTGACCCATCAACGACAGACCAGAGGTCAAGCTCAGGGCCATCCTCTATCTTGGCTCTACAGAAAGCCTACTAAGAGTCCATTCTCATGAATAGGGCTCTCAAGCCCATCCACCATCACACTCCTAATCTGCCAGCACCCAGGGCTGGAACTTCACAGTCAGTCACACCCACCTTACACTATCATCTGTGCTATCTGGGACACTGTAGCACATCGTAGGACATGATCAACCCACAGCTAATGGCAGGTCTCTGGAAAAGATGAATAATCACTCACCCAGCAATGCCATCATCTTTTCCATGTAGGCCTTCCTGCTTTAGCAATGACTTCTGGGACAGATACAGATCAGTTTTTATGGTTTCCATCTTATGCTGTAACATCTGGGTGGTACACAATACCTGGAGGTGTGAAGAGAATGCCTACAGATACACCTTCCAGCACAGTGAGTTGGAAAAGGTGTTCAAGTTTGATTTCCGAGTTTGGAGAAGGCAAGGAGAGCAAGGAATAGAACAGCAGAGACATCAAGGGGAGAATATGGAAACCCCAAATTCAAACAAATGTCAGAAACTGAAGGACAACAAGCTAATCCTAGCATAATTGCCTTACCAAAAAAGTGAAGGGGACCCAGTGAAGGATCTGTCACAAGTGACAGAACGCTGTCCAAGGGGAGCAGAACACAATGACAGCCCAAAATCTTGGAAGATAGCAATTCCATTATCCTCAAGATTGCCACCAGTTAACTTGCTTCACTGGGACATTATGAGCCCAGCATGATGATTTAGAGCTACACATAGGTCAGAAGTTAAATGCATAAACACCTGATTGTCTTCACTACCAAAAGGTGAAAGGCATGTTCCCAGCACAGGAGACTAGAATCTGGAAGTTCTAGAAGTCTGAGGTGGATGAGGTGGAATTGTCCCTGCAAAGGTCAGAAGGATTCTCTAAGTGGCTCTTCCTCAAGGTGGTGTTGCCAGCCCTGGACCACTCTGCTGCTCTCCTTGAGGGGGTCCAATATTTTCGTGACAACGTCTGCCCTGGAGGCTTTTGCTGGCCTTCTGGGACACAGCCAGGACCTGGACACCAGAAACAGTGGAATTTTCACAGGAGGCCTATGGTGTCAGAGGGTGTGTAGTGCACAGAAGTCTCCCTGCATACAGGTGGTTGGGTTCACCTCCAGTTTCATGCTGGACAAGGCTGGGTTCCAGAAAACAGGAAGGTAACAGTGTATTCTTCTGGCTTCCTGTTTGCCACCCCCATACCTTAAAAAAGACAGTATATCGTGCCCTAAATGTTCAAGGAATGAGGTCTTAATGGAAAGCCTCCAGCAGGAGCAGAGCCCCAGGAAAAAGGGCCCATCTGCAGTACTTAATGGCAGAAAGGCTGTCAATTCTGCGGTGCCACTGACCACAGACCTGCTGACAAGGCCATGCAACAGGCGCTGCTGAAGGTCTTAGGCTAACATCTGCAACCCACCAGTATGCTTGATGGGTTGAGATACAGACTGGTGTTTGAGAATGGAAATACTTCAAGTTCCTATTAATTCCAGTTAAGTAGGGAAAGTCACTCAAATTATGTCCCCTTCTAAAGTAGAAGGGACTTCAACAGCTCTTAAGGGGGTACCACCTTCCTCAAGCTGAGCATTGTGAAGGAGTGGAATGAAGCAATAGCAGTTTGCCCCTGTGCTGAATAACCCTGGCCAGAATACTGACTATGGGAATTGCTTCATTCCAATTGTAAATTTCAAATTGTGATGTATTTTAAGGCGTAAAGAAGCTATTAAGTCTTTCCCTCCCCAAAACACATGGTGTTTAATATTCAACACTTCGAAATTTCCACCTGAAACCTTTGTGGTTTGACTCAGGATTAACCCACACTATTTCCATGTTTTTTTGCGTATTTCTGCTGTTCAGCGTTTAAGGTTGCTTCTCAAATACATAGTATGTTGTATTTAGTAATCTTGTGTCTATATAAACATTTTCATCATGTGCAAGCAAGATTCTTTTGCATGGTCCATTTTAGTTGGTAATATGAATTAAATCGTTTTTAAAACTACTTCATTTAGGCGTGACACAAAGCTGCATGTATTTGATGTATCCAACTGAGTTTGATTTGTGTACTTCCTAGATTTCTAACCCTGTCAGTCTTGAAACTGATTTTACTTGTTCTGTGTTTAGCAAGTTTCCAACACTGTTTTAGTACAATAGGGATTTTTTCACCCTGCGGCGGGGGGGAAAAAAATAATGCACCAGAGGGAGTTGGAAGGTTTGTAATCATGATATAGACTTACTAGGTTGAGAGAAGAATTCTTTAAAAAGGAAAGGTACGAGTTTGTGGAAAAGCAGGATGTCTTCATGGTCTCAGTGTTGTTTCCCCTGGTCATTGGTTTGGTCAGAATATCACAATAAGATGTCATCTTATACCAGTCAAAATGGCTGTTAAGTCAAAGTAAGATGCTAGTGAGATTGTGAGTAAAGGGAACTCATCCCACTGCTGGTAGGAGTGTCAATTACTTTAGCCATTGTGGAAAATAGTGTGGCAATTCCTCAAAGAACTTAAAACAATTACCCTTGAAACCCAGCAATCTCATTAAGCATGTATCAAAGAAATATAAAATAATTATGAGGCAGGAGGTGGTGCTCAGACACTGGACCAATTTGAAGACTAAGATAAGGACAGGGCTAGCAGAAGAAACTTTCCATAAGACACCCCCAGTGTGCCATGTCAGTTTACCGTTGCCAAGGCAACGCCGGGAAGTTACCACCCCTTTCCATGGCAACAGCCCAACCACCTAGAAGTTACCACCCTTTTCCTGGAAATTCTGTAATCCACCCCTTGATTTGCATATAATAAAAGAGGGTATAAGTATGACTGCAGAAGTGCCTCTGAGCTGCTACTCTGGGCTGCCTATGGGGTAGCCCTCGCTCCACAAGGGCTGTGTCTGCCACTGCTATGTCCTGCCACCTCAATAACAGTAGCTTTCTAATACCATTGGCTCACCCCTGCATTCATTCCTGGATGAAGCCAAAAACCCCTTCTGGGCCAAACCCCAATTCTGGGCCTCACCTGCCCTGTATCAGTTCTACCTCAGGCATGTGTCTATTCATTCCAGCATTGTTTACAATAGCAAAAACACAGAATTGACCTACATGCCCACTGATGGTAGGCTGGATCAAGAAAATGTGGTACATATACACTGTGGAATACTATGAAGCCACAGAGATGAATGGGGTCATGTCCTTTGCGGCAATATGGAGCTGAAAATCATTCCTCTAAACGTGCTGATACAGGAAGTGAAAAAAAATACCGTATGTTCTTTTTACATGGGAAGCCAAACAAGATGACCAGATACTGAGAGGGGAACAACAGACACTGGGGCCTGCTTGAGGGTGGCAAATACCCATTGATATTACATGTATTACCCGGGTGACAGTTATCTGTATACTAATCCCATGACACAGCTTACCTATAACAAACCTGCACATGGACTCCTGGACCTAAAATAAGACTAGGAATTCTTTAAAGATTAGGAATTCTACAAATGTCAGTTAATTTAGTCATGGTAAATGCCTATCAACTGTAAGCCATGTAGTATTAAGCATGTTTCCTAACAGGCTCTTTAAATGTAAAGTCTTAACAGAGAGCGTGCTGTGTTAGTAAGTGGAACTAATATATACAGTCAGTTTGACATGTTGAAGTCAAATACACCCTGGGACAGCTGTCAGGAATGCAGGGGTCACAGCAAGGGAGCTGGCAATCAGTCCTCCAAAGACTCACCTGCAAGCAACATGAGGGCAGCTTTTCTCAGCCTCTGCCCAAACAGGCTACATGTGGCCCGATAGCATCCTATGTGAAGGCACAAAGGTCATTCAGACCCACACTGGGCTGTACCGCATGAGGACATGATGGCTGCGGTCCAAATCCCAGGACATAACGGTGAAAAGGATGTCCCCCTCAGTGAGGGGGAAAGAGCCAGGACATTCAGAAACCCCAGGAGTTCATTAGGAAAAATATCCACATGCCCACAGTTTCATACAGATTAGAGAATAGTGATGCAACACAAGGACATCAAAAAAGTTCAGGAAAGCATTCCTGCCTGGAGCAGTTCATACCACACAGGGATCGAATCAACTGACTACCTCCTCATGCAAACCGAGTTGCTCTTGGAAGGTGAGAATCACGAATGAAGGAGAAGCTTTCTATTTTAAATACACCCTGCAAAAACAAGCCAAAGGAATACACAGCTACTGAAGTACCCAGACCTTCCCTGGCATTGTGTCCATGCAGATGGTTTGAGTCACAAGTTTCAGGAAACAAAAAGGTCAAGTGACAAACATCTCTTTCCATGTGAGTGCCAAGCTGGGGTCAATTTCTCTTTCTCCAGGGCATCAGCTTCCACAGCACAAATTCCATAATAACTGCACTCTTATGTGCGACTCAATTCCTGTGGTGCATATGGAGGATATAGTCTTGAATTCAATTGGAACGAAACGCACCTCTACAAGATTATCTCAGCTCTCCAAGTTCTAGACACTCCCATCTACTTGAGATTTTTTATATTTATGTCTGTCCTTATGTCTCCCTGAAGCTTCAGGTGGGATTCTTCAAGCTAAAGATTGCCTCTAAACTTCAGAGCCAGTAAACTTGTGAATGTTAATTTGAAAGTCTCCTTGAGTCATGAACTAGAGCATTCTTGGTAGACAGAAGTAGAACATGCAAAGTCATGGTGGTTTAAGGAGGAGAGGACATTGACAGAGTGAAGTCATCTAGAGACCTCACATGAGCAGAGGGAGAAAAGAGTAGTTCAGGGACTACTGTTCCCAATGATTACTCCAGGAGACACACTCGAGAACCCAGAGGCTTCCATCACACACTTCCACTGTCAGAGAAAGCTGAAGACTTGATATCCAGCCACGTGGGGGTGGAGTGTTAGTGGTATGGGCACTGCCACCATCATGAGTGGCTCTCAAGACAGCTGGGTTCTACATCCATTTCAATCACTAAGCAGATAACCATGAGAACCTTGGTCCCTGAAGGATCTCCCCGTGCTGAGAAATTACAGTGCCAATTCTTTAAGAGGAATTTGTATGACTTCTTCCTGTATCAAGGGACAAATAAGAGATAAGGAAACAGAAGAAACCACAAATATGACAATTCCCTGTAAGTGTTGCATAAGCCCAAAATTATCCCCTGGTCCTCAGAAACCATGAATGACCACAGCAACAGTATATTCCAACCACAGGGCTCATGGTGCATTACCACAATCCCTCCAACAAAGTTGATGGGGGTCTGTTCACCAGTCTACATCCCTTAACATTGTTTCAAGTTGCCAGCAGGACACCAGTGAACGGGAAGCCTAGGTCTTTTCCCTGAGAAAAGGGAACCAAACATAAGGATTCTTAAGTTTAAGCCATGGCCAAGGTCACCCAAGTATAGAAAAAGATGAAATGTGTAGGGAACTCAAAGCATCATGATTCTGTAAGTCATTCTATGACCAGAAAAAAAGCCCTGACACTGGTGTGCCAAGTATTCAAACTATTTGAAGATCATAAAGTTTCTGATGTTTGTTTTGGTCATACATAGACCACATGTATCCAAGTAACAATAGTTCTCACTCAGCCTTCCTCATTGACAGGTCCCACATTTCAGTCCCCATCACTCTAGATCAGCCAGGACCCAGGTAAGACCACTTGCCTATCTATATCCACCTCACACTGGCTCCCCAGTGCTGACTGGGACTCAAGGACACATGACTGACTTATGTCAAGAGCACATCTCTGCTGGCAGGAATACGATGATCACTTGCCCCAAACACCACAGGCCCCGTCTCTTTATCCAGCTCAGCCTACCCAGGATCTGTGATTAGGGTTTAATGAGACAGGCAGAGAGGTTCCTGTCTTCCTCTAGGAGGGCAATTCACAAGCCCCCATAATAAGTCCTTCCTTGTTTTCTTCTAGTATTGGGAACCCTTTGAGGTATTAGGCAATGAAGATCAGGTCAACTAAGGAGACAGCAAGTTTTCAATACAGTATCATCCCCCTTTGTAAACACTGACACCATCCACATTTCCAAAGTTACAGATTAGAGAATAGACAACACAAGGACCTTATCAGAAAGGCTCAGGAAAGCATTCCTGCCCAGAGTAATTTGCATCATCCAGGGATTAAATCAAACTGGTTATTTATGGCAAACTAAGTTGCTTTTTCAGAGAGCCTCACTAGCCTGTCAGCTCTGAAAAGGGCGAGGGCTGCTTCTTGATCAGGAGGACATGCTGTCTGCATTCTGAATCTCCCAACCATCAAACAATCCTCCAGGAAGAGATCTTTGTGAACTTCATCTCCATCCTATCTGCCAATCTGAGGAGGGAGAGATGTGTGAATGGAGTTTTAGTCAATGACTTCAGTGGCAGTCGACTTTAGAGTCCTAAAAGACCAATTTAAACAAGAATTGAAGACTGGCATCTGGCACATCTTCTGCACATGTGAGTAGGTAACTTGATACCTTAAAGATCTTTTTGGATACTCAAATGTAATATTCCTACAGATCATACTGGGGCAGTGCAAGTTTCAGACAACAAAGATCACAGAAATTAAGGAGAAATCCAGTGAGTTGTACCACCAGAAGCTAAATGTATTTCCAATGCTAGAAAAAAAGAATGAGGTACATCTTGAGTGGTGGTGGCTCACAACCTAGGCTGGGGAGTTCCCCCTACCCCCAGCCTCTACCTTTTCCCCCTCCCCTCACTGGCTCAACCTTGGACATTCTAGCAATAAACACAAACTGGCAGAAAAGACCTACTTCTGGGAAGACAATTCTCACAAGTGAAGGTAGATGGATATGGCATAGCTCATGAGGCATCAGGCCCAACAAGAGTCCAGCTGCCATTGCAGACACTCCCCATGGTTGCTGCTGGGATCTCCCATGCCTGGGCAATGGTTAAGGACAAACTAGTGGGTCAGGGTCACTCCTTGCCTGTCCACATAGCCAGTGTCCTGGACTAGGACCCCAGTTCTCCTAGAGAAATCTGGATTTTTAGGTCAGTGACATATCTATGCCAATAAAGAACCTGTCCCCAAAGTATGGAAACTGCTGCTTCCAGGGCCAATGTTCTCTGAAAAGTTAGAATGGTCTTAGTTTCATCCTCGAAACACAAATGGTGTTCATTGGACATGAGGCCAGGAAGGCTTCCTAGCACAGAAAACCTCACTTTGACCACTGGTTCAAGGTAACTCAACAAACAGGGAACCTTTTTAGCACCTGTTCACTTGTCTGCCAAGTATGGAAAGGATGTCATTTTGCATTCAACTAGATTCTTGTGCGTGGAGTTCCATGTCACTTGACAGTTAACTACCACGTATTTGATTTAGCATAGCCATCATGCAACATATGGTATCTTTGCTAGTAACCACCACTTCTGACATTGAGTGCAAGGTTACCATTCTGGAAAATCCATTCTTTCAAATCCTCACTGGGGGTCCAAGTTCAGTTTGCTTATTCATGGCAAGGCCAGGAGTACACATTGTCTTGTCCTCAGATGATATTAACTCCTGGTCTGTCCTAATTGTCATAGGCTGAAATCTTGGTTCTGCTGGCATTTCTCAGGAGATCTTGCTTAGCCACTTTATTATTGGCATAAGTCAGACCCATCAGCAGAAAGCAGCCAGTGCTCTGGAACATACCTATGTGCCAGAGGCGGGGTAACCTACCAAGACTCAGGGGCCTATCCACATCTACGTTGCTTAAGTATCTAGGGCACGTAGGGACATCACTTACAACTTCCAAATTCAAGGACAGCTTCTTGAATTATCTCCTACCATAAGCAAAGTGTACTTTCAAAATAGGGTTTTGTGAATTTGAGACAGCATATCACACTTAACTACTGCAAGCCATTTTTAGTGGGCTCCAACAGGTTTAAGTTTTGAAGAGGCCTCATCAGATAAGGGCCCTGCAGCTAATCCTGGCCAAGACGCTGCCTTGCCGCTCAATGTTAGATCTATGGTAGGAGGTGGTCATAGGAGATGTCTGGGGGACGCCATAGTAAAAGTACTACAGACCACTAAGATTCTAGCCTAAGTCAGCACCTTCACAAGTAGAAGGCTGACTAACCTTCAAGTCAGCTCCAACCATGTTACTGGGCCTTAGACTGAGCTCCTGGCCACGAAACATCTAGTAACTGTTTTAGAACTTCCTAGCCTGATCTGGGTGCTGAGAGACCCACAGAGGCAGAAAGAAGCTCCATGGGCACAAAATCAAAGTTGTGAGGGAAATGAACATAGAGCTACATTTAGATCACAAAACCAGGTGGCTCGGACTCCCATCAAGCTCTGTAGTACCTACATCTGCTCATGCCTGTAGCCTCATGGGGAGATCTCTATGACCACCTGGCAAAGGATCAAGTTCTGGTTTACAGATGATTGACTCAATACATGATAGCTGAGTATTAACTGCTGTGGCAAGCTTCTTTGAGGGCACCCTAAGTAGTCATTGGCAAAAAATCCTCTATCTGGGCAGAAGTTCAATCAATCGACTTGATCTCCTCTTATGGGGTAAGGAGTTTGAGGATAATTGGTCCTATGTATCGGCAAATGGACTGGCTGGTCACCCTGGAAGATGATTAGATGGAAGAGGTCTGGAAAATACATATGAGGGGCCTATTGGAATGGTCCAGTTCAGACTCCTGAGCAGCAAGAAGCCCATGGCAAGATACACACAGTGAAGACATGAGGGCGTGGAGCTGCCAATTGCATCCCAAGACTCGGTGGTGAAGAGGATTCTTCAAACATGGAAAGGAGAACAATTAATCCCAGGCCCTAGGAGCTAACTTGAAGGGACTTTCTGGGAAGGCATTGCTCAGAACTCAAGATAGTCTGTTCTCCCATCTTTCAAACATCATGGAGAAAACACACAGGCATCTAGCACTCCACACACGAAGGTGCCATGAGAGAACTACCCCAAGACAGCTGATGGTTCCTTGAAACCTAGTTTGGTATTCAAGTGGTCAATTCTGCTTTCCAGGGAGAAGTGTCTAGATGTTGATCACAGCCTTGAGGGGTTGAAGGAAACTGCTATGGGCACCTAGCGAAACAGGTAAATGGTGCTGCTTAAAGTCCTACAATGCACAGGACAGCCCCCAATGAAAAATTATGCAGGAGTACCCAATTAAGAGTTTCTGATCTAGTTGACAGGTGTGACATCAGATATACGTGTAATTTGAGGCCTTTGGAGGATTCTAGGAGCATAGGTAGATGTGTTAAGTATTTCAGATTCAGGTTGAAGCATACAGATGAAGCGTCGAAGCTTATCTGGAGCCGAGAACTGGGCCACCCTCCCTAATACCTGGCCCTTTTGCTATGCACTTACCTTAATGTCTATATACAGACATTTATAGGCAACAGTGAGTTTGGTGTTAACTTTTCCCACTATAGACACTGGTACAGTGATCATACAGGGACATCTTGCAAGCTGTGACTGGAGGACAAACCTTCCCATCACTTTCCACTGGGGCCAGACCTAAAGTGTTGGGTCCTGGACGACTCAGATGCAGGATCTATATTATGACTTGGGTGAGGAATGCTTCCCACATCCAATGGAAATTCAGGTGCCTCTTCTGAGAATGCACCACATTTTAGTCAGGGGAGCAGCCTTCCTCTATCTTAAGTCTACCCTGCACGCAAGGCATTATGAACCACACAGCCACTGCAGAAAGTTCCAAGGCCTTTTCTGGCAGTGTCAGTATGCACATGGTGAAAGAACTGAACTTGAATCACACATTTCATGAAACAGGGTAAACTACCAAAGGTCTACTAAGTAGACACACTGGGGTCCAGCCATCTGCCTCGTGTTCACCAAGGCTGTCAGTTCAGCGCATATCCCAGCAGAAAATGATCATATGTGCATCACTCAGATGCAGTGGTATATGGAGACATGTTTCACAGTCTGGTTTTGGATGAGGATGGATCTCTGGCTACATTATAGACCAAGCTCTAAGGGCCAAGAATTCAGACTTAAAGGCACCATTCTGATGGTTATGTCATTATCCTCCAATACCCTCTTATCAGATTATTCATGCTAATGGTTGTTGCAGCCTTTTGACAGCTGAGAAGTTTATGAATGATTTCAAAACACTGAGTGAAAGTGAAGTTTTACTTAACAGATAGCCAAGTGGGCAATGCAAGGTCATAGTTGTCTGAAAAACTGAGTAAAATACACTGACATGGATCAAAGTTGTCTAGAATCCTCAGAGCAGAGGAAGATACAAAGCGTATCTCAGGGCACTATTGTACCACCTGCCCCAATGCTTGCCCCAGAAAACACCCTGGAGCCCAGAAGTTCCCATCACACTTCTCAGCAAAAGATGACACTTGGGACCCAGCCACCTGGTGATGGGGCGTCATCTTCAAGTGTGCTTCTAGCGTTGTATGATTATCTCTGCAGCTCAGCATGGCTGGGATCTATAATGAGCTCAGTCACTGAGCTGAGGTCAGTCACTGAGCTGAGGTCAGTCACTGAGCTGAGGTCAGGCCTGAGTCTTAGTCTCTGAAGGGCCTCAAGTGTGAAGAGGTTATGGCACCAGTTCATTTTTAATACAGGAAAAGCTGTACAAATTCTTCCACTAAGGGACATGGCATAAAGGAATAAGGGAACTCCAGTAACATACCAATTCCCTCCAAGTATTTCACAAGCATAGAAGTACCTCTGGGTCTACAATTGATGCTAACGAGCTGTGGCTACGACACCTGTCAGCCTTAGGTCTCACACCACATTACCCACCTCGGACAAGATTCACAGAGCCATGCGTTTCCAGTCTGGGTCTTATTGTCTAGATTGTTCTTTGGGGTTAAGTAGCTACCTAGACACCACTAAGTGAGGCCTAGGACTTCTCCCACAAAAAGCACATAACCTGAGTACACTTCAGTTTAAATCATAGGCAAAGATGGGTTACAGGTATGAAGAGTTGAAGGACTTAGATAACAGAAAGGAAGAGTCATGATTCCCTATAAACCATTTTATGGCCAAGGAAAAAATTCTCTCCTGGGCTATGCATAACATTCAGTTCATTATGACAGCTTTCCATGAAGTTGTTGAGATCTAAATTGGTCATAAGACATTTTCATGGTATGTAGTACAGCCTGATCCATTACTGAGATCATACATCAGCTGAGGGCCATCTCTTGAGTCTGTAAGAAGCCTACCAAGAGTCTACTCCCGTGAATAGAGCTCTCAAGCCCATCTGACAACAGCCCAGATCCGCCAGCACCTTGGCAGGCCTTCTCACCCAGCCATACCAATCTCACACTGGCCCCTGTGCTGTCTGAGGCTGGTAGCAAGCCCTAACCTTGTCAAACAGGCCTTAATCTGGCCACAAACAGGATCTCTGCAGCAACATGACATGCTTATGATGGCTATCAAGCACACTGCTAGAAGTTGGTTTACTGGAGCAGGGCTAGGGAAACCTGGCCTGCCCAGAGCGGGAAAACTACTTAAACCACAAATAATAGCAGGAGCTGCCTGTGCCTTAAACATGCTTTTGCTGCAGATAATCAGCCAGTGCCTGTTTCTCTGCTTCCTTGCTAAGAATGCTTTGTTTCCCATAAGGAATGCTTTTAGCTAATCTACAATCTATAAGAACTATGCTTATCACTGGCTTTCTGTCAATAAATGTGTAGGTCAGACTGTGGCTCTTAGCTCTGAAGGCTATCACTTTGTATTTGTCACCCTGATTCCCACTTTGTACCCTATTCCTGAGTTTAATTCCTCTAGCACCACTGGGTTAGGATCTCCACAACCGAGCTGGTATTGGCAAGCAGCACCCAATGTGGGGGCTCAAACCAGGGTCGAAGGGTCGCTGGAGCAACGACTGGAGAACGTGGAACTACACTGGTGGACACCTGAGTACTTTTAAGCAATCCCCGTGGGAAGAAGGGGAGCTCAGAAGCATCGGGATAACAATGGGACAAGGGTCAAGCAGACACGAGAGACTTATTTGAGTCTGCTTTGGCATCTCAGAAAAGGAGTGAAGGTTAGCACCAGCCGACTTATGCAGCTTTTTAGTGTGGTAGAGAAATATTGCCCCTGGTTTCCGGACCAAGGAACTCTGCAGACATCTGGGAAAAGGTAGGCAGTGCACTGAAAAAGGCATATAAGGATGGATATTCTTTAAGAATATCCATCTTAAAGGCTGAGGATATTCCTGTAACTGGTCAGTGTGGGCTCTGGTTCATTCCACCTTGGAACCTTTCCACACAGATGAGGAAAAAATCAGAGGAAGAAGGGGAGTACAAGGAAGTAACAGAAGATGGCAGAGCAGGTTTGTTTGCCAGCTAAAGCAGCACAGGGAACCCTCTGTACCTCACCTCATTTTGAAGTGGCCTGACCCTCCGGATCTCTTCTGGAGGACACTGGGCAAAAAGCAGTTGCCCCGGTGACTGAGCAGCGCCTCCAGCAACTGCTCTCAGTTCTATTCAGGCAGGAATCCAGCAAGCTAGATGAGATGGTGATATGGACGTTTGGCAGTTCCCTGTTAGACCCACCTGATCAATAGGGGAATATTATGGCTAAATTCTTTAAAAGGAAAAGGCTCAAATGTAAACAAGTTATCAATATGGACCAGGTTCTCCTTTTGTAATGGGACTGCTAAAAATGTTGCTGTCTCCAGTCGGGTGATTCCTACTGACTGGGACACTCTTACTAAAGAGTGTCTAACTCCTGCTCATTCTTACAATTTAAAACTTGGTGGACAGATGAAACTTCCATTCAGGCTGCTCACAATGCCCAGGTCCAGCCTTAAATTCATATGAACTGCAGGTCAACTTTTGGGGATTGGCGGCTGGGCTGGTTTAGATGAGCAAGTGGTCATGCAGGATAATGCCATAGAGCAGCTTAGGAGTATGCATTAGAACTTGGGAAAATCACTTCAGGAGAATATCCTTCCTTTAGTGCTGTCAGACAAGGACCAAAAGAACCATATGTAGGTTTTATAGCCAAGTTACAGGAGTCTCTTAAAAAGGTGATTGCAGATTCGGCTGCTCAGGATATAGTGTTGCAGTTATTAGCTTTTGACAATGCCAGTCCTGAGTGCCAAGCCGCTCTGCCACCTATTAGAGGACAAGCACATTTGGTCAACCAGAATTAAAGCTTGTGATGGTATCAGAGGTAATCTGCATAAGGCTACTCTGCTAGCCCAGGCAATGGCAGGACTGAAAGTGGGTAAAGAAAAATACTCTGTTTCCCGGAGCTTGTTTTAACTGTGGGAAGCATGGTAATAGTAAAAATGCAGAAAAAAAAAAAAAAGATCAGCAAGTCAGGCTGCCAGTTGAGGGGAAAAAAGACTGCTGAGCCTGGAATATGTCCAAAATACAAAAAAGGAACACATTGTGCTAATCAGTGTTACTCTAAGTTTGGTAAAGATGAGAACCCAATTTTGGGAAATGCAATGAAGGGCCCCGTTCCAAACCGGAGGCATTCCTGGCTCAGGCCACTCCCTCACCCTTGTACAATGCCTGTCCCCTGCCACAGTACTGCCGCAGATTTATGCGACACAAGAGCTGTGAGCCTTCTGCCTGGGGAACCCCCCGCAAAAGAGGTCAACAGGAGTCTGTGGACCCTTGCCAGCAGGGACAGGATTACTTCTAGGTAGGTCTAGTTTACATTTCAAAGGAATACAAGTACAAACAGGAGTCAGATTACAATGGGGGAAATTCAAATTATATCTACTTCTGTTCCCTGGAAAGCAGAGCCAGGAGAGTATATAGCAACAGCTTAGTAAATGACACTACAGTAGTGCCACAGAAAGTAACCATAGGTTGGAATCAATTGAAGACTTTGACTTTCAAAAATTACTAGGAGGCATTAATTGGATACGATCTGCTGTAGACATTCCTACCTATGCCATGAGTAGCCTATTTTCTATCCTTAGAGGATCCTAGTCTCACTAGCCCTTGGCAATTAAAGGAGGCTGAAGCAGAGTTACAGCTAATTGAGAAGCAGATAAAGGTCAAATAGAATAGATCAAAAAAAGACTTTAGACTTAGATTTTTCCAACTCAGCGTTCACCTGCTGGTGTTATTGTCCAAGAGCAAGACTTGGTAGAAAGGCTTTTTCTTCCACATACTAATTCACAGTCCTTAACTCATCTGCTGGATCAAATTGCTACTGATAGGAAATGGGAGAACTCGAATTGTCAAATTGCATTGATATGACCCTGGAAAAATTGTTGTCCCTCTTACAAAGGCACAAATACAACAGGCCTTTATAAATAGTCTTACTTGACAGACCCATTTAGCTGATTTCGTAGGTGTTCCTGATCACTTTCCAAAAATTTTGATTTTCAAAATTGCTTTAAATTTAGTTATTCTAGAGAGAATCCAATTGAAGGTGCTGAAATATTTTTAGATGGGTCTAGTAACGGCAAAGCTGCTTATTCTGGATTAAAAAGTAAAGTTTTTCAGGCACCCTATACTTCAGCTCAAAAAGCAGAGCTTGTAGCTGTAATTAAGGTGCTGAGATGCTGTCAATGTAATTTGATTCTTCACATGTGGTTCATTCCACACAATTGAAAATGCTCAGTTACAATTTCATACAGATGAACTGCTGACTTTACCCAGTTGCAAACCGCAGTTAGGAATAGAATGCACCCTTTTTACGTTACTCATGTTAGAGCTCACACACCTCTTCCAGGACCTTTGACTGCAGGGAATCAAATAGCTGATCGCCTAGTTGCTACTGCAATATCTAATGCGAGACACTTTCACAATTTAACCCATGTTAGTGACTCTGGTCTCAAACTCAGATACAGCACTACCTGGAAAGCAGCTAAAGCTATTATCCAGTGATGCGCAACTTGCCAAAAGGTACATTCCTCATCTTTTACAGGAGTTAATCCTTGAGGATTGGAACCTAATTCTCTTTGGCAAATGGATGTCACAATGTTCCCACTTTTGGGAAGACTAGCTTACATGTATGTATATGTAGATACATTTTCTCACTTTAGGCTACCTGTCAAACAGGAGAATCTTCCTGCCTGTGTTAAATGGCATCTTCTACAATGCTTCGCAGTCATGGGAATTCCAACTTCAGTTAAAATCGATAGCTCTAGCTACATTTTTCTCTATATGGAATATTAAACACATTACTGGCATCCCATAATTCACAAGGACAAGCCATTGTAGAATGAATCTCTCCCTAAAACAGCAATTACAAAAAACGGGGCGGGGGAAGATTATGGAACTTCAAATATGCAACTGAATCTAGCATTATTGACTTTAAATTTTTTGAGCCTGCCTAAAGGCCAGATGCTATCAGCAGCTGAACACCATCTGCATAAACCAGTTGCAAAGACAGAAGCAGGACAACTGGTTTGGTGGAGATATCTGATAACACAAAGTTGGGAAATACGTAAAATAACATGCGGTAGAGGTTATGCTTGTGTTTCTCCAGGCCAAAACCAGCAGCCGATTTGGATACCATCAAGTCACCTGAAACCTTATGAGCCAGATGTTGAGGAAGAGATTTTGGGAGGAACCTGAGGACCCCCCCCCCGATTGCAGCCATGCCGAGGCTGACAATAAGGAACACACCAGTCCCAGTGAACAACACTCAGCAGGCACAACCACCCATCTGGGGCCAGATCAAAAAGTTGATACAGATGGTAGAAAAAATCTGAAGGCAGGACGACCAGTTACAATGAGTAATCTAATGGTAGCTATGATGGCTGTGCTCACTATTGCAGTGAGTATTCCCCCAGTAACTGCTGAAACAAAAGACAATTATACTTATTGGGCATATATTCCCTTTCTACCACTTCTACGGCCAGTAACATGGTTAAGATCCTCTAGTGGAAGTATACACTAATGATAGTTTTCGGATGCCTGGTTCTACAGATAGAGGCCGATCTCACCCCGAAGAGGAGGAAGCAATTATGAATATCTTGTTGGGATTTGAGCATTTACCTATTTGCTTAGGAAAAGCCAATGGGCGTTTACCTCCCAATCTTGGCTGGGGATAGTGCCTGAACATAACATCTCTGTGGCAGTTACATATGCTTTCTGGTCTTAGTATTTATTACAATGATTATGCTCCTGTAGCCAAAACCTATCTGTAAAGTGAATTGGACATGGTGAGAAAAAATGAAGGCATTTGGGAAGATCGTATCTCAAAGGCAGGCACAGGTGTTGCATGATTCATATGGAGTCATTGATTGGTCCCCTAGAGGGTTATTTATGAGGGTCACCTCTCAGTCTGCAGGTAATGGTCACCCTGCATCAGAACAAAATAATCTGATAGTGGACACTAAGTAGTACAGCAAGAATTCCTATTTGGGCATATGGTGGTATAGTGGCACCTCAACACCAAATGATATGGCCTGCTGTAGGAGCTAAACAAAGTTATGGAAAATGGCACTGAAAAAGATTTGGGAAGGGAACTATAATAAGCCAACCCAATATAATCCTAATTACATATTAGAATTGGCTCAATGATTCAGTCTGGATACAGAGTTGTGTCCGTCTGCCTTTCCTGTTGGTAGGGTGGGTGTTTAAAACTTGATCCCCCTAATCATGTAAATTGTCAGGAATGTAGTTTTCTTGTGTTAATTCTTCCTTGTATAACACTGGATCATTCTATTTTAGTGGTAAGAGCCCAAGGAGGAGTATAGATACCTGTAAAGCTTTCCCGTCCTTGGGAAGCCTCTCCTCCTGTGCATATTGTTACTGAAATTCCCCAAAACATTGAGGTGTGCTCGGCATTTCATTGCCACTTTAAAATTATATGGGATTGATTGCTGTCATAGCTACTGCTGCAGTAGCTGGAGTTGCTTTGCATTCCACAGTACAAACAGCAGACTGAATTGGCAGAAAAATTCTCCTTTGCTGTGGAATTCCCAAATATAGACTAGAAACTAGCTAATCAAATCAATGATCTCCAACAAACTAATGTGGCTAGGAGATCGAGTAGTTAGTCTAGAATATAGAACGCAGTTATGATGTGACTGGAATACTTCTGATTTCTGCATTACTCCTCATCTGTATAATGAAACAGCATGAGTGGGAAAAAGTTAAACATTTAAAAGGTCATACTGGAAATGTATCTTTGGATACTGCAAAACTGAAGGAACAATTATTTCAAGCCTCTCAGGAACATCTGAGGTTAATGCCAGGAACTAAAGTGCTTGAAGGAGCTGCAGATGGATTAGCAGCTATTAACCCATTAAAATGGATCAAGACACTTGGAGGCCCCGATTTCAATGATTGTGCTTTTAATCTGTTGGGTCTTTGTCTAGTCTGCAGATGTGGATCCCGAATCCTGCGAGAAGTAGCCCACCATGACAAAGCTACGTACGCCTTTATCACTTTGCAAAAAGGAGAAGGGGGCCATGCTGGTAGCAAGCCCTAACCCCGTCATAAACAGGCCTTAATCTGGCCGTAAACAGGATTTCTGCAGCAATGTGACATGCTTATGATGACATCTCTGTGGCAGTTACATATGCTTTCTGGTCTTAGTATTTATTACAATGATTGTGCTCCTGTAGCCAAAGGAGCATAATTTGGGGGGGGAGGGGGGAGGGGGGAGGGGGGACTCAGCCCTCCAAGGATTCACCCTGCAAGCAGCATCAGAGCAGCTTCTCAGAGCCTCTGCCCAGACAGGCTACATGGTGACCCGATAGCAGCCTGCACGAAGGTACAGAGGTTATTCAGATCCACACTGAGCTGTCCACCCCAGATGTTATACGACTGTGGTCCCAAGTCCCAGGCCATAATGGGGGAAAAAGTCAGGCAGTATCATAAGCCCTAGGAGCTCAGTTTAAGGAAATGTGTTTTAGGAAGCAGGCAGTCTGCTTTCCAGGCAATGCTCCTGGCCTGACCCAAGCTACCCTGACTCTCCACTGAGAATTGGAAGCAGTCATTTGGCAGCAGCCATACATCTCTCCCCTGTGGAGAGACCCAACAGCCCTCCAGTGTTCCTAGGACAAATCCACTCAGCTGTCCTCCACAGGGGGGATTTTGACCCTCACAACCCATCCCTGCCCAGCTGTTTCTTGCAACACAGGGAGACACCTATACAGTATTTCCTCCTCTGCCTTATTCCTGTTGCCTGCACTGGCACAGGCCTTCCAGCCAGAATACAGGATGCACAGATACGTCCTGCAAGCAATGCTAAAGGACTTGGGGAACACCAAGCATAGAAGCTCCCAACCTGAGCATAAACAAGTTATGCCAACATGCCTAGAGGGACTGCTAGGTTAGAGATGGGCCACTTGGCTTATTCTTATGCCTTGAGGCCCAAGAAAAGGCCACTGAGCTCTTTAGGGATATGCACAGATCACCAGCATTGATTTGGGGGTGAGGCCATGCTCATGTTTTCCAATTCTATCTCCCAAATCACCTGGACTCAGACTAAAGGTAGATTTTAGCAACTCTAAGAATAGGAGTTTGAGGCATTCTTGTGAAACACATCAGGTAGAATCTTTCCCAAAATGAGGGGGGGAGGGGGAACCACCAGCTACTGTGGCATAGTCCCCAGGAAAGAAGCCAGGTTCATAACAAGCAGGCGCGAGGGCCTGGAACGTGGCCAATCCATAGCCCACTCCCTGGTTCATCCAATGTCATCACTTAGGATGTAGCAATACAGGCGGGGGGCTCACAGCTAGAGTCCCCTAAGTGAACAATGGGGCACTAGCAAGATTGAGGGCATCTAAAACATGATCAAGGACCCAAAGAAGTAACTCAGGGAAGCCCCTTGAACACCACCCCCCACCCTTCAGTACATACAACCAGCTCCACCAGTTGCTGTCAATCTCACGATGATGTTGAAGTCCAGGGTCACCTAGGAGCCTCCTTTCCTACCCTGCAGCTCATCACCTGAGCTTCCCTCTGTAGGGATCCATGGTCCTAGAACTGAGGAACTCGAAGCCCTGCTAGGATGCATGGGAAACCTCAGCAGTTGAGGATAGGTCTCCAGAGAAAGGTCTCAGCCAGGATCTGCCCTTTTCCTGAAGACAGGCAGTACCACCCTCCTTCCTGAGCTGGGTGCTGTACTACACCCGATACCTGGACTAGAAGTTTCAACATTCTTCTGTGGACAACAGCCCTCATCCTCATGCAAGCTACTTGAGCCAATGTTATGCCACATCCCTGGACATGGCCACTTCCAGTGGCTAGAGTGAGGAGTACAAAGGCCCAGCCAGGTAATATTCAAGGCTAGCTCTGGAAGCTACTCTGGCTCCAGAGATTATGGCCTCATTTAAGCTTTTCCAAATCAAACAGTTCGCATCCTCCCTGTTCGTTTGCTTTCAGGTGTGAAAGCTCACTTCACCGGTAAACCCAATGCCTAAGAATTTCCATTTACAAGTCTGCACGCCTAGGGAACACAAGTTGACTTCACATACCCATTATTTCATTCTCATATCGCTGTGGAAAGTCAAACTGCTTGGCTCCTCGAGTATGGAAGTAGGCAGAAGCCCCTGGGTTTGCTAGTACAGATTGGTGTTAGACTGGTTGGTATAAACTCAGTTGCACAAAGTCCAAGGTCCACCTGGTCTTCCACAAGGGGACACGTGTGTCGCCGTGTGCCTTTTCACATTGCACAATTCGTGCGCGTTAAGCCTATGCTGTGAACCTAGAACACATTACAGAATTTGTCCAATCACATTGTGTGTCAACGTAAGCTTAAAGACTAAGAAATTTAAATATAGATCAAGGAGATACTTTGTAATGAGGTCAGCACAGAAGGTTTAAGGGAGAGGGTCCACTGGCTGGAGCACAGGAAACCCTTTGTTGTATGCTCTGGAGCTCTCCACCAGGCTCAGCAAGACAGACAGGCTTACATCCCAGTCTGACTTCAGCCCCATCCTGCCTCATTTCCCTTTTCATGGGTTTTAATCTCAACAGTATTTTATAAAAACAGTCTTGACTTGAAAGTGCTCAACTACCCCACCACAAGCCACCCATGGAAGTAGCCTCAACCTGGTTCAAGGAGGGAACAGTCATGCTTGCGATGGCCTCTTCCATAGCCTACCTCAGTTCACCAGCAGTTTCAAGAGAGTTTGCTGCCAGGAAATTATCTATGACAAGTACAACGCACTCCAGTTGCAGTGCCTACTTTAAACAACTGTTCTATGATGCTTCTCCCTTATTACCCACAATGACCCAGATTGTGAGGTTAGAAGGTACACACTTCCCAAACTTAGGTCCAAGCAGATCTAGACGGGTGTAGCTCCAGATACTTCCAGAGGACTCAAACCACACTGCCAGGTCACGTTGGCTCCTCTTGCCAGAATGTGAGCAGAGGAATTGCTGCTACATGAAGAAGACAAGAATATGAAACTCTAGTGATGCACTGGGCCATTTCTTGGTGCCCCCACACCTAGCGCATCAGGAGTAGCCAGGCCATTACAGCAAACATTGCCTGATAAAGACAGGCAACCAGGGGCTCAGACATCAGGTGGTTGTTTGATCACCTATGAAACAAGCAACTTTGGCAACTATTGGCCAAGTGTGAGGGACTTTAAGAAGTAGGAAAAGATAATCTTATGGTCCAAGACCAGCTGCAGTTTAGGATTTGAAATCATAGCTGCCCATCAAGTGACAACCACACCAACCCGTCAGAGCCATTTCGTTGGACTTGCTGTCCCAGCTGTGGAGTGTGGTTACCCAGGGGGGCTCCAGTTCTCAGCTCATGCTCTTCCTGGGATGGCCCCAAGCCAGACTGAGCAAGTTGAGCCATTTCTACTCAATGTGGATTTCCTGAATCTGCTCTAGTGTTCCCTACTGGACTGGCAGGACTGGCCGATTCACATTGTGATCTGACAGCTTCCCTCTTCCTTCTAGGTCTTTTGCATTTCTAAGTTCTCTCAGCATCTACTTCCTGGACAACTCAACAGCAAAGCCACCAATTAAGCATCAGTAGCAGTGGATGCAACATGGTGCAAAAGGAGGTGGACAGGAAGATTTGGGACCACCACCTCTGTAGCCCAGCTAGAAATTCAGATCTCCTGGTGAGAGGTAAGCACTGGCGCAAGGATGGGGAAGACAGAGAATGCAGCCTCACTTTCTCATGAGCACAGGTCCTGTGCACACCTGTCCATCCACTTCTGAGTCAAGTAGGCTCCTTTACCCAAGTTTGAGTCTGACAATGAGTCTGGTTTCCCAAAGAGTTTAAGAGCAAGAGGCAGAAAGCCAAGTCTTGTGTCTCCACATTAGAGAAGCAGCTCAGAATTCTTTAAACAGATAGTACAACTTTGCTATGTGTAGCTTTTGTCACTAGTCCACATACATGCATGTGGTGATTAGCAGTCAAGCCCGACCCTGTGGCCTGTCAGCCTCAGGATTTGAACAGCCTCAGGATCTCTAATTGAAGATAATCCCAATGAAGAAAGATAGGGAAGAGGAAGTCCACAGCATAAGCTTATGAAGAATCAACTAAGAATACTTCAGTCATTTGCAGAGAATCATTACCCCGATTTTACAACCAAAAAAAAAAAATGGCCAGCCAAGTCTTTTTGTCCTGTGTACGTAATTGGCAACTGGTTTCAAAATAAGAGCCATACTACCACCTACAGGCATATAGGATCTACACTGCCGAGAAACCATGATCCTTCTGTCCAGTCACCCAATTAAGAATCCAGAAAAACAAAAAAAAAAAACAGGTGGAATCTCCCACTGATGACACCAAGCAGAACTCTTGTGCCCAGTAAGTTCTACTGGATGGAGCTGGCCACTCTTCTGTAGCAATGTAGGGGAATCCCAGAGAACAAGATGGCCCAGATAACGGTAGTCCTATGGGTTAAGAGAATACCAGACCGTGATTTGGGATATCCAGGTGACGAGTCGCCTTTCTAGATGTCAATCAGTAATTGTTCCTTATCCTTCTGCATCTTAGTATTCTAAAAGGAACAAGCCTGAGATGGAAGAAAGCCAGCACGCAAGGCCCTTCCTCTTGCACTGTGTTCATGGTATGCAGGGAAATAGGCGGGAGGAACAAAAGGGCTTCTCTCATTGTTTCAAGGACAGCGGCAGAATGGTTGGGGATGTCATCCTGAGCAGTCTCAGGGTTACCAGAAGCTAGTCTTTCAGGATCAGTTTCTAACGTATAAGTCACAAGGATTGAGGTAAGGTGCCTTCCCTTCAGTCCCAGCATCATGACCAGTGTTTCCCAAGTAATGGAGAGTTCTTATGTTCTCAGTTGTGGCATACACTTTTGCCAATAGTGATCTCATCTCCACAAGTGCCCCTTGGGCAAAATATGCAGCAAGTTGCTGCAGAGCAACCCAGGTCTCAAAAGTCCAGCAGCTTTGGGATGAGAAGTCTGCAAGTGTTTACTGCTAGGGCCAGGAATGCGATTCTAGGAAATGGTGCTGGGCTTCTGGGAGCCCTATCCACAAAGTCATCCCACAGCCATCCACATGAAGCCAGAGAAAAACGACTCTGCAGAGCTTGCACATAATAATGCTGACCTCAGAAAGGCTGTGAGCCACTGGTCTCTTCTGATAGGGCAGTGATGTCCTGAGAAGGCTGAGCTAGAGTATGCAGCACAAGACAAGCACCAAGGCAGCAAGAACCACCCCCAAGTGACAGTTGCCAAATCCAAAGTAATCTGTGCTTCAGAAGACAGAGGCTCTGGCACAGTCCCTGCCTCAGACATTGTCTCCTCAGCAGATACCCAACAAGTAGTACAAGAACATGAAGGACCCCCCTGGCTCAACCTTTGAAGGGGTCTCTAAGGCAGCTACTGCAAAAAGTCATCTCCACGGACCAGGACAGCATCTCTAGACATGGCACATGGCCTGCCAGGACAGCAGCTATATATCCTTTCACAGAAAGCCCCACCAGACCTTGACGGAAGGGCACCCCAACATCAGCCTGGCCCGCATACACTTCGGGCATAGTCACTAACCTGTAAAGAGCCCCAGGAGGTGTCTGTGCTGGAGCAGGCATGCAGCCCCCACCACCTTTGCTGAGAGCTGCTGCCTGGGACCAGTGTTTTGAGCAAGTCACCTGTGGACATGGACCCACAAGATCTGAGGGTACCCCCAGATGAGCTGCTGAATGGCATGGTTGAGCTGAGTTTTTGAAAAAAGCCCCAACTTTGAGACAACGTTCATGATTTTGCGCTTTAATTTCTCGAAGTATCCTGGAGAGTTCTGTCATTTGGTAGCAGGTCCTGCTAGTGCTACCATCAACACCGCTTGCACAGGAGTGCCAGCCTTCCAAGGTGGGCAACCCTTCCTGAAGGGCAGAATTGCCGAGGAGGTGCTTTTGTGTAAAAGCATGTCTGCCATAGTTTGTGTTCTTTCCACTTTACTTTCTTGATACTTCAATTATAACATTTTGTACTACATTAAGCAATACAGTTATCAGGTAAAAGTTTGGTCTTTTATTCTCGTACTCTGAGTCCTGAAGACTAAACTCATTGTATAAATTTTGTAAGGAGTTTCATCATCTATGTTGGATGTTTTTCATGTTTATATTCTAAGCAATGTGATACTTAGTCTACAGAACAAAGCAGGCTTTGTACATAATTCCATGGCAAAAACTAGTTTATAAGCCAAGCTGATTGTGTTAATGTTTTCAGCAAAAATTCTTGCAAACTTGATGCCTGGAATCACGTGATTGTAACATGGGATGCTCGCCTAACAGAACATCTGCCTGCTTAGCACGGTGCGTTTTGGGTGGGAGTTGGGTGGGCAGAGCAGCCTCTAAGCGCTTAGCTAGGACTCCTGCCAGGCACGAGATCCCGGGCTCTCCTGCTCACCCATGGCTGCCTCCCCAGGCAGGAATCATACATATTTCAGAAGTGTTTGTTCAGGGAGATAGCATTAGTTCTACACAGGATCCAGACGAATCTAAAGGAAATGATACAAGTAACATAGGAATGACTCCCCAGTGTATTCCTCAAATCCATCCAGGAGTTCCAAAAGCCAGCGGTTTCTTTCCGTTCTGGCCCTTGGCTGAGGGGTCCTTAAGCTCCACCTGCTGGCCATGAGGCATCACAACAGACAAGGAAATAAGATCTTAGGGGAACTTTGGAACATCACCCCACCCATCAAAGATCGTGTGCCCTAGCAACAATGAAACTTTGAGGTCAACCCCTCTCCTACCTAGGAAAGGATCAAAAGACATCACCCATGTTCAAAGAAAATGAGCCAAACTTGAGTTTAGGAGATGGTGGCCACACACAGCAGGCCGTCTTGTAAGGGGCACAGCAGCAGCCCCAGGGCACTGAGGGCAGAGCCTCCAGGACCCATCACTGGAGATGACTGCCTGGGAAGACTCACTTCACCGTTAGAGAAGTGTGGCCTCCCCTGGTGGCCTAGGTTCACAGTACACAGAATTACCTGCTTTGAGGCAACGCTTCTCAGTGGTGACTTGAAAAGTGTATGCATACTAGTGCCTGGGAAGGAAAAAACCAAGTACAGAAAAGATCAGTTATGAGAGCAGACAGGCTCTTCACCAAGTATACTGAGGGATTCCTAACGAGAGTCACCACCTAGGATGGCTCCTCCAGCCGCAGTCCAAGGTCAAGTATTCCCATCAGATCCCTTTATCCCTGGGGTCCCCCAAGACCACCTCCAGGAACCCAGGGCTTCTGTCCTTTCCCTCAAGGAAACCAGGCTGGCTCCTTTGTCTAACAAGCATAATCACAGCCCCAGGAGCCATTTCTTGAACAGGACGAGTGCTGACTGCCAGTGACTAGACAACCTGAAAGCTGAACCCCATCTTCCTGTCAGTTTGCTTCCCCTTGTCTCCCCCATCGACTTTCATCCAGTGTACCCTCCCCTGCTGGCTCAGTCCTCCTAGGGCCACGTCTAGCTCCTAAGGATTAAGCATTTCCAACTTAGAGTTGATGTATCTAAGAAACAGTTGTCCAGATCAGGCTCCCCTTGTCATGCAACAGGATACGGTAGTTTCTGTAGTTCAGTGCCTTTCCTTTAGGGATTAGGAATAAAAGGTGGGAAATGAGGCACAGCAGCATTCACTTTCCATTCCAAGGTGTCTTGAACAAGCAGAGATAGTCTTGTTGGAAAGCCCATAAAGCTCCTCACAGTTGGGAGGAAGCTGACAGTTTTCTGAGAATGGCTTTCATTGTATTTAAGACACTAAAATGTACTCAGTAACAGCATAAGTAACAAGGAAGTTCAGGTGATGACTCAAATCCACTTCCACCTGGCATAGATGAGACATCTGTCCAACAGAAAACATCACAGCTTCTATAGTCTTCATTATAAAGTCAAAGGATTTTGTATGAGTTTAGTCTTTCCTCACAATTCACCATGCAAGTTCAGAAAAACAGAACTGATGTATCAGGATGAGGTTAGGAAAACGCTGGTTGGCTTGCAAGTTGCTTTTGTAGTCCCGGCCCAGCCAACCATCTCTAAGAGGGGAGGCATACAGCCCAGCCTCAGCCTCAGCACAGTCGGCACTCAACCGCAGAATACTAGGTATCAGGCTGGAGCCCAGCGGCACTAGAGGAAAGTTGGACTCCTACGGCCCCACCCCCCACCGCCCTCTGGGAGGGCAAGAGGCCAAAGTCCCTTCTTCCATCTCCCTGCCCACAGATTCATCTCCCCTGGGGCACTGCAGCATGAAGACTGGCAGCCCACTCTCCAGTCCAAAGGCTGCTCTCTTGACTGATCATTCTACACAGGAGCAGATTCCCATTCAGAAGTGATTTCATCCTAGGGAATGCACTAGGCACCAAATCCTTGGAGATGCTCTGGTCTCCAGGAAGTATGTGCCCAGGAGTGATGAGGGCACCCTATAGTCCTAGGGAGGAACGGGTAAGTGAGCAGGCCACAGGAAGCTTTCCCTCTTCTGTGTGGCCAGTTCTTGTGGGCTCACTCTGCCTTCAGATGAGCACATGGAGCTTCTTATTCCCCCAGAGGAAGCAAACCTGTTTTTAAAAGGCTCCCATGTTTAGGAGATCCTGCCTCTATTAGCAGCTGCCTGGAATGACTATCAGGTTATCTTGTGCAGAAATACTTCAATGGCTTCCACAGCCCTTTCTGGGTCTTCTTACCAGGGAAGGTAAAGCTCAGAACCATTGTCCAAAACCTCCCAGGGAGGTTAGGATATCAAGGACAGGGTTTCATCTACCTAGATTTTGGAACATGCCCCCTTCCCGATAACTAAGCAAGGAAGGTACACCTCATCAGGCCTCCTGAAAAGTGGAGGAAAGCACTTAAAAGCCTAACTTCTGAAAGGTGGGATGAAAAACTCCTATTCTGTTGGTTCTGAACTGTCAGATCCCTCCAAGGATGTCTGGATGAGGGAGAAGCAGGGGTGGAGCAGCCAGACCTCAGCAGCCCACTTGCATGTTTCCAGGCCCCAGGACACCACAGGGAAGAGGGGAGAAAGCTCGATGCTGAAGTCCTATTTCAACCCCAGCAGATGAAGGAACCAAGATGGAGGAGCAGCAGCACTCACTGAATCATGCCGGTGAGGGACAGAATCTGATATTCCTCAGTCATTTAAGACACTAAAGCAGCTTGCCATGTACCAAAAAAAGTCTAAATCTAGACCAGCCTCTGGGACTGAAGCCTCCATCTCCAGTTCCTTAGTGAGCTTGTTCAAGTGCATATGAAAGCCTCACTTTCCTCCACCGCATGTGCATTGTCTGGCTCAATTCATCTCAAAACCCTTCAGGCCATTGAAGGGTTTTTATCCCACTGCCCCCCACCTTCCTGTCACTCACATGGACAACAGTGTAGCCAAGGGGTCATGAAGGAGCATCCTCTGCTCAGAAGCCTGCAGGGGGAAGCTCACTGCTATATGACTGAGATCTCACTGGTGGCTTCATGCTGAGCCACAGATCGAGACAAAATGTGTTATGCCACGTTGTTTTGTCTATAGAAAATGTGGATGTTTCTGTTCATAGGAATGAGCTATTTAGGTCAGACATGACAAGGCAATACCCAGCCTTCACTCTATCTCCACTGAATATAATGGAATTTTCTTGCTCTCTGAAGACAGCCCCCCTAAGTTCTTAGAGATGACCAGTTGATAGCATTCTGAATACCTAAAGTCAAGCAGCAGTTGTCAGGGTACCCTTATGATACTTGATCAGGAGCCAGAACAGCTGGAGCATCCAGGCACTCTCGTGTTAATGTAAAGGCCCATTCAGTTTAAGATGATTTCTCTATTGCATCAAGGCAACTTTCTGGAAGCATTTGTGTCCCACAAGATCAACTTCTGAGTTGGACTACGACAAAAATGTCAAGTCCAGGATTTAAATAGACTGGAGACGTCCACTGTAGCAACGGTACTGGCATCTCCCACCGACCCATGTCTTCTGATGACTATAAAAACACAGGATACGCTTGGAAGAGGCCAAGTGTACAAAGCCAACTGCTGAGCTCAGCAACTTTGACTTGGATGTACTCTAAGCACAGGTACATTCCTCTTTCATTATGAGGTCATTCGGGCAACACCCACTCCAGTTCTGGTCTAACAGCAGTGGAAGTCCCCATGGAGACATGTGGGTCACCTAGAACTATGACTGAACATGAGCCACTTAGTGACCACTAGAGAAGCTTTCTGCACAAATGAACGTCCCTCCTAAAATGAAGGTCCTCTCAAAGCTTTTTAAGACAGGATTTCTACAAGACCAGGGTAAGGAATGTTTCCCAAGTCAGAGGGCAGAGTCCAGAGGCCCACCCCTAAGGGATGTACTGCATCTCAGTCATGGGTAGGGGAGAAGCCTTCCTCCAACTTAAGCCTGCCCTGCACATGAGCTAGTGGTAAACCTCACATCCCCTGGAGTAAGGTCAGATGTCTTCTGGCAATCGGATTTTACCAAGAAACGGTTTCATAAGACATGACTCAAAGGACATCAAAAAAGATACAGCTATGAAAGGTCCACTGAGAGGGAGTCCAGACATCTACCACATTCACCAGGTCCCATTGTCAGCTTTCACAAGGCTCATCTCATGGAGATTTTGCAGCACTGTAACTCAGGACCGTCATTATATAAAGGATGTGTTTTCCTTTTGGTTTGGAGATGAACTTGATAGTTCATGGAAAACTCGAGCTAAAAGCTGTCCCCTCTCTAAGTCAAGCATTGAGAAGTGAGAGCTCCACACCTAGGGTTACTTAGGCTTAATGTCACTTTCCCTAAAACCACACATAGGAGGACCTTCTTTAAGCCTCAGGACAGTTTAGAAATACAAATACAATTTGAAATACTCAAGTTAAAAAGTGGAGTCAACTAGAAAGAATCGATGGGGAAAATCCAACATCATAGTGGGGGGTTTAGCCAAGAGGCTGACGTGAAATGGCATTGTCTAGACCTCAAAGGAACAGAGGAAGATACAAAGGGCAGTCCAGGCACTAGTATTCTGCTTGACCTAGCTGATACTGAAACCCAGAGACTCATCACATGCTTACACTCAGCAAAAGGTGCCACCTGGTGGTGGGGCGTCACCTCCTAAGTGCACTTCTACTATTTTATGACTGGCTCTACAATTTAGAATGGCTGCATCATGGACCCAGCTCAAGGGTCAGACATGAGAATCTTTGTCAAGGAAGAACGTCACATGGTGAAGTTGTATTGCCAATTCTTGTTTTGGCTTGAGACTTACCCAGTCTGCATCCCTTTATCTGCATTCCTGTAGGTAGGCACCTAGACACCAACAATGATGGGCCTAGGCCTTCCTGGAAGACACCTAACATGATTCATGCCCAGTGAATCCCAGAAGATAATTGAAGATGAAAGGATTTAGTGAAAGTCATAATTCCATTTAGAACATCCCACGATCATGAACACTGTCATGGACCCGTGCATATTTCACTGGAACAATTGTACCATGAAGATGCCAACATTCATTCTGGTCATGAAACTTAGTAATTCCCGTCAGTCACAACATGGCTGCTTACAGAGCAGAGGCCAGCCATGAGCTCTCTGCTCCGGCTCCAAAAGCCTGTGAGGTCCACGCCGAGTGGCCTCTCACATGTAGCTCCCATTACCCTAGATCAGCCAGTACCCAGAGTTAGGACCTCTTGTTCAGTCAAGCTCATCTCCCACTGGCCCTTATCGTCTGGGACACTGCAGAACACTTGATCCCCAACAGTGAGCATGTTTCTGGGCAAGAATCTTCAACCAGCTGCCTCCAAAACTACAATCTTCTTCCAGTTCAGGCTTTCCTGCATGAACAAGGATTTCAGGAATAGGAATTGGGCATCAGGAGTTTCTAAACTTGTGCTGTACAAAGTGCACACAGTTGATGTATAGATACCTGGAGGATTAAAGGAATGGCTGCTGACTGAGCAGTGCTCCAAGTCAAGAACACTTATGTGACTGTCCTTTCCAGAACAGATGCCAACTGATGAAACTAAAATGCTCAGTTTCCTGAAGATGGACAGAAGTCATCCAAGGATGACTGTTGGCAGTGCAGGTCAGCGACGGAAGGAGCAGGCACTCCTGCCTTTTGGGTGTGCAGCATCCACAGGGCAGGTTTTTTAATTTTGTTCTGCATTTGCCCAGACAAGCCAGATGTGATCAGATGTCATCCCAGATGACAGGCCCCTGCTTGGTGATACAACATATTGAGCTACGTGATGTAGGATGTAAGGTAAGATTCCCAGTGTAAAGAGGGGAGACATTCAAGGCAGTTATTGGAAGCCCTAAGAAGCCAAGTTTAAGGAAGAAAACGTCAACCAAGGAGGCAGCCTATTCACACTTGGAGAACTCCCTTGAGCATCTGACAAATCCCTATGAGCTGCCCCTCACCCTTTTCAGAATCAATGAAGACTTTCATTCCATCATCCAGCCACCTGCCATTATCTGTTTCTTTAGAAGAATTACTGCAGGATACCGTCCACTGTGCCTAAGAACTAGCTCAGCCTTCCCGTACTGGGTGGCTATTAGCTCTTCACAAACTGCTAACTTGCAATGGACAGAGGTACTTTGGGTTTTCCCAGCTGGTGGAAGGGTACACACATCAGTAAGAATCCAGGATTGCTGCTGAGAATCCTAGAAAGCGGGGTACACAGCCCCAAGAAACAGGAAGCTCAAGAGGTCTGTAGTCCCGAGATTGAGAAAAGTCAGAACAAGCTGGTAGTTTTAGGAAAGATCTAAACTTGCCACACACTGCAGTCTCTCCAACAGCAAAGACCTTTTGGATTTTGCAATATTCATGAACCAAAGCAGCACACAGATGATCAAGCTCAACCCCAACTGTTCGAGCTCCTCTCCCGAAGCAGAGGGCACTAAGACATCTTCCACCTGGCTCTGTCTCCTCAAAGAGCCTACCTCTACCACGCATTGTTGCCTTCAAGGGTGTGTGCGTGTTGATGTTGAAAAGTTGGCTTTTTCCTTATTTCTCTGGGGACAGAAGACCACTTTGCCTTCAAGAAATCTGACTCGAGGACCAACTGGCCCATTCACCGGATGCCAGTCCTGATGGTTGGGTGCACGACTCAGACCTCAGGTCCCTGAGCTCTGCACCCCACCCAGGTGCTCCTTCTGTGCTGAGCCCTGTCCACTCTGCATTAAGTTAGAAGCAGATCTGCACTGACAAAGCCCTCCAAGGTGCTAATTCAAACTGAGCTTGAGTAGATCAGGGCACCCATAAAGTTACTCACATGCCCTAAGCCTCCTCTAATTGGCAAACTAATCAATCCTTTTTCTTCATGCAAAGTAACTTCAGGAAAGCCCTACATCCTGACCCTTTTTGACAGGAGCCACCTCTGCTGCCTTTATGTGGCTGGTGTCCTCATTCTGTAAGGCGGGTCACCTTTCACAACTGAGTGCACTGAGTGGAACCTTCTTGGTCAGTGTGGAGCAAAGGTTACAGAACTGTTGCTGGGGGTGCAAACGAACCACCTGCCTGAGCTCGGTGAAAATATGCTCTCCATGTCTGGTAAGGTTCAGACTACTGCACCCAGATGAGCTGACACAGCAGCTGAAGGCATCTATTCGTCTCCTTCCTGTACCCCCCAAAGCCAAGTCACAACTGTGGTCTCCCAAGCACTGCCAAAAGGTACCAGAGCTATGCCAGTAGACACTGGAGACCCTGAGCACCCACCAGAAGACAGGTTGCTACTAAACTCCAAGTCCTGGCAAGCCCCTGACCTTACTGTAGAATCCCAGGCCCCAAGAGCCCCCACAATTAGAGGAGAAAGCCTGCTCAGGGCTTCTAGGCTGTCTGCTCCCCAAGCCCTCACTTGCTAGACCCTCTGTCTCCCCAGCCTCTTCTTCTACAGTCCCATTGTATTATCAGTTCAACTGCAGCTGCCCTCAGCAGCATTGAAGAGCTGACTGTGCGAACCAGCAGCCCTACCAAGGGGAGCACGTTGTGACCTTGGAGGCAACAGCCACATAGAATCCACACCAGACCCTACTGGCCTGGGAAGGGCAGCAAACAGCTTGAAGACACACATGGCAGTGGATCTATTCCATGTCTCAGGTGAGACCCACCACCCCTAGAGAGCTGGGCTGAGGATAGGGCCTGTCACTGGCCCTGTGTAACAAAGGCCACATTCAATAAGTAAAGATGGTGACTGACACTTCCTGGTCTGCTATCACCTAGCTCAGGAGCAGATGGACCAGAGACAGCTGCTTTGAGTAGGCTCCTAAAAGCAATCCAAGTCTGAGTGTATGTTCTGCTTGGGGCCATTAGACATCGGGGGCATTCAGGAAGCAGCATGACCCAATGTGCAATAGCATTCATCCTACCAGGGGTCCCCCCAGGAGGCACAAGGCCAGACTGGCAGGCCCCAGACTGTGGTCCACCTTCCTGATATTCCACGCGGAGGCAGAAGGAAACCTTTGTTCTGAATTTGAAAGAGCAAATATGGCAGAGCCTGGCACGTAGAGATATTCATTGACTGGCAGATGAGAGGACATGAGAAGGAGCCCCACCTTTTGAGAAGTCCCCACCCTGGCCACGCTCTCCTGGAGTCATAGAATATCCTGGAGCCTTCCAGGAAGGATGTATCCTAATCGGATAGTTCAGATTATAGGATGTCTATGGCCAATGCCGGCAGGCTGCCCGTCTGCTTCTCACAGCCACTACAGCAGCCTACTCCTGGTCACAGCACAAAATGGAAATATTCATCCTGTGAGCAAGCTCTAGAACATTCTAGGACAGCAAATACAGAAAGCTCACCCCTCAGGAGGGCACTGAGGACCAAGTCTGAAGCCATCTGTCTATACACAGGGAGTGCTTGATTAGAGTCCCACCTGGATCATACACTGATATTCCACTAGAGGCCATGGGAGCCAGCCACAGACATCTTGAGGGCAGGAATCTCTAACCCATTCCCAGCACCAGTACTGCATGGCCAGGTACGAAGCAGGCAATCTTCGTAAGCGTTCCCTGCAGGAGAAACATTATGCAACTCGTCCCTTCTCGATGGACTGTGTCCTGCAGAGTTCCAGCTTGGCTGACCAGGTCCCACCACCAAGGCAGCTCCTCGCAGGTCTCTTGTCCCTAGTGAAAGCCCAAGTCCTGCAGAAGTTATGCTACCTCCCCCGATGGTGGGCATAAGCCATCTCAAGCATCATCGGCTCAAGGAAGCCAGTTCAGGGCCAGCCCTTGTGTCATAGCCGGAGACTCGGGTCACAGCAGTAGCAACAAGGCATACTAGCATCTCACTTAGCATCTTCACAAACTGGGTATGAACCAGAGTCCCACAGGAGGACACGGAGGCACAGATCCAACCCCTGAGCACCTGAGTCCACTCATGTGCAGTGAGGACATGGACCTTGAGCTTCAAAAGTTTCATGTCAAGACTCAGGAATCCTCCCCACCATTTGAGTGAGGAGGGCCAAAATGCTGTAAAGTCACATGTCCTAGGACCTGGACTGAGGGAACATTTCCAAGGGAGAAAGTGAGCTTCTATGGAGTGACTCCTTTCCAAGATATTCTGTCCCAGCATTGCAGAACTCCAAGGCACCCTTTCAAGGTGTTGGGTCACCAAACCGAGTTCCTCCTTCAGGGGAGATACTGCTGCACCACGGCACTATGACAGTGTCTGGAGACATTTGTCATGAATGGGAAATGCTTCTAGCGTCTAGGAAGATTAGCCCATAGGTGCTCAACATCTTACAGTACCGCAGGACAGTCCTCCAACCCCAGTGAAAAAATCATCCAGCCCAAAATGTCAATGCTAATGAGGTTGAAGAGTCCTGACCTAGCTGGCAGCTTTCACACCAAAAGGCCGAAGGATCAGCTTTTGGAAGCTACATAGGAGCAGAGGCAGTGCCTGCAGAATTTGATTATCTGTGCTGGTGAACCACCCAGCAATGAAGAACTGCCCCCCTGGTTGCAGGGGTGGGGCCACCTCTGCTTCAGTTTTCCTGAGGGCCCCACTCCTCACAATGCACTGCCACCCTTCAAGGGCCTGCAGATAGACATCGGATGAGGGAGTGAGTTTGTTTCCCTGTTTGAGATACTGACATAGTGGCCAGTTAGGATATCTTGAAAGCTACACATCCACTATTTTACTCAAGTTGTGAGAGGGAATCCTTGTTCCCTCGGGAGTAATGAGTTAGCATAAGTCCCCTGGGTTTACCAGGGTGGATGTGATTTGCAACTGACTATTCAGCTTATAAAAATTGAGAAAATTCCAGGGACCACCCAGTCTTCCCTAAGCAACACCGCCTCACTGGGGGCTTTTCTTTCCACATTGTATGACTGGTGTCCTTTTACCTATGACGTCTAAGATTTGACAGTTCTTTAGCTGAAGTCATAAGTACTTTCCCTTGAAAAGCAAGTAGTCTGGGAAGGTCTATAAATTTGAATGACAACAGAGGGCACATGGGATGGGACTGTTTTGAGGATATGTCTGGATAAAAAAGGGGATCGCTAAGCCTCCCCCCATCAGCTTTGTCCACTTTGCCAGATTCAGAACAGCATGGGGACTAGGGGGAGCTTTCTATAGCCATGGTCTGCTCTTTTTATGACCCTGAGACACAGATGAGAATACATTCAGATGACAGTGGTGGACGACAATCCACAACTCTCACTTGACAAAGGCGATTTACAATGTTTCCAACCATTGAGCTAGTAAAACTGAGGTCTCCATCCCCTGCTTTGGGAAAGCTCCATAATGACGTGAAGACCTTCACACCAATACACGTTCATTCATCATCCACTGAGGAATGTCTCGTTTAGACAGAGTTGAAGACCAGAGTCAGGCACAGCCTTATGTAGCAGTACGCAATTTTGCTCAGTGAATCTGTCTGCGGCCTTTTCACTCACAGGCTCTAACCTTTCTCCTCCCACTGGTTTGACAGTGAAGTCACTCCAGCTTTAAAGAGACTTGCAGAGGATCTACTCTGGGAAGAGGATTCTTATGACCTAAGATGGATATGGCAAGTTCAGGAGGCACCAGGCCCAATGGGAGTCCAGCCATCATTGCAGACCCTCCCCCTCCTTTGATTGCTGCTGGGATCCTGCCATGCCTGGCCAATGGTTAAGGACAAGTGAGTGGATCATTCCTGCCTTTCCATCTAGCCATATCCTGGGCCAGGACCCCAGTCCTAAAAATATGAACTGGCTTTCTAAAGATGTCTGATGCTCCAAGGGCACATGTTTTAAAGTTAAATTATCCTGGAAAGTTCTCCCAGAGTACAACTTCTAATTCTGCCCCAGTGAGTAGAATAGAAGCCGTGAAGGCTTTGAGCACAGAAAGCCTTACTTTGACAGCTGGTTCAAGTTGACTAATTGATAACAGACCTCATGTCTGTTCTTTACTCGACCAGTAAAAAAGTTCAGCTGCCTTTGACCAGGGAATATTTTTGAGACAGGATGTTGCTCTGTCAACCAGACTAGAGTCCAGTGTCAGTGGCACAATCTCGGCTCACTGCAACCTCTGCCTCCTGGGTTCAAGCGATCCTCCTGCCTCAGCCTTCTGAATACATCACCATGCCTGGCTAGTTTGTTTTTTGGCAAAACCTCATCTCTACGATATTGCTCAGGCTGGTCTCAGACTTCTGGTCTCAGACTTCTGGGCTCAAGTGACCCCCACCCACCTCAGCCTCCCAAAGCACTGGGATTACAGGTGTGAGCCACTGTGCCCCAGTAGGGTCTTGTAATTTTTTTAAATCAAGTCCCATATCAGATAGCAATAGACTACTATTTAACTTCCTAGCCTTCCTGCAGGACACGATAATGGTTACATGAGTAACCACTATCATTTCTGGTGTTTAGCATGGAGCTACAGACCTGGAGAACATTCTTTCAATGCTCAAGGAGGGCCAGCATCCATTTGCTTTTTAAATAAGATGGAAAGGCCATCAGTACATATTAATAGGAAGGCTAGCAGTGCATAGTCTTGTCCTCAGGTTAACCCTCCTCATCTCTGCCCCATACAATCCACAGGAATCTGGATTGGCATTCCATGGGAGATCTTGCAGAGCTATAGTTGGCATGAGACACACTTGGCGATTAGGAAGTAGCAAGTGCTCTGGGGGTAAACACTTCTATGCAAGAGTGAGGGAGAAGCCTGCAGAGACCCCAGGGCCTACCATATTAGTGACACTTTCAGGCGTCTGATTACCACACTAACTTCTGTCGTACCTGCACCCCCCATCTCAGCTCATAGCTTTAACCTCCTTGGGAGCTATTAAACAAGTTAGCAAAGGAGGAAAAGTTCGAGTCGGGGTTTATAGATGGATTTGGCACATTTAGAGTACATACATACCACTCCAACACTATGCAGAGGGCACCATAAGAAACTGACCAAGTCTCCCACTGAGGATTTAAATTCACCTGGTTATCTCTTATAAGGAGTCTAAGGTAAAGATACTGGATCATTAGCATTAAACAGATGGGCTGGCTGGCTAGGCCCTAGAAGATTAGAAGATGAGTCAACGAGATCTGAAGAAGAGGCATAAACAGGAACCCATGGTAATGGGCAGGAAATCTACATAGGCCAAGTCACAGGTCAGAGCCTGGCATGGAGCTCCCACAGGATGCATTTAGTCAGGTGCACAGGATGACTTATAGCCAGGTGTATTCAGTCACCCAAGTGCTCCCAGAATAGGCCCATTGACAGTAACCACCCAACTCCATGGTTGTGACCTGTTGGTAACAGACTTCAGTTAAGCCCTCTCCATAAAGCCACCATCCCTTAGACAAATCCACCACCCAATCGTATATTCAAGGCACAACATGCTGCTCAGTTGGTAGTAGTCTGCCAGCTTCCGTCAGTCCCTCCCAGGGGCAGCCCACAGCCATGAACTAGCCAAACCAGCAGTCCTACCCATCTGGCCTGGAACCACCTTAATGAGATGCTGTCTCTGGAGCTCCCCACAGGCTCAGTCAAGCTTTACATCCTAGTCTGACCTCTGCCCAATCCTGCTTCCTTCCCCTTTTCACAAGTTTTAAGTCTGTTACATGTTTTAGACAAGCTCTTCGAGTCTTGACTCAGCACCTCCTTCCAAGAGCTCAACTGCACCATCACCGTGAAGTATTCACAGCCGACCCAACCCGGGGCTCGAGGAAAAGTCCGGCTTGTGATGGCCTCTTCCATAGCCTACCCTCAAGTTCACTGGCAGTTCGCTAGCAAGAAACCCAGTCTGGAACTAGCATATTCGAGTCGCAGTACTTTGGGCAGGTGTCCTATACTATTTCTCTGGTAGCAAGAGTATAAAGTCTAGATCCAAGGGAGAAGTTTCTCCCTCACAACTCAATCACACGAGGGAGACGTTTATGTTCCATTCCTGCAAGATCAGTTCTGGCAGGCTGAGACACTGCAGTTCTAGACACTTGCACCAGGGGACAAAAGCAATGCCACCAGATTATTCTGAGCTCCTTTGCCCGGAGATCAGGGGTTGCTGATATATGGAGGAAAGCTTATGGGATGCGAATGATAGGGCACTTTTTGGAGCTCCCACACCCAGTGTTACAAGTGGCTAGGCCTCACAGTGGCCATTACCTGACAAGACCAGGGTCTCAGACCACTTAGAAACAAAAGACTTTGATCACCTAAAGCAGCAATCTAAACCAGTCAAGTGTTGGCCAACTATGAAAGATTCTAAGTTGGCAGGAGGAGATAGTGAATAGCCAACTACATCTTAGAATGACAGCCCTTACAGATCCGATGAGACCGTAGCTGCCCATCACTTGCAGATCAGGCAACACGTCACACCCCACCTTCACTGGACTTGCTGTCTAGCTGTGAGCATGCTTACCCTCCAGCTGTTAGCTCATGTTCCTCTTGGGGTGGCTCCAAGCCAACATTGAGCTGAGCCCTTTGCACCTAATGTGGGATTCAAACTGAGCTCCAAAACTTGCTCCAAACCTCCCTGCTGGGCTGGCAAACTGTCAGGTTCAATTGTGATGCGACAGCTTCCCTTTGCTTAGTCCTCGATCTTTTTTATTCCTAAATCAAGGCAGCATATACTTCCAGACAATTCAACCACACAACCACCATGAGCCATGAGCGGCAGTGGATGTAAACGTGGTCCAAAGCCAGGGAAAAGTCAGATTTGGCACTGCCTCCTCCCCTACCAACCCGGAAGAACTTTGGCTCTTGGTGAGAAGCAGCTACTAGCGCAAAGATGGGGACCACACTGACAAGGCAGCCTCACACCTTCTGATGCTGTACACAGGTCTCCTGCATGCCTGTTCCCTCCATGAGAATCAGTAGGGTCCCTTTTTCAAAGTTTGGACGTAAGTGTGAGGCAGAATCAACACCAAGAAAAAGACTGTCCCAGGGAGCTGTGAGGATGTGCTGTCACATTCCTGCGGTTCAGACTCTTCACTGAGACTCATCTGTGTGAAGTATGAGTCAGCGAGGAAGATCAATCAGCCTAGACCAACACAATTTGTACAACCTGAGGTGACCTGGCCTATTCTGCCCAAGCAGTTCAGTTATGAACCACCTGAAGTGGAACCACCAACTCAAAGACAGGATCCTTCACCTGCTCAGGAGAGAAAGGATGAGGGAGCATCTGCAGCTCAAAGGCCTGAGCTGGAAGCCGATGGCCAGGAACTGGTTCAGATGAAGACTGGGTATGAGCATGGAGATGGTCCTGATGTGAAGGGGATGTGCCTGCCAAACCCAGAGCCTGGGAAACTGCCAGAAAGTGAAAAGCAATCAGCGTTAAAAGACACGCTGAAATGAAATGATGCAGGCTGTTACTATGTTGCGAATTTGTTCAAGGTTCTCTCAAAGCTTCACAACCTTCTGCAAAAAGCACTGTCTCCAGAGAAGTTGCCCTGCAGAATTTGCTAATGGGTGGCATAATTTTTGTTATGTATAGATATTGTCATTTTGCCACAGCATTAACCATTGTGATGGTTAATACTGAAGTGTCAACTTGAAGGATGCAAACTATTGTTCCTGAGTATGTCTGAGGGTGTTGCCAAAGGAGATTAAAATTTGAGTCAGTGGGCTGCAAGAACCAGACCCAACACTCAATCTGTTGGGCACAATCTAATC
The DNA here is from genome assembly GCF_049350105.2 of Macaca mulatta. Lineage (NCBI taxonomy): Eukaryota > Metazoa > Chordata > Mammalia > Primates > Cercopithecidae > Macaca > Macaca mulatta. The sequence goes on along the minus strand of NC_133410.1, from coordinate 9,255,824 downwards.
AGCTGCCAGCAAATATAAAGCAGGCAGAAAAAGGAAACGGTGAGACTGGCCTAGCCTCCCAGCCTACATCTTTGTCCCATGCTGGACGTGCTTCCTAACCTCAAACATCAGACTCCAAAAGTTCAGTTGAGACTAGGACTGGCTTCTTTGCTCAAGCTTGCAGACAGCGTATTTGGGGATCTTGTGATTGTGTAAGTTAATAAACTCCCCTTTAATGTGTATCCATCCTATTCCTGTTCCTCTAGGAAACCCTGACTAGTACAGCCACCATCATGCAAGTGGTCACTAACACTTTGTATTTTCAGTTAAGGGGGAGAAAACTAGTATGTTTAGATAAAATGGCCAGTAGCCGGAGGCATTTCCAGACATTCTGCAGAGACTATCTGGATCCTTTGTCATTGCATTTCCCTGACTTGGTCAACTGCTCACTGGTCCTCACCTGAGGATGTATTCATGGCGCCCTCAGGCAGTCAGTGAGATATCAGCCTACAGCTGTTTGCCAAATCTTGGCAAGGATTCCCAACTCCTTGCCCCCTCAGGCTTCTAAGGAGGTCTCACCCATGGAATCTTGATTGGATTTCCAAGGCCAACCTCCCATGCTTGGATCTGATGTAAAGATAGTCTTTCCAAGCAAAACCAGTTGCCTGGCAAATTGAACTCAAGTCTTCAGAAATTTAGACCAACAGTAGGGGAACTCTGGATAGAAAGACCCAGATCCCTCACAAGAGCCTGGGAAGTGAAACTTAAGTGTGGGCCACTGCGCAGCATGCTTAGCCTTTTATATCTGAGAGGTGTCAGTAAACTCTTTAGACTTGGTTCAGATCACTACTGGAAGCCAGTGGTGTGCACATAGTCATTAGTCTTGAAGTCGGAATTTTGTGATCTAGCCCTATAGACACTAAAAGATTCAGAACCAAGTTCAAGTGTGGCAACCGCCTTATGGATCGCCACTGAAACTCAAATATCACTTGGAGTCACCCCCCTTTACTGCATGTTTACTTCTGCCTTTGCCAAGTGAGATTTTACAACTGTGGCTCCTATGTTTAACTTGAATAAAAATGTAGAAGAAACCTGTGCCAGAGGTCATTTAACATTGAGATGTGCATAAAACAAGACCAAGGAAATACATTTCTCTACTCAGCAGAGCCCCCAACCCAGGAAGCACAGACACCTGAGTGTGGAGCTCTGGCTCACGTGAGCCAAAGTGCCGGGCTCTCCTGCTCAGTGATATCACTCCCAGGTTGGAGTCACAGCCTGCATCTCAGAATACAGGCCCTTCTAAAGGACAGTAAGAGACTCCCCCCAGTGCCATCCTCAAAATCTATCCTCGAATCCAGAGAGCCAGTGGCTTCCTTTCCATCCTAGACCCTGGCTAAGGGGAGTCCTTTGGCACCACCTGGTGGGCCACTAGGCAGCACAGACAACGAAATCTGCTTGGGAGCTTCACAGTTCGATAATCCCCACCCCAGAGAGGTCCTGTGCCCATGACAAGATGCGAATCTTTACAAGTCAACCCTTCTCCTGGGAAAGGGGGTACAGACAACCTGTTAGAAGTGAGCCACGCTTGAATTTAGAGTAAGGGATGGGCAGGGCCACACAGTCAGCATAGGCAGTAGGCTGGGGCTCAGATGGGGCAGTGACAGACCTGGGCCACTGAGGGCAGAGCCTCCAGGACAGCTCACCAGGGGCTCAGCCTGGGAAGACCCTCCCTTTACCATCAGGTCAGCAGGAGAGGGTTATCGCCTCCCTGGGTAGTTCTAGGTTCACTATGCACAGAATTGCCCGTTTTCCGATGTAATATCTCTTAGTAAATGGTGGTTCAAGGAATAAGAGTTATGTATGGTTATGCTAGCTAGTGTGGGAAGGAATAACAAAAAGGTCAGTTGTGAAAGACAGGCATTGAAGTATACTGAAGAACCCTACCAGGGTCACTTCCTGGGACAGCTCCCCCACCCCCAGTCCATGGTCCAGCATTCCCATCAGATCCCTTTATCCTGGTGTCCCAGAGCCCATCTCCAGGCAACCAGGACTTCTGTCCACATTTCCTGGGAAGCCGGGTGGCTCATTCGCCTCCAAGTACAATCAGACTCCTGAACCATTTCAAGAGAAGCACAAGTGCTAACTACCAGTAACTGGACACTGAGCAAGTATGAACTTGTTCCATCTCTCCAAGTTTGTGTCACCTGGTCTCTGCCATCGATATTCATATCCAGCAACATCTACTGCTGGGTCTTCCTAGAGCCTCAAGCTAAAAATTTCCAAACTTGAGTAGGCAATGTGGTATGTAGACCACGTTAAAAAGGCTTGCTTTTAAGAAGCTCACTGCATAATGTCTGTTTCTAAGAGAACCTTTAGAATTCATCATGAAAGTGTTTTCTGTAACTCATTCCCTTCCTTAGAGGTTACAAATTAAAGTGGATATGTGGAGGCACAGAAGTATCCATGCTTTCCCCTCCAAAGTGTATTAGCAAGTAGAGGTGGGCCAATTTGAAAGCCTATACCACTTTTCAGAATTGACAGCTCAATGTCCAAAAAAATGACTTCATCTTTACGGCACGAAGATACAGTCAAACAGATGAACAGAATAAGCAAGTTCAGGGTACGGTTGTCAAACCCACTGCCACTGGGCTTAGATGAGCAATTTCGGAGTCTGATAAAGTCATGCTTAAGAGTTCATGCTTCAGAAGTTTTCTTCAGTCACAGTTCACGCTACTGGAAGTTCAGAAAAGCAGGACTGACATATCAGATGAGATACTGATGAAGAAAACACCCTGGTTTGTTTCCAAGTTGCTTTCATAGCCCTGCCCAGCCAAACATCCCTAACAAGCAGAACCACAGAGCCCAGCCCCCAGCACATATGGCCCTTGACTGCACAATTCTGGAGATCAGGCTGGAGATCAGCAGGGGTGCTGGAGGGAAGTTACTATTTTGTGGGCCCCAACTGCCCCTCTCCCTCTGTGAGGGAGAAAGGCTGAATCCTCTTCACCATTCCCTGCCAACAGTCTCTTCCCTGGGACATAGCACAAGGACTGGCAGAGCCTCTTCCCTGCAATCCAAGAGTCTTGAGTTCTACAGGAGCAGATTCCCATTCAGAAGCAATCTGCCAGCCTTCAGCCTCTCAAGGAAGAGCGCTAGATGCCAACTCTTTGGAGGAGATACTCTTGTCTATAATAGGATTACCATGCCCAGGAGTGATAAGGGCATCCCATGGTCAGTCCTAGGGTCAAGGGGTAAGTCAGCAGGCCATTAGGAACCTTCCTTCTTCCACATGGCCAATCCTTGTGGGCCCAACTGCGTGCCTTCAGATAAGCACACGGAGCTTCTTACCCAGGGTGACCCCCCGGAGTTGGGGACCTGCTTCTAGGAGGCTCCCATGTTTAGAACATCCTGCCTCTAGTAGCAGCTGCCTGTCAGGCTGCAGGTGACTACCCAAGATACTCCTGGGACCCCCGCGCAGTGTCAGTCTAGGGAAGTTAGGGTGTCAAGAGATTTTAGAGACATGCCTTTTCTGTAAGATGAGCCTGTAACACCACTGGTCACTACCACCACTTAGGAGCACTCAAAAGCCTTCTGAGGAGCGGGATGAAAACACTCCCCACACCCCCAGGATCGACAAGGCCGGGAAAGATCCAAGAATCGCAAGGACAAGCATTAGAACTACTCCAGGCTTAGGAACAGCTGCCTAAGGAAACTGTACCTTGCCCAGAAATGCCAAGTCTAGCAAAGCCAGGTACCACCTGTTCGGTGCAGAACAGAAAAAGGGTCGTAAGTAATGAGACACTGAGTAGATTCAGCCTGTTTGCCCGTGGATAATCATCCGCTTCAAAACCTGAAGTCACCAAGTAAAGACATCTTTGAGAATTCAATGTCCAAGTTGGGGACCGATTTCTCAAGTCTGATCCTTGAGGCACCAGATCTGAGGACTGACGGATCCCCTTTCAGGTATTCTTTGTTACCAATTATTGAGTTTTCCCTGAAGTCAGAACAGCCCTGAACAATGTGGGTCGAGGCTTGTGAAGCAGATACACTTCTAATTTCAATCACGTAACTGCCACGTGGACTGTAGATGTGATAGGGGGATTTTATTCAGGGGCCTCAGGAGTAAGTCTTCCAGCTAGAACCACCTCCAGAAGCAGTTCCTCAAAAACCTAAGAATTACCATATGATCCAGCAGTTCCACTTTTACCCAAGATAAGTGCAAAAGGATTGAAGCAAACACCTTCATGCCCAATGTTCACTGCAACACTATTCATGACAGCCAGAACATGGAAACCAACCCAATGTCGATACCAAGAAAGACTTAGTGGTTGCAGTTTCTTGGTGGGGGTCAGTGATAGGTGCACAACATTATAAATGCGATTAATGTCACCAATTGTAAACTTCAACATGGTTGAAACAAATGTTTTGTTCACCCAGTCATCCCCGTATCCTAATACCTGCCCTCCATGCCTCTGCACCCGCAGGCCATGTCAAAGGAAGCCATGAATCTGGTACAGATGAAGGAGCAGAGTTTGCAGCGGGATCAACAGTCCAAGCTCAAACTTGTCTATGAGAACTTACAGAAGCAGGAGTCGTCCGTGCAGAAGCACCATCAGACTCTCGGCGTCCATTAGGATGGTTCTCACCGTGTTTGGGAAGATTCTATGCCTTTGTGACAGACCGCGACATAGTGACAGCCACGGTGGTTGGGCCGACCCTGCTGGCTGGCGGGGTCTACTCTGCCAAGAATGGAACAGCCGCCGGGGCCCGCTTCATCGCGACTCGGCTATGGAAGCCGTCCCTGGTGAACGAGAAGTCCCGCATCACGGTGCTGGAGGCCCAGCAGCACCCCCTTCCAGGTCCGCCGGCAGCTCCTCAGTCGGCCCCAGGACGTGCTGGAAGGTGTTGTGCTGAGTCCCAGCCCGGAAGCGCGGGTGCGCGGCATTGTCATAGCAACAATGAACACGAAGAAGGATCGCAACCTGCACGAGAACGTCTTGACGTACGGGCCACCAGGCACAGGGAAGAAGCTGTTTGCAAAGAATCTCGCCCTGAACTCGGGCATGGACTACGCCATCATGACAGGCGAGGACGTGGCCCTCATGGGGCGGGAAGGCGTGACTGCCATGCACGAGCTGTTTGACTGGGCCAATACCAGCCGGCGCGGCCTCCTGCTCTTCGTGGATGAAGCGGACGCCGTCCTTTGGAAGCAAGGACGTCCACTGAGAAGATGAGCAATTACCACCTCAGAGCCGCAGAGAACGACTTCCTAAACTACACAAAACAGAGCAGCAACAAATTCATGCTGGTCCTGGCCAGCCACCACCCCAAGCATTTTTACGGGGACATCCGCAACCGTATCGATAGGGTGGGTTCATTTCGACCTGCCGGGGCAGCAGGAGCGAGCGCGCCTGGTGAGAATGTATTTTGATAAGTATGTTCTTAAGCTGGCCACAGAGGGAAAGCAGCGTCTGAAGCTGGCCCAAGTTTGACTACGGGAGGAAGTGCCCAGAGATCGCTCGGCTGACGGAGGGCATGTCGGGCCAGGAGATCGCTAAGCTGGCTCTGTCCTGGCAGGCCAGGGCGAATGCCTCCGAGGACGGGGTCGCCTCCGAGGCCATGATGGATGCCTGAGTGCGGGATGCCATCCAGGAGCACCAACAGAAGATATTCCTGCTGAAGGGGGAGGGGCCTGGGCGCGGGTTCGAGCGCCCCCTTCTCCTAAGTCCAAGGCGATACCCACACCTCATGGACCTGGCAGCGGACCCCCTCCTTCCCCTGCCTTGCTGGCCCCTGCACATTTAGGATATGCTCCTGGGTGGGGCATGGGCTGTTCCCAGGGCCTCTGTACACCAGGATGTCTTGTGCTGGGGGTTGGTCCTTCTGCCCCCCCCCCCCCCGCCACAGGACAACCCCCTCTTGTGGACACTGGCTAGGGAGGGGCAGGCCTCCATCCTGCTACCCAGGAGACTCTTGGGAGATGCATTTTCCATCTGGCTCAGAGGAGGAGGAGGAGGAGGAGGAGGAGGAGGAGGGCTTTGCAACCCAGCCCCTGCCCAGGCCCCTGGGAGGGGGGGTGCCGGCTGAGCGCCTGGGGCAGCAGGAGTGGGGCGGGCAGGGTCTTTGTTCTCACTCCCACAGCAGAGCCAGATGTGGGGGCGCCTGCTGGGACTAGACCAAGGTGGGGCGGCCTGAACACTGCTTCCAACCGTGGCCAGGAAGCAGGGAACCTGGCCAGTGTGTCTGAGGCCACACTCTCAGCTGGCTGGTCCAAGCCTGTGGCTGGAGCTGGTGTCTGTTTAGCTAATAAAGTCCCACAGTTGCCTCAAAAAAAAAGTTTTGTTCAGGTCCATTTGAGTTTAATATTTTGGAAAAAGCAGCTCACCTACTTGGTGATGACGTGGCTGAAAAGGAAACCCACCTGGATGTGAACGGCAGATTTTCCAGACAGGGGTTACTGTCTGATAATCGAAGAGCTTAGAATTCACCCGTCTTGACAAAGCTGAAGCAACCCAGAAGTAAACCATTGAGAGCCAACGATGGATGAACAGGGCAAGCTACTGGCCAGCAAGTACAGAGCTAGATAAGAGGACTGTGTCACAGCCAGCAGGGAGAAGTACCTGCAGGAACAGCTTTGACTATCTGATAACTGAGTATAGGCTCAATGTAGTCTAAAAATGAGCTCAGACTCCAGGGACCGTAATGACTTGGGCTATATTTCCAGGAGCCCCACACACCTAGTCAACTGAGAATGGAAGAATCTCATGCCTCTGGCAGGGGAAGCTATTTTGAAATATACCTAGGACTTTTGACCATTCCTGCCTCACTTAAGTATTTGAGGTAATGCTTAACCAGGAGTTTTCCAAGATTAGGAAGCTCAAATCCAAGTAGCATGAGCAAGACATCTATACCTAGAACACAAGTGCAAAGAAATCTAAGAGCAAAACCTGAGTGGTATGGCAGGACATAGCCCAGGTCAGAGGAGCTGTGGAGCCTACACTCCCCCCCCACGGGCTGCTGTGTACTTTGAGGCTACACAACCACAGACAAGAAGAGCTCAGATGCCAGGAGGGTCAAGACAACCAGAAGGCTTTCTGGAGACGTCAGCATGATAGTTCCAAGAGCCACCACCCTCCCTACACCTTAGGCCTAGCATGCACTTGACCCATTCCATTATGCTCAGGCATCTTTCTTCCCTGCTACCTCCCAAGATAGTGGCAACAGCACCCGTGAAGAGCACCCCAACATCTGAAAGCTTAGGGAAGAACCGCCTCAAAATCCTGGCATGCCAGCCCCCAAAGCACATGCCCCTTGTGTTCAGGGCGAGGTGTGATGTGGTCTGTTGGGAATTCGTCTGGCAGGACTCCAGTACATTCCAGAGCACCCAACTGCTGAGAGTAAGGACAACCCCAAGACAGGAAGCAGGCACACAGGATGATGAGACAGCCCTGGTTGGGTCCACCAGGCCAGGGACTGACAGACAAGCATCCTCTCCAACCCTACGAGGGCTGCATAGGGACTCTTGCCCTGGATGCCTCAAGTCAGGCTCCACTGAGATTGGCAAGGGAAGAAAGGGTTGAAAACCTCACTTCCTTTCAGTCATTGCAGTGGGCTCTCAAGCGGACAGCAAACAAGGCCAAAGTTAATCTTATCTGATGACAGGGTATTCAACTACTGAGACTAAGTAACCCCCAATCGATGCAAAGACTACGCTCCAAAAAGGTGCCTTCCTCTATTCTCTTTGGCAACATCCTGGGACAACCCTCGGGTAAAAGAGCCCCATCATATCCAGCTCAAGGACATCTGTGGACAGCCTCAGGCCTCCAGGGGCCCTACAGTGAGGAAAGCCCATGAATAACCACCACCCTCACCTATATACTGATTCTGTTGCCAGTAGAGACTTAGGTATCTCCACGGACATGACTTGAACACCAGTCTGATGTAAGAGGTCAGGCGAGAGACATGGAGTTAGAGCCAAGCCCAGTGAAGACTAGTTGGAGCTGGTATGAATGAATTATCTTCAGAAATCTATGTGGGATTATGAAGTCAATGCAAAGCCACTATGTGATAAAACCATTTTGAAGTACTATAGATACCCCTATTGGAAGAAATGAAATTCCTGTCCTAAGATCAGTTCAGCCAGAAGGCAGTGACAGCTGATGAGTTTATAACCACATCAGGATCAAGGTCATTACAAGTCTGGAGCTTGGGTATCAGAAGTGAGTCATTTGCCCCCTCTTCTGAGGGCCAGATCTATGAGCCACCCGTCCTTCCCTCATCACTTCCATCTTTTCCTGGCATCTTGAGATGGAGTGCACACTGAGAAAAGGATCAGCAGGGGTATGGAATCCAGGAACATCCCAGACACAGGTGGTCACCCAGGAGCTAATAGCCTCATCCCACTCAAGGTAGAAGAGTCCTTAGCTCTTGAAGGCCCTCTATTGAGCACTCTGTCCACCATGAAAGATGACCAGAGGAACATGGCCTCTCCCATGTGTCCCTGGTCAAATTGTCACCCTGGTATACTTGGAATCCTGGGATCTAACAGTATGTTATTCAGCTGTACTTCATAGGATACTGAACCCTAACCCTCACCACCTCCAGAAGTAGTTGTGGGATGTTTTTAGATCCTAAACAGACAAAAACAAGTGTCTGCATCAGCACTACACTCTACTTCCCTGCCTTGAGCTCCCAAGTCAGGCAGCAACTACATTTAACAAGGTACAACTTTGACATTCATCAGGTGAGAAAAACCAGAAAGCTGGAAACGAGGTCATTCACATGGCATCCTTGCACAGTAGGGGATGGGGTGCAAGTTCCAGGAAAAACCTGCTTTGACAGGATTCCTGCTGTGCATCCTGTTTGAGCCCCTCTTCCCTCAACACCCAGGGACCACCAACCTTGAGAATGCTTCCTAGTCTGCACAGCCTAGGAAGCTGGCTGGAGATAAAGGCAACTCTCCCGGAAGCCTGAAAATTCTGATGCAAGTTAAGGACCACAAGACCAGACCAGGAAGCAGCGTTGGAAGTGACAGACTTCAAGGCTGCTGGAGGTTGGAAACTCGACAGGGTCCAAGTCTCCTCAGTTCTCAATATGCTCAGGACATGATGGAGACTGTCGTGTTCCCTGTGATGACAGGCTTGGGCTCCTGCCAGGTTCCTTTCCTGAGCTAGGCCAGGTGGCCTCCTGGTGTTTCTACCTAGCCTGTCTGCCTTAGGAAAAGTCTCAGCTGAATCTGCCTAGAAAGGGGTCTGTCTCCTAGCATCACGAGCCGACTTCATATCCTTCGTGGGAAGAGGACATCCAAGCCCTGGACTACGAGCTGTCAAGTTTTGGGGACCCAGGCATCTGCATGCCCAAAGCAAGATTTCTGGATTAGGACATCCCCCTGGTTCAGCAGCAGGACACCTTATGCTGCAGCCGCCCCACACCCCACCTCAGGGCTTGGCTCCAGGACATCGCACTTTAAAGGCAGGCAGGCAGGCAGGCAAAAGTAGGAAAAATCCCACGTCAATTGGGATGCCCCCAGCACTCCCCGCCCCAGACAGCTGGTCAGCACCACCCATAAAGATACCCTGCTTGGTTATCAAGCCACAACATCAGTCATGGGCTGTCACTCCAAGACACCAGGCAGTACACCAAAAGATAACTGAGCTTATCAGTTATCCGTTTCCAGGCAGGTCCAGGAAGGCCTCGAGGTCTACAGCCCCCCCCCATGCTGCAGTCAGCCATCAGGATTCCACAGGAAATGAGAATCCCACTCTTAGCTTGAGAACTCCAGCCTATATTTCACAAGGGGGCAGAGCAAGGCTACCAGGCCCTAAAGCACCCCATAGGACACATCCTCCCCACAAGGGGCTGAGCGAGTGCTGGACTTGTCCAGGGTGAGATTCTCAAGTATGTGCTGCCGGTGGGATCAGGGTCACATAGGATATCTTAGATTAAGTCTTGTCCCCATGTTCAGCCAGGTCACAAGTCTTGGTTCTATATAACATGTTCACTAGCATCTCATTCCATGGGGAAACATGCCCAATTACACCCTAGAACTGAGCAGACCTGGCACCCATTTTCCAAGTTTAACTCCCAAAAGGAGTCCTTTTCAAGGCATACAGATCCTGCCCCCCACTGCAGCCCTTTCCCCTAGCAGCTGCCCTGCCTAGAGGGCCCCCTGACTTGTGTCCACCTGCCTCAGGTCCTCATTGCCTCAGTCATAGTAGACCCAGAAGTCCAGATTTTCAGTGTTTATGTCCCTCAGCAATTCCAGAACATGTTCCCATGTGAGGCCTGGTAAGGGCACAGCTTGGCATCAGTTCAGTCTTGGAGTCACCAATCGACATGAGGGCGGGCTCAGCATAGAGCCTACCCAAACACTAAGACTCCAGAGGGCATGGATGGAGGTGGGTGGATGGAGGCATTCCTTAAGTGAAATACTGAAGGCAGCAGCTCAACCCTCTGCCCACCTTGCTCAGGTGCCCCAGCTCTCCCAGGACAGGACTCCAGTTGATCTCGTCCCATCACGGTCCAGGATTCTCACCTTGTCAGAGATGTTTGGTGGTCCTGCTCCCTCCTGTGCTGAGTTGACTGCTCCCCACTGGCTCTGACTGGCTGTGTCCTCGGGGCTGCCCTAGTCCTGTCTGGGGCTCTCCCTTCCATACCAAGGTCTTCATCAAGGAAGATGACACTTGAGAGCAATATGAGCCCAGCTAAAAGCCTTCCTTAAAGTGTTTACTTAAAGTGTTTACTGGAAGAGCTGGGCAGGGGAGGTTCCGTGAGGTCAGGCCATGTGACTAAGACTGCACCCTTCCCCTCTTGGAGGCATTCCTTCTGGTTTTCTTGAACTTACCTCGAACTACACATTCATTTTACATCTCATTGAGGCTGAGCATTCCACTCTAAGCCTTTCAAAAGCTGGTAGGATCCAGATGCCTGCAGTTGACTTGTGTTTCTGGATCTCTTGCTTTCCCTTCTTTGGACCTGCAAACATCAGGTCACATTTGGAACAAGGATACTGGCAGACGAGCAAACCATGTATCCTGAGTAAGGAGGAAAGCTGGGGCAGGTCCCTACACTTCCAAGGCAACCTGTGTCCATCCTCACACCCCTCCCAGGCCATCTCCTTGCAGCACAGCCTTTTTAACCGACATTCCCGAGATAGTCTTGCAAAGGACTGGCAAAGAATTGGAGCTTAAACCAAAGCAACAGAGCTCTGCCTCAGTCTCACCAGCACAACCACTTTCCCCTTAAGTCACAGACCTGACCACTAAGTCCCCAAGGCTGCCCACATCCAAATCCCCCACACAGGGTCCCAAACTGTGTTCCCATCTTCTGTATAACCTGCTGCAGAGCGAGTGCAGTGCCCCTGAATGTGAGGATTCTTAGCCCATCTAAGGGGGCTGTGAAGGATGAAGATTCATCCCAGTGGGGCATAGCTTTCAGAGGCAATCGATCTAATTGGATCTTCACACTGCCATCATGCAGGAAGAACTAAATCCGATCCAACTCACAGCAAACAAGAGGTGAACATGTTAAACCCCAGCAGGATCTACTCATAGTCCAAACTGAAAGGTAGAGAGCATTTCACGTGGCTTGCCTTCCATGTTGCCCTCTAGTGAGGGTTCTGGTGAGAGCTCACTCATGTTTACCACGTGTTGCATGGGGGAGGGTTTACTGGGTGGGAGCTCAGGTTTTCCCTCAGAACAGCAGCAGGCAGCTTTTCCATAAAGATCTTCATACTGGATAGCCATCTCTGAAGGGATGGGACCATTCCAGGTCCTGCAGTCCTAGCCTTTGGAGTTTGTCCCCCATGGCAGCCCCATAAGAATCTCTCTCAGTAGCGGCAACTCCAATTATGGGATAAGAAACTACTGGAGTCTCAGGCACTGTAAGGGTCTTTCCTGGTCTGGCTCACGGCACGGGAGGTGAGGGTCAGACTTGGTCTGGCTCACGGCACGGGAGGTGAGGGTCAGACTTGGTCTGGCTCATTGAGCCCCCAACCAAGAACTCCATTCTCGAGGCTCAAATGTCTCTGTATGGATTACATGGAGAAAGGCCCAGCAAAGCCCTGCTCTTTGAATTCCACAGCCACTGCCCCACAAAAGGCTATTGATTCTTGTAACCAGCTGATCAGCAGCCCAGCATCCCTGTGTGATGGAGGCTTAGTGACAGGCAGGGTCTAAGTATACCCAGACACAGAAGGGAATCAAATAGCGGCTGCTCAGAATGACAAGTAGGGTCCTGAGACAACCAAAAGTTAGCTCCCCCTCACTGCTTGACAGGACAGAACACCCAGAAGTCCCAGACTCCAGCAAGGCCAAGGCTCAAGGATGAGGTTTACAGATTCAATCTGCTCAGAGCACAGCATCCAGAAGAGTTAGCCAGCCTTATGTCGGAGCAGGTTTTCTGGGTAAATGCCATCCTCGGGTCAGAGTCCATGTCACTAGGATCAGCCTCCTGAGCACGCTCCTGGAGGTCACCCTGCAGCCACACTTCACTCCTGCACCCATCTGTGTGCTCTCCAAGAGGTCACCCTGCAGCCACGCTGTGCTCCTGTGCCTACACTCGTGCCCTCTTATCAAGTCTGAACTGCCCCTTCCCAAGCACAACCCCTGCCTAAGGGCAGCGTGGCTCCTCTCTGCACCACTAGCTCTGGGTGTGCCCTGGCTTCCCTGCCTCCTCCCATTAAGCCTCTTTAGAGCCCGAGCCCAGAAAAGCAGAAAATTCTGATGTCTGCCGAGACAGGGTTTGGACCAGTCTGCTTTAACATCTAAGGAACCCCTTTTTTAAGTCCAGCTGCAGCCTTGGACCTGAGAGGCCTCCAGCCAGAGCAATGTTTGGTACTCCAGCTGTTGGGGAGACTCCATCATGGCTGTAACAGGCGACACCTTCAGCCAACTCAGCCCCAGGAGTTTGTGCAGCACACATCCCAGAACAGATCAGCAGACACTACTACTCTAGCCAGCCCAGAAGGCTTCCTCTCCCAACATTTGCCTCCTGCTGTGAGATCATAAAAACAATGCTGTGGGGGCCAAGTAGGAAGCCTCTGCCAGCTAGGAATTTCAGCTGGGAACGGGGTTCTCCCCACCAAGACCTCAAGGGGAGGGAGATGAGGTACCAGCCCTCCAACACAAGCAGGGAAGTTCCGCTCAGGGGAGTGCACGTGAGGAAGTACACTGCACGTTTCAGGGTAGCCACGCAGACCCAGCGCCAAGACAGAAGCTAGGACAGGTAGGAACTGCCTTTAGTAACCCAGGCTAGCTTTTACTTCCTGCTGAGAACAGGATTAAGAGGGCAAAGTAAGGTCAACACAGCTCCCCCGCCAGAAGGGTGAGTGGACAGTCCACCCCCACCGCGGAAGAGGTGAGTATACTTATTCCTTCACCCTAACATCCCTGAGTAATTTCCCCTTAACAGAAACACAGCAGCTTTTCCTAGGGCCAAGTACACACCACCCAGACTCTGGCACCAGATTTCCAAAACACATCCAGAAACAGCTTGTCCTATTGGTCAATCAGGAAGAAGCTTAATCAATTCTCAAAAGCCAGCACACAGTTGTGCTGAGAAGTGTCAGCATTAAAAGAATGCCAGAAACAGCTAGGCTTTCTAAAAATGAACCGTGATTACCAAGTTTGGCGGAGATTTGATCTTCACACGAAGTTAGAGAGCTATGATTCAATAAAGAATTATGAGAAAAATCTAGTAAGAAGACTTCCTGAAGTTAAGGGTTCAAGTTCTTAAATGCTCTTGACTTGCGGTTTTAAATGCAACAATTCAGTCATCTTTTCCATGTAGGATCTACGGTTTTACAGGAGTGAAGCACTTAGCCACACACTGGCCGGTTTCCTCATCTCTACACTAGAATCACAGTGGTTAAGAAGATAAAATTCAAACTGCCCAGCACAGTCACTCATTCAACCCAAGTACTTACAATTAGCCTGAGAAGCATGAGAAATTATGCCCACAGTTCTCCGGAGAAGTCCCTGGATCTGCCGACTTGAGTGTGGCAGTCACCATGGCAGAACAGAAGTCATCCCTCTTGGACTCTGGGCCGACTAGTTTTCCTGCAGATTCACTAGCAGTGACCCCCTGGATCCCTGCTGCTCCATCCGCATAGCCCACATTAACACAGCTGCCAGCTGGATGTCCTGGGAGAACACGCATTCCCCAAGCTCTGCCAGTCTGTGGGACTGGATGACACATGAGCCAAACCTTTAAGCAAAGTCTCTGGTGACCTATCCCTGCCAAGACATCTCAAAAGGCTTCCAAAGGACACTGTCAGGGAGCTGTAACGCCTCATCTAGTCTTGAAGGCCCCAATTGCATCCCCCTGCAACCCTGTGGGCTATGCTTTGACGGCCAGCCCTCTCCAGTAAGTCCCCTGATAGCCCCTGGCACTGAGTGGTTCACTGGGTGTGATGGTCCCGAGTGTCAACTTGACTGGATTGAAGGATACAAAGTATTGATCCCGGGTGTGTCTGAGGGTGTTGCCAAAAGAACATTTGAGTCAGTGGGCTGGGGAAGAAGATCCACCCTTCACATCTGGTGGGCACAATCGAATCAGCTGCCAGTTAATATAAAAAGGAGGCAGAAAAACGTGAAAAGGAGACTGGCCTAGCCTCCCCAGCTACATTTTTGTACTGTGTTAGATGCTTCCCGCCCTCAAACATTGGACTCTAAGTTCAGTTTCCGCCAAGATTTCAAAGCCATCGGACTTGGCTCTCCTTGGCTCCTCAGCTTGCAAACAGCCTATTGTAGGACCTTGTGATCATGTAAAAGTTAGTACTATAACTATTGTATATTCTGTCCCTCTAGAAGACCCTAGTAACTGACCTTGCACACACCTTGTACCTGCAGAGCAGTGGTCTGTTCCACCTGTGGTCTGCACACTTCCACTGCCATGGGTTTTTTTTTTTTTGCATCCCTTCAACACAAGATGGAGCTCCAAAATGCCACTTCTACCAAGTCCTTTCAGGTCATAAGGAGTAAGGAGGCGCCCCTCTTGCATCTGAGCTTACCCACATTCTCTAGTTGGCTCAAGATTACCACCTTTTCATCTCCCTACAAGTAGGGCCTCACTTAGCGATTTGAGGTCTTATGCTAGGCCATATGATTCTCTACACAGCAGAATAGTTGTGAGCACGGACTCGGGCACCTGGTATTCCTGGGTCCTAGTCCACCTTGGCCTTTCAGCTGAGACATCTTGGGTAGTTGTGTACTGTAATACCTACAACATAGTAAGAATTTAATAGACACATGTTGATTTGTCCCACACCTGGAGAACATTGTTTGCAAAGTACCTTGATCTGTTTCCAAGTCTCAAAAGCCAGTCCTGCCAATTGTTTTTATAAGTGAGGTAGACTCCGGTGTTGAGCAAAGCTAGAGCTATACGATACCTTGGTGTCTTGGTAGACTGATAGGTGCAAGACTTACCCATATTTATACCCTGTGTGCATCTGGGTAAAGAGCTTCCCATCGGGAAGACTAGATTAAAAGCTTGTTCCAGATCAGCTCAAAAAGGACAGAATGACAAGGCCAAGTCTACTTAAATTTCAAAGACTATGTGCAGAAGTGACTTCAAGTAGCAGCTCATTACCAAGAGTCGCTACCTTAAGTGTTTTATCTGGTATCCTGTCAAACCAGTTTTGATCGTGTTAGTGATTGTTAGAATGGAAATGTGTATCTTCAAGGCCAAGATACCCCCCCTTAAGCCTAGACCTAATTTACCAACACTGAAGTTTATATACTATCTTAGCCCTGTTAGTTCAGCCAATTCCCTTTAACGCAAAGCATAACTTAGCTCATTATCATCCTTAACAAGCCAGAGGGAATTGGTTTGCTACCTAGTCAGATACAGCACTATGGGAATTAACTTTGGGACTAATGCCTCAACATTAAATTGAGGACCTCAGTTTTCATTCATGTGGAATTAAAGATAGCAAGTTGTACATCCTATATCCAGATGTTTGTGCTGAGTAGGTAAAAAGCAGGAGACACGGGACATGGTTCCAAGGAGACAATCAGGGCCCACCTTGTGACAACTTAAGTGGTCTAGCTGCTGAGACTCGTTAGGATAACAGATCCCAGTGTAGTAACACCCGGATCGTGCCATCACCTTGATATCTTGCAGCTAACAGCAAGATGACCATGAACCCATACATCCTCAGTACTTGTGAGACTACAGAGGAACTTGAAATGCAATGGATCTGTTTAGGAAAGCCTTGACTGCAGAACTTTCTCAAATAATGGGCCAATTTGCACATAAGTTGAGAGCATCACTGTTTAACATGCAAAGTGTCTGGGAAAGTTACAACTTAAGTACTACCTGAAGCTACACCCAGATGTTTCACAGTGGGATAGGGTTTCCAGGAGTACGAGGTTGTTGATACAGAAGGATCAATTCTCATGGTACATGCAAAGCAGTCAGATCCCTTGCTACTTTGGTGGCTTCGTTTATTAAGTGACTGGCATCACCCACCACAACCCTGTCCAAACTCCTGTCCAAACCATAGGTTCATCCCTGGGCTCCTTTCCTCTGACATCCAGGGCAGTGCTGTGTCCCTTGCCTGCACGTCTCAGGCTTGCTACCCTCCATAGGCCACCACTCACACTGGCCCAACTCCAGTGTCCCAGCTGCTCCATTTAACCCCACCCTCCACACAGTGAGGTCAAAGTAGTGACCCCAACAAGTCAATCTGATCCACATCATGCTTGCACTCCTTTGCCAAGCACATCCCATACTCTATACTCCTTCATATCCTTTACACGTATCAACTTTAGACTCCTACACGAGTCTCCCTGGTCTTCTCAAAACAGGAGGGTCAACGTGTTCCCAGTTTCCACAGTGCCTCCAGCCACCTGGCATGTACACGACATTCGAGCACTTCCAATACAACCAGCCTTAACAGCCCGTGCTTTTCCTTGTAACATACCGATTTTACAGAGGGGAATAGGTTACTAGTACCAAGCTCCAGAATACTGCATTCATGTCTGACCCTTTGGGGTTTGATAGACGCTCGGTAGACACGTGAGGTCTATACATGACTTCAGATGTTCACACACAATCCCACAGGTTGTGATACTCCAACATGATCAATGTGTCCTGCTATGTTGGCTTCACAATTCCTCCATTGTCAAGGGTGATACTCAGACCATTTGCCTGGAGGCCTCCTTTCGATGCTGGGTAGTGATGTGGAGTGGGAGAACATTTGGGAGGGCTGAAATAAGCTTTGTGAACCAAAAATAGAGTGGCTGACAGCATCAGCTATGACCGAGCACTTGCAGTTTCCAAGTTTCAGATGTTATGAGGAACACTGAACATTAATTTCACTATGCTCAGCATTGGAAGACCATTCCTACACAATTTAGGGAACAATGACACCACTTTCCTATACCACCTAAAATGGGATTGAGAATCGTTTATGTAACATCCAGTGTGCCAGGTAAGCACTAGGTATGTGGCTGACCTGCCAACACTATAACTGCCTCGGTCATCTCATCTGCAGGGCCAGGTCTTTCAGGGTCCACCCTCCCTGTCCCATGTGTCTAGAAGCCTCCATGGTGGCCACAACTGCAGCATCTTTCCCAATAGGACAACTACCAATTTAACAGCTGTGCCCAAATGTACCTCGAAAAGTGAACACAGATTAAAATCCTTTCACAGGGTCCATGCCAGCTGCCAGATATTCCAGAATGTGCTACTTGGTCTATCAGCTTCATCCGAGTCTGAGCTCACTCGTCCAACTTCCCCCCCCTTTGATGTCTTCCCCTCTTGAGGAGCCTCACTTTACACATGAGCCTGAGTTGCCTTTGCACGGGAGGCCTTTACTATCCAATCCCAGCAATGCCATCGGGAATGACTGGAGCCCACCCAGACAGGAACAAAGGGGGCCCGGGTCCTCGTCTAGACCCTAGGCCCAAGCCAGGGACATTGAGACAGCACACTCCTGATTGGTTTGTGGCTACCGCCATCCCTCGTCATGCCTAGAAGCAGAAGTACTTTTATGGCCACAGCAGCTGAGCTAAGGAACTGGTCCCAGAGTCCCCAAAGGCGGGGGAAGATGTCGAGCAACTCCTGAAATGCTCCAGTGGTTAAGGCAGCCATGTGTTTTAAGGCCGCTGCATTAGAGCATTTTAGGATGAAAGCCAGAACCGGGGGCAGGGAAGAGTTTTTCCAGTCACTTCCTTGGCGATTCCTTTGCCTGGCAGATGTAGCGCAGGCACCTGGCCTGTTGATCCAGGTTGTGCCCTAGTCCATAGTTTTTCCAAGGGCTAGTGCCCCAGAATGGGTGGCAACACTTTACAGTGTGACCATCACTGCCACTGTCAAGGTGGGTCACCGCAACGACTGCCTCTACCTTCTCCCTAAGGCACTGAGGCTGCTTGTTGGGGCTTTAGGAGTGGGAGGATGGAGAGGCAAAGTCCCTGCCTTCACTGTAGGGGCCGAGTTTCATTATCTCGAAGTCCTCTATTTTCTCAGTGCGTGACCTTGTTAAGGAACAGGGTGGCTGCTGATGCAATCAGTTAAGATGAAGTAAAACTCGAACAGAGTGGGCCGCCCCTACTCCGATAGGACCAGTGTCCTTTATAAACAGCAAAGTGGAGACAGGCACACAGGAAGAAGGCATGTGAGGATGAAAGCAGGGATGGGATGGTGGTCCCACAGGCCAAGGAGCAGAGATGCCAGCAGAGTACCAGAAGCTGGAGGGCCTGAAACATTCTCCCTCACAGCCTGGGAAGGAGCCAACCCCACCCACCTCGATCTCGGATTTCCTGGCTTCTAGAACAAAATTTGTTTGAACCACCAAGTTCATAGCACTTTCGTTATGCCAGCCCTAGCAGAGCAGTACAGCTTCCCAGCCACAAGCAGACCTGGACGACCACACAGATCCCCACTGCTGGGATGGGCAACGTCTACCCAGAACCACCACCCACTTGGAAGCAGATCAGAGCACCTGTTCGCCACAGGCAGGCAGAGCCTGAGTCCAAAGGAGGAAAGAGCTGAACAACGAATGTCCAGTTCCCTAAGCCCATCTGTAGTCGGATCCCCCCCTCCCTACAGGGAGGCACGAGAATGGAGAGGCAGGGCATCTAGCTGGGTCAGTCTCTCTCCATGGCAACAAGTGCAAGAGCCCTCTCCACTAACAATGTATGTCCCACCCTGTGTTTTGCATAGGAGTTGACCCTTTGTCCACGTGTTGGGGTAAGCAGATTATAAAGGCAGCTAATAGAAAAGTGTTTGGAAACGGCCAGAGGCCACCACTGCCAAGGGACCAGGGGCAGCACTGGGAGGTGCTGGCAGGAGCTGGGATGATTCTGTGGCTGCGTCAGGGCTCAAAGACCCTCAAGCACTCCCTGGAAAGAGGGCTGGGATCCAGTTGTGCGTAAGTCTTGAACACTAACACGGTGTGGAGATCTAGAGTTTCTTTGCCCACGGAGCGGAGGAAGGACCCAAGCGCTAGGGGCTCTGCACAAGGAGACTTCACTGCAGAAAGCAGAGCCTCATTGACAAGAAGCTCCATGTTAGCAACAGGCACTGGCACAACCCTCAGTCCAGACCCCCATGGCACCACAGGATGCCCCGTGATCACGTAGCCAAGCCCCTGCACCATGAGCACACCCAAGCCAGACACCAGTGCTCAACAGCCAAGCACGTATAGCTCTGACCACACAACTGGAGGCCAGCAAAGACCCAGGCACTGTGGCCCGAGTCATAGGGAAAAGGCAGAAACACTAGGAGTCTAAGTAGCTGCCCCAAAGAGAAAGCTTTCAACTGGAGAGCAACTGATGCTGTCCTTGAACTTGGCCGAGAGCATGCCACTGGATACTGCCTTCACTGGAAAAGTTGGTTATTTACGGGCACAATTAAAACTTACATATCTGATCTATATCCCGTTTCAGCCCTTTCGCATGTGAGGGACAGCTTAGACTCTGAAAAAACCTAATCCGTTTAGCTCCTCGTTGCATCACTTGCTTTTCAACTCACCGAAGTTCCAACACAAGTTCCCTTCCCTGATGTAAGATGAAGGCCAAGGGCCCACAAACCCAGTGCCTGGCTCACAGGAAGTGCTCGCAAGTATGAGGGTAAGGAAACTGTTCCAAGGAAGGGTCTCGGGAAAAGACAGGCTGGAGCTCCCGACACCAGGCCTCAACAGCACCACACCAAGTCTCAAGCAGCAGGGAGACAGAAGCGACTGTGTTCTATCACTCACGGGAGTTCAAGAGGAAAGAATGGGACAGAGGAATTGTGTAACTGGCCCAGAGTCCCTTGCAGCTACAAGAGCTTCAAAGTAGTACAGGACATGGCCTTAAGGCCTCCAAGTCTCAAGGCTGAACCCCACACAGCCAGTTACCCCCTCACCGGGATCTTGATCACACAAGGTTTCACTGCCTGAAGGTATGGTTAAAGAAATGAGGGTGACTCAACTAGGATATATATTCCCTGTACTATGTTACTCAAGTTATGCTGCTTATTAGGTGTTTAGAAGTACATCTTCAGTAACCTCAAACAAGTTATGGCCAAGGCTTCCACGACTTGCAGGGATTTAAAGCTGCTGCCGCAGCTTACAGCTGTTAGGTATTTGGCTTATTTGCAAAACCCGCTTTCCAATGGGCTGCTCAACTGGAAACAAAGGTATTTACAGATAGGCCCCAAGAAGGGATCCAAGTAACGAATTCACTCAGGGTTGGAGATAATTCTGTCAAGGCACGAAATGAGTTAACAGGTTAACACTTTTGCATAAGGTTTATGCCGGCAGGTTAAGGGCTTTGTTATCAGTCCTCTGACAAAGATCTAGCACTTCTGGCAAGGTAGCCCAATTTCCAGTTCAACTCTGGAGGGACAGCCCAGGCCCCAACCCCAGATTTCCAGGTCAAAGGTGGGTACACCAGTAGCTTCTTTCGCCCTGCATTTCACCAACCTCCCTAGTCTCAGCTAGTAACAGACTATGGACTCTTGATCCAAGCAGTGATTTGAGAATTAAGATCTGAAAGCCTGACTGCGTAGCCAAAAGCGTTACAACATTAACTCAGGCAGTGGGCAGCCACTTCCCACCATGTTTCAGACCCTCTAGAGGCCTCACTGGCAACCATTCCACTCCCTGTGCAGATGGGAGGTGGAGGCGGCAAGACTGGCTTAAGGTGGTAGAGAAGGGTGATTTACTCCAGGGACACTCTGGAGATGAAGCTTTGAGTATGACTTGAGCTTACTTATAAAGAAGGAGGGACAGGCCTAGGAAAGGGACTGAAATTCCTAGAGGGGCAGGCTGCAAGAAGGCAGGGTCAGAGACAGGCTCCCCCTGCCCCCATACCCAACAGTCCTTAGTAGGGTGGGAGTTCAGTCCACAGGGTGAGCTAGAGAAGCAGCACTACCCTTGCACAGGGCCCTTCCTAGGGGGTTGATACAGTTGAAGAAACAGGAAAGAGAAAACCCCCTTTTCCTCCGAGCCTGGACAAAACATGAGGATTGAAAGTGAGGAAGTAGCCTGACAGGCTTTGTAGGAAAGTTCAGAGCTGTCCTGTGGCTTTGTTCCTCCCTGAAGCTTCCAAGAGCCTCACACATCTCTAATGTATTTGCAGTTTACTGCTCTAGAAGCCAGGACTCAGGTAGAGCATGCTCAGAACAAGGTGCATTCCAGGAAGCCACATGCCCCCAGTGTTTGTCTTACATAAAAGCCTTCAGGAACCAACTCGAAACTTGTTTTCCCTCCGAGGGGAAGCTGTCAAACAGCTCCTTAGCACCTGAGACCAATTAGTGGTTTGCCTGAATTACCCAATTCAGTTGGAGCTAGTTTACCCCAAAGGTAGTCGAAAAGTTCAAGTATCGTAGCTGCTGCTCTAAGTTTCAAGAGCATATTGTTGCCACTTTAGAATTAAGTACAATTTCAGGTGATGCTTATGTTGCTCACTCAACGAAAGGGAGAAAGAATTGCCACTGTCTAAAAAGCACGCCGTTCATAGATCAGGCACACCTGCGTTGTTTCAAATTGTCTGGGTGGGCCCTGCACCAAGTGCTTGAGAAACAGGGTCCCTGCTGTCATCTTGGCAGAAAGGGGAGAGTCGAGACACTGATGAACCCTGTAGTCAAATAAACCAGTAACAAACCAAGTATAAGCTTGAGGGTGGACTGGCCTTAAACTGAAGGATCAGTGAAGACCCAGAGACAGGTACCAGAATGACCCAGGGAGACTGGCTCCTTGAGCCAGGCAGGGCCTCGGCACACCAGTCTCAGAAGCCCAGGGGGGATTGTTCAGTCTCTATCTTGAGATCCAGGCTACCAAGGCTCAGCAGGCTTTTAAGGTTACCCTAGCTGCAGTGAGGGGCTCCAAGCAGATGCCGATAAACTGGTCAGGAAGTGGTTAGGATAACCCAGGTGAAGGAGAGCACTGAGCAGCGCTATACTAGAGAAAGATTCCATAGATGCAGAGGTTTCTAAAGCAACTAGATTTGGTGAAGGCTTTAACATAAGTCGGGGGGTGGGTGAGATTTTTGGTCAGGGCACCTGGAGATCCAAGGACACTGGTCACTGTCAGAAGGTGCACCTAAGTCAGCAGAGGAGAGGAAGGCAAAGAGGTCTTATTCTGGCTGTGGTGTGGTGTGAGTAGGTGCCTTTCAGACCTTCCTATGGAGCTTCCCAGGAGACAGCTAGTCCCACAGAAGTAGCTGGGTCTCCAGAAATGTGAACCACTGGCGTATGCAGACCTCTCAGGATCCCCCATCCTATTAGGGGATTAATGTCAGATATCCGAGAGCAACTCAAGCATATCCTGGCAGTAACCCTTACGCTAGACACCTGACAGCAGCTTAGCCCACACCCTGGGAATGCAGGCACACCTGATCTAGATCAACTGCTTTATGAAGAGCACTTCTGTCCAGCCGACTGCTCTGGACCACCCTGTATGGAAGTCCCCTCCATACACCGTATGTGTTTGTTGGCTCTGGGTCTCTTCAGCCTCTGGAACATGGTGCCATCCCTATTGAATTCAGTTGGGGTACAGCACAACAGGGAACACTAAACAAAAGCGTAAGTGGGGACTAGGGGAGCCCAAGGAATATGGCTAGACCCACAGGAAACATGGTTCAAGTGTTAGAGCTCCTACACAGCTGACCAAACTGAACTCGTCCCACAAGGAAAAGCCTGGAACATACCCCCCCCGTGTTCCCCATTTCCTTTCAAACTCTTCAGATTTCTTGCCACGTTCATAGACTCCAATGACGAAGAGCAAACAGCTCCCCCACCCCCCACTCAAACCTCTACAGCTCCAACACCTAACTTCCTTTCAAGCTAAAAAATAAGCTGTAGAGCCCAGCAGCTGGTGGCTTGGGAATGTTTTACTCAAGTTCGACTCATTTTCAGCGTGAACGCCGGCAAGGCTTTATGCACAGGTGTGAAGGTTACCAGCTTGCAAGAGCTTGAAATTGGTCCTCAGTGTTCCTAACAGCCTTGTTACAAGAATGCACTAGCGGTGACTGCAGTTGTATCACTTGTTCTAAGAGTCTCATTAAGGTGGTTTGGTAAGTTCTAAGTTATCGGAGCAGATACAGTCCCGGCTTGTAGGCCGCTACGTCTTGCTCTAGGAATCTTTTGTACAAAGACAACATTCTCCACGGCCCCTCAAGTTCGCAAAGCTACCTTCATATCCGCTACTTCCTGATTTACTTCCTGATTAACGGTTGTGGGTGGGGAGTAGGGTCATCTCTTGGAGCATCTCCCAGGTGTCAGTTATTGAGACAATCAGTAACAGGAACGGGGAAGGAGCAGCAGTGTTTGCAAAGGATTGAAGCTGCGATTTAGAATAAGCCAGGTGACACTTATCGAGTGACATTTAAGCAATACTCTCGAAGTACATAGTCACCCAAGTAGATCTCCGGGAAGATAGTTTCAGGAAAACAGCCTCCGAGGCCAGTATCCAAGGCAAAGATACAGATTGGGGGGCAGGGGGAGTAGGGACTCTTAAGTGACCCGGAGACTATCACCCAGAGCCTAATGGGCCGTTTATCAAGACTAACTTCTACTTCACGAAACTTGGAGCCCCTACAGACAAGCTGAGGAAGATTTTTCTACTTTGAAAGGATCACTCGGCTACCTGGAGAACGGGTGTGAGACGAGGAGACAGGCAACATGACCACTAACCCAGATAAGCCACAAGAAATATTCTACAGAAGTAGGTCGCAACAGACCTGGATACAACCCTAAGCAGAACATACCTTCCAGAGTAGAGGAAAGCAGGAACCGCACAGCGTGGGTTTCGCAACATTTAGCTACCCCCAAAGTGCTTTGCTTTCTCCTGCTTTTACAACCCTCCTAGCCCCCACAGCCCCGACGGAAAACTTATACCCACCCTACTGAAAAGTGAGACTTGAAGCTTGGACGCTTCACAGCCTCTGCTCTCCCCCAGCAACTGAGCCACTACCCCGATTTTACAAGTGGGGCTTATTGTTTTGCTTTCTTAGGAAATAACCCTTAACTTCCTTAAAAGTGGCAGCTTCCCCGCCTCCTCCCCAACGCCTTTGGCTTTTAAAAGTTTAACTTTTAGAGAGAAACAGCACGAGTTCAGGCCTAACAAAGAGCAACCCCTACGTTCTTGTTGCCAACAACTTCTTCAAGGAAGGGCACTCAACCGTGCTTTTAAGAAAAAAAAAAAAAAAAAAAAAAGCATCCCTCTCCTGCTTACAAAACACGAGCAGTAGGAGGGCTGGCGGCTCGTGAACGCCCGGAGCCAGTCAGGAGAGCCCGGGGAGCACCCGCCAAGCAGTCACAGGTACGGAAAAGGTTTTCCAGGACCCCACCGAAGCCCACCCGTGCTTTCAGCGTCTATAAGACTCCGCAAAGAAGTTTCCTGCAACCCAGCCTCTCCCGCATACCCCAAGCAGCTTAACACGTACTCTCCCCATCCCCGAGAGCGTTCTGACGCTGCCGGCCGCCTGCGCCGCCTTTTCAAGGGTCCGCGGGCGTGTTGTACGTCACTTCCGGGGCGGGGCAGGCGGGGCGGGGGCGGGGCCGGGGGGGAGGGGAGCGCCAGATCCGCGCAGGCTCGCCGGCAATGCAGCCGCCGAGCTGAGTGCTTGACTATATATGGTCAAAGCTGGGGGCGAGCCGCGCGCGGGGCCGCGCTTCCGGGTTCGGGGCGTCCGCAGCGGCAGCGCGCAGGGCAGGCGCGAGCTGGCCTCGGAGCCCCGGCTTCGGACCGCCCCCTGCACGCCCGGCACGCCCGGTGCCGCCTTCCGGCTCCAGTCCCCGGGCTCGGCCTCGGCGAGGTGTAATTCGCAGCGCGGGCCGGCCCCGGAGGCTCTCGGCGAGCGCGGCGCGGTAACAAGTGGGCGAGGATGCCGTACGAGATCAGTAAGTGCCGCGGCGCGGGGCCCCCGAGCGGCCGGGTGCTGCCCCGGCCCCGGCCCCAGAGCCCTCGGCGCGGTGCTGTGGAGAGGGGGGTTCTCGGCGCGGGGGAGGGGTGCGGGCGCCGGCCGGAGGCGTGGCGGAGCCGCTGTCTGGGGTGCGGGGCGGGACCCCCGCCGAAGGGGGGGCGCCCCCAAGTTGGCGCCGTGGGCCGAGCCGAAGGAGCCCCGCTGCTCCCGAAGGGCCTGGCCCTGGGCGCGGACCAGGAAGTCGTGCGGTCCCCGGAGCTCGTGGAAAGTGGAGGCCGCCCTCCCGGCGCAGTCAACAGGTGACCGGCTGAGACCGGTCCGGGTCCCCTTCTTCTCCCTTCTGTCCCCGCCGTCCCCGCCCTGCTCTGACGTGCCCCGCCGCATTTGTGTCTCTACAGAGAAGGTGTTCGCCAGCCTCCCCCAGGTGGAGAGGGGCGTCTCCAAGATCATCGGCGGCGACCCTAAGGGCAACAATTTTCTGTACACCAATGGAAAGTGCGTCATCCTAAGGAACATCGACGTGAGTACCCCCTCCCCCGGGCGCGGTTCTGCTCCGGAGCCACCTTGGGATGGGGGAATTCACCTTCCCCTTCACCCCTCACCTCCTGCCCATTGGCCGGGGAGGGTGAAGGCGCCACGCCCCCTCTATCGGTAGCCACACCTAGGAGCCCCGGAAGCCGGCTTCAGATTCACCCAGGTCCCTTTCTCCTCTTTCTTGATGAGGAAACTGAAGCTTAGTTTGTTTCTGTATATGGTCATAGCACCCTGAAAGCGCCGGATCGCCTCTGATCTCGGAAGCTAAGCGGGGTCAGGCCTGGTTACTACGTGGATGGGAGATTAGATTAGTTCGTTCCTTAAAAGCAAGGGCTCCGGATTTGAGAGATCAGACTGACCCAGTCGGCCGCTGCATGACCTTGAGAAGATTGGCGATTTGGGCCTCTCTGAGCCCAAGTTTCCTCATCTGTAAAACATGATGAGATGATGACCACTTCCACTTCCCTTGCTGGCTGGGCGGATGGAATGAATGAGCTGATGGCGTCCCTCAAGCCCAGCGGTGCCTGGTGCACGTTGAGCCCTTGCTGGATGGCACTCAGCTAACTCTGTTAATACCCTGGTCTTCCAGTGTGGCAGAGCCCGGACAAACACCCACGTCTCTGGGCCAGCCTGATCTGCCACCATGGATCTAAGCCCTAAAGCAAACAGGAAGTGGTGTGTTCCCATGAATCATGCTCTGCAGGCCTCCAGTACCCAGGCTGAAAAGGCTTCTAGAGCCAGCTCCTTGGGAAATCCTTGCAAGTTCATGTTATCCCTCTGTAATTGTTGGGGTGACCCAGTCTGTCAGCCTCCGTCCCTTCCTGGATTACACACTTAAATTTTGCTTCTCCCTTCCTCAGCCTGAGTGATGGAATTGTAGGAGGGAGTTGGAGGTGCCCACCCGGCCATTGGGTGATTTCTCCCGTGCTGTGCTTAGTGGAGCGGCTGGCACAAAGGTGTATGAATTGATTGATTCTATAGGCCATAGGCATACAAGGGTTGTCAACTTAAAGTCAGCCTGATTTCCCTTGGTAGGTTGGGACTGTTGGTCAGACACACTTGTCCTCCAGGAGGCCAGCAACTGACTGAGGGAAGGAAGGGGTCTTTGGGCCTCAGTTTCCTTTGCTGTGAAAGGATAAGCCTCTTGGTCTGAAGAGCTGCTGGCACTCCCCCCATCCGTCTCCTTAAGCCACTGCTGTTCCTCTGCTGGAAGACAGAGCTCTACCTGCCCAGGATTGCTGGGCACCTCAGATGAGGGGGTGGGTGGGTGTGAGTGTGCTTTGAAGGTGCTAACAACTTGCTAGTCAGATTCCTAGAAGGCCGAAACGGCCTTGCTTAGAACCGGAGAAACGTCACCAGGGATCTAATGGTAATGTCTGGAAGTCTCCAAAGTCAGGTCCCGAAGTTTTTGAGAAAATAAAAATTGAGACACCCCTAAAGAGATATTCAGTAGTTTGGCAATTAAAATCCACTAACACATCCTCAGATACAGAGCAGTGGGATATTTGGTCTTGCCCCTAGCCAGGCCTTCCCTGTCATTGCAGTCCACTTTCACTTCCAGGGAGGGGCCTCACATAAAGTACCTGCTGTGCATCTGGCCCTATGGTGGCTTCTTAAACTGCAGCATCTCTTTCCACTCCACATGGGCCTGTTCCTCTAAAGAGGAGTCAGACTTAGCAAGGTGAGGCAGGCCGGTAACTGGAGCTGCTTCTAATGGAGAGGTCGTACAGGGACAGGCACCCTTTTGCAGAAAGCATTTCCCGGCTTGTGAAACCCATTCTGCCTGTTTCTGAGATCTGTATTCTTATTTCTTCCCCATGGTTTGCCATTTTCTCCTCAAGGGTTACCCTCTTTCCCTTCTCATCTATTTTTAAGTTTTTGCGATGCCAGGTCAGCACGAGATGCTACTAATATAGTCCTCCCTGGGCTGGATGTAGATCAGGCACTGAGGCTCTTGTTAGTTGGATGGGTAGACTGGGTACTCAAAGGTGGGTAAGATTTTTTTTTTTGTAGGGCAAAGTACTCTTGGAAAAAAAAGTGACATGAATTGGCATGACCATTCAGGAAGAAAGATGGTCTGGTTGGAATGCAGGCTTAGGGAGGAAAGAGGGAAGAAATGGAGATTAGGACCAGATCATGGAAGATGTAACAGATGTCTCATTGACATCTCAGACTCAACATACATACCCCAAGCCAAATTGGGGTTTCTCATGTGCTCTTCCTGTAAAAGGGAACACCATTCCTCCAGCTGTTCAGGTCCCAGACCTCGGACTCCTTTTTCACTCGCTGCTTCGCTTCTGTGCCACATTTAATTTTAACAAATCCTTCTGACTCCACATTCAAATGTCTTCAGAATCTAACAGATTCCCCATACTTCCTCTGCCTCCATCCCCAACTAAGCTGTCTTCCCCCACCTGAATTATTGCCCCCACAAACTCCTCAAAACCAAACAGGCTTCCCTGCTTTGACCCTTACTGCTCTGGGGTCTGTTTACAACACTGCTGCTGGAGTGGCTGAAACACAAGACAGGCCTCTAGTGGCGTCCCACCTCGGTGAAAGCCAGAGTCCTTACCAAGGCCTGGGCTCCAGCATTCTTGCCTCCTTGCTGCTTCTGGAGCATGCCACACATCTGTCTTGGGACCTGCTGGTTATTGCCTTTGCCTGGACATTCTTTCAGATAGCTGCGAGGTGTGCTCCTTGTCTTCTCTTTGGTTTCTTTGTATTTTTTAATTGGAGGTGGAGGCTCACTCCGTCACCCAGGCTGGAATGCAGTGGTGTGATCTTGGCTCACTGCAACCTCCACCTGCCGGGTTCAGGCGAATCTCCTGCCTCAGCCACCCGAGTAGGGGGGACTACAGGTACGTGCCAATACACCCGGCTAATTTTTGTATTTTTTAGTAGGTAACGGGGTTTCACTGTGTTGGCCAGGCTGATCTTGAACTCCCAACCTCAAGGGATCCGCTCGCCCACCTTGGCCTCCGAAAGTACTGGGGTATAGGTGCGAGCCACCACACTGGGCCTTTTCCCTTGGTTTCTACTTAGATGTCATCACCTTAATAGAGGGGCATCCCCGGAACAGAATTTTCCCTTCTCGGCCTTCTCTCTCGTTGCTGACAATAAGTAGGAAGCAAGCTAACAAGCAGCAGGCTACTGCTCCTTACAAGTGCATAGGTATTTGCCTGTCCCGCTAACGGCGGCAGCTCCAGGCGAGCAGAGCTTTCCCCTGTTTCAGTCACTGCCATGTCCTCGCCTAAAAGAGTGTCTGGCACACAGTAGGTGCTCAATGAGTTACTCATTGATTAAAAAGCCTGGAAAACCGGGCTGTGTCGTGAAGATAATAGGCAGCCACTCAAATGTTACTGCGAGAGAATAAGGAAAGCTCAGCTCAGTGTAGATTGCCAGACCTAAATTTTGTGGGATCTGCCTTTCAAACCTAAGAGGCAAGCACCCTTGCCAACTTTGCACTTGGAGCCCCCTCTGTCATTTGTTAACTTAAAAGCTGTGTTGTGAACCCAGCATAATGGCACTTCTTAAACTTGTAGAAAAAGGGTGTTTCTTGTCTATTTCTTTCAACACGTGCCATTGCCTCACCTGGAGAGGCAACTCTTCTTTGTAGAGTGAAAAGACTACAATGGCCATCTAGAAAGTAATATTCCAGAAGGAGAGAGCTCTGAGAAGGGGATTCCAGTGAACCATGTGTACGCGGTGTTTGAGGGACGGTAGTACCCCACGGAGAAGGGATGGGTAGTCTGTGCTTCGGGGGTCTAAGGAAGGCTTCCTTCAGGTGCTGGTACCTCCTCGGTCTGGGGTGGTTCCTTGTAAGTTTCCTTAACCTACCTGCATCACCCCTGCCTCTTATGACCTCTGTGCAAAGACTGGAAAGGGTCACCGCTAGTGGCTGTGAACGAACCTGTTGGTGATTCTAAACAAGGCACAGGACCATCCTACACTAAAGAATTACCCAGCCTAAAATGCCAGTAGTGCCAGTAGTCCCTGTTTAGAAAGAAAAAAACAAACAAAAAACCAGCTTTTGCCTCACAACAGAGCCTTTCTTGTGTTGTGCCAGCCAGCCAGCAGATTTGCTATGCAGGCAAGTTTGGGGCCTGCTTTTTAAAGTATCCAGTTCCTAGATACCAGAACTAAAATACACATTTGGAAAAGTGATGTTTATAAAATTGAGTTTCCGGGAGTGCAAGGTTTGTAGCAATTTAACACTGCTGGGAACCCAGGTGCAGTGTCAGTGGACTTTTCTCCTTGAACAGGGGGCAGGCCAAGTGGTGGGGGGGTACTGGGCTCACTCTTGGTTTCCCTTGGTGCGATCTGCCGCCATTCACATGCAGAGGACGCCCCTGTGTTTCCTGCAGATTGGGGGTAATGGCAGCACAACAGATAGCTTGAGGACTGACCTAGCTGCTTCTCTGGAATTGCACGCCTGCTGAGTCCCTGCGTGTATCCAGATGGCCATTGGCCTGTGGGGGTGCAGAATGGAGGCCCTACCCGCATGGAGCTCACTGTCCTGGGTGGGAGTGAAATAAACTCTAGGTGGCAGAAGGAAGTGGTGCGTTGGATTATCACCTGGGCGCAAACAAGCTGGCAGCAGCGCCTGCCAGGTGCAGAGCCAGGAACCTCTAGGCCTTCAGTCTGACCACCTGATGGCCGGGGAAGCAGAGGGCAGTGGGGGAGCCTTCATCTCAGCAGAATCTGAGTGGCTGCAGATGCCAGTCAGAACACTGGGCTCCTGCGCCTGGGACCACATCCGGGAGGCCCGAAGGGCCCGGTGCTTGTGGGCTGTGACTGTGGCACTGAGCGTGAGGGGAGTGGACAGGACCCAGGCTGGGAGGTCCTGGTGTGCCGTGGTGGCAGGTGGCTCACGCAGCCCTACCATAGCCCAGCCCTGCTCTGAAGGCCACTGGAGCCATTCAGACGTCTCACAGACAAGTCATCGGATCAAGCCTACCGTAAGGAGAAGTTCTGTATCTTAAGATCTGAGGCCAATTAGGAAGCTGCTCAAAGATGAAGAAGGCGTCAGCGCGGTGGTGCAGCCATCTCTGGCTCACATGTTTCCCGCACATATTTACTAAGCCCTTGTCTTGGCAATCCTTACCCTAAGCCACAGAGCACCAGGATTAAAATCAGTGATTTTCAGGGAGGGGCGGTTTTCCCCCACCTCATTCCCCTGAGGGATATCTGGCAATGTTTGTAGACATTTTTGTGCCATTGGTATCTGACGTCAGGGATGTGGCCAGACATTCTCCAAGGTACATGGCCATCCTTCCGCAAATAACTGTCCATCCCCAAATGCCAGTGGTACCAAGTTTGAAAACTCTGGTAAAGAACCTTCGAAGGCGCCAGGTTAAGTGCTTCAAAAGAACAATGCCCTGGGTGCTCTGGGAGTGTGAGGAAGGAGCCAGCTGTGCCACAGAGTAGCGGGGACAGCTGCTGGAGAAGTGGCGCATTTGAGTTGGGTCTTGAAGGATGAATAAGAGTTCTCCAGGAGGAGCGTTGAGACACATGGCATGCCACAGAGTAGCGGGTACAGCTGCTGGAGAAGTGGCACATTTGAGTTGGGTATTGAAGGATGAATAAGAGTTCTCCAGGAGGAGTGTTGAGACACATGGCAGAAGTGGGGCGAGACCAGGCAGGAAACAGCATGTGCACCTGGGTCCTTCAGCCCTACTGTGGCCTCCTGTGGGTTGCTTTTGGTACATGTCTTGCCCTATTGGAGGTAAGGGGAAGGATACCGAAGCCATCTTTGAGGTAAGAGAAAAGGTTTAGCCTCATGCTTAAGACTAGTGGAGAGATGGCCTTGCCCAAGAGTGGTTGGAGATGGTTCTTTGGAGCGTGACCTCCACCTTCTGCATGGCCCTTGTTAGGAACAGCTGTGGACACAGGCAAGGGCCCTCTGCATCTCTTCACCATCTCAGTGATGGGCGGGCACTCCCTGCCCTGGCGATGTGCCTGCTTCTTAGACCTGTGGGTCCTCAGCTTTGGTCACCTTGCTAGTCACTTCTACATATGGGTCCTGCCTGCTCTCCAGGGTCTTACCCAGAGAAAGGCCAGCAGCCCACCCCTACCCTACCCCTGCCCCACTGTCCAATCCAGTGCATACCCCTGAGCACCTCTCTGTTCTTTGCTGAGTATATTTCGTGCTGGTCTGTGGCTGACACTTGGTATGCTTGCCACTTCTGTTTCCACGCCTGCGAGAGTGGGGGAGGAATGTTACCATGGGATCAGTGTAAGCTTTAACTGAGCTAATTCATAAAGCGTCTTCAGAAGGTTGTCTGGGCCCTGGCGGGGACCTCTGCTTTTGTCTTCGTGACTGCCCTGCTGGGTGGATGCCCTCATCTCTCCTTTGAGAGGTGAGGATGCTGAACCTCTGGAAGGTACTGGGATTTGAACCCTGGCAGCCACCCCCAGGTCTACTTTTTCGACTCATCAGTTAAGGCCCTCGTGGGCCCTGGGTGGGGAGGAGTAGTCCAGGGGAAGACTGAAAAGGGAGGTGGCGGTGACCTGCTCACACGTAGTCCAGTGAGGGCTGCTGCTGTGCAGGGCCACCCAGTGAGGTCCCCCAGGCCTGTTCAAAGCATCT
This sequence comes from Macaca mulatta, assembly GCF_049350105.2. Lineage (NCBI taxonomy): Eukaryota > Metazoa > Chordata > Mammalia > Primates > Cercopithecidae > Macaca > Macaca mulatta. The sequence goes on along the minus strand of NC_133410.1, from coordinate 9,223,367 downwards.
GAGGCTGAGCTGGGAGGCAGGAAGGGAAAGTCGTTCAGGACATGGCGACCTGTGAGTGACCACACCCCTGTCCACAGCCAGCTCAAGGAGCTGCCTGTGCACTGTTCGGAAGCACACAGCTGGTTGGCCAGTGCAGACTTTATTCTCTGCGTTCAAGAATCACACTAACATTGGGACCAACCGTAAGAAACAGAACAAAACCACAGGGAGGAGTAAAGGCCACCATAGATGGTCCCTGATTTGCAGTGGCATGACCTGGGATGGCATGAAGGTGGCAAGCATTCGGTACCTCCCTTGACTCACCGTGGTGTTAGTTACGTGCTCATAACCCATGATGAGTCAGGAGCAACTGGCCCTGAGTTCAGGTCTGGCGCTGCCACTTACCAGCTGGGTGGCCTGGGGCACATCGCTAAGTGTCTGCCTTAGTTCCTTTGTCATGTGGGATTATGAGGTTACCTTCCTTACAGCAGGTGTTGTGAGGTTTCAAAGAGAATGCACTAAGGGCCCACCCAGGGCCTGAGAGTGGATAGTAAGTGGCCGGTGGGGATTTGTTTCTTCATAAACAGCTACCAGGCTGCAGCCAAGTTCTGGTCTTTGTGGGTATTTGGCAGCTGCAGTGGTGAGTCAGGTGTGAACCCTCCGCACTGTGGTGCAGAAGGTAGGTGGGGCACAGGTGATGTGTGCTCCAAGGTGGCAAGTAGTGCGGGCAGTGGGGTGGGAGTCAGGGAAGATGGGGTTCAGAGTGGGAGAGATCATTTCTAGCTTGGAGCATCAGGGAAGGCTTCTTGGAGGAGATGGCCTTTGTCTGGGCCTTAGAGGATAATTAGGAGAAGGCATTGTGTCGCAGAAGTTTACGTTCCTGCTTTGGAGCTGAGGTTTTTTGCTGTCATTCAGCCTTGCCCTTAGTTGTAGTCACCAGTGAACAGAAGGGCCCTGGCCAGTTGTGTTTATGCGGGTCAGTTACAGCAGTGACGGCTTTCAGCCTCTGTTGCTTGCAGGAGCTTGGAGTATTTACAAAGCCAATGCCCTGACTGGAAACTCAGGCTCACTCGGCCTGGGTGTACCATGGAGGATGCCTGAGACTTTCTCTGGGGTTCCCGGGGACAGTCGGCAGCGAAAGGAGAGCACAGGAGGCCCCTTCGTCAACATTGACTGCTGAAATGTTTTTTGCTTGGGCAGGTATGTCCAACCTTCTAGCATGTTCCATCAGGTTCACTGTGGGCCAGGAGCGGAGATACCAGTGCCAAGCCTTGAGACCCAAGCCCCAGGACCCAGGGTCATCACAGCCTACCTATAAATTGGAGTAGTGACCTCTGATCCCTCCGTCACCACCTGAGACTGGGAGGACATAGGAAAGTAAGAGAGCTTTGGGGGGCTCGCTAATTGTAAGTGATGCTGCCTGGGCATAGCAGAGTGAAGTAAATGTTGCTTCTGTGCGCTTGTTTGCATGACCTGTGTATTAGAGTGAGTCTCAAAGGCGGGACAGAAATTGGACAGGTGCTGGGGGGAGTTTGTTTAGGTTTTCCATTCAACAGGATTCTCAGAAAAAGACCAGCTATTCCTGGGCAGGACGCCTCAGTGCACAGGTGGGAGGCAGGGGCTGGTGGGTGGGACCTGAGCATGGTGTGACAAAGTAGAATGGCCTTCCGGGGTCAAGTCCAAAGCTTCTGCTTCAAAAGGGCACCACTGGGCCTTGAACCAGGCCCTGTGTTGGCAGGGCTGGGTGCTGTCACGTGCCGAAGTCCGTAGGTCCTGGGTCTGCATCACGTATGTGACTCCTTGATTGCTGGCTGGTGTCCTTCATGTTCTCAGAGGCCCCCTGGCCTCCTCCAGGGGTGGTGGCAGAATTCTGGGGCTTGTCTCCAGGTCTCGTCCCAGCCCCAGCTCTGGCCCTCACAGGCCCTGACCCCCAGGTGTGGAGGTCACTGGGGAAGGGGTCTGGGGCCAGCACGGTAGAGGGGATGCACCTGTTCTGTCCTCAAGGGTGGGGGTGAGGGGCCGTGGGTTGGGGTAGTCGGCCCAAGGAGTGACTGGCAACATCAAGGCAGCAGCAGGGCAGCGATGAGTAGGCTGAAGCCTGGAGGGAGCTCAGGAAGGGTGGGTTGCAAGCCTGATTACCTCAGGGCCGGGATTTGAAGACTCCTGGCTTGGTGGAGGGTGGAGATGAATTCCAGAGCAGTTATCGCTCTTCCCAGGAGGAACAGGAAGACTGCACTGACAATGGTGGAGGTGAAAGAGAAGGTGGGCTGGGAGTTGGCAAGGAAAGCTGGGCAGGCCTGGGGTGAGGACTGAACGGCAGCCTCCCACTGCCAGAGCTGGCCCAGCCTGCAGCAGCACGAGAAGAAAGCCTGGGAGGAGGGGTGTCCCTGAGTGGGCAACTCCAAGGCTCCTCATGGCGGTCTCCCCCAGCCCCCTAGGGAGACGGAGAGACAGCACTTTTGCCCCACAGCAGCACTGGGGCTCCTGGAATTGGCTTCCTGCCCTCCCTGTTCGTTTTCCCTATTTCAGAGTTTTTCCCCAAATAAGCTTCTCAACCCCCAATCTCATTCTTCTTCCCCAAGATGGCAGGAGAGGGAGGAGGCTGGGGAGAGAGGGGGACTCTGAGGGTATCAAGGTGCCATCTCGACCCAGCTGGTGGGGACAGAGCCTCACAGGCCGAGTGACATGTGGGGGTGGGAGGTATCTTTCTGGCTGTAGTAAGCAGCCTCCTGCTGCGAGCTGAGGAGCTGGGGAGGAGGCTGCTCTGACTCAGATGTAAGTCATTATCTGCAGTTTGGAGTATCTCAGCCCCCACCGCTGACCCAGTTGTATTTAGAATACAAACGAGAGTGAGTGATTCATCAGCTGGCAGTATTCTGGTGCCCTTTGGGGTTTTTACACACAGCCCTGACCATTTAGGGGAAGGAATTTTTAGGGGCAGAACTTCCTCCCATGCCCCTGCCTAGTCATCTTCCATCTCTGGATGCCCTCCCCTGCCGAAGGCGCGTGGGAGCCCCACCCTTTCTACGGCAGTGTGGCCTGGGGAGGAGGTTGCCCAGGCTGGGAGAGCCCATGAGGCCATCTGTCTGGGGGGGATGGGCAGGTGCCCCTGTATGTGAGCGTGAGACCTCCCCCACCCCCAGTCAGCTGTGAGTGGACACCGAACAGGGTCTTGGAGGGCTGCCTGTTAACTGGATAATTTTCTTGCCAGGTGTTTTGGGTAGGGATTTGTCAATGTCAGAACATGAAGGACTAATTGGAGTGGGAGAGGGTTGGATTGGGCAGACATTTAATAGATAGCCAGTATCTTAGTTTTATTGAGGTGTAATTTAGATACAGTAGAATTTGTCAGTATTCAGTGTGTGGCTTGGATCTTGGCAGATACCTATATAGTCCCATAACCACCACCCCAGACATGACAAAACGTTCCAGGCACTCCGGAAGGTGCCCCCCCGACCCCTTCCACCCTGGCCCCCAGCAGCTGCTTATCTGCTTTCTGTCGTTGGGGTTGCCTTTTCTGAAATCCTCTTTCATATGAAGTGAGAGGCAACATGTAGTCTTTTCTGTCTGGCTTTTTCACTTCGCATAGTGTGTTGGAGATTGATAGCTGGTGTTGAGTGCATTTGTACTTTGTTCCTTTTTATCACTAAGCAGTGCAGTCTGTTGCATGTTTCTCTGTTCACCTGTTGATGGATATTTGGGTGTTTCCAGTTTTTGGCCGTTGCAAAGAAAGCTTCTGTGAGCATTGCTCACATGTGTTTTGGTGGACACGTGCTTGCATTTCTCCAGGGCAGATACCTAGGAGTGGGGTTGCTGGTGTTTGGTGTGAGTAGTGTCTGTTTAGGTTTATAAATAACCTGCCCAACTCTTTTCCTACTGTACCGTTTTGCATGTCCACCAGCGGTGTGAACATTCCAGTGTCCCCACCCCTCTACCCTTGCCAGCTCTTGGTGATGTCAGTCTTTTCTTTTTATTGATTCTAGTGAGTATGGAGTGGGGAGTGGTATTCCGTTGTAGTTTTGTCTTGGGTTTCCCAAGACTAATGACACTGAGTGCTTTTTCATGTGCTTACTTGTCGTTCATAATATCTTCTTTGGATAGAGACCTTGATACATTCTAATTTCACTGGCAAATGATTATCCCAAAATGGATTAATTTATGATAAGTGTCTATTACATCACATAATGCTGTGTTAAGTCTTAGGGATGAAAGAGAAGATCTGTGTAAACTTCTTTTTTTCTCCCCAAAACCACTTATTGAGATGGCTAGTGAGATAAAGGTCATGTGAAGCAGGTCACAGCAGAGTTGGAGGAGATGGACAGGAATGCTAGGGACTATGATGTGTGTTGTGCCATCCCTGGGGACGTGTGAAATGATCTGGAAGCGCAGAAGAGTGTTATGGGTAGCTTGGGCCGTACTCGGAGGCTTCATGGAGGAGGGAACACTTCCGTTAGGCCTGATGGGTGAGTGGGTGTCCGCAGGCAAGGAGAGGTGCTGGCTGAAGGCACAGACTGCACAGAGATGTGGCGTTAAACAGGATGGCAGAAGGTGGGCGGAAATCGGGGTGTATACTTCTGTGGTCTCAGTCTCGTGAGATGGGGGCAGTGTGGGATCTTGTGACCTGGAGGCCCCTCAGGGCTTGGAGGAGGGGTCTAAGGGAGATGAGGGGTGGGGTGGCACCAGGTGGGGTCATGCTAGGGGTGCCCGGGCAGCCTCACAGGAATCTGATGTGTCCTAAGCCTCAAGCCAGCAGGAAGCTGCCTCTTTCAAAGAGTACTTGGTTTGTGAAAAGCTGACAGCAGGTATCAGAGATTAGATGGCCACGTCTTTATTCCCTCCTGAAAGAAAGCTACACTGTGGAGACAGATTGAGAGCAGCCCAGTGTGTGTGTGTGTTTCTGTTTCACTGAGGCCTCGCGTGTGTGTGCATGCGGGGAGGGAGGCGCAGGGATCTACTTTTAGCACATTACATGTTAGAACCTCATTGCTGAAGACGCTTCTAGGCTCAAATGTTGGCCCCATTTTTGCCACAAAGTCCACCCAGCCTTTGATCTGTGCTGTGAAAGGGAGTGGGGAATCGACTTTCCTTTCCAAACCCAGGTTTTTGATAGGGAGGGCTCCCACAGCTTGTCCTGCCCCGCTCCTGTGCAGCACAGCCAGGTGCCGTGTTTGGCGTCCAGCATTGACTGGCAGCCGGGAGAGTTGGTCCTGAACAGGGAAGAGAACAGAGCACTGGAATGAATGCAGCTTCCCACAAATGGGAGGGAGTAGAACCAGTGCTTCTTGCTCTAATCCAACTTTTGGTTTGTGTATGTGATTCACTGATACACTTGTTCTGTATTATGGAAAGTACAGAAAAGGAAAGAAATCACCTTGTACAATTACAGACTAAAGAAAATAAATTAAAGTAACATAAAATTCTATCACCCAGAAATAGGTGGGCACGCATTAGGTATGTAGGCAAGTGATACGCTTCTGCGATTTCCTTCATGAAGGTTTTAGCTTCAGTGTTTCTTTGTACACCCCTTTCACCCCAAATCTGTTGATGTGGAGAACTGGAAGCTTGACTGCTTCTCCTTCCTTCTGTTCATTTCGGGGTCTCCTCCTGCAGAACCCAGCCCTTGCTGACATCTACACGGAGCACGCCCATCAGGTGGTGGTGGCCAAGTATGCGCCCAGCGGATTCTACATTGCCTCTGGAGGTACTGTACGGGGGCAAGGCTCGTGGACACTTACGGAGGCCTGGGTGGCGCTCAGGGCCCAGGGCGAAGCTGGGCTTCTGGCCTTGGGAGAGTGGGAGGAGGGAGGTGGGGGGTGGGGGAGCAGGCTGGGGGTAGTGGGTTAGTTGAGGGGAGCCAGTGTAATTAGTTTCAGCTGAGGTTGACAAGGAATGTGTAAGCCAGGCTTGTCCAACCGGCGGCCCACGAGCTGCATGTGGTCCAGGACGGCTTTGAATGCAGCCCAACACAAATTCGTAAACTTTTTAAAACATGAGGTGTTTTTGCTTTGCTTTGCTCTTTTCTCTTTTCAAGCTTATCAGCTATCATTAGTATTAGTGTATTGTATCTGTGGCCCAGGGAAGCCAAAAGATTGGACACCCCTGGTATAAGCTACCAAAATGCCCCTTTTCAAAACTGGCCTTAGTTCTAGAACAGAAAGTACACTTTCTAGTTTGTAGTGTTCCAGTTAGTTCCAGCTTGGAGGTCAGCAGAAATGCCACCATGAGATTGGCCAGGGACCTTTTGCAGGAAGCCGTGGCATGGTATGTTGGAGCCCGTGTGGGCCGTGTGTGTGTGTGTGTGTGTGTGTGTGTGTGTGTGTGTGAGAGAGAGAGAGAGAGAGAGAATTGATGTTTTGTTTTGTGTCATCCTTACCCGCTGCTCCTTTCCCGGTGCTAGCACAATGCTGGCCTCCAGGCCAGTGCTCACGTTTTATTTGTGGACTGGGCCTTTGCTCTCTGCAGCCTGGGCTTTTGTGTGGCTCAGTGGGAGGCTAGGCAGAGGTGGGGGGTGGAGAGATCTTTCCTCTTGAAGGATGTTTTTTTATTCACTTAGTTCTTTGACATAGAGCTTTTCCTGTATACAGATGGGAATAAGAGGCACAGGAGTAAGAGTGGTACCCCTTCTAGCGTGGTGGCCCACTCATTCATTCACTCACTCATTCATCCATAAGCTCAACAGATAACTACTACCTGCCTTGCCTAGCCATCTGCAGCCCAGGGAGGCCAAGTGAGTAAGCTGATGTGGGGCTCTCTGGAGAGTGACGACTATGACCGGTTTGCTGAGAGAGCTAAGCAGCCAGTAGGGGAGGGCAGGATTCACGATACCGTGGCCCTCTGCCTGTACCACCCTGCGTGTGCACAGCAGCCTGTCCTGAAGGGTGTGTGGGAGATGGTGGGCCTTGGGGTTGGGGAAGACCTGGGTTTGGCTTCGTCTTAGTCTGCTTTGTACTGTTATGACAGAATACCACAGACTAGGTAATTTACAACTAACAGAAATGTATTGGCTCACCGTTCTTGGGGCTGGGCAGTTGGACAGCAGGGGCCGGTATCTGTCAGGAGCCTTCTGCTGAGTCATTCCATGGCGGAGGAGCAAAGAGAGAGAGAAGAGGGGCTGGGCTTGTCCTTTTATCAGGAAGCCACTCGTGTCATAATACCCATTCCTGAGGACAGAGTCCTCCTGGCCTAATTACCTCTCCATAGGCCCCATCTGCAAACACTGGTGCGTTGGGGATTAAGTTTCCAGTACATGCTTTTGGAGGGGGCACATTCAGACCATGGCAGCCTCTTACTGGCTGCATAGCCTTAATTGAGTAACTCACCTTCCTGTGCCTGAATTTTCTCCTCCAAACTGGGGCTGCTAGTGCCTGCCTCGTAGGGTGTGGTGAAGGAGCCAGTAAGGCGTGGACGTGCCCTGCATGGCTCTTGCACTAATGGGTACTTACCCCCTGGGTGACCCATTACCTGTCACAAAACTGAGGCTCTGTTCTGACCAAGCCAGGCCGCTGGGTGAGCTGGCTGGCTGCTGTTGGCGGTCGGCCGTGCTCACGGTGAAGGGTTGGGCCCACAGTCTGGCTCATAGTAGGCATTTAATGGTTTTGTATTTAGATCTTCTCCAGCTCCATCTGTAAAACACGTTCTCATTTATATCCCATGATTTATTTAGCTCCGTGATTTATTTTTTCCCCAAGCCCTGCTTGCCAGCAAAAGTCTCTTCATTTAAAGCCCCAAGATTTGGCCCGAATGTCTCTACATGTTTAACACAGAGCCGAGTGCTCTGAGAAGTGTCTTCTCAGGAGAAGAATGCAGTTGGCGAGGGCCTCCGCCCCTGCCTGGCACAATGTCCCTGCCCTGTCAGCTGCAAGCGGAGAGCCTGCGGGCCCAGGCCTGCCCTCTCTCCAGTCCCCAGAAGAGTGTCCAGTGAGACAGAAATCAATGGAAGGCTGTTGCGGAGACCGTTGCAAAGGACAAAAACCACATAAATAAGTGGCCATCGTGGGATGCTGTCCTCCCTGAAAAGTGCCCTGATTTTGTGGAAGAGCTAAGAGAGTTTTGGGCCATCCTCAGGTCCAGATGTTGGGCGAGATCACATTTTATGTTTCTAATACATTTCTTTGAATAGAGCAAAGCAATTGTTAAGGCTTACATTGGAACGTTCACTGCAGAGATGAAGTGGCGCTAAAAATAGTGTGGTGGGGGGTGATTTGGAGGGAGGGGTCTGAGAAAGAGCTGTGCTGGCTCACTAAGTGGGTTATCTGGCAGCTGGCCCCAACCCTCTGCGGATCTTTAGACCCTGTCAGTCTGGCTGGTTCCTGACTGCTGAGGGGTTGAAGCTTGGGAAGGGCCCTGCATCTGCAAGCCTCTGGCACTGAACACAATGGTCAGTCTGCCCTCTGGGAGCCCACATTCCCACGGGGCTGTCTTCAGAGTGCAGGGGTCATTTCTGGGGCAGACCCAGGTCTCCTTTTCCTGAGGTTATTTCCATGCTACTGTTCTGTCTGCCTTGGCGCTGGGGCCATGGTTCCAGGCTGCCCTTGGGAGTCAGCGAGGGCCATGTAACAGGCGTGTGGTTTGGCGGTAGGCCCATGGCAGGCTTCCTGGAGGAAGGGGCCATTAGAAGTGGCCCACCAGAGATGGCTCAGCTCGTGGATTATGCCTGAGCCCAGGGCCCGAGCACAGTGGCTCTTCTTGGTGCAGTCCCTTGTCTCCGTGAGTTTATGGAGAGAAGGAACCCTCCCCATCCTCACTCTGTCCCCTGCACTGCTGGTGACTAACAGCTGAAGGTGTGCCTCTATTTTCACCTCCCCTCTGGACTCTTAGCAGGGCAGGCACTTGGCCTGTTGGGCTCACTGCTCTGCCTCCAGCATGGCATTTGACACCCAGCCGGCCCTCAGTCAGTGTTTGGCAACTGCATCAGGGTTGTCCTCGTTAGATTGGGGTCTGAGTGCTCGCTCCCTAGGTCCCACTGTCTCTTTCCTACCCCAGCTACTTTGGAGAAGAATTAGAAAAATAAGCAGGATCCAATGGGGGAGGGGGCTGATGCTCTGGTAGGGGAGGCAGTAGGAAAACAGCTGGGAAACCAGGCCTGGGATGGAATCTGAGCTGATGGGCAGAGCAGGCAGTGGCTTGCTGAGCCCAGGGAGGTGGGACAGCTGGGCTGACCTGTGTGAGAGGGTGGGATGCCCTCTGCCTTGTCCTGGAGAGCATTGTCTTCTCCCTGGGGCAGCATGGGCCTGGACGGGCCTGAGCACAGCAGACCACGCGGTCACATGTGCATGTGTGAATGTGTGTCTGCATATGTGTGCGTGTGTGGTCATGTGTACATGTGTGAGTATGTATGCTCCTGAGTGTATATGTGTGTCCTTCCTGTACACACAGTGCTCCCCTCCAATGCTGCCAGCCTGTGGTGACTTCCTCTTCTGACCCCTTCTTCCCCCACAGCCTGTTTTATCAGTGAAGGGACTTCACTAAGCAGATCTGCAGGTCCCCTTTGGAGCTCACCTCGGGCAGCACAGCAGGTAGTCTTCCTGGACCTCGCGCAGAGGACTGGGCCCTTCTGGGACTCCCCTTAGTTAGTGCTGTTCTCTGGATTTGGCATCTCCGCTTGCGTGTCCCCGCAGCTGGACTGAGAGCGGGATGGTTATGTGCATCTCAGGGCCTGGCTCATTCGAGGCTCGGGCTGTGTGTCTGCCCACAAGCAAGGCATCTTTGTGGCCTGTGCAGAGCCTCAGTTAATTCATGGACTAGTTCCACCTGACTCGTAACGAGCTCTTGCTGTGCACTGAGGACTAGTTGGAGACTTTGCACATGTTAACTCGTGGAGCCTACGGCAGCCCTGTGAGTGACTCTGTTATTTCCCCTCTTCTGGATGAGGACACAGGCCACATTGCTTGCTGAGCCCCACAAAGCCTGTATGTGGCAGAGGCTGGATTCGAACCCAAGGCCTGGCTCTTAGCTGCTGCCCTCCCTTGAGCTGCTCAGCTCCACCAAGAAAACAAAAGCTCTTTTCACTGGAAGCTGCTGTAGAGTTGTGATGGGTGTTAACGTGGCCTGAGGATCCTCTTAAAAAGGTGCCCTTACCTGCTTAGCAGATGGGGCTGAGGTTTTAAGCCGTGAAGCCTTGAGATAGTCTAGAATGCTCCCATTTCTTCACACCAACACAGTGCTCATTTGGAGAGGGTGTGTCAGGATTGGGACTTGGTACTTGGTGACAGGATCGTGGTGGGGGCTTGGGGGTACGTGGCCCCCAGTGTTGCTTCTGTTACAATTGGCTGCCCACGCTCCGGTGAGGAGAGAATCAGCATCAAGTTCTGTGTATAGTTCTCCTTCCCCCGCAACACCCACCTGCTACTCTCACAAAGGAATCTTACGCTTGAATTCCTGTGAGTCGCGGAACTGCTCAGTGTGTGAGTGAGGCTGCTGATTTGCCAGGCAGCAGCACGCTGTGGGAAGCTGCACAGGGAGCCAGGTCTGCAGGCCCGGGCGGAGGCCGCCAGATCATGCTGAGGCATCGCACTGGGCAGCACGCTGCACCCTCACAGCTCTGCACCTCATTTCCAGAAGTCACTGCAGCACCTGCACAGGAGAGGCAGGTGTAGCCAGCGTCGTCCCATTCCACAAAAGTGGCCTGAGGCCCACATGTCATTCTGATGCCCCTACAAGAAAAGAAACAGGGAGAAAACTCAACTGCTTCCTGGCATATGGGAGTTTGCCATCATGTGTCCCTGAAGCAGGGTTTGTTATCCAGATGATCTCTGGCAAAATGCAGAGGCCCCGAATGGCAGGCCTCTGGAGGCCACGGGTTCTGACTTAAGAGTGGCTGAATATCGTAGCCCTAAGACACCTTCTCTTCACTAGGGTTTTTGCTCTAGAAAGCCTAAGCAACCAGACATGCTGAGTGGGCCTATGGCCACGTGGCCCTGGCCTGGCAGTGACATGTGGCTCTCACCCCACCCCGCCTCACTGTGCCCCACAGATGTGTCTGGGAAGCTGAGGATCTGGGATACCACGCAGAAGGAGCACCTGTTGAAGTATGAGTACCAGCCTTTCGCTGGGAAGATCAAAGACATTGCTTGGACTGAAGACAGTAAGAGGATCGCCGTGGTCGGGGAAGGAAGAGAGAAGTGAGTCACTACTCTCAGCCCCTCCCTGCCCTGTTCCCGTGGCTCATGTGTCCATGTGCCATGACCCTGGTGGGAGGGGGATGCGCTGATGTGGGTACTAACTTGGACTCGTGAGGGTTGAGCTCCCAGTAGGTGCCGGGCCCTGTCAGGACTGGCTGCGGCCACAGGTGAGGCAGAACTCCACATCCCAGTGGGTTTGCCCCCAGGGCCCAGCACTTGTGTATCTTTCTGACGTCCTGAGTCCCTTGCCTCCTAGAACCCCAGCTGTCATGCCCACCTACAGGCAGCAAGAAGGGGACAGAGTGAAAGAGCAACACCACTTCCGTTGGGGTCCCTCACAGCAGCTGCCCCATGAAGCTGCCAGGGAAGCTAAACTGTTTCTTCCAGCTGGGCACCTCCCCCAAGGGTCCCTGATGGAGGAGGGAGGGGCAGTGGCTGCTGGCTGGGTGGCACTTGGTGGCTACTGACCTCAGGGGCCTAGTGACTGGTGAGGTCAGTGCTGGAACCCAGGTTTTTTTTAATTCAAGAGAGTCAGAGTTCCCCCTGCAGCACCATGGCTGGCCATAATTATGCCCTTGAACTTGACAGTGGCATGTCTGTTCTTCACTCCAAGGCACTTTCTCGTACATGTTCTGGTAGGTGTTTTTCCATGGCTTTTCAACTCATCCCTGTTGGTCTTAATTCCTTCTTTATTCAGTAGCAAATAGTAACTAAAACAGTTTTTGTCGAGTGTCAGCCAAGAATAGGGCATCTCATTCCTGTAGGGAATGGTAACTGTTCCCTCCCAACAGAACTGTAAGGAGAGTGGTGAAGCCATAAAGATAGCCCCGGGCCCTGTGGCGTGGGGCCCCACAGACATACACACGCAACCCCTTCCCGAAGGTGCTGGCTTGCTCCATTTTGTTATTGGGTCCTTTGGACAAATGCCTCGTGGAGCCAGAACCCTGGTGCTTCCCTCGTTTGTCCCTGTGGCATTCTGAGCTGCCTGCTAACAGTCACTCCATCCTCTGTGCACTGGCAGCTCAGCTGTCAGATTGCTTACCAACCTGGGATTGATTTTTTTTTTGTATTTTTTTTGTCTTCCATCCTTCTCATTGGGTCAAGGTTTGGAGCAGTCTTCCTATGGGATAGTGGCTCTTCTGTGGGTGAGATCACAGGACACAACAAAGTCATCAACAGTGTGGACATCAAGCAGAGCCGGCCATACCGGCTGGCCACAGGAAGCGATGATAACTGCGCTGCATTCTTTGAGGGACCCCCATTCAAGTTCAAGTTCACAATTGGCGTAAGTGAACTTCACTTTCTGGGTGAAATTTATGGTTTGTATATGAGGCTGGCAGAGGCTGAGCCTGTTTAGGTGCTGATGGCAGAGACCACAGCACATGCCACGTATACCGTGATACACAGATAGCAGTGGGCTCCCAGGGGTGTGCAAAGAGAGGGAGGGCTCCCCCACCCAGCGCTCGTCCTCCCCTGGCCCTTAGCTGGGCATGGATGGTTCCCACAAGGAAGGGCCCTGCCCTAGGACAATGTGCGCATGTCAGGGGTTGGGGCAGGGACGTCCCTGAGGCTGTGTAACCAGGCGAGCATCTGGGGCTAGAGGTGTTCATTAGAGAGGGGAGCCTGCGGGGCCTGCTGTTAGCTGGGCCACCAAAGTGGCAGAGGAAAGGAGCTTGCAGGACATCCAGATTGGTCTCTCAGGGGGCCTCCCCTAGAGACAGCGAGGGCAGTGGTACGCCTGCAAAGTGACAAACGGTTAGAAGACTAAAAGATACTGTGTGGAAGAAATGTGCCAGAAATGCGGCATTGGAGTGCCGCAGGCTTTGGGTGTAGCTGGCAGCATCTCAGGCCCACGCTGTGCATGCACCCCGCCTCAGGCAGGCACCCAGGCCTCGCCGAGCCTCCTCACTTCTGCGCTGCAAGATGGGGGTGTGCGGGGGCCAGCAGCATCTGAGGGTTTTGACTATGAATTTGAAGTAGGAGAGCCACCTGGCAGGTCTGGAGCATCTGTGATGCCCATTTTCCTGCCCCAGCCTTGTAGGAGTGAGGGGAGGAGCCCAGCAGCCAGTCTCAGCACAGCCCCATGGCTCTGCCCCGGCTTTCCCCATCCCGCTTGTGCTTGCGCTGAGGATGGACAAGAACAACGGACCCAGAAATGTGCATTTTAGGGACTATTGACGTCCTGGGAGGAGGTTGTGTTTGCAGATTGGACCAAGGTCTCGGGACTCCTTCTCTTGGGACCATCAGTGGTTTCACTGTCTGCCTCATGGAGGATTAATGAGATCATGTCCTTAAAGTGGCTCAGTGAGGAGCACTGTCTCTTTTAGTGACGTCATGCCATGAATCATAAATAGCCTGCACAGTGCAGCTGGAAAGGGTGAGGACAGGACCCATAAAGTGGGCAGAATTTCCAGAGACTGTTCTTGGCTTAGGGTACAGGAGGGCTTTCCAAGGATGCCCGGTTCGTAGTGAAACAGGCTTCATTTTGTCGCGGAGCCGCAGGCTGAGCCTAGCCGGGCAGGTGAAAGCATAGGGAGGCTCCCTGTATACAGCTGAACACGCGGCAGCTCTCAGACCCTGCTCTTGTGGCTACCGCCTAATGGGTAGATAGCGGAGACCTGGCTATTTTGGGAGCGGTATTGAAGGCTGTGGCTTCAGGCCATGTTTCTTCACTGGGGTGGAGGCACTGCAGAGTAGGGTGAGTAACGCTGAGTCAGCTGCACACCCCATCTCAGCCCACCTTCCTCCTTCCGGGAGGAAGCAGCTCAGAGGCTTCTGTGGTAGCCGGAAGCCGGCTGTGGGTGGGGGCTCCTTTGCCTGCCCTGGGAGGGATCATTTCCACTCTGCAGCTGTGCATTAAACCCAGCATGGTGCTCAGCGGGGTCGGGGGCTCCAGTTTGTTCCAGGGGTGGGCTGGAGCCTGCCTTCTTCACCAGGCCGCTGAGCCCCTGTGTGCTTGCTTGGGGGCTTGGCCAGAACACTTTCTCTTTAGTTGTCCTTTCTGACTTCAGAAAAGACTTCACCCCACAGCCCTGGCCCAGGAGTGTTGGGTAGAAATGTCTCCCCGCTAGCCCAGCTCCAGGCTGGATACCACCATGTGTCTTGAAGTCTTCTGTGGAACCCACAACCATGGGCCCTGCCTGAGGACCTGGGAGAAATAGAAAGGGCTGTGGCCTGGCACAGAGCTAGCTGGCTCTGCCCCCCTCGGGCGAGTCATGCCTCTGGGCCCTCCCGGAAACAGGGTGACAGTGACCCTTCCATGCTGCACCCTCAGCCGCAGGGAGGGTGTGAGAGGCAGCAGTGACCATTCACATGCTCAGGAGACATGTGCGGACTCAACTGCCCACGCATAGCAAGGGCAGGAAGGGTGCTCAGGGACCCCACACTTGTCCCCAGATACCTTCTGAGTTGCTGATACACTTTGGTGTGTATCTGCACTTAAGCCCTCCGGACCCCAGAGGAAAGCTGTGGTCGTGCCCTCCAGGACCAACCCCAGGAGAAAGGGAGCACGTCCAGGCTGGGGGAAGTGAGAGGAGGCGTGAGTGCTAACATGAGGCCCAGCCACAGCTGGTGTTGAGGACATGGTGGGCTGAGCATCGCCGGGCTTCCTTCCATATGTGGGCTCTTCTGATGCGGTCGGAAAGCCTGGGATGTGGAAGTTCTCAGGAATTAATTGAGCCTTTTATAGTAAAAGATTTTTAAAACTCAAGTATATGTGGGCATTTTTTATTTTAGAGGGAATTAAGTTCCACTTATTGTGGAATCCACACAGCAGTGTATCTTTTTTCAAAACCCAGATGTCTCATTCCGCAGCCCATGACGACTGGGTCTGGGCTCCCTTTGCCTCGGCACCAGCGCTCGGGCCGTGGTGGCCTTGCCTGCTGCCCGTCCCCTCCAGAGAATGAGCGGCTGGGCTGTGGCGGCAGCTCGGGCCTGTCTTCATCTGCACCTTCCCCACCCACTCCCTGCAGAGGCCCCATGTGGCTGGGACCGAGAAACTGGCCTGAGCTTGAGGGTGCAGAGGTGGGGTGGCAGGTGCTTCCCTAGTCACCTGGGTGGGAGAGGGACTGGCATGCGACTGCGGAGGGAGCAGCTGGGTCGAGGTGGAGCTGCTGCCTTGAAAAGGAAGAAGGCATGTTCTGAAGGTGTTTCAGTACAAGCTGAAGCAGAACTCCGTGGCGCTGTGCCTGAGCTGAAATGCAAGCAGTTATTTCCAAGGAAAATGAGGGGCCCTTCCTGTGGAGTTACTTCCGAGGAAAACGAGGGGCGCTGCCTGTGGAGTCCGGGAGGCCACCTTCATCTCGCTGGCCCATGTTCGGGGGTCACATGGCTTTTCCTTTCTGTTGAAGAGTCCATTGTGCAGAGCAAGTATGGACTCCCGGCTCAGCTCGAGCCAAGCTCCCCTGTGTGTCCCTCTTCCTGAGGGACCGTAGCCCAGCTTTGCTCTTCATTTGCCTGAACCTGAATGAGGCTCCAGGAAGATGGGGGTGGGGGAACATTTGACCTGGAATAGGCCCGGGTGCCGGCTCATCCCTACCCAGTGACATTGAAGATTCGGTGAGTGACTTGCAGAAGTAACTCCCGGGATCTCAGGAGAACATTTCTGAAAAGAGACCGAGACTGGGCACAGCAGTCTTGGTCTCCAGCACTGGCGTTCTGGAAACCCTCGGAGGGTCTGACTGTGGCCTGAAAAAGGGAGGGTGGCGAGACCATCTCCCTGCCTCCCCCCATCTTACCCATGGGGAAGTCTTCATGCTAGGCAGGCTCCTGGGATAGGTACTCCTAGATGGGTTTAAAGGCCCCACTGAGTTTCTCTCTGTTGTCTGCCTTCGCCGTGTGCGCTACTTGGGCCAGGTTCTTTGCCTCTCTGGCTGTCTGCGTCCTCCAGTCGGGTGAGCAGTTGGTGGTCTAGGATGACCACACCCCCCCCGGAGTGTGGCTCACAGCTGTGTGCATGTCCCAGGTCCCAGGAGTTGCTGGTGCACCGGATAGTTTGTGTCTAATGAAATGGTTACTTAGAGCAGCGTGTAGGCCTGGGGGCTCAGCCTTATACTGTGGAACTGAGAACTCACTGCCAGATCTAACAAGCTGTGATGCTAGGCGGGAAAATGTTCAGCATGGAGGACTCCTGGGTTCCCTCGCTGGGGTGCCACTGCTCCCTCTGTTCCGTCGCCGCTGCTGCTCCCTCTGTTCCGTCGCCGCTGCTGCTCCCTCTGTTCCGTCGCCGCTGCTGCTCCCTCTGTTCCGTCGCCTCTGCTGCTCCCTCTGTCCATCGCCTCTGCCCTATGGGGGCCTGGCACCTCACATAGTTCTCCTACTTGAGGCTGGAGCCAAGCAGGGCAGGAAACCTCAGCTGTGGCTGTTATCGGACGTGCTGCCTTACTGATAGATAAGGAAAATTTGAGCTCTAAACAGGCAAAGTTTCTGGTGATTTTTCTTTTTCCTATTTCCTTACTCAAGACAGGGCAGAGCAGATGTTTCAGCCCTTCTGGTGTGTATGGTGGCTGCCTGGGCCATGCCCCTGTGATGGGTACACAGGACCCCCTTTCTTGTCCTCAGCATGCGCCACCCCTCCTGTCGGCTGGCCTTGCTCTTCACTGGGCTGTTGGCTGACTCCTGAGAACTGGGAGCTGACAGCAGGGAGGGTGACCTGGCCCAGGTCACATGGCCAGTAGGTGGCTCAAGGACGGTTAGTTAGGATGAGCCTCTTGTCCCTTCACATGGTCCTTGTTCTCCAGGGAACATGGTGACTGAACTGACCCGTGTTGGGTGATGGGAGAGGCAGGTGGCTGGGGAGCTGCTTCGTGCCCCTGAGCCCAGCTAAGTGGCCTGGGGCTGCAGGGCTGCCCCAGGGCACTTTGCAGGGAAGTCCGCTGGGAGGGATGGTTGGGCGGAAGGATGGGGGCCAGAGCCAGCTTCACAGGTCACCGTGTAAAGGTGTTTTGGGAACACCCACTGACCAAGGGCCATGGAGGCCCCGTGCTGGGCTTGTGTGGAATGGGGCTGGGCATGGGGACCGAGAGCCTGTCCCCTTCTACCAGGTCATAGGCATGTGAACAGCCTAAGGGTGGGCTTGTGGTCCTCTTGTGTACAGGGTCAGCTGAGGCTGGGGGGAATGGGGTGGGCTCCCAGAGGGTTCCTGCGCTGACCAGGTAGGTAATGAGCATGTGTGTGCTAGAGACAGGCCAGCTGGGGCCTGTAGTGCTCTGTCCCTCTGATGTGGACGTGGGTGTGGTACTTAATTATGACCTGAGTGCTTCAAGCCTCCGTTTCCTCGGTGGTGAGAGGGAACATATTGGTGGAAGGAAGTGAGGATTGTGGGGAGGGGGGCTCGTTGATACAGGTCAGCCTTGGCTGTGTGTTTGGCTACAAGGGAGGACAGGCAAGAGAGTGTGGACCGGACAGGGATGACGCTGGACTGTGAGACTGCTGCAGCCCCGCTGGTTGGCGGGGGTGGGACAGAGGCAGAACCTCCCTGAACTCCCTGGGAGGTTCCCCAAACCGTCTCCCTCTTTGTTCACTGGCCTGGCCTCCCTGTGGAAAGGGCTATTTTTAGCCCTCGCTTTTTTTGGTTAATGGGCTTTGTGCAGCTTCTCTCTTCAAAGGGGCTATTTCAGGAGCAGACATCAGTCTCTGCATTTGGACTCCTTGGCTCGAGGTGCAGGAAAAGGTGATGAGGATGAGCTACTCAAGGGGCATCTGCGTTCCTGGACTGCCAGGCCCCTCCCCTGCCCCTGCTGGGTTCTAGGGCAAGGGAGGGACACATGACACCACCCTGCCAGAGCCTGTGGGAGGCGCTGGCAGAGGTGAACCACAGACTCGGATTTGGGGTCCTGGGGTTTGGGCAAGCAGGAGTGTCCTCGCTTCTGTGACCTGGAACTGGAGTAGGAATGTCCATGTTTTGACCTCAGGGAACCACTGAAATTGGCACTTATTACAGGTTGGAATTGAACAGTGGCTGAATAGTTTTCTCCAGTTTGTAGCAAGAGCCATCAGCATCCACTGTCCCACCCACTCATCTGGGCTTGGGTGATTCGGGCATTTGGAGTGAGCTCTTTTCTTAGTTCTTAACTCATTCAGTCAGAAGGACCCAGGGGTTTAGCCAGGCCCAGCCATCTCCCTGGCCCACTGCACCTCAAGGAAGCTCAGGCTGGCATGGAGGAGCCAGTGCGAAGTCAGCGGCAAGGCGGGGCTGTGCTGGCCGAGGAAGCAGAGTTGGGCAGCAAGAGAACTCAATGTGCCGGTCAGAGGTCTAGGATTCGAGCCGTGGTTATGTCATGGTCAAGGTTGTGTGACCTCATCTGGAAGGAGTGGTGGTGCATACACCCTGTCCACCCCACCCACAGGGGGTCTGGAAGGGCTTTGCCTCAGGCCCTCCCGCCACTGCCTTCACGCCAGCCGGCTCCTTCCTGCAGCCCTCTTGGGAACTGCCCTGTGAGGCCCTTTGACACAGGGAATGTGGACCCTATGGGCTGACATGGACAAGGGACCGTGGGCCATGTTGGCACAGATAGGAGGTGGGCCCCATCGGCTAACCCCACCGGGAACGGGCCCTCAGTGCGTGATGGCTCCCTGATGGCGGGTAACAACAGAAGAGGGGTTGCAAATGGGCCTGCGGAGTTAGGGATCTGACCTCTGGGATGGCTCTGGGTTGGAGCACCCCTAGGCTTGCCGAGCGCCTGCCCAAGGCCCAGGGGCCAGCGCAGCTAAGACGAGAGCTCTGGACAGGAAACTAGATACCAGATTCGTGCAGGTGATGTGGCTTGAGTTACCCACCGCTCTGGACCTGATGTTCTCTTGTGAAGAATTTGCCCGCAGGCTCTCCATGGCCCCTCTGGGGGTAAAGCATCTCTGGAGGGCCCCAGAGCCCCATCTGGAAAGTTGGTTTTCACTCTCAGCAGCTGAGTGGATCAGGTCTTCTGGGGAAACTGCTTTCCCCAACTTCACTTACCTGGAAATGCTAGAAAACTTACAACACAGACCATTTAAGCAAAGAGGGCCAGGCTTAGAACTAGGGGAAAAGGTACAAAAGGAACTAAAGATGCAAAATGCAGAAACTGCACTGAAACACAAGGAAGGGTGACCTCTAGCACCAGAGCCAGAGACGACCGTGCAGTCTCGTGTCCCCTGTTCCATCTCCTCGTTAGCCCTGGGCCCGCCTGGGTATTGCATGCCTTGTAGTTCAGCACTGCCTTGCCCGGCCAAGCCTCGCAGCACCTAGGTGCTGGGGGCAGGCAAAGGGCTTGCCAGCCCCATTGCTCGTGAGCCCAAGTTCAGACTGAGCCAGCCTGCTGCTTCCATCCCTGTTCCTCGTGGGCGGTGACCACAACCCACAGAGGACGAGCTCTTCAGTATAGAACAGAATACAAGCCCCACGACAGCGCTCCCTGAAATGAGGCAGGGAGGACAATCTGCTCATCCACTGGGATGGAAATGTGACTGTTGTCACCCACAGTAGCTCCTGAGGAGCACTGGGACTCCCCTTGTCAGAATGTGTGATTTCTCGGGCCTTCATCTTGGTTAAAACACGGGTCAATGAGGTGGGAGGTCCTGGTTCAGGTACACGGCCAGGGCCTGCTGGGCCTGTGTCCAGCCTGACCCCAGCAGTGAGCAGGTCTTGGCGGCACCCTGGGGAGGGCTCACCAGAGGGAAGCAGGTTTGGGTTGTTGGCTGAAGGAAATGGTTTAATCTTCGAAGTGCAGGAAGCCCAGGGTTGCTTGGGACCACAGCTCTGGGGTCGCATCACTCTTGGGCCTACAGAGATTTCTGGGGCTGGGAGTGGGCCTCTCCACGAGGGCTGCCTGCCCTGGGGACGTTGCTGGACTGAACCGGGTCTGTATCTTCTGCTGACTCTGATGATCTTTGTGGGGACATCGATTTCGTTGAGTGTGGCCCTTGGGAACCCCAGCACCTGATTCCTCTTTCTGGGCCTACGTTTCCTCATTGGTGAAATGGGCACAGCTCACCTTGGTGGGTTATTACATGAGTGTCAGAGGCAGCATTGATTACATGTGTTAGTCTGCTGCAGCTGCCATAACAAAGTTTGTTAAGCCACAGATTGGATGCCTTAAACAATGGAAATTTGTTCTCCGGAAGTCAGAAGTCTGTAGTCAAGGTGTGGGCAGGGACACGCTCCCTCCGAGTCCTTGTCTTTCCCAGATACTGACAGCCCTGGGGGTTGCTTTTTGTGAGAACTCCCATCTCTGCCTCCAGCTTCACTCCAACTCTATATCTGTGTCCAGATTCCCCTCTTACAAGGACACCAAACCCTGCTGGATTTACAGCTCACCCTAATGACCTCATCTTAACTGGTTTGCATCTGCAAAGACCCTATTTCTGAATAAGGTCTTACGGGGTCCCAGAGAAAACATTACACAATCAAACACATGCAGTTCCCCCACGCAGGTAGCTCATGCCTTAAAATTAAGTCCATGATTTACTTAGAGCATGGGGCAGGTTATCTGCTGTTATCCACCTTGTGTTGCATTGCTTTTCCTGAAGGTTAGTGTCTGTACCCACTGAGCAGCAAGCCCTTCCTGTGCCGAGAGTTGGTAGCACTGGATGTGCACTTGCTGGGTTAGCGCCGCCTGCAGGTGGGCAGCGAGAGGGCGGGGCAGGTCTTGGCAGTTTTTCGACTGCTTGTTTAGAGGATCATTCTCTGATACAGACTCTTGTTGACCGAGGAAAGAATGCGTTCATTTCCTTATTCGAGTCACAGAGTTGCCCCTGGAAGTCATGTCATCTCCCCTTCGTCACTTAGGCTCTTGTTCTCAATGAGGGTCATAATCATTGTTTAACTTTGTTTAAAAGTCAATTATTGGCCGGGCATGGTGGCTCACACCTGTAATCCCAGCACTTAGGGAGGTCGAGGCGGGCGGATCACGAGGTCAGGAGATCGAGATCATCCTGGCTAACATGGTGAAACCCCGTCTCTACTAAAAATACAAAAATTAGCCGGGTGTGGTGGCGGGCACCTGCAGTTCCAGTTACTTGGGAGGCTGAGGCAGGAGAATGGCATGAACCCGGGAGGTAGAGCTTGCAGTGAGCTGAGATTGAGACAGGGCTAGGGCCTCCAGGAAGAGGCCTCCTGGTCTCAGCCATCATGAAGCTTAAGGATCAGGGCTTGAGCTCTTTCAGAGCCCGGAGGGAAGAGGGCAGCTGCTGGGGGCACCTCATTGAGGGGTGCATAGTTGGAGGCGGTCTGCCTTGGCTGGGGCTGATCGGCTTTCCCAGCAGGTAGAGCGGTCAGCGTGGCAGAGAGGCTGGAGCAGACTCCTACCCCTCCACTGAGGGACTGCCCGGGATGTTTTTTTAAGCTCTGAACATTTTCTAGTGGACTAACAGTTCACACTGATAGAACAGCTGGAGCTGCAAGCAGGCTGTATATCATATAGAGCATTCCTGAACCTAGAGTCAGGCCTGCGGCCCCTCACCAGGCAGGTAATTGTTTTCCTGCAGGACCACAGCCGCTTTGTCAACTGTGTGCGATTCTCTCCTGATGGAAACAGATTTGCCACAGCCAGTGCTGACGGCCAGGTAAGACCTGGGCTGGGTTTTAGGGTGGGGATTGGCTTGTCTGCCTGCTCCCGTGACCGCTCAGAGCCACAGGCTAGTCCTGACATGCAGAACTTAGACGTCACCCTCCCTATCTCTGCAGACGTGTCGTCAGAGCCCAGTAAACGCATGTCTGCTTTTAAACCACACTGGGAGCTCAGTTTGTTAGCCCTCGTTTTCTAGAGCCACAGTCCGTGGAGAAACTGCTTACACGTGACCCACATGTTTTTATTTCTTGGAAGATATACATCTATGACGGGAAGACTGGGGAGAAAGTGTGCGCGCTGGGCGGAAGCAAGGCCCACGACGGTGGGATTTACGCCGTGAGTATGAGTGTATTTCCCAGCCTAGTGGTGGGAATTTGGCCGAGTCCATGTGTCAGTCCATCCATACCCAATCTGGAGTTAGACAAAAACTTGAAAATGAGGGGCTACAAGTCATGGCGGTTTTATGCCTTTGCCCAGAAAAGCTTTAAGGTTGCAGTGAGGTGATGGGAGAAGATAGTGGCTGGAACAGGAGACCTGGAGGTGGGTTTTGTCCTTGCCTCACTCACGTCCCACCCCGTCTGGGCTCCTTCTGTCCTACTCAGAAACAGTGGCAGTGAACAAGCTGCTTTTGGGGGTCTCTCTCCAGTCTAGTCCTCTGGCACTGCTTTTCTCTGTATAGATTAGCTGGAGTCCCGACAGCACCCATTTGCTTTCTGCTTCTGGGGACAAAACATCCAAGATTTGGGACGTCAACGTGAACTCCGTGGTCAGCACATTTCCCATGGGCTCCACGGTTCTGGACCAGCAGCTGGGTTGCCTATGGCAGAAGGACCACCTGCTCAGTGTCTCCCTGTCCGGGTACATCAACTATCTGGACAGAAACAACCCCAGCAAGCCCCTGCGCGTCATCAAGGTAAGGCCTGCCCTGGGGAAGGCTCTGTCCCCTGGGTGGGCAGGGAAGAGCCCAGTGTGGCCAGCAAGGAAGGGAACCGAGGGAAGGCCAGGTGGAGGCTAGAGAGGTGTCCTCAGGCCTCCTTGGCTCTTGGGGTTTTGGTGGAAGGGTGGGATGCTGGTTGCTTTCTTGGGACATGAGTTTAGCCACGGTGGCAGGCCAGCTGCCAAGCTCCCCTTGAGCTACTGTAAGAGCTGGAGCCTAGGGATCCGGGGCAGTGGCCATCGCCCCCAGGTGTTGAGAGCGGTTACTTCCCGCAGGGCTCGGCCTTCCCTGAATTGGGAGTCTGCAGCCTGTGCTTCACCTGACTGCAGGCAAGAGCGGGAGCTCACTGAGCGCCAGGGCAGGTGAGGGGGCATTGCGGAGGTCCAGGGGCAGGACGAGGAGGAAGAGCAGGTGGCCTTGGGCCTGGGCCTTGGCGCTGCCTGGGGTTTGAATGTGGGCAGGGTGTGAAGGAGATACTGGAGTTGCATGAGGGAGCGATGGGACCAGGAGGAAAGGGAGTTAGAATCATACATGGGGCCCAGGTGTGAAGGCCCCGAATGCCATCCTGGGGAGGAGCAAGGCGCCTGCTTCTGAACCCTAACCCGGAAGGATTCACTTGAGCCAGAGGCTCCCTGTGTTCCATTGGCTGGAGGGGTTCTACCTTCTCCCTCCATCCACACCAGCCAAGTTGACACCTCTGGGAATCTCGCAACTGGACGGGAGCCAGAGCAGGGGTCCCTTCCATATCCTCAGGGCCTGCTCTGACAGCAGCACCCACCCCTGCTTCCCACACTGCATCTGCTGGGAACCCCAAGTCAGGTTTCCCCAGCGCTGGTGGCCCAGGGTGGGTGATCTCTCCTGCTATTCAGAGCTGCAATATCAAGGGATGTGGACAATGCACTTCATCCGAGCAGCCAAGCCTTCTCGGGCTCCTGCTTTAAGCCACTCGGGGAGACAAACCCCAGCACTTCCCTCACCCATTGCAGCCTGCTGCTGTGGAGCTCTGGGGACCAGCCTCTGCAGAGGGTGCGAACCCCGCAGGGCTAGCGTGGGCCAGCCTGGAGCAGCCCCCAGGCCTGTGCAGCCAGCAGTGTGCTGTGCTGTCGGTGGCTCCTTCACACCACAGCTTCTAAGAGGGGCTGCTAGAATCACCATCCCCGTTTTACAGGGGAGTTTGCCCACGAGGAAGGGGCCTCCTTAACGTTGTGTGTGTGACTCCTAAGGACCAGGTCACCTCAGCACTCACGCTTAGAGTCACGGTTCCTTTGTGCCAGGGCAGTGGGGGCAGCAGCATTGCTGAGAGGGGAAAGGCTGAACCATAAAGGCTCACTAGATGTGACCCTGAGGATAGAGGGGAATCGGGAGCGCCTCGTTGCTGGGCTCACAGCCCAGGGTGATGAGGATAAAAAGGAAGGCATGCACAGCATGGGGCCAAGGAGGTGGTTGCCTGGGGGAGCTGAGGGCTCTTGTCGAGACCGTGGTCCAGTAGGCCTCCAAGCGGGATGGTGAGAAGTTGTGCACAAGTGAGTAAGGCTTCGCTACTGCCCAGAAAAGCAGTTTCCCGTGGGCCGTCCCCGACAGTGTTCTCCAGGTGTCAGCCCCGAGGTCTGCCATCCCGTGTCTGTTGGTGGGGCTGCCCTGAGAGCGCTCTTCTAATACCACTGCCGCCAACTGTCTGGGGCCGGTGCACCTGGCCTGCCACCGTGGCTAAACTCATGTCCCAAAAAAGCAACCAGCATCCCACCCTTCCACCAAAAAAACCCCAAGGGCCAGTTATCAAAATCCCCACGTCCCAACTCTCAAATGCCACACCTGTGTGAGTCATGCCGGTGCTGGTGTTCGGTGCTGATCTGGGCTGCAGTGGGGTTGAGCAGCCCGTCTCAGCCCAGGCTGCATGTTAGAACCACCTGGGAGCTCTAAAAAGCGCTGGCTGCTGACACCCCAGAGGCACTCAGTTCACAGGGAGGTCTCCAGAAGGAACACCTGTGGGCATCTGGGCAGGTCTGGGTGTGTTTCTGGTGAGTTCCAGGCATCGAGCATGCACACAAGTCTCCTGGCCTCTTGCCAAGTGCACGTTCTGATTCAGCAGTAAGGTGGGCCTGAGCCCTGCTGGTGAGGGCTGTGCTGGTCTGAGGTCCACACTGTAAGGAGCGGGACTGGTAGGACACCACATTGGAAGGAGGCAGCCCAGCTCAGCGTCTCTTACTGGGGCATGTGATGATTTTTCCCCACATCTTTGTGAAAAAGATGGAAGTAGCTGCATTCGTTCCCCATCCTCCAGTCCCAGTGGTAACTCTTGTGTACCTGTCTCCAAGGAGACCTGCCTCCAAAGATCCATGCCATATTGTGGCAACATGTGGCATACCACAGAGATCAAGAATTCCTGCGGAAAATCCCTGAGCTCAGAGGAGAGGGGCCAGCCGGGAGCCGGCCTCCCTCTGCAGGGGAGAGGCATGAGGAGCCTGCACCCCAGCCGTTGTTTTTGTCCCGGGATTAGATACAGAACGCTAAACGCCTCCCTCTGGAAGCAGCTGTCTAGTTGTAGACCAGCCTTGTGTGCCCTCCACTGTAGCAGTCAGGGAGGTCAGAGTAGGAGCGTCAGCGTTCACAGACAGCCTTGGGCTTTTATAGTGGTCAGAGAGACCCCTGCCCTCAGCAGGGCCAGCGCTCCTGGGCAGGGAGAGAGAAGAAATCTCACAAACCAGGGCCTGAAGTGAGTGTGGCCATCAGAGGCCTCCTGGACTGACCCCCTTGCAGCTTCCACCCTGACGGGTGCTAGTCGGCTGGGTGCAGGCCACATGTCTGCACACGTTAGGTGCTCAGGTGCTGGGCCTTGGTCAGACGCAGATCTGGGCCCAGGTCTGGGTTAGGAACCTTGGAAGGGAATGAAGGGCAGGGTCTGTAGGTGACTGGGTAGCTTTGGAAAGGTTTCTTAGGGCTTGTGGGCCATGCATTCAGGCAGCTGGGGCTACTGGGGCCTCAGAACATCTGCACTGCCATGGGTTGAGGGACATCTGCCCCCTCTATTACCCAGAAGCTTCTCTGGTAGAAAGTGGGTAGCAGAGGGCAGGGCGGTGTGTCCTCAGCTTACCCGCCCAGTGCATCTCCTCCACAGGGCCACAGTAAATCCATCCAGTGTCTGACGGTGCATAAAAACGGCGGCAAGTCCTACATTTACTCTGGAAGCCACGACGGACACATTAATATCCTTTGACTCACAGAGCTGGCTCCAGAGTCGCTGGCTCTAGAGGGGAATTTCCTGTTGCCACGGTGCCAGAGGCCAGGCCAGCCAGGTGGCTCCAGCTGCAGCCACAGCCACACGCTCTTCTGACCAGTGTGGCTTCTAGGGGGTGGCCTGTCTGCACATGGGGCCTTGGCAGCTCCAGGGCTTAGGCTGAGGAAAAGCCACAGGCGGCTCCGACCTGGTCAGTCCCTTCTTGTCATGCAGCCCTGAGAGTGTGGCTTAACGGCCCTGAGCTTGGGCTGCCACTCTCCCTGCCAATGGCAGCTGGCGCCAACCTTGGCCCTACTCCACACGGTGGGATTCTTGATTCCTAGAATTCACGAGCACCTGGACACCCTTACGTTGGGTCCCCTTGTTTTAAAAATAGGAAAACTGGAGCCCAGAGAGCTGACGTGCCCTCCCCAGAGTCACGCAGCCTGTGGTCCGCAGAGCCAGGGCTGGAGCTCCTGCAAGGTGCTTTGTGGCCCTTCGGTGATGTTCCCTGGAGGTGTTTGTGTCCGCCTTGTAAGTCCTTGTCTTGGTTTCTTTAAATGAGCCCTGATTTCTCCCCGATGATGGGGGCTTCTGTTGTGTTTTTCCTGCATGGCCTGGAGCTGGTGACACCCTGCTCACTGGGCTGTCTTGAATCTTGGAGCCACGATCTGCAGAGTGCTTGGGCAGGGACGCCCACACAAATTGCTGATGAAGGCATCTGCTGTGCGTTGTCCTGCTGCCCCGGAGCACCATGCCGTGTTAGAGGCTGCCTTTTGTGTGGACAGCTCTGGTCTGCATGTGCTGCACCTCCCAGGGGGACTGTCCGGGATCCAAGGAGGTCCCCCCAGTGCTGGGAGAGGAGGGCAGACATGCCACCCTCTGCCCCCAAAACGTAAAGAAATGTGGGGGTAGAGGGCTGTGCCTGCCCGATAACTAGTGGCAGAGGCGGCACTGGAGTCTCCCCGGCTTTCTGGTCCCCAGTGAGCCTCCAGCATGGCTCCCTTTCTGCCTCATCCCAGTCCCTGTGTGGTACACCCACACTTGAGATATCCCTTCCCAAGAACATGTCAACAGTGGACACTGCCGGCTTCCCAGCGGGGAATGGTTATATCCGTTTGCAATGAGATTCTCATTTGTTGATGTAAACGGAGAATCTTAGGACTGAAGCCACACTGGAGAACACCCAGCAGTCCCGGGAGCCGGGCTTTTCCTTAACCCCGCCCTACATTACTGGGATTCAGAGACAGGGGAGAACGACTCCTTCGCTGGGAAGGGCCACACGAACCAGGTGTCCAGGATGACCGTGGACGAGTCGGGGCAGCTCATCAGCTGCAGCATGGACGACACCGTGCGGTACACCAGCCTCACGCTACGGGACTACAGGTGAGAGTGCTCGGGTCTGCGGGGGTCCCACGTGAGCCTCAGCTCCCTGCGGAGAGCTTGTGCCACCAGCAGTTCCTGTTCTGGAGGATGCCTCACCTGCTCCTTTCGTCTCCCCCGCCCTGTCCCCAGCATTGTTCTCCTGTTGTTGGGCCCTGAGCCCAGCACTGTGTTACAGATCCGGGTGGTCTGGGTAATGCTCTTGCCCACAGACGATGGCCAGGTGTGGACTCTGCCCTGGAAGCAGGGGCAGCAGATCACAGCCCTGTTCCTCAGGAACCTGCTGCGGTCTCTCCCTGTCCCCCTTTCCTCATCAGTAAAGGCGGGTACAGTGGAGCCTGCCTCAGGCCGTTGCGGGTTAGGTGAGCCTGGCACAGGGCAGGTGCTGAGAACAAGACAGCATTCCCCTTCTGCTCAGGGGTGAGATGGGCACAGTGATCTGGTTAAAAGACAGTGTCTTGTTTGTTTTTACTCTTGGGCCTTTGATTGGCAGTCAGCGGAGCTAGGAGAGTAGCAGTTTGCAAGTGATCTGAAGTCCTAAATGCAGTTGGAGAGACTTGAAAGGGAAATGTTCCAGGCCCTGACAAGGGCACTGCACATCCAGTGTCCCCACGCCCAGGTCTGACCCCTCCTCTGGCCCTACATTTCTTGTGTAGACCTCTTTGTGACCCGGTAATCCTGCCTAAGTTGTGTTGCCTGAGAGGTGGGGACTGCTGGGGCCTGTTGATGGGAGCCTGGCACAGGATACAGCACGCAGCTCCTAGCAGGTGTGCTGTCCTTGTTGCACAGACCCTGCCTGCCTGGCGGACTGGGCATCTGTAGATAAATTAGGCTTTCCGATGAGTGGCAGAAGTGGCCCCAGAGCCCAGGCATCTGGGCCCTGGTCCTCTTTCTACTGCCCTGTGGTGACCCCACTCTTTAACACGTCCCATGAAGATCTTCCCTGGGCCAGATAACCCAAGGCAAGGCCCTTACAGAGCCAGCCTTGGCATGGTGACCTTGCTGCGGAGCCTTTGGGGATGCCACACTTGGCCCAGTGACACAGAAATTCTCTTGATTATCTCAGTTTTCAAGAAGTTTGTGTGTTTGAGTCTTTCTAGGACAAGTTTTGGTAGCATTGGCCAAAGCTAAAGATAGCATGATTTTCACCCATTAAAGGTAGTGGATTCTTAAAAGTTACCCATCGATTTTGGGGAGCAGAGCTCAATTCTGTCTGTGCTCAGTAAACTCCAGCGTCTTTAGCCAACACAGGGACAAAAACCACATCTAGGTGTAATGAGGGCCTACCACAGATAAATAGGAGCATAAACAATGCCCTTCACTGCCTCCCACCACTCCTTCCCACCCCTGACCCGGGCCCCCATTATGATTTATAATCTCTGCACCAGAGTCATGGGTCATTTTTTTGCCACCATCCCTTATTTTAGCAAGTCTCTCCAGTATAGATGGCAGGAGAATTGCCTTCTCCTAAGGAGCAAGATTGCTGTGGTTTAACAGTAACTACGTATGCATAGCTACACTGAGCTGCTGCAGTGTCGCAGTAATGTGCTTCCTTTCTCTCCAACAGCGGACAAGGAGTTGTGAAACTTGATGTTCAACCAAAGTGCGTGGCTGTCGGCCCCGGGGGATACGCCGTGGTCGTGTGCATTGGGCAGGTAGGGACCTGGCTTAGTGTTTGGGTCGGAGCCTGCAGCTGTGTGGTGCCTGCTTGCTGAATTTGACTCGTGTCCCGTTTGACAGTTGCTCTAGTCTGAGTTTTGGTTGAGCGCTTATTTGCACTGCACTAAGGGATCTCACATAGTTAATCCTCACCGCCATCCTGTCAGTTGTACAGATGAAGAATTGGAGGCACAAAATGGATAAGTTGGTTGTCCAAGGCCACAGCTGGTCAGAGGGCAGAGCTGAGATTTGTCTCTAAGCCTCAGACAACTCTGCGTGCCTGTCAGCCTGTAAGGTCTATGAGAGACTCTGGGGTGGGCCTGCCTTTGCTCCTGTATACGTCCCAGCCCTGCTGCGTTGTAGCTGTGTGACTTCCAGCATTTACCTCACCCTCTCTGAGCCTTAGTTTCCCATCCCCAGCACTCACAGATCGAGGTGATTATGAGGAAGTACATGTAAGGCTCCTCACACCATCTTAGTTCCTTTTACAGATGAGGAGGCTGAGGCCTAGAGTGGCTTGGTACTTTCCCGCATGCAGAAGGGTGGCACCTGACTCCCCAGCCTGGCTTCTCAGCCCAGACAGCGGGGCCACCTGCACACCTTTGGAATATCCGGACCAAAGCCACCTGAGACCCCAGCCTGACCCACTTTATACAGAATTCTGCTCTGCAGAAGATACTATCTGTTGGCGAGCCTAGGCTTGCTGGCATGTAGACCAGGGAAGGCAAGGGGCACCTGTTGGCATGAGTAGCGAGCCCTGCTAAAGAAAGCTGCTTTCAGGACCCTCCGGCCCTCCTTTGCCTTGTGAACTTAATTGCTTTAGGGAGAGTGGATTTCTCTGTGTCCTAGATAATAAGAAATCCCTGCCAAGTAATTATTGCAAACAGCCTGGACAGCCAGTGGGGGTGGGGAGGTGCAAAGGGAATCCGCACACGGAGTGCCTCGGGGCCTGGGGGAAACGCTACAAAGCGGAGTTCTAGAAGGCCGGCAGGTGGCCTTTCTAGAAGGCCGGCAGGTGGCCTATCTCTACAGCAGGGCTCTTCCCAGCCAAGGGGTCTGCACATGGGGCTTTGTGGGTGAGGGGATGAGGCCTAGGGCAGAGTGCACTGTCTCCAGACCCAGGTTTCCTCATCTGTAAAGTCGTGGTCATCTTAGGCCGTCCTTTCCCCTGAGGCTGAGAGTAAGGATCCCACGAGGATGTTCAGATGGGCCCAGCAGGCGCCTGCCACCCAAGAGGTTAGAAAGGTCCCCGGTGGGGTTGTGTTGTGTGGGGGACAGGCTACAGGTCCCTCCACCTCCTTGTGAGGCATTTTCTGTCTGATCTGCTGTTAATCACCCAGTCCTCCCAGGGCATCTGGAACCCCTGCTCTGCGTCAGAATTTTCTGCAGAGCTCCCTGTCACCAGTCAAAGGGTTAGGAGGGTACTGGGAGGGGCCTGGGATTTTAGATCAGGAAACAACCATGTTCAAGTCTCACGTTAGACAAAGCTTCAGGCAAATGCTTAGGCCTTCATTCCTCGCCTGTGAGTAGGTAAGGCCACCCCCAGAACCAAGCAGATGACAGAGGTGCATCTTCAGTAGTAGATTTTACTCAGGGCGCTGCTACCATTCATCCCGCTCCACCCACAATCCATGCAGAAACAGAAGCCTGGAGGGTAGGCGCGGAGGCTGCCTGCCTTTGTGACAGCTGGTGGCTTGGGTCGGGGCACACTGGGATAAAGGCAAAACTCAAGAGATGAAGGCCACTCTGTCTGGGAGCAGTTGAGTAAGTTAGAACCGGAAGAATTGACAAGAAGGGGAGACAGAAGAAGGAAGGTCCCGCTGCAGAGCGTCTGCTGCACGTACCAGAGGCAAAGGCCCAGTGCGGGTGCCGAGGCTTGGATTCTGGGCGAGTCCCAACTCAGCCTGTGGTAACTGGACCCTTGGGTGTGCAGCATAAGCACTGTACCCCATTTTCTCCTCGAAATGGGGAACCGGATCCCTGCCTTGTGGGGCTGGAACACTCACAGCAGAACACTGGCACATGCCCAGGGGTTGTTGCTGTTTTTGTTTACTGTTGTTAGTACCTTTCTTACTCTAAACATTGACTCCTGTCTTCATGACAGCCAGGCACCACTGGCTGCTGAGGCCCAGGATGGTTATGGGCTGTCCCCTCATCCAGCAAGCAGCTGTGCTGGGGTCAGGCCTCGGTCTGTCAGTCTTCAGAGCCCTGCCCGGTCAGCACTGTGCCATGTGGGCGTCCCCACTGCAGCCCAGACTCCTGAGTACTTGGCACCCTGGCAGTTCTGAGGGCTGACCAGCATGGCTGAGCCCACACTAAGGACGGTCTTCCGTCCTCTCGCCAAGCAGGTCAGGAGTAAAGGCAGTGCGGGGCTGGTGTGGCAGCCACCATGAGGGGTGCATGCTTCCCAGTGGGCTTGGGGCATCAGGAGAAGCAACCCTGGCCCCAGGGAGTAGGCACCGGTCTCCCGGCCACTGTGCTGTGCTGCCATCTGCCCTTCTACCCCTGCGAGTCATGCTTGACTGGGGAGCAGAGTCTGCAGACTGGAGCGTTCCGGCTCCACTGCCAGTCTGCTGGAGTCAGAGGCGGACGCTCCACAGCTGGGTGCCCGTGTTGTGTCTTCTGAGCGCCATGAGGTTCTCCTGTTCCCAGGCTGTGGGAGAACCATGCGCTGAGGAACTCTGTTTCTTTTCTTTTGTTCTAAGAAGCCAGAACCTAGAATCCCGCGCGCCATCTACTTTTGCACTGTTGCTTTGGGGTCTTGTTGCCCTGGGTGCTCCCGCCCTCCTGACGCCTCGGAGTGCACTTATTTCCCTCATTGACTGGAGGAACTGAAGTTCAGAGGCCAATTGACTTTCCAAGAGGTGGTGCTGTCGTGACTGCAGTGGAAGTAATGTAGTGATGACAGTGATGGTCACAGTTAGGTGTGTTTCCTGTCCCACCTGACTGAGGGTCACAAGGCTGGGACTGAGTCCAGGTGGTGTGGCTCAGAGCCCCAGGTGGCCCTGCAAAGAGGTTGGGGATGGAGCCAAACCCAACTCCAGTGAGCCCTGACAGGGACGCGCCCCTCCTGCCACTGAGGGCTTTGTCCCGAAGGGCTGGACCGCCTGACTGGCTGCCTGTGTGTGCCGCAGATTGTCCTGCTGAAGGATCAGAGGAAGTGCTTCAGCATCGACAACCCCGGCTATGAGCCCGAAGTTGTGGCAGTGCACCCCGGCGGGGACACGGTGGCGGTTGGGGGTGCGGTAAGGCGCTTTCCTCTCCCCCATGCTCTCTGTCCTTGGTATCTGGGTGATTTGGGGACAGCCTGAGTACCAGGGCTGTCTCAGGGAAGGCAAGGGGTCAGGGGAAGGATGGGGGCGTTGGGGGCGAGGGACTTGCTCTGGGGCCCAGCCACCTCCTGCCACCCAGAGCTGGAGCCTTCCCCTGCCTCCCTTGGCACTTCCCCCCACCTCACTGTCCGGGTACCCACAAGACTAGACAGTGAAGTAAGGAGAGTACCGAGGAGGGGACGGCTGGGTCTCAGAGCCAGCCCCATGAGTGGTGGGGGGAGCACAAGAGGGGTAGCAGGTCAGGAAATGAAGGAACGGCATCCCCTGGGCCTGGGCTCGGCTCATAGGTTAAATGAAGAGTGACAGAAACTTCCCAGCATCTTCCAGGTGCAGTACTAACCAGGCATTTTACAATTTCCCTTGAGTTTGGCCTCAGCGCCCTTGAATTTGTGTGTGCGGCCCGGTCACAGTCTGCCTGGCCAAGTCCTGAGTGCTTTGTAGAAGAGCTCATTTCCCCTCCCCAGCCCTGGAGGGCAGCCCTCCGATAACCCAGTCCTGCAGCAGGCGTGGCAGTGCCCTCCGTGCTAGGGGCCGGGTGGGTCTGCCTGCTGCCCGGTCCTTCAGGTGCCGGATGTGACCAGGGCATGGAGTGGCTTCCTCTACCAGCCAGCTTGAGGGCCTCAGGAGACCAGCAGTGCCCTGAGGTACCGACAGCCGTTTTCATAGAGCTGTGTAGGTTTCAGGCCCATCCATGGGAAGAGCTGTGCCCAGCGCCTGGCATGGGCCCAGTGGAGCAGCAGTCAGCGGAAATAGCACAGTTTCTGAAGCCCTCAACCCCTCCCTTCACAAAGGGTGGGTGTGGTGTGTGTGTTCAGGGGTGGCTCACTTCCTCTCTGTCCCTGCCGTAGGATGGTAACGTCCGCCTGTACTCCATCCTGGGCACCACACTGAAGGATGAGGGCAAGCTCCTGGAGGCGAAGGGCCCCGTGACCGATGTGGCGTACTCCCACGATGGCGCCTTCCTCGCGGTGTGTGACGCCAGCAAGGTGGTCACAGTGTTCAGCGTTGCTGACGGCTACTCGGTGAGTGGGCGGCAGGCTTCTCTGTCCCCGTGCTGGGCGGTGCAGTTGGCAGTGGGAGGTTAATATCCGTGACTTGGTCACCTTGAGCTGAGCCTGTCTGAGCTGTAGCTTTTTTGCCTCGACAAGTAGCAGGTGCCTCGTGCCATGCTTCTGAGGAGTCAGTGGGTTTGCAGGGGTCGCTGGCATAGAGTTAGCGCCTGAGAAACCTGGGTCCCTATTGTCGCCTTGAGGGATAAGCGAGGTGATACAGGCAACTGTGGCCTGAACCTGACCTGCTGCCTCTCTTGTTTTCAACCTGCAATTAGGAGAACAATGTTTTTTATGGACACCATGCAAAAATCGTCTGCCTGGCCTGGTCCCCAGACAATGAACACTTTGCCTCCGGTGGCATGGACATGATGGTGTATGTTTGGACCTTGAGTGATCCGGAAACCAGAGTCAAGATCCAAGGTGACTTCCGCCCCCAGGCCTTGGCGGGGACCACCCATGGTCCAGGGCTCCACGGGCCACTTCACAGGCTGTCCCCTGGCTGTGGTCCCCAGGGCTAAGTAGCCTCTGTGCTTCTAGGCAGGTGGCCTGGAAGAGGTGTGGGTCTCCTTCCCTCCAGCAAACACCAGCTGCGCGGCTGGCTGTACTGAGGAACCATGGGGGCCCCATGCGCAGGACACCTGCTGAGCTGAGTGAAGGTCTCGCTTTTGACGTCTTCACTTCGCCCACCTACCCCTTAAATCCCACCTGGAACCAGGGTCTCCCCCTCCCTAAGACAGCCACGTCCAATGTATAATGTGAGCCTCATGTAGCATTGAAATTTCCTGGTAGCCACATTTAAAAAGGAAACAGGTGAAATGATTTGTAACAGTCACTTTTATTTAGTCCTGCATGTCATCATTTCTCCCTGTGGGGGTTATGATGTCCTCGCGTGGCCGCGCACGTATGGGGAGGCATCATCTGTGTTGTCCAAACCCTCCCCTCCCCAAGTGCCCCCCTACCACTCTCCTCCTAGTATGTGGTCAAGTCCCCTCATCCATTCTCCTTAAAGACATCCTTTTGTGTTAAACATTAATGGGGTCCTTTCCTATTTAAAAATGTCTTAGCCCACCCCCAGAGCCCATTCCCCAGCTGCAGGCTTCAGGTGCGGGGCAGGCAAAGAGGGAAGGCAGCCCGGTCTGGAAGGGAGGGGACACAAAGCAGGTTTCAATGTCCATCCTGGTTTATAAGGCAGTCGGCAGTCTGATAGTGAGAATCAAACAAGTTCATGAATGAAATGGATCCAGAAAAAAATACAGCAAGAGCTAGTCGAATAGGGAGTAGGAGGTCGGGGTCTGTGTCTTCACTATGGGATCGCAGGCCACCAAACATGAAGTGACCTTGGCATCGGGCTCTCGTACAGATAGTTGAGTTCTGCACCTGGAAAAGAGCGAGCCTGGCGATGTGGACAGAGCACTAAAGCCTGGCGTTACAGCCAAGTCCTGCTTGGTGGTTGAAGGTGCTCCTGGGCCACCCGCAGGCCAAGGCTTCCTGCATCAGGGTGTGTGCCGTGCCAGGTGGGGTGGGGGCTGAATCTTACCCTGTCTAGGCGGGGCTGCAGACCTAGAGGCTGGGGGCCTCCCGGACCTGGGGAGCAGAGAGCTGGTGGGAACCCCCTTGCCTGCAGCTGGGAGCCTCCCTGGGCATCATGGGCAGAGTCAGCCACAGAGGAGCCATAAGCGCACAGTCTCACTGTTGGCATCTCGGGTGGGTGGAGGCAAGATGATGGGGAATCGAATCCGGTCACCCACAGTGTGACTGTCACAGAGGGGAAAGTCAGTGGCCCCCCCAGTCCTGTGTTTTCCAGCCTCTTACTGGTTGTCATGCCTGCCCCATTTTAATAGGGCATGGATACGGTGTAGCTGTGTGTGTGTTGTCTGCATGTCATCGCTTTTATACAGAAGACGACATTGTTATTTCACTCCCTTGGAACTTGGTTGTCAAGACTTGGAGAGAGGGAGCCTCTGGTATCTGTAGGTGGAGCCAGGGATGCTGCTAATTACCCTGCAGCACATGAAAAAGAGGTACCCGGCCCCAGGGCTCAGGAGTGCCTCGCAGAGAATTCAGCCCCACTGCCACCATGCCAGACTCCTGAGTTGCAATGATCGTGGCCATTTTTTTGAGGGCCCAGGTGGTTCCATCTTCCTAGTCCAAGATGTACATAGATGCAGAGAAGTTTGGCTTTTCGTTAAATCACACCCTTTCTTCCCAGATGCACACCGGCTGCACCATGTCAGCAGCCT
Source organism: Macaca mulatta (assembly GCF_049350105.2). Taxonomy (NCBI): domain Eukaryota; kingdom Metazoa; phylum Chordata; class Mammalia; order Primates; family Cercopithecidae; genus Macaca; species Macaca mulatta. Next base: position 9,187,910 of record NC_133410.1, on the reverse strand, counting down.
GGCCTGGCTGGACGAGCACACACTGGTCACAACCTCCCATGACGCCTCTGTCAAGGAGTGGACAATCACCTACTGAGGAGCCCCACCCCCGCCTCTGGATGGACCGAATCAGGGACTAGCGTTTAACTGCAGCGGAACATGTCCTTTCTCTATTTCTGTGACGCGCCCCCATGCCCCCGCCCCACTGCAAGAGGCAGGAGGGCCCCGTCATGACCCTCGTCTCTGCAGGGTGTCTGTACACGTTCTTCTGAAAGCTTTAGACAGGAACAGTTTGCACATGAAAAATAAAGCAAGCACCTAAACAATGTGTGGAGCGTAACTAAAACCCACAGCCCAACCAAACCTTGAGAATGCGGAACATTCCAGAGGCAGTAGCCTCCAAAGCACACAGAGCCCCTGGCCCCGCCGTGGCTCTCACTGTCTGTCAGGGGAGGTTGTACAGGTGAGTGAGCCGGGGAGCTCACGTTCCTGCCTGCAGAACATTTCTGTACTAGTGAAAAGAGGGAATATGCATTGCAGTTCAGCAAAGCCGGAATTCTGTGTTGAGCAGATGTCTGTCTCTCCCTAGTGTGTGACTCACACTGTGTGGCTGCCTTCAGAGTGCCACCTCCTGATCAGATGGGGGACACAACCCCTGGATATGTTTCCTTGTCAGATTTTGTGCTTGATTTTAAGAATGGAATTGTGGGTTGTTTTGGTTTCTTTTTTTTTTTTTTTTTTTTAATGTATCTTAACTGTTGCCTGTCAGTGTTTACAAACTAGTGTGTTGACGGCACCATGTCCAGGTTTTTAGAACCCTTGTTAGCCAGACCGAGGTGTCCTGGTCACCGTTTCACCATCATGCTTTGATGTTCCCCTGTCTTTCTCTCCTGCTCTCAGGAGCAAAGGTTAATTTAAGGACAAAGATGAAGTCACTGTAAACTAATCTGTCATCGTTTTTACCTTCCTTTTCTTTTTCAGTGCAGAAATTAAAAGTAAGTATAAAGCACCGTGATTGGGAGTGTTTTTGCGTGTGTCGGAATCACTGGTAAATGTTGGCTGAGAACAATCCCTCCCCTTGCACTTGTGAAAACACTGAGCGCTTTAAGAGATTAGCCTGAGAAATAATTAAATATCTTTTCTCTTCAATGTGGATCACTGACTTTGTGTGATGGGGGTACGTGGGGCGGCTGGGTGGGGAGGAACCTTTGTGGGATTTTCATTGCTTTAGGGGTCTTACCAGCCTGCAGCCTCAGGCAGGAAATATTTGGAACCCAGGATTGTCAGATCCATCGTGTGGTGGAAGGGAAGCCCCGGAGAACGGGCTGGAACCCTCAGTTCCTGCTCCCAGCCGTACCGCCAGATCATCCTGTGACTTGGGTCACATCCCTGCCCTTCTCTGGGCCTAAGTTTGTCAACTGAAAACACTGGACCAGATGATGTCTACATCCCATCTACTTCTCAGATTCTTAGCAGCCTGTATAGCTTTCAGGTAAGGAATAGCATGCATTTAGATGTTAAAAATCAAATTCCCAAACATCCAAATTAATTGCAAAGTGAAAGGCACTGTTCTTTGAAAATGCCTTTTGTACTTTTGTAACAATTGTAAAGTTGTCTAAATTTGCAATCCCAGGTTTTTTTTTTTTTTTTTTTTTTTTTTGAGACGGAGTCTCGCTCTGTCACCCAGGCTGGAGTACAGTGGCCGGATCTCAGCTCACTGCAAGCTCTGTCTCCCAGGTTTATGCCATTCTCCTGCCTCAGCCTCCCGAGTAGCTGGGACTACAGGCGCCCGCCACCTCGCCCGGCTAGTTTTTTTGTATTTTGTAGTAGAGACGGGGTTTCACCGTGTCAGCCAGGATGGTCTCGATCTCCTGACCTCGTGATCCGCCCGTCTCGGCCTCCCAAAGTGCTGGGATTACAGGCTTGAGCCACCGCGCCCGGCCTGCAATCCCAGTTTTAAAAAAAAAAAATCTTCAAAGAGTATAATTACACTGCTTCTTAGAAAAGTCAGGATAAAATGTTAGTCTATAACTTCTGAAGTTATAGACTATTATATATCTTAAAGTCCACAAGTGACTTTGTTTCTATGTGTATTTTGGGTTAGGAACAAGGCACTTTTCACATCAGTGGGAATGGTGAATCATTCAGTAAATGGTGATGACAAAACTGGGTGATAAAAATAGTCTTGCTTACCTTGTCCTTGTAGCAAAAACCGGAGGAGGGCAAGAAAATACTGATTTTAGTCACACAAACACAAGTGTTTCTAAGAATGACAAAAATGGTAAAGAATAGAAGTGATACTTTTGACTATATATTTTTGAAATCTGTTGAAGGGGGAAAAACCACCAGTCACAAAATCAAAAAAGACAAATGGCACAAAAATTTTCAACATATAACTAGACTGAAGGATGTGTTTAACACCTGACATAATTTGTCTTTAATACAGGTTAAATTTTTTCGTCTTTAATACAGGTTAAATTTTTTTCATGGATATTATGTCCATACATGGGAAAGTTTTCAAAACATATGATTAAAAACTAAGTTACAGAAGAATGCAGATAGTGTGGTTCCATTTGTGAAAAAAGGTCACTGACTTAAGGTACAAACAAGGCCCTGAGGCTTAGAAGATCCATGGCAGAAGGGAGGGTATCTCTTATTCCTTCATGCAGTGAAATTAAAGACTTAAATCTCTACCCAGGATCTGCATCAGTTTCAAGGAGGAAGATCTTTATCCTCTTCTTTCACAAGTAAGCTTTAAAGGAGAAAACTAAAGCCACTTCTTATCCCTGGAGAGAAAAGAATGCAAGCAGCATTTTCAAGCTAATCGTTTGTTGGGAATTCGTGATCACAAGGCTGAGCTTCAAATTGGAGTCATTTTGGGGGAGGAGAGAAGCTGGATCCCAGGCACGACCCAGATGGAGCCAATCCTCACAGCTCCGTTCAAGGCAGAATGATACCTTTGTGCACACCAGCTTCATTCTGCAGACCAGCTTTGGCTACCTGGAACACTGTTCAGGATTCCAAGACCTCGGGCTGCACTGGAACTACACATTGATCTGAGATCAATTAGCAATAACCAGCAAGGATCAACGCCTGTGGATGGAGAGGGTAGGGTAGGGTGCAGGCATCTCCTGTCATGCTCATCGGCCAGCTTAGGGACTTGCAGACCTGGCATTCGCTCTGGAGGAAGCAGTGTAGTGAGAAGAAAGCCAAACTAAGGAATGTTGTATTCTGTTTCCAGCTCTGACACACTGACCTCTCTTGGTAAGAAGAAGCTGAACTAGAAGATTCAGATTCTAAGAGCCTCTTGGGGATATAGAACAAAGTCTGCTTCCATTAGGGCACCGCCCTTGTGAAATGATCATGTAGATAACATACATTTGACCAATTGGATCAGTTTTTGAAAAGTGAATGTAGGTGTGTGTGCACATGTGCAGACTGACAGGATATGGTGGAATCGAATCCCTGCTGCAAAGTTTTCATTTTTACAGCTCATCACAGCGTTAACAAAAATGTGTTGATCACTAAACTGACATTGTTTAGCATCACAATTTTTCTTTAGATGATTACTATGTTAGCAAAAGGATCTCTTGGGTTCAGCCTTATGGGAATCTGGCCAGTGTTTGACCCTGAGCCTCTTAGAACCTCATGCATCATATCTGGACCTCTGAGAGCTGGGGACCCCTTTGTGCTGTAAACCATAGTGTGGTGCTCCTGACACTAGGAAGTTACTGAACTTCTTAGGTGATAGACCCTATGGTTATGCGGAGACATACCCTACCAAAAATGGAAAGACAAAAAATTTTAAACATTTATTAATGTCTCTGCCAGTTATAAACCCCATTACATGTTACCATAGCAAACTTTAAAGAAAAGTGCTTTTCAACACAATAGTAGAGGAGTAACATTGTTTTACGTTTTGGAAAATCTCTTTCACATCTGCCTTCTCCATTCAATGTGTGAAATACATTTTGTTGTTGTTTTTGTTTGGAGTACACGAAAAAATTAGTCTCCCACAGATTCACAGTTGGAATAAGAACTTGAATAGCATTTTCAGAGAACTGGATTTTTCATCCTTGGCACTATGCCAAAATCCAACAAGTGAAAATTTCTTAAAGGTTCATGCAGTGTGAAATCTGAAACCCTATCAATGAATCTTTAGCCGCCCTGTCAAAATCCACTTTGAACACAACTTTTATCTGTGCACAATTTTGTGCCATTCTTTGATTATTTGAAAAAAAGTGATTTGTTGAGTTATGCTAATCTTTCAAATGTGGACAAATTTCAGAAAGTATTTTTAAAAATCACATTTCTACAGGTTACCACCAATCTCGACAGAAACATTATTTAACTGTTAGGATCCCACTGGGCTCACGGAACTTGCAGTTCCAAATGAATATTCCAGGTCCTAGGGTGTGTCTGTCCTCGTTCTTTCCCATTATCTGTCTCATTTGCCAGGCTGAAGTTGCAACTACATTTTGGTTTGAGAAGAGGCAGAAAGCGCAGCAGAGGCACAAGTGCAGTCTTGAGGGCCACACACTCAGGTCCATTCCCATTTTATGAGGAACTCTTAGGTGAGCATATCTACCTTGGAGGGGCAGGTGGCTGGGCTAGGAGGCTGGCAGCCCTGGTTAGGTGGCCCCAGGCCCAGCCATGACTCCATTGCTCCAGGGGAGAGGGAAGAGAGCCAGCCCACTCTTCATGAGCCAAATTCTAATGTAACACATCCTTGACACATTAATTTGCCTTGCTAAGCTTGAGTTGTTTTGGAGAAGGTCTGGGAATATAATTTTTCCTGACATCTCTATTAACAGTATCCTTGGATTGCAAGATGAATTTTAAAAAATATTTTATCAATTCCAAGTGCTCATCTGCCTGAACCAAGATTTTCTCAATGCAGTTACTCTGCAGCAAAAACAAAGTGGAGAAATGTTTGATTACTGAGATTGACATGAAATTGCTGAGACTGATATAAAACTGCAAATGTCCATGATATGAAACTTCAGTCCCGATCTGTAATCTAAACTTATTTAAAAATAAGGACATAATTATTGTGATGGGTAAAAGATAAAAGGTGTTTTCGGAAACTTTGGGGATCCACTCGGTGCCATGTTTTGGTCACCTGCCTTTTCTGGCAGTTCCTTTCACTTTGTTCCCAATGCGATTTGGAGGACTAGGCTCGAATCAAGGACGCTTAAATTCCAGACTCTCTGCCATTGTCAGCTGGGCATCTTTCGCTGCAGACAAAATGCCTCTGTGGTTTTCAGTTTCTCCATTTGTTCATTTCTTTATTCATTTTTGCTGTTTTCTTGAGCATTATGTCAGGTATTGTTTTAGGTTAGGGGCTAGTAATATGGGAATTGCAAATTATAATCATATCAGCTGCTACTATTCACTAGAGGCAAGTAATGTGCAGACGATGTGCTATGCACTTCGCAGATACTTAGGTTCACCTGATAAAATACAGGATAGGCTGGGTGCAGTGGCACACACCTGTCATCCCAACTACGTGGGAGGATTATTTGGGCCCAGGAGTTTGAGACCGGCCTGGGTAACAGTGAGATCCTCCATCTCAAAAAAAGTAAATAAAGTAATAAAATACAGGACCTCCAGTTACATATGAATATCAGATAAATGATGTTGTAGTACAAGTATATCCCAAATATTGCACAGACATACTAAAAGCATTGTTGATCTGAAATTTAATTGGGCATCCTGTATTGTTTTTTTAACAAATCTGTCAACGTTACATACATTGTTATTCCACTTTATTCTCACAATCGTTCTATGAGGAGTAGATGTTATCCCCATGTAGCAGACAATGAAACAGACAATTATCAGCTGGGTAATTTTGGGCAAATGATTGAACTCCTGCAGGAAGTAGAATAGAGACTTGAAATTAATTCTGCCTGACTCTGAGCCCTGAAGGAAGTTCTTTGTTATTTCAGATGCAGAAGACGTAGGAAGACAAGCCGCAGTTGTGTGGTTGCTGCCTGTGAAGCAGTAAGCCACCTGCCCTGTTTGTGTGCAGCAAATGGATGGCAGCTCAAAGGGTTAAACTGAAGATAATTGAAGGGACCCTTTGGAGAGGTGCAGGTAGGATTAAGGAAGCCAGGAAGGGGCAGAAGCGCTCAGGAAGTAGCACAGAAGGAAGCTGTTCCCAATGCTGGGCCTGCAGACACAAGGGGAGGGAACCTGTACCCACCAAGAATGGGAGCCAAGAGTGCGAGGCTGGGGTGTATCTTGGAGCCTCCCATTGGGCCAAACCCAACAAGAGCCATAGGAGACCCTGGTTCACAGAGCCCCTCCCCAGCTCTGTAGCTACCACCACTTAGCAACTGCCCTTAGGTACACAGCAATACCGAATAACCACAGTGTCCCTGCAGATGGGGGCAGTCCTGCGCACGGCCTCCATGAAACCCTCACTGTCCAGCTCCCGTCCTGTGGCTCCACCAGCTTCAGATTGCATCTTTTGTCGTCATGCTGCTGCCTCCACATCCATTTTGGCAGTTCACCCTCCAGGGTAGCATCTGCATTCTGGGAAGGAAGCTAAGAAGGGAAGGTAGAGGAGGAAGGGGTTAGTGCTTAGAGTAGCAAAGCTTTTTTTTTTTTTTTCTTAAGACGGAATCTGTCAGCCAAGCTGGAGTGCGGTGGCATGATCTCGGCTCATTGCAACCTCCACCTCCCAGGTTCAAGCAATTCTCCTACCTCAGCCTCCTGAATAGCTAGAACTACAGGTGGTGCCACCACACCCAGCTAATTTTTCCTGGTTTTAGTAGAGATACAGGGCTGCATGGGGATTACATGAAATACTCCAAGTAAAGCCCTAAATGAATGCTTGACCCACAGCAAATATAATTAATATTAGGCATTAGTGTTGTTTTTGTAGATGTGAAAGAAAGGCTGTTATCAAACTGTAAGTATATACATGCTAGTTACCACTGTGAACGCAGGACACGAAATAAGGATCCAATTAGTGATAATATACAATGAATTGTGACTGTGCTCCTAGAGAAGCCAGGTGAAGGCCAGGAGAAATTCAGAGGACCATCTCTGGCTGGGAAATCAGGGCAGGCTTCCTGGAGCAGGAGGTCCCTCAAGACTGGAGAGGACACTTTCAGGAAGTCAACCAAGACTAAGGATGTGACATTCCTGGAAAATGTCAAGGTGGAATTTGGTATCTTCCAGTGTTCTTCTTACATGGAATCATTTGTTCATTTCTCCTGTGGAGATTAAAAAACTACAAACTTCACATTCTTTACCATAAAAATTTCCAATTTTTAAAATTCTTATATTAGTCCTGGATTTCTATGAGTCTTCGGTTTCCTCATTTGCCCCTGGCTGTCATCATCCTATATAAAATCAGGGATGGTTGGCATCCTAATTGGCAGCTACCAGGAAACGGAAACTGAGAGAAGATAGGATTCTAAGGGTGCCACTGCCTGGAAAATCTTGTTAGATAATGATAGAAGTTAGGAGCATTGATACCAACACACACGTTTTTCACTTATTGAGGTCTAAGTTTTGGGCCATCCAATTATCCTGCTCTTTACCTTGTTGCCACAAAAATGTTCTTGCTGGGTGAATCGGAATTTATGAATTACCTATCAGTCAAGCAATTGATGATTATTATATAAATTATTAATATTTTATTAAATAGCAATTCTAATAGTTCATGTGATTAATTCTTAACCAGCTAATTAATTTTAAAAGGCAAAAAGAATCTTAGATGAAATATTCCAGAGATGTCCCAAGACATTAGATACCCTACGCTGAGAAGGCAAGTTTTCTTGTCCCACGAGCCAGGCTAGCCCCAGGGACCCTAAACTGGGTCTTTTCACTTAAATTCTGTTGCAGCATTTTGCGATTATAACCTGATCTGGTACAATGACCATTCCACTCTTCCACTCCCTAATTTTTTTTTTTTTAAGAAGGATAAAAACCCCCTTGCTCATCATACTAGTGTCTTATGTATAAATGGTTATCAAGGTTTGTGCCTTCGTAGGGACTTGAAGAGGGCAAAGCTGTTCAGTCATACAACAAAATCGGTCATCCCCACAGCCCTAGTGGGATGTCAGCATTATCCTTTCCATGTTTTGGCCTGGGAAATGGAGTTGCAAGGAAGCTAGGTTTGGAGTAACTTGTATCCCTGGGGTGATGAAAGTGACTGCAAGACAAGAAGCCCAGTTCATAGCCCAGCGTCCCTGATGGACGGGCCTCACTGCTACTGCAGTAGGACAAAGTAGACTCTGAAGAGTCTTCACAATAGCAAAAGGAAGCAACTGTAGGACTTGCTTTGGTGGCCTTGGGGGAGCCACGATGGCTGCAGTCAGACACATTTAAGCTTGATGCAAGCAGTTGCGGGCTGAGTGGCCAGTATAAACTGAAGTGAACTTTCAGGACCCACCTTCTACATTAGACAGCATTTGGACTCAAACACACTGCCATAGAGGCGTGTGCTGTCTGATGAAAAAAGCACTACCCTTGTGAACAGAAGAATAGCCCAGGGTCCTGCACCTGCTTCTCACCCACTGATTAAACTTGGACAAGGTAATCATAGACCCTGAGCCCCCATGCATAAAATGGCATAACACGCCCCCACCCCAACATACATCACCAGGCTGGTGAAATGCAGGAAAGCCACATTTTAGGGGGAGTTTATTAGCTAGGGTGGTTTAGACACACAGGCAGGGAATTAGTTCTTAAGAACGTAACCGAGGGCTTGTGCTCTTGTATAAGAAATACTTTGTTTGAACTAGTTCTACCTTCACAGAAGATCATGTCATGCAGCCGAAAAGTTAAAAGGGTTATAAGGGATAATGCTGGCTGCAACCATCAATGTGGCCCCATTGAGAGCAGGATGAGAACGTTTACAGATGGAGACAGACACCATCTCACTGGCAATTGAATTAGAATCATCAGCTTAGCTCGCTTCTGGTCCGGTCACAGATTAATCTAAATGGCACCGCAAGGAGACATCATTTTTTAAGCAGTTTGGGATTAGAAAAGGTCACACTTCTGAGAGCGCTCCAGGGAGAAACACAGTGGTACCCTTGTCTTCTGGATTCTAGCTTACCCTGGTTTTGTTTGCACTGCATAAAGTCAGGTCAAGCAGTACGCCTCAAATAACTTGGATTTTTGACAACTACGCCTTCCTTCATGCCTGCCTTCCCGCCCTCCCTCTTTTTATTCCTTTCTGTCTCCTACCTCCCTCCCTTTCTTCCTTCTTTGAATTACAGCCTCTGGTTCATTGGATTTGGAAACAAAATTAATATCATTTGCAGATTGCAAAGTATTATTCATCAAAACTCAGGTTTGGCCGAATTAAATGGCCACAAACAAACTACAGTCTTTGCCCTGGGAGGAAAGGTGCTTTGATCATTGTCTCAGCCACAAGAAGCAAACACATTCTCGGGTTTAGCTGACATGTCCCATAGAGACCCCATCCTTTTCTTCACTTTCTGGCACATGGATGTATTAGTTACTTAGCTTTTTCTCATGTAACTTGTAAAACCTTCTCTAAGTGGCTTTAAAAAATTGATGGGTCTCACTTTGTTGCCCAGGCTGGAGCGTGGTGGTGCGATCATGGCTCTCTGCAGCTTCAAACTCCTGGGCTCAAGGGATCATCACATCTCATCCTCTCGAGTAGATGGGACTACAGGCGCGCACGACCATGCCTGGGTTCTAAGGGGCTCTTTTCAGTTTTCGTTTCTTTTTTTTCTTTTTTTGAGATGGAGTCTCGCTCTGTTGCCCAGTCTGGAGTGCAGTGGCGCGATCTTGGCTCACTGCAACCTTTGCTTGAACCCCCCAGGTTCAAGGAATTCTTGTGCCTCAGCCTTGCCAGTAGCTGGGATTACAGGCACATGCCACCATGTCCAGCTAATTTTTGTGTTTTTAGTAGAGACAGATTTCACCATGTTAGCCAGGCTGGTCTCAAACTCCTAGCCTCAAGTGATCCACCCGCCTCGGCCTCCCAAAGTGCTGAGATTATAGTGTGAGCCACCATGCCCAGCTCTTTGCAGTTTTCCAATCTTTACTTTCAACTGGAGCACATTTCTCAGCGGCAGCTTTTGCTGTAGCAAGCAGTGTCGACAGCATCCCTCTGGCAGACGACTTCCTTGAGCTGGCTTCCTCAACCTCAGCACAACCAACTACTTACATTTCGGGTGGGACAGTTCCTTGTGTGGGGGCTGTCCTGTACATTGCAGGGTGTCAGTGGCATCCCTGGCCTCCACTAGATGCCAGTAGCACCCCCTGCCCCAGTCATGACAACCAAAAATCTCTCCAGACATTGCTAATTCAGAAAAGAGTTCCTTTTTATTTTTAAAGAGCTAGGTTTTTGTTGCTGTTGTTAGAAGAGCTTTACAACTCTGTCATCTTAATAGATTAATTTTCTTAGGAAGAAAAACCATGACTGAGATATTTAGCTTCTTTATAATTCAAAATTCACTCAATCATTTATTCACTCATGTTATCAACTGTGGGGGCAGCAAAATTCCACTTCCATACTCTTAGGGTCCTGACTGGGCTGGAGAATTTAACTGACATAAGACAGATGAACAGGAGGAAAGCATGCGCATTTTTAAATACAAGTTTTATGTAGCACAGGCACCCTCATAAGGAAACAAAGACCTCAAGAAGTAGTCAGTTACAGATATACTGAATTGGACCAAGAATAGTAAGTTGTGAAGAAGCAACTAAATGATGTGGGGAGGCTTAAAAGGTAAGAGTTATTTTCACAAGGTTGGTACAGAATTCTTTCCATCTTGACTTCTCAGCCTTGAAAATAAGACCGTTGCATCTTTCACATAGGGATCTCGTCTTTTCCTTTTAACAAACGGCGTGAAGGTCAAAGTGATCGTCTTGCACCTGCTATTTTTCAGGTGGCTTTAACTTAGTGTCAATACGCCCGAGTGGTGTAATTTCACTCCTTCACAGCCAATGTTCATTGGTCATTAACTAGGTTCCAGACTCCTCACTTGACTTTGGAGACACACGCAGCTTTGAGAATAAAACAGACATAGGTTGTCTTGTGTCCCTGCATTTATTTTATTTTTTAAAGATAGGGTCTCACTCTGTCACCTGGGCTGGAGTGCAGTGGTGCCATGATAACTCACTGCACCCTTGAACTCCTGGGCTCAAGTGATCCTTCCACCTCGGCCTCCCAAAGTGCTGGGACTACAGGCAGGAGCCGCCACACATAGAGCAGTGGGGAAGAAGTTAAACAAGGGATTCCAGGAGAGAAGTGCCGTGTTGGTAAAGAATGCCCACATAGCTGTGGGAGCCCAGTGAAGGACATGAGGCCCAGCCTGGGGTGGGTAGGAATTATCAACCTACCTTTCTGGTTTCCATGAGGTCCTGATGTACAGAGCTTGGCATACTGCCAAGTCCTTGAATGCCCATTTCCCATTCCTCCTGCCAGCCTTGATGTAGAAGCCCTTCTCCCGCTTTCTGGAGGCCTGCATTATCTCTGGTGTCTGAGGTCACCGGTTGCAGTGCTCAGTTTAAAACAGCAGAGAGCAGCTTCAGATCATGACTGGGCAGAGGCTGAGTCAGCCTGCAGGATAACTGGCTCCCAGCAGAGGTGCTAAGGAAGCCTGGTATGGGCCAACAGACCAAGCAGGCCCTCCTTCCAAGCCTTGGCCAACAGGAACCCCCGTTTCCTGGCTTTCAGCCCTCAAAGAAACTGCCTGGGTCTGTTTTGAAAGATCTTGAGTTGGCTGAAAGGGACATTTTCCCCATAACTGGCACTGGTTGTCAAGCCTGCTGGGTCCAGCAGGAGGAATGCCATCTCTTTTATCTCACCTTCTTTGTTAAGAGGATGGGCTGGCAGGGAACCGCTTTGCAATTATCTTGTTTAAGATGAGCAGAGGAGATAGTTGCTCCCTGCAGGGATAACCCAGGTCCCCAAGCCATCTCCTTTTACCAGCAAATAAATGAGCATTATTCTAGCCCATGGCCAGGGTGAGAGGAGGCTTGGTTGACTGGACACAGTGGCCTGGCGTCTCATTCTCCCTATCAAATCCTATCAAAGCTTCTCTGTTCTCAGCTTCTTTCTCTTGGGCAAAAGAGGTAAATTGCAATAATTTGTTCGGAAGGGGTGCTAATGGATGGCCCTCAGTTGATTTCTCATTATCTACTCTTCCCCAAATCACCTAGCTGGTATCTCTGTGAAAGCAAGCCCTTCTCTACTTGAACTGAGGACTAAAGGAAATATATTTGTCCATATAATAGGGCTTTTATCCAAGAAGCATTTCTCAAAGTGTGGTCCAAGACCACCCCTCTCTGTAACTACTCATAAAAATACGGATTTCCTTCAGCTCATCTACATTGCCACAAATGACAGGATTGTATTCTTTTTCATGGCCAGATTTGTATTCCGTGGTATAGTACACTTTCTTCATCCACTCATCTATTGATGGACACAGGTTGATACCATATCTTGGCTATTGTGAACAGGGCTGCAATACACATGGGAGTGCAGATATCTCTTTGGAAAATGCATTTCCCTGCCTTTCCTTTGGATATATACCCAGTAGTGGGATTACTGGATCATATGGTAAGTGAAATAAGCCAGGCACAGAAAGGTAAATACCACATGTTCTTACTTGTATGTGGAAGCTAAAAACATTGAGCCTATAAAAGTAGGGAATAGGCTGGGCGCGGTGGCTCACGCCTGTAATCCCAGCACTTTGGGAGGCTGAGGCTGGCAGATCACGAGGTCAGGAGATCGAGACTATCCTGGCTAATACAATGAAACCCCTTCTCTACTAAAAATACAAAAAATTAGCCAGGCGTGGTGGCACGCACCTATAGTCCCAGCTACTCCGGATGCTGAGGCAGGAGAATCATTTGAACCTGGGAGACAGAGCTTGCAGTGAGCCAAGACTGTGCCACTGCACTCCAGCCTGGGTGACAGAACGAGACTCCGTCTCAAAAAGAAAAAAAAAAAAAGGAAAAAAAAGGTAGAGAGTAGAACTGTGGCTACTAGAAGCTGGGAAGGATGATGGGGAGAGGAGGATAGGGAGAGGCTGGTTAACTGATACAAAATTACAGCTACATGGGAGGAATAAGCTATAGCACTCTATGGCCCTGTAGTTAATAATTTGTTTTCAATAATGGTTTCAAATATGAGAGAATTTTGAATGTTTCCAGCATAAAGAAATAATAAATATTTGAGGTAATGAATATGCTGATTACTCTGATATGAACATTATACCTTTGTATACATGTATCAAAATATAATATGTACCCCATAAATATGTACAATTATATGTCAATTACAAATAATTTTCAATTTTAAAAATATGGATTTCCACTGTTTGGCAGCGTCTACTAGAATCAGACATATGCCTATCCTGCACCCATCAATTCCATGGCTAAGAATGTACAGGAGAATGGAGGGTTTATGCCCAGCCAAAGATATGGTTAGGAATATTTGAGCGGCACTGTTCAATAGCCCCAAACTGGAATCAATCTAGACGTGCATCAACAGGAGAATGGAGGAGCAAACAGATTGTGGTTTATCCATATGGGGCGATAAAAGTGAAGGAACTACCAATACAGACAACATGATTCATCTCATAAACATGACATTGAGCAGGAGAATCCAGACATAAGAGTATCGGTTGTGTGATTCCATTTATAGGAAGCTCAAGAACAGGCTCAACTACTCCGTAGTGCCAGAAGTTAGAATAATGTTAACCTGGAGTGGGGCTGGGAGTTACTGACTGGGAAGGGGCATCAAGGAGCCTTTTGGGTTATTTGAAATGGTCAATATCTTTATCTGAATGGTGATTACACACGTACTTACATATGTAAAAATGCACTGAACTCTATACTTAAGATCTATAAACTTTACTCTCTGTAACACACACACACACACACACACACACACGCACTTCCCAGCCTTATTCCAGACCTACCAAACCCAAATCTCTCTACAACTCTGCATTTTGCATCCTTGATGGTGCCAATGCACGTTGACTACCGGGGTTGCAGGTGGTGCGATTGTGAGGGGGTGCTTTTGTCAACCCCCAAATCACACCAAACCCCATTTCCCATCTGGGGTGGAACGTCACAAGATTTTCATACATCAGTCTCTAAGGGAATAAGATTGGTGTGAGATTTCCCACCTGTTAAGATTATGGACAAGGACCCTGTGAACAAGATTGTCACAGTCCCCAACAAGACAGAAGCCACACTGTTATGGAAATACAGTTAGCCAACACTTTCACTTCCTTTACATTGAAAATTTTAAACATTTCTATCCTTTAAACATTTTGTGGACAAACATGTATTTTAAACTTATAATCGGTCTATATGTAATGTTTGATTCTGTCCCTTTGTCTCTGGGTGTGACATCATCCCATGTTCAGCGGTATTAACAAGAGGAGGCAGGACATGTTTGTCAAATGTCTAGAATATGCAAGACTACTGTATTTAGTCATCTCATTGGAGCCTTAAAACAAACCTACGAGCAAAAAATGAGGCTCATAAGGATTAAGCAACTACTGCAAAGGTACACAGCAAATAGGTATGTAATGGGGATTTGATCCTGATCTAACACCACAGAAAACTCTGGTGCTAAGAGTTTAACCGGATTCCAACTTTATTTTTGTTTTAATTTATGGCCATGAGTTACCTCTGTCATTAAAAACTATGAGTAAACCTCATCTTAAAATATCTGCATCTCACCCAACAAGTAAACCATTATTTAGTTATTCCCCTAATTTTGACATTATCTCCATGTTTGCCAATCAAATGTCTTGATAAATGTGTTTCAACATAAACCTTGTATTTAGGATTAATACATTAGGAGAGATTATTACAAATGGAATAACTAGGACAAAGACTATGCACATTTGAAAGACAGGAATAATTTTACCAAAGTGCTCTCCAAAAATATTCTATTAATTTGTGTTCCTTTCAACGGTGAGCCTGTCTCATCCCACCCTCATCAACTTAAGACATCATAACTTGAAACAAACTTTGCTAGTGTGGCACTGCAATTCAATTTGCATGAGTGAGTTTGGTCATTTTTTTTGAGACGGAGTCTCGCTCTTGTCCCGTAGGCTAGAGTGTGATGGCGCAATCTTGGCTCACTGCAACCTCCGCCTCCCAGGTTCAAGCGATTCTCCGGCCTCAGCCTTCCAAGTAGCTGGGATTACAGGCGTAAAAAATTAACCATGCCTGGATAATTTTTGTATTTTTAGTAGAGACGGGATTTCACCATGTTGGCCAGGCTGGTCTCTAACTCCTGACCTCAGGTGATCTACCTGCCTCAGCCTCCCAAAGTGCTGGGATTACAGGTGTGAGCCACCACGCCCAGACGAGTTTGATCATTTTTAATGTATTTATTATTTGTCTATGTTTTTCCTTACGTAAATGTCTTAGGCTTTGAAGTGTGAACTCTTCATATATGTATTCAGGAGCTCGTACTATTTTATATGTGTCATAAATACACGTCATGGATTCAGTTTTGTTTTCTAATAATGTTTAGGTTGCTGACTGGTAAAATGAGTTCAATCTTTATGTAGTCAAATCTATCAGTAAATTTCTTCATGACTTTTTCTTTCTTTTAAACTTAGAAATCTTAGAAAATTAATTACCAAGTCAGAAGAATAGTCACGTTTATTTTCTTTTGTATTGTGATTTTACTTTCTCCTTATCCATCAATCAACCATGAATGTGGAAGTGTGTGGATGTGTGACACTGTGTGTATAACTGTGTGTGTGCAGCCAGAAGTGCACTGCGAGGTGAAGATTCAACTAGATTTTAACTTGCTACTTCATTGAAAAGTCTTTTTTAAAAAAACTATGATGTCACAATTAATTTATAGTAATTTTTTTCAAGATATTTTGTCATTACTATCTGTTTTTCAAGGTTAACTTCAAAATTACATTTTCAAGTTTAAAATTACCCCATTGACCTTTTAAAAAATTGCTACTTACGTTTGTGATTGATATTCATATTTTCAAAGCAAAGCATATTCTGTTTAGTGATAATAGGTATTAAATCTATAAAGAAAAGCAAAGGAACGATCAAAACAAAAATCAGGATAGTGCTTGCTTCTGGGGAGGAAAGAAGAAACTGTGATTAGGAAGGGTTCATGAGGGAGTCTAAAGTGTTGGTAAAAATCTATTGCTTAACTTAAGTAGTGGCCATATTATTTATCTTTGGTGAATAATAAGATTACAAATAATTTAGCAACTGAAGCAATAGATGTTTATAATCTCACATTTTCTATGGGTCAGGACTCTGGGCACAGCTTAGCTGGGGCCACTGCAAGGCTACGATCAAGACGTTGGTTGGTTGGGCTGCAGTTTTATCTGAGGCTTAACTGGGGAAGGATCAGCCTCCAGGCTCATGTGGTTGTCAGCACCATTTTGTCTCTTGCCTGCTGAGGACTGGAGGCTGCCCCTCAGTTTCCTGCTACATGGCTACCACATAAGGAGACTTACATGGTA
Organism: Macaca mulatta; assembly: GCF_049350105.2. Classification (NCBI taxonomy): domain Eukaryota; kingdom Metazoa; phylum Chordata; class Mammalia; order Primates; family Cercopithecidae; genus Macaca; species Macaca mulatta. The sequence continues at coordinate 9,171,462 of NC_133410.1, read as the reverse complement.
TCTTGCTTCTTTATAGCCAGCAAGGGACAGAGTCTCCAGCAAGACTCATGTTATAATCTTTTTTTTTTTTTTTTTTTTTTTTGACTCTCACTCTGTCTCTCAGGCTGGAATGCAGTGGCATGATCTTGGCTCACTGCAGCCTCCACCTCCCAGGTTCAAGCAAATCTCCTGCCTCAGCCTCCCAATTAGCTGGGACTACACCACCACGCTTGGCTAATTTTTGTATTTTTTTAGTAGAGTTGGGGTTTTGCCATGTTGGTCAGGCTGGTCTTGAACTCCTGAACTCAAATGATCCACCCACCTCAGCCTCCCGTGGTTATGGGATTACAGATGTGAGCCACCGTACCCAGCCAAGACTCATGTTACAATCTTATGTGACATAACACATAATCACATGTGTGGAATACCTACATCCCCTCACCTTTACCATCCTGCGTATGACTAGAGGCAGGTTACATATTCTGCCCACACTCACAGGCAGGGGATCCCAGAGCACAAGAGTTTCAGATTTCAGGGGCTCTGTGCTCATTTACATGTGTTTATTTATTTGTTAATTGTACACATACTTGATAGGTATTTCTAAACCTATGATAGGTTTCACAATTTAGATATTTTAAAACTGTGAAATAATTATTTTAACTGATTAATTTAGATCTGAGTGCACCCACATACATCCAAGCAAAAAGGATCTCACTACCATCGATGTGTGAGTCTTAAATAAAATCTAGAACTGACTCAGGTACCCAGGATGACTGATTTCTCACTTCTGAGATATTGGCAGTTGCCATGAACTCAGAAGGCACTCTTTATATTGTACTTGGAATTTTTCAAATTGTTTAGAAATTACTTCCATGCCCAACTTTGATTTGGAAAAAAAAAGAGGAATTATTTTAATCTATAGGTAATTTAAAAAGAAATAAAATTTTTATAACATTTATGATGTACACAGACCGTATCTCCGAAGGTTGAATCTTCTTTGACCCCTTAATAAAGTTTAGTAGTTTTATTCATTCACGTACTACATCTTTCATGCCAAATTTTTCCTACGTTTTATTTTTGTTCCTATTGTGAATGGGCTCTTTATTTTTAGATTTCCATGGACTGGGGCTATTAACCAGGAACATGACTAAGTTTTGGATATGCACCAAGTATCTTGGCACTGTGCTAAACTACCATTAATTTTCCAAGAGTTTGTATTTTTTCTTTTTTTTTTTTTTAGGGTTTCTACGAACACAATGGCGAGATCTGGAAACTATGCCAGTTCTTGTTTCCTCCATTTCAGTGGCCATAACCTTGATTTACGTCTCAGGGAAGCAAGTTCCATAAAAAACTTTAGCTGTCAGACTCGAACATCTCAGACTGTCAGTTTCTACTGTAGGCCAGTCACTTAACCTCTCTGTGCCTGTTTCCTCATTTGGAACGTGGAGCCGTCATGGAATCTTCCTCATCGGGTTATTGTGAGGATTAAATAAGACAATACCTGCTTTAGCACAGTGTCCAACTCAAAGCTCAATACGTTCATTGATAAAGCAACATCATTGTTATATTTTAATAGGAACTTAAAAATGAAAGGGAGGAGACCCCCAAGTTATTAATACCGTGCTGGGTGGCAGGAGCAGGCAGCAGAGGACAGTGACACCTTCCAGGTCTCCTTCCTCCTGGGGGGACAGGTCTGGGCTCATTCTAGGCAGCATGTTATTTATCAAGAGCTTCAGGGAGGCGAAATGGCAGTCCCAGCATCCCATTACTAACTCAAATCCAGCCCACCTCTCTGTAAAGCCCATGCTCACCTCCCCAAGTCACCATCCTGGAGGGATTTACTCGGCCCAGAGCTTCTCAACCCTGGCTGCACGTAGGAACGCTGCAGGGTCTCTAATAATCTCTATCGATGCCTGACCCCACCTCGGACCAAATGACCCTGACGCTCTGAGGGTAACTTGACCTCAGCATCTTTTCACAGCTCCCCATGTGGTTGTCATGACCAGGAATGAGAACCACAGGTGGCCTCACTCCGGCATCTATAACACTGACGTTTCAGGCAGTAACCATGGAAACCTGGCCCAAATTCTAGATGAACTCACACACACCCCTCTCTTAGTAATAAATGAATTTGTCCATTACTGCCTATGATGGTTATTTTTAATGTATCAACTTGGCTGGGCCACGGTGTTCAGATATGTAGTCAAACATTAATCTGGATGTTTCTGTGAAGGTTTTTTTTTTTTTTTTGAATGAAACTCACATTTAAATCTGTGGATTTTGAATAAAGCGAATTGCCCTGCATAACGTGAGCTGGCCTCATCCAATCAGTTGAAGGCCTTGCTAGAACACAGACTGACCTTACCCTAAGCAAGAAGGAATTCTGCCAGCAGATAACCTTTGAATTTGGGCTATGGGTCTTCCCTGCAACTCCAGTCAATCTTACAGATTTCGGATTTACCATGTTTCCACAATCATGTGCACAAATTTTCTTCTTTGAGACAGAGTCTCACTCCTATTGTCCAGGCTGGAGTGCAGTGGCACAATCACAGCTTACTGCAGCCTCCACTTCCTGGGCTGAGGTGATTCTCACACCTCAGCCTCCGCAGCAGATGGCACTACAGGTGCACTCCATCACACCTGGCTGATTTTTTTGTATTTTTTGTAGAGATGAGGATCTCACTATGATGTCCAGGCTGGTCTAGAACTGTGCTCAAGTGATCCTCCCTCCTTGGCCTCCCAAAGTGCTGGGATTACAGGTATGTGCTGCTGCACCTGGTTGTGTGCATCAATTTTTAAAAATAAATCTGTCTGTACACACACACACACACACACACACACACACACCATGTTGGTTCCATTTCTCTGGAGAACCCTGAGGAAACACTGCCATGATAAAACCTGGCATCTTACTCAGCATAGTCATAAACAAAGCATCCAACTTATATTAGTCTGTTTTCACACTGCTGATACAGTCATACTCAAGACTGGGAAGAAAAAGAGGTTTAATTGGACTTACAGTTCCACATGGCTAGGGAGGCCTCAGAATCATGGCGGGAGGAGAAAAGCACTTCTTACATGGTGGTGGCAAGAGAAAATGAGGAAGAAACAAAAGCAGAAACACCTGATAAATTTATCAGATCTTGTGAGACTTATTCACTATCACTAGAGTAGCATAGGAAAGACTGGCCCCCAGGATTAAATTACCTCTCCTTGGGTCCCTCCCACAACACGTGGGAATTCTGAGAGATACAATGCAAGTTAAGATTTGGGTGGGGACACAGCCAAACCATATCACCACTCGTGCTTCTTTTGAAAACCCTGAGTAGACAATGAGTGTCATAGAAGCACAGGATAGTCAACCTTGCCGGAGGCAATACAGACCACCTGGTGTAACTAAAATAGAACCCTAGAGTTAGAAATAACTCTTGGGGCTATGATGCCCCCCAGGGGACATTTGGCAATGTCTGGAGACATTTTTGGTTGTCACAACTGAATGGGGGTGCCGCTGGCATCTGGTGGGCACAGGTGACGGACACTGCTCAGCATCCTAGAGCGCATAGGACAGCCCCTGCAACAGAAGCATCGAGTGTAAAATGTCACGGTGCCAAGGCTGAGAAACTCCGTGTTAGGAGGAGGAAACACTTCCTCATTGTGGAAACTAACTTCTCATCTCACAAAAGGTGATTGGGATCTCACAAGAGGCGATTTGGATGGAGCCCTAAAGAGGCAACAAGAACCTTTTTGTGTTTTTTGTGGAGATGGGGCCCCATTATGTTGCCGAGACTGGTCTCAAATTCCTGGGCTCAAGTGATCCTCCCACCTCAGCCTCCCAAAGTGCTGGGATTACATTGTACCTGGCCAATAGGAACCTTTTTGATGAACTGGAAAAAGAGCTTGGGGGAAAATATTACTGGAAAGGCCAGGACACATTGGAGAAATTCTTTAGAAACCAACTTTACCTTGGAGGTAGGACCAGGAGTCCAGCCAATGGGAGCTTCGTGGACATGAATGTGTGGCTTAAATTACGTTTCTATGTGGGCATGAAATCAGATGCTCTGCCCATGAAGCGTTCTAGCACCAAGTCAGTGCAAGACCCGAGGTGGTGAGGGGCCATCTGTGTTTTCTTGCTGCAGCTGTTGTTGTTTTAAATACCAGGAGCAGTCTGATAACTTTCTGGGGGAGCGCAATACAGAGAACTAGGATGCCAGACTGGCTGTCTCTCTGCTAAGAATTATCCTATTGTTCTGACTATAAGATGTGCATGACTTCACATTTTAACCTCTCGAAAATTGGGACACGTCCAGGCAGTAGCAGTCATGTGTGATGTTCAGAACACAATGCCTCGTTTCCTCGGTAAAGTTTACTAAAAGAGTTCATGAGTAAGTGGGAAAAATGAATTAGGTACTAAACAAATAATACTTTTGTTTCTTCATTTGTAAGTGGAGAGATTACAACAAAGCTGTATGAATTCATTGGGATGACATGGTCAAGTGATTGAAAAAGATTAAGTTTCCTTTGATGTTCTTCTCTCTTGCTTGCCTTACATCTCAAAGGATGTTTCTCGGATGACATTAAAAACAAAGAAAAATGGAAAAGTAGCGCTCCCTTGAGATGAATGTACCTTAACCTCAGGAAAACACTCAACCAGAGGCACAGAAGCGGGTTGGACAACACGTGGCTCCAGGGGCATGTGAATTTCCAGTTGAGCATTTTAATGTATGACCGATTCCATATGAGGCAAGTGCAATGTGGCTACCTTGAATCAAACTAGTGAGTCCTCTGTCTATCCTAGTAGGGACACGAGAAAGGAGAGGGCAGATGTGGCTCCACTCAATGGCATGGATGGGCTTGGGCCCCCTGGGCACCACACACTAGGACAGACGCAGAGGTTACAGGGGCCCTGGCTGATGTGACAGAGTCCCTCGCTATTGTCTCCATTCATTCACTTATTCATTCCTTCCGCAAATCATTGTTAGTGCTGAATTCGTTTCCTGTGGCTGCTGTAACAAATTCCCACAAACCTGGTGGCTTAGACAGCACAGGTTCATTGTCCTACAGCCCTGGAGAAATTAGAACTGCGTCTCACTGGACTAAACTGAGGACGTCAACAGGGCTGCTCCTTTCTAGAGGCTCTGGTTGAGTCCGTTTCTTTGCTTTTTTTTAGAACTTCTAGGGGCTCTCTGGGTTTCTTGGCCTGCGGTTTCTTCTAGCTTCAAAACCAGCAAGGGTGAGCTGGGTCCTTTCCATGTCATATCTGACACATCTCTCTGACTCTCTTTTGTCTCCTCTCCCACCTTTTTTTTTTTTTTTTTCTTTTGAGACACGGTCTCACTCTGTCACCTAGGCTGGAGTGCTCGGCCCTCATGGCTCACTGCTGCCTTGACCTCCTGGGCTCAAGTGATCCTCTCACCTCAGCCTCTGGATTACCTAGGACTACAGGCCTGCACCACCATGCCCAGATAATTTTTAAAGTTTTTTAGGGACAGGGTCTCTGTATGTTACCCAGGCTGGTCTTGAACTCCTGGCCTCAAGCAATACTCCACCTTCTAAATGCTAGAGTTACAGGCATGACCACCAGGCTGAGCTCATCTCCTGCTTTTAAAGGCCCTTGTGATGACAGTGGATCCATCCAAATAGAACAAGATGATCTCCCTGTTTTAGGGTTAGCCAATTTACAACACTCATTCTCTCAGCCACCTTAATTTCCCTTTGCCATGTAAAGTGACATATTCACAGCCTCCTAGGACTCAGATGTGGACATTTTTGGGAGCAGGTGGGAAGCACTAACATGCCTGTCCCACCAGTTCCTAGACTGTGCCAACATTGTGCTAATCACACATGGGGCAGATCAGAGGTGGTCTCTCCTCCCACAGCGAGTATGCATTCTAGAGAGGAAGACAGCTCTCCAAGAGTAGCTATATATATCAAGTAGTAATAAATGATACAAGAAGACATCATATGGTCCAGGGATAGAGAGTTAAGGGGTGTAGTGTGGTGGTTTTTGAGAGCATGGTCGTGGAAAGCTTTTCTGTAAAGATGATAACGGAGCAGAAACCTGGGTGTTGAGAAGGAGCCTCTGATCTGGGGCAGAATAATCCAGGCAGAGGGGAAAGCAAGAGCAAAGGCCCTGAGGCATGCACAAGGAATTGCCAGAAAGCCAGCCGTGTTGCCGGGGCAAGGTGAAAAGCGCGGGTAAGGGAAGGGAGATGATGGTGGCGAAAGCAGAGATCAGATTACTGGGACATTATGGGCCAAGTGGTTTGGGGTTTGTTGTTGTTGTTGTTGTTGCTGTTGTTGTTGTTTTTTGAGACAGAGTCTCACTCTGTCATCCAGGCTGGAGTGCAGTGGTATGATCTCAGCTCACTGCAGCCTCCACCTCCCGGGCTCAAGCAATTTGCCTGTCTCAGCCTCTCGAGTAGCTGGGGTTACAGGCACACACCACGACGCCTGGCTAAGTTTTGTATTTTTAGTAGAGACGGGGTTTTGCCATGTTGGCCAAGCTGGTCTCGAACTCCTGACCTCAGGTGATCCACCTGCCTTGCCCTTCCAAAGTGCTGGGATTACAGGCTTGAGCCACCACTCCCGGTCCCTGGGTTTTAATTCTAAGGAAAATGGGAAGCCACTGGAGGGCTTTAGGAAGGATGGCAGCATGCTCTGATTGACGCTGAAAATAATCACCTCTGTTGCTGAGTGCGATCGGTTTGTCGGGGGCAAGGGTGGAGGCCGTGAGAGCTGGTGCGGAGGCATCTTGGCTGACTGAGGGTACAGTAATGAAAACAGGCAGCCACGGGATCTGTTTTGTAGTGGAACCCATAGCGCTGCAGACAGAGTACATGTCAGGTGAGAGAAATATGGAGGGATCAGGGAGGATTCGACTCTGCCTGAGCCAACAAAGTCTCCTTAAAGGGAGGGGCTGGTTAGCCTGGAGCAGAGACCGTTCGGATCAGGGATTCACCAACACTCTCTTGAAACGCCTGAATGCCTGTCATGGGGGAACATATTTTCTTGATTCTCTCCGCCCTTAGATGTGAAAACAAAGCCCAAATGAAGGACAGATAAAGAGAAGGAGATGTCAGCTAACCTAGACATCTCATATTGGAAGTGGCATGAGCTGCGGGGCCAGAGGAAACAGCATGCAACCCTGACTCTGCTGTTCCAGTGCTGGAATTGGGACAGGTTATCTGAAGTCTCTGACATGACATTTCATTATCTCTAACACGACAGAGGTAATGTTATTATAATACTAAAAACAACAGCAAACACTTACATCGCTGTGATTTGTGATATGATAAGAAGTATATTTTGATCTCTGCTCTCAGTTCCTGAGATAGGAGTCCTAAAACCCTAGTACATAGGGGTGCTAGGAGAATCTTTTGTTCTAATCGATTTGGTCTTTGCCTCTTGGTTCCTGACACACAGCTCCTAAATCCCTTGGCATTTCCAGGGTGATAGGAGCATTTCCTGTTCTAATGATGTGACTCTCGGTGGGCTCCTCGATAGCCTCAGGGTGGGGGGTGGTTGCCAGGGGAACCAAGCATGTGAGTAGAGGGTTGGAACTTTCATCCCCACCCTTTGAGGAGAGGAGATGGGCTGGAGGTTGAGTTGATTACCAATGGCAGTGATGTCATCAATCATGCCCATGTAAGGAAGCCTCCATAAAAACCCAAAGGGACAGGGTTTGGAGAGGTTGCAGGCAGCTGAACACGTGGGGATGCCTGGAGGTGGGGAGGCGCCACCAGTAAGGGCCTGGAAGCTCCCTGTCCCCTCCCCACACCTTTTCCCATGCATCTCTCCCATCTGGCTGCTCATCTCTATCCTTTGTAACATCCTTTATAATAAATGGGTCGTCGTAAGTCAAGTATCTCCCTGAGTTCTGTGAGCCGCTCTAGCAGATTAATCAAACCTGAGGAACGGGTCACAGGAAACCCCAATTTATAGCCAGTTAGTTGAAAGTACAGGTCACAACCTAGGGCTTGTGACTGGCATCTGAAAGAGGGGAGTCTTGTGGGACTGAGTCCTTAACCTGTGGGATCTGACGCTCTCTAGGCAGACTATGGCAGAACTGAATTGAATTGCAGGACGCCCAGCTGGTGTCTGCTGGAGAATTAGTTGCTAGTGAGGAGAAATCCTCATGCACTTTTGGTGACCAGAGGTGAGTGGTGTCTGTGGGAAACTAGGAGAGACCGATTGGTTCTTCCTGTCTCTCACAATAGCGCTTTTAACGTGTGAAACACCGTTCTAACAGCTGTGTGTGTGGAAACTCATTCCTTACAGCCGCCTGAGGACACAGGTGCTCCTATCATCGCCATTTAGAAAGCAGGCGCAAGGAAGTTGAGTTCTTTGCTTAAGGTCAAACAGCGAGTATAGGGCACTGTCATCATACATCATACAATCATCTCTACAAGATACAGACTGCCTGTCCTTCGCCTCCACCTGTCAAACACATCAATCAAAACATGACGTGTGACATTATTAACTGTTTTGTGATGACACAATACTATTTAGTTTCAGGATCAAAATTCAGCAAGCTCTCAAAGTCTGGAATTGTGGCTGGAAAAAAACACGTTGGCATATAGAGTGGATAAAAGGCAAGACAGTTCTGCCTTTAGAGTCTAGATTCAATCACACGAACTCACTCTATAGCCCTCAGACCACAGCTGGAATGTTTTTCCCCGATGGTGATCCCTGGGGGCTGCGGCTGACCAAGGGCCACGGCTCCTCTGCAGAAAGTCCAGGATGGCACCCTGGTGGACCCTGAAGAAAAGGCACCTCACCAGGCTGTTTGCCTCTCCTCCCTCTGGCCTCTGGCACTGCACTTCTGGTTGCATTAAACTTCGCAACCCACTGTTTTGGAAACATAGAATAAAAGGGCTTCAGTCACGTGACGGTGGCTGGTACTGTCCAGATCTGAGTGTTGCACAAGAATGTACTTTGGTAATAATTCAGCCATCCTTTTGTATGTTAAGTCCTAAGGCATCGAGGTTTTACTGAGTACTTTCTATGAGCTGAACACCACTGGGGATACAACAGTGAATAGTACGAACACAGTTCTGCCTCGTACTGAGCTTTTGTTAAGAGACAAAATGATTGTCAAGAGTGACAAATATACCATGCGCTGGCTGGAGCATGAAGGAAATGCAGATTGTCCTCCAAGTTCAATGAGAAGCACTGAGGGATGATCTGGCAGGAGGGTGATGAAGGCTGGGCTGGGAGTGGCAGCCAAGCAGGAAGAGAGATAGAGCTGAGATACAGCTTGGATCAGATTCAATACCAGAGTGATGAATGGATGAGGTTAAAAAGGAAGCAGAAGGAATCAAAGGTGATACTGAGATAAACAAGGAAGCTGGTGGGGTCATCTACTGAGATATTGAGGCAATCACAGGGCCAGTGATAAGAGAAGACTTTGGCGGAGAAACTCAGGAGTCTGTGAGTCACCACGTGGTAATGTCAGGTACACAGCTGAATATACAGGTCTGGAGCTTAGTGGAGCTGTCTGGACTAGACATTCTGGTCTAGTTTTTGTCCCCTGTAATGTAAACTACTTCTGATCTCCCTTTCTGAGAGGCATGGAATTTAAAATTCCACTTGCCAATCAGTGACTGCATTCAGTATGCCTCAGGCTGTGTTAATCTGCACTAGAACAGACACCGCATCAGGCAGCAACTGCAGTTGGAGCTACCACTTGGCTATGTTTCTAAAGTTCCAGGGTCTTCTGATAATGATCCATATAATTTTCGTAGGATCAGGCTAGTGAATCAAATAGCACATGAGAGACACCACTGCTCCGGGATGCTTCCAGACTCTGAGGATGGCACTGGCCCTTGCCATTTTCCTGGGATGCCATATCGTTCCTCCTTCTCTTAGCCAAGCAAGAGAAGATCATTCCCTATCTTGGCAGGAAGTTGAAATTCTAGGGCTCCAGTTGGTCTTTTCTACTGTAATAACTTTTACACTGCAGGTCGGGGCAGAGTGAGGGTCCTCCCGATGGCTAAGAGTGTCCTTCCTACAAATATTACGGGCCCAGGGAAATGAGCATAGGGTGGGTTTGTGGACTCAGTGCACTACCATGAGACACATCTGGGCCAGAGCTCTATTTGTTACCTGATTCCCATATGGCCAATGATAACAGGCGAGCCTGGGTGATGTTTTAGGTCCCTGGATGCTATCTTCAACCCAGACCCTCTATCCAACAGCCCTGGAAACATCTGTTACTTTCCCCTAGTGCGTGGTTACTTGAGTAAGTGGCCACAAGGTCTTTAGGGGTATTAAATGAGGGAGTCGCTACTGTCTCTACTTCATGTTTTACCTTGAGGCAAGGGGACCTGCTGTTTATGCCCTTGTATCAGGAAGTCATTGGCCAAGCCTGAGGCTGGTGGCCTGCCTGGTAAGGCTTCCTGTTGGCTGCGGGCTGTCCTGCGGAAAAGGGAGCAGCTGTGAGATTCTATCAGCACCATTCCTAGCAGGAAGGGACTGGGGTATGGACTTAACAGAGGGGCTGCAGGTGGAATATCAGTAGCATTCGCTAGTCATCTGCTGAGGGCAACGGATAGATGGGGAGGCAAGAGAATTACAGAAAACAAAGGAGGCTCAAGAAACACTTTTTAGAGAATGAGATTTTGGACAGCATGCCACCCATCTGAGCATGGCGACATGTGTTGTGATGGAATCTGCATTAGCCAGCGTTCTCTAGAGAAACAGAACCAATAAAAAGAGAGAGATACATAAATTTACTATAAGGAACTGGCTCATGAAATGGCGGTGGACTGATAAGTCCCAGGGTCTGCAGTTGGCAAGCTGAAGACCCAGGAGAGCTGACAGTGTAGCTCTAGTCTGCATCTGAAGGCCTGAGACCTAAGAGAGCCAATGGTGTAGTTCTCATCTGAAGACCAGTAGGCACAAGACCCAGGAAGGGCCCACATTTTTGTTCAAATCCAAAGGCAAGAAAAAGACCAATGATCCAGCTCAAAAACAGTTAGGCAGGAGCCATTCCCTCTTACCTGGGACAGGGTCAGCCCTTTTCTTCTAGTCAGTCCTTCAACTGATTGGACAAGGCCCACCCACATGGAAAGGCAGCCTGCTTTACTCAGTCTGCTGCTTCAAATGCTAATTTCATCCAAAAAGACCTTCACAGAAATGCCAAGAGTAGTGTTTGACCAAATGTCTGGGCACCTTGTAGTCCAAGCAAATTGATGCATACAATTAAACCATCACAAAATCCATCTTCCAGGCTGGCCTATCCACAAGGCAGAAGAGAAAGTGGGGAGTTGGAGCCATCTTGCATTGGAATTCTGTCATAAACTGTGAAGAAGGAAGGGAGGCAGAAGAGTTTAGAGTAAGGGTGGATATTAAGGTAAAATCTGGGATCTGGCTTAAAAGAGGAAAACAGAGAGGGCTGGTGAACTTGGGAGAAGCTAAAGTGTCAATGGTTCATCTCAGTCACGGAGCAAACAGAAGCAGAATTGAATGAGGTCACTAGGGTTGCTGTAATAAAGTCTCACAAACCACGTGGCTTCAAATAGGAGAAATGTATTCTCCCACAGTCCTGGAGGCCAGAAGTCCAAAATCAAGGTGCTGGCAGGGTCGTGCATCCTCTGGGTGGAATCCTTCCTTCCCTCTAGCAGCTTCTGGTGGTGTCCATGGGCCCTCGGCATCCTGTGGCTGGCAGCTGCATCACTCCAATCTCTTTCTCTGTCATCATGTGGATGACACAAGCAGAGCTCCCTGTGTGTCACAGTCTCCTTTTTATAAGGATACCAGTCATACTGGATTAGGGCCCACCCCAGTGACTTCATCTTAACTTGATTACCTCTGTAAATAGTCTATTTCCAAATAAGGGCACATACACAGGTCCCGGAGGTTAGGACTTCAACGTATCTTTTCAAGGAGACACAGTTCAACCCATAACAGGCATAAACTCTAAATGTCATGACTTACCATGTGATATGATTTGGCTGTGTGTCCCCACCTAAATCTCATCTTGAATTGTAATCCCCACACACTGGGGGAGGGGCCTGGTGAGAGGTGATTGGATCAGGAGGGCAGTTCTCCTATGCTGTTCTTGTGATAGTGAGTGAGTTCTCATGAGATCTGATGGTTTGAAAGTGTCTGACACTTCTGCCCTCTCTCCTGCCACCACGTAAGGTGTGCCTTGCTTCCCCTTTGCCTTCCTCTATAAAAGTAAATTTCAGCCGGGCGCAGTGGCGCACACCTGTAATCCCAGCACTTTGGGAGGCCGAGGCGGGTGGATCACCTGAGGTCAAGAGTTCAAAACCAGCCTGGCTAACATGGTGAAACCCCATCTCTACTAAAAATACAAAACAAAATTAGCTGGGCATGGTGGTGGGCGCCTGTAGTCCCAGCTACTCAGGAGACTGAGGGAGGAGAATCACTTGAACCCAGGAGGCGGAGATTGCAGTGAGCCGAGATTGCACCACTGCACCCCAGCCTGGGTGACAGAGTGAGACTCTGCCTCCAAAAAAAAAAAAAAAAAGTAAATTTCCTGAGACCTCCTCAGCCATGCTGAACTGTGAGTCAGTTAAATTTCTTTTCTTTATAAATTACCCAATCTCAGGCAGTTCTTTACAGCAGTGTGAAAACGGACTCATATACCATGTTGCTGTGAAAATTAAATGAAATGACAAATGATAAGGTATTTTTGAAAGGAGAAAAGCACAGCAAATTATTGTTTCCTACACTAGTTATGTCACTAGTAACAGTCTCTTGCTTGTCTTGGAATGGATAGTCATTCAGATGGAGACGATTAGTCAGGCTCAAGGTAGAGACACTTTGAGTTGGAAGATTCTGACCTATTGGCATTTCTCCATTTGAGATAGTTCCGAAGACAAATGATTACAGAAACCACAAACTCAAGGGTCTTCTGAGCCATAAATGAAATGTCATTCTTGGAATCAGCAACATGGAATGTGTTAATTACTACTGAGATGTGGAAACATGTCATGGCATTGACTGAGCTTTATTCATTCAGACCTCCTCACTTGGACTTTGTGATATTCCAACCCAGAGATTTAGTCTTTCTATAGAATTGTCTCATTAAAAGGTGTGTTTCCTTTTTTCGCTCTTTTTTTATGGTAAAAATACACAGAATTAAAATTAACCTTCTGGCCGGGTGCAGTGGCTCACGCCTGTAATCCCAGCACTTTAGGAGGCCATGGTGGGCAGATCACCTGAGGTCAGGAGTTCGAGACAAGCCTAGTCAACATGGCGAAACCCCATTTCTACCAAAAATGCAAAAAATTAGCCAGGCATGGCCGCGCGTACCTGTCATCCCAGCTACTCGGGAGGCTGAGGGGAGAGAATCGCTAGAACCTGGGAGGCGGAGGCTGCAATGAGCCATGATCAGGCCACTGCACTCCAGCCTGGGCAACAGAACGAGACTCCATCTCAAAAATAAAATAAAATAAAATAAAATAAAATAAAATAAACTTTATTAACCACTTTTATGTGTACAGTTCAGTAGTGTTGAGTATGTTTACATTATTGTGCAACAGATCTTTATAATGTTTTCATCTTGCAACTGTGAAACTATATATCCACTAGATGCTACTTCCCCTTCTCCCTTCCCTTTGGCCATTGTTAACCACCCTTCTACTTTCTATTTCTATAATTTTGACTATGTTAGATACTTCAGAGTTAAAATAAATTCCTACAGTATCTGTTCTTCTGCAGCTGGCTTCTTGTGTTTAGCATAATGTCTTTGAAATTCTTCCATGTTGTAGCATGTGACAGGATTTTTTTCTTTTTAAGACTGCATAATAGTCTGTTGTATGTATATACTATATTTTCTTTATCCATCCATCTTTTGATGGGAATCTAGGTTGCTTCCACCTGTTGGCTATTGTGAATAATGCTGTACTGAACATGGATATACAAATATCTTTCTGATATTCTGTTTTGAATTCATCTAGATATAAACCTGGAAGTGGGATTGCTGGATCATACGGTAACTCAATTTTCAATTTTATGAGAAACTTCCTTATTTTTTTTTCTGTCTTGTATTTCCACTAACAGTGCAACTTCTTCACATCCTTGCTGACACTTATTATTTTCCATTCTTTTGACAGTGGCCATCCTGATGGATGAGGTGATAACACATAATGGTTTTGATTTACATTTCCCTAATGATTAGTGCTATTGAGCATCTTTTCATGTGCTTATTGGCCACTCATATCTTCTTTGGAGAAATGTCTATTTAAGTCCTTTGCCCATTTTAAATTGTCTTATTTGTTTGTTGTTGTTGTTGTTGAGTAGTAGAAATTTCTTATGTATTCTGCATATCAATCCCTTATCAGATAAACAATTTGCAATTATTTCCTCCTATTCCATAGGTTGCCTTTCCACTCTGTTGATTCTCTTTCGATGCACAGAAGTTTTTGAGTTTGGTGTAGTCTTATTTGCCAGTTTTTGTTTCTGTTTCCTGTGCTTTGGGTGTCATATATAAGAAATCATTGCCAAATCCAATGTCCTGAAGCTTTTCTCTTGTGTTTTCTTCTAGGAGTGTAATAGTTTTAGGTCTTACATTTGGGTCTTTTATTCCTTTTGAGTTGATTTTCATATCTGCTACAAGGGAAAAGTCCAACTTCATTCTTTTGCAGGTGGATATCCAGGTTTTCCAACACCATTTTTTGAAGAGACTATCCTTTCTTCACTCTGTAGTCTTGGCACTCTTGTTGTAGATTATTTGGCCATAAATACAGGGGTTCATCTCTTGGCTCTCTGTTCCTGCCATTGATCTATATATCGATCTTTATGCCAGTACCACTACTGTTGCTTTGTAGTATGTTTTGAAATCAGGGAGTGTGAGGCCTCCAGCTTTGTTCTTTTTAAAGATCATTTGGGCTATTTGGGGTCCCTTGTAATTCCATATATATTTCAGTATTTTTTTTCCAATTTCTGCAACAAGTGCAGTTGGGACTTTGACAGGGATTGCATTCAATGTGTAGATTGCTTTGGGTAATACAGACATTTTAACAATATTAAGCCTTCCAAACAAAGGGCATTGGATGTTTTTCCATTTATTTGTATCCTCTTTGATTTCTTTCACCAATGTTTGGTACTTTTCCATGTACAAGTCTTTCATCTTTGTGGTTAAGCTTATTCCTGAGTATTTTATACTTTTTGATACTATAGTAAATGAACTTGTTTTCTTAAAAATTTCCTTTTTCAATTGGTCATTGATAGTGTATAGGAACACAATTGATTTTTGAGTGTTGATTTTGTATCCTGAAATTTTGCTAATTTTGTTTATTCATTCTAGCAGTTTTTTAGTAGGATCTTTAGGGTTTTCCACACATAAGATTGTATCATTTGCAAATAGAAATAATTTTAAGTCTTCTTTTCTAGTTTGTATGTCTTTAATTTCTTTTTCTTTTCTGATTGTTCTGGCTAGAACTTCCAGTATTATGTCAAATAATAATGGTGAGAATGGGCATCCTTGCCTGGTTCCTGATCTTAGAGGAAAAGCTTTCAGTGTTTCTACACTGGGTATGATGTCTGTTGTGGGTTTTCCATGTATGACTTTTACTATGTTGTGGTAGTTTCTTTCTATTCTTAGTTTGTTTGGTGTTTTTTATCATGAAAGGGGATTGAATGTTGTCAAATACTTTTTCCTCATCCATTGAGATGATCAGGTGGTTTTATTCCTCCATTTTGTTACATTGATTGATTTTCATATGTTGAACCATCCTTGCATTCTAGGTATAAATCCCAACTCATCATGATATATGATCCCTTTAACATGCTGTTGAATTTGGTTTGGTAGTATTTTGTTTAGGATTTTTGAATCAATTTTAATCAGGGGTATTCTGTAGTGTTTTTTTCTTGCTGTGTCTTTGTCTGGTTTTGGTATCAAGGTAATTCTGGCTCATAGAATAAGTTTGAGAGTGTTCTCTTCGATTCTTTGGAAGAGTTTGAGAAGAACTGGTGTTAGTTCTTTAAATGTTTGATAGAATTCTCTAGTGAATCCTTCTGGTCCTGGGCTTTTCTTTGTTGGGAGCTGTTTGATTACAGCTTCAATCTCCTCACTAGTTATAGATCTGCTCAGATTTCCTATTTCATTATGACTTAATCTTAGTTGGCTATGTGTTTCCATTAATTTATTAATTTCTTCTAGGTTATCCATTTTTTTTGGTATTTTTAAGTCTTTAAAGTCACGTATTAACAAGGTATATATGAACATTTTATGCCAAATATAATTATCATAATGGTTTCAAAAGGATTGTTGAATGAAATGGAGTGTAAGCAGTTTTGAATAGAATTAAAGGCAATTTGAATGCGGCAAATCATTGTAAGCACCTTATTTTAAAATAAAGTTTAATTTTCACTTCAAAATAATGTTTCCATGATTAGAAAAACAATTAGAAAAAACAATGAAAATTTATATGAAATCGAAACCAAACACATTCCCAGAAAATACTGTGAACATTTTTCTTATTTTCTTTCTAACTTCTTAAGTGTGTGGCTTATAATCACTCATTTATTTATCAAGCACTTAGGCTGCACCAAGGAGTAAAAGGGATACAATTATTACAAACCACCTGTTTACTTAAGTCATGCCCCTGCAGATATTTATGAAGGGAAGACTGTTCTTGGCAAGAAGAAAATGGCATATCACTCATCGCTTTTACTCAAATTGTTCAGTTGTCTGCAAATTCTATGGCCTTCTGGCCTGCCTTGCCCCATTCCCCATTCTGCCTGCAGAATCTCATTGCATTTTCCTCTTTTTCCATTTTGGCCTCCTTGGGAACCAAGTGAAGGAAAGGCCAATTCCTGTGTTTGTAACAATTAGTCTGGTTTTTGGTTGTAATGAGAAGACCCAGCAGGTGTTTCACAAAAACCAGGGCCAGAAACACGGGGTTTGTTGATTTTTGCCTTGGCATAGGAAAGCTAACCACCAACAACTATAGTAAGGAGCAGCTCCAGGGGCCGACACCCCCAAAGAGAGAAGTGATTGACAGTGCTTCATTCTTCAGCTCACAGAGAAAAGAGCCTGGCTTGAAACCTGGGTTCCAGCTGCCAAAAAGTTAAGGTGACACTCCCTGAGTGCTATTTGCAGTGGGAACTTCAGCTCCCTCCCACTCAAGCCACAAAGGGGTAATGACTGAAATCTACTTCACTGTAGGAAGGGAGATGTTGAACTGAGATTTGTCTGTGGCAAGGCCAGCAGCCATCACATACTGTATGTCAGGCAAGAAGCCTATTGCTTAAAAAGCCTCTAGAAGGCTCCTCACCAACACAGTGGAACTAATCTCCAGGCTTCTGATACTAGAGATTATGTTCTTCTTCCCCAGGTTCTTTGGACATTCGAATCTCTAAATGATCAGGAAGCTGACCCTCCAATGTTCCCCAGAGCTACTTCCCAGCTCCCACAGATAAAACCCTCTAAGCTTCAGAAAAGGAGTGTGGCTCTGTGGTTGCTACTGGGTTGATGCAGAGAACACAGAGCAACTGCACAGCAGTTTCTCTTGTGTCTGGTGGATAGCTGAGCATGGGGAAAGATCAAGGGCATGGGGGCTGCTGAACTTCAGTTCCAGTTCCTGGCTGTGTGACCTCAGGCAAGTTATTTGACCTCTCTGAATGTATAAAATGGGAATGGCAGAGCTTCTGTATCACAGGAGTAGACAAGACAATATGTAGAAAGCACTTACATCGACAGGTCATCGAAAGTCAGTTTTCTCCCTGGGGATGTGAGCAGCCACCTTGAAAGAGAGTTACTTAATGACATAGTGCCGTGTGCTCTTCCTTTCTGTTTCTTTGCTTGGCATTAACCGATGATTAATTTTGAAGAGTTACTGGAACAATTACAGCTCAACTTGGTCAAAAAAGTTCTCACAAATAGAAGCTGACTGTCATTTACTCACTCAGTTCCTGTTGGCTGAGTGTTGGCTCTAGGACTGGCACTAGGCACTGGAATTAAACTTTCTGGACTCCAGAGGGCCATGTAAACTCTTCCTGAAGGATGCAGAGGAAGATTCGAACTGGAGGAAAACCCTAAAATGTGAGTAGGAATTGATCAGGCCAAGAAAACAGGCAAAGGGTGCTCCTGTTTGGGGGAATGTTGAATGCCAGGGCAGCGACGGGAGCAGGGCAAGGTGTGTGAGCAAAGTGGAGCTCTCTCTGCTGGGAGCCAGTGGTGTCTGCAGGTCATGTGCCAGGGGCAGATGACTGCAGAGGAGATGTCATTGGCACAGTGTGCCCTGGAACTGGCGCTCATTGCAGATGCTTGCAATTCCCTCCTCCCTTCCTTTCTTTAAGTCAAGGCTTAATCAAGAACTGAACAACTGAAAGCCATCTAAGGGTTTGGAGCAGAGAAGCAATGATACTGCCTGCTTTTGTGAAACATGACTCCAGGGATGCTGTAGATAATTGAACTGGAGGGTGGAGATTGGCCATGGGGAGACCAGTCAGCAGGCTGATGTCCAGGTGGGAGAGGACAAGGGCTTGGACCAGGAGGATGACAGTGGGGATGGAGGGGACCAAGTTAGAGCCATCTTCAGAGATAGAACTCCCTGAATGTGGGGATCCAGGAGAAGGAAGGCAGTGAGGAGGATGAAGCAAGTTGTTTAGGCATCACCTAGCATAAGCAGAAGGGAGGTGTTTGATGTTATTGTTCATGAAGATAGAGAATAGAGGAGGAGGAGGAGGAGGGGTAAAAGAAGTGTAGCTTCATGGGAAACTGCAGGTTTTGTAGGAAGTGGCTTTTGCATACCTTCCAGTTTCCTCTGGCCCTTCACATCCCACCTTGCACCATCCACGGTTAAGCACAGATGGACATTCATTCATTCCCTCCTCCACACACTGGCCCTCCACCAGCTTCCAAAGGGCTCACATTGCATGTGCATGAGGGTGCTCCGCTGGGCACTGCTAAGTGTGTGTGGCACTTACACTGTCAGAGAAAAGCTCCGAGAAAGGCAGTTTTACTGAAAACTGTTAAGGGACATTCCAGGCCCATTTCTGCAGCAAGCATAAAGTTGGAGATTCATTGAGCTGACAAGAACACTCTAGAGCAGGAGTAGCCAACTTTGACTCACATGCCTACTGGGCCTGCTCCTTGCTTTTTTAAATAAAGCTTTACTGGAACACAATCATGCATATCTGTTTACACATTGTCTATGGCTGCTTCTACACTAGAACGGCAGAGCTGTGAGAGCAACAGAAATTTCATGGCTAGCTTAGCTGAGACTATTTAGCCGCCTAGCCCTTTAAGAAAAATGTTGACCTGCTCTAGTGTGCTGCCATCTCTGGTGTGAACGGGTGTTTGATGGTGATTGAGGGACCTTGGCGCTCTTTGCCGAAAAGCCCTCCATGCCTAAGAATCAAGTTCAGGATCCTTAGCTTGCTGTCCGAGGCTCTCCTGCGATGTGAAGCAGACATGCTCCATGTCATTGCATAAAACCTTGGTGTAAAACATCAAGATCCATCAAATGACTTTAAAACATCCATTGCATTTAGTTCTTGTGCCTTGAATTTGATGCAGTAGTTCCATTGATTGAAATCTATTCTAAGGGAAGAATCCAAGCAACAGAGGAACACTTTGTTCCCTGGCCTGGCTATACCCACTTGTCTGAACTAATTTTTTTTTTTTTTTTTGAGACAGAGTCATACTCTGTCACCCAGGCTGGAGTGCAGTGGTGCAATCTCGGCTCACTGCAACTTCTGCCTCCTGGGTTTAAGCGATTCTCCTGTCTCAGTCTCCTGAGTAGCTTGGATTACAGGTGCCTGCCACCATGCCCAGCTAATTTTTGTATTTTTAGTGGAGACCGGGTTTCACCATGTTGGCCAGGCTGGTCTTGAACTCCTTACCTCAAGTGATCCGCCTGCCTTGGCCTCTTAAAGAGCTGGGATTACAGGCGTGAGCCACTGCGCCTGGCCTGGACTAAGTTTTTTAAAGGCATCACTCCTCACACACACTCCACAAATACACACAAACTGTGTAAGGGACTCACAAATGCGGAAAGTCTTAGGGAGAAAAATTAAAGCAAGATTAAGAGGCCCAGAGTGCTGAAGACCATTGTCCAGATAGTGTGATGGGGACACCTTGTCTCAGGGTCAGCGCTCCTCTTGCCAGAGTCACCTCACTCACCTCCCCCTTATCACAGCTACTGCGGGTCCTGCCTTTATGTTTTATTTGTTTTTTTGTTTATTTATTTATTTATTTTTGAGACAGAGTCTCATTCTGTCACCCAGGCTGGAGTGCAGTAGTACCATCTCGGCTCACTGCAACCTTTGCTTCCCGGGTTCAAGCGATTCTCGTGCCTCAGCCTCCCGAGTAGCTGAGATTACAGGCATGCGCTACCTGCCTGGCTAATTTTTTTGTGTTTTTAGTAGAGACAGGGTTTCACCATGTTGCTCAGGCTGGTCTTGAACTCCTGACCTCAAGTGATCTGCCCACCTTGGCCTCCCACAGTGCTGGGATTACAGGTGTGAGTCACTTTGCCCAGCCCCTGCCTTTATTTAAAATGTTGACATTTTGTTTGTGATAAAGTTTTTTTTTCATTCATTTTATTTTTTTAAACGATTGCATTAATTATTATTTATCTTGATAACTGAGTTTTCAGTATTCCCTTTACTTTTGATTCCCAGGCAACTGCCTCAGTCACTTCATCCCAGTCTCAGCTCTGGGAGGAGCAACTGAGGAAGTAGAGAAAATGGAAAGAGCACTGTGTCAAGGAGGCCAGGGGAAAAAGATTTGCCCAAAAGAAGGCTAATGTGACAGGATGAACATCAAAAACGTGACACTAAGTGAGAGCAGCCAGATACAAAAAGTCATATACCATATGATCCCATTTTTATGAAATGTTCAGAAAAGGCAAGTCCATAATCTAGAGAGGCAGAACATAGATCAGTGGTTGCCAGGGGCTGAGGTCTCATTTTGAGATGATGGCAACACTCCAAAATTAGATTGCCATCATGGTTGCATACTGCTATGAGGGTACTAAAAACCATTGAATTGTACTCTTAAAGTGAGTGCATTTTATGGTACATAAGTCACACTTCAAGTTAAAAAGAAAGAAGGCTGAGTAAGGCGAGGATTGGGAATTAAGCATTGAATGAGTAAATAAATGAGTGAGTGACTCAAAGACAGGCAGTATTTCTAAACAAGAGAGTGCCGCAGGATTCGAGAGTGGGAAGAATTAAGTCTAGAGGATCCCGTTGTTCCTTAGCAAGCCCAAGGGGGAGCGGTGGGCCACGCAGCCTCCTGATACTTACCAAGGTAGAAATCCCAGACTAGACTCCTTTTTGGAACATGAAAGATCAATACACATCAAGAGACTTAAAAGTGTGCACTGTCTGTTGTTTCTGTGCATTGCCTTTTGATACCATAATTCCATTTCTCGAAAGCTATGCTAAGGATAGAATCCGGATGATGGAAGAATGATTTACCCATATGTGCTCACTACAGAGCTGTGTGTAGTATTGGAAAAAGGGAGACAACCCAAATGACCAACTGGTTAAATGAAATATGGCCGAGTAACAGATAGAATGTTAAACAGCCACCTAAAATGATGCTAATGTTGAGGAAAAGTACACTGGAATGGAATCTGGAAAAAGCAGGACAACAAAGGATAAAGAAAATATTGAAACCACCACAAGGAATTGTGTGTGTAGCATAAACACCCAATAGTAGCACAGCCACAGTGTTATGGAAGAGCGATGGGCTTATGGATTGGTTGGATTTTACTCTGTGATAAGTGCTTTCAGCACTGTGATCAGACATTTGGTACACTATCACTTTTCAAAGTCTGTGACTTAGTTATCCTTTTCTTGGTCAATTTCACAAATGAGGAAACTGAGGCTCAGGTTTAAGGAAATGTGTACGGGGTCACACAATTTGCAAGTGATGGAACCCAAGCCCAAAGAGGTGGAACTGGGCCTTCTCAAGTGTAGTTTAGTCAGGGTTCTCCAGGGAGACAGAATACGTGTTATAATCTATCTATATACACAGGACATGGACAGCTAACTAGCTAGATGGATGGATTGATGGGATTTATTATGGGAATTGGCTCACATGATTATGGAGGCTGAGAAGTCCCATGACAGGCCATCTGCAAGCTGGAGACCCTGGGATGCTGGCAGCATGGCTCAGTCCAAATCCAGAAGCCTCAGCACCAGGACAGCCAATGGTAATTCTCAGTCTGATGCCAAAGGCCTGAGAACCAGAGCAGTGGGTGGGGCACTGGTGTGAGTCCTGAAGTCCAAAGGTCAGGGAGCTTGGAGTTCTGATGTTCAAGAACAGGAGAAGAAGAGTATCCTGGCTCCAGGAGAGAGAAAACAAACAAACAAACAAACAAACAAACAAAAAAACTTGCCTTTTTTTTCTGCCCATTTTGTTTGATCCAGACCACAGTCAATAGGATGGTGCCTGCCCCCCTGGAGGGCAGATCTGCCCCCTTCAGTCCACAGACTCCCACACCAGTCTCCTCCAGAAAAACCCTCACAGACACACCCCAAAGTGAGGCTTGACTAACTCTCTAGGGATTCTTTAATTCAGGCACCTGAAATTAACCATCACACCCAGGATCCAGCAGGCATCCCTCCAGCCAGCCCATGAGGTGGGGTTCATTGCCCTTATTCCACCCTAGAGATGCAGAAGGTGAAGTGTGGAATGGTTCCATTATGGCTCAGCGCCAAGCAACCAGCACTGAGGGGAGCTGGGACGCCTGTGGGTGGCCCGGGATGAGCTCCTGAACATCTTACATCCCGCAAGAGGACGGAGCATCCCTGATCTGAGAGTGAACAGAAGGCCTGGCACCAGGCCAAGGGCATCATCAAGGGAAAGAGGACTTCGCTCTGCTTCTGTTGAGAAGTGTTCTTTGTACCCAACGGTACAAAGACCAGGGATTTTGGTGACACAGCAGCCCGAGCCCAGCCTGGGTGCCTAGGATGCAGCTTAGCAGGTCAGCTCTCAGTACTGCCAGGACTTCCCCCTTGGAAACCTGCGGACTGGCAGTGTTCTACCAGGAGGGGGCCAACTCGACAAAAGCAGAGAGGGTGAAACATCCTGCACCAGATCATTTCAGACATCAGCGATGGATTGGTTGATTAGCAGTGTTTTTGCTGAGACTGATGGTGGACTCCCTGCCCGAGATATCCTGGATTCCTTCAGGTCAAAAGTCAGCAGCTACACTGGAGCTTTCCTGACCCCCATGTCCAGGTACAAAGAAAACCCATCACCTGAGAGCCAATGGCCTCCAGAGCTAGCGTGGCAGAGGGGCTTGGCTCACGTGTCATCCTGCTTCTTTCTTGCTGTGTGACTTTGGGCTAGTAGCTTCACCTCTCTGAGCCTTGATTCCCCCACAGATGATCAAACATTTCTAGTGCCAGACGCTGTTCTAGGAACTGTGTACCTACTGCTTCAATCCTCATAACACTCCTATGAGGCTGGCATCATTGTCTGTAGACCTGTTTACAGAAGAGGCCACAGAAGCCCCATGAGGGAAAGGGATTTGCCTCATGTCACAGTGAACAAGGGGAGGAGGCAGGATCAGAACTCAGGGAGCCTGGGCCTGGGTCCTGCACTGCTCACAACAGGCTCCAACTGCCCTGGTATGAAGACAAGGGCTGTAAGGATGAAGGCACACAAAATGCCAAGTGAGAGCTCTGGCCACGGTCCCTCTCACCATCTCCGAAGGCAAACCCCGCCGCTGTGGCTTTGCCGGAAGCTGATTCCATGCTGCTCCCCCAAGGGACCCTGAAGCTGCAGGTGTGCCAGGACATTCCTGGCGGACAAGTATGGGGTCACAGGAGGGCTGGAGAGCATGTCTCTGTGTCCATCGGCTCCGTGTGTGTGTGTGTGTGTGTGTGTGTGTGTGTGTGTGTGTGTGTGTGTGCTCATGTACGGGGTTTAATTAATGAAATGATGAAAACCTGGAAAAATATGTCTTGCATGTATGCTTCAGTTTGACTCCATACTTTTCTTATTTCTTTTGAGTCATGAAATAGTAATAGTTCTCCAGATTTGTTATTTTTCTTCTTTGGATTCCCCCAAGGGGATGTAGGAAGCCGATCCAGTAGGGGACGTTCTGTGGTGTGTATGTCAGGACTGGCTCAGATCAGGGTAGATTGGTGGGTGTTGGGGTGCTGCCAAGGGGAGAGAGTCCGTAAGAGAAAAACATCTCCAGGGACAGAGTAGGGGAAAAGGGGCGGGCGGGGGAAGCCCTTGAAAAGGGCGGAAATCTCTGCGGGGAGGAAGGGCTTGGGATGACATGGGTCCTGGGGCTTAAGGACACAGGGTCCATGCGGTTCTTTAAGGGAACAGTTTTGGCGGCCCTCGCGCTGAATTTCAGACACCACCACCGGGATGACAGCCCACAAGCACAGCCAGACCCGTTTCCCATCTCAGCGTCGCCAGCCCTACCCAGGTTGGCCAGGCAGCTGCAGGTGTTGCTGAGTGACTGGGTAAGCGGGCGAGTGCACAGAGCTTGCTCACTGAAACAGAGAGTGGCTGTATAGGGGTAACTAACACGGAAGTCTGCCCCTTAGACATGGAGCAAGGCTTCAGCAACACAGCTGCTTGTCCAACATACATATTTTAAGCGGGCCGGATGCTCAGAGGAAGCCAGGCGGGGATATCTTAGTCCAGTGTTTATAAAACACGGTTCCTCATCCAGAAGATTTCTGGGTAGATATTGAAGATTCCTTGGAAAAGGCAAGACTGAGGCTAAGTTTTGAGGGGTGAGCGTGTTCACAGAAGCAGAGCTGGTGGAAGAGGGTGTTCTAGATTCCTGCTTCGGCTGCCAGGAAGCCATCTGAGTCAGAAGGAAGCCGTCTGGGAGTAGATAGACGAGCCTCCAGCGGAGACAGGAAGGTGGGAAGCAGCCGGGCTGATAGACAGTGGGGGTGACATACCGAAGCTCTAACTTACTTATGCCATCTGTTGCAAGACAAACAACCTTAGCTCTTTCCTGTAACACAATCCCACATAACACACTCGAGCAAGTGATAATGTCATTAAGAGCAGAAATCTGATTTTCATGGAGCCCTGGACAAAAGGAGGAAATTGAGTTAGACTCTCAGAGACTCCTCAGCATGTGAAAGGGATGAGGGAGGAGTCTGCGCATAGGTGGGGTTTTGGGGAGGACTAAGGTTTAGTGAACAGCTCAGCAGTGCCCGACTTTACATGCATCTTTTTAATTGCAGCACTCGACCTGCAAAGAGAGACTCAAATTTTTCTTTATAAAAAAAGAATTGGTGACTCAGCTTCATTACATAACTTGCCCAAGGTCATGGCTAGGTCATCAGAACTGCAGCCTCACCATGCCATTGATGCCAAAGTTCACTATCTTCCCACAAGATACTTCCTGGAGAGTTTTGAAAGAGGATAAGCATCACCTGTCCAGCAGGGTGTGAGAGCTGCATGGGCTGGGTAATGACAGTAGCTACACAGGTCTCCTGTCGACCATGGCCAGGGACCGTGTGCACAAAGGACTTGGCATGGCTTGTCTCCTGTGATCCTTGGATTAGTTTACTATTAGTAGCCTTGACCTGGTATAAGCATCATCTTTTATGTGGGCCAAATTGGGTCTCCCTGCTTCCACTTTGTCACCATCCCCCCATTCTCCCCAACCCTGACAGCCAGCAGCCCACAGCTACCACAGAGATCTTTGGAAAGAGCTCCTCTGATCATCCTCCAAACTCTTTGCCTGAATATAGAGCCCATCTAGATTTCCCATGGCTCTTAAGCTGCAGTCCCACATCCCTAACCTCGTCACAAGGCAGGCCTTGACAAGCCCACCACACCAGTCTCTCAAACCCTCACACACAAGCTCTTTCCAGCCCTGGCCCTTGCTGCTCCTTCTGCCTGGACCCCCACCCAACCCACAATCCCACATCTACACGTGCTCAATTAGTCCCCACTCTTCCCATCACATCAGAATTTCCGAATATTGCCTCTCCCATCACCTTACACCACTTTCTAGAGTTTGCCATAATGGTACCTGAACATCAGTTTAAGTCTGTGTTTCATTAGTCTGATACCCCACTTGGTGTGAGGAGCTGGAGGTGGGACTTTTCCCACCTTGTTGGCTCTGGGTCCATAATGCCTAGAATAGGATGGGCCTGACACAAGGTAGGTGCTCAATATACACCATCAAATGAATAAGTGAATGCATGAATGAGTGAAGCTAAAACAAACACGCTGCCTCCTTTCCAGCGCCGCCCTGTTTTGCCTCTGTCAGAGCACAAATAACAATAGGCACAAATAACAATATGCGGGAATGTTCTTTTTATGCCTGTGACCTCTTGGTGACCCTCATTCCCAGTGCATTCCCAGGGGACAGTGGCTAAATCTTAATCGCCACAGTATTTACAGTGCTCAGGATTGAGAATGGAGTCAGTCTAAGGACATGGCACATTCTTCTCCAGCTCTGCTAACCGGCCGCTTCACTCTGAGTCTCGTTTCCCGATTTCCACAAGGTGGGAGTTCTGCAACAGGAATCCTCCTGCCCCTTCCTGGCTAGGACTAACTTTCCAGAACTTCATAATCAGAAACATTCACTCTTTTCTGTTTAAGAATAAAAGAGATTTGGGGGATCCCCTCTAGCATCCTACTGTGCCCATTAAGATGATGCTTTGGAAGCCCATCAAAGACTCATCTTCTGACTACAGAGCTGTCTTGGGCTGCCCAGGAGCAGAGAGGCCTCCTTACTCACGCGGGAGAACACACAATGCATCTCATTGATCTAAAGCTGGTCTGGGAATTGCAAGCCAATTAGATTGGGTCAGTAAATAATGCAGCCTGTTTTCAAACTGTGTGGCGCTTTCATGCAATTAGGCTTTGCCAGGAATGAAAGGTCATGGGCCAGCCTGTTGGCCATGCAAACAATTGAATAATGAAAACTCTGATCATTACAGTGCTGATTACTAAAGCTGGGCTTCTCTTATATGAGTGAAACTTTATCCTTATGTGTCTAATGTTGGAAGAAATCAGAGGGAGGGAATGGCATGGGTGAGAGGGCTAAATCTGGACTGTCTGCAGAGTGACGTGCTCATCCGAGCACTCTTGGTCCCTGGTGCCAGTCCTTTGGAAGGCCTCTGCTTAGCTGATGTTACAAACCAGTAACACAAATGGAATCCCAGCTCCTCAATCTAAGCCCCCTAAAAGGCAGGGCCACTCACTTTTCTGCTCCTGACATGATAGAAAGCAGAGGCATGCATCTGGGGTTGAGTTCTCTGCAGCTAACTTCTTAGTTTTGGGGCTGATCATGACCTCTGCTGAGGGCTGCTCTCAGGCGCCATGCCATCACACATGCCATCACACATCACATGCCCTGGTGGGGTCTAGTACGTAAGAGGGTCTTGATAGGAAGAATCCCGTCATTTCCTAGATTTGGACCAGAAAGATGGGAAAGGCCTTAGCATCTAGTTTAGAGTTTCTCAAAACACAAAAGCCAGGATGACTTTTGGTTGATTGTGAATGAGCACATTTTTGTTTTTGTATTTAGAGGAGCTTTACGATAGGTTCACAGAAAAATTATGAAGAAGGTACAGAGATTTCCCATATGCCCCCCACACCCACACACATGAACAGCCTACCCCCACCCCAAGAGCAACATCCCCCCAGGATGGTACATTTATTACAATGTAAAAGGAACCTATATTGACACATCCAAATTACCCAAAGGTCATTTTATACATTAGGGTTCACTCCTGGTATTGTACATTCTGTGGGTTTGGACAAAGGCATAATTACTTGTATTTACCATTAATAGTATCATACAGAGTATTTCGTCGATTTATTTATTTTTGATGCAAATAATTGTATATATGTATGCGGTACAATGTGATCTTTTGGTATATAGATACAACATAGAATGAGTCCATCAAGCTAAACCATCCCCTCACCTACTTACCAGTTTTCTATAGTATGAACATTTAAAATCTAGTCTTGTAGCAATTTTGAAATATACATTAACTGTGCTTACCATAACTTACAATAGATCAGGAAAACTTCTCCCCCTGTCTAATAGAAACTTTGTTCCCTTTGATAGACATGAACATGTTTTGGGTATTCATATATATGCATGTGTTTTTATGTATATATTTTACTGTTAGATTTCATGCATATCATTACTTAAGATAGTGATTACTTTAAACAGCGCCACACCTTGCAACTGCCCAAAGGGCTTTTAAAAAAAATTCTCTCTGCCAGGCGCGGTGGCTTTCACCTGTAATCCCAACACTTTGGGAGGCTGACGCAGGTAGATCACCTGAGGTCAGGAGTTCGAGACCATTCTGGCCAACTTGGTGAAACCCCATCTCAACTAAAAAAAGAAAAAAAAAATACAAAAATTTGCCAGACATGGTGGCGGGTGTCTGTAACCCCAGTGCCTTGGGAGGCTGAGGGCAGGAGAATCGCTTGAACTCGGGAGGTGGAGGTTGCAGTGAGATGAGATTGTGCCATTGCACTCCAGCCTGGGCGACAAGAGCAAAACTCCATCTCAAAAAAAAAAAAAAATCCTCTCATCCAAAGAGGAACCTGGCTGTGGGATTGTATACATTGTACATTTATACATTAATAAACAGCCAGAGTAAGGACCCCTGGCTTAGGGCATAACCAAGTAAAAGGATAGCTAAGACTACCTAAAGCATCCCGTCATCAAGGTGGCAAGCCGAGGCTGGAGTCTGAGAGACACTGAGAAGCCAATGGTTTGGTTGGAGACTGTGCAGCGGGGTTGAGGTGGATTGGTGCTTGGTGAAATTCAGATGCCCTGCCCCATCTCAGATCCATTAAATCAGAATTCCAAGAGTTGAGCCTAGAAAATCTATGTTCTCCGCTGCCCAGTAGAGGAGACTGGGCAGATGTCAGCCAGCTGAGGATGTTATCCGTCAATCGGACTTGGATGACTGGAAGGGATTGGGCTGAAGCTTCACCCCAGGGCAGTGAGAAGCACAGAGGCTGCAGTGCTGGGAGTACTGGGTGTGCTGTGGGAGAAGCTCTGTGATTAGTGCTTCGGACTTTGAAGGCTGGAAGGGATTAAGCTGAAGCTTCACCCCAGGGTGGTGAGGGGCACAGAGACTGCAGTGCTGGGTGTGCTGTGGGGGAAGCTCTGTGATTAGTGCTTGGGAGGCAACGCTTCTCTGAGCTCATCCAGCAGGTTCCCTAGGACGGGAAGGAGGCAGAGGCAGCCCCTGACCTAATGCCAGGGTGCCTTTGGCAGAAGTGTTCCCTGGGCTGCCTCTTGCAGGAAGTTTCAGTTAAGACAGATTACAGAATGGTGAGTAACTGCCCCCCTTCCTAGAAGGCACCATGACTTATGGATATGAAAAGTCTGTACAGTTTACAAGTCTTTGCTGGGTGCTGGGTATGATGTCCATGCATTATCATTGGTCCCTATGCAGGGATAATGTTGTCCTTCCCGTGATGCAGGTAGGGAAGCCGAGCTCAGAGAGGTTAACCCAGTCACCTGAGCTCACACAGCTGGCTGGGGGCAGACCGAGGGTTGGAACCTGGGCCACTGTGGGTGCCAAGACCTTGTTCTTCCTTCTTAAACCAAATGAGGAGCCAGGAGGAGAGTCTGAGTCTTAGGACATCCAACTCCACTTTTCAACCACTGAAATTCTGCTGCTGCATTTGCATTTATGGGCTTTTCTCATGAAAAGGGAGTCACGTTACTCACAGTCACTTCTTTACCTGAGTTGTCAAATCCATGTCAGGACCAACCCACCGCGAAACTGCTTGGTCCTGTGGGGCCCCCAATCAACCAGATGAGGGAGCTGAGGCCAGAGCGTCCTAGTGTGGCAGCTTGAAGGGGCTGCTTGGGCAGCTGGGTTTCTGGTCAAAGCAGCAGAAACCCTCTCGGAGGGGCCCAGGCAGAAAGGGAATTTAATGGGAGGCTCGTGAGCAAATCAACGGGGAGGCTGCAGATCCAGGCTCTGGAAGTGTGCAGAAAACAGCCTGGAAGAGAGGTGGGTTCATGGACACAACAGATGGAAGAAATAAAGCCTGGTGTTCCGTAGATCAGCAGGGTAACTACAGTTATTAATCAACCGTACACTTCAAAATACCTACAAGAGGAGAATTTGAATGCTTCTAGTGTAAAGATAAAGATTTAAGGTGATGGCCGTCCTAATTACCCTGATTTTGATTATACAAATGTATCAACTTGTCACATGTACCTCCCAAATGTGTACATCTAATATGTATCAATTAAAAAAATGCCTGGGTAGGCAGTTCTACCCCTACTACCAAAGGACACTCAGCCCCAATGCCGCAGACTCAGTAGGCTGCCAACACTGCAACAGAAGCTGCCACCACTGCGATAGAAGCTCCATGGCACCACCGCACCACCAAGAGGAGAAGTCAACCTCACTGAAGATGCCAGGAGGTTGTAGGAAATTGACTGTTGGCTCTGGCAAGATGTGGATTGTTGATGAGCTCATTCAGAGCAATTTTAATGGTGCGGTGCTGAGGGGAGAATGGAAGCTGCAAAGTGAGTTCTCTTTGGGATCGTTTTGCTGTAACAGGGAGCAGGGAAATGGGGTGGTTAACAGGAGGTGACGGGATCAAAGACACATTTTTTTCTAAAATAAGGTAAAATTACATAGCATAAAATTAACCATTTTAAAGTAAACAATTCAGCAGCATTTACTACATTCACAACCACCATTTTCATCCAGTTTCAGAACATTTTCATCACTCCCAAGGGCAACTCCTGCTTATCTGTGAGGCTGCTGCAGCCACTGCCCCTTCCCCTAGTCCCGGACCACCCCTGATCTGCCTTCTGTCTCCACGGATTTGCCAATTCTGGACATTTCATATAAATGAAATCATAAAAGATGTGGCTTTTTGCATCTGGGTTCTTTTTTTTTTTTTTTTTTTTTGAGACGGAGTTTCACTCTGTTGATGAGGCTGGAGTGCAGTGGCGAGATCTCAGCCCACTGCAACCTCTGCCTCCCAGGTTCAAGCAATTCTCCTGCATCAGCCTCCCAAGTATCTGGGATTACAAGTGCCTGCTAGCATGCCCAGCTAATTTTTGTATTTTTAGTAAAGACAGGGTTTCACCATGTTGGCCAGGCTGGTCTCGAACTCCCAACCTCAGGCGATCCACCCACCTCAGCCTCCCAAAGTGCTGGGATTACAGGCGCGAGCCATCGTGCCCAGCCTGTGTCTGGGTTCTTTCACCTGGCAGAATGTTTTCAAGGTGCATTCATGTAGCCTGTATCAGCACTTCACTTCTGTTTATTGCTGAGTAATTTTCCTCTATATGGATAGACCACATTTTGCTTATTCATTCATTCATTGGTGGACACATGGGCTGTTTCCAACTCTCCGCTGTTGTGAATATCATTGCTGTGGACATTCGTGCACAAGTTTTTCTTTGAGCAGCTGCTTTCAGTTCTCTTGGGCATTGACACAGTGGTGGAATTGCTGGGTCATGTGGTGATTTTATGTTTAGAGGAATGAAGAAACTATTTTCCACAGTGGCTAAACCATTTCACATTTCCTCTAGCAAAGAGAATCCTATACAAGGGTTCCAATGTCTCCACATCCTTGCAACAACTCTTAGTTTTTTTGTTTTTTGTTTTTTTTTTTTTTTAACATGGGTGACACTAGGACTTTTTCGTACATAGCCTGGGGAGATCCAATACAGAGAAAGAGATTGATCATGCAGAAGGAGTAATGGGATCATTGCTGGGGGCAATGTTTTGGAAGGTGACGGGGACACAAGACCCTCAAAACGGGGGATGCTCCAGAATGGGGCATCTGCTTGGACGCTGGACTGCCCAAAGGAAAAAGAGAAAGATCTCTGACACCAAGGCCCTGGGGCTCACTCCAGTGAGCTCGCCCCCTCCTAGTGAGGGGGACTCCCACAGAGCAGCATAAATTGGGGATGGGGAGGAGAAGGGCAAGAGCGGAAGACTCTCTTCAAACCTCAACTCTCACCCACAGACGTGGTGCTTTTGGGCAAGTGGTATAACCTCTTGAACCTCAGTATCCTTGGCCTTTGAATAGAGATAACAAAGCCTCGGCGGGCTGCTCTAGGATTCAATGAGGCTGTGCATAGCATGTGTCTGGCATTTAGTGGGTGCTTCCTAAATATAGGTCCCTTCCATCAACTCGTCCTTTAGGCTAGCTTGTGAATTACCAGATAGAAATGATAGCTTTGCCCTTCTTTGTGGCCTTGTTAATATCTGGACAATGTTGGGCACATAGTGCTCCATAAACATTTGAAAATAAATCAATAAACAAAAATAAAAATAATGATAAATAAAGAGATTTCCCAGCAATCGCAGCAGCAGCAAATATTACTGAGCACTTGCTCTGTGGCAGGCAATCAAAGGACAGCGCCTCCTTTGATCGGAACAACATGACCTCGAGGTGAATACCCCTTGTCCTCACTTTGCAGGGGAGTGACTTGCCTGCTGTGGCACAGCTGGGGAGGGGCGGGCTGGGATTTGGGCCCAGATGTCTCACATCAATTCCAGTTAGTCATTATAGTATACTATCGTCAACCTAAATAACAGAGGCTCTGTTAAAAGTATATGTTTATTTGGGGTTATTTCCTTGCAATGAGAATCCACATGCCATAGTACACTATGTGCATATTGGGGAAGGTAAAGGAAGACAAAGGTTTCTTAAAGGGAATAAAATAAGAGGATTACACAATTGTTTTAAAAATAACTTACTGCACCTAAAAAAGGTGTCAAGAAAGAGGCTGGTTGACCATGTGAAGAAAGGGTGTGGGCACTAGCTGGATACTTAGGGAAGAATTGAACTTCCTGGGAAAGCAATTCCTTCACCCACAGGCAGCCTCTACCTCCCTGTTTGCATCTCCTTAAGCACAGTTGAGATCACCCTGGGCACAGAAGTGTCATCTTTCCAGGCTCTGGTGGTGTCAGATGTTGAAGGCTGGTTGATAGAGACATTTCACATAGATGTCTCCCAGGGATTGGGTGATCTTTCTGCTCCAGGCCACCACTTTGTCAAGATCAGGGCACCAGGGAAACAGAACTAGCCATGACTAGTTTTCGCGACTGCTCTGAATCAGTGCCAAGGAATTGGAGTGAGCTTTTCCAGGTTCCTGAGAGAGTGCTGTCACCCAGGGCCTGAGCTTGTGCCTGAGCTGGCACAACCTCCCTTTCCCATGGTGCCCATCTTTCTGTGCTCTTCCCAGAGAACCACCTGCCCTTCACTTCCCATGCCCTCACCTCTTTCACTGCACAGGTCCAAAGGAGGTTTTTCAGTACGTGGCTGGATTTGGATCTTTCCCTGGGTTGCCCAGCAACACTCCCAGATCCTTCACCTGTTTCTGTCCCATCTCCCTGACACTCAGCCTTCCCTTTCTCTCAGGCTGCTGCAGACTGTGAAGAGCTCGTATGTGTGCAGCCCTTTGAGCTAGGGAAAGAGGGCAACGAGGCACTGATAGAATTTAACAATGACAGTGACCATGAGCATAGCATTTTGCGACTGATGGTGCTCAGCTCTTTCCCTATAGCTGACTTTCCTGCCGCATGGACCGAGCAGCAAGAGCCAGCCTCTTGCCTTGCTCCTTTGGATGCAGGACTCCATCCACCTACTGCTTGGTTCCTGCTTTACTGCTCTTCCATGTCACTTATTTGATCCTCCCCTCAGACCAGGCAGGTGGGCCCTGAGCTGGGCACATCCTCATGTTAAAAAAGAACAGATCTGACCCCCAGGGAGGTGAAGCTGAGGTGAATCCATTAGTCAGCAGTGGTTTTGCTGACACTCTTCTGCCTTCAGACTCCCAGTCCAGAATATGCTGACACACATCTGAGTATATTTGTAATAAGCTGAACTAGCCATCAATAGTTAACCATTAATCACTTATCAATATGGGCATTAGAAAATCTTTACAGTAACAGCTGGATGGAGTTTAATCATTAATGCTGTTTTCCTTGACAATGTCCCAGATTTACATCTGATTACCTTGAGAGCCCATCTATATATGAAACGTATTCCATTTGCTCTTTAGACTAGAACAGGCAAGGGAAACCCCAGGAGACAGGTAAGTCACGCTCACAGACCTGGGTCTGCTTCAAAGAGGATTTCAAGAATTACCGAGATTATTACAGAACAGCAGGAATGAGAGATTTGAAAACTGAGGGATTTGAAATCAACTTTACAGGATTCTGGTGAAGATCAAGGGGGAATACACACATAAGGTACTTAGTGTGGCATCTGACAAGTGCTAATCCAGAAAACGCAGTTGATTATGAGTGATTATGGCTATGGTAATTATTCCAGTGTCTGATAATCTGGTAATGACTGTCTCTTTCTCCTTTCTCACTCCACTCCCGTTATTCCTTCCTTTCTCCCTTTACCTCTCCCTGTCTTTCTTCTCTCCCTTCTTCCTCCTCCTCCCTGTCCTCCCCTCCTCTTTCTTCCTCTCTCTCTTCTTCCTTCTCTTTTTTCTTCTCTTCCTTCCCTTCTTTCCTTCTTTTCTCCCTCCGTTCCTCCTCCTCTTTCTCCTCTCCTGCACCTTACTTCCTCTCTCTCTCTCCCCACCTTAAAGCTGCTCTATTTTTTATATTCATTTTCAATTTCCTGTTTTGGGATCCACTTTAGTTTCATGCCAAAATCAGCAGACAACCCTGAAAATTAAGAAAAATGTCACAGCCAAGTGTGAATCAGAGAACTAGGGGCCCTGCATGTGTTGTGGGGTTCTCTGTCCAGAGCTGTTGGCCAGCGACTTGTAGGATGCACATGGTTTTGCCCTGCAGGGCCACATCTTAGAGTGGACAGTGTCTGAGGCAGCGACCACAGGCATTTCAAGGAAGCATGATCTCCAGCTTGCACGAACTGGAATTGTGAGAACAAGTCCACGTTCGCAGTTTGCCGACATTTGGGTACACTGACGCTCATCAGTGTCTTCTCTTCACCTTGTTCCTTCTACCCAACTCCAGCTTCTGAATGAGGGTCTGCCTTCACGCTCTCTGGGCTCAGATCCAACCTCTGTGACAGGTTGGGTGAATGAAGTTACTTTTTCGAGCTTTGGTTGCTTTCTTTCTAACATAGGCCTGGCATAGCATCAGACACAAGGTCTTATTAGCAGCAGCAAAAGTCATTTTCTAAATCTTTAATTCCAGATGCAGCCTAGGTAGGGGCCAGTCAGATCGCCTGGAGCAGAGTCCTCATCCTCTGCTGCGCTGGATATTAACTTTGCAGCTGCTAGGTTGTGGGTAAGCCCTGCAGAAAGGGGTGTGGGCTGCCTAGGTTGCAGATGGGCATTCAGGAGACCTGGGGAGGTGGCTATTCACCAATGGGCACAGCAGCATTTTGATCTTTTAAGAACCAGTATGACTGCGCCTGTGGGCCCCAGCAGAGCATTAGTTTTGAATAGCAGTCATTTTAGTATTGTTACTGAAGATGGGAAAGACAGGGACCTAGTATGTTCGGAGCTCTCACCATACACAGAGGTTGTGCTTTATCTTATGGATTGTATTTATTATTTTATTTAAGCTTTAGAAAATTATTTTGAGGAATTTTAGGGTTCTCTAGTCAAAGACCAAATGGGCCCCTCTCCTTTTTTTCTCTCTCTTTTTTTGAGACAGAGTCTTGCTTTGTTGCCCAGACTGGAGTACAACGATGCGATCTCAGCTCACTGCAACCCCCACCTCCCGGGTTCAAGCGAGTCTCCTGTCTCAGCCTCCCAAGTAGCTGGGATTACAGGTGTGTGCCACCACGTCTGGCTAATTTTTGTATTTTTGGTAGAGATGGGGTTTTGCAATATTGGCCAGGCTGGTCATGAACTCCTGACTCAGGTGATCCACCTGCCTTGGCCTCCCAAAGTGCTGGGATTACAGGTGTGAGCCATGGTGCCCGGTCCCTTTTTTCTTAAAACCGGTTTTAAGACATCATCCCTTCCATGAGGCGCTTATGAACAAGGAGCACCTTCTCTGTGTTCCACAGAGGCTATTACTTGTGTTGCCTCTGGGGATGATGAGGCTCGCCTGAGTGCATTTAGCATTTGCTATGTGTTTCACATACATGGACTCATTTAATCCTCACAACAGCCAGCAGAGGTAGGTCCTGTTATTTCCTCCATTTGAAACCTTAAAAAATGGAGGTACAGAGAGGTGAAGTAATTTTCCCCATCACACAGCTAGTAAGCTGTAGAGCTGGGATTTGAACCCATGGCTCCAGAGTCCATGCCTGGGGTACAAACTGTCTGTACATGGCCTTGCACTGCACAGGCAGGCAGTTTCCCACTGTGACGTCCCAGGGACGACGAAAGCATCTTCAGCTCTGTAGTGATCTCTGAAGAGTGAGGCACACAGTGTTGAGCCTCTGCTGGATACAGCTCCAGTGGCAGTGGGTTCTTATTGATTTAACAACCTTCTGCCTTTTCCTTGCTGACAGGGAGTAGGAGAAGATGGGAGTTGATAGTGACCCAGAAAGGACAACCCACCACGCACATCCTCCTGGAGCTGACAATGTTCTCTACCTGCAACATGATTTCTGGGAAGAATGCACGATTGTCTCTTTGTCCTCAGCCTCCTCTCTCTCAACACAGAGGCTTCATCATCTGGGGTCTGCCGAGCACTCTTCACCCACCCTGTGGCCATGTTCCCTTGCCCTAGTCCCATCCTACAGGAATATCCTTTGCAAATGGCCCCTCATTGCCTTCTCTTCTCCTTCCCCCCGTTTCTGTACTGGCTTCTTCCTCCACATTTGTGGTTGCTCATCTGCTCTGACTTCAGTTTGAATGGACAAGGCATACCCCAACAAAAGCCATGCTCGGACCACAGCTGGCATCACAGCTTCCCTCAGTTGTTCTCAAATCTAAAGCAGGGGTGTCCAATCTTTCGGCTTCCCTGGGCCACATTGGAAGCAGAAGAATTTTCTTGGGCCACACATAAAATATACTAATGATAGCCGATGAGCTAAAAGACAAAAACCACCCCCCCAAAAAATCTCATAATGTTTTAAGAAAGTTTACGAATTTGTGTTGGGCTGCATTCAAAGTCATCCTGGGCCGCATGTGGCCCTCAGGCCAAGGGTTGGACAAGCTTGATCTAAAGTGTTAGCTCTGGACGCCCACCATCTTCCCCCACACTGTCTTCTCCACTACTGAGCCATGAATAGGCCCTCAACACCTTCCCACAACCTGACCAGGCTTGTTAAGACAGCTCTCCACACTCCCTAGTGGCTGTTTTCCGGCTTCTCACTCCTGTCACCATCACCCTCCTTCTTTCCCCCGCAGTTGATGGCTTTTCCCATCCTTCATGTGGGTACCACTGGACTCAATACAGATGCCGCTGGACAGAAGTCCCCCATGTACCACACTTCCACATCTGCAATCTTTGCCGTACTTTTACCCATACATTGACTCACATCCTCATCACCTCTTCTGTTCCTATTCACATTAACTTTCTCTGACAACTTTCTGTACACAGACTCCTCTTGCAGGCTCTCCAGCCTCACCCCAACCACTCTACTCAAAGCACCCTTGTAACAGTCACCAAGGACCTCCATGTGGCCACGTGCCATGGATGCTGATCATGCCTCTTACGTGACCCCTGATTAATATTCACTCACATCTCCTTACAGTTCTTGTCTTGCCACTCCTAACACCTTGCTCTCCCTGTTTCTCTGACTCAGTCTCCTTTGAAATTGACTATCTCTAGCTTCTCTCCAGGTTAGAGTTCCTTAGAAAGTTTCCCCTTCTGCCCTCTTTCCCTGGGTGACCTCACCTAACCCCATGGCATTAAATACCAGTTGATTTATCTCCAGACCAGACCACTTCCTGAGCACCACTCTTATTTCCAGCTGCCCCAGCGATGTGTATGATTTGATGTCCCACAAACATTTCTAGGTCAACATTTCCTAACCAGAACTGTTCATTTTCCCCCACCCACAAATCTGTTACTTTCCGAGTCTTCTCTAGCTCAGTGAATGATAGTTGCCATAAAGGATATAACAAGGATTTGCCAGGCATCTCCCAGGACCTGTTAGCTACTGTATCCCTCATTTAACAATTATAATATGAGAGAATGATATCTATCTTCAATTGACTGATAAGGAAATAAACTTATAGGTTAAGTCACTTGCCCTGGATCACAGTGGCAAAGCCAGGATAGGGACTCAGGTCTTGATTCTAATGGCCTTGCTCTTTCTATTCCACTCACATCTTTTCAAATCGTGACTCTTGCTTAATAATCTGGAGACAATTTTCATCCTTAGGCCCCTGTAGGGCCACCATGTTGCATAATTCTAAGGGGACATTTACCATGTCATCTGTGAGGATGGCGGTTCCTGGAGTTTTGCAGAGACGGTCATTCACATGAAATAGAATGAGAGTGAGTCCCTCAAGGCGGGCAGGGTGGTGGCCGTGACTACCGTCATTTTGGCTTTCTTTGTCCCCTCCCATCCCACCTGACTCCATTCTGTCTCACCTCTTCCCCTCTCTTCCACTCTATCTATTCTGCTTGCCCTGCCTACCTCTGGCCAGGAACTCTGTCAGACTGTGACACAGAGATGAATCGGTTATGGCCCCTGAGCGTGAGGAGTATAGAAGTGTATCAGTCAGGGTTCTCCAGAGAAACAGAACCAATAACATGAATAAATAAATACACATGCATGCACACACATCACACACACACTTCCTATCTGTCTGTCTATCTGGTTAAATTTATTTCAAGAAATTGGCTCATGCAGTTGTGGGGGCTGGTAAGCCCAAAATCCATAAGGCAGGCCAGCAGGCTAGAACTTCCGGCAAGGCTGACGTTCCCTGCAGTCTTGTTCTGAAGGTGGGAAACACAGGCAGAATTTCTGTGTTGCAGTCTTGAGGCCAAATCCTTCCTCTGCAGGGGACCTGAGCTTTTTCTCTTAAGGTCTTTAAATGATTGGGTGAGGCTCACCCACATTATGGAGAGTCATCCGCTTTACTTAACGTCAGCTGATTGCAAACATTAATCATATTGAAAAAAAATACCTTCACAGCAATATCTGGACAATTCTCCAGATGTTTGATCAAACAATTGGGCACCACAGCCTAACCAACTCAACACATAAAATGAGCCATTACATGTAGGTCACAGTCAGTGGCAAGAACACAGATGAGAGAACAGTCAGCCCATACATATACCTTCTGGTTCCTGCCGGGCTAATGGATAGGAAGGTCACTTCCTATCAGTGGCAAGGACACAGATGAGAGAACAGTCAGTCCATACCTTCTGCTTCCTGCCAGGCTAATGGATACGCTGTGGGATGCACAGGAGGAGTGATTCAGATTTCCAGAAGGGACAAATGGACAGAGGAGGTGAGCCTTGAAGGTGAGACAGAGAGAGGAGCTAAGACGTCCCAGGCCAATGGTGCAGCCTATGCAATGGAAGACAGGCCTGAGAAGCACAAGGCTACAGGAACGTGGAGATCCAGAGGCTGGTGCTCCCCTCACATGCATGCTGGGATGTGAGGGGAGGGGCTGGCCCCTCAGTGCACGGCCTCGAATATCACAGTAAAGTTTGGACCCAGTGGTTCAGCAACTATCATTTTTGTCAGACCAGCTGAGCCTAAATCAGTAGCTTAGAGCCCATCATACTGTAAGAAATGGATATTCTTCCAGAATTGTATTTTCTGTCCTAGGAAGCAGGACATTCAAGCATTATTTTAACTCTACCTGGCTACCTGAGACTTTAAGGGCTTAAATCTTACATCAATTTTTCTTCTTAATTTAAAGCAATTTGAAAAACTTCTTTAGTTATAGAAGTATTTTTTTCACTGCAAAATATTAGAAAACTATAGGAAAACAAATAATAAGATAAAAATTGACTAGAATATCCTGGCCAAGTGGTAACTACTATTAATGGTTTGGTCGGTTTTCTGCCCATCTATTTTCCATGTCCATAAATATGCATCTGTCCTCTGTTCATCTCTGCGGCCGGTGTCTGCTGCTCTCCCATCCTGTGCTGGGCCAGGCCTCTCCCTTTCCACTCGTCCATGCATAGTCTGTTTGCTCTTCTGAAACTACCTCTTCTCCTAACGAGGGCAGGGCAAGGTCTGCCTTCCTCAGAATTGTATCCCCATAGCCTAGAATACGAGGCACTTAATATTTGTTGAATAAATAATTTAACGTATAAATATGATGTTTTAGGTTTAAGCGAAAAGACACGTGAACATAGTTTAAGTACATATATTTTGTGAATCTATTAAAAGGGCATCTTTTTTTTTTCTTTTTTATTATACTTTAAGTTCTAGGGT
This sequence comes from Macaca mulatta, assembly GCF_049350105.2. Lineage (NCBI taxonomy): Eukaryota > Metazoa > Chordata > Mammalia > Primates > Cercopithecidae > Macaca > Macaca mulatta. The sequence continues at coordinate 9,131,303 of NC_133410.1, read as the reverse complement.
ACATGTGCACAGCGTGTAGGTTTGTTACATATGTATACATGTGTCATGTTGGTGTGCAGAACCCATTAACTTGTCATTTACATTAGGTATATCTCCTAATGCTATCCCTCCCCCCTCCCCCCACCCCACAACTAATGTTGAATAATGTTTGTTTATATATCTTCCTTTTTCTTGTCAAGTAAGAATTTATTATGAGCATTTCCCCCGGCATCAAATATTCTCATATATATACATATATTTATTTTTGAGACAGAGTCTCACGCTGTCACCCAGGCTAGAATGCAATTGTGCAATCTCGGCTCACTGAAACCTCTACCTCCTGGGTTCAAGTGGTTCTCCTGCCTCAGCCTCCTGAGTAGCTGGGAATACAGGCACACACCACCACGTCCAGCTAATTTTTTGTATCTTTAGTAGAAACAGGGTTTCACCATCTTGGCCAGGCTGGCCTTGAACTCCTGACCTCGTGATCTGCCCGCCTCAGCCTCCCAAAGTGCTGGGATTACAGGCGTGAGCCACCGTGCCAGTCCTATTTTTTTAAAGGACTCCTTAACATAATTTTTAAGGACTCCGTAAGACTTCATCATATAGATGTATTGCAATTTATCCATATTTTTCTGCTAGATATTTTTTTATCCTATTATAAATACCATTTTTCCAACATGGAAAATGCTGCAATGAACATCTTGACCTTAGCTCCTTGTGCACATTTTTATGTCTGTTTTAGAATGCATTTTTATAAGTGTAGTAGTTGGGCAAAAGGGCAGAAATATTTTTATGGTTCTAGAAACATATTTCCAAACTCCAGAAAAGCTATAGAATTTTCTACTTCTGTCATGCCAGGGATTCAGGGTATGATTTTGGTAACTGTTTCCAATTTGACAGGTGAGACTGGCACTTTGTTTTAATTTGCACTGATTTTATTTTTACATCTTGGAGACAGCTAGCCTAGTGTTTTCAAAATGTGCCTCATCATACGAATTACCATCTGAATGAAAATATTCCAGAGAACAGCCTGTATTTAATAAGCAACAAGGCAAGTGTGGGAAGCCCTGCACTCAAAAATAGAGAAACTGAGGACAGAGGAGAGCAGGGAGGTGCCCAAGTGAGGATGCTGCTAAGTCCCATCCTGGCATCCCAGCCAGAGCTCCTCACAGCAAACCTTTCGAAGGCTGCTCTGGGCCACCTCCTCTGACTTGCACATCTGAGAAAGCAGCTGTCTAATGGCTTCTTTCTTTTTCTCTTTCTCAGAAATAACAACAACAAAAGTTCAATACCTGAAAAGTGAACCATGAAACTCAGTAAAAAGGACCAAGGAGAAGACGAAGAAAGTGATTCAGCGAAAAAGAAATTGGTCAGTGCTTTTTTTTTTTTTCTGTCTCCCTTATATGACTATTCTGGTCACCCAGGGGGTAGTTCCCCCTTCCCCCTGGGTCAAGGGGAGGCTGTTAAGGTGAAGCTGGGCAGAGAAAAGAGTGAGCAGCGGCTGAAAGCCAAGTTCTATGGGAAGGAGGCATCAGGATTGTAGAGCGTATGGGGTGAGGCTCAGAAGAGTGAAATTGACAGTCCTGATCTGCTGGTGACTTTCTGGGCTTGGGGCAAAAGTCTCCATTACAAAGGTCATTTCTCAACAAGGGGACATTGATGTTGACAATGATTATGTCATCATCCTTAAAGATACACTAAAATCCACCCCCTAATCCATCACAAGGCTTAGTCCACCTGCCCCTTCCTCCAGGAAGTCCTCAGCAGCTATTAATAGAATGACTTTCTTTCTTCTTGGGACTCATCAGACCCTCTCTTTAAACCTGATTCAAGAACCAATAGCCAGAGAGCGCCTACTCTGTGCTGGACCTTTACATAGGGCTCCCATTTAAAGACAGACTCTTTACATGGTTCTGTCTGGATCAAACCATGGTGAGGGCATCACTAGCCCTATTTTACAGGCAATGAACTGAGGCTCAGAAAGGGATGAAGTCACTGTCCAAGGCTATGTGGCTAGTACAGGTTTGAATCCTTCTTAAACCTTGGACTATCTGTGCCTTGTCTCCTGTGATGAGTGTGGAAGCTACTGTGACTCCAGGGAAAATGTATTTGTATTTATAATAAACCTGTATTCGGTAGGACAGAGATCAACACAAGTCCATTTACCAAGTTGTCAACGAAGTGTGAAACTGACAAACTGAACATCATTGTCCCCATAGAGGTGTAAAATGGAGGATAAGGGTGCAGTCACCTGTTTGAGGTTACCCAAGACCCCACACAAGAATAATGCCAAATAGACAGCAATTCTCTCTATCTTTTCTTGGTGCTTACATTAGGTGAGTCAAGAATCTACTGTCTAAGTATTTAGTGTAACGAAGGAAGGGATGTAGTCATTTCAAACATTCTGCTTAAATGATACTCAATAGAAACCCCCCCTTCTTTTCCAACTCTTCCCTGCTAGGAAATTTCCACCTTGTCTAAGATAACTTTTTAGCCTTAGGAAATCATCCAGAGGACAGTTTAAGGTCAATTCCAGAAGTGATGCCTATCTACTGGACCCTGTCCCTGAGCCAGGCTGGAGGAAGGCTAGGAATACAAAGAGGCTTAGGACACTGTGGGTTTGCTGAGGCTGCCATGACAAAGTCCCACAGGCTGGGCAGCTTAAATAACAGAAATGTATTGTCTCACAGTCTTGGAAGCCAGAAGTCCAAGCTCAAAGTGTCAGCAGGTTACTTCCTTCTGAAGCCTCCCTTCTTGGCATGAGTGGCTGCCTTCTGCCTGCATCCTCACGTGGTCATCCCTCTGTGTGTGTCTGTGTCCTCATTTCCTCTACCTATAAGGACACCAGGCATACTGGAATACAGCCCCATACATATGACCTCATTTAACCTTAATTACCTCTTCAAAAACCCTATCTCCAAATACAGTCACATTGTAAGGTGCTGGAGGTGAGGACTTCAACATGTGAATCTGGGGGGACACAATCAGCCCATTGAGACGCACACTATCCCTGCCCGCGGTGAGCTCCTGTGCAGAGGGGAAGGCACGTGTGAGCAGCGCACATGGAGCACAGAGGCAGCAAGATTTGGGGAGGCTGCTGGGAGGAGGTGGCGAGGGAGTTCAGTGCTGAAGGGTGAGCACAGTTCAGGGCAGTCAGAAGGGAGGGCCTGAGCAAGGTCAGGAGAACCTGAATGAGTAGGAACTTCATAAAGACAGGCAAGTTATGAGCGAATGAAGGAACCGATGAGTGTCAGAGCAGGCGGAACGTGCCCCAGCCCAGAACATCTGGGGATGTTTGTCTTATGACTTCATCTGTGATAGGAGTTGCTTCCTTAGCAGTTGCCTGGAGTGCGGGGCTGCTGGCCCTGTGGAATGGGGAACCGGTCCTGGCTTTGGAGGCGGGCTCCTGCATGCTCCCCCTGAACTTCAGTTGTTGCACCAAAATGTAGGTCTAATAGTTCCTCTGAGGACTGGATGGTATCATGAATGTGAACACACTTGGGAAAGTCCTGTGCATGTGTAATATGAGCTGAAGGTGAGGCAAGTGCTCTGGCTACCAGGAGCCCTGGTTAGCTGCCATCTGGGTCCGGGAGGGACCCATCCCCCCTCTCTTACTTTCTGTCCAGCCGTAGTTACACATTCATGTCAACTGCCTAATTCCTGGTGCCTTTTGAATTTGCAATCCCAACAGAGAACTACGAAGCAATTTTTAATGGGATGAGGGGTCACCTGATCCAATTTGCACTTTAGCAAAATCTGGTGAGGTCCCCACTGTTACAGATGAGGAAACAGGGAGGGTATACAGAGGGGAGTCACAGCAACGGGATGAGGAGGGTAAACGAGGTGATGAAAATGCAGTCCCCATCAGGACAGCATAGGGGCAGAGGGACCCTCCATGCACAGGGATGCGGCTGTCCCTGCCCCTCCTCTGCCCATCTCCTGCACTTCAGGCCCCAACCATGCTCCACTGACAATTTCACTTCCTCCCACACACTGCAGGCATCTGTGCCTGCAGGCCTTGGCTCCTTGCCCTCTCACCCCATATCCTTCTCCATCTGCTCAGAAGCCGCCTCCTCCAGGGGGTCTCCGAGATCCAGCTGAGATTGGTGTGGTGCCTCCTCCATGCTGTCCTGGGGAATCCTGCCTTTTTAGGCCATGTTGTAATTAAGGATGTGCACATCAGAATGCTGCTCTAGGCCCACCACTCAATGAGGAAACCAGGCTGCACGGCTGAAATCCAGTTCAAGAAATAGCCGCTTCTCCCAGGGGCGTGCCTGACAGATTAATATGCAGAAGGACGATTGCACTGAATGACTGGTGTGCTCAATACATCCCCAGCCTAACTCCCGAGGGGTCGTCTTCCTTTTTGCAAGTCTTGGTTCCCCACTTGCTGTGAGCAGCCACATTCCCACCACCGTGCACGTCGGGGCTGGAGGTTTCCGTGTGCGTTTCGCATTCCAGGTTCCTGGCATGTCTGCTGTACTCCACACCTTTTATGTTAGTGTGTGCTTCTTACTAAACGTACTTTGCTAACTTTTTGGTCTCTCTTTTGTGGACTGAGCCCCACCTTGCCTCCTGGACATTGTGCATTCACCAAGCCTGTCCCTGGCTCTGGCCCAGCCTCTGCACTGCTCTCTGTCTCTGGTAACGAACTGTCCTAGCCAAAATTGAAGGTGCTTCTCTGGCATCTGAGGCAACATGGCCATGTGATGAATTGATTCCCACAACCTCCTGGCGTGCATGAGGTCCTCGCCTTCTCAACACTGTCCTCGAGCCAGCCTGGGGCTGGCACACAGGACATGTCCCGTCAGCCAGTGCTGAATGAGCAGGACGGAGTAATGACTAAGAGGCGAATTCTTTTTCTTCCAAACCCACAGCCCTCGCCTTTGTCCTAGGCTCCAGGATAGCCCACGCTCATTTCCAGCACGCCACTCAGGGCTGGCTGTTTTCTATTTGAGCTTCAGAATAAGTCTGTAGGACAGTCAGAGTGGGGTCAATATTCCATTTTGCAGTGGTAGAAGTGGCAGCTCAGAGAATAAAGTGACTTGCCTGAGGACACACAGTTAAAAAGTGGAGGAGTCAGCCAGACGTGGTGGCTCACGCCTGTAATTCCAGCACTTTGGGAGGCTGAGGCAAGCAGATCACCTGAGGTAAAGAGTTCAAGACCAACCTGGCCAACATGGTGAAACACAGTCTCCACTAAAAACACAAAAATCAGCCAGGCGTGGTGGCGCACGGCCTGTAGTCCAAGCTACTCGGGAGGCTGAGGCAGCAGAATTGCTTGAACCCAGGTGGCGGAGGTTGCAGTGAGCAGAGATTGCATCAATGCACTCCAGCCTTGGTAACAGACAGAGACTCGGTCAAAAAAAAAAAAATAATAAAAAGGAGGAGTCAGGGGCAGAGCTGTATCCAGGCTTCTGTGTCAAATTCAGCCACCTCTCCATTCTTTCAAGCATTAGGGAGGTATCCTAGATTAATGGCAGTCACCCTGCTCCAGGCTTTGTTAAGAGAGAAAAATAAAAAGATGCTAAGAAAAAAAAAATTCCACCCCCTGGGTGGTAATCCTGGAGAGGACAGGTTTCCCTTTTTGGACTGTTTCGTTGTTGTAATAACCTAGGAGCAGGGAAAAAATGTTGCCCCGTTTCCTGTTCAGGCATGATCAAATTGCCACACTTCCTGTCGGGAATTCCTGCCCTCCTTCAAGTGGACTCTGCCTCCTCATTCACGGAGATGCCTTGGCAGAGTCCGGGGTCCCTGGACTGAGCCATCAGCTGGGTCACCGAGACCTGTGGCAAGGAAACAAAATATGAATTCCAAGGAACTGGGCCTAGTTTCCCTCACAGATGACACCAGCCATGCCGGGCCTCCAGGGCCAGGGAGGGCACTGCTGGAGTGTGACCACCTGAGGAGCGGGGTGCCAGGTGGGGGGAGAAGAAAGGTAAATACAGACACCTTTTCTGCATGGCTGGAGGGCTGCGGGTAGGGCAGGCCTGGGTGGCAGCCATGTGACAGTGCTCAGCCCCAGCCTGGCAGCATGTGGCTGGGGGATCTAGGGCTTTGAGGCAGGGAGGCCCCAGTTTGAGTTGCACTTCTCCATCTGTGTGACTTTGGCATACTCTCTCCAAGCCCCAGCTGACTGGGGCAACAGTGTCTCTGGTAGGCTGGGTGTGTACATGGAACGAGGCTATAGTGGCAGACTGCCCTGCCCCGTGCTTGTATGGTGGTGTCCCTCTTCTTACCCTCCCTGGGGCATGGCACGGGCAGCAGCGCCGTCGGTCAGCGGGCGCCCTCTGCCCCTGCAGTGAGTGGGGAGCGGGTGGAGGGCACAGGCGGGCCACACAGGCAGAGGGCTCCGGGGAGCACAGCTGAGGCAGGAGGAGACGGCCCCCACGGGCCCTTCACCAGCCTCTGGCAGGGGCACTTCACACCAGGTGCTCCCAATCTGATGGGGTGCAGATAAGGGAGGGGTCTGTGTCCTCTAAGGACATCGGGGCTGGGAGCAAAGAAGGCACAGGGCACAGAAACGATGGCACAGTCCAGGGGCTCAGAAGAAGTGGTATCTGTGCTAAGACTCAGAGGATAGGTTTAAAGAGAAAGAATGATAGACAACAGGCATTTCATCTGAAATGTGATTCTGTTCCATTGGGGATCCCCATTCAGCTCAAGCTCCTCTCACTGTAGAAAAATATTCTGGTCCTACATTTCACTTGGCAGCACCCATCCCCAAGGCTTATAAATGCTCCCTCTTGCCCCCGCATGTGATCAGCAGCCTCTACGGAGCACCTCCTCTGCAGCAGCTCCTCAACAACATATGTGGCCAGGGCTGCTATTGAGATCCCATTTCACGGGTGGGTAAGCTGAGCCCCAGAAAAGTCAAGTCACTTGATCAGGCTCCTACAGCTGATGGGGCCGTCCCTGGAGGTAAAGCTGATATCACTTGGCTCAAAGCCCCAAAGCTCTATCTTGTGGCTGGTAGCACTAGAGGAGACAAACGAGATGGGCAGAGCAGGGAAGTGGCCATTAGAGACCCACATTCCATTCCAGATGGGATTTGACTGATTCGGGTCCCTGAACCATGGACCCATCTGTCTTCTTCACTGCTGCATCCCCACAGCGCTGTCAGGGCCTGGCGCCTACAAAACACACACTCACAAATATGTCAAATGATGGCAAAGAAAGTGCATTCTGGAGCACCTGGTCCCTGTCCACTTGGCCCATATTCCCCCACCAGCTGAGGATGGCCGTCCCTCCTGCCCTGGCTTGTGCCAGTTTGTCAGCCTTTGCCAGGGATCCAGGTGTTTCTGCCCTGTGGCCCTGTCCTGGTGGTGGCTGTCTTTAGATGGGGCTGCAGGACAGGACAACACCAAGGCAGACACCCTGTTCTCTGTGCCAAACCTTGCATCTCTATGTCTGCATGCCCTTGTCCCAAGGCTTGGACCAGCCCCTGTAGTTTGACACCTCAGCCTAGAACAGTATGTGCATGTGTGTGTGTGTGCACATTTGTGTGGTGGTCAGCAACCTCAGGCCCCTGGACACTGCACTCAGGTGACGAGTCAGCAGGGGACTGTGCAGTGGTGACTACAGGGGCACTGAAGCCAGGCCACCTAGACTTCAGTCCCCATCACAGATAGCACCAGCCACGCTCCGTGCCCCTCTTTCCTCACCTGTAATACAGGATATAACAGCACTGATCTAAGGACTCAGAGACAATGCTCAGAAAGTGCTTAGAATCACGCCTGGCTGATAGCGCTTGGAGTCTGGCTTTGCATTTTTCTGTCCGGGTCGGACACTCGCCAAATTCGCGAAAAGGATCATGTGGAGCTGCTCAGAGCACCTGCTGAAAACTGCGTTTCAGGGATCCTCACGCAACCCGGAAGGAAGGCAGGGGCGTGGCCGCTAAACCTGAGGGCGCCCGGCCTGCGCACGCGGACGTGGACCCGAACCCTGTCTGCAGGCCCTCAATTTGCGTCTCTTCTCTCTGCCTCCATCCCAGCCAAGGACAACGACTTCTCCCCCGGAAGGCCTCCCCCAGCTGAGGGAACGTTCCAGGTCTTCCCTCGGACCTGGCTGCGCGCCCGGTGCCGGCTCTGACGTGATTTCTTCTCCGCCTAGGACTGGTCCTGCTCGCCCCTCGTGGCCTCCCTCGCGGGCGCCTTCGGCTCCTCCTTCCTCTACGGCTACAGCCTGTCGGTGGTGAACGCCCCCGCCCCGGTGAGTGCGCGCCAAGGCCCGGCAGAGGGCACTGCGGCCCCGCGGAAACCTTCGGGTGCGCAAGGGCCCTGGGCTCCAGCGCCCGGTCTCGTGCGGGACGCCGCAGGGACAGACACCAGGCCCCGCTCGGAGGGGGGGCGGGGGGGGGGCGGCGGGTAGGCACAAAAACAGACAATGATGACACGGGGACAGGGGGCGGGGAATGACAGTTCTTGCGGCTGGAGGGTGGGTGTCCTGAGAGAACGTTGGGAGACTCGATGAGAGGGGGCTTCGGAAGTCCCGGGGTGGGGTGGGGAGCTGTCCTCTGGCCCCTAATGCCGGGGAAAGGAGCAGGAGGGGCCTTATGCATGGAAACTTGGACATTTTCTTGATTTGTTTTGTTGTTGTTCGTATCTATCTATCTATCCTATCTATCTATCTATCTATCTATCTATCTATCTATCTATCTAATCTTTGAGATGGAGTCTCACCCTATCACCAGGCTGGAGTCCAGTGTTGGGATCTCGGCTCACTGCAACCTCTGCCTCTCGGGTTCAAGTGATTCTCCGGCCTCAGCCTCCCGAGTAACTGGGGCTACAGGCGTGCGCCACTATACCCGGCTAATTTTTGTATTTGTGGAGATGGTGTTTCGCCATGTTGGCCAGTGTGGTCTGGAACTCCTGGCCTCAAGCGATCTGCCCACCTTGGCCTCCCAAAGTGCTGGGATTATAGGCTTGAGTCACCGCACCCGGCCTGTTGTTGTTGACTTTAAATTACAACCAGAGGCCACTCAGGTATCTGCTGGATAAGACCCGTCTTTGGCTTGTGGTTTACTCTGAAATCAGATCCAGGTGCAATTCTCCCAGGCCCTCTTCACATTGTGCCTCTGGTTTGCAGTTAAAGGTTGGGTCCCGCCTACCTAGGCTGTAAGGTTTAGGTGCTATCCTGTGGGTGCTGGCTTTGGTTTTGACCCACCACCACCCACGGGTAAGGGCAGGATGGAGGGTTAAGGGAAGCTTTCCTGCAGGAAGTGATGCCTGAGCAAGTTTGGAAGGTGGAGTGATGGATGGGGGCCCGGTTGTAGGACACATCTGGGGAAATGTAGGGAGCTCCAGTTTCTTGGAGCACACAGGCTGTTTTGGGGGCAGACAGGAAGCAGGCTGAGGACAGCCCCGAGTGCCTTCCAGGCTTTTCCTTGCTTGGGAGTCGGGCATCCTTGTGTATAAAACACAGGGGAAGCCTGGGCCCGTGAGCCTCAAAGGTTCCCAGGAGCCCTGGAATTTTGCAGAGGTGCCTCAGGGATCTAAGCACTATTTGCGCAGATCAGTTCTATGTTGAAAAAGTTTGTTAATTATTTGACATTGTTCAGTTCTGTTGCTAAAAACAGTTTGAAAACCAGGGGGCCTAGATGGCTTCAGCAAGCACTGGCAACAGTCGGTGATCTTTGATTTTGTCATTGTGGCGTCATCTCAAGATGGGGATCTGACTTGTCCATATTTGTCTTTGAAAGAGGGCTAGGAATTTGGACTCTTGCTTCATCTTGAAAGTTCATCAAAACATCCAGGTGAGAGGGGGCAGATCCTTTGCGCTCATGGCTTGTGGAGCAGAGATATGTGAAACTTGCACCTGGGATAGAATGTTATGGGTTCAAGCACTGACTGTGGGAACATGAGGAAGGAGCAATCCCATTACTCACTTATTCATTTAGCAAGCATTGTTGAAAGTTTATGATGTGTCCAACTCTGGGGATCAGGGAAGACAACCTGGAGGAGGTGGTATTTGAGCTGAGCCATGAGGGATGTGTAGGATTTCCACAGGTGTCACAGGGAGGTAGGGAGCTGAAGCACACACACAAAGGCCCGACTGTGCCCACATGGTGGCATAGTAGGAAGTTAATAGCGTGTGATATGCCAGTACCTAGGGGGAATGGGGAGCTGGGATGAAAGAACAGGTGGAAAAGCAGGATGAAGTCAAAAGAAGAGGGCCTAAGATCTTAGGCTGAGGATCAGGATTTTAGTCTTGGGCACTGGGGAACCATGGCAGTTTCATGGGGGTGGGGGTTTACAACTCACAGTTTTTTAAATTAAAATTTGTTTTTCTTTAACTATGACACAGCCTCAGGAGGTCCTGAGAACACGTGCCCCCTTATTTGTTTACTTATTTAATATGCTCACTGTTTTTTAGAAAAGCAACTTTGATGTCAGTGAGAAGGACAGGAGGGGCCAGAGCTTAGAGGTATTTAATGGGAAAGACCGTGGTAAGCCAGACAAAGAGGGTTTAACATGCCCTCCCTCCATTTCGGGAGAGGAGGGGATTTCTGAAGACCTACACAGCCAGGGTGGCCTTTATGTTTCTTAAGATGAATAACATATATTATGACAGCATCAGTAACAGCACAGATGGAAAAAGCCCGCATGAGGTGCAGGCCCTCCTCCATGCAGTTTTGACGCATTAATCAGCTCAGTGCACCCTCATGACAGCCCTGTGAGGTATAGATCATTATTATTCCCATTTTACAGATGACGAAACTGAGGCACACTGTTCACTGACTTGCCCACAGTCACATAGCAAGTGGAGCCAGAGTTTGGCCCTGGGTGGGCTTCTGGTTTCCCAGGCATCAGACACATTTTCAGTCATTTTTAAAACAGATCCTTTCTGTGCCAGCCAGTGTTAGGCCACGGGACTTCTTGTTCGGGCTATCAGAGCTCTACCTCTGTGGCCAGCATGAACAGCAAGGTGTTCAGTCTTGAGACATCACGAGGCACTTTTTAGCCTGATGTCCTTTGAGCCTCGAGACCATGGCTCGTCATGCATACTTTACAGGAGCCCAGAGCAAGCACCCCGAGAAGGCCTTGAGTCCAGGACTGAGCCATCTGCCCAGATCCAGGGGCTGGGAAGTGTCATCCCCAGTTGGGCAGCTACTTCCCTGCATGTGCCGTCTGTCTTTGAAGAGGAGCAGAGACTGTGATCACCAGCTCATCAACTCTGCCAAAATGTACTGCGTGCCAGGCGCATTCCATTCTCAGAAATACTGAGACGTCAGTGTCTTTGGCTGTAACAAAATAGCACAGGCTGGGGTCTTCAGAAATAGACATTTATTTTCCCATACTTCTCCAGCCTGGAAATCCAAAATCAAAGTGCCAGTGGATTCGTTGTGTGGTGAGGACCGTCCTTCCGGCTTGCAGACGGCCTCTTTCTCACTGTCTGTACACAGCAGAGGGAGGAAAAGTGCAAGGGAGTAAAAGACACTCATCCCACCATGAGGCCACCCCCATGACCTCCGCTAACCCCAGTAACCTCACAAAGGCCTCACCTCCAAATACCATCACATCGGGGTTAGGGCTTCAACATGCGCCATCCTTGCAACAAAAATGTCATGCAACATTTTTGGAGGGGACACAATTCGGCTCAAGGTAGTTAATTATTGATGTTACCTTCATTTCATGAACAAAGAAACAGAGGCTCAGAGTTTAAGCAGCTTGCCCAGGATCACACAGCCAGGAGGTGGCAGTGCTGGAATTCAAACCCAGGTCTGTCTGAATCCAAGACCCATGCCCTGCGCTCCGCTGCTCCTTCCTGCCCCTGACCATTAATGGCAGGCACCAGCAGTCCAGCTGTGGGGGAGTTTAACATGATCGATGAAAGCAAAGAGGAACAAGGGGAGATGGGAGGAGCCACAGCAAGCCCAGGGCTGCTTACCTGTCCATCTACCAACCAAAAGACAGGGCAAGGTCTCACTGCAACAACCTAGGGGCTCAAGGACAAGGTGGATGATGCTGCCGTCGTGTTATAGGTAGAAACCTGTGATCGTCTGAATCCTGTCCCGACCCCTCCCTCCCTCAGGGATCTCGTAGAGCAATCCTCATAAAGGACCTGATCCAACTGAGAAACCAGAGACGGCTTTATTAGTGGCTAGAATCACTCCCCAAACTCTTCCCTCCCTGTGGGGTTTGCGGTCCTGTAACCTCTGCTCTGCTCGGCCTAAAGGCCCTGATGTTTTCTGTTTACTCGTGCTGCTTTGTGAGAAGAGAGGGATCACTCTTCAGGAATCCTTCAGCGCCCTTCCCTGGGTGTTGACCTTGTTGTGTCTGGGGTAGAAAGATGAATACCACATACGTCCATGTCCTCGAGGTGCCCCCAGACCAGCAGCAGTCACAGAGGCTTAATAAATACCAGACAATGAGGCAGGCTGCATGCAGCCACAGGACAGCTGAAGGACTTTATTCTACCTGGGGAGGTCAGTCGGGCCTCTCTGGGGCTTGAAAGAGAAAGCTCGAGGCTTTCTGGGAATGGTGAAGACCTAAAGGTAACTGGATGTGGGGCCCAAGGGGCTGGAGAGGTAGAGGCTGGAAAGGGGAGCTGAGGCCAGACCAGAAAGGTTGCGGAGGCCAGAACAGGAGCATGATCCGGCACCACCCAGGCTGTGAGCAGGCTGAGGGCCGAGGCTCACCCTGGGAGGCCCTCCCGAGGTGGAGACCACCCCGAGCGTGAGCTGAGCAGGCCTGCACAGAATCCCAGCTCCCCACGTAGGTGCCTCTGTAGAGGGCTGGCGTCGAGCCCCTTGTGAGGTCGCTGTGAAATTAAAGGAGACGTGATGCTGGAGGAGCTCAGCCCAGCGTCCAGTGATCACCTCGAATTCTCTCTTCCCCTTGCAGTGGGCATAGGAATGGGTGAGTGAGGCAGCCCCAGGACCAGGGAGACCAGGAACAGAGCAGAGACTCTAAGGAATGGGATCTAACGCAGGCTGGAAGGACCCAAGCCTGGTGGGGGTTTGCGGTGCAAGAGCGAGGCTTCACCTGGGGTGCTGGGCTCTTGAGAAGAAGAAAGAAACCCTTGGAATGGAAGAGGTGCAGACATTAGTGCTGCTTTGGGTGCTGGGTGGGTGTCTGCTCGCAGACATGATGAACAAAGGCTGCCACCAGGGGGTGGTGTGTGGATGCCGCCCCATGGGAAGGGATGCTGTCTTTAGCACCGGCCCAGTCTCGCAAGTCCCTGGCCCAGCCAGCTTCGCCTCTCCAGCTGTTGGATAACTGGGGGCCCAGGTGATCGGGGCACAGACTGCAGGCCGTGGGCATTTACCTTCGGGGGAGGCAGCTTGCACCATTAGAACAATCCATGCAGTAGCTGCCGTGGCAGCCTCAACCTTAAAAACTCTCGGTGCTCCTCTCTCCTCAGATATTTGGAAACTTTCTGTAATGCTGAAAACAAAAATAACTCACCTCTGGGCACTAGCTCTGCACTTGGCCGAGTTCTGAATTGTGCACACATTGGATCCTTGTTACAATATTGCAAGGGAGCCATCACTAACCCCCTTTTAAAGGCGAGGAAACTGAGGCTGAGGGAAGCCAATGCATCCAAGTTTCAGGGATGGGACACTTCCTAAAAATTCCCACTGACCTCTCCTCAACACGATCACCTGGATGTGCCTCCTGGCCACCCAACTTTCCAAGAATCCCCAGGATCTGACTACTTTTTGTGCCCCATTTGGAAGAGAACACCTGCGCCTCATGCATCCACAAGGGTCCTTGGCCAGCTTGGTGGGTGGGATGTGAACAGAGGTGCTGATAGGCCGCATGAGGCCTGGTTTTTGGCAGCATCCCTCAGGATATTCAGTTCTTTCTTTCCCTGGATGGCAGAGAACCGTTAAATGCACACTGGACTTTGCATGAACTGGCAAGAGGTTCTTATTGTCCTTAGCTGTTGAAACTCAGGGTTATCTGTGCTGTGCTGGTGCATTGATCACCATGATGAACACCACAGTAGCTAGGCTCTGTTCACTCTCTAGACTAAACCCTAACTGGTTTCTCTGTTTCCACTCTGGTTCCTACAGTTTATTCTCTACCCAGAGGCCAAAGGGATCCTTGACAAATGAAGGAAGAATGTATTGTCCCTCCGCTCAAAACCTGCTATATCTAGAAAACAAGCCAGACTGTGGTGACCTACACGGTACCTGGGGCCTTGTGACCACTCTATCATCATTTCCCCGCTCACTCCCTCTTCTCCATTTACACAACCTTCTCCCCACTTGCTTCCCCTCAAACACACTGCACACTGGAACCTTAGGGCCTTTTTGCATGCTGCTCCTGCTGGCTGCAGTGCTCTTCCTCTGATTTTCCTGTGCACTTTCCTTTGGTTACTTCTGGCCTCTGCTCAGATGTTCCCTCTTCAGAAATGTCTTCCCTGACCAGCCTATCCAAAATGGCGCCCCTCTGTCACACTTTAGCCCTCAGTGAATTTATTTCTTCTCATGGTATTTAACACTAGCTGAGATACGATATATTCCTTTACTTCTTGTCCATCCTTCCTTTCACTTTAGAAAGGTGCTTGCTTCTGCAGTGTCAGCACGTAGAACAATGGCTGACACATTGTAAGCATTCATAAAGAATATTTGCTAAATGAGCAAATGGATAAATTTAAATTTAAAGTGAGTCCAAGGCAAGTCCTTAGGTCTCTTCACTCTCAAACAAATTGCCAGCTGTGAGTCTGTCCTATGGAAAAATTCTAGGACCGCCTCCACCATGTTCACAGATGGGGACTTGGACCCTGGTCTGTGTAATTCCTGAGTATCCCTTCTTTCTGTTCCACTAGGCTGATCTGCTGCATTCTGTGAGTCGGCAAACGTTCTGTGAAGGTCCAGCAAATGTTCTGTGGAGGTCCAGATAGTGCATGGTTTTTGCTTTGTTGGCCATATGGCCTGTGTTGCAACTACTAAGCTCTGCTATGTAGAGATAAAGCATTTATAGATGATATGTAAATGAATGGGCCAGGGTCTGTGCCAATAAAATTTTGTTTACGAAATAGATGGTGGTCTAGGATTTCACTTGCTGGCCAATTGTTGGCTAACCCCTGTGCTAGAAGTTTTAGGAAAGGGAGGAGGCTCTTGTAGATTCCTTGTGTCATTAGTCCCTCTGGGCAGAGGGCTGGCTGGCTGAATAATTAATCCACAGCCTGTGCTGCATAGCATCTAAATGCGAGCACCTAAATCTTCCTGAAGATATTTGCTTTCTAATCTCCTTTCTTTTGTTCATGTTTTGCTGATTGTCTAGGCTTTGTCCTTTCTGTTTCCGGTGACTAGCTCTAATTGGCATAGTTGTATCTTTCTGTCTATCCATCTACCTACCTGTCTGTCTAAAACATCCTGAAGTTATTGTAAAAGACTGCCAAATTCAGGGCTAATTTGCATACCAATCAAATGCAGCCTGAATTTTCAGACAGTCATGCATGCAAATATGCTCACCTGAATCCTTGCAAATGGCTTCAGATTTATGCCATTGTAATCCTTGACCTTTGGTAGGAAAATGTTGCCGTGCCTGGAACCTGCTTCATTATACTGCTAGAGTCATCTGGGATGATTGCCAGAGTTGTGCTGAAAGAAGTCCTCTTGGTACCTGTGAGCACCCAGTGTCTAGAATCCACCTGAGAGATTGTTGAGGGCTGGATGGAGACCCACAGACTGGAGTGGGGGGTTCTGAGCCCCAAGGGCCATTCTCTAGGGACTGAAATGGGCAGACAGTGCTGATAAAGGCCTGGGTGGGATGACGGTGCCTGGGCAAAGCATGATGATGGTGCCTGGGCAAACCCAGTGCCTGGGCAAAGCATCAAAGCTCCTCTTGCTCATGGGTGTTGTCCACAGAGCCCATAGGAAGATTATGGAAGCAGTGTTCTAAAGAAATGCAAGGTCTGTGGCAGGGCGGACAATATGAAGCCCAGACTTCAGTCCAAAAGGGCCCAACC
The DNA here is from genome assembly GCF_049350105.2 of Macaca mulatta. NCBI lineage: Eukaryota > Metazoa > Chordata > Mammalia > Primates > Cercopithecidae > Macaca > Macaca mulatta. The sequence goes on along the minus strand of NC_133410.1, from coordinate 9,115,397 downwards.
AAGACAAAAAACAAGCCAAGGGGTGTGGTGTTCAAGAGTAGCTGATCCATGAGAAGCAACTATTGAGGTGATAGACCTGGATGGATTCCTGACCCAGGACTCATGCACTTCCCATGACTGTAGGAGGAACCCACATTGCAGTGAGCCCAAGAGAACAGCCAGCCTAGGCAGAATGACCACTTGGGGATGGACATTAAGAAAAGTCACCAAGAGAAAAGCACCAAAGTTGAGGTAATGAGTGTGTTGAATAGGAGGCATGAGTGAAAATAAAAATGAGAAAGCAAACAGGGAATGCAGCGGTTGGGGGAACAGAAGGTGAGGTGGGAGGGACAGTTCAGGGCTAATCACAAGGATAGAGAGTGAACTTGGTGCCTGTTTGTGCAGTTCCTAGCCTGTAGCTTGGGGAAAATGCTTGGAGGCTTAGCAAAAGTTAGGATTGTACAGATCAAAGTGTCACCCAAAACAATACTGTTCATTTGTTTCCCTGGCGTCTATTAAAGTACCTTGCACACAGCTTCGCCATGACTCCTGATGCTAACTAGCCATTTAGGCCAAACTTCACAGGTTAAGAGCACAGTGGTTCACAAGACTGGCCTCACTTCAGACACCAGCGACAGGCTCAGGGGTTCCCTGAGCATATGGTAACACATTTGGGGGTTCTCACTACCCCTTCCGGTTTGGTAATTTGCTCAAATGACTCACAGAACTCAGGAAGTGCTATGCTTAGAATTACAGCTTTATTATAGCAAAAAGGATACAAATCAGAATAAGCCACAAGAAGAGATCACAGGGCAAGATCTGGAAGGATTCCAGCTCTGGTGTTCTCTCTCCACCCACAGACTGCTGTCTACCAGGAAAGCTCACCCAGGCTTCAGTGTTCCAAGTTTTTATTGGGGTTTCATCATGTAGATGTGACTGACCAAATCATTGGCCATAAGGTTGGACTCAATCTTTGGTCCTCCTCTCTTCCCTGGAGGTAGGGCTGATGTCACTCGGTTCAAAGCCCCAACCCTGTATCACATGGCTGGTCTTTCTGGCATGGCCAACCCCCATCCTGTATAGTGTATCTGATACCTGATAGTGTATCTTGTTAACATACACTATCAAGGGGGTTCTGAGAGGTCTGCCATGAATAACTCAAGAAGTCCCAAGAATTCACAGGCTACCTCCTAAGAACCAGAGACAAAAGCCAGCCAAAGTTTATTATACAATTGTCTACTGGATATATAAGATGTACATTACACAAATGCATGTTATAAACAGAAAATACTCAAAAAATGTTTATTAAATGAATTAGTGAGTGAGGGAAGGAAAGGGTGAGAAAGAATGAATGAGAACTTAACTTTAGGAGTCTAACTCACTGGCCCCATACCATCCAATATAAATTAGGATTTATTTGAAACAGCACTGGCAGCCACACAAATAATACTGAATGGCTTGGCTTTGATAAGAAATTACTCACTTTTCCAGTGGTTTTTGAGTTGGCAATGTTTTGTCTTCTTGGGAGGGGAGACACAGACGCTCATCCCCCATGGTGTTAATGTTCAAGCCCAGGGTTTCTGTAGAGCAATTAACTTGACTCCTCATACATTTCCCAGCATAAATGGTATATTCTATTATTTTCCTCTCTCTGCTCCTTCCCTAAAGGCAGATAAACAAATGATAATAAAAAGCAAAATCAACATTTCTCTCTATAAGGGTAGAGCCGCCCAATTAGCGGCAGATGTTAGAACCTGATCAAAGAAGATTCAGGTGAACCAAGAGAGAGAGAACCCAGAAGCAAGTTCTGGTGCTTTCAATTGATCCCACCCCACAATGCCATCTTAGCAGGCTGCTCCGGGAACCCAGGCGATCTTAGAGAAAGAAGCATGTCCCATGGCAGGTGCCTCTGATGTGACCTGAGACCCGTTCTCAAGGAAAGCAGGAGGGAACGATGAGCAGAGACTGTGTCAAATGACATAAGTTCTGGTTGGGGTGAGGGAGAGGCATAGTAGGCTCAAGACTTTGTGGAAGAGGGCTGAGATTACAGGAGGACCCTGTGCATTTTGTCACTGCAGAAACAACGGGCAATTATGTCTACAAAATGGGTATCTCCGAATCCCAGAGTTTCGTCCCCTCACCCCCCGCTCTTTTCATTTTTACCTCTTGCTTTGTCTCACTTTATCTCAGTAACTGTAAAAGCAACAGACTTCCATTAGAAAGAAAAAAAAAAAACAGCACAGAAATGTGATAATGATGCTACACATACAAACATTCTTCTGTGTGTGACAGATGATCTCTCTCATTTGTATACCAGTCCCATATGGCAGATATTATGCCAATAACCCCGTTTTACAAATAAGGGAGAGATTGAGTGACTGGCCCACGGCTGCCCATAGGCGGTACACTTGGGCCTGAACACAGTCACAACCCAGACTCCATCCAGAGGCCGCTTTTAATGTTTCATCTGAATCCGTTCTTTATCCGAAGGTCATCCATATACACTGTTCAATACTCTCTTTTTTGGCTTACTATTTATTTGTAAGCACCTTTCTATGCTATTGAAAGTCCTCCATCACTAGGATGTTGAACAGCAGTGTGGAGCTGCCTTCTGTGATGTCCTGTCCTCCTAATGTGGGCCTCTGAGGTTGTTATCAGTTTTTCTCTAATATGAGACGCTGCTGCATTGTTTAAATGGGGAGCTGTGAGTCATTGTTTGGTTTGGTTTGATCAGAGCCAGCACAGCTGCTGACTGATGAGGGCCCAGGGACCTTTTCCAGCCTGGGGCGTTGGTATCCAGGTGTCCCAGGCTGTGGGTGCCAACTCCCCCTGCGCCATGCCCTGGAGGTCCCAGCGATTAGAGCTGGACAGCCTGCCTCTTTGATACAGAATTTTCTCATTTCATAAAGTTTCTCCAAGAAAAATGCCTTTATTGAGCCAAATGGGGAAAGGACCTTGGTCCCATCAAGTCTCAAGGAAGCTCAGCTTAGTGCGGTGGAGGCAGTGGTTTCTGTAGCCAGAAAGCTGGGGATAGCTGATCCAGCAAGATGGGAGGTGGGGGCACTCGGAGGGGCATGTGGGAGTGGCACAGCTGGTGTGAACAAACCAGACAAGTGAAACTAGAAACACCCTATTTCTGACCCACAGGAAGACCCTGACATTTACTGAGGACCTGCTATATGCTGACATCATGCTCGGGACTTCACACACCTCACTTCATCCTTCTGGTGGCCTCATCTACAAGCTAGGGGTTCTTATTCCCGTTCTATAAATGAGTTATTCCAGAATTGATGTTGCAGATGGAGCCCCTGCTACCTCAAGCAACCAGAAGTGATTTGACTGGTAATGAAAACAGTTTGCCCTTTTCATTCTGGCCAACCGGAGGATATGCAAAAAGGAGAGCAAAATATCATCTCAAGTCTGCGTCAATGCACTGTCCCCTGTAAACACAGCTATGCAACCTCTCAGAAGAATGTTCCAGCAGGAGGTAGGCTCAGGATTGTGATTGAATAAAAACGATATTGGGAGTGCATTCACTTCTCTGCTTCTGCCTGGGGCCAAACAGACAATGAAATTTACCTTCTTTATGTTTCCCCTCATTAAACCCAAGCTTTTGGCTGCCCCCTCACTGCAAAGGTGGATGAGGGGAAACCCAGGAGGCTCTGAAAGCCTTACTTCCCTGGCTGTTGCTTGTAACTGATGTCTCCTCTTTCATCATGTTTCATTTCATTCTGAAAGCTAGCTGTGGAAACAAAATCGTCTCAGGTGTCTAGAGGCACAGGAGCCTCTTTCCCAGTGAGTCAGCCAGGCTCCTCCGGGAGAATCACTTGGGGAGGAGGAAAAAATACCACAAACCTGCATACCCAATGATCAAGTCAAGCCAAAATGGGAGCTGAGTGTTTTTCTTAGCACAAGGGAGGTGTACTGAGGGCTCCGAACACCACCTTCAGGTAGGATAATTCCCTGGCGTGAGTCACAGGCATTGGCACAGGAATTGGCACAGGAATGCGGAAGTGCTCACAGCTATGACTGCCCACAATGGTGGCACACAGTGCTAAGTCAGCAGAGGAAGAGGTGCAGGGGTGAAGTCCAGAGGAAACCAGGGGCAAGCTCCAAAGAACTCCTCCAGCAGAGCCTCGCGGGATGCACTTCGTCCCCACAGCAACAAGTTATGACAACTCATGTAAAATTTGTCTAACAAGGAAACTCATTAGAGACTCGGAGTCCAGGGTTTTTATTGGGGGGTGGTCATCTAGAAACTCTCTGCTTGGCAAGCAGAAAATTCCAGATTTCCAGAAAGAAAGCAGATATAAGCCATACTGAGACAGCATAAGCCACACTGTTTGCACAGTTTAGGTACATTGAGTCACTCTTACCAGATCTGGGAACGGTGGCAACCCTTCCAACATCTAGATTCCCAGATGCAAGCCCAGGGCTTACCCTGCAGCAGGTTTTTCTAGGAAGAGAAGTCTCAGGCCTGCTGTGCAAGCTCTTTTCTACACAGGAGGCCTTACCTCGGGGAGCCAGGCTACATTAGGTAGCACTGCTGGGATTGTGGAATTTTGTTCTTGTGTGGCCCTAACTTCAGAGGGCCTGGTTCAGCAACAGGCACTTTTTAAAGGACTTCTGGACTTCGTTCTTCCCTGTGGCAGTGTGTTCAGTGGTGCAGACTGTCTTTATAAAACCCTAAGGCATTGTGGCATGACTTCCTCTCTTATGCAATGGTGTGTGTACTCTGGCCCGGCCACCAAGTGTTCTACTTCCGTGTATTTTTATAGCACTCCTGAGAATAATTCCAAGGGAGTTCATGAGAGGCTCTGTGTGAATCAGTAAGACACATTAGTATTGTTAAACAGGCTACAAGATAATTTGCCTCCCATTGTCTGGCAATTTCTTTTATTATTTGGAGATGTTCTAAGCCAGTCTTCTTGGCTGGGAATTGCAGAGTTCAATTTTATGTCCAGAAGCTTGGCCTCCATGTTCCTGGCCTGGGAGATAATGGTAAATGATTCGTGGATTCTTGAATCTGACAAATAAATGAGTCTAGTCCCCTTATTTTACAAATATAGAAATAATAATATCAACAACACTATCACTAACCACCCCAACTTCCAGTTTTTATTATGTACTTCATATCAGCCCAGCACTGTGCTGTATCTTCATTCTCTCATTAAATCTTCACAATAACTCTTTAAGGAGGGCAACAATTTAACAGATGAGGAACCTGAGGCACAGAGAGGTTAAGTAACTTACTTAAGGTCACCCAGCAAAGAAGCGGCAGAGCTGAGAGTGGAATAAAGCCAATTCCAAGGACCCTTAACATTGACAGCACTGCCAGAGAGGCACACAGATTGCTGAAGATCACCCAAGATCACAGAAAGACTCAGTGGTGCAAGCAAGTGTTAAAGCCAGAACTCTTGGCTCTGAGTTAAGCCTCCTTTGTTTTAACCATGTAGCCTCTTACTCAATTGTTTGCGGTTTAGGCTGTAGTTAGTACTAGCCGTAACATCAATACTTCTGCATCAACTCATAACAATTTTGATCAGACTCATCATCTTATATCAATTGCAGGAGCTTCCTAACAGGCCTAGCAGCCTGTAGTCTAATTCCTGAAATGGCCTTCACACTGCACCTATGAAGAACCTTTTTAACCACAAATTAGAGCTGTCAATTCCATGCTAAAACCCTCCAGTGGCTCCCCAGTGCCCACAGAATTTTGTGTACACTCCTGAGACTGGCAGGCAAAGCCAGGTACAGGCAACCTCCAAACTTCTACTGGGCCACCTTCCAACCCACTGTGTCTTTTACAGCTCCTCTGTGGCAACCTGTGGTCTCCAGTTTCTGCACCTTCAATAATTCTGTTCACTCTGTCTGTCATCCTCCACCTGAGCCCACTCCATCTGCCCTTCTTGCTTGCTTGACTTGGATTCCACAGCCTTTCTTGGCTTCCTACTATCATGGCATTTTTACTCCATGTTATAATTGTATGTTTACTTGGCTACTGTCTCCACTAGATCTTGAACTCCTTGAAGGCAAGAAACAGCATAATTTGTATCTAGAAGACAGGATGGGAAGCTGGGCCCCTGGTAGTGAGGAAGCAGACCTGTGAAGTCAGACAGAAAGATACAAGAGTGTGCCTCGTGGTTGTTTGCTGAATGAAAAAGTAATACAAGGAATCCCAAGTGAGATACGAATGAGTGAGATGTCCCAAAGCAGGCCTAGAGATTACCTACCACAGTGGTCTTAAAGCAAATTTTTATTGCAGAATGTTTTCTTCAAACAGGAGCAAGTTCTCCCAACACATAAAAGGAAAGCTCTAGGTAAAGGCTTATATCTCCAAGCCTTTATGACTTGGCCTAAATCTCTCCTTCTTCTTGAAGCCTCAGGTCACAGTGCAATTGTGATGGCATGGGCTCTGTAGTTGGGTTGATTACGTCAGCAGGGTAAACTTGCTGCTATAATAAACAAGCCCCTGTATCTCAGTGGCTTAACACAATGAAAGTTTTCATTTATATCACCTCATTTGAAGGAGATGAGCGGGAACACTCTGTTCCATGAAGCCATTCAGGGACCCCGATTCCTTAAGTGAAGTGGTTCCACCATTCTCTAGGACTTTGGAGTCCTCTGCTGGTTCCTCTGCGGCTGGCCAGCTGACAGGAGCAAGCGTGGAGCAGGCAATCAGACTCAAAATGTCTTGGTGGAGGTGACACATGTCCCTTATACTCACACTCCTTGCTTGAGAAGTAGTCATATGGCCCCACCTAGATGCAAGGGACTCGGTAAGGTGGCCTGGCAGTGTGTCCAGGAAGAGAAGAGCACTGTGCGGTCTAGCAGGCCCTGCAGTTCTACCATCTTTGGCATGGCTTTGGGATGTGTTTCTCCACTCCAGAGTTCTCTGTTGTGAATGAAACTTCTCAGGATGGCTACAAGGTTTGAATGAGATGAGATATCCAAATGTCTGATACATACTTAGCAGTCAGCCAATCTTCATTCCATGTCTCCTCTTCTCCCCTAAAACAGAGGTATTGATATCATCATCTTTGTATTTTCTACACTTAGAACTGGAAAAAGTAATGGTTAAGAGATGGACTCTGGATCCTGGCTCCCTGGGGCATGCCAGTGGTGTGAGGTTGGGAGGGCTGCTTGTGGCTCTGTGGCTCAGACACCTCATCTGCCCAAAACAGAGGTAACAAATAGTACCCTTGTGGAGGGCAGGAAGTGAGTCAGTATGCCTCCAGTTCTTAGAATAGTACACTGCATATTGTAACTATGATGTGTGGGTTACCTGTTTTATTATTATATGGTTACTGCCACACAGCAAAAACTCAAAACAAATTCTTATTTAAGCACCCATTCTGTATCATGCATCACCAGTCATGTGTTCACATATGTGAGGTTCACAAATCTCAAGCTTGGGGAATGTTTGTGCAGTGAATTCTCTGAGCAAACTTCATCATGGGCTTCAGCCTTGGGGTAACAAGGCCTTTCACCTGGGCTATTGCTGAATTCAGACCTGGAAGACAAGCATTGGCTTACAAACAGCTTGCAGGGAACTTTTGAGAAAAGTGTTCCTGCAGGGGACCCAGGCTATGTGTCAAGGCTTCCAGCCCCTCCAGAGTCTGTAGAGGCTTCTGTCGGCCATTTCCCGACGTCACAGTAAGAAACTTGCGCAGACTCCCAAAGCAATGCTTGGCAGTGGGTGAGCTGAAAACCCTCTTTTGCCACCAGGCTCCTGAGTGCAGTGCCAACACAAAGGAAAAGAGAAAATTTCCTCCCGATCAGCATCCTTTTCGTTTCCTTACATTAATTCCAGGAAACCAGTCATTACTGAGGCCTTCCAGGGTGGGTATTAGCCAGACTCCTTGCAAGACAGCTGCAATTGCTTGAATTAGTCTAAGAGTGCCATAGGGACCAAGTTCACGTGCAAGAATGACCTTGCACATGCGGAGGTCTCCTGCTCATCAGGTGGCAGGAGGGGTGTCTGTGAAGTCCTGGATACTCATTACGTATGCCAGCTTCTCTGAAGGGTCTTTACTCTGTAGGTACTTGCAGTAGTTCTTGGGGCAGCCTCTACCCCCTGTCTTGCTGTGGGCCCTCTAATCCTTGCACTTAGCAATCATCACTGTTCCTCCTGTTAGACTCTGTAGTCCTTGGGGGTAGTTGCTGCTGTATTCACTGAGGTCTGACAGAGTATCCAGTCCATAGCAAAGGCTTAGTTGATATAGTTGATAATTACTTTTTTTTTTTTTTTAGATGGAATCTCGCTCGGTCACCCAGGCTGGAGTTCAGTGGCGCAATCTCAGCTCCCTGCAACCTCTGCCTCCAGGGTTCAAGTAATTCCCCAGCCTCAGCCTCCTGAGTAGCTGGGACTACAGGCATGCGTCACTACACCCAGCTAATTTTTGTATTTTTAGTAGAGATGGGGTTTCACCATGTTGGCCAGGCTGGTCTCAAACTCCTAACCTCAGGTGATCTGCCCGCCTTGGCCTCCCAAAGTGCTGGAATTACAGGTATGAGCCACTGCACCCAGCCAATATTTACTCTTAAATCAATAAATGCACCATTAGGTTTATCTGCTTAACTTTTACATCTTAATCATGAGTTCAAGAGTTCAGTTTGTGGAGCAGTTGCATTTGTGCCCTGAAGTTTGGCAGCTCCAGCACAAAAGCCTCTCCAGCGCATATAAGCTGTGACTGTGGGCAGGTTATATAACTCTCAGGCGCCTTGTTTGTAAATGAGGGCTTTTACCACTAGGGCTGTCGTGAGGGTGAAGTGAGATTATTTATGTGCTTTGCTAGAGTTTCTGTATTTCTGTAGTTGTAAGGAACAACATCAACTTAATCTGATTAAAGCCGAAAAAGTTGTTGAGAAGAGTAGGTTGCCCACAGGATCAGTGGGAGGGCTGGAGAGCCTGGCTTGGAAGCTCTGTAGCTGGAGATCCTACCCTAAATCATTCCCAGAGCTGGTCCTATGGGCTCCTCTGCAGCCACCACTGCTGTTGACTGCACCGCTGGCACAGGACATTGCTGCCCCCAAACCCAATCTCACCAGAGCTCCCTCTGCTGCTGGAGAATCCTTCTCAGCCCCACGTCTTAGCCCCACTAGCACCTTGGTCAAAGTTCTGGCGTCTGATTGGCTGAGCCTTAGTCACATGTCCACTTCCAGCTGCAAGGGATGCTGGGAGAGCGAATGTCTGGCATGTTTAGCTTCTGTAGTGATGTGTCCTCTGTTTCCCACTCAGGATTCTAAGGCAGCAAAGTCTTCCAGGTGGGAAGAGGGCTTCTGATGCTGGTGAGCCTAAAAGGCAGATAAATGTCCAATAGAGGACATAAAGCCTTGACATTGACTAAGTGGTCAATGTCAGGTAAATGTCCAGCCACTGAGAGAGAACACAGTGGTCATTCTGAAGGCTGCTGGTAGCACCCTAATGAGGGCTCAGGAATCAGTGTCCTGGTAGCCCCAGTGAGGGGATGGCAGTTTGGACCAGTTGAGTGGTGGAATGGTGGAAGTGGTGAGAAGCCTTTTTGAAGCCAGGCAATATATTAGTTTTCTAGAGCTGCTGTAACAAAGTACCATGGACTGAGCGACTGAAAGAACAGAAATGTGTTATTCCATAGTTCTAGAGGCCAGAAGTCCAAGATCAAGGTGTTGGCAGAGTGGGTTCCTTCTGAGGGCTTTGAAGAAAGGCTCAGTGCCAGCCCCCTCTCTCTGGCTCACAGATGGCCATCTTCTCCCCATGCCTCTTTACATCATCTTCCTCCTGTGCCTATCTCCACATTTCCCCTTTTTATCAGGGTACCAGTCACGTTGGATTAGGGCCCACTCTAATGACCTCATTTTAATGTTATTTGCTTTGTAAAGACTCTCCAAATAAGGTCACATTCTGAGGTACTAGGGATTAGGACTTCAACATATGAAGTTTGGAGGGGAACAAAATTCACTGTGTACCAGTGTCTGTCTTTGTGTCCTCTTTCTATAAAGGACACCAGTCATAGTGGAGTAGGGTGGGCCTTATTCCAATATGACCTCATCTTCATTAATTATACCTGCAGTGACCCTATTTCAAATAAGGACCCATTCTGAGATATGGGGAGTTAGGACATTAGTATATAAATCTGGAGGTATAGGGTTAGATACAATTCAACCCTAACAGTCAGGGATGAGTGAGGGTGGATTAGTTGAGGAAATTGGATCAAGGGCAGGAGTTAAGAATGACTTCGTGGTTTCTGGCTGAGCAACTGGAGAATGGTGGTCCCATTCACTCAGGTAGGGAGGAGGAGATAAAGGAAAGGAATTCAGGGGCAGAGGTACAGGCTGATGAGTCCCATTCCACACTGGTATAGTAAGGGATCTGTGCCCCAACTATGCCCAGTAGGACATAAAGAGAAGTTTGTTAGAAGCTTCCGGGAAAGTTCCTCTTAGCACCAAGAGATCTATGAGAGGTCGACGTTACTTTCTCCAGCCATGCATGAATAGAAAAGCATGTGGCCGAAACTGCTACCAGGAGCCATCCTACAATTGTGAGCGCATGCTGCCTTAGGATGAGGTCAAAACTATGGAAAGCAGAGTGAAGCAACCAGGTGGCACCTGGATTCTTGGCCATTCTGAGCCACTAGATCGGCCTTCCTTGAAGCTCACCACTCCTGTAAATTTGCATTTCTGTAAGTGTCCTCATTGTTCAGCTATTTTGAGTTGAGGTTTCCTGTTACTTGCAGCCAGGAGCATCCTTAAATGACACAATGCATTATCAGCTCCAGTGGATGGAAGATCTTTGAGATCCAGGGTTATGTTCCGTATGTTCATCTCTGTGTCTAGCTCAGGGCCCAGTACTCAGCACATGTTTGTTGAATGAGTCAGTGCATGATGTAGATCAGTATCTTGCGCACTGAGGTCTGGAAACTTCATCATCAATATAAATAGCTGTAGCTGTTGATAATATATTCTATCCTCACTCCATGCTATCAGTAAGATAGTTGTGAAGCCAGAAAGAAAGAGAAAACAGAAAGAAGATAAATACCCCGCAAGCAGAGGGTGTCTCCCCTCCTCACCTCATTTCCTTCCATCAGACCATTTGCTTACGTCTGAAACCTGGGAATCTTCTGTGTTCTTCTTTCACTTTCTGCAGCACCCTCTGTTCTCAAACCTGGAGCCAATCACCCAGGAAGTCCTGCCTATTCTACTCTCAAAATATATCTTACATCCATCCACTTCCTTCTGTTTCCTGAAGCCATGGTTAGGTGGAGACAGGCAGGAAGGTTTCTTGGTGGAAATTCGAGGAACTCCTCCCAGAGGAAAGATGGAGGTTGGGCAAGCACCAATAACAGGCATCCCATACATCACTCCAGGGAAACAGCAGATTCTCAAGAACTATTTTTCCCCTCATCTTTTTCTACTTCAACCCTCTAAAAGGCATCTTTATTTTATAGTAGTAGAAAATAACTGTGTCTCTCTAGGTGCCTGCTGGAGGAGCCTGCAGTGCATGTGGCAAGCCTGCATTGGTTAGCCCAGGCTGCCGTGTCAGAATACACAGATGGAGTGGCTTCAACAACATTCATTTTCTCACAGTTCTGGAGGCTGGAAGGCCAAGATCAAAGTGTCGGCAAGTCTTTTCCTCCCGAGGCCTCTCTCCTTGGCTTGCAGATGGCTGCTTTCTCGCTGTGTGCTCCCTGTGTGTGTGCATCCCTGGTGTCCCTTCCTCTTCTTATAAGGACACCAGTCATCCCACATTAGGGTGGCTTCCTTATGACCTCATTTTAGCTTAATTGCCTCTTTAAAGGCCCTGTCCCCAAATGCAGTCACATTAGGGGTTAGGGCTTTAACAGGCGAGCCTTAAAAACATCCAAATCTGTCTCTTTCTCCACCTCTAAATTTAGCTTGCTTTGTGTTGGCTTCATTGTCAGGCATTCTCTCCTGTGGAGGTGCAAGGTGGCCCCAGTTTGGTGGAAATTCTCCTTCCGATCATTGTAATTAAAGTCCCAGGCATGAATCTCCTTGGCCTGAGCGAGGTTACATGCGTTCAAGGGTTCTCAACCAGGGGGCAGGAACACAGTTCAGTCCATGACTTTCAGGCTGTAATTGTCTCAGAAAGTCAATTGCCCAGAAGCAGAGCCTGAGACAGGGGTTGGGATGTGCACATGGCTTGTGGAGGAAGGGCTCTTCAGGAGTAATCTTTAAGGTGAGGAAAGCAGAAAGCAACAGGGGAAGGAGCCAGGCAAGGCTGCACTCCCCAGTCAAGTTTAGCCTCATCTGGGGGAGTTCTGGGATGTAATCACAACACAGAGTCACCCAACTTGAAGTAAGGGGGCTGCATCCGCCCCTACCACTCATCTGTCACTCGCTGCAGGAAGCCCCGGGAGAGGGGGATCCACCTTCGGAGCCAATGTCAATCTTCTGGAGAAGAGTCAACCCTGAGCCTTTAGAAGCCAGCATTCATTGAGCTGGGGAAATCCCTGAGGGGATAGGTAGATACCAGCCAGCTGGGAAACCTGATCCTCAACCCTGCTTCTCCCAGCCTTAGAAGACTTGACTAGCATAGTGAGAATGGCAAGAACTCTGGAAGAAGGAAACGGGTTCATGATGGGACATAAGGAGAAAGCCTGGGCATGATAGATAAGACCAGAAGACTTCGGGAAGGCAGGGTTCCAGAGTGTAAAACAAAGCGTCAACACATCCAAAACATGAGGCTTCAATGGTACAAGCTGTCCCTGCATCACCGATTTGTTTTATTATGGACACAACCCCTTTGGTATTACAGATGCATGAGCCGGGAAAGCAGGGATAGAAATCATAAGAAATCTTCATCCCTGTCCCCCACTGCCTAGCACACATCTACCAGAACCAAATACTGGCCTTCTCTGAGCTCACACAGGACTTTCGGTTCCCTGTGTTATGTCACTTGGCATTTTGGGTTGTACTCATTATGTTCCTGTCTCTTGCCTGATAAGGGAGCTCTTCGACGTAAGAACCATGTGTATTTATGGCCCCTAGCTCCCAACACAGCAGCTTGTGTGCAGCAGGCAAGCAGTAGACGTTGGTTGGATAAATGGAAGGATGGGTGGAGAATGCTCGATGCTTGAATTTTTCTCCCACAACTCCCCAGTGTGGCCATCCTTGCTTGCATCTGAGCATCCTTGTATGCTTGCACGCTTTCCGTTCCCTCATCCATTTATTTACTCACCACGTATCTGTTGAGTGCTTTCTATACGCCAAGCACTCAGGCATGAGCAAAGCTGCCAAAGTCCCTGTCCTCCTGAAGCATGCAGCCAAGCAGGGAGCACAGCCAAGTGACAAGCATGTGGACTGTGCCATTCGGCCTGTGACAAGTACCAATGCAGAAAATAGAGCAGCCCAAAGAGGTCAGAAGATGCTGGGGAGGGCGAAGAGCTCACCACTTTGTTCAAAAGGGTCTCTAAAATGCTGACTTGTGCAGGGAGCACTGAAGGAAGCAAGGGAGTGAGCCATGCCCAACCCTGGGAAATAGCTCTCCAAGCAGAGAAGGCAGCAGGTGCAAAGGCCCAGGGGCAGAAAGAGGCTCCACTTCTTTGAAGATGAGAGTGGAGGTCAGTGTAGAGATAATCATAGGAAGCTACATGGGATATTTGGAGTCAGATCCTGAGGACTTTGCGGGCCAGGGTTGAGACTCTTCCTCTGAGCAAAATGGGAAGTCACTGGAACTTTTAAAGAACTGATCTGACTTGCATTTGGAAGGGTGTGCTGTTATCAGGGGATCTCAGAGCCTGGTTGGGAGAACTTTGCAATAGCCCAGGTGAGAGAGGACATGGTTTGCACCAGGGCTGGAAAACAAGGGAAGGCAGGTGTCTGGGCACAGATGCAGGTGCAGAAATACAAGCAGAGGGCATGTGGGAACGGTCTCTTGGGATTGCCTCTGTGTTCTCAGTGAAAAAGAAAGCATGGTCATCAGCTGAGAATGATAAATAGGGGATTTGAAGAGAAAGAGAAGACATATAAAATAGTCCTCTAGGAGAGAAGGGTGCTGGATGGACTGGGAATATGTAGACTCAGGGGAGCCTTAAAGCTTCTTGAGGTTGGTGGTCATGAATTTCAGGTGAGACAGGACAACACAGTCGTAGGTTTTTCTACAGCCAACCTGAGCTTTGTAGATGCCCGGTAGACAGAGATTTAACCAGCTGGGTTTTTGCCAGGCATATGTAATGAAAGGGGGTGGATGGGCATATAAATGTTTAAAGGGATGAGCCAAGGAATTCAAGCTGGGTACGCAGGAATGGATGGACACGAGGAGGGTGAGGGATGTGGAAACAAGGCATGATCTTGGCTTATAGGCCCAGTCAGGCTGAAGATTTATTGGAAGGGTCTGTGGAGAAAGCCATTATTTCCATAGGTTCTCTGGTCTACTAGGGCTTAATGAAAAGCACTTTCCAAATTCAAACTGAAGTAGAATTCCCTGTGTCTTCCCCTAATCCGTCCTGGTGCTCTGCACCAAGTTAAAGCATGGCATGGAGGAAGGTGGCTCTCATGCTTTCTCTGGCCTTCTCTTGTCCAGGCGAAATGTCTCCAGCCCCTTTGACACTTCTCAAGGGACATGCCCTCCAATCTCCTCATCACCCTACCGTTCTTCCTTGTATTTGGTCTCTTTTTCCCCTTGAGAGCTGATGACTTTCTGGGTTTCATTGGGAAGATTCTACACCATTGGAGAAGCTAAAAACAATGAATCAGGCATCCCAGGTGGAGTTCTGGGGGCACTGGAGTTCTGCTTTCAGAATTGATCTCCCTTGTTTCTGTTGCTGTCCATCCACAGGAAACAAATGGAAACAATGATTAAAGTCCTGCTCTGAAGCCCAGTGAGTCAGCTTTGCAAAGAATTTGCACACATTTCCATCCTCACTGCAATGCTGTCAGACTGAGGGTTATTTTGGGAAGGAATATATTAATATGATAAACTAGCCCAGAGAGTGTGCAGTCCCATTTGCACATGTTTCAAGTCAGACTTTCATGTAATTTTAACATTCTCACAACCTTTCATGCAATTTTAACATTAGCACAAAATACACCATCATGTCCAAAGCAAGGGTTCAGACCAAAGCCTTTGGAGGCATCCTTGGCTCCTCTATGCCTATCCACCTCTATCCAGTCCATCAGCAAATCCCACCAACTCAGTCTTCAAAATATGCTAGGATCTGACCACTTATCACTACGCGCATTGCTCCCAGCCTGGTCCAAATCGTTACCAGTGGTTGACTAAGCTGTTGTGGTAGCTCCCCAGCTGGTCCCCCTGCTTTCACACTTGCCCCCTGCAGTCCAGGAGCAACAGAGAAGATGGAGTGACAGGATTGAGGGAAAGGGGCTCTGCAGTTGGTAGCAGCCATCAGACAGTGTCAGGAGGTGACATGTGAGCTAAAACCCTGGTGAGATAAGACCGTGATGTCACGAGAAGAGGGGATGGATGGCAGGGACAAGGGCCATGAGTCAGGAGCCAGCCTTGTGCACCCAGAGGGCAGTGAAAAGGCTGATGAGTTTGGAGTTGGCAAGAGTGGTGTGACTGGTAATGAATGAGCTGATGGTGGCTGGATCACAGCCACACTGGGGGACTGGAGATGGGAGAAGTGGTTTGATTTGGGATCTGTTTTCGAAGTAGTGCAGCTAGCACTCAGTGATGGATTGGATATGGGTTGTTGGGAAAATAAAAGATTTAAATATTATTCCCAGACTTTTGGCCTAGGCCACTTAGAAGACAGAGGCTTCATTTACTCAGATGGGAGGGCTGTGGAAAGAAGAGTTTGGTGCACGTTGCAGGGGCTGGTTAGTAGTGGGGATCCAAGAGTTCTGTTTTGGACGTGCTTGTTTTGAGAAACCTCCTAGGCCTCCAAGTGGGAATTCCAGGAGGCAGTTAAATATGTGAGTCTGGAGTTGAGAGGAGAGTCCATCCAGGTCAGGGACATAGGTGGGAATTGTCATCATCTGAGACAAAGCGACTGGATGAAACTACCCAGGGAGGGCATATAGATGGAAAAGTGACTGGAGAGATGAGCTGGAGCTCTGGGACACCCCAAGGTTGAGGGGTGAGGACAAATCAGCCTAAACACAGAAGGAGAGGCTGGGAGGGGGAAAACAGGGGAGAGTGGGGCTGCAGATGTCCAGAGAAGACCAGGTTTCAACAGAGAGGGAGTGGCCCACGTATCACATGCTGCTGAGAGGCCGTACAAGGGAAAGGCAGAATTGGCCGCTGGATTTGTCAAGGCAGATGTTGATGGCCTTCAGAAAGGCAGTCTCAATGGAGTGGTAGGAACAACTAATTCACGTGGGGGTGAGGACAGGACACAGCTGGGGCCACGTTTGTCGAGGAGTCTCACTTGGAGAGGAACAGAGGCAAGGGCCAGTAGCTGTGAGGATGAGGGCCAGGAGAGACAGTGCTGAGATGTGTACTGAGATGTGTTTGTGCAGGGGTGAATGAGTTGAGAGGGAAGAATTTTTTTTTCTTTTGAGACAGGGTCTCATTCTGTCACCTAGGCTGGAGTGCAGTGATGCAATCATGGCTCACTGCAGTCTTGACCTCCCAGGCTCAAGCAATCCTCCCACCTCAGCCTCCCAAGTATCTGGGATTACAGGGGTGCTTCACCACATCCAGATAATTTTTCTTTTTCTTTTCTTTTCTTTTTTTTTTTCTTTTTGTAGAGACAAGGTCTCACTATGTTGCCCAGGCTGGTCTCAAACTCCTGGGTCAAGCGACCCTCTCACCTTGCTCTCTCAAAGCGCTGGGATTGCAGGTGTGAGCCACTTCACCTGGCTGGAAGGAATTCTTTACTGGGGTGGAGGCTGCCTGGGAAGGAGGAGGTGAAATCTGATGTGGGAGGAGACTGGCACGCCCTGGATCAGAGCAGGGAGAGCTCACCCAGGCGCAGGTGGGCAGGTGAGTTTGGGGTGGCTGGAGGAGATCGTCCTCAGCTGACAATAGCCTTTGCCACCCGCTCTGTGAATTGATCATTAACATTGACAGATACAGGTGTCTAAGATTAAAGGATACAGCCTCTGTAACAGCTGTCAGCTTTCTTGCACTATTCCAGAGGTCTCACACTGAGTCTGTCCTAGGGAGCACAAGTCTTAAGGGGTGGGTCCGAGAATCTAGATATTTGTGTTTAGTTTAGTGAATCTAGTAAGCAGTCAGGCTTGAGGGTGCCCCAGAGGGGCTCACAGTACTCTTAAGATCATCAGTAATATTATCTGAGTATCCAATGTCCAATCTGCCTGTCGCAGGGCAGTGGAGAAGGTGTACGGGATTAGGGGGTCGAGTTCTGATTTCTCGCCAGCCCTTTATTCTCGCTGTCTACAGATTAATGAACACATCATTTTGCCCAACCTCCAAGAACCCTCAGAATCCGGCCACTGCATTCCTCTCCTGCCTGACCTATCTGGACGGTCTTATCACAAACTTTTCTTACCCCAGAACCTACACCAGTGAAGATTTGCCCTGTGAGGCCTCAACTGGTAGAACCGAGACCCACAGGCCCATAGATGGGAGCTACAGAGAGAATATTTTGGCTTGTCCTGAGAAATTAAAAAAGAAAAAAAGGTTTTGCAGTCAGGATGCTTCTGCCCTTGGATGGAAGGTCAAAGAGAGAGGCAGCATTTCTGGGGCCCAAAGCTAGGGTCACGTGGTGGAGGGGCAGGGGGCAGGGACCACAGAGAGAAGGCTGGAGCCACAGAGGAGCTGCACCTGCGATGGTCACAGAGGGTGGGAGTGGGGCAGCTTGCTTTTCCCCGTCCCAGTCCTCCATGAAGGCCTCTCCTTGGTCAACACCCCAGCCCCCAGGAAGCCAGAACCCTACCAAGAGTGGCCAATCCTACCAGGAATTCCTCCTATGAAGCCAGAAGGCAGGGGATTCAGGGAGAGCAATTCCCTTGGAAACAGAGCAGATACTAGAGAACAAGCAGGCAGGAGACGCACAGGTCCCAGGTGTACACGCCCGTAGCCTCGATGCCTTTACTTCTACAAGTCAGGATTGCTTTTTAATAAGCTTTTGTGGGACAATGTATTTGATGCCTGTGTTCCTAATTAGACTGTAAAGTCCATGAGGTGAGAACAGGAATGACTCCCTTTCCCAGCAGAATACCAGTGTCTGACCCTCACTGTTTGCTGACTGAGCTGGAGAACACGCTTTCAGCCCGGGTTCCCCACTCCAAAGCCTTATCTCCCACCCCTCCTCTCACCCACTGCCCCACTTTCTCCATAAGGAAACTGGAGGTTCCTTAGAGGCCCGCAGGGAGAGCCAGGAACTCTGAGCAGTGTCGTGTGTGGCTGCTGTGTGTGGAAGTTCCACCAACAGAAACGAATACCTTCAGGCTCATCTTGATTGCACCCAGAGCTTCTGACCTTGCTCACAGAATCAGGGACCTGCATCTTGAATGGAGGTTTTAAGTGTCTGCCAAGTCAATGACTTTCTATTTTCTACCATGAGGTCCATTTAAATGGATTCTTTAAAAGCAAAATTATATTTCTTTTTGAATAATTAATACATTCCTGTGGCTGAACTTTCAAAGGGATCAACTGAATATAAAGTGAAGGGTTTCCTTTCCATTTCTGTCCTCCAGCCATTCTGCTCCCCTCCTTGGAGGCAACTGGTGTTACCCGTTTTTTGTATGTCTTTTCCAAGGTTTGTGTCTAATTTACACACACAGAGACACACAGAGATGCACACACACAGATACTTTTTTACATAAATTGTTGCATATTTTACAAAAAGTTCTGTACCTTACTCTTTGTACTTGGTATATCTTAGAGATCTTTCCATATCAGAATATGGAAAGCTGCCTCTGTTTTAATGTCTGCATCATGTCCCACCATATGATGTATTATAATTTATTTAAATAGTCCTTTATTCATGGACACTTGGGTTTTCTCAACCACGGGCTACTACAGTGAACAAGCTTTGTACTATCGTCATTGAGCTACAAAAGTCATTGACCATGGAATTCTCCAGGAAGATCTAGAAAGAGAATAAAAATTAGTGGAAAGTTTGAAACAAATCAGAAAGAGTGGATAGGGCTGTGGACTACAAGTCAAGAGATTTAACTCCTAAAAGTAATTTTTAAAAGGACCCCTATCAAGTTCCTAGCTTCCCACAATTTACAAAACAATTTAATATCTGCTAACTCATTGAGTCTATAGGAAAAAAATAAGCTGTAAAGGGCTTATTATTTCCCCAACTCCTTGACTCACTGACTACATGACCTAAAACAAGTTTCTAGGCTGGGCGTGGTGGCTCACACCTGTAATCCCAGCACTTTGGGAGGCTGAGGCGGGCAGATCACCTGAGATCAGAAGTTTGAGACCATCCTGGCCAACATGGTGAAACCCTGTCTCTACTAAAAATACAAAAATTAGCTGGGTATGGTGGTGCATACCTATAATCCCAGCTACTCGGGAAGCTGAGGCAGGAGAATCGCTTGAACCCGGGAAGTGGAAGCTGCAGTGAGCAGAGATTGTGCCAATGCACTCCAGCCTGGGCGGTAGAGCGAGACTCTGTCTCAAAAATAAAAATTAAAAATAAAGCAAGTTTCTAGCTTGCCAGCAACCTAGTTAACTTGTTTATAAAATAAAGATTATAAGAGTACCTATCTCTTTGGGTCATTTTAAGGATTAAATGAACTACTCATGGAAAGTACTTAAAACAGGGTCTATCCTATAGCAAGAATTCAATAAATGTGGGCTTTTAGGATCATTTTGCAAAAGTGAGGAAAAGAAAACACAGAGCAATGAAGTTCAAAGTCTCCTAGCTCCTGAAGGATAGAGCTGGTGCAGGAATCCAGGTCCCCAGACTTCCAAACAAGTCAGGTATTTGAGCCATGAGGTCTTAGGCATGTGTTTGTAAAACAGTGATGGCAGTCCTGACACAGAGCTGTTAATAATAATTATTGCCATGGAAATTTCCCTGATCTTCTTTGAGAGGATTAGTCCAGTCATGCACTTAGTACTGTAGTTCATCAAATCTAAGATGCCATTGGGTCTAAAGAGTATTGTTATTTTATGAGTCACTGGAAAGGAAAGGAAATAAGGAAGAGAGGGAGGGAGGGAGGGAGGGAGGGAGCCAACTAAAGTTGTAGAACGCTATGCTGCTTGTCAAGCTGTTGTCTCCCAGCTCCACACTTACCCTTCTGGGTTCGCTCTCTCTCTGATGCTGGGGCTGGGACCTGCACCCCCATTTGTCCTTTGCCAGTAGGGGCACTAGAGGAGAGAGAAGAGACTTGCTTTTTCAGGTTTTTCTGAATTTCCTGCCAGTCCCAGTGATGACATTGGCAATTGATTCCAGCTTCCAACTTTTGTCCATTTCCAGAACCAGAATCATATTGCTCCTCAGAGGAAAGAGTCCAGTGGACAGTGCCTACTCTCAGAGGTCTTCGGGGCCCTCCTCCAGGCCCCTGAGGTGTCAGCACCACATGGGAAACATCCCTTCTTTAGAGGTCTTCCTTTTTGACATCTCCGTTCTCCAATATCTGCTTAACCAATTCCGTATGTTAAATTATCTCCACTAAAGTACCTCGAGTGGTTTCCATTTTCCTGCCTGGACCCTGACTCATGAATTATAAGATGACCATTGACTTCAGAAATGTTAAATGATAGTCCTAGAATTAATGCCATAAAATACTACCACAGGGAATTCGTAGATGTCAAGGCTGATGGTGCCTTTGGAAGTGACCTAGTAGACCCTAGAGCTGAACCCAGGGGGATGACGTTCCTTGCTCAAGGTCACACAGCCAGAGGTGGCAAGGCCAGTGCTCCCCACACTGTGCTTGAGTGTTACTCTGCTCACCCTTCGGAAGGGCCTGGCTCCTGCTCCTGGGATGGACAGTTCAGTGACACGCCTCATGGTGAGACGTCTTCATCAGATCTCTCCTTTCTTTCCAGGAAGCACACTTTGCTGGCTAATAATGGGTTTGCAATTTCTGCTGCATTGCTGATGGCCTGCTCACTCCAGGCAGGAGCCTTTGAAATGCTCATCCTGGGACGCTTCATCATGGGCATAGATGGAGGTGAGAGTTCACCATGATGGGGAGGGAACAGTAACATACTCCTTGGGGGTGTCCCAAATGTGAGAGGTGTTTGGGGCTGTCACATGACTGGGGCTCTCTGCTGGTATTGAGTTGGCAGGGACCAAGGATGCTGGAACTCTGCATAAAGTGGGACAGTCCTATGGGATGAACCATCCCATTCATGATGCTCTAGCCCCTAATTGAGGAATGCTGGGCAGGGTCCCCAGTCTACCCCCAAAGACCTGGATGGTCTTCAGCATGTCATGCCTTCCGCTTGGTCACCTTCATCATAACGTTCATATTCCAAGGTTATCTGTGGTTTTCAGGGGGCTTTTGTGAGGATGGTGTTTCTTCTCTGGGCCTCTGACTCATTCGTTGTTTCATTTACTCACCAAGCATTTGTGGAGCACCTGCAAGGTCTGGCACACTGTAGGATGGAGACACAATGATTAACAAGACCCTGTCCCTGGACAGGGACAGAATGGAGCTTACATTCTAGTGGGCAGACAGATACATAAGGTAGATAGTAGCAGGTCCTAGGAAGAAAACAAAGCAGGGCAGGAGGGTGGTGAGGGCTGTTTTAGAAAGGCCAATCAGGGAAGACTGCTCAGAGGAGGAAATATGAGCGGAGACCAGAGGAGCCAAGTGTGAGAACTGTTCCCAGCAGAGAGAAGTGTATGATGTCCCAGAGGCGGAAGGAGGCATGGCACGTCTGAGAAAGAGCAAGGAGATGCGTGGGTGCTGATGAGGCCAAAGAGGAGCTGGAGCCAGATCACACAAGACCTTGTAGGCCACGGCGAGGACTGTGGGCCTGTGCCAAGTGTGCAGGGAGGGTTGAGAGGAATGTGACATGGACTGGTTTGTTCCAATAAGGAAGTGTGAGGGGAAGCCAGGAGTGGAATCAGAGGAGCCACCTGTTCAGGGGAAGGGACTGGGCTGGGCGGGGAGCTAGGGAGAAGGGGACAGATCCTGGCTATGGGAGTGAGAGTAGGAGACAAGATATATTGTCAGACAAACTCTGCTCTCTTTCTAAATAGGCAAATCCATAAAGTGTCACTTTTAGGCATTTGTGGAAAGATTGCAAGCCTTAGGATTAGAAATCTCTGAGTTTGGATCTCAGTTCTGCTGCCTGCCAATTTCTGATTTGTACAAGTTACTTAATGGCTCTGAGCCTTGGTTTTCCCATTTGGAAAATGGAGGTAATAATACCTTCTTTGAAAGGCTATAATAAGGCTGAATGGAAACTCTCTCTCTCTCTCTCACACACACACACACACACACACACACACACACACACACACACCAACACACACACACATGTATATACTGCCTGGAACCTAGCATGAGCTTCTTAAAGGCTAATTCCCTTCCTTGTCGATGTCTTAACAGCTGAGGGTACCGGGTTGTTCAGCTGAGTGAGATGAACAACAAAAATGTCTCAGGGAGAGGTGGGCAGGAGAGTGGGGGCCTGGAAGTAAGGTTGGGAAGAGGAGGTTTCACTTACCTTTGTTGCCCTGCTGGAGGGGAATAATCTAGGACTCTCTGATAGTCCAAACTCATGATGAAATGACTCCTCGATCATCTGTCTATTCATTAGTCTATTCTACTTTAATAGATGCCTTCTATTCAAGTAGAAGGGAGATGGCTATTGAGAGTTTATCCGTAAGAATAATGGCTGGTATCTATGTAATGTTTTGTAATTGACCAACCGTGTTCATGTTTTTCATCTTTTTTGATCTCCTCCTATAATGAAAGACTGTTTTTTTCATGTTCATTTTAAAATGCGGGCACTAATGCTCAGAAAGCTGGAGCGGGAAAGTAGTTAAAGGTGAAGACTGTGGAGTCAGACTGCCTGAATGCTCTCACTTGCTTCCATTAATTTCATTAATTTATCTGTATAGGTTAGGTTTGCTGCATTGAAAAACCCGAAAACTTAAGCCATGATGGCACCGCTGCATTTTACCCTTGGCAACAGAGCGAAACCCTGTCTCTTAAAAACAAAACAAAATGAAACAAAACAAAAAACAAAATGTAGTGGCTTGAAATAATAACCATTTTACTGTGCTTTCACTTCTGTGGGTGGGCTGGGCTGTTCTGCTCTGGGCCAGCTCTGCCAATCTTTGTTGGGCCTTCTCATGTGTCTGTGATGGCTTCAGGTTGGTCAGTGACTGGATAACCTGGGATAGTCTCACACCTGTGTTGGGGTGTTAGCAGGTGGCCTGGTCTCAGGGGCTGTCAGTGAGCCAGCTCATTTCTTGGCTTCCCACCCTGGGCCAGGGGGGCCTGGGTTGCCTCGCATAAAGTTCGTGGGCTGCCAGTAGCAGCCAAAGGAGAAAGTCCCAATGTGTAAGCACTTTGCATGCACATTTCCTGATGTCCCTTGATGTCCCTTTGGCCCAAGCAAGTCCCATGGACAGGTGCAGAATGAATGTCAGAGAGGACTGACTCCCCAAGGATGTGGATCCAGGGAGGGGATACAAATCAGGGACCACCGCAGCAACCATTAACCTCACAGTCTTGGCCTCTTTCCCACCTGGCATGGCAACTTAATAGTAAGGCCTCCCTGGTTGGGTGATGTGAAAATTAAATGGGCCAGGCGCAGTGGCTTACACCTGTAATCCCAGCACTTTGGGAGGCCGAGGCGGGTGGATCACCTGAGGTCAGAAGTTTGAGAGCAGCCTGACCAACATGGAGAAACCCTGTCTCTACTGAAAATGCAGAACTAGCTGGGCATGGTGGCACATACCTGTAATCCCAGCTACTCGGGAGGCTGAGGTGGGAGAACCACTTGAACCCAGGAGATGGAGGTTGCAGTGAGCTGAGATCGCCCATTGCACTCCAGTCTGGGCAACAAGAGCAAAACTCTGTCTCAAAAATAAATAAATAAATAAATAAAATGATCTACTATGTATGTGCAGTATTTAGTGTAGTTCCAGGCACTTAGTGCCCCACTTCAGGAATGCTAATGGTATTGTTGTCATTGTTGTTATTTGTTTTCTTAATTAATAAAGTACAGATCTAGGATTTGGGTTTCAAAGGCCCAGACTACTTTGGAGAAAGGCTGAATGAGGTTGCAGTGGATCACCTGGGAAGTCCTTTCCTAGTGGAGGCAAGTGAGATTCTTTCAATTTGGCAGTTTTATATTTTATCCATTATCCCTTTTCTTGTTGCTTTGACTAATCTGGGGAGTTGACCCTTCGAACATATAACTAATTGATCTCTGAATTTCCTTAACTAAAAATAAGCTGCATTCCAAGATGGCCCTTTTACAAAACCACAGACATAGAACAAATGTCTTTTAGACCCTTTTTCCTATGAGCTTTTCAAAAAGAAGCAGGAAAGAAAGAAGAACAAAGAGGAAAGAAAAAACTGGGATCTTTCTGACTTGCGGCACGTGGCCTGGAGTCACGACAGGACTTGGAGACTTCATGTCATGTATTCTCATCAACCCTCTCAGAGCAGAGAGAGGAACTCGAGGGCACTTAAGGTGAGACAATTGGTCAGAAAGAAAGGAATATTGCTGCCATTACCTGAACTGGCTGATCTGTTTGTAATAAAGAATTTAAAGCCAGGCCGGGCGTGGTGGCTCACGCCTGTAATCCCAGCACTTTGGGAGGCCAAGGCGGGCGGATCACCTGAGGTCGGGAGTTCGAGACCAGCTGACCAACATGGAGAAACCCCATCTCTACTAAAAATACAAAAATTAGCTGGGTGTGGTGGTGCATGCCTGTAATCCCAGCTACTCGGGAGGCTTAGGCAGGAGAATCACTTGAACCCGGGAGGTGGAAATTGTGGTGGTAAGCCGAGATCGCGCCATTGCACTCCAGCCTGGGCAACAAGAGTGAAACCCCATCTCAAAAAACAAAAAACAAAAACAAACAAACAAAAAAAAGAATTTAAAGCCAAATGATAAACCTGAAGGATTTTGAGATGATAGAAGGCTCTAAGACTTGCTGATCCAGCCAGGGTCTCCCGGAGTATTTGGAACCATAGTAGGACAACAGGACATCTTCCTGGAGTGTTCTTCATCTAGAAGGTTTAGAGAAAAAAAAACATATTATTTTTTACATCAGTACAAACATGATACCAAATGGTGTTGGAAGCAAAATTCATGTACATAATAAAGTTAAAATAGGAGACTGTACTACTACTTTGTGTTTGTGGAAGATTGCACTGGACCTGTCCCTGCCATGGCCTTCCCAGTGCTGTCGACATGCCCAGGGGCGCAAGGTCACGTCTTCTGAATTAGGAGCTCGCTAGTGGACAAGCCCACGTCTGCTACTTTAGGAGAAGTCCAAGATCAGCAGGATCAATTGCTTTTGAGGGCTTCTGTGGACAATCTGTTCCAGGCCTCTCTTCTACCTTCAGGTGGTGGCCAGAAATCCTGGCATTTCCTGGCTAATTGTTGCATCAGTCCAGTCTCTGTCTCCTCATCACATGGCCTTCTCTCATGTCTGTGTCTGTGTCTTCACATGGCCTTCTTATAAGAATGAAAAGTATTGAATTTAGGGGCCATCCTACTCCAGTATGACCTCATCTTAACTTGATTACATCCGCAAAAACCCTATTTCCAAATAAGGCTACATTCACAAGTAACAGGATTTAGAGCCTCAGCATATCTTTTGGAAGGATACCATGCAACTCACTATAAGAGGTGACACTGAATGGAGACTGGAAGGTTAAGAAGCTGTGGAGCTCTGAAAACAGAGAGTTCCAGAAAAACAGAAGAGCAGAAGCCAACATCCTATGATCAGAATGAGCCTGGAGTGTTCAGTGAACTCCACATCCAGGACTCCTGGGGAGGAGAGTGGCAGAAGATGGGCTCAGAGGTCAGAAGAGGCTGCTCACGGGTAGGGATGCTTGGTACAGCATCATGGGCCTAGGATGACCAACCATCCTGGTTTGTCCAGGACTGAGGGGGTTTCTGGGTGGTACTGGGCAAACCGGGGTGAGCTGGTCACCCGATGGCGGACTTTTCACGCAGCCCACCTCCTCGTTCACTGCTGCTTTAGCCACTAGTATCTCCCCTTCCGTGTCATCTCACAATGAACAAATAAGAACAATTCGTCACCATTTATTGACAGCTGAATCTAAGCTGTGCACTCTGCAAGGCATTTGACATGTGTTCCGTAGGTGCGTAGCACCATGTGAAGGAGATGCTACTGCCACCCTAGCTTTACAGAAAAGGCAGAGAAGTTAGCTCCATGCCTCTGCCACTGACGACACTGCCCCTGTGCTACAGCTCCCTCATTTCCTTACTATGTTTTGTGAGATAATGATTATTATCCCCTTGGGGGGGGAAGGAGCATCAGGATAAAGAACAGGTTTTGAAGTGTTATCAAGTGACCACACGTGAGCCCAGTGCCTTACATGCAGTCATTTTATTCTCATTACAGCAGAAATAGTCATCACTGTATTTTGCAAATAAGTGAGCTGAGAGTAAAAGAGATGAAGTGACTTGATTGAGATCCCCCTGTGAGGAAACCAGGGCTGTGGGACTTGAGTCCAGTGTAGCACAGTTTTCCCTCTATTGCCCTGCTTGCGAAGAATAATAGACTAAATTGTTTGGTGGCCAGCCAATTACTCCATGAGGCCATATGCTCCCAATATATGTGTTTTGGATAAAAGTTCAAGCATCATCTGGTCTATGTTGTGACAAATAATTTCCATCTCTTTGCTTCTTAAGCATGTTTGTTTTGAGTGGTAAACCAGAAACAGTATCCTGGGCTAAGAGGCAATGAATGAGATTCCCAGTTTGTAAATTGGGGTGTGCATTCCCTTCACTAATTTTCGGGAAAGTCCTTCCTGAATGCTAGCAACTGGAGTGAACTCAGTTCAACTTGAAGCACATTGATTGGTGCCTAAACTGTGTCGGGAACTATACTAGAGACATTGGAAAACTGAGATAGGAAAGATATTTTTGATGCCCTCACAACCTGGTGAAAAATTAGATGGTAGTAATAGGTGCTAATAATGCTAATTTGTACAGTATTTTACAATGAATAGGTAACTGAGCATATCTCAACTCTCACAGAGATCCTCTGAAGCTAGGCTCAATACTTATCCCCATCTTGTGGAAGCTGAGAGAAACTCACAACCCCACCCAAGTTCCCACAGCTTGTAAGTTGCAGGGATTTGGCCCAAGAGGCCTTGTGACTCCAGATTATGCAGTCTGTGCTCTAAACAAGCAATGAATCTGCCTGGGATAAGTGCAATGTAGTCATTTATAGGCCTATAACGTGGCTTAAGAATAGCCCTGCTCAGGTATGGGGGAAAGCAAGGTTTGTTTTTTTTAAGTTGACGAGTCCTTATATAATTTTTACTTACAGGCCCACTGTGTGTGTAGTAAGCACTTTGTAAAACATCTTTACAACTGTTAGTTTTTATTCAAAATACCTATCATAAGCCTCTGAACATGTAAATTTATCTCAAACATCATTAGATTATATGTGGGTGACCTATTTTTATAAAATGAGTGTAATAGCATCTGCCATAACTGAGTCCCTTAATTTATGACAAGAGGCAATGTTAGCTGGTGGGAAAAGTTCAAGTTCTAAGATCAGAGGCCCACTGGGGCTCTGTTGGGCAAAATAATTTTTTTAAACATCTCTAGACATGACTTGGTGATTTAGGCAAGTTTCTCAACTTCTCTGTGCCTCAGTTTACTCATCTTTAGAAGAGAAATAGTAACAGTATATTTAATTCAGAAGACTATTGTTAAAAGTAAATATGTTAATACATATAAATAGATGAGAAGGATTCCTGTTACTTGGTAGCCACTGTGTGTATTGGCTATTATCATTGTGACCACTATCACCACCATCACCATCATTGCATCACTATCACCACCACCACCACACCATCAATATCACCACCATCACTATCATCACCATTACTACTACCACCACAATCACCATCATCATTGCTACAACCATCATCACCATCAGCACCACCACCATCACCATCATTACCATCACCATCACCACCACTACCATCACTACCATCATCATCACCATCGCCATCATCATCACTATTGCTACCACCATCAACATTACCATCATCGTCATCACCACCATCACCATCATCATCATGATAGTCATTACTACCACCATTATCACCATCATCATCATTGCCACAACCATCATCAGAATCATCACCACCATCATCACCATCATGACTATCACTACCACCACCACCATCACCGTCACCATCACCATCACTACCACCACCACCATCACTACCATCATCATCACCATCGCCATCATCATCACTATTGCTACCACTGTCAGCATTACCATCATCATCATCACCACCACCATCACCATCATGACCATCATTACTACCACCATTATCACCATCATCATCAGTGCCACAGCCATCATCACAATCATCACCACCACATTACCATCATCACCATCATGACCATCACTACCACCACCACCATCACCATTACTACTATCACCACTACTACCATCATTATCATCACCATCATGACCATCACTACCACCACCATCATCACCATTACTACCATCACCACTACCATCATTATCATCACCATCATGACCATCACTACCACCACCACCACCGTTATCACCATCACCATCATTATCACTGTCAATACCATCACCTCCACCAACACCATCGGCTGTGTTCTGTCCTCTGAAATGCACCTCCAGTCATACTTTAGGGATTAAATTATAAAGTACATGGGAAAGCTTTGGCAATTTGTGCAAAGTGCTGGGAAAGATGCTGTGGCTACAGTGCTATTTAATGTCCAGGGCAAAGCAGAGCCAAGAGAGGTACTGTAACCAGAGTGCGGCTCCCTCAGGAAGACACCTCTCTAACTGCTGCTATGCTTCTTCTACAGGCATCACCCTCAGTGTGCTCCCCATGTACCTCAGTGAGATCTCACCCAAGAAGATCCGTGGCTCTCTGGGGCAGGTAACTGCCATCTTTATCTGCATTGGCGTGTTCACTGGGAGCTGCTGGGCCTGCCCGAGCTGCTGGGAAAGGTGAGTGTGGCTCCCTGGTCAACCGCATCTGCCCTCATCTCATGTTACCACTGCAGGAAGGAGCCTTTTCTCCAAAAGCTGGTCCCTGTATATTGCAATTCCTGGTGTTCAAGCCTCTTCCTTATTATTGGAGAAAAGTTGTGGAGTTCCTTTGAGTTTAATTTTTTTTAAGGACATAAAGAATACATAACAAATTGAAACCTTATAGAATGTTTAAGTTCACCCACCCAATAATTATCATTAATAGCTCAATTTGTGTTTAGGCATCTTCTGTTCTTTAAAACCTATATAAACATATATAGTTTATTGTGGTTTTGATGGAATTATGCCATATACATTGATCTACAACCTCGTGTTTTCATTTAATATATTTTGGGCATGTTTTCAAGATGTTAACTTAGCTCTACCTCATTCTTGAGTCTCTTCTTTCCTGAATAAATAAGTAAGTAGAGTCTTCTGGTTTTGGCTTGCTGTTTTGGGAGAAGGTGGGCCTGAATTTGAATCCCAGTTCAATGATCTACTTGCTGTGTGGCCTTGGCAGGGAGAAAAGAAACACTTCACTCAGGTTGAATGGGGTGGGGTAAAATCAAGGAAGGCTTTTCAGAAGAGGTGGCCTCTAAATGGACTCCTGAAGGGTAAGCAGGAGTTAGGCAGGTGATAATGGGGATTGGGAGAGAGGATATACCAGAGAAAGGAAATCAGTAAAGAAAAGGCTCAAGATGGGGCACAGCCCTGGGAGAGAACTCAGACAGCTTTGGGGCTGAGGAGAGAACAAGCATGGGGAGGGTGAGAGATGAAGGTCTGTTCACTGAGCCACCACAGACTTCGCCCTGGGGGAATAGGAAGCCCTGGGCGGCACTGGAGCTGGAGGGTGACATGGCCAGATCAGTGTTAGAAGGTGGCTCTGGGGTGGAGGCGGTGAGTGTAGACTAGAGTGGGAAGGGTGGGGAGGAGAGAGGCAGAGGGCTGCTGCTATTGGTACACATGGTAAGGGAAGGATGCAGCTGCGACTGAGGTGGTGGACATGGGGATAAAGAGGAATGGGTGTGTTCAAGACCATGGTGGAAGCAGAGGCCACTGGACTTGCTAGGATTCCTCCCAAGGGATGCCTTACAGGTATGCAGGGGCGCTCCCTTCCCACTCACACAGGCAGGGCAGGAGGGTGGGCAGAGATTAAACCACTAATGATGGTCGAATGCCCACTGCATGCCAGACTGTTCTAGGTATGAACAGTGCACAAACAGACAAACAGCTCCCTGTGGAGCTGAATTCTAGCAGCAGGGGGCAAACATAACGAATTCGCAAGTCCTAGAGCAGTTATATAAAAGGCTCGTTTGTTATGCTGCTCAAATCCTGACAGCTACTTTGTGAGTAGCTCAGATTTGCAGCCTTGGACGCAAGCAGAGAGAGGTAAGGGACAGAGCTCTCATGAACAAGGACATATTGGTGCTGAAACCAGAACCTGGGTCTGTGTACTTTCAAAGCCACGTATGGGGAGTGTCTCATACAGCCAAGGACGGATCACACTGGTGTTTCTGGGAATGTGCGAGCTCTGGAGAGAAGGGGCTAGTTCTGCCCACGGGGTCCTTTCTGTCCCAGCTGCTGAGCCTCACTGACTCTACGGCCAGCTCCTTTCACATTCAGTGGAAGGTTTTATAAGTGGAGGAATCATTGCATTACATTTTTCAAACAAATTTTCAATGTTTTGAACATTTTTTATTGTAGTAAAATCCACATAAAATTTACCATTTTGACCATTCTTAAGTGTACTTTTCTGTGGTATTAAAAGTGACTTTTTATATTTCAGCCAGTCGAGGTCACCTCAGAGGCATCTGCTTCTGATCTTTTATTATTACCATTCTGGGTTATTATGGCTATAACTTTAGTTTCTTCTTTTGCAAAAACAGAAACAACTCACATTTTACATCTGCAGTTGTCGTATGCATGACGATTTCTATAATTAATTGCATGTGTTAGAAACAGTCTCTCTACCTAAGTGAGGTTCCAAACTAAAGAGACTCTTTTGCTTTTTGTTTTTAAAGATATATTAAAATTCTCAAAATAACCACCTCGTGTTGACAATTAAAAACAAGATAACAGCCTCAGCTCCCTAAACAAAAATACATTTAAAAGTTAATGAAGAGTGCTATTGTCCTTTAGGAGTAAAAAAGCAAATAAATATTTGCCTCAGTAGAGCTAAGCTTTTCTCTTTGGGGATCATTTCCAAATTCCTCTTTGTTTATAAATCAATACCAAGTTCTTTCTGCTGCTTGAGTCCTTGAGGTCTTTCTTCAACCTCTGTCTTCATCCTTTATTTATTCATTCACCACATTTGTTAAACATTGAGTTGATGCTGGAGCTGCAGCTTTGAGCATGTCAGGCACAGCCCACATCTTAATGTTGCTCAGACTGCAAGGACTGTGTGACCTTGGGCAGGTCAACTCACCTCTCTAACCAGTGTCGTCTTCAGTAGGAGGCATGGTTGCAAGTCCCAAATTCCCAAGCCCCACTGAAGCTTGACTTCCTCTGGGAAAACATCGCTGTCAAATAGTGACTGTTCAGCATATTCCAGGACACCGTGCACCTGTACCTCTCCCACACTGATTTCCGTTTGCTTCCGCGTCTTGTCCTGCCAGTTGATGGCATCTTACTTGTATGCACAATAACCCAGAGGCATCAAGTTTATCCAGTCATTCAACAAATGTTTAGAAAGCTCCTCTTGTGTGCCAGGTATTGGGTTGGCTGCTGGTGGTAGAGTGGTCAGGTCATCAGGCTAGCCCTGCCCTTGGGAGCTCACAGGAGAGTGATTGACCAGTGGCCACAGGTGATAGGAAAATAGGCACTGACCTCTGGTAGGGCATCGGGGGTGGTTTCCCTGCAGCAGTGACATCTAAACTCATGGCTTGAGGACAAGTAGGATTTATCTGGGTGGGACTGTACGAAGAGAGAGAAAATGGGGGTGGGGCGTTCCAGCAGAGGTAAGAGTATGGGGGAAGGCCCTGGCATTTGTTCAGAGGCAGAAAAACTCAGATGACAGGAGCAGGGAGAGGGAGAGGGAGAGAGAGAAGGAGGGGGAGGGGGAGAGAGAGAGGGAGAGGGAGAGGGAGAGGGAAAGGGAGAGGGAGAGGGAGAGAGAGAAGGAGGGGGACGGGGAGAGAGAAAGGGAGAGGGAGAGGGAGGGGGAGAGTGAGAGGGAGAGGGAGGAGAAGGGGGAGAGGGAAAGGGAGAGGGAGAGGGCACTGGTCAGGCAGATCTGTGGGCAGGAGGGCCACACCTATGCTGTAAATGAGCACAGGGAAGGATGGGCAAGGTGAGGGGTTCCCTGGACCTGTGGCTGCCTGGGGGACAAGGGCAGCCCCTACTGTTTCCATCACAGACACTGGCCTAGAGATGACAGATTTTCTGAGTTTCAAGAGATATTACAAATCCGGATTTGTCATATTTCATAATTTGTAAATATTGGAAACTGACCTTTAAAAAACAAAAAACCTACCTCCTGTGGCCTGGGTCCAGCCTTAGGACCACCTTTCACACACCTTGATGGGCAGTGTGTACCTGTGAAGGCTTGTTTGTACCCCAAAGCAATGGGACATGATTGAGGACATGACAAGTGCTTCAAGAAGGCTTTTGGGCTGCAGCATGGAGAAAGAATTGGATCCCAGCCAGGACTGAAGGGGTTGACTGGTCCAGTTATGAGTTGGGTCAGAGTAATGGCAGTGTGGATGGAGAGAGGCGGATGAGGTTGAGTGAGGCTAGTGGTGATGGGATGTGGTGTGCCAGAGAAGAGTCGAGAATAACTCCCAGGCGTCTGGCACATCAGCCAGACAGAATAGTGGTACCAGATGCTAAGACAGGGAGCTGTGAAGGAGGAGGAGCAGCTCTGCAGGGGACAGGGTGACAAGTTCACTGACGTGAACTGTGCATGTCACATAGCAACTGGAAGGAAGAGCTGATTCGAGAACCTGGGTACCTAGATTCTGAGGCTGGGACACTCTCTCCCAGGGACAACAGGGCTCATGAACATGATGGCAGCCAAGGGGCACAGCTGCCCACGCCCACCTTCTGGCCTCGAGCCAACCAGAAGTTGTACCATTGGTCCCTATAGGCTGTCTCTTCCCATCAGATGGGCGTTTCCAGACAGTCTTGGCCCTGGCCAGGAAGATGGGTGAGGAACCCTGTAAATATCCTTTTGTTTTCAAATTTGTGCTCTGGGAATGTGGATCTAGGGCTTCTGGTCTAGGAAAGAACATCAAATGGGATTTTTTTATTCATGTCTCTGGGGATTTGCAGTGTTCCAGCCAAGTGAAATTCACAGTTATTTCACTAAGCATCAGAATTTCATTTTCAGTATTTTAATCATATTTCTCATTTATCTTCAAAGACTGAGACAACCAAGCTTTGAAAAAAGAGAGAGAAAAACTGGGCTTCAATGCAGGCAATTGCTTTGAAACACAGAGGGTGAAGGAGGTTAGCAAGAAGGTAGCTATTTTATTTATTTTATGACTTCAACTTTTATTTTAAATTAAGAGAGTACATGTGCACACTTGTTTCCTGGGTATATTGAGAGATACTGAAGTTTGGGGTATAATTTATCCCATCACACAAGTACTGAACATACTATCCAATAGTTTTCCAACTTTTGTCCCCTCTATTCCTCCCCTCCATCTGTCCCACTGTCTCCAGTGTCTAGTGTTGCCATCTTTATGTACATGAGTACCCATTGTTTAATTCCCACTTATAAGTGAGAACATGTAGTGTTTGGTTTTCTGTTCCTGTGTTATTTCACTTAGGATAATGGCCTCCAGCTCCATCCATGTTGCTGCAAACAACATGATTTTGCTTCTTCTCATAGCTGCATAGTATTCTATGATGTATGTGTATCACATTTTCTTTATCAAGTCCACCATCGATGGGCACTTAAGTTGATTTCGTGTCTTTGCTATTGCGAATAGTGGTGCCACGAACATACGAGTGCATCACTCTTTTTAGTAGAATAATTTATTTTCTTTTGGATATATACCCAATAATGGGATTGCTGGGTCAAATGGTAGTTCTGTTGTAAGTTCTTTGAGAAATTTCCATATTGTTTTCCATAGTGACTGAACTAATTTACATTCCCACCAACAGGGCATAAGTGTTTCCTTTTCTTTGCAGCCTCATTAGCATCTGTTGTTTTCTGACTTTTTAATCATAGCCCTTCTGACTGGTATGAGATGGTATCTCATTGTGGTTTGGATTGGCATCTCTCTGATGATTAGTGATGTTGAGCATGTTTTAATATGTTTGTGGGCCACTTGTATGCCTTCTTTTGAGAAGTGTCTGTTCATGTCCTTTACCCATTTTTTAATGGGGTTATTTGTTTTTTGCTTCTTCGATTGTTTAAATTCCTTATAGATTATGGATTTTAGCCCTTAGTCAGATGATAGTTTACAATTATTTTGTCCCATTCCATAGGTTGTCTGTTTACTCCGTTGATAGTTTCTTGAATTGAAGAGCTCTACAGAAGCTCTTCAGTTTAATTAGATTCCACTTGTCAATTTTTGTTTTTGTTGCAATTTCTTCTGCAATTTTCTTTCCCAAGGTCAATGTCCAGAATGATATTTCCTAGGTTTTCTAGTAGGATTCTTTAAGTTTGAGGTCTTTCATTTAAATCTTTAATCCATCTTGAGTTAATTTTTGTATATGGTAAAAGGTAGGAGTCCAGTTACATTCTTCTGCATACAGCGAACCAACTATCCCAGCACCATTTATTGAATAGGAATTCCTTTCCCCATTGCTTATTTCTGTTAACTTTGCCGAAGATCAGATGGCTGTAGGTGTACGACTTTACTTCTGTCTTCTCCGTTCTGTTTCATTTGTCTATGTGTCTGTTTTTGTACCAGTACCATGCTGTTTTGGCTACTGTAGATTCATAGTATGGTTTGAGGTCAGATAATATGATGCCTCTGGCTTTTTTCTTTTTGCTTAGGATGGCTTTGGCTATTTGGGCTCTTTTTGGTTTTATATGAATTTTAGAATTTTGTTCTAGTTTGGTGGAAAACGATATTGGTAGCTTCATAGAAATAGTGTTGAATCTGTAGATTGCTTTGGGCAGTATCGCTATTTTAATAATATTGATTCTTCTAATCCATGAACATGGAATGTTTTTCCATTTGTGTCATCTGTGATTTCTTTCAGCAATGTTTTGTAGTTCTCTTTATACAAATCTTTCACCTCCTTGATTAGATTATTTCCTTTATTTATTTATTTTTGCAGCTATTATAAATGGGATTGCATGCTTGATTTGGCTCTCAGCTTGAACATTATTGGTGTATGGAAATACTACTGATTTTTGTACATTGATTTTGTATCCTGAAACTTTCCTGAAATCCCCTGTCAGTTCCAGGAGACTTTTGGTGGAGCCTTTTCTAGATCATCAGCGAAGAAGAGAGATAGTTTGACTTCTTTTCCTATTTGAATGCCTTTTATTTCTTTGTCTTGCCTGATTGCTCTGGCTAGAACTTTATTGCTATGCTGAATAGGAGTGGTGAGAGTGGGCACCTTGTCTTGTTTCAGTTCTCAAGAGGAATGCTTCCAGCTTTTGCCTGTTCAGTGTGATGTTGGCTGCAGGTTTGTCGTAGTTGGCTCTCATTATTTTGAGGTATGTTTGTTTAATGCTTAGTTTCTTGAGAGGTTTTATCATTAAGGCTTGTTGTTATCAAAACCTTTTTCTGCATCTATTGTGGTGAATCACCTATATTGATTTGCATATGTTGAACTGACCTTGCATCCCAGGAAGGAAGGCTACTTGATCATGGTGAATTAAGTTTTTGATGTACTACCGGATTCAGTTTGCCGGTAATTTTGTTAAGGATTTTTTCATATATG
Organism: Macaca mulatta; assembly: GCF_049350105.2. NCBI lineage: Eukaryota > Metazoa > Chordata > Mammalia > Primates > Cercopithecidae > Macaca > Macaca mulatta. Next base: position 9,079,536 of record NC_133410.1, on the reverse strand, counting down.
TTCATCAGGGACATTGGTCTGTGGTTTTCTGTTTTTATTGTATCTTTGCCAGGTTTTGGTATTTGTGTTATGCTGATTTCATAGAACAAGTTAGAGAGGAGTCTCTCCTCAATTTTTTGGAATAGTTTCAGCAGGATTGGTACCAGCTCTTCCTCATACATCTAATAGAACTTGGCTGTCAGGGCTTTTATTGGCTGGTAGGTTTTTTATTACTCTTTCAATTTCAGATCTTGATACTGGTCTGTTCAGGGTTTCAATTTCTTCCTAATTGAATCTTTGGAAATTGTGTGTTTCCAGGAACTTACTCATTTCCTCTAGATTTCCTAGTTTGTGTGTCTATAAGTGTTCATAATAGTCTCTGAAGATCTTTTCTATTTCTGTGGAATCAGTTGTAATGTCAGCTTTGTCTTTTCTGATTGTGCCTATTTGGGTCTTCTCTCTTTTTTTCTTTTTTAATCTAGCTACTGCTCCATTAATCTTGTTTATCCTTTCAAATAGCAAACTTTTGGTTTTGTTGATTCTTTGTATGGATTTTGGGTCTCAATTTTGTTCATTTCTGCTCTGATTTTATAGCTGTTTCTTTTCTTTTGCTAACTTTGGAGTTAGTTTTTCTACTTCCTCTAGGAGTGGTGTTAGATTATTAATATGAGATCTTTCTAACATTTTGAGGTAGGCATTTAACACTCTAAACATTCTCCTTACCATTGCTTTTGCTGCATCTCAGAGATTTTGGTATGCTTTCACTTATTTCAAATAATTTTTTGATCTCTGCTTTAATTTCATTGTTTACCCAAAAGTCATTCAGGAGCAGGTCATTTATTTTCCATGTAATTGTGTGGTTTTGAGAGATCTTCTTGGCATTGATTTCTAATTTTAGTCCACTGTGGTCTGAGAGTATGGTTGGTATGAGTTTAATTCTTTTGAATCTACTGAGGCTTGCTTTATGGCTGAGCCTGTGGTAGATGAAGGTGGCTTTTAGAATAGGCTGCCAGAAGGCAAGAAAGGGAAATAAATGTAGGAATTAATGCTGGTTCCATGAATTTAATCAAAGATACATAATAAAACAACTGTCGTGATTGAACATTTATGTGACTCCAAATGATATATTTTTTTAAAACAAATCAATTAGCTATTTCTCTTGCAAAGGTAAAGAAGAAATAGACTTAGATGAAAACCATAGGCAAAAGTATGAGAAGAGAGATTAAGAATGATGTGAGGCCATAAAGGAATGATTTTATACGCTCAGAAGAACATTTATTTCAGATAAAATGATTAACTTTGAGCTCCCACTTTTCTTTCCCCTCAAGGAAAGAAATGTTCTAATGGTTGTAAATTTTTTCAATCTAAATAACAAGCAAAGAGGGATACTTTCTGAAAGAAAACGATGTTTATTCAGGACTAGGCATTGCAATTGGCGTAGGTGTGCCATAGTAAACCATGTGCATATTCAGGGAGGTAAAAGAAGACAAAGGTTTTTAAAGAAAAAAATGAGAAAAATTACATAATTGTTTTTGAGTTATCTTTGAATAGATGTATCAATAACAAGGGTGGCATCAGTCCAAGGCTGGACAGTCAGTTGCTAGGCAGGTGTTCTCGCAGCAGTATTTTCTTATGTAAGGTTGTAGTGGCCTTTGTGCAAGGTTTTTGCAGAGTCTTTTGTGATAGTTTTTGTCAGCAGGCATTTGTATATGAGAATCTTCCTTTCATGACCTTCCCTAGCTTCATTTTTCAGGGGTTTGCTTTTATTTTTGCTTTTTAACACAGGTGACTTTATTTTTATTCTGCCAACTTTCACGTTTCCTTTTTTTGATCAAGATTTTAAAAAATATCACTGGTTAACCATTTTGTAGTTAGATTTTTTTTTTTTTTTTTTTTTTTTTTTCCTGAGACAGAGTTTCGCTCTTGTTGCCCAGGCTGGAGTGCAATGGCGTGATCTCCAACTCACCACAACCTCCGCCTCCTGGGTCCAAGCAATTCTTCTGCCTCAGCCTCTTGAGCAGCTGGGATTACAGGCATGTGCCACCACACATGGCTAATTTTGTAGTTTTAGTAGAGATGAGGTTTCTCCATGTTGGTCAGGGTGGTCTCGAACTCCCAACCTCAGGTGATTCGCCCGCCTCGGCCTCCCAAAGTGCTGGGATTATAGGTGTGAGCCACCACGCCTGGCTGTAGTGAGGTTTTGATGATCCCTAGGCGAGACAGCTGGGATAGACCTGTCTCACGTTGTTTGTTGGTCTCACATTGCAGGGCGTCATTGGAGTTAGGGTCTAAACTCTTTTAGCTACATTTGACTAACAACAGCGTTTGGAGGGAGTGGTTCTCAGGCTACATCTACCTAAAATCAAGTGTTAAGTTTAAGTTTTTGTCTATTCTGTAGGCATTTACTATTATCTCAAAGTGTTGGGCCAGCATTATTCTGTGAAGAATTGTTCTGTAGAAACTTAACAAGTAACAGGTACAGGGTTTAAAAGAAAAATACAAAGTAAAATTAATAGTAACATGATAATCTGAGCTTATATAGTAGTTGTGATCCATGAACTTAGGTTTAAAGGCAGCCAGTTAAATAAATTTAATTAATTAAATGACCATGAGGAATTAGGTGAAACTTGTTGTAACCTGCAGTTTTTTGTTTTGCTTTTTTTTTTTTTTTTTTTAATTTTGTGTATTTGAGTCTTAACTCTTCTAGGGGAATTTATCCAAGTATAGCATGCAGTATTAGCAACAACATAGACCCTTTTTGTTTGTTTAACGCAGCTAGCTGGGTTCCAGGAACCCTGCACTGAGAACTCAAAACTGCTGCAGGCTATAAACTTTCCCCATCCAGACAGAAGCTGTGGCTTTCAGGCCATGCCCCTCCTGGCCCACCCTAAAGCAGCAGTGTCCAGCTTGCTCCCTAGTTCTGGCCAAGGGAGTTCATCCCCACTTAAGATTGTGTCATGAATCACAGTTGAGACCTTCTCTCAACCTGTGACTGTGGCCTGAGTTAGCTGGCTGACTTCTGCCAGGCTCCCTGTGAAGTAGAATTAGGAATGGCTTCCCGCCATCCCCACTGAAGTCTAGGAGTGCACACAAAGCATGTTCAATGCTGCTCCTTCTCAACACTCCCCACCACTCAGCTCCAGTGCTGGGTGGGGCCAAGGCCTTCCCCCCTGGCCTATATTATCAGGTTCCCTAGTGGGAGTGTGTATCACAGAGGCAGTCTCTCCTGCTGTCACACTCTGGGGACTCACAGTTTTCCACCTGGCTTGTGGTGTAGGCTGCTGCCCCCAGTTCTTTCAAAGAGTCTGTGGTTTCTTTCAGTTTTCTGGTTAAATGCCTGTGGTGTTTCTTGGGAAAAAAATTATAACACGAGTCTCTACACACTATTTTGTCTTTCCAAGTATGAGAGGTGATATGGTTTGGCTTCGTCTCCGCCCAGATCTCATCTTGAATTGTAGCTCCCATAATTCCCATGTGTTGTGGGAGGGACCCAGTGGCAAATAATTGAATCATGGGGGCAGGATTTTCCCATACTGTTCTCATGATAGTGAATAAGTCTCATGAGATCTGATGGTTTTACAAAGGAGAGTTCCCCTGCACATGCTCTCTCTTGCCTGCCGCCATGTAAGACGTGGCTTCATCTTCTGCCATGATTGTGAAGCCTCCCCAGCCATGGGGAACTGTGAGTCTATTAAACCTCTTTTTCTTTGTAAATTACCCAGTCTCAGGTATGTCTTTATCAGCAGCATGAAAATGGACTAATATAAGAGGCATACTAACAATGCCTCTAATCTGCCATCTTGGGGGATAAAAAAAACCACATTGATCTTAAAGTTATTTGAAACTTGTATTTAAGAGTACTTGTCAAAGTCTTTTTGTAATGAATCTAATTGCAGATACCTTTAGAGAAAAATTCAAAATAACTGTAAATGACAAAAATTTAAAACAACCATAGTTGAAAATAGGATGGAAGTTCCCCATTACCAGAAATTTACAAGGAAATTTAGTTATTTTGTGGCATACAATATAATAACCAAAATTATGACTGATAACACATAGAAGATTTTAAGAGTTTTATTACCATTTTAGAATATTTATACCAATAACATATCCAAAAATGTAACTGAAAGAAGATCTAGTATCACTTAGCATTTGCTATTTCCCATATAATTTACCAAATAAGCCCAATTATTTAATATCTCTACAAGATGAGAGAGAAGTCCTTTGAGTCTTTCTAAGGGCCTGATTGGAAAATCTCTAAGTTAACTTTATATCAAAAAGATTTAATTTAGCGTTTTGATGCTGGGGAAGTCTATTAAAGATGCCAAAAGGTTTAAAATACCTGATCAAAACAGGATCACAGGGCACTATGTGATAGTCATTTATTTAATTAGAGTGATAATTATAGATTGTAAAAGCAATACAGAAAGTTATATAGATATTAAAAAAACTTCAACCCTTAAAGTCTCCATTTTTTAAAGTAATAAAAAAATTTAGTAAAGGCAACACAGGAAATTATCTTGATAAAATAGAAAACATTTGTTTCTTAGGCCAGCTACTAAAAAGGCAAAGAAAAACCTCCTTCTGTGTGATTGGTTTGCCTCATGGGAAGCCTGTTCAGATAACCTGATGAAAAAGTGTTTGTATGTATTCAGAATGTGTATCAAAGGCTGTGACTTTACACTGTGGAACATAAACAAGAAAAGTGTTGCCTTGAGCAGGGGGATATATGGCTCTTAATAAAAGCATGGGAAATTCCCTGGTTACATGGAACAGTTTAGACACATTAAGAAAAGCTAAGTACAGAATCAGGTTATACTGGAAAAAAAAAAAACCATTGCTTTTCTAGGTCTTTGAGACAAACGTTTTTAGTGTCAGGCCTCAATAGCTGTTAGAACCAGAGGAAAAAGTTATAGGAGCTAACGAAGAAGTTGAAGGAGAAAGTTAACATTCCAGCCAAGCAAAAAGATGTACCTTCTCAAGGGAAGAAAGTGAAAGAGCGGAAGGCAATGTAGTATGAACTGCACATCCTATGCTGTGACACGCTTTAAAAGTTGAACTTCTGAGATAGGACTCTGAGAAGCTTCTAGAGGAAAACTACCTTGAGAGATGAAGATACCATTTTTAAGAAGAAGATAGCATTTTAAACTAAAAACTAGTTAAATTAAATGGAGACTATAAAACAAACAAAAAAGTTACAGTTTAGAAAGTGGCTAGAAATTTTTAGAATTAAAAATCAAAACTTCTTGTAAATTTTATTAAAAGCAGATCATTGCTTCAAGAAAACTTTGTTGCTTTAACATAAGGGACCAAATTTTTAGTTTTGTATTGGTGTATTTTTAATATCAAAACTCAAACCTTAGAAAGGCTTATAAATAATTCCCTTTAAAATATAGTCAACTTGATCACATACAAAATATCTTTTATAAATTTATCCTTTTCCGACCTTTTACAACTTACACAGACTTTCATGACTTTCATGACATGCTTACAACTTTTATTTTGTTCTATACTTTCTTAGTTTTAAATAACCAGTCACTTTATTTTACGAAAAAACATTTATCAGGCAAGGTTTTTAAATATAAAGTTATTTTCTTTTCTTAAATCTTTCTTACCAAAAATATATCTTTATACCCATAGCTTTCTTTATATCTCTTTCTCCTATTTACTGGATTCTTTTTGTTTATATTTTCTTTCTAAATCCGTATTTTGACACAACTTTTAATAACCTTTTAATTTAAACAAAATTATTTTTAAATGAAGTAAATATTTTGTCTTATAATTTTTTTAATTAAAAACAGTTCTTACTTTTTTGGTACATTTTTTGTACAGAATTATATGTAGATATCAGGATGTTTAACTCTTATTAATATTAATTTTTAGTGAAAATCTAGAAATAAATTTTAAACTATCACATACAAATATTTTATAGATGAAACCATTTTTTAGTTTTATAAACATGTTTTATCATAACATAATTTTAATGTATATTAATAGGCCCAATGATATTTAGTCTTTTATAAAATTTAAGAAGCACATAATTTGGTTCATTCATTTATAACTTTTTGTATTCTGATTATTTTGCAACCTGATATTGTGAACAAGTCATTAAAATTATGTGCTGTGATAATTTTACTAATTTATAATGATAATAATGAATTTTAAAAAACAATGTCAATTGTATTCAAACTAATGTATTCATTTAATACAATTTCAATCAAAAGTTCAATGACATTTTTGTTTGTGATGGAAAATGAGGAAAGAGTTCTAAAGTTCCACAAGAGAATAAACGAGTGAATGTTTCTGACATCATTTTGAAAATGGACACTGGTGAGTACATTAAACATGTAATAAAGTGACAACAATTAAAACAATGCAGCATGGGCACAAGAATGGAAAGATCAAAGGCCCTAAGGGATGGCCAGAAGCAGAAATTAATTTCTATGTGTGATTTTAATGTGTGCAAAAGGAAACCTCAAAAATCAACAGAGGAGAAAGGTTGTTTGGTTTAATGAATGGCTTAGGAAAAAATGGGAAAAGGGTAGGAAAAAAGACCAAAGCAATGCTTACATTACACCATAGTTTAACAATTGTACTAGTTTCTATTTATGAGTTATAATTTGTTTCATTTTTCTTTTATTTGCTGGACATTTGGATTGTTTCCAGCGTTTGTTTGTTTATTTAGCGACACAGTCTCACTCCATTGCGAAGGCTGGAGTGTAGTGGCGCGACCTTGGCTCACTGCTACCTCCGCCTCCCAGGTTCTAGCAATTCTCTCCTGCCTCAGCCTCTTGAGTAGCTGGGACTACAAGCGTGCGCCACCACACCTGGCTAATTTTTGTATTTTTAGTAGAGACAGAGTTTCACCATATTGGCCAGGCTGGTCTCGAACTCCTGACCTCAGGTGATCCACCCACCTCAGCTGAGTTGATAATCAAAGTGCTGGGATTACAGGTGTGAGCCACTGCACCCAGCCTCCAGTGTGTTTATTACTGAAAAATGTGATTTGTAAACTTGAGATGAATAATCTTCTATGTTAATCATTATTCAAATCTGTAATTATTCATGTAGTTTAGTGTTTCAAGAAATAGAAATAACAGGTTAAAGAGTATAAATTTATTTAAGGCTTTTGTACATATGAGCAATTTTTTTTCAGATAATCTGCTTCAGTTTCCATTCCTGCTGGCAGTGCACAAGGGCATTGGTCTCACTCTGCCCCTGTCATCCACAAGCATTTAAACAAGTCTTTGGTATTTGATAGGCAAAAATAATGGATGAGAATTTCTTATAGGTATATTGGTTTCCTGTTGATGCTGTAACAAATAACCACAGCAGAGACAGAAATGTAATTTCTCACATTTCATTAGTTGATAATCAAAGTATTAAAAGATCTCACTAGTAAAACCATCCCACCCTGGAGTCTTTTGGGGAAAAAATGCTTTGAATATCTTTTATTTACTTTCTGAAAAATCTATTTTTATTTTCTTTTGAGTCGATGTTATTAATATCTGTCTTTTCAATAAAGACACTTATTTCATGGAAACTTTCAACTTTGTTAGCATACAACTATGTAAATTTATACCATTTAAAAACTGAAATGATTTTAAGAATCAAGTGTAAAAACAGGTACCATAAACAACACAGAAATGAATGCAGATTAATTATTTAGAACAATGATTTCAATTGGGGTTTTGGGATTTTGTAGATGGGATTTTGTTATCGTCATTCATTGCCAGTTTTGTTTGATTGCATAAAGAAAGGTAATCCATAAGTTTCTTCTTTGGGGAACATATGATAGTTTATTCTGTGGTCGGTTTGTGATCACCTTTTGTTAATATTCCATGTTTACTTAAGGATGGCCGCTCTTTGTTAGCAGTTACCATTTTACAATGGTAAAAAACAGATCCAAAATTACAAAACGATTTTTATTATATCACAATAATTATGGTTAATCCATAAAATACAGAAAAATTTCCCATGAAATTAAAAAAGGGTGATAATGTGTGATTCTATCAGAGAGAAATGAGCTTCAAAGGGAAAGGCCCAAAACAGTCTCTGCAGGGCTGCGTAGTGGGCACCTGGGCCCTCGTGCCCGACTGCCTGGGTCTGCATCCCAACTCCCCACACCTCTCACACACATACTTGCTGTGGGACTTTGGGCAAGTTGCTAACCTTTCTGAGTCTAATTTCTTACCTATACAATAGCATTAACAATGGTACCTGTTTCGTGGGGATTTTGTAAGGCTTAAGAAAGAGAATATATGTTCAGTACTTGCAACAGTGCCTGGAACTGGTGCCAAATTGATGTCAGTCATCACAGCATTTATTTCATGTGGCAGTACTTAGAAAAGATGTTATGAAATTTCTGTTTTGCAGACGAAAAGCTCAGTCTCTGAGGGGGGTGATAATTACTCCGAATGTCTGCAGCAGGCAGTGGGACTTGAGCTTCCTGGTTTTGCAGCCCATAATCTCTCTGCGGTAGGACCAACGTCCTGACTTGTTGATGGGGGAGGCAAGAGGGCTGTCCCCAAAGCTTAGATTCTGGTATAGGAATTTGAGCAAAACAGTCCTTTTCAGCCTCATATTTTTCTCATCCAGACCCTAAGTGTGTGAAAGCACCTGTTTTCTGTGAACTTTTTGACTTAGAACTCTCCGGACTTCATTCAGGCCCAGGAAGAGAAGAACTTTTGATTTTTATCAAGAATATTACAAGAAATGTACTCATCTATTTCAAAGTGATTTTAAGCCCCAGCCACGCAGCAACATCGTCCTTATCCTCCACTGACCTGTAAATCCTACCTTTTCTCTTTGAAAAGAAGATTCATTTCGGGGCGTGACCCAGGCATTTTCTGTAGCTGGAGAAAATGGGTTGGGTTGGGAGCAGTTGTACGATGCATTTCCTTTGAAGGGAAACAGGAGAAAAGAAGATTAGAGGTTGTCACCTTTGCATTCTTCCTGTTACCTCAGAGTCCCTCGCAGAGGTTAATGCCCGAACTCCTTTAAATGACACCCAGAGCTCTCAAAACGTGTTCCCAGGACCAGCGGAATTGGCACCAGCTGGGAAGGCACTTGTTAGAAATACAAATTCTCATCCCTGCCCTGGCCAATCCCTATTGAACCAAGATTCTGAAACCTACATGTATAATTTCAAACTCTTTTGTATACCCAGGTGCATCCAAAATTGGCTTTAATAAACATTCAGCAACTCTTTTGTAAGAATTCTCAAATGGCTCCCCCTCGATATTCATTGTTGACGCCCTGATTTCCCTCTGCAGGGTTTAGACCTCCCAGGATGGTGACATGCCAGGTCCGCATGACCTGGCTCCAGGCTCTTTCTCTCCACCCATCCACCCCTCCACCTCACAGAGCAGCTAAGCCCAATGGACAGCACATTGGAATTAACAAGCACATTGGGTGTTTGTTAAATGAGACTTCTCAGCCCCATTCCAGACCTCAAGATCTGAATCTTGAACCAGATGGTTCCCCCAGAATCTTCATTGTTTATCAGACTCCCTGGGTGTGATTCTTGCATACAGAAAAGGTAGAGGATCCCGCTATGGCCCCACATCCCATTCCGGGACCCCACAATGGGGGTCCCACCTCCTAGCCTCTGCCTTGGCCGTTTCTTCCTCCCGACCTCCTTTTTCTACGTTCCCTGACTGTTGTCATCCTGCAAAACCCAGCAAGCAGGGGCCTCTTGAGAGGCCCTCTCTCCTGCCAGCCACTAGAATCAGCTATCCCCATCTCAGCCTCCCACAAACAGTACTCCTCTCTCATAGACTTGCTTTGTTCTACGTAGTGGTCAGGTGGTCATCTGCGTGTCCACCTTTACCCAGGACCAAAGTCCAAGTTCTCATCTTTGTATCAACATAGAGCCTACCATGGGGTCTGGGGCATTGAGCTGCCCCCTCAATGTGGAGGGAAGCTACACATTTCCCTTGACTTGGAATTATGAAGAAGACCCTGATTAGTGAATTTTTTTAATGGTTCTGATATGGCTTGGCTGTATCCCTACCCAAATCTCACCTTGCATTGTAATAATCCCCACGTGTCAAGGGCAGGACCAGGTGGAGATAATTGAATCATGGGGGCGGTTTCCCCTGTACTGTTCTCGTGGTAGTGAATAAGCTTCATGAGATCTGATGGTTTTAGAAATGGGAGTTCTCCTGCACATGCTCTCTCTTGCCTGCCACCATTGCAAGATGTGACTTTGCTCCTTCTTTGCCTTTGGCCATGATTGTGAGATCTCCCCAGCCATGTTAAACTGTGGGAGTCCGTTAAACCTCTTTCCTTTATAAATTACCCAATCTCAGGTATGTCTTTATTAGCAGTGTGAGAACAAACTAATACAACTTTCTTACTTCTGAGAACACAACAGACCTCCTGCTATGCCTACCTGTTATGATGCGTATATGGTCAAGACTCAGGCCACTGAGTATTCAGCGTTCTAAGACTTTGGGGTCACCTTTTCTGACCTCAAGTTCATTATCAGTAATATGAAGGGGTTTGTAAATGTAAGAGAAAAGTAGCTCCAAAGTTCCCATTTGCTGGAGCGTCTGATGTGATGGCCAGTGGTGATGGTGATGCATGCACTTGAGCCCCTGGGTCAGCTCAGCTGGTGTCTCCATCTGCAAACAAGCAAGGCTGAAAGGAGACAAAGATAAATTTAATAGTTCTTGAAGTCATGTCATCTGGAATTGTAAAGAAAGTCTTTGAAGCTTGTCTCAACTTTGTTGTCCAGTCTTCAAAATAGCCTCAGGGGAAACCATTAGTTCAGCTGCCCTTTGAGTAGGTGCCCTGGAGTGGGAGCTGGGAGAGAGAATTTCCCAAGCCCCACAGAGGTGACCCTGGAGGTGGGTGGCACAGCTACAGAGGAGGACTGGGTCCGTAGCCTTCTGGCTGCCGATCCCAGCCCTGTTGACTTCCCCATGCAGTGGCCATTCTCTCTTGCAAAGAGATCCTGAGCTCCGCTGTTTCTCAGCTGCAGAGCTGGGTGCTGTGAATGTGCTATGTCATGCGTCTTTGCCACCATCTGGGGTGGGGCATGGCTACATTACATATGAGAAGACTGAGGCTCTGGGAGGTTGAGCATCCTGGCAAGACGACCAGCACAATCCCCCGATCTTGGATTTGCCTGACTGTCTTGCACAAGTCTCTCAGCCTCTCTGAACTCCATTTTCCTTCTTTGGAGAATGGGATAATGATCCTTTGTTCAGACAGTTGAGGGAAAGATTAAGTGGGAAGAGGAAGAGGACCAAAATTTGCAAAGTATTTACCTTGTGCCAAGCAGTGGGCTTTACCCATGTCGTCTCGCTTAATCCCCACCTCAACCTAGAGAGTAGGTTATGTTATCATCCCCATTTTATAGGTTAGAAGATGGAGACTCACAGTGGGAAGCCTTGCTCAGGGCTCTATGGCCAGTGATCCTGGAGCATGATTTGAACCTGGGTAGGCATTAGAAATGTGCTATGGTATGGGAGACCCGGCACAGGGCCTAGCACATAATGGTCCAGATGTCTGTTAGCTTCCTCTTTCCTTTCCTCACTGTGAGGACTGAATATTCAGTTCACCTCTCATGACTTCTCATGGTGTATGCCTACCACCCAGACGACAGGACTAGATGCTCTTCAGTGAATGCATAAAAGGCCTTCCCCTGTTTCTGGAGGGGTTGCCACGTGTCAGGACCTGTGCTACAATCTTCACCAGCATTGTCTCATGTAGTCCCCACATCACAACAATCCCATGGGGCGTGATAACTATTATTATATCCATTTTGCAGATGAGCAAACCACGTCCCACAGGAGATTGGAGAACTTGCCCAAAGCCACATGGAGTCCCCGAGCCAGGGGTCCCCGAGCCAGGGGTCAGCCAGTGGAGCCCAGACCCTTGCACATAATTACTGTCTGTCTATAACCAAAGCAGCCTGACCCAGGGCTCACCTCTTACCAAGAGCTGCTAGGTAGGGCAGGCAAGCTGCTGCCCTGGACTGCAGGGCCAAGGCTGGGGCAGTCAGGAGCACTGCGTCCAAACTGGGCCTGGGATTGGACGCCCTCTAGTGTCTTCATGAGCCCAAGCCTGCGACTTGAACCAGTTTGTCTATTCCTGATGTATTTATTCAACAAGCATCTATTGAGTGCTTAGGCTCTATCCAGCAGTGAACAAAACAGACCTACAAGGATTAGCCCTGCATTTTAATGGAGGACACAGATCAGAGACAAATAAATATAGAAAGCTTAGTAGTGATGACTGGTGAAATAGAACAAGGCAGGAACGGGGAGGGTGACCAGTGAGAGAAGGGCTGAGCCCAGCATGAAGCATGGGAGTGACTGGGGCAGATCCCTGGGGAAAGACATCCCCACTCTTCCCCAGTAATGCCTCTGTGGGCAAGATTTGCCTAGCCTGGCTTCTTTCTTCTCCATTCTGGCCCTGTCTTTCTCCTTTCAAATCTGTATCCCACACATCCCCCCTCTCCCTCCCCACTGGATGCCCCTAAATTCAGGTCCTACTCTCCTCCCCTCTAGACCATAGCATCTATAACGTCTGGCTCTTATATCCATAAAATATCAATCAATTCATTCAGCCAGTGTTTATGGAGCATCCACAATGCACCAGACACTAGAAATGAGTCAGACAGAGTCCATGCCTACAAAGAGCTCACTGCTAGTGGGATGTTTGAGGGAAGATTGTGGTGGCTGTGAGATAAATGTGGCCTGGAGGCCAATAGGGAGCCCAAAGGCAGAAGGGCCCCAGGGGGCTGCCCTAATGCAGTGAGAGAGGGCCATGGAAAGCTTTCTGGAGAAGGTGGCATCCACCTTGGGGTCTGGAGGACAATTAGCCAAATGGAAGGGAAGAAAAACACCATTCCAGGCACAGGGAATAGCCAGTCCAAAAACAAAAAAAGAACAAGAGGGAGCTCAGCACATTGAGAAACTGAGAGTCATTTAATAAGAGTGCCAGAGGTGACAACAAGTGATGAGGTGGATGGTCAGCTGGGGCCACACCCACCTGCACACATCTACAGTTTGAGTCACATCTGCCCAAACATCTTCCTTTTTTAAGTTTTATTTTAAATTCTGGGATATATGTGCAGGGTGTGCAGGTTTGTTACATGGGTAAACATGCGTTATGGTGGTTTGCTGCACCTACAGACCCATTACTTAAGTATTAAGCCCAGCATGCATTAGCTTGTTTTCATGATGCTCTCCCTCCCCCTGCCCAGCCCCCCGACAGGCCCTAGTGTGTGTTGTTCTCCTCCCTGTGTCCATGTGTTCTCGTTGTTCTGCTCCCACTTATGAGTGAGAACATGCAATGTTTGGTTTTCTGTTCCTGTGTTAGTTTGCTGAGGATAATGGCTTCCAACTCCATCCATGTCCCTGCAAAGGATATGATTTTGTTCTTTTTTATGGCTGCATAGTGTTCCATAGTGTATGTGTACCACATTTCTTATGTGGAATTAACCACATTTGGGTTAATTAAATGTCTTTGCTATTGTGAATAGTGTTGTAATGAACATACATGTGCATCTATCTTTATAATGGAATGATTTATATTCATTTGGGTATATACCCAGTAGTGGGATTGCTGGGTCAAATGGTATTTCTAGTTCTAGGTCTTTGAGGAATTGCCACACTGTCTTCCACAATGGTTCAACTAATTTACACTCCCACTAACAGTGTAAAAGCATTCCTATCTCTCCACAGCCCCACCAGCATCTGTTGTTTCTTGACTTTTTAATAATCGCCATTCTGACTGGCCTGAGATGGTATCTCACTGTGGTTTTGATTTGCATTTCTCTAATGATCAGTGATGTTGAGCTTTTTTTCATATGTTTGTTGGCCACATGAATGGCTTCTTTCAAGAAGTGTCTGTTCATATCCTTTGTCCACTTTTTAATGATGTTGTTTGTTTGTTTGATTTTTATAATTTGTTTAAGTTCCTTGTAGACTCTGGATATTAGACCTCTGTCAGATGGATAGATTGTAAAAATTTTCTTCCATTCTGTAGGCTGTTTTCTCTGATGATAGTTTTTTTGGTTTTTTTGGTTTTTTTATTTGTGTGCAGAAGCTCATTAGTTTAATTAGACCCCATTTGTCAATTTTTGCTTTTGTTGCAATTGCTTTTGATGTTTTTGTCACGAAATCTTTGCCCATGCCTATGTCCTGAATGGTATTCCCTAGATTTTCTTCTAGGGTGTTTATAGTTTTGGGTTTTACATTTAATCCATCTTGAGTTAATTTTTGTATAAGGTGTAAGGAAGGGGTCCAATTTCCATTTTCTGCCTATGGGTAACCAGTTCTCCCAGCTCCATTTATTAAATAGAGAATGTTTTCCCCATTGCTTTTGTCAGGTTTGTTGAAGATTAGATGTTTGTAGGTGTTCATTCTTATTTCTGAGTTCTCTATTCTGCAAACAAGGAAGGCTGAAAGGACACAAAGATAAATTTAATGAAGTCATGTCATCTGGAATTGTAAAGAAAGTCTTTGAAGCTTGTCTCAACTTTGTTGTCCAATCTTCAAAATAGCCACAGGGGAAACCATTAATTCAGCTGCCCTTTGAGTAGATGCCCTGGAGTGGGAGCTGGGAGAGAGAATTTCCCAAGCCCCATAGAGGTGACCCTGGAGGTGGGTGGCACAGCTGTATGTGTCTGTTTTTGTACCAGTACCATTCTGTTTTGGTTACTGTAGCCTTGTAGTATAGTTTGAAGCCAGCCTCCAGCTTTGCTATTTTTGCTTAGGATTGTCTTGGCTATATACCGCCCAAACATCTTTTTAGTGCTGTGCTTTGGCTGGGTTACTCCAAGCCTCTTGGTGGGAAGGGGCCTACCATGGTGGAAATTGCTCTGATTTGGAAGACAGGAAGTTGAAGGTTTGAATTCTACCTCTGCTGCTTTCTATCTGTATGACTTGAACAAGTTACTTCACTTCTCTGAGGCTTAGTTTTTGATTCTGTAAATGAGGACAATAATATTAATACATACTCCATGGAGTTAATGCAATGATTAAAAGAGACACTATATGTAAAGGACTTTGTACCATTTTCTACAAATGGGAGCCATCCAGTCAAACAATGGATCCTGTGTCCACCAAATGAAGCCCTAATCCCTCAGTCTGGCCTTAAAGCCTCCTGAATTTGGGTTCAGTCTCCAATTTTAACCCATTCTATCCTCTAGTGCCATTCAACTGCCCACATCTCCCTTCTGCTGACTATCATCCCATAATCCTCATGCCACTCCCTGGGCCTGGAATCACCTCTCTCATCACCCCTCTCAATCCATGTCCCTCAGCCTTCAAGAAAAGCCTAATTCAAACAACAACAAAAAGGAAATAGCATTTTCACAGCCCTTCTGAAAATGGAAGTGAGAAGAGAAGCTGAATGCCACGTGAGCTTTGGCTTCTGACAAAAGGTTTTTCTTCCTCTGTTGAATTTTCACATGCTCTGAGTGCCTTCGATCAGATAGGGGTGCATGTGGAGGGGCCGTGTCTTCTTGCTTCCCTCTGACTTCACCTTGACTGTAAACCCTTAAGGGGCTGAGCCACTCCTTTTCAGATTCCCCTTTCTCCCCTGGCAATGCCCAGCATAGAGTAGGCATCATTAATATTGTCCACCAACTTAGGCATTTGATAGGGACAGTTAGGCAGCATTTTATGTTAACTTATTTGGATAGAGGATGATATCTGGGGCTAGTGAAGGGGGAGCCTATTTTCCAGGCAGAAAGGCCTATTTTACGTCTTTAGTGCCAGTCTGTGCAGTTTTAGCAGAGCCTGAGTGACTTGGGCAGGCGCAAGGCCCAGGGGAGATGTAAATTCAAATGCTGCACTTCAATAACTGGATGAGACAGATGTTGCTTCTGGCAGATTTCGAGTTCTAATATTTGGAACAATAAGGCTCCTCTCATGTATAACTTCCTTAACTTGGGGCTTTTCCAAGCAATGTCCACTGATAATGATTCCTTTCCATGCTTTAAACACTGGGGTAGAATATAACCCAGTTAGCCCTGGTTCCTGCCTAGAAGGGCGTGGTGTTGAAGTGGGACAATACTTGGAAATAAATTATCTCCCTGCCTGCCACCAAACTCATCTAGCTGTCAAGTCAGACCCTGAATGTGACTCAGCCCCTCAAAACCCAGAACATGTTTCTTAGGCCCAGGCTACAGTCCGGTTGTGCGGCTCAGTCATGGCAAATGGAGCCTGAGAGTGTAGACCAGGGATTCACTACCAAAAACAAATCTCAAGGGGGCACTTGAAACTCCACAAAGGGAACCCCAAAGGAAAAGTATTCATAGTTCAACTTCATATTTGTCTTAAATTTTAAATTATTTTAGTCAATACAATGCATGCAAATGATTTGAAAAAATTCAATGCTACTAAAAGGCTTATAGTGGCAAACAGAGGTCCATTGTCCCACCCCCTCAAGCTCCCCGTCTGCTCTCCAGAGGCAATCTCTTACAACTCTTTTACCTGTTATTTGATAATTCCACCATATTTTAAAATAATTGATGATAGAACTACTTCTAAATTCATTTTCTTTAGACATTATCCATTGGTGTCTAAGGTTGAGACATCAACCGGATGATTGAGGCCTTAGTATTCTTTTTTTTTTTTTTTTCTCTCTGAGACAGAGTTTTGCATATCTCCGAGGCTAGAGTGCAGTGCAGTGGCACAATCTCAGCTCACTGCAACCTCTGCCTCCCAGGTTCAGGCGATTCTCCTGCCTTAGCCATCAGAGTAGCTGGGATTACATGCCCCCGCCACCACACCTGGCTAATTAAAAAAAAAAAAAAAAATATATATATATATATATATATATATATATATATATATTTAGGAGAGATTGGCCTAAATCTCTACTAAAGAGATTGGCAAGGCCGATCTTGAACCACATTGGCCAGGCTGATCTCCAACTCCTAACCTCAAGTGATCCACCTGCCTTAGCATTCTTCCAGTACCATCCCTCCCTTCCCCTCCTCTAACCTACGAATACACATATAATACAATTTTTATTAGTTCACTGGTCAACATTTATATTGGTATGACTATGTACCAATTACTTTCCTTTCTTGTACAACCTTTTGTTTTTCCTGGAGTTATTAATTCCATCATTGTTTTTATTTTCTTATTTGCTTAGTTTTCTAAGTACCTACAATTAATTTTTTCAAATTCTCCAACATTAGACACCTGATAATAAATTTACAAAATTCTTAAATATATCACAGATGTTCTATCAACTTTATTTTTATACCTCAGCCCTCTAGCCTGTTGCTTTCATCTAAATGGGTCGTTTCTGGACAGGTCCTGATGCAGAACAGTCCTTCTGGGATTTTTGCCTCTTTCCTGGGTGGAAACCACTGGTTCCTGGACCCTGTGTCCTCCTCTTGTTGTTGTTGTTGTTGTTGTTCTGTTTTTTTTTTTTTTTTTTTTTAAGGTTTCTTGTTTTTATTATTATACTTTAAGTTATGGGATACGTGTGCAAAACATGCAGGTTTGTTACATAGGTATACGTGTGCCATGGTGGTTTGTTGCACCCATCAACCTGTGCTCTACATTAGGTATTTCTCCTAATGGTATTCCTCCCCTAGGCCTCACCTCCGACAGGCCCCAGTGTGTGATGTTCCCCTCCCTGTGTCCATGTGTTCTCATTGTTCGACTCCCACTTATGAGTGAGAACATGCAGTGTTTGGTTTTCTGTTCCTGTGTTAGTTTGCTGAGAATGATGGTTTCCAGCTTCATCCATGTCCCCTCAAAGAACATGAACTCATCCTTTTTTTCTTGGTTGATTTTCTTGTTGTGCTAAATCATTTCCTGCAGTACTTTCCTAAGAAGAAAATATGCAATGAAGACAAAATTTGTGAGATCTTCCATGTTTAAAAATGTCTTTATTCTATACTTATACCCAATAGATAGTTAGGCTAGCTATAGAACTCTTGTATGGTGATAATTTTCCTCAGAATTTTGAAGGCATTGCATCAGTGTCCTATAGCATCTGACACTGCTGATGAGAAATCTGATGCCTTTCTTATTTTTGATCAGTTATATGTGAACTGTTGTTTCTATGTTAACTTTTGGAATCTTATTTATCCCGTCTTTTGAAATTGTGTAATTACTTCCACAGGTGAGAATCTTTCTCTTTAATTGTGCAGAATTCTCAATACTCATTTCCTTTCATTCTAAATCATTATGTTACTACTTTGATAATTTTCTCCTCATCTCCCATTTTTCTATTCTTGCTCTCTTTCTCTGAAACTCCTTGCAGTCAGATAATAGGCTGCTCTTCTAAGTTTTATTTTAGTATTTTCTGTCCTTTCCTTCATTTCTTTATCATTTTGTTCTTTATGGAAGATTTTCTCAAATCCATCTTCCAACTTATCGACTGTATTTTTATTATTTTATCATATTTTTAATTTTGAAGAGCTTCCCCCCCTGTTCATTTTTCATGGAATCCTGTAATTGTTTTTTAGATATAATATTTACAACTATATTTTAGAGGGTATTACTGTTAGGGTATATTGTCCCCTACATTTGTTCTGTGGCTACATTTTTGTCTCTTTGCTCCAGATTGCTTTATCTTTCTGTTGGTTTCTTTTTGCCTTTCTCCTTTGTGTTAGACACTTTTTCAAAAGTGTGGTTCTCCCATTCATGTTTAAAAAGAAGGTGAGCAAAAGCTGTGGGTGGCCTCACAAGTCAGTGTGTGAATGCCTTTTCTCTTTGGAGGTTTGGATTCTCCTCCAAAGAATGGGAGATGCCTATTCTGGGAGCAGATTCACTGCCAGTGACTGAGGGCTCTGAGATTTATTTTCCTGCTTTTGGCCTCCTGTTTTGCTGCTCTATCTGATATGTCCAAGCCTGGAATGACTGTGGTTCCATTGATTGTGAGAATGAACCCCACCTTCTGGTTCCCATCAAGAAGTGGATAAAGGGCATGGGGTCTAAAGGCCTGCCACCCAATCTCTGTTTTCATTCCCACCCTCACCCTGCCTTTGGTGGGTCCTCCATGCGTATGTGTGAAATTTTGTTACATGTATATGTGTGGTGATTAAGTCAGAATATTTTAGGTGTCCATCACCTGAATATAATACATTTTTGTTAACTTTAGTCACCCTACCCTACTATCAAACATTGGATTTATTCCTTCTGTGTTTATACCCTTTAGCCCGCTTCTCTTTGTCTCACCCCATCACTATTCTGTCTGTTATCTCTTTACACTCTCCACATCTATCTGATCAAATTTTTTAGCTTCCACACGTAAGTGAGAGAGAACATGCCATATTTGTCTTTTTGTGCCTGGCTAATCTCACTTTAGTTAATGCCCCCCAATTCCATCCACGTTGCTGTAAATGACATGATTTCATTCTTTTTAATGGCTGAATAGTATTCCATTATGTATATATACCAAATTTTCTTTATTCATCCATTGGTGGACACTTAGGTTGATTCCACATCTTTACTATTGTGAATAGTACTCCAATAAACATGTGAGTACAGGGATCCCTTTGACGTATGGATTTCTTTTCCTTTGAGTAGTACCCGGAGGTGAGATTGCTGAATTGAATGGTAATTGTATTTTTAGTTTTTAGAAATCTCCATACTGTTTTCCGTCACAGCTGTACTAGTTTACATTCCCACCAACAGTGTATAAATTTTCCTTTTTCTCTGCATCCTTGTCAGCATCTGTTATTTTTTGTCATTTTAATAGTAGCCATTTTGACTGGGGTGAGATGATATCTCACTGTGGTTTTGATTTCCATTTCTCTGATGATTAGTGATATTGAGCATTTTTTCCTGTAAGATTGCTTGAGAACCAAGCAAGGCAGAGGACATCCAAACCCTTTGAAAAATAGAAAATGTTTCAGGAATAGGGGAAGGAACATTTCTTGAAAGATGACCCATGGTGGGGCTCCGTGTGGGTGCTTCTCTCACATCCAATTCTCAAAGCCACTTTTTGTGTGGTAAGTGTTGTAGCCTTGGAAGTTCATCTCATTATTATTTCCAACAGAGAGAAATGAGAGGGTAATCAAAAGAGCCTGTGTTCTTGAGATACCTGTTATTGTTAGTGTTGCAATAGAATCAGAGCATGAATGCGCACCAAAAATAGCAATTCTAGAACAACACGTTTGCTGCAATGAATTGAGCCATCTTACTAGCTGGCTTGTACTCTGTGGGGTCAGGTGTGGAGAGGGTGACATTGACCCTCATGCCCAATAGGTAAGGTTGGTAAGGCAAACACTACCAGCCACATGCTCCTCACCCCAGGATTCAGTAAAGCTGTGGCCTGCAGGGTCCTTCCCGGGGGCAGTTGTTGGGAGGGACAGTAAGGTCAAAGAAACTCCATGAACATCTGCTGACTGTCGCTAGTTCCCTGTGAGGCCCCACTCCTAAACAAGCAGGAAGCATTCAAAGATGTAACAAAGCAACCTTACTGAACGTGAGTGCAGGATTCACGATCTTGGTGTTTTTGTAATAGCATGAGCTATTGGAGTCAAGCTTGAGTGATCACTGATGAGTTCTGTATAGGACCTGCCATAGAGCAGAGTGACAGGTTCAGCCTGATAGAATCTGCATATAAATTCCCTATTCAGCTAGCAACTGCCACCAGAGGGAAGGGAAGGTGGCAAGGCGGCATTGCTTTGCCCCAAGAACTGCAGATCTGAGGAATAATGTCAAGGAAAGAGCCCCAAGCGGGGATCAGAAGAGCCAGGCTCTTGTTCTGCCGGACCCCCTAATTTCTCATGTGCCTTTACGTGGGTTACCTGACCTTTACAGGTCTCCATTTTCTCTTCTACGGACTGGAAATTATAATAATACTTTGTGGGAAAATATTATTTATAATACTATAAAACATCAGCCCTCTAACAGGACAACATATAGGAAAGTTTTAGCATTTTTATAAAAAGTATTTTAAGAGCAGGAGTGTCTGTTGTTTCAGGGATTTCTGTCTCTAGCTGGAGCATCTCTTATCTGTGCTGTCATTCATCCTCCCCAACACACATTCTGTAAACAGGCATTTATTAAACACCTGCCTTGTGCCTGACACTGGGCAGATACATAAAGGAACAAGGCAACAGGTGACCTGAAGGTGACCCTTCAGGAGCTCAGTCTACAGGGAATCACACCCATAAAAAGCACATTGCTATGCAGAGTAACAAGTGCCTTAATGGAAATTGGTACAGATAGAGAAGTCATCCATGGGAGGGAATGCTGTAATGTAAAGGATGAGTAGATAGATGTGCTGCAGAAAGGGATTCTTCCTAAAATGGCCCAGCAGCGTCCTTTGCTAAAGCTAGATTTTACAGGAAAGTACACAGATGGGCCTAGGAGAAGTTTCAATTGACTGACTAATGTTTGGCCAAGTAAATAATTTTTGTCAGATATGTGGATGGACATGAAGATTTGGAATCATGGGCCCGTAGATGTGTCTTAGGTTGAGTTCCCCAGAAAAGAGACCCTGAGATGGAGATGTAGGCAGGAAGCTGATTGGAGAATGAGCTCAGATCAATGCCTGCAGGGGAGAGAAGGGGACAGGATTCAGCGGAGGGAAAGGTGAGCCGCTCTCAGCACAACAGCGGTCTCAGTTGAGCACACAGGGAGCTCTGGAGCTGGGATGGCCCATCAGAGTGGGATAATTTGGAGGTGGGGGAACAGATCTTCATGCCCCCACATCAGTCAGCCATTGGATGCAGTTTGTTCTTGGGGAGGGCTAGGTAGCCTTGGTGGAGGAAACATCCTTCAAGGGCACTTCCAGGGGACAGGCCCAGCCATGGTCCATAGCCAGCAATGCTCCCAGCAGCTATAAGACAAGCCTGTCAGTTCTGGATTATGCACCACCATCCGCTGCAGGTGACACAGGTGTTGGGGAAGCCCTAGGTCAGTGGCCATCAAATAGCTCTACATTAGAGTCACCTGGAGAGCTTGAACAACCCCAGCACCTAAGCCGCATCCCCAGACCAGTTAACCCCAAATCTCTGAGATTGGGGAATGAGTATCAGTAGTTTGTAAAAACTCCCCAAGTGGTTCCAGTGGGCAGCCAAGTTCAAGAATCACTGCCCGGGGGATGTGTGCGAGACGAATGAGAGGAGGGCTTGCCTCACAACCCTGGATAAGTATCCCGAGAAGCTGGAGGAGAACCAGGGAGAGTGTGTCATGGAAGGCAAGGGGTCGAGGGTGGGGGTATTTAGAAAGAAGTAAGTGGCCACCTCCAGCAAGAACCTACATGCCTGAGTGGGAGGAGCAGCCAGCTGTTCTAAAATGTACCCAGAATTTGTATTAATCCTGTATGGTGAGGTGATGGACATGGGGGCAACTGTGTTTGAAAGAAGAATTTATTACTCACAGTTCCCTGGAGAAGGGGCATACCACACCATGCAGGGCCACGCGGGGAAGCACTGGGGTCAGTCAGGAGGCAGAAGGAGGGAGGGGACAGCCTGCCCCAGAGCCTTTATTGTGGCCTGATGGCAGGAATGAGTGAGCAGGGGAGGCAGGCTTAGGGTCATGTTGCCAGGCTCTGGGCTACAGGGCTGTTCCCTCGTTGTCTGATAGCTGCCTCTGGAGTGACCTGTGGGAGGGGAAATGTTGGCTCAGAGTGTGAGAGTTTGATGAAGGAAGTGAATGGAGTATAGACTTTGGATTGGTGGGTTTGCATAGGAAAGGCGTGCTCTCAGGCAGGGTGTTTACTAGCTCTAGGAATTATTAATAGCTAGGGAGCTGCTGATAATAACTGCTCGGGAAAGGTCGGTCTCTCTGAAATCAGAAAGGTCATACAATATGAAAACGTAATAAAATACAGAACACGTAAAACATGATTAATATTAATACACTAACCTCATGGCCACCTAGGTTGGGGGTCAGAGTGGGCTGGATTTAGCCTCAGTTCACCCCCTTATCAGGGAGCTGAGTGCTGGGTGCATCTTTCACAAATACACAGAGTAGCCTTGACCCTGGATCCCTTGAGTTGCAGCGGAGAGACAGAAAGAGATGTACATCTTGCAGCAGAGACAGAGAAAGAGCACCTGCCAACCTGCAGGCTAGGAGAACTGCAGGGGCGAGTGGGTGGTCCCAAGGTTGGGACACTCCAGAACCCTCAGAAATTGTTCATGAGGGAACATTATCAGTGTTACACGTCCGTTGGCCCCAGAGTCCCAATGTACAGCCTCACACACTTGGTCCCTAGAGGGGTCAGACACTGGCTAGCAAGCCGGGGGGAAGAACAGTAGGAAGGAGAAGAGAAATAGAGAAGTTGACCATATCTACCTCCCACCCTACCTCTTTCCACTGCAGGCTTCCAGCCTAAAGCAGGCTTGGAGGAAGGGGTATGGGAGATGGAAGATGTGTCAGTCAATCCATTCAATTTGGTTGATTTTGATGATTATTTTGTACTGGCCATTCTGATGTCTAAATTGAAATTGTGATTCTAGGATAGGACCCTGCTCAGTTTGAGCAGAAAAGACATAAGCCCCTAGAATGGGGCAGGGAAATAAAGCCCCAGGAATTAAATTTTACAGAAACAAGGAGACAAAGATCAAGGTTGTATTTAGATAACATTCTGGACTGTTCTTAGGTAACACAAAGTTACATTTGTAACACACTTAGCAGGGAGCTGGGCACGTGGAGCCCACTTGATCAGTGTCAGCCATTATTAGAATAAGAGCCTACATATGAAGAAATATAAAGAAGAGCATTTCATTTAATGCCCCAAATAGCTGTGTAAGGTAGGGCTTGCTCTTCCTCTTTCCAATCCAGCAACATGGAGCAATGGCCACCTCTGGAGCCCTTTTGCTGTCAGTGGCATAAGTGGCCCAGCCAGCATCAATTCCCCTCGCCATGCTCCCTTGTCTGGAGGCCATCAGCTTGTTGGAACACCCTTAGAAGAACTCGACTTGGGGTAAGAGTAATGATTTCAACTCTACTTAGACATCTTTTGCTGATTCATCATAGTCCAGGACGATATTATTTATAGACTAATGTAGTTTGTAGCTTGGGGGAAATGTGACCTAGAAGTCTATTTAAAACATGGAAACCTTGCAGATTAAAGAACAAGATAATAGAGTTATTGCAAAGCCCATTCACCTGACCTGATTGGGAGTTAAAAATCACCTTGGCCAACAAGACGGTTCTTTTCTTTCCTCCTGAGTGAAATAGCAGGTGCAAAGACTCTGCCCGTGTTCTAGATGGATGCTCTAGGGCTTTACCAAACCCAGCAGGCTGAACCAACACCACACTCGTCTTTGAGGTTGTCATTTGGTGGCACCTCATGGTCTTGTGTCAGGCGAGTAATATGCGGTTTTTAAAAACATGCCTTCTTTTTTTAACAGCCCCTGAAAAAGACACTCAGAGGCCACTGTCTGAAAATAGCAAGGGCTGTTTGTGAAAGGGACCAGTGTGTAGGAAAGCCCTTTCTCGCGCTGAGTTCTTCCTTCAATACACATGTATTGAACCGCTACTGTGTGCTGGCAGGTCTCTGCCTTCAGGCCATGCACATCTAATGTAAAACGCTGAGGCCTCAGCTCTGTGTTGGGACCTAGTGCTCAGGAGCTCCACCGAGGGCCACTGAGGGTCTTAGGCCTGGGTCAGGTGGAAGAAGGTCAGACCAAGCTCTCCTGGCCCTTCCCCTGAGTCTGGTGGCCTTGTGGCTCCTCTCTGGTCACTAGGTATGTCTTATCAGGCCTCCTGGATCTGAATTCAGACTCTGGGATCCCAGACTTGGTGGCCAGTCGTGCCTCTATGACCGAGTTGTGGCCTCAATGAGCCATTGAACCCCTCTGTGCCGCAGTTAATATTTCTGTAGAGTGGAGATGTCACAGGCTGTTTGTCTGCGAGCTGTTGTGAGGATGAGGGTTGATGAACTATCCAACGTGCTTGGTAATAAAAGCCGCTCTTTCCTGTTGAACACCTACAGTGTGTGCAGGCCTGTGCTCAGTACTCCGGACATCCATTCATGGACTAAATCCTCCCAACAGCAATCCTTCCTAGGAACACGTGCTGACATTGTCCCCATTTCACAGATGAGAACTCTGAGGCATAGGCATTTCAATAACTTGCCCATGGCACAGTGAGTGGGGGTAGAGGCAGAATTCAAATCCAGACCGCCTGCAAGAGAGCTGTGCCCATAACCACTCACTAGGTTGCCCCAACCCAGGCTGCAAGCCCCTGCTCAGTAAGGGTTGCTGATGGCGATTACATCTTTACCACTGTCATTGGGAGAGAAGACGTGCATGTTCATTGTCAGAAATTCTTCCATAAAGCACAGGGCGTAGCAGAGCCTTTATTGTGGCCCCAGGGCAGGAGTGAATGAGCAGGGGAGGCAGGCTTACTCATTGAGATGACGTGTGTGCAGGCCATCCAAGCTACTTTTATTATCTGGGTGGGCCACATGTATAATATGGGTGGAAACCCTTCATTCAACACACACCTACCCACACACCAAATCACACTTTTCTTGGTAGAAGATGAGGGGAATAATCCCTCCTAACTACATCACCCCTCCCTGCAGCCAGCTACTATCTCCAGGAAATCTCTGAACACTTGGTGGAAAAAGCCAGGTTCACAGACGCCGCTGTTGGCTCAGCTCAGTCCCTCTGGAGTAAACTCTTATCTGAGCTCCACTCTGGACACTCCCGACCCTCACCTTTTCCACTGTTCACCCCAGGGATGCGTACAGAGTGGCCACTGCCACTGTCCTTCCCCAGTTCAGAAATGTTGGCATCCCAATCTGGGGGCTGCCCACCCTGAGGTTTAAAGAATCCGCCTTTTCTCCAGAGGTAGAAATAAGACTGTAGTCACCCATGTGACCCCCCTTAAGAAAGAGTCCACATGTCATTGTATTTAAGACACCAGAGATCAAAGGCTATGCCATAAACTTGATAACAGCCTTTCAGGAATACGTCATGCAATGTTAAATGTACCCACTGACTGTAAGATTCCAAAAACACTGAATTGTAGATTCAAGGAAATAGAGAGTGTCCATCTCAACTAGCGCATACACCCCTCAAAGGTTCCTGTTGTCCTCAAGCCACGTCCAAGAGCCATGGAAAGGCAGCAAAGCCACCCATGACCTGACTTCTGCTCAAGGCTTCAGCCTCAGCTCCCACATCTCCGGCATCTCCTGACCTTGTGTTTCCACTACAGTTGTTCCCCAGTGAGCCTGGGCGGATCATGCCTCTGTGTGGTTGTACATGCTGTTCCTACTCTGGGGGTGCCCTTCCACCCAGTGGCAGCTCCACAAACACCACCCCTGGGAAGTGCCCCCTCTGTGATGATGCTGTGGGAGAAGATTGGGCTCGATTTCCACCTGTGTGGTTCCTGGCTGGGAGGCCTCAGCACAGGAATCGCCCACCGCACCTTTAACGTGCCAGCCGTGTGGGGGGTGAGTGGCTGTGCAGTGGAAGGAGACAGCTGTGGGAAGGGCTCACACCACCTGGCACATGGTAAGAGCTTCATGGGGTTGGTTCCCTTGTGTTTTCTCAGATCCTGTTTTTACCCTTACTGAGACAGGAGCGAAACCCCTAGAGAAAATAAAATCAGCAACACCACACGCGGGCCTAGTGGAAATTCCACTTCTATGTATGTTGGGGTTTTTGCTTCCTGGTCTTTCTTTTCAATCAAGCTATGACACACATACCATCAAATTCATCCTTTTAAAGTATACAACTCAGTGGGTTTTGGTATCTTCATGGAGTCGGGCCACCATCAGCCTTCCCTAATTCCAGGGTGTTTGCATCACCCTAGATGAAACCCCACACCTATGAGAAGTCATCCCCACTCCTCTGTCCCCAGCCCTCTCGGCCCCCCAGCAGCCCTAGCCTACCCCTCCCAGCCTTCTAAGGAGAGCTCCTCCTGAAACTGGAAAGCCAACATTGGCCTTGCCAGTTCCTCAAAGGGCGTTGGAAGGGCTTTGCCGGCTGATGAAACCAGAGGAGTTTTGTGAATAAAAATTGTTATTAGGTACAGAAAAGGGAATCAAATCTAAGGCACCCCTTAGGTGGAGATGAGGACTGGACCAGCTGCTGGCCGTGTGCCCCCAGCAGGCCACGTCCCCACACACTCTGGGGCCTGGGGCTCTGCTGCTCTCCCCTCATGGGATCTTAGAACTTGCAAAAGTCTCCATCACCATGGACCTCAGTAGGGAGCAAGGCTTGGGAGAGCAGAAGAGGGAAGCCCTGACTCCCAGCAGGCAGCTGGGGGAGAGGTGGGGAGGCTGTCCCCAGGCCCTGCCCGTGCTTTTGCCCCAGGATCCTGAGGGCACCTTCCCATGGGCCCCACCTGAAGCCAACAGAGCCTCTGCCCATCATATGAAATCTTTTCAGGCCTGAGTGTGTCTTATTTTGCCCTTGGCCATCTCCTTGTACCTTCTTGGGAAATAAACATGTCAAGGATGTGGCGTTGAGGACTTGGTTTTTCCTCCTCATAATCGGAACTGCATTGTGGGCGGGATTCTCTTCTTCCAGTGGCACAGTGGGAGCTTATTTGTAAACTTAGGTAGGAAGAAAGCAGATCACGAAGAACACTACCTTGACGGGCATCGCATTGTGTGCTCTGGGCTGCATTTAAGCTACACTGCAGGGGATGTCACTGCTTGGAGTGAGTCAAGTGCCTCTTGAATAGTGCGTGTCACAGGGATCTGTTTGCCTTTCATAGCTGGCTGGAACGTGAAAATTCTCCTCTCCCTAAGGGGTAAGCTGTGCCCCACAGGCCCCCTCTTCCTCACTCCCATGGGGTCTGCAAGAGCTCCAGCTGCCCTCCTTGTGTCCCCACTGACAAGACAGAGATGGTCGAATGTCGTGGGCCTCTAGATGTCTAGTGGTGGTGCCCATGTCACCTCCATGTGCAGGTTCCATTCTCGGGGCAGCCTGGGAGGCAGCCCTGGTGGTGAAGAGAAGGAGACCCTAAAATCCCCCAGGCTCACCATGGTTCCTCAGGGAGGTGGAGACAAGCAGCTCCTGAGTGGCCTTGGCTAGCCTGAGCCACCTGCTTTTCAGAGCTACCACCCAGGTCACTATCTCACAGGGGACTCTGAGGAGTCTCTGGACTCATGCATGGAAAATGCTGTATACACAGGACTGGCACCCAACCTGGCTCAGTTCCTTCCCTCAGCCTTTGTTCGTGGGGATCATGCTGGGCAGGAAGATGTTCTGCAGGGTCGAAACCACCTGGTCCAGTGGCTCAGTCCCCTCAACAATGACCAGAGGCCACTGCCCTCAGCAGCATCTCCTTCTCCCGCAGGAGAGTACCTGGCCGTACCTGTTTGGAGTGATTGTGGTCCCTGCCGTTGTCCAGCTGCTGAGCCTGCCCTTTTTCCCGGAGAGCCCACGCTACCTGCTCTTGGAGAAGCACAACGAGGCGAGAGCTGTGAAAGGTGAGGGCCCTTCTCTTTCCTGCACAGCTCCAGCCCCTGCATAGATCAGCACTGCAAGGCATGCTGGGACCTGGGCCAGTGGGCACAGGAAGGGGTGCTGTCATTGTTCCTTTTGCAGGCACTCTGGGTTGGGGGTCATAGGGCACCTTCTCATTTCATCTTCCCAACAGCCTTGCTAGGAGGACAGACGGGGGACACAGAGTCACCCAGGGAGTCTCCCAGGGAGTCTGGAAAAGCCAGAACAGGCAAGATAAGATGCAGGTCCTCTCTGGGCAGCATCTCCCACTACTGCTTCTTTGGTTGTTTCCAGACATAGAGATGAAGCCATCTCAAATCTCTGAGTGGCTTAGGTGCATAGCGGCCCTCCTTCTGCTCCTTCTCCTTTCACTGACTTCCTCTGTCTTAACATTTACATGCCAGGAAAGGAAAAGATGTAAGCACAAAGTGAACACCAGATCCCACCAGGCACTGGTCTGAGTGCTTCTGCACAATGACCCATGGGACCTTGCCAGCAGTCCTTGGAGGGAGGAAGGAGCATACACTCATTTTACAGGAGAGGAAAATAAGGCTCTCAAAGGCGCTTGGGAGTTGTCTCAGGTAGCTTTCTTTAAATGCCCTAAATGGGGAGGATGCTGAGTCAGATTCAAAGCCTGGCTTTCGGAATCAGAGACATCTCTCTACAGAGCCCTGAAAAGGCAAAATTATGTTGCCTAGAGATAGACAATGCAGAACGAACAATCACATTCTCATTCTTCTAGTTTTATCAAATGAGACGCAGTTGACAGCGCCATGGTTAGTTAGGCATGTGAAGGTAACCAGCACTACCTTCACATCCAGCTCTGCTGTCTGACCTTGAGCAATTTTTTTAAACCTTCTGAGCCTCAGAACCCTCGGCTATAGAAAGGAAATGACATAAACTTCCCTCGTGGGGCCATTGTGAAGATTGAATTAATGGTGCGGATAAGGTTCGTAGTATTATCTGCTGTCCTCATTACTGAGAACTCTGTGCATTTTAGCTCTAAATTTCACTTATGTCCAAATCCAGGAGAAACCTTGAGAATTATATATACAATTTGTGCAACATTTTTTGAAATTCACACTACCTATTTTCTGAGTTAACAAATGGCATAATGAAATGTTAACAATTGCCTATATTTGTCTAGCAGTTTATGGATCAGATTCATTTTCTCATTTATAACATTTCTCTAAAGTGAAGTCAGAGAAGGTAATTGTTATTACCTTCATTTTGCAGATGAAGAAACTGAGGCTTACAGAGATGAAGTCCGTTTCCCAAAGCTGTGGGTTTTCGTTTATAGAGATTTATACAGGCTTTTGAAAATATGATGGAAATGATAGTGTTTTCTTCAATGCAGTGATCATACACACAAAATTCTGCCTATGGCTTTGGTGATGGACCTGGGACTTGAGCCCTCTTTTCTCCAGAGGACCCTGGTTAATAACTGCCACCCCCAATCTTAAACCCATTAGTAACCAAAGGATTGGAACCCAAGGAAGATTTTCCTCCCACACCCCTTGTGCACAGAGAGATACCAGGAAAGGGAAGTAGTGTCTGTTGTACCAGGTGACTTCCCATGTGGCCAGTGAGGAGAAAAACTAACTAAATTTTGGTTCAGGTGGTTGTCAGATGGCAGAGTCTCTGGAGTAAAAAGAAGGTGACTAAGAGAGAGAACCAAGGAGATCTGATTCTAGAAAGCACCTGGGCTGTGCATTGTTGGAAGAGGGTGAGCCCTCCAGCTCTGTCTCTACTGGCCTGGGAGGGTAACCCGCACCCTCTGGCTCTGCTCGGGAAAAACTCTTAAGAAATGCTTCAATTAAGTACAGTTGGAATGAACAGTGCATGCCAATGCCAGACAGTGAAGAAGGTTTTAAAGTTTTATTTCATAGCACAGTAGGGAGTAAGGGAGAAGTCTAGTTACAAAACATGATAAGTATTACATGTGCACTCTATAAAATGAACAAAGATACTGACCTTAAGTTGAAATAGATTATTGAAATTTTCATCTGTACCTATAAAAGTGCTAATTTTACTCCAGACATTCAGCAAGCAATGGATATTTACCATGTTGGGCATTCAGCCAGGTGACAGGGTCAGACAGTGGTATGAAATGACATTCCTGCCCCCTAGGAGTGAGGGAGGGTAAAGGTCTAGTTAAAGGAGATGGACAGAAACACCCAGTAATGGCTCATCTGTATTGAAAACTATTTCATTCTAAGCACTTGACATACATTAGCTCATTAAATCATCACAACAACCATAGAAAGTAGGTCACATTTTTATTCCCATTTTAAGACCTAAAAAAAAAACAAAAACAAAAGAAAAAAAAAACTGAGGATGGAATAACTTGGCCAAAGACATAAAGCTAGCCAATCACAGCACTGAAGTTTGAATTCTGACAATCTGGCTCTGGAACTTATGAATGTAAACAAAATGCGCTTTATTACCCAGCACCATGCTGGGCACTGTGGGTGATACCCCTTCTCCAGTCTGTTGACAATTTGGGGAAAAGGGGCCCTGTGTTAGTCAACTATTACCATAATAATGCTGCATAAAAAAACACCCAAAACACATTGGCTTAAGATAATAGTATTCCTTAGTTCACAAACCTATAGGTGAACTGTGTTATTCTGTTAATCTTAGTAATCCTTCTTGGGGCCAGCTGAAGTTCACTCACGTGTCTGGTGGTCAGCTGGCTGACTTAGGTTGGCCTTAGCTCTGTTCAATGTACCTCATCCCCAGCTGGCCAGCAGGGCACATTCTCATGGTAATCAGAGAGGAAATGGAAAACACAAGCAGTTTCTCTAAGTTGGAAATCTCCTAAAATCCTATTGGCCAAAGTAAGTCACATAGCTAAGCCCAAAGTCATAGTGGAAGGGGGCTTCAAAGTTTTAGGATAGAGACATAAATGTAGGGAGGCCACGAACTTGGGCCATCAACACAATCACTTTAGACAAGAGGCCCCTTTCGGGATGTCCCTATCACACTCCATCCCCACCCCCAGTTCATAGTGGCAGGGAATGAGTCCCATGCCCTGGGTCTTATTTATTTACGCCACTCTTGTCAGTTTAGGAGAATCCCA
Source organism: Macaca mulatta (assembly GCF_049350105.2). Lineage (NCBI taxonomy): Eukaryota > Metazoa > Chordata > Mammalia > Primates > Cercopithecidae > Macaca > Macaca mulatta. The sequence goes on along the minus strand of NC_133410.1, from coordinate 9,048,118 downwards.
GCCTCCAGTACCTAAAAATGAGGGAACACCCTAACTTCTACTCTGAGAAAGGGAAATGTATTTAATTGAATAAAAATGAAATATTACCATAGGGAATGTAAAAGGACAACGTTCAGGAATTAGGGTCAGGGAAATTGCATTGATCAGGACTCTCTGGGATGTAAGAGGTAGAAACTGCATCCAAAGCAGTGTAAGCAAAAGGGGAACTTTTGGCTCCTGTCCCTCATGATCTGAGGGCACCAATAATGGGCCCTCTTCCTCTTTCCAGCCAAAGTTGAAATCAATCAAGAGATGGATACACAAGTGGAGGAGGTGGGTTAAAATGATCACTTATAGTGTGAATAAAGACTACTAGGAGATTTTGGCTTTAGGTCTGATGGCCAAGAGAACCTCTTAAGATTGTGCTCCTGAACTGAACTTGCCACCTACTCATGGCCTCTCTGACAGGGCCCATCCTTGAAAGACTTAGAACATGGAACAGAGAGTGTGCTCTTCCAGCCAGATAGATCCCAAAAAGAAAGGGAGGAACTAAGCTGTGCGGGCCATTTCTTTCCCCTAGCTTAACCAAATAGGTAAGTTCCCTCTCATCTCCTGGACAGGAGTGAGCGAGGTAAAGAATGACACACTAATGCCCTTCATGAAGAAAGCAGTATCAGGAGAGGGTAATAAGTGTTCTTCCTAATCATAAGCAGTGAAACGGCTGGTTTTCCTTCAGGTATGGTGGGATCCGGGAACTAAATCAACTTAACCAGTTAGATAGGTTCCCTCTCATCTCCTGGACAGGAGCAAGTGAGGTGAAGAATGACACACTAATGCCCTTCATGAACAAAGCAGTATCAGGAGTGAGCAATACATGTTCTTCCTAATCATAAGCAGTGAAACGGCTGGGTTTCCTTCAGGTATGGTGGGATCCAGGAGCTAAATCCAAGTCATTAAGGTACTGCCTCTCTCTCAACAAATCTTGACATTCTTAGTATTTCATTGGCTTCATTCTCAGACAGGCTTTCTCTACTTGATATAAAGACAGCCCTGAGCAGCTCCAACTTGGTAAGACTATCTCAGAAGGAGAGACATTCTCTGTCACACATCATACATTTCACTCTCTGAAGAAAATAATTATAATTGGTCTTTCTTGGGTTATGGCCATCCTTGAAGCAATCACTGCAATGGGAATTAGAATTCCCTGACTGGCCAGTTGCCATCCATTCTGATGATTGGGAGATGGAGGGCTATGAGGTTTCATTGACATCTCTACTGAGATTATTGGGAGCACAGGAGGACAGCTTCAAGGAAAAGATGCAGCAAGAGAAAAAAGTACAGGATGGCCACCACCATGCAGAAATGACCCTTTTATCCCATCTGGATGCACTCTCCCTGGTAGTGCTATGTCCCCTGTCCTCCATGGTCTGTATTGGTCTTTGCTGTCTGAACTCCAACTGGGGATAGACTTGGCGGGGATCTCAGACCACAGCCCACAGATAGGCAATTCAGAGCAGTCTTGATGTGTCTCCGTTTTTGTTGCTTTGTGTATGGGAAGGAGTGTGTTTTTATGGGATATAGCATTTGGGAGCCAGTTATTGGCTGGAACCCTGGCCTAAATAGAAAAGGAAGATTATCCATTATTGGTCACCAGTGGAATTTTCATTGGCATTTTGATTGGAGGAAGTTTCTTTCTTTTGTTTTGTTTTGTTTTTGGTAGAGAAAGGCATGTGTATCATGATTAAGTCCTGCTCCTTATGATAGAAAACTCAAAGTAATAGTGTCCTAAACAAAGTAGAAGTTTATCTCTGTCACACATTTTTAAAAAATGCTCAAAGTAGATTGTCTAGGGCTGTTATGGTTCTTCCTGGTATCAGAGACCTGGCTCTATTCATCTTTGACTGCCATTCTCAGAAGGTCCTTTCATGGCCCACAGTAGCGGCCATCGTAACTGCATTCCAGCCAGAAGGAGGAGGGTGAGAGGAAGGGACTGCCCGCCCCTTCTGCTCCAAGAATTCTTCTTGGAAGTTCACACACTTTTGCTCCTGTCTGCTTCGACCGAAGGGAATCCCATAGACGCTCCTGACAGCCAGGAGCCTGGGAAACGTCATCATTCAATGCACGGCTGCCACAAGAGTCAGGGTCTGCTCCTGAGGAGGAGGGGAGCATGAATAATGAAACTTGCTACCTATGGCCTCTGCCACAAGAAAGCAAGCATGCAAAGGAAGTGCCTATGGCTGGGACCAGTGAAACTGAGGCATTTTGAGTGCCCTGGAAGCTGACAACGTGTGGCACTGTTTAAACAGCCATTTGAAACTTATTTAGAAATGGGGCTGAGTGGGCACACGAGGACTGCTCCCCTTCACTTCTGATGCTACCCGCACCCATGGAGCTAAGCAAAAGCCCCAAAGTTCATGGGACCTGCCTGCCTTTGTCAATCCTGAGCACCCCATGGCAGTTTTACTCCCACCCCATGAAGACTGTCAGCCACCTCCTGGTAAAGTACCTTTTGCATCTCATGCCATTTGTTTTTTCATTTTGTTTTGTTTTCTGAGACACGGTTTCGCTTCCTCCCTCAGGCTAGAGTGCAGCAACTCGAACCTGCAACCTTCGCCTTCTGGGTTCAAGCGATTCTCCTGCCTCAGCCTCCCGAGTAGCTGGGAGTACAGGCACCTGCCACCATACCTGGCTAATTTTTGTATTTTTTTAGTAGAGATGGGGTTTCACCATGTTGACCAGGCTGGTCTCGAACTCCTGACCTCAAGTGATCAGAACGCCTTGGCCTCCCAAAGTGCTGGAATGACAGGTGTGAGCCATACACCATAGTGCCTTAGGGAATGGCACTGTGCAGCTTCTCTGTGGAGGCCCTGGGCCACAGCCTTAGTGACCAAAGCTGGCCTGAGACATTCAGACACAAGGACATACATCAGCAAGTCACAAGTGGGTCCCAACAGTGGCCCTATTGGAGTCAGCTGACTTCCTTTTCTCCTTTGTGCTAGAAGCTAAAGTGTGTTGACTTGGTTCCATAGGATCTGGTTTTTTTTTTTTTTTTTTGAGACAGAGTCTCGCTCTGTGGCCCAGGCTGGAGTGCAGTGGCCGGATCTCAGCTCACTGCAAGCTCCGCCTCCCGGGTTTACGCCATTCTCCTGCCTCAGCCTCCTGAGTAGCTGGGACTACAGGCGTCCGCCATCTCGCCCGGCTGGTTTTTTGTATTTTTTTAGTAAAGACGAGGTTTCACCGAGTTAGCCAGGATGGTCTCGATCTCCTGACCTCGTGATCCGCCTGCCTCGGCCTCCCAAAGTGCTGGGATTACAGGCTTGAGCCACCGCGCCCGGCCGGATCTGGTTTTTATTAAGGTAAGAAGGAAGTTAACTCCAGTTAACTCATGCCAGATGTGAGCTGAAAATACAAGCTTTTTCCCAGACCACTGCAATACTTTACCCTCAAGAAAAGCATAGATTCCTTGGGGTGACGAGGTCTGAGGTCCAGGTCCTTGGGGTGACCAGGTCTGAGGTCCAGGTAGTCAGGCCTGCATATGGTGGCAGAGCCAGATGAAGGCCCAGAAGAAGCACAACCGGTGGTCTCAGGTCTCTGCCTTTGAGGACCCACCATGATGTAAGGATGCCCCGACCTTCCTGCTGTCCCAGCTCCCCTCACTGTCCTCCCACTTATGGCCCAGGATGGCTGCCATCGCGCCAGCCTCCAGCCTGTGCAAGTCTTATCTGAACAAGAGAAGACTCAGGGGACAAATAACCAATTCATTGAGAAGCCATTGAGGGGATGAGGGAGAAGCCTTATTTGGGGTGACAGATTCAGAACCAAATGGGAGAAGCCACAGGGATGCAGATTTTGACTCACCTTAAGAAAAGAGATGTAAGACTGTAATGGGTTGTTTATGGAGGTGAGAGTTTTCGTTCCGGGGGTGTTTGAGGACTGGACAGGGATGGGAAGAGCCACTGGAAACAGAGCCAGAAGGTCACACTCAGTCACACTCCTGCTCTCCTGCCTACCAATCTTCTCTGGGCTTCAGTTTCCTAATAGAAAAAAATAAGAGAGTACTCATAACTAGAGAAAGTTCAAATTAAGCTGGTATGTGTGAGAGGATTGTCTGCTTCTGTGCTTTGCACTTCTGCCTCACCTTGCATTGGAAGGAAGGTATTCTATGGCTAAAATGAGTTTGACTTTTTTTTTTGCTCTGGGAATAGAGAAATTTGTAAATGTTTTTTGGGGAAGCTGGGAATCACTCACAACTTCAGCTCTTAAAAATCCGCTGTTGTCAGTGATACTGGAGCATTCATTGCCTGTTGTTCATGTTGACATGGCGGCAATCACAGGGATTCATCTGCTAGGCCAATGTTACCCACCACTCCCTTTCCTGACCATCTCTGTACCCTAAGCATGTTTTCTTATTACTGTTTCTATGTTGTCGTGTATGGTTGGTGGAATAATGGTCCCCAAGTCCATTACTCACACCCATGTCTCAAGCCTCAGAACCCGTGAGTGTGTTACCTTCCATGTCAAAAGGGCTTTGCAGGTGTGATTACCTTAAGAACCTTGAGCTGGAGAAATGATACTGGATTATCTATGTGAATCCAATGGAATCACAACGTGTTTAAGTGAAAGAAGGAGGCAGAAAAGGCAGAGAAGGAGATGTGATGATGGAAGCAGAGGTCAGAGAGAGAGAGAAAGAGAAGAGAAAGGATGCTATACTTTTGGCTTTGAAGTTGGAGGAAAGAGGCCAGGGCCCAGGAAAGCTGGAAAGGGCAAGGGAACAGATTCTCTATTTCAAGCCTCCAGAAGAAATGCAGCCCTGTTGACCCCTTGCTTTTAGCTCAGTGAGACCCATGTCAGACTTCAAACTTCCAGAACTGTAGGGTAATAACTAAGTGTTGTTTTAAGCTAGTAAGTTCATGGTTGTCTGTTTCTATAGCAACAATGGAAAGCTCACACATCACATTAAGGGAGGAAAGTAAGCTAAGGTGGGACTATAATGTTTCCTTGTTTTTGTTTTTGTTTTTTTTTTGAGACAGAGTTTTGCTCTTGTCGCCCAGGCTAGAGTGCAATGGCATGATCTCAGCTCACTGCAACCTCCACCTCCTAGGTTCAAGTGATTCCCCTGCCTCAGCCTCCCAAGTAGCTGGGATTACAGGTATGCACCACCACGCCTGGCTAATTTTGTTATTTTTAGTAGAGACAGAGTTTCTCCATGTTGGTCAGGCTGATCTCGAACTCCCAACCTAAGGTGATTCACCCAGCATGGCCTCCCAAAGTGCTGGGATTACAGGCGTGAGCCCCCGCACCCGGCCTCCTTGGTTTTAAATATAGTTAAAACATTCCTTATCTCAATTCTCACAATTGCTGACAAATATTATTTCTAATATTTTTTCTTTATACAAAATAACTGGGCTAAAGGTCTTTATGCATGAGGCCTTTAAAGCTTTTTCTTGTAAATATAACGTTTGTTATTACTACAATTTATCAAGTGCCTGTGATACACACGGTGCTTTGCTTCTGGATCTCCAATATGTCTCCAAAACTTTGGAGACAAGGAAATGACCACTCAGAGGCTGAGTAGCTTGCCTAAGATACCACGGATAGTTCGTGACAGAAACGAGATTCTAACTCAGTTTGTCTCATTCAAATCTGAATTCACTGAAGTGCAGGGTGCTGCCTTCAGCGTGTGTGTCTCTTATTTATAAGACATAATGTGCACATAAAGACAACCAATAATAGCAAAAGATCGGCCGGGCGCAGTGGCTCACGCCTGTAATCCCAGCACTTTGGGAGGCCGAGGATGGTGGATCACGAGGTCAGGAGATCAAGACCATCCTGGCTAACACGGTAAAACCCTGTCTCTCCTAAAAATACAAAAAATTAGCCGGGCGTGGTGGCAGGCACCTGTAGTCCCAGCTACTCGGGAGGCTGAGGCAAGAGAATGGCCGTGAACCTGGGAGGCAGAGCTTGCAGTGAGCTGAGATCGCGCCACTGCACTCCAGCCTGGGCAACAGAACGAGACTCCGTCTAAAAAAAAAAAAAAAAAAAAAAGCAAAAAAAAGAATGGGTTAAGGGATTTGGGGGCTATTGATCCATGGGTTGGGGACACAGAAAATTTCTCCTGAAATATTATGACTATATATTAAGGCAGGGTTAAATTTCAGATTTGCATCAATTTTATCTAAGAACAGTTAGGTAAGTAATCGTGTATTTACTTAAAACTGAAAATGAGGCCCGGCGTGGTGGCTCACGCCTATAATCCCAGCACTTTGGGAGGCCGAGGCGGGCAGATCACCTAAGGTCAGGAGTTTGAGACCAGCCTGAGCAACATGTGGTGAAACCCCGTCTCTACTAAAAATATAAAAACTAGCCGGGTGTGGTGGTGCGCACCTGTCATCCCAGCTACTTACGAGGCTGAGGCAGGAGAATTGCTTGAACCCAGGAGGCAGAGGTTGCAGTGAGCCGAGATCACACCACTGCACTCCAGCCTGCACGACACAGTAAGACTGTCTCAAAAAAAAAAAAAAACAAAAAACTGAAAATGATATCCCAATGCCAATTTTATTCACTTATTTAACAAACTATTACAGATGATTGTAGCATTATGAAGGCATGCTTAGGACATAATGTTTGGAGGGGAACAAAGAGAACATAAAAAGAATCTGTGTGATCACAGAAGTGTAGACATCATAGATACGGGCAGGCCCAGGTAAAGGCAAACACAAACTGAGGCCATTGATGCATGAGGGAGCTGGGTTCTGTGCTTTGTAGGCTCTTGGTGAGGGAGGGGCAACAGAGGTAAACTCCCCCCTTACTCCCTCCCCTGTGCACCAAATGCACCCACCAGCAACCAACGCAGAACCCAGGAAGGAGGCCATGGGGTGATCAGCTAGCTCCGCAGGCCCTGCCGTCTGTGGTGGCCTTGCCTGGAGGCCCTCAGCTCACCTATACCCACCTGGAGATGACTGAGGAAAGAAGAGGGGCTGTGTAATGTTCCATGCTCACCCTTGTCAATGATAAAGATGTCCCCATTTCCTAAACCGGGCAGAGGGAGCTGGGCAGAGGGAGGAGGGGACGCACTCCCTCGGAGGTCTTCCCTTGGTCTCTGCTGGCATGGTCACCTGCTCCCGGAAGACCAGCGCCCTCCTCCCCCACTGTTGCTCTGCTTCTTTTCTAAGATGTGAGCCAAGAGAGGTGGCCTCTGAGGCTCTCCTCATTTTGGCCCACAGACTAGCTACGCCCCAGGACTCCCTTTTCCCTGGCTAGAGAGACAATTTGTTGGGAGGGGGTGCTGAGCGAAGAAACAGCGGGCCACAGAGATAAGTGTCTCCTACCGAAAACCCAAGGGCCAAAAAGGGTTGGGAAAACACAGCTCGGAGACCACCCTACCAAATCCTCCAGCCCTCAGCGTGTGGAAATTGCTCACACACTTCTTCATTCTAAAGAGCAAGCAACTCTTGCTGTAAGGACAGCCGCACTTTAGATTTAGAGAATTGCTGAGGGTTTCACCAAAGCAGAGGATGTTTTCTATGTTGTGCCTGTGGTGGGTGCCATACCTGTGCAACCTCTGAGATTGCTGGGGGTCTCTGTGCCCCTGAGAGCTGGGAGGAAGCTCTCAACTGTACCTTCAATTCCACAGCACAGGGAAGGAAGCTCAACATTTCTTTACCATTCAGAGCATCCCTGTGCTTTGAGTCTCCTCTGCTTCTTGGGGACCAGTTCTGTTGCTCTTGGGATGACCATGATGGTCCCAACTTGAAATTCAGTACCTTCTTTGGTTTTCTTAAAAACAACAGCACCCATGTACAGCAGATCACTCGAGTGTTTAGAGACCATATCAAAGATTTCAGGGTGGTGGGGGAGTCACTCCATCCTGCCACTCACAGCCTCCTCTTTCCTCTCCCTGTCATCTCTGCTCATCATCCCCCCTGCCTTCTTAGATGCCCCTGGTGCCCCGATTTCTCCTCCCTCTAGCATGCCGAGCACCTTCCCGCCCCTTCTGAAGCTGGAACCGGCACACATGCAGACATCCAGCAGACACCTGCTGCTCCAGGCATTCATCTAAATATTCTTCTTAGCCATGACAGTGCTTGAGAAACATTCGGGTGTCAGCCATGAAGTTGACACACTTTTCTTCCCCGCTTTGTACCTGGTAATGTCGCTGCTGGTATCCTGATGCTCCCTGCCTCTCTGGAAGGCCTACCGTGTGTCACAGCATGTGGCCCAGGGTTAGCTGAGAGTTAGCAGAGCTGGGGTCCGGCCCCATCTTCCCCACACCGCAGCTGTGTGACTCAGGCAAGCTGCCCATTACCTCAGACAAAGGCTCAGTTTTCTTGCCTGTGAATAACACAAATGCTTATCTCCGGGGCCCACAGAAATGATCATATCAGACCATGGATGTGAGAGTGCTTTGTAATTCTCTTTTATAAAGGCACGAATCCTGTTCTTGAGGACTCTGTCCCACTGACCTGATCACCTCCCCAAAGGCCCCACCTCCTGATACCATCAGTTTGGGGATTCATTTTCAACTTTTTACTTCTGGGGGGACACAAACATTCCACCCATAGCAATGGGATTCTGGCAGAAGGGCTCCAATTTCTATCAGGAGGCAGCGTAAGACAGCTGCCCCATCCTGGGGCGTAGGGTGAAGAGCTGCCGTGCTAATGAGGAAGGAGATCCATGGATGTGCCTCCCAGATGCGCCTGGTGGGTTTAGACACAACAGCTCCCCAAAATCCCTTAACCCATTCTTCACAGGCTGGGCATTTCATGAAATGGCAGCAATGCTCATTTTAATGTTTTATGAGCCACAGAGCTTCCTGCAGGAAAGAGTGGGATGGAAACTGTTAAGCCCCCAACGTGAGGCCCTGGGACCCATCAGGTTTGGCTGGGTGCGTCTGCAGGTGAGACGGTGCTGGGAGCAAATGTTCAGGGACACACGCCCTAAAACAACATGCGGCATTTTCTGGGCTTCCTCACCAATGACTTCTTGGACATCAGTCTTGTTGAGTCCTTCCACGTGGCAGGTGCAGAGAGACTGCGGGGTCTGGGTGTTGCACACTGGGCAGGGGTCAGGAGTTCTGGCTTGGTCACAGCACTGCTCTGGGCTGTGTTTCCCCACCTGTACCATCAGAAGTGGAACAAGATGCTCTCTAGGAACAGCCCAGCTCTAGGTTCTGAGGTCAGAACCAGGGCACGTAGGGGCAGGGACTAGTGTCAGGCCCAAGGCTCCTGGAAGCAGGTGTTCAGGCTCTACCACCACCCACAGGCTCCCACAGCACGTGGTTATAAGTGTCATTGTTCCCCCTCCGAGGGACAGTGAGATGGCACAGAATGAGCACTAAGTGGGTTCAAACCTGCCCCAGTAAGAAGTAGGAACACTTTTTTTTACGTTGTTGGTGGGAATGTAAATTAGTTCAACCATTGTGGAAGACAGTGTGGTGATTCCTCAAGGATCTAGAAACAGAAATACCATTTGGCTCAGCAATCCCATTACTGGGCATATATCCAAAGGAATATAAATCATTCTACTATAAAGACACATGCACACATATGTTTATTGCAGCACTGTTCACAATAGCAAAGACATGGAACCAACCCAAATGCCCATCAATGATAGACGGGATGAAGAAAATGTAGTACGTATATACCATGGAATACTATGCAGCCATAAAAAGGAATTAGATCATACCCTTTGCAGGGACATGGATGAAGCTGAAAGCCATTGTCCTCAGCAAACTAACAAAGGAACAGAAACCCAAACATTGCATGTTCTCACTCATAAGTGGGAGCCGAACGATGAGAACACATGGACACGGGGAGGGGAACAACACACACCAGGGCCTGTGGGTAGGGGGCAAGGGGAGGAAGAGTATTAGGACAAATAGCTAATGCATGCAGGACTTAAAACCTAGATGATGGGTTGATAGGTGCAGCAAACGGCCATGGCACATGTTTACCTATGTAACAAACCTGCACATTCTGCACATGTATCCTGGAACTTAAAGTAAAATAAAAATTAAAATTTCCCCGTGGTAAATCCAGCTCTGCTACTAACTGGCCATCATGCATCTCTCCAGATGACTGTTTCCTCATCTGCTCATGGCCATTGTAGGGCTGGATAGTATCAAAGGACTCTTCCAGCATCAATCCCAGGCCTCTGTCAGGATGGAAACTTCCTCCAGGAACAGTGAGGATTCTTGTTCTGCCATCAGACAATGTCTTAGGGATACAGCTGTTTTGGGGCACAAGAGTCAGGGCAAAGTAGTTTGAGAAAAAATAAAAAATCACCTGTGGTCAAGAAAGTGTCCAGCTACCCAGGAAAGCATGTGCTCCAGTGGCCCCAATAGACACATAGTGTCTTCATCTACTTGCTATCATTTCTGTGCTTACCCAGGTGGGGTGCGGCGGGCAGACAAAGCTGTGAATTTTGCTTTGTACAAAGAGGGGATTCAATTGGGAGATCTCATGGCTTCCTTTCTTTGAGTTCCTCTTATATGCTAGTGTGGGAGGCAGAATAATGACCTCCACCCCACCTTGAAAGATGTCCACTTCCTTCTTCCCAGAACCTGTCAGTATGTTAGGTTACATGATGAAGGAATTAGGGCCACAGATGGAGTTAAGGTCACAGATGGAATTAAGGCTGCTCATCAGCTGACTTTGGAATGAGTAGTCCTGGACTACCAGGGTAAGCCCAATGTAATCACAAGGGTTCTTATAAGTGGAAAAAGGAGGCAAAGAGAGAGAGAACCAGACCAGTGGCAGTCTGAGAAGGAGTTGGCCCAAGGTTGCTGGCACTGAAGATGGAGGAAAGGGACCAGGAGCCAATGAATGCAGGCGGACCACAGGAGCTGGAAAAGACAAGCAGGCAGATTCTCCCTAGAGCCTGCAGAAGGAAAACAGCCCTGCAACACCCAATTTTAATTCAGTGACACCTGCTTCAGATTCTGACCTCCAGAACTAGAAGATGATAAATCTCCCCTGTAATTTACTGTAGCAGCAAGAGGAAGTGTATAGAACTAGGTACGTGGCAACCATTACCTTAGTCCTCAACCCCCTAAAAAGCCTACAAAATTTCTACCTTTTGCTTTATAGATGAGGAGACTAAGACTCAGCAAGGAAATGACAAGGTCACAGAGCTAGTGCATTGGTCAATGTTCCACCCAGGGAAGTGGAAATAATATTTCAGAGAGGCACTGGATGCCAGGAAATGGTTACAGAGGTGCCAGTAGGGCTCGGGGAGCAAAAGGAGTTGGGCAGAGTTACCCTGGAGCCCGCATGTTCATCCTCCCTCCCCTTTCCAGGAGAAAGGGCTCAGTCCCAGCTCAGCGACTGGCCTGCCCAGTGGCCTCAAAGTGCTCACCTCTCTGCAAAATGAAAGGGTTGAATTGGCATTGGCTCACTTCTAATTTCTGAAGCCTGAAAGAAGCTCCTCTTTGCCGAGGCTGAGTTCAGCGACTCTCCTCCAGTCACATTCCATTTGTGTCAAACTTTGTCCTCCTTTTTGGGCCACACCATGCATATCCCAGATTCTGTGGTCTTACAGAGTCAGTTTTGATGCCAGGTGAGTTTGGGTTCAAGAACTGGTCCCATCTCTTACTGACACTACTGGAAGCATGACCGTGGCAGCAAGGCAGATGCTGGAGCTGCTCTCGCTGACATGGCTGATGTTCTTGGCACAGGTGACGTGGGAACCACAGCCTCTGAGGCTAACCAGGAGCCACAGCTGATGGTGCTGGAGCTTTGACCAGTAGAAGAGGTCCTTTCTTCCTCCAACACTCAGCCATACATCAGTGCGTCTCACTGCTGGACTCAAACAGAACTCTGCTAGCATGGGAGTAAGGAGAGGTCATTTATAGGGAGTAAGGACATGCAGTTTGTAGGCTTCTAGCCCCCATGACACAAAAGAGTTCTAAAAGGGTGGTTGTGGGGCAGAGTCCCAATAAGGCAAATGCAATAAACTCATAAATTGTGAGATGCTGCCAGCACATTTCATGTCAGCACCTGTGCACTGGCTCCTTCGCCTGGAAGACTCTTTCCCCAGATGTCTGCATGACCCACACCTCCCTCACTTCCTTTAGGTCTCTACTGAAATTGCATCTTCTCAAAAACATCTCCCCCAGCTGCCGTAGCTCAGTGTCCCCTGTTCTCACTGCCACTTACCCTGATTTATTTTTCTTTTTAGCCCTCATTATGACCTGAAATGATATGTTTATAAATTAATTTGTTTAGTATCACTCTGCTCCGTGAGAATGAAAAGCTCCATATGAGGAGGGACACTTTTCCTGTTTTACTTACTGCTGAAACCCCAGCACCTAGAGCAGTGCCTGGCCTACAGTAGGCGTTTACTTACTAAATAATTGTTGCATGAATAAAGAAAACCAAAGTATACCAAAGGCTAAGTACAGACTGTAGCATGCTGCTGCTTAAAGTTCTGTGGTACATTCTTGGAGGTGTTTATAGCAATCAGATGGAGACTTACTTGCTGTGGGAACATGAAGCAATTTCACCCAGAGGAGAAGCAGGCATGGAGAAAGAGAGAGCGCACCATTTTTACAAGGGAAATATTTCAGATCATTGCTTTGGGCTTTCTGTGATGGTTCTGTCTTGATAGTTTCTACCTCTGTTCTGGAGAGGTTTCCTCATGATAGAGATTTTCCAAGTCAGGCAAGGCATATATATACATATGTCATTCTCATTTCTCATTTCTCATTTCAGGTCTCCCTGCAGTCACTCTCCGTGTGGCAGGGAAGGCTATCCAGGCAGGGATATTTGAAAGTGTTCTGGGAGGGAAAGAACCAGACTGTCAAATGTTTACAAAGTGTTCAGTGAAGATGCAGCCTCTTCATGTTTACAGAGGCCCCAGTCCAAAGCAGTTTTAGCTAAACACGGAGACCAACAATGCACTCTACAAACCTTTCTACAAAGTCAAATCCCAAGTACTAGGAACTGAGGTTAGGGTTCACAGAGAACTGTCTTTTGGTATATAATGCATGCTCAATAAATACGTGTTGAATGAAGGAACAAACCGATGAAGCCTTCTTAAAACCCAGGTAGAGGGTGTCCTCAATCTATGCAGTGGTGTGAGAGGAGGCAGGAGTGGGGCTTGTCCTGTGCCAAGGCCCTGGGGCATACAGCTGCATTCTGTTGGCTCACCCACTGTGGCATTCTCTGAGTCTTAAGAGATTTGTGTTCTTACCCCCACTTTACAGATGAGAAAATAGAGGCTTGGCAGGTTGGCATAACCCGGCAAAGGTCACCCAGTTAGCAAGTGGTGAGACCAGTTCCTGAACTGAAACTCACCTGGCAACAAAGCTGGCTCTATAAGACCACAGAATCTGGGATATGCATGGTATGACCCAAAAGGGACAAAGTTTAACACAAATGGAATGTGACTGGAGGAGACTAGCTGAGCTAAACCAGGGCGAGGAGCTTCTTTTAGGCTTCAGAAATTAGAAATGAGCCAATGCCAATGCAACCCTTTCATTTTGCAGAGGTGAGCACTTTGAGGCCACTGGGCAGGCCAGTGGCTGAGCCGGGACTGAGCTCTTTCTCCTGGCCCAAGGTCCACTCTTCTTGTCATCACCCCTCCCCATGCCCCCAACGGAGCAGGAGTTTTGGGCCAAGTTCAGGGGAAGGCCTGCCTGCTCAGACCCCTTCAGTGCAGTGATGCATCTGATGGTGACTCGATTTGTTTCTAGCCTGCTAGTCAGTCCCCGCCCTTAGCCTTCTGCTCCCAGGTCAATGGCTTATTGGCGCAAGGGTGCAAATAGCTCTTCCAATTCCTTCTATTTAGCATATGGGAGGCAAAGCTGTTCAGATGCGTGGCCATGGGTGGTCTTCACCTTGGAGATGAAGAACCTGGAAGTTAAAGATCACGTGGCCTTGCCCAGGCCACACATTAGGGGCCTCTTTCTCCTCATTTTCACAAGGATTATTGACTTCTTCCACTTTATAGAAAATTCAGTACAAAATCAAGGCAGCTGGCAGTGCAGTTGTGTGTGTGTGTGCAGTGTATGTGTATGTTTATGTGTGTATATATGTGCTGATATGGTTTGGCTGTGTCCCCACCCAAATCTCATCTTGAATTGTAGCCCCCATAATCCCCACATGTTGTGGGAGGGTCTCGGTGAGAGATGATTGAATCATGAGGGGGGGCGGTTTCCCCCATGCTGTTCTCATGATAGTGAGTGAGTTCTCATGCAATCTGATGGTTTTATAAGTGTCTGACATTTTCCCTGCTGGCCCTCATTCTCTCTCCTGCTGCCTTGTGAAGAGGTGCCTTCTGCCATGATTGTAAGTTTCCTGAGGCCTCTACAGCCATGTGGAACTCTGAGCTAATTAATCCTCCTTTCTTTATAAATTACCCAGTCTCGGGTATTTCTTTATAGCAGTGTGAGAATGAACTAATGCATGGGTGTATCTGTGTGTATGTGTGTATCTCTGTGTATAAGTGCATATGTGTATGTGTTTATGTGTGTACATATATGTGTGTATATGCATACGTGGTTATATATGTAAAACTGTGTGTATATGTGTATGCGTGTGTGTATGTGTGTTTATAGACTAAACCCAGGGTCCTAGAAGAAAGAAGATCCCTATGGAATTTAACAGAGCTACCAAGCGATAACACAGGAGCCTAGATTTTTGGAGCCAAGTTGCTTACGTTCTTATCCCTGCATTTCCATTTTCTAGCTATGCATGGCTTTAGCATGGTTTCCCTGTCTGTGGTACTAATCTCATTAGATTGTTTTGAACATTTAAATGACTTAATTCACACAAAGAGCTTACCACTTTACATAGAAATTGACTAGATTGCAAGAAGTATTTCCATATTTTCCAGAAAGAGGCACTAAATTACTCTCTAAGCTTCCTGGTAGCCAGGGCAAGAGAAGGAACTGGTTTCTCCACACATTCTCCCTTTATAAGTAGCAGGTCAACTTACCAGAAGAAACATGTAGTCAACTCTCAAAGTCATGTATTACAAGGGGCCCTCCACGGGTGGTACTGGGATGCATAACAGACAGGTTTTGAACTAAAGTTAAAACAACTGCAAAAGATCTCTCTCTATGGTTTATTTCCTTAGAGGATCCTCAGGAGAGCAGAAGGAGACTGAACTGCAGCCTGCGGAAGGCCATTGTAATACAGTCTGAGTTGTCAGGAACCTTCCAGAGCCACCACTCACTCAACATCCACATACTCATTGAGTTTCTGTTGAATACTGGGCACCATGTTAAGCCCTGGGGATAAAATATGGGGCAAAACCAGACAGGGCCACTGAGTGCCCAAGCACGGGGTCAGCCAGGGACCTTGACAGGACAGAAACCAGGTGCCCCATAGATGAGTGTGGAGTTGCCCTGGACCAGGAGCTGCAAAGCGAGGAGCTGAGAACGCTAAGTGGATTAACGGGAGTTCAGGGAGAGCTTCCTGGAGAAGGCGGCAGCTGAGCTGTTAGATGAGTTGGCATGAACTCAGTGAAGGGAGACAGAGGGGAAACCCATTCATAAATGGAGGGTTGACCATAAGCCCATGAATACATGTGGCTGGCTGGGCAGATGCTGACCAGGGAGGATGCCTGGTTTTGGTCATTGTTTATTTGGGGTTTGTAAGGTTGGTTGGTTTGGGGTGTTTTTTGAGACGGAGTCTCGCTGTGTTTCCCAGGCTGGTCTTGAACTTCTAGGCTCAAGCAATCCTCCTGCCTTAGCCTCCCAAGTACCTGGGATTACAG
Source organism: Macaca mulatta (assembly GCF_049350105.2). Classification (NCBI taxonomy): domain Eukaryota; kingdom Metazoa; phylum Chordata; class Mammalia; order Primates; family Cercopithecidae; genus Macaca; species Macaca mulatta. The sequence goes on along the minus strand of NC_133410.1, from coordinate 9,032,419 downwards.
GCACAAGCCACCACACCTGGCTCTGTTTATTTATTTCTGACAAGTGCTTCCACTGTTGCTTCCACCTCCCACAGCTGTTGTTCGTAGGGGATAATCCCTGGACTTATCACCACATATCCACCATGTCACCTGATTCTTACAAGTAACCTCCTCCAAACCCAGAGCATCCCTCCATAAATGTTGGTAGTCTTGTTCATGTTGATATTGACTCTAATTCCTTACAAAAGGGAACTGAGATTTTAGCTGTCAAGTAACTTCCCAAGTCACACAAGGACCCTGTGGGCACAGGGGTGAAACGTCAGCTAAGGGACTTCATCCCTCTGAGCCTCAGTTTCCTTGTCTGTTAAATGCAATGAGAGCACTGAGCGTCAGGGGTTTTATGAGGCTCCCACAGTCCCTGCATCAAGCCCCACCGACTCAAGTGGTAGTGAGTCATGTCTTTCTCTCACTAGAGACCTCCTGGGAGCAGAGACTGTTCCTTGTTCTTCCCTTAACACAGTGGATCTTTTCACCCCATCCCAGGTGCACAGCAAGCTCTCGCAAGCTGCTAGATAATGGAAATGAGCTGAACTTGGCTCTTTAGCCTCTCAGCCCTGAGGTTTCTTTTGAGGTGTGTGGAAAGAAAGATCAGACAGATCCAGATCGGAGCGTGAACTCCTCACTCTTCACCTGGGCAACCTTTGGCACATTTCCTCACCTCCCTGAAGCTCAGTGGACTGAAACGCACTCACCTTGAAGGGCTGTTTCTGTAAGACACCTTGCACAAAGCCTGGCACACAGTAGGTACACAATAACCCTTAGCCTCTTCTTCCCTGCTCAGTGTCTCTTGACTCTTCTTGAATAAAGTTGAATCTGTAATTGGGGCAAGATCTGATTATGTAACAGCTCCCTCTCCCAACCCAGGAGTGTGCCATGCTACCCAGAGGGTTTGTTTTTTTTTTCCCCCCAATTGGGAAATGCAATTTCTCATTCCTCTTTCAAGTTCTTTGGAGTTAGTGATTAGAACATGGCTAGGAATATGCATGAGGTGTGAGCCATAGAAAGGCCTCTTACTTTCAAGTTGAAGAGAGAATGTGGGGAACATGCACTCAGAGGGTAGGGCTTGGATGAACTATTGTTAAATGACTTGGAGAGTCAAGAGAATGAACTCCTCTGAGACAGTTACCTTCCATAAGCTCATGTATTTTTTAAAGGGGCTGATAGATAGCAATTTCCCAGGCCATTTGCTCTCTCTCCAAGGGCAGCCAGTTTAAACTGGAGGTGTCAACTCTGTCCCCTCCCACCCTACGGGTGACATTGCCCCATCTCCTCCCAATCATCTACACAGCCTGTATACATCTGAGGTTCTGGGCTTGCTTTAGAGACCCTGTTGTTCATCTTCCTCTCCAATGCCTGGGTCCCTTCCACAATATGCTTGACAGGTGGTCACCAGGCTCCTCTTGCACACCTTCAGGGATGGGGAACTCTCTGCTCAAAAAAACATGTTCGTCCTTGGACACATCCATCAGGCAGTTCTTCCTTGTGGTCCCACACATCAGAGCTCTTGCCTGGGGCCTTGTTCTGACCTCACAGCCAAGGAAAGCAAATCCAATCCAGGCATCTCCTCTTGGGAGATTCCCTTCTCCAGACTAGACATCTGCAAATATGAGTAGGGCTCATGACCTTCATCCAGCATGGTGTGAGCAACTCTGCATTCTAGACGCAGAGGAAAACCAGCCTCTTCCATGAAGCACCTGCCGCGAGCCTTACCTAAGGCAAGCGCTGCCCCGAGCTGACAGGACTGTGAGGACAGGACCCAGCACAGGTGTGGCCACTTACCAGACACAGCACACGCCCAACACTGCACTACAGGCAATTGCAAGTTTAGCACCAATTCTGTGACATGTTGGAAGCACAGAGAGGACTTTCTGGCTCTCCGTCCCGCCCTCTTTTCCACCCTGGGCCTGTGAGGAGCTACCTTTCCTTCCACCCATCTTTAGGGGAAGACCTGGCATCTGCTGAACTTGCAACACAGATCTCCGTCTTGCTCTGATGAAAGTGATGGTGAAGGGAAGGTTGGGTGAAGGCCAGAGAGTGGATGAGTGTCTTTCAATTTCAGATGAGATTGAGAGAGAGGGGAGGAAAGGTAGAAGGGAGGAAGGAGAGGGGAGGAAAGGTGGAAGGGAGGCAGGAGAGGGGAGGAAAGGTGGAAGGGAGGCAGGAGAGGGGAGGAAAGGTGGAAGGGAGGCAGGAGAGGGGAGGAAAGGTGGAAGGGAGGCAGGAGAGGGGAGGAAAGGTGGAAGGGAGGCAGGAGAGGGGAGGAAAGGTGGAAGGGAGGCAGGAGAGGGGAGGAAAGGTGGAAGGGAGGCAGGAGAGGGGAGGAAAGGTGGAAGGGAGGCAGGAGAGGGGAGGAAAGGTGGAAGGGAGGCAGGAGAGGGGAGGAAAGGTGGAAGGGAGGCAGGAGAGGGGAGGAAAGGTGGAAGGGAGGCAGGAGAGGGGAGGAAAGGTGGAAGGGAGGCAGGAGAGGGGAGGAAAGGTGGAAGGGAGGCAGGAGAGGGGAGGAAAGGTGGAAGGGAGGCAGGAGAGGGGAGGAAAGGTGGAAGGGAGGCAGGAGAGGGGAGGAAAGGTGGAAGGGAGGCAGGAGAGGGGAGGAAAGGTGGAAGGGAGGCAGGAGAGGGGAGGAAAGGTGGAAGGGAGGAAGGAGAGGGGAGGAAAGGTGGAAGGGAGGCAGGAGAGGGGAGGAAAGGTGGAAGGGAGGAAGGAGAGGGGAGGAAAGGTGGAAGGGAGGCAGGAGAGGGGAGAGGAGAGAGACAGGCAGGATTGGAGGGGAGGACAGCATTCCAAAGCTCTGAAGGGTCTGATTCCAAGTTCCCGTCATGGTCTGAATGTTTGTGCTCCTTCCCCCCTAATTTCTGTCTGGAAGACTCAGCTCCCCAGAGTGATGGTCTTTGGAGGGGAGTCTTTGGAAGTGAGGAGGGCTGGATGAAATCATGCGAGTGGTGCCTCCTGAGAAGTGAGAAGGCTGCGTCTGCAGCCAGGAAGACGCTCTCACCAGGGAACTGACTCTGCGGACACCCTGGTCTTGAACTTCTAGCCTCCAGGACTGTGAAGCCTGTTGTCTAAGCCATTCATCTGTAGTATGATGTTGTAGCAGCCCCAGCTGGCCGAGCTTCTGGGAAGCGTTGCTGGACATTGGGGAAATGATGGCTTCTGGAGCCCCGGTGCGGGTTCTTTTTTTTTTTTTTTTTTTTTTTTTTGAGACGGAGTCTCGCTCTGTCGCCCGGGCTGGAGTGCAGTGGCCGGATCTCAGCTCACTGCAAGCTCCGCCTCCTGGGTTTACGCCATTCTCCTGCCTCAGCCTCCCGAATAGCTGGGACTACAGGCGCCCGCCACCTCGCCCGGCTAGTTTTTTGTATTTTTTTAGTAGCGACGGGGTTTCACTGTGTTAGCCAGGATGGTCTCGATCTCCCGACCTCGTGATCCGCCCGTCTCGGCCTCCCAAAGTGCTGGGATTACAGGCTTGAGCCACCGCGCCCGGCCTCCGGTGCGGGTTCTAAGCCTGGTTCCTCCACTCCCCTGCTGAACGACAGGACTAGCCCCTTCTAGTGTCCCCCTCACACCCTCCCTCTGCCCACTGTAATTTCAGCCCCGCTGTGGCAGACAGTCCATGTGGGCTCAGGTATGGGCCAATGTTTGCCCACCTTAAGCACAGTAAGTGCCTCTCCAAATGCTCAGGCCCTCTCCATGGCCAGGAAGCTGCTCAGACATCTGCAGCGCACTGTAGACTTTCAGGGAGTTAATACCCCTGGGGGCAGGAGCTGGCAGATGAATGCCCCAGCCTCCCCTGTGAGACAGTTCTGGAGATATTCCAGAACTGCTCAGAAGCCCCGCAGAACTGATGCCCTTTGCCCATAGAAGTCTCCACGAGACGCACCTTGGGCTGCCTCGCTCTCCAGCCTGTAAACTTCCCACCCCCAGCGTGTGTCTCAGGCTCTGCTGCGAGGGCATAGTGTCCCTGCCCATGGGCAAGCTTCTCCCATGTTCTCACCTGCAAAGTAGGAATACTGACTGTGTCTACTTCAGGGGACAGTTATATGAGAATTAAATGAATAAGGGTGCATAAAACACAAGGGAACCCTTAGCAAGTGGTGGCCAATGTTATTGCAATGTGGATAGCCCAAAAATGAACCTCATGAAACAGATGTAGCTCCAAATGGAAGCTACATCAAGCCTGGTTGAACTTGATGAAGCGGCTTCAACCTGTAATCCCATCCATCAGGAATGAAGTGTTTTTGGAGGTGAAAATGCAGGCTAGTGAACTTCCATCTTCCTTAGTATCAACCACTGTCCTTGCTGAGTAGTAAGAAGATGTTGCCTTTTTATATTTTAACAATAATCATTTAACAAAACCTACTGAAACTTTTGTTTTGGAATATTTTTAAACAGAAAATTTTTTTTTTAACTGCCTGCAAATTTTTTTTTTTGAATGTGCAGATCCGAGACTTTTTTGTTTGTTTGTTTGTTTGTTTTTGAGACGGAGTCTTTCTCTGTCACCCAGGCTAGAGTACAGTGATACAATTTCGGCTCACTGCAACCTCCACCTCCCGGGTTCAAGCGATTCTCCTGCCTCAGCCTCCCGAGTAGCTGGGATTACAGGCACCTGCCACCACGCCCAGCTAATTTTTTGTATTTTTAGTAGAGATGGGGTTTCACCATATTGGCCAGGCTGGTCTCGAACTCCTGACTTCAGGTGATCTGCCTGCCTCGGCCTCCAAAAGTGCTGGGATTACAGGCGAAAGTCAGCGCTCCCAGCTGAGATACAAGAGTTTTTATTGGTAGCCTGTGTACATAACTTTGTCTACCAAAGCACGTGACAGACACATCTCTTTTTATGGAACAGTTTCTTATAAAAGGTTGCTACTTTCTCACTCCTGTTAAAATGTCATCTGTATCCTGAAGCAACAGATTGACTCCATGTTGAATTTTAACATCTCTGTGAAGCAGTGTACTGTCAGTGGTCACTGAGGCTAGCTGTAGCCTTGCACCTGGAGTTGAGATGGCGGGTTCCACTATTGATTGTCCTGTCTGTCTGTGTGTGAGCGTTGTTAGGTTTACCTTTAATTTGTGGTTTCTTTGGGGGATTTGTTTTTTTCCTTGAGATGAGGTCTCGCTATGTTGCTGAGGCTGGCCTCGAACTCCTGGGCTCAAGAGATCCTCCTACCTCAGCCTCCCAAAAAGATTAGCTGGAACTACAGGCATGTACTACTATGCTCAGCTTTGGGGGATTCTTTACAAGCCAGCTGTACATTCATTGGGGTTAATTCAATTAAAACCATATACTACCATTCCCAAATCTGCTAACTGGTAAACTGCACAAGTAAACAGCAATATATCCAAAGACAGATTAAAGGCTTCTGCACCCTGTCAGCTTCTGCACACAGTGGAGCTCTGCTCCCCACTCACACAGGCCATGTGAAGGCTCCAGGTTCAGTCCATAACAAAATGTTATAAAACTGTAAATAGGAACTCCAATATCTCCTGCTACACCCCTTCGTACATACCCTACTTTGGATCTGACTGCTGTGGGTAATAAAAAGACACTGAACCTAAGTTAAAAACTCAATGACTTCCTCCTCTTAAAATCCATTAGTAGTTGGAAAAATAAATGCTTTGATGAAATCTCCTATTTTTAGAAGCATGAGGCCTGCACTGTGTAAGAGAGAACAAGCTCAGTGCCACTCTGGGCATGCAACTTATACGAGGCTATTGCCCTGTGCGTCACGTGAAGTCCCTTTGCCTTTCTAATCCCAGGCCCCTGATCACAAGAGGGAAGAGGCCTCCAGGTTGTTCTGCACTTTGCTCTAGCAGGAGGCGATAAAGTGTGACTGCTGCCCTAACAAAGTGCCATGCGTTGGTGGCTTAGAACAACAGAAATGGGGCCGGGCGTGGTGGCTCATGCCTTGTAATCCTAGCACTTTGGGAGGCCACGTCGGGTGGATCACCTGAGGTCAGGAGTTCGAGACCAGTCTGACCAACATGGTGAAACCCCATCTTTACTAAATACAAAAAATTAGCCAGGCATGGTGGCAGATGCCTGTAATCTCAGCTACTTGGGAGGTTGAGGCAGAAGAATCACTTGAATCTGGGAGGCAGAGGTTGCAGTGAGCTGAGATTGCATCATTGCACTGCAGTCTGGACAACAAGAGCGGAGCTCTGTCTCAACAACAACAACAACAAAAAACAAAAACAAACAAACAAAACAAGAACAACAGCAACAGAAATGGATTCCCTCACAGTTCTGGAGGCCAGAAGTCCAAGGTCCAGGTGCCAGCAGGGCCATGCTCTGGCTTCCGATGGTGACCAGCAGTCCTTGGTGCTCCCTGGCTTGCAGCTGCATCACTCCAACCTCTCCTCTGTGATCACAAGCTTGCCTTCCCTGTGTGTATCTATCTGTGTCTCCTCCTCTTGTAAGGACAAAAGTCATATTGGATCCAGAGTCCATCCTACTACAGTATGACTTCCTCTTAACTTACATCTTAATTATATTGGCAAAGGTCTTATTTCCAAGTAAGTTCACATTCACAGGTACCAGGGGTTAGGACTTCAGCATATGTTTATGAAGACACAATTCAACCCACAACAGAAGATTATAGCATCTTGTACCCACTGCCAGGCTAAAGGTGAAAGGGAGAGGGAGATAGTGATAGCATATATATTCATAATGCTCCTTGCTCATCAAAAGCCAGGTACTGTTCTGAGGACTTCATGTGTGCCAACATTGAACACTGGTTACAACACCAATGCTATTATGTTTATTTTACAGACAGGGAAACTGAGGCATGGAAACATTAAGTAATTCACCTGGTATCATACTAGATGGAAAATGATGCAGCCAGGATTTGTTTGCATTGGTGAGCACCCATTGGCCCCGAGACAATGTGTGTTTGCATTAGTGAGCACCCATTGGCCCCGAGACAATGTGTGTTTGCATTAGTGAGCACCCATTGGCCCTGAGACAATGTGTGTTTGCATTGGTGAGCACCCATTGGCCCGAGACAATGTGTGTTTGCATTGGTGAGCATGCATTGGCCTCGAGACAATGTGTGTTTGCATTGGTGAGCACCCATTGGCCCTGAGACAATGTGAAGCCTAGGTTTCTCCAGCTCCAAGGCCTGCCCTCTCCCACCGTACCACAATGTCCCTTAAGTGGCTCTTGCTCAGGAGGCACTCCCAGGGCGGGCTCAGCAGGTGTACAGACACCTGGAGGGGTCTCCAGGCCAGGATGACACCTGTGCTAACAGCGTGGCTCTCTGAGGACCCTGAGGGAGGCTGGCAGGCTCAGTCTCATCTCCTTGCAGTCGTGTGTGGGCCACCCCCACATGCATCAGTGTCTGTCACTCTGCTGTGCTCTGAAGGTGTCTGAGGACCACGGGGAACCTGCCATTGGAAAACCACACCATGCCCGGAAGAGTAGGGAGAACGCGGAACAGATACTGGCCCCCTGCTGATTCAATTTGGTTGACATCTAGCCTAATTTTCCTCTGTTCCTGTTTGCTCAGCCTGCCCCCGCTTCCGTGTTTATAACATGCTGCTTCTCCTTCCCTGTCACCTGAGTCTTGATTTTTACTATTTCATTCAAAACACATGGGTTGGATGTACATTCTATGTCAGACTCCACAGAGAGAAAATAAAAATAATAATAATTGTTTAGTGAACACCAATTACGTGCCAACACTTAATACATATTGATTTTATTCCCCAAAACAACCTCATAGGTAGGTGTTTTTGATTTCTGTTTTGTGGAAGAACAAGCATGGGGCAGAGAGAATAGGTGACTGGTCCAGGGTCTCCTAGCAGAGACAGGGCTGGGTGTGAAGCCCAGGTTGCTCCGACTCCAAGGCCCACCCCTTTCCATGGTACCACAGCATCCCTTAAATGGCCCTTGTTCAGGGGGCGCTCCCAGGGGTGGGCACAGCAGGTGTGCAGACAGAACACTCCACACAACAGTGAAAGTGCCCAAGAGAGACAGACACAGGTGCAAGGGCGACCCAGATGAGAGGGTGACAGTGATTAGCCATCATGGGGACAGGGAAGGTCTCCAGAAGATGTGACTGCTGAGGGGATCCTCGGAAAAGGATGTCCTAGGCAGGCAACAAAGTGGCAGGGTGTTCTGGGCACAAGGAACAGCACGAGCAGGGCCCAGAGGCCAGGCCGTGGGGGTATGTGGGATGGAGGACGAGTGCCTTTTCCAGGGCAGCAGCCAAGAGAGATGGGGGGAGCCTCCAGATGCCACAGGGACTGTGGGAGGAGGCTCTGCATGGAAGATGAGAATTTGGACTGGATCCTGCTGGCCGGGGCAAGACAGCACAGGTTTGTGTGCAGAAGAGCGGCCCAGTCGTCCTCCTGGGGATTAGCCTGGGGATAATGAGCCCAGCAGGGAGAGCCTGAGACCTAAAGTAAGGCAGGCCTGGGCTCAGGCAGAGAGGAGCACATGGACTCTAGACGCTGAAGGGGCTTAGTCACTAGATCAGACAAATCAGACACGGAAGGCAGTGTCTGGGTTATGTGACCACAGGCATCTAGTTTAGGTGACTTTGTGATTGTTGTCAGGTGCCCCCAAAGCCTGAGTCAAGGTTTTGAGGATGGGAAGTTTATTTGAGAGGTGACTCGAGGAAGCACCACTTGCCCAGCTGGGAAATGAGACAGGGAAGTGGAGGGTGCAATTGAGGAAGCATCACTTCCCCAAGTGGGAAGTGGGACAGGGAAGCGGAGGGTGCAATTGAGGAAGCATCACTTCCCCAGGTGGGAAGTGGGACAGGGAAGCGGAGGAGGCATTGAGGTTCATCAATGAGCAGGTGTCAGCTGTGGGCAACTGGGACCCCACCCCCCCAGTCACCTCTGGGGCACAGCGTAGAACTCACTCAGGTGTCTGCGAGGAAGCTAGGTATACCTCTGTTAACATCAGCTTTGTCATTAAGTGAGGCCTGCTCCTGGGGGTGTTAACTGCTGAGGGCTGAGCACACACCTGTGCCCAGGGAAAGCCGCAGACAGAGAGGCACAGGTGCCAGGCATAGGAAGCTGTCCATGTGCAGGAGAGACTTAGGTGGCATGCAGCACCTGCTACAGGGACACAAGGAACACGTGTCGCAAATTAAAGCACCAGGTTCTCTCTTTGTTCCTTGTTGGTCATAAGATAATGAGGCTGGACCAGAGGATGGGACAATCTGGGTTGGTTTTTTTTTAAATCACCATATGCCCAGCTCCCAAGGCCCATGCCTGGCACCTTTGGGGCGCTCAGAACTATTGGTCTTGCCATCCCTTGTGACCTGTAGGCAGGAACTTCATCCCCGTGCAAACACTCAAGGCCCTCTTTGGCTTGCTCCTCCCTTGTCATCCAGCCAGGAAAGCATCAGAGAAGGCTTCCTGGAGGTGTCTGAGATAAGGTTCAAAGAACGAAGCGAGTAGCCAGGTGCAGAAAGGTCAAAAGAACATTCCAGATTGAGGAAAGAGCCAGAGGTGCAGATGAATGTGTCAGGTTTCCGCCCCAGCTGAGGCCCGAGGAGGTTGGGTGGATGGACAGGTAGCTGAAAAAACACCTGGGGGGCTGTAAGCAGGTGAATATGGTTTGACTCAGCAGCTCTCTCATCAGCAGCTCTCAGACACTGTCCATTCTGTCTCGGCTGCTCGAGCCGGCCACTCCCACCTCAGCTGCACAGCCAGCTCTCTCTCGCCTTCAGGGTCAGCAGCTTAACTCTTTCTCTCTCTGGGCACGAGCGCGAACTGTGCCATGCCGTGCTGTGCTGAACCCTGCCCTGGCTCCCCTCTGTCCATCTGCAAGATGGACGGCTCTGGTTATCTCGCTCTTTCTCTGGGCACCAGCAGCTGCACAAGAGTCATGTGGAGCCATGCCCAAGAGCCCTGTACAGTGTCAGCAGGGCAGTTATACCTTCCCAAATGACAGTGGCTCCAAACCAAGTATGAACTTACAGAAACAGGTTATATAACAAGTGGAGTATGCACCTGCGCACCTAAACTCACTCAGTCATTCTGGCCCGGATGTTTACCTCGGCCTATTCCTTGACCAAAGCACACCCATGTACCTTACAGAATGTATCTTGCTTTACCCTAGTGTCAGGAATAGGAGACGACTTTCCATCCTTCTGCTTCCTGCCCGGAGTGCCCCTGCCTTCTCTGGCAGCCTGAAACGCCCCCTCCTTGGTGCCCCCTCAGGACTCCAGCTCAGTCTTCTGTGTTTGCTATTTTCAAAAGAATATCTGTGAGCCCTCAGCCAGAAAGGGTACATGTGGAATAGTGAGGACCCCAAGCCCAAATCCCGACAGGCCGTTGTTAGGAGTGATTGAAAATAGTGAGAGAGTCATGGAGGGGTGGGGGGCGGGCTTACTTGGCAGTTAGGGAAATAGAAGTCTGGCCCGCTTGGGCCAGGGTCCTGCAGGGCACTCAAGAGGCAGGGGCTGAAGGGTGTGGGAGGCCCCGGCAGGTAAGTCCTTGGTGCAGGTTTGGGTTCTCCCGGAAGCAGGTCTGAGAACAAGTTAGGAGTGCCAAAGTTTCAATGGACAGTAACACCTGGGAAGTGACAAGGATGGGAGAAGAATTGGGCAGGAGGAGCTATCAGGCCACAGTGCCCCTGGCAAAGTCTCAGCAAGACCAAGGGAGAGCTCTGGAGAAACTTGTGCATTGCAGGAGGTCCCCCACTGGGCAGAAATGGCTGGGCCCTTGGACAGCCTCCTTGCTCCTTCATAGGCTGGGGGTCACTCTGAAACAGTGTCACCCACTTTATGAACATATATACAATAGGAGGGTTGAATTGAAGCTTTAAGACAAGATCAGAATTTTTTTTAATTTTAATTTTTAAGTTCCAGGATACACGTGCAGGATGGGCAGGTTTTTTACATAAGTAAACGTGTGCTGTCGTGGTTTGCTGCACCCATCAACCCATCGCCTATTTTTTCTAATGCTCTCCCTCCCCCTACTCAGCCCCCCAACAGGCTCCGGTGTGTGTTGTTCCCCTCTCTGTGACCAGGTGATCTCATTGATCAGCTGCCACTTATAAGTGAGAACACGTGTTCATGCATTAGTTTGCTGAACACTGTTCACAGTAGCAAAGACATGGAATCAACCCAAATACCCATCAATGATAGACTGGATAAAGAAAATGTGGTACATACACACCATGGAATACTATGAATCCATAAAAAGGAATGACATCATGTCCTTTGCAGGGACTTGGATGGAGCTGGAAGATAGGAAATTTTAAGAGAAAGAAGAGAGATTTTTTTTGGTTCAGGAAATTCTGTTAAGGGCTAAACACTGAATTTGTCTGAGAGCTTCCTGGCAGCCATGGTGAAAAGAGAAAAAAAACATAGGTTATGAAGTTATCCTTATTTTATAATAGAAAATATGCAGGTCATGAAGGAAAGAAATGGTTTTCTACCCCAAAAGTCTAGAGTTATTTTATCACATGGATGTTGCATTTTGAACTTTGAGGAAATAGTAGAAATATTATACTTAGTGCATGAAACAGAAATGTTGCTCATTCAGCTGCTTTTCTCATTTACCCTTAATAAATGCTGGGGAAAGCATTAATTTATAGTTCATGAAAAAAGACATTCTGAAGCAGTTTTTAGTACTCTGCTGGAAATAACACTCCAAAGCCTTTGGAAGGGTACTTGCTTCTTGGAGAATCTGGAGCAAGTTTAATGGCATTTGCTTAAGAAGAGCATTTTCACATACCCTGAGGGGCAGAGCCTGTTTTAGGGATGCTGCCTGCTGTGTCTGGAATGGACTGTCCTCAGGAGCCATCACAATAGCCACCTTTCCCTGCAGGAGGAAGAAAGATCAGAGCACTGAGTATAGGCATCTGTGTCCGAAAGCGCCCCATGATCTGATTATTGTGCGTTCAGGGGTCTAATCAGTCAGCCCGCCTTCAAGCATACATTCATAGAGGTTTGAACAATTAAGGTCTTCATTTAAAAAAAAAAAAAAGACAGATTCTCTGAGGCTAGAAGTTTGCAGTGTTCAACATGGAAAAGGCATAAATCACGAGGGTGGGTTTGAGTCTTGGGAAGATTCACTCTTTGGGACTATTTCCACTCAAGTTTTCTTGTATTTCAGAGGGTCTCATGGAAAGGGCCTTGCAGTCATTAAGCTCAATCCTTCTTTCCACAATAGTGTGGACTGCAGGGCATCCTGGCCAAGTGACATCCTACCGCTCTCAGGACACCTGTGATGAGGGTGAACGCATGAGCCAGGGAAACAGGAGGCGCTTAGTGAATATTCAGCAAACGAGCTTCAGTGAGGGAAGCTCCAAGCCATGGTTGAATGTATATGATATCATGCAATTATTACAACAGCCATTGGAGGCAGGAATGATAACAAAAGATGAACAGGGGCACAGCTGCCCAATGCTATAGATGGATTTGAACTCTGGGTGTGCTCTACCTTGCGTTGGAGACAGTCAAGACACCCCCGTTCTCAGCTTTTCTCCCAGCCAGCTGGGTGGTTGGGCAAATCATGGCATCTCGCTGCACCTCTGTTTTCCCATTTTTAAACACGGGCTTTGGACTCCATAGTTTCAAAGGCCCTTGCCAAGTTCCACCCCCAGCTAAGGTATGTGGCTGGGTGGTGGGACCCGTCCCTGTAGGGCCCAGCATTAGAGACGATGGACACTCTAATCCCTGCTGAAAGTCCACGTGTGCCTCTGTTTGCAGCTTCCAGACGTTTTTGGGTAAGGCAGATGTTTCCCGAGAAGTAGAGGAGGTCCTGGCTGAGAGCCGCGAACATCTGTCTGGTGTCTGTGCTGGAGCTGCTGAGAGCTGGCTACATCCACTGGCAGGTGGTCACCGTGATTGTCACCATGGCCTGCTACCAGCTCTGTGGCCTCAACACGGTGAGTCCTGGGGCCCGGTGGGCATCCTCGCATGACTGGAGGGATCAGAGGGCGGGGAGGTTCAGGGCTTGGGCCCTGGATGCCCAGGTTCAAGTCTCAGCTCTGTCATCACCACAAACTCTATGCTGTTAGGCAACCATGTAATTTGACTGATCCTCCTCAGTTTCCTCATCTGTAAAATGGGATCGCATAATATGGAAAGACACAATCCATGCAAAGTGTTCAGGTCAGCCGCTGGCCACAGCGATATCCCATAATAAATGCTAGCACTAATTATCCCTAGACATGTCTAAAAGTCATAGTTCTTTAAAAAACGGATATTAGGAAGTCGGAAGTGAGAGACACTGAGATGATTTTAATAAAAGTACTCTTGGCTGGGTTGTCTTCAACTCACAACTTTGGCTTGAAAAAAACCTCAAGGCTTTAAGTAAGAAATGCTCTGGGGCTTGAGCTGCCATGGGCCGGGAAGTCTGAGGAGGTCTCTCCATGAGGTTCCCCAGACGCTTGGATGTTCGCAGCAGTCTCCTCTGCCTTGAGGGCACTCGAAGGTGGAATTCCTGGTTGGAGACTTAGGGAGGCAGAGTCTGGATCTTTATTGTTATTGTTGCTTCGGACAAATGGAGTGGGTTGCCTCTAGGGGTGGTGAGCTCCCCATCTATGGAGGTGTGCAGACAGGCTGGCCGACCACTTGGCGGGGGAGCGTAGAGGAGATTCTTGCATAAAGCATCCAAACTGCCTCTGAGGTCACTCATGTCACTTGAGAGGAGACTGGCTGAGCCCAGAGGGAGGGAGAAGAGGCAGCCGCCAGCACCCTTCTGAAGAGCCCCAAGTAAGACAGCTTGCATTTATACTAAATAAGCATGAGCCCAGCACCCCCAAAGGTGGGCAGGGAGGGCGTTTGGGGGTGTCTAGGGAAGATGAAGTGAAGGGGAGTCATTCCTGTCCAGAGAAGAAAAAACAGCAGCATAGAAAGCTGCAACCACAGTGTTCCACCTCCTTTCCACAACTGTTGGTTCTATTTTCGGAAACACTAGGATGAAATGAGATCACCTTGCTTTTTGCTTTTACCTTTCTCCTTGGTCTGGTTAAAGTCAGCAGACTGAGCGGGTGCCTGGGTCAGTGGCTCTACCTACATTAACCGAGTGATCCTGGGAGAGTCCTGCTGTCTCTTCCTGTTGACGAGACCGAGGTTGTGCCAGACAGTCTCCAGGAGGCGCTCCTTGTTCTCGGAGAGTAGAGAGGGGAAATGAATCATTTCTTAAAGCTAACGCCTGAAGTCTTGAAGACTGAATATGGAACCCGTAGTGAATGAGGCATTTACATTGAGAACCATGACAGTTCTAAACAGAATTCACTTCTCCACAGGGACATCATTTTCCTATTTGCATCCGCCGTATAACTTCATAAATTCCGCTGTGGTGTACCTGCAAGGCGTGCTGCCTAAGCACGTGATGAAAAAAAAATCTCAGCTACTCCCAAAGCCAGGCCCCAGCCTCAGAGCGTCCTGCCCTCCCGTGTTGAAGATCTTCAATGTTTAAGTTGGCAATGATACTTGCAGCTGAACGTGCTTTACCTGACCCAGAGCAGAGCTCTGGACCAAGAGTCAGAGGCCTGGCTCCCCATCTCAGTGGGACACAAACCTGCAGTGAGAAACCCAGGCCAGCTGCTCCCCTTCGCTTGGCCTCCACCCACTGGGTTGCAAGCGTAATCAAGTGCACATACATGTAGCACTCAGCGTGGGCCAGGAGCTGTCCCCATGGCCGCCCTTTGAGTTAGGCCCCACTGTTAGGCACAGAGACATTGAGACACTTTTCTAAGGTCAAACAGCAAGGAATAGTAGAAAAAGGACTTGAGCCCCAGCTATCTGGCCCCAAGGTCCCCCTCGGAGCACCCCCATGCATGTCACTCAGGCTGTGTCCCCAGGCCATCCCTAGGCAGCCACAGGGACAAGTCTTCTTCCGTGTTACATACAGAGAGAACCCTGGTCTTTTGTGGCAAATGCCAGCATCACCGCTGTACTGTGGTCCAGCTCTCCCCTGCACCTGCTGCCTTGTCATCCAGATTCACGGGTCCAAGAGATCTAACATGGATCCAAAATTTTAGCTGCCTTGGAAGACTTGTTTTGTCTTCTTCACTTTCCCAGACATTATTTGGGGGACATGACCTGTCACTTGAGACATCCATAAATACTGCCAGGCATCTCTGTGTTTGTCATCTTATTCCAGCCCCAAACAGTCCCACAGGGTAGGTGGTATCGCCCCCATTTTCTAGACGAAGAACTTGTGGCTCACAGAGGGTCAGGCCTTGCCCAAGGTCCCAGGGGTGGTGCCTGCACAGACAAAGTCACACCTGCTGGTGCTGGGTGCACTCCCGGTACAGCCCACCCAGGCACTTTGTACCAAACTTGCATTTCTCAGCCTCATAACTATGTACATTTTGAGCTGGAAAATTCATTGTCAGGGGGGCTATGCTGTGTGCCTAGGCTATTCGGCAGCCTCGCTGGTCTCTTCCCATTAGGTACCAGTAGCACCGTCTGCCCCACCAGCTGTGACAACCAAAAATGGCTCCGGACACTGCCAGACATCGCAGTGGGAGCAGATTGCCCCCGGCTGAGAACCTCTGTATCAAGCCAACATCACAGATGCTCAGTGTATTTATGCTAAGGAACCGATGAATGGTTTTCACGTACTTTGGAAGTCACTCAAAAGTTGACCGGGTGCAGTGGCTCACGCCTGTAATCCCAGCACTTTGGGAGGCTGAGGCAGGCGGATCACTTGAGGTCAGGAGTTCGAGACCACCCTGGTCAATATGGTGAAACCTACTAAATACAAAAATTAGCCAAGCATGGTGGCAGGCACCTGTAGACCCAGCTACTCTGGAGGCTGAGGCAGGAGAATCACTAGAACCTGGGAGGCAGAGGCTGCAGTGAGCCAAGATCACACCACTACACCCCATCCTGGGCAACAAAGCAAGACTCTATCACAAAAAAAAAAAAAAAAAAAAAAAAGGAAAAAAGAAATTATTCAAAAGTTGGAATAAACAACATTTATTTATTTATTTCTAAATTCCTTTTTGGTGTTGGATTGTTGTTTTTTCCCCCTGCCTCACACAATAAGCTTTCAAATTCCCTTCTTTAAAATTAGACCTGTCACTTAAAGTGACTTATTTTAGGCAGCTGCCTTCCTTTCGAGCAGTTTGTCCTCAGCATGAAAACCAGGCTTCAGTGTGAGTGTCAGTCTGTTGCCAGTGTGAAGGAGGCTCCTGGCTTTAGGCCCACCCCCTTCCCCATTGCTGGGGTGGCCACAGCAGCTCCTACCCCTCCACTGTGCTCCCTTCACCTGGAGAGAGCTATTAGTGGGTCTCCATCCCTGAAGATGGAGGCTGCATCTTATCAACCCTGTGTCTCCAGCACCAGAGCAACCCATGCCACGTGGTGGGCACCTGAGTGTCTAGGGGAGAAAAGGAGGCGAGGGCAGGAGATAGGGAGTTCTGGGCTAAAAATTGGATCAATATCAATTGTCAAGCCCAGTGTGGGGAAGCCTTCATTTTCTTGAACCTTCCTGAATCTTCCAGAATGCCCAGGGTCATGGCGTGGTTCTCTTATCTACTTGGGATGACCCTTCCTTCCTTGGGGTTCCTTCTTTCTTAAACACAGAAGCCAATCATAGTCACTTCCCTGGGCCTCAGTCTCCCATCATGAAAAATGGGGATGATAATACTCAGTTTGCACAACTGATATGAGGAATCTGTGGAATTATGTGAAATATCTCACAGGTGGCAACTGCTCAGCGTGCATGAATCTCCTCCCAACCTTGCTGTCATCAGCACGACTGTTTCTAGCATTGTTTTCTCCTTTCTCAATGTCGTGCAGTTTCAAAGTCTGCTGCTTCCTGATATGCAGTCTTGGTTGGGAAACAAGACACCCAAGTGTGTTAGAAATCGATGTAAAATAAGAGCAAAGAGGATCAGAGTGCCAGCCGTGAATGAACCCATATGGGCCTGGTGACATTGGTTCTGGGTGCTCACCGGCGGTGGACGGCTGCCTGGGATTTTGCACTTGGTGGGATGCCCACGCATTACAGGGTTCCTGGTGTGTTCCTCTAACCACTTACTTGGGAAACTGTTGTGTACTCCTCCCTTCCTTGCCAGACTAAGAGGTCTTCTAGGGCAGATGAGGACCTGTGTTGTCTGCTGTCACCTTAGTGCCTAAGAGAGTCCCAGATTTCTTACCCTTTCTCTAAACAGTTGAGTAGAAGGGAGGGAAGGGAGGTCACTGGGAGGGACGAGGGGAAGGAGACATGAAACCTTAGATGTGTTTATAGAAAACTGTGGTACTTTCCCCCTCTTTTGGCCTGGAACCGCATGAAGGTCCATCTGATTTGTTGAACCATCATTAGGAGTTCTGGAGCCTAAATCAGGTTTTGTACAAAATCTCAAATTACAATTTCAGAAGCAGTTATTAATAACTTTTGTTTTGAAAAGATTCTCCTGAAATCACTTCCTAGATCAAATTGGAAGAATCTAAAACGTTCTGTAATCATAATAGCGGAGACCATCTCACTGCAGCAATTGGCTGTGTCCTGATGGATAGGGAGAAGGCTGAGAAGAGACCCTCCATGTGGCCACCCTAAACTGTGCTCAAGAGGGCCAGGCTTGGAGTCATCTGCCTGCATGCAACTTGAAACACTGAACTGTTGAAGTATGGGACCTTGGACAAGTTGTCATGATTGCCCCGTGCCTCAGTTTCCCCAGCTGTAAAGTGGTGGTGAAGATAGATGAAAGGATGCATTTAAAGTTCAGTGGCTGGGCGTGGTGGCTCACACCTGTAATCCCAGCACTTTGGGAGGCTGGGGCAGGCAGATCACCTGAGGTCAGGAGTTCGAGACCAGCCTGACCAACATGGAGAAACCCCATCTCTACTAAAAATAGAAAATTAGTTGGGCGTGGTGGCGCATGCCTGTAATCCCAGATACTCGGGAGGCTGAGGCAGGAGAATTGCTTGAACCCAGGAGGCGGAGGTTACGGTGAGCCGAGATCGCGCCATTGCATTCCAGCCTGGGCAACAACAGCGAAACTCCATCTCAAACAAACAAACAAACAAACAAATAAATAAATAAATCGGTTCAGCGTGGGGTCAGCCGCATAGGTGGCGCTCCGTAATCTTAGCTATTATGTTGTTGAAGGAGCCCCAGCCTGAGACCGCCAGGGAGGCGATGGTTGCAGCACACATCCTCTGACTTCCTAGCTGTGTAGCCCTGGGTGAGACACTTCACCCCTCTGAGCCTCAATCACTCATGTCAGAGTTCAAAGGAGAGCAGGCCAGAAAGGTGGTATCACTGGGCTAAGGGCTGGGTCAGTGTGAGGTTAGACTTTTATCTGTAAGATGAGAAGCAAGACTGGGTGATCCAACACTCTTTGAAAAGCTTTTAAAAGCAAGCATTTTCTGGCCACTCTTAAAATTTGAGTCCTTACTTTGTATTCTTCTGGATACAAAGGGGGCTCCGGGGCAGGATGCACTCTTAAGTTTCTTGGGTGTTTTCTTATTTTACAGCGACCTCAAACTGTCCAATCAAATAAGCGTCAGTGTGAGCAGAGGTAAAGCTGGAGGCAGTCACATTCCCACTCTATCAGCTGATGCAAGGGGCGGGCAGTGGCTTCGTGGCACAAACAGAATAAGACTGGTAGTGTGTGTGACGTTCAGGCCTGCCCTGGGGGGGACAAGGCCAGCCCGGCAGGACCCCTGCAGCCCCCTGGGCTTGGGGAGAGGATTTGTGGGCTGATTTCTGCCTTTTGATGCATGAACGGTTGTAAAAATAAATATGGCTTTTATTGCTGTTTTTATAACTGTCCCTTACTGAACTCAGAATTTTATGCGAATGACTCTCTCCACTAACCTGCAAAGGGACATCTATAGCAGTGTCTCTATGGGGAGAACTGAAACCAGGGGGTGAGAGGAGCCAGAAGGAGGTGCTGGCCGCAACATAAGAGGACTCACATGAAGTGGGATCTAGGGCTGGGAACCTCAGGAACGTGAGCTGGTCGGGCCACGGGGATCAGAATCACGGCTATGAATAACACAAACGTCAGACACCTTCACATGGGTGACAGCGTGGCAGCCTGAAGGCATTAAGAGGGCCCCTAGAGAACGCTGGCCATTGAAAATCAGTGAATTTGGCTGATGACTGAGAAAGGCTCTTACACTTCTGGAATCCAACCCTGAAGGTGCACTGGGGATCACAGTTACCCCCTAAAGGGGAGTCGATTGTATAAACATATTCAATGGACACAGGGTTTTCAGGATAATGTTAGCTTCTGTTATAGCTCTGAGAACTGTAGGAATTGGTGGATTTATTAGACGCTACCTCTGTACACCATGGATGTGACAGCAAAGGTTCAGGCTTTAAGCACCCCATTTACTTTTGCCTAGAACAAGGTGATACTGACGAAGAGTATGGGTTTCACCTGTGCTTTCTGGAGTCTAACGCTCACTCGAATGAGAGACAGGTGCAGAACAGGAAGGTTCTTGTTTACACGAATATTAAAACCTGTTTTTGCCAATAGATGTATGCCTGCCTGCAAGCTTGAAGAAATGGGTGTCGTAGTTTTCACTGGCATCTCTCGGTTTGCCCATAACTTTATGGAGGTTTACTTTCTTCACAAAATTTAACCATCTGTAGATATAAGTAGGTCCTAAATCTTCCCCCCAATGCATGAATAATTTTTGCTAAAAACATCTGGTAATAAGACAGATCTATAGAAACAAGAGCATCCAGAAACAAAGAGCAAAACGCAAGAGTGTGGCCAGCTAATGTTGGACCTGACAGGATATGAACAATGTGCTCTAACATTTCTGCTGAATAGGGATCAAACTATTCTTAAATGTTCATACGGTCCTTTAAGGCAGGGGGTTTCCCCATCGGAATTCGTCAGTTAGGACAATGGGTTTTCTATGGTTCAGCAAACTCAATTTTAAAGAAATGGCTGGGATGGGGAGAACCCAGACATCATTTGCGTCCAGGTTAAAAACCTCAAAGTGAATACTGAAGAGTGACAATTCTCACCCAGTTCCTGACACCTCATGGGACAGGCAAGATAAGCATGGTCATGTTCGTTTGACTGGGGAGGAGCAGGAATCTCTGCAGGGCAGAGCGAGTTGCCTGAGGTCATGCAGCTAGTTCAAGATGGAGTCAGGTCTCCAAACTCCTAATCAGTGCTTGTCTGATGCCATGAGAGTCAATGAGGATTTAGGCCTAACCTCATGTGGCAGAAACCCCAAAAGAGACCTCAACAAGATGGAAGGTTTTCTGTCTCACATGAAGTAAGTTGCCAGGGCTGGTATAGCAACTCTAAGACCACACATACTGGTTTTCCCAGGATGCACTCAATATATGTGTGTTGTCCCAGCATAATTATCAGCACTCTCAAAAGTGTTCATGTTTGGATAACAAATTACAGAACCACTGTAGTCAGTGAGGGCACAGGCTAACTCTAACTTCCTGGTCCAGCATCCGAATAAGCAGCTTTCATCCCAAGGCAGGGGCTCTAGGTATAGTTAAACAGGTTGTGCATTACCCAACTCTGGGGAACATCTTTCACCTTGTACGCATTGTGGATTTACTATGGCAATTTTTCAGTGGATGACAGTAAACCATTTTGTGTAGTGGAGGCCTTTTCTGGTTCTCATAAAGTTACTATGGAGGTTAATGGCCGTGCTGTTCTGAAGTCACCTAGTAATCCAAAAAAGGCTGCTGAGGCTCCAGCTATCACCTCCACCATCCTGACACAGAAAGAAGGAAGGGCAAACAAAAATAAAAAACAAAAATGGAAGCACACCTCCTGGATGAAAAGTTCCTTTTAAAAAAAGGGAAACTTCCTGGAAGCTCCACCACCATTACTGTGTCTATCTCACCGCCACACTTGGCTGCAAGAAAACTGGGAGGTGTAGTCTTTTAGCTGGGAACTCCCAGTATCCAGGAGTTCTTTTAGTAATGAAGAAAGGGAAAAGGTGGGATGAAGGCGAAAAATGAGCATCCACGCCACTCCACCTTGGGACTCTTGAGTTTAATCCAGAGACCACCTTATACCCAAATTTGATTTAGAAAATAGATTAAGTCCTTCCACTGACCATTCTCTCTTCTCATTCTTTCCTGCATTACAGATTTGGTTCTATACCAACAGCGTCTTTGGAAAAGCTGGGATCCCTCCAGCAAAGATCCCGTATGTCACCTTGAGTACAGGGGGCATCGAGACTTTGGCTGCCGTCTTCTCTGTAAGTCAACTGAATGTTACTCCTGAGAATGCCACAGAGGGTTACACAGCACAGTAGGAATGTTCGTAAGGTCCTTTAAGGCAGGGGATTTCCCCATCAGAATTCATCAATTAGGACAATGTGGTTTTCTATCACTCAGCAAACTCTTGGTTTTAAAGAAATAGCTGGGATGGGGAGAATCCAGACATCATTTGTGTCCAGGCTATTGATCCGAAACCTCAAAGTGAATATTGAAGAGTGACAATTCTCACCCAGTCCCTGACACCTCATGGGACAGGCAACACTGCACTGTGGGAACCCCAGGCAACAAACAGGCATCCCTTTAAAGGAGCACGTCCTTTGTCATGCCCAAGGGGGCTGGATTTTAGGAGTTCATCATGCAGTTCTTCACTGACATTTTACCCATCTAGAGGATATTTCCTTTCTATATTTTGCTTCCCTGTCATCTTCCTTTTAATAAATAACTCCATCTTTTGAGTTCTCACCTAGTCACAAATGATGAAATATGAATGAATAAAATATGTGAAAGAGGGCCATATTGTCCCCAGGAGTTCAGATCAGAGAATTGATGTGAGTCTTCAATCTCTTGCCATGACATTTAAAATATTTCAAAACCATTAGCAGTCATCTCATTACCCCAGACATGTGGGAGTTTGCAAGGCAAAGGAGAAAGTACATTCCAGTGGACCAGTGTAATAGAGAGGAAGACCTTAATAATAAGCCAATATGTTCAAAAGAAGGCATAGAGCTCGTCACTGTTTCTCCGATATGCAAAAGAAACATTTGGTGGAGGGGAAAGTTGGGTGGCTTCAGAACCTAGAATAAATTTCCACATCTTAGAATCAGATCAAACTGGAGTTGAATCCTGGCTCTGGCACTTCTTGGCTGTGTAGCATTGAGCAGTGCACTCAACATCTCTGAGCTTCAGTTGCCCTCTTTATGAGATGTTTGTGTCTCTTCTTTCTTGTAGGTATGTCTGTGCCTCACATTTTAGGCACACAGGACACAGTTAGGCTCCCTTCCAAATGGAAAGAGAGGGCTAAAATTAGAGAGTTGTGTTCTCTGACCTTGATGGAGTAGTTTGTTTATTTTCACTCTTGCTCACTGATTTACACTGACAAGATTGATGCCCATGCAAACAGGCAGAGGCTTGCAATTGTCTTTCTGACTTCTTGATGACAGGACACTTCATTCTGCACCTCGCGTTTAATGGGTCCTTCTAACGAGATGCTTTTTAAAAATAGATATCATAAAAAATGTAGAGGAATGATGTTTTGTCTCTTTTTCCACTTCACAGCCTCTTTGTTGGAGGAAAACATTTCAACGTTTCACGTTCTGGAAGTTTCACAAGATTCATTCTCATTATTCTTAAGTTATAGACTGCATCTAGTTTTCTTTATTAATTTTTACTTTGAGCTGTGGAAAAAACACAGTCAGTCTGAGATGAAAATTATGGGGAAAGTACAGGAAATTTTTCATTTTGTTTTTTGTAAAGTATTTTATTGGTATTGTAAAGAAATCAATACCAGTTCATTAGGGCAAACTTGTAAAATTCAGAAAAATAGAGAGGAACAAAGAAGAAATTACCTACAATCATACTGCCCAAGGAAGTTTGGCAAATTCTTCCCTTGTCTTTCTGTGCATAGATGTATATTTCTTACATAGTAGCACAGCAATCCTGTGCTCTAATCTGCTTTTGTTCACGTAATCTTATGTCAGAATGATTCTCTATTTTCTTATTTATTAAGTATTTTTTGTTGAAGTGTATCATAGATGCAGAAAATTATGCAGATCATCACCTTCCCTGAATTAACACTAGTGTTGAAAGATTTATCCTTCTCCAGTAATTTTCTATATGATCATTCCTTAACCATTGTCTGAGGGTGGGGTTGTTGAATGTCTCTGCTCAGAACCTGATGGCAGTGCCATGCTTTCTGGGTTCCAGTCCCGACTCTGTGTCTTTTTATTAGCTGCATGACCCCCATGTAAGTTATTCAGCAGCTCTGTGACTCAGTTTCCCCACTTCTAAAGGCCATCATCCCTGCCTCATAGGGATGGGCTGAGGATTGTACCAATGAATGTACATTAAGTGATTCCAGCAGTGGCTGGCAAATGGTATGCATTCAGTAAGTGGTAACTATTCTTGTCCTATTTAGGTAGATTTCCATAATTTGTGATTTTGAATAAGGCTACGATGGACATCCTTGTAGACAGCAGGATTTTACAGGGACTCTTGCTATCTTTTGACAGTTGAGGAAACCAAGACCCAAAGGAGTGACTTACTGTGGGTCACACAGTCAGCTGGCTCAGAACCCGAGGGAGTGGGAAAAGAGATCATCATGGGGCTCCTGCTGCCCCCCAGTGAGACCCCAAAGTGTTCTACACGGGACCTCATGAGTGCTCACGTCATGCCTGAAAGTCCAGTGATTGCCCTTGTTTGAAAGAGGAGCACACGAGGAAGTGGCTACGCTTCTTCCCTTGGTCCAAGAAGACTTCACAGGAAGCCATTCTTCTTCATTCCAGACTCCAGAAGCCACTCCTTCTTGTCCCCATGCTCTGGCAGGCAGATCATCTTCCTTAAAAGCTGACAATACTGGGCAAAGTATTCCTTGGAAAGACGAACCCCAGAAAGGAGAGTAAATGACTTCACAGTCCTGAAAGGGAAGGAGGAGTCCTTTCTAAAATCAGGACTCAGAGCCGCAGCCTCTGGAGAGTGCTCCTGCCGCTGCCTTTAAGTGTGGACCTGGTGGATCTCAGTCATCTGGACCATGGCCAGTTGGTACCCTGCCATTTAGCAAGCTCTTGCCAGCTCCTCCCATGGTCAGACTGTTGACCCTGTGCTGGGCTTACAGAGGGCCTTTGCCATGGTGCCTGCCTGTAGGAGCTCACATCCAATGGAGGAGGTTGACTATGACCCAAGGATAAATGATGTTTTGCTGTTGTAGAGGTGCAGGAACCTCTGTGTGGGAGGTTCCTCTGAGCAGGAAGTGATGCTTGGTGGATTCTTTCATGCAGGCATGCATTCATCCGTTCCACGGACACCTAAGGTGCACTCATACTGTTCCAGCTGTCACAGGTGAAGTTGCCATGATCTAGAGAGAAAAGCAAACCTGGAAACAATTACTACATGCAACACGTAGACAAGCTTCCCTCTGAAATAAGGTGTTCTGGGAGGGATTCCTGGAGACAGGGACCAGGAACCTGAGAGCTGAAGGGCCAGCAGAAGTTAGGTGAAGTGAAGTGCGTTGGATAGTCTGTCCCTCTTTCATCTTCTCAAAGAGCTGGAGATGCAAGGACAGATGCAGAATAGTCCATTGGAAACAGTCCTTAAAATGGTAGCATTGACCCCAATTCCTGGAAAGGCATGAGACTAAATTCAGCATGAGGCTGAGAATGTGGAATAGAAAAACGTTCTGGGGAGAAAGAGCTTTGGCTTTAGGATGAGGCTACTCTGAATTCAGATCCTGATCATCCACTTACCAGCTGAGTGGTCTTGGGAACATTGCCCAACACCTCTGAATTTATTTGCTCATCTGTAAAATGGACATAACCATTCCCACCTGTGGTGGGCAAAATGATGGCTCCCCAAGATGTCCACACCATGATTCCCAGAAGCTGGGAATATATTACCTTACATGGCACAAAGGAATGTTGCAGGTGGGACAATCTTGAGACAGAGAGTGAACCCTGGATTACCCAGGTGAGCCCAATATTATCACAGGGTCCTTGTAAGTGAAAGGGGGAGGCAGGAGGGTCAGAGTCAGAAAAGGAGATGTGATGGTGGAAGCAGAGGCAGGAGTGACACCATTGCCAGCTTTGAAGGTGAGGAAGAAGTCACAATCCCAGGAATGCAGATGTTCTCTAGAAGCGGCAGCAGGCCAGATTCTGCCCTGGAGCCTCCAGAAGGAACCAGCCCTGCAGACACCATCGTGTTTGCACTGCAAAATCTATTCTAGACTTCTGACTTCCAAAACTATAAGATAATCCACCTGGCTTGTTTTCAGCCACTGAGTCTGTGGTAACTCACTACAGCAGCAATGGGAAACTAATACAGCATCCAGCAGAATTATGGAAACAAAATCCAAGGAGTGTGAAAGCCACTCCCCTGTTCCTCACAGAGAGTCAATATAAGGTAAATTCCATGCCCTTTCCAAAGTTTTTATATATATCAAAATGTCATATTTATATAGGTTGTATATTATATCGTATAATATACATAATATAATGTTTATATATTATATATTTGAGAACAATGAAATAAATATATGATATATAAAAGTATATGTGTATACATTATATATGAAATATAAATGATATATAAATATGTATCATATATAAAATATGTATATAGCTCTATGTATATATTCACATATATACATGTAAATATATGTAAATATATTTATATATTATATACTTACATATATACATATAAAATATGTAAATATATATTTATATACAACATATATATTTTTAGTATATAATACAATATAATAGAATAAAAATATATATACTATATAAACAGCATATATAAATAACATACATATATGATACATAAATACGTGTTTATTACATATATAATTGTATATATGTATTTATTACTTTGTTTTCAAATATACATAAATTTGTTTATTACATATATAATTGTATATATTAAATATATTACCTTCTTTTCAAATACACATACTTGAAATATATTTGAAAACAAGGCAATAAATATATATGTATATATACGGTTACATATGTAATAAACACACACATATACACACACATATTTCATCCAGCCCTCTGAAGTGATTGCCTGGCCAAAAAGGCTTTCCAGTTCTTTTCATTCCTCTTATAAGATTCTGACAGTCTATTAAAATGGCTCAGGAGGCTAATAAAGTTGAGAAGGGAAAGACATCTTTGCTCATTTCATCTGCAATTAATTTTGGCTCAGGGCCTCAGTCATCAGCTTGGGCAAGTGGAAATAATTGCCATCTTTCAGAAACAGCTGGTTTTCCAAATTGATTTGCCTGGCACAGTGTTAACTCTCTGAAGAGTGAACTTCCAGTGAGCATCATTCAGGCCGCGTGGGGCAGGGGCTTTGTGGGGGGAGGGCTCACTCTTGAGAAGCACAGACTCTGTGCTTTTACAAATCAGGGGGTCAGAATTCACAGGAAGTCATTCTGATTCAGTGCAGTAAGTTTTCATAATTGGCAAGAATGGAATATGCTCTTGAGTAGTAGTAAAAAAATAAAATAAAATAAAAATCCTTATGGTTTCTGTTGCCTGTATTCCCCGTAGCTTCCCAATAAATTCCACAATTTCAGAATCAAAGGCCTCAGAGTTTACTGCTGGAACTCATGACACTGGATCCAGCACGTGTGAGAGGTGAACGTGGTGAAAGAGAGAAAGCAGGGTGTTAGAGCCTCTGGGCTGTGTGTCATACTGGTCCCGCACCTGCTAGCTGGGTGACCTTGAGCTGGTCACTTAACCTCTCTGATACGCATTTTTCTCTTAGTGAAAGTGGCAATAATAACAGACCTAAACCTCAACAGGTATTGTCATGAGAATCGTACTGTAATTCACAGTGCTTGGCATAGAGAAGATACTCAATAAACTTAACTATTGTTATAGGTTGAATTGCGCCTCCTCAAAATGCATATGTTGAAGTCCCTAGTACCTTAGAATGTGACTTGAATTTGAAATAGGATCATTGCAGTTGTAGTTAGTTAAGCTAAGATAAGGTTATATTGGAATAGGGTGGGCCCCTAATCCAATACGACTGTCCCTAAGAAAAGGGGAAATTTAGATGCAGGCATACACACAGGCAGAACACCCTCTAAAAATTAGAATTGTGCTGCCCAAAGCCAAAGCACACTAGAAGCCAGGAGAATTCCTGCAACAGACCCTTCCCTGGCGCCTCCAGAGGCAGGGCCCTGCAGACACCTTGACTCGGACTTCCAGCATCCAGAACTGTGAGACAACACATTTCTATTGCCGAAGCCACTCTGTCTGTGGGACCTTATCACGGCAGCCCTGGGAAACACACAGTTACTCTTGTTGTTAATATCCCTGAAGAGAAGCAGACATGGAAAATGCCGAAGCTGCCCTGCTGCCTCTCAAAGACTAGAAGACGAGCCCAAGGCCAGGCGCTTCTTCCTCCAGCACTCAGCAAGTGCTCCCTCGGGCCCCTGCTCTGTGCCAGTGGACAAAACAGACAAAGGTCCCTGCTGTGGAGAAAGAGAGCTCCTCATGGGGGCACAGACAGTGTAACAAGGGAGTACCCCACACAGTGTTTTAAAAGGTGAAGGGTGTTATGAGAAAACAGTAGAGCAGAGAAAGGGGAATGGAGAGGCGGGGACACTTGCCATCTTAAATACTGTGGTCAGGCTCCAGGTGAGCCCAGTTGTCTGGGAAGAGCATGTCAAGCAAAAGAAGTGGCTGAAAGAAAAACCTTTGGGAAAGAGGGACGCAGTGAACCTGAGCAGCTGGAGGGCAGATTAATTCAGGGCAGTGGAGGGCATGTAGGGTGGGTACCCCACCTATCAGGAGCTGCAACCTTTGATAGAGGGACAGAGCCAGGCAAAATGTCCCTGTAGAAAGTGAACCAGGCAACCAACCCCTGGCCTCATTCTCTTTCTTCTGCCTTCCGATTTCTGACCGCTGCTTTCTGATTTCGGCTGAAGCCACCCAGAGGTCAGAGGGCAGGGAGCTTGTTGATTTGAACTCATGGGTCTCCCTCTAGGACGGAGAGCAAGAATCTGAGAGGTGACAGGGATGTCTGCAGCAGCCCAAGGCAGGGGCAAGGATGTGTCTGCCGCTTGAGGGACCAAGGGGCTGGTGGGGGGGCATGGGGCTTGAGGGGATTCAAATATGGTTTGCAAATCTTTTCTCCCATTCTGTAGGTTTTCTCTTCACACTGTTCATTGTTTTCTTTGCTGTCTATAAGGCTTTTAGTGGACAGGGGTGTTAAAAGGAGAGTGGCAGGTCATGCTTTAAATCCCCCCGGCAGCTGTAGACAAAATAGATAATGGCAGAGGGTGATGAGGGTAGAAACAGGGAGCGTTGTCACGAGGCTTGGAGAGAGGCTGATTTTCCCTGTGAATCATCAGACTGACATGTGCTCTCGAACTAGCCTCGAAAGGACTGAGTTTAGTTAATTTCCCTTGACAGTCATTCCTTTTTCATTGATAAATAATGATTCTATGGCATTTCTATAGGTCACAGACTAGAAGAAGCTACACCCTTCATCCACTAAAATATGAGATCAAGTCCCTAGTTTATTTAACAAATGTTCCAGGACCTTAGGAGAAATGAGGGCTGTGGCAAGCGGAAGCAGAGCTAGATTTTCCTCTTGGCTCCCAACCCAAACCCCCTGGGGACCTGAGCTCAGTCTGGGCTGGGTGGCACCGCCGGATCTGAGAAGTAAAAACTCAGGCTAAATGACTTTTCATGTTCAGAGCTTAGATCAAAAGCCTTAGTGTTACCATTGCCTGAGCAGGAAGCAGGCAGAGGAGTGTGGACTCTCCTTGATATGGTCTGGCTCTGTGTCCCCACCCAAATCTCACCTTTAATTTTAGTTCCCACAATCCCCATGTGTCATGGGAGGGACCCAGTGGGAGGTAATTGAATCATGGGAGCAGTGACCCTCATGCTGTTCTCATGATAGTGAGTGAGTTCTCACAAGATCTGATGGTTTTATAAGGGACTTCCCCCTTCACTGGGCACTCGTTCTTCTCCTTCCTGCCACCATGTGAAGAAGGAGGAGTTTGCTTCCCTTCCACCATGATTGTAAGTTTCCTGAGGCCTCCCCAGCCCTGTGGAACGTTGTTAATTAAACCTCTTTCCTCTGTAAACTACCCAGTCTTTGGCAGTTCTTTATAGCAGCATGAGAATGAACGAATACACTTCTGGTTATGACAGGTCATCCTCGTGGGGTGCGGACTGGGTGGGGATGAGGAAGGGAAGAAACAGAGTCAGTGGCTCATCATCTCCAAGCAGAAAAGGTGGGGTTTTGCCCTGGAAGCCCATTCCCCTGCAGTCCCCACTCCCACCCACCCCAAGCTCTGAATAATACCTTTTAAGTAAGTAGCTCTATTTTTGAGTTTGGCCAAGGACATACATACGAGTCCGTTCCTGCAGCTCACCCTCTGACTCTTGGGATATATTCCTGAGTCTTTACTTCCCACCAAAATTTTCCTGATTTCTTCCCCATCCCTCTGATAACATCCTTTGGCTCCCCTGTATCTGGACTGGCCCCACCAGCTTCACTCACCAAAGGAAAGTGAGGATATGGCTCACGGGGTATGGGGTGGAGACAGCACTCACCATCCCCTTGTGTCAGTGCTAAGTGGTGGCTGTTCCCACTGCCCACTGCCCTCTGCTGACTATGCTCCTGGCGTGGAAGCCCTGATTCCTAAGTCATCTGGACATCCAGTGTCTCTTTCTCTGCTCCTTGAAGAACTAATTTTTTTCCACTTGCCCAAATTTCCAAGAACAATTTGAACGTATCCTCACAAACCTGTTTAGAACTACATTTTACCTTTTTTGAGGAGGGTAAGAGGATGAGGGG
Organism: Macaca mulatta; assembly: GCF_049350105.2. Classification (NCBI taxonomy): domain Eukaryota; kingdom Metazoa; phylum Chordata; class Mammalia; order Primates; family Cercopithecidae; genus Macaca; species Macaca mulatta. Next base: position 9,002,710 of record NC_133410.1, on the reverse strand, counting down.
GAGTGCTTCACTTAGAAACCGCAGAAGCTACGGCCTCAAGCCAAGGTTGTAAAGTGACCCGAGAGGAAGAGACGTCCACAGGACTGCAGAACGCAGAAAGCCTCTCTGCTGCCGGCCTTTCCTTCCATCCCACTTGGCCCCAACCCAAGTCTGTTTTGCACTTTGGTTGAAACATCTCAAGATACTTTAATTTGTTATACTTAGAGATCATGGGCCACCCTGGAATGATAATTATTTAAAATGCAACTCTCATTTCTCACACCTTTGGCCCAGACAGAGATACAGATATCTTTTATGCATATTCATCTTTTAAGCAGAAATTCTCCAAAAAGTTTGTTTCATTGAATTATATTCTGTGTTTCATTTAGAGAGAGCCTGTCCCAAGCAGAAAATTATTTCTGGAACTCTGTCCTCTGAACATAAATTTGAAAATTTCACTAGCTTGCAATAACCACGGCTTTCCAAGGTCTTGGCTTCTTTTCAGAGAGAAAATGTGTGAAAGTAAAGATTAGCCTTTGCTTGTTTAAAACAGGATTACTAGCAGCTAAAAGTAATACTGGAATGTGAAATTTCTTTTCGTGTAATATATCTTGGCCTTCTTTTCTCTGCTGAGGGAGCTGCGTCAGTGCTAACCACACCATTCTCTGCTCCTTTCTCCCATCCTTTTGTAGCTAAAACTTAGACAATAATCCAACTTCTGAGTAGAGAGTCACCAATTGCTGGTGTGTCAAGGGTTCCTCAGGAGCTCCTCCATCCCAGCGTCATGAATAGGAAACAGCTATTAGGGATGCCTGGGGGGTGGCCCTCATCTGGGCCACATCTTGCCCCAGCATTTGCATTTCTCTCTGAAAGAGTCTCAGTTGTCTCCACGGCTTTGGCTGAGTTATCAGGGGAAACCTCATAGAGTTGCTTTAAAATGTAAATTTGAAAGAGAGAAAGTGCGGGGTGGGGGGTGGGAGGGAGGGAGAGAGAGAGAGTGTGTGTGTGTGTGTGTGTCGTGTGTCATGTTTAAAGACATGGCTGTGGTAGTTGTCATGCATTCAATACCATTAATGGTTTGCTCAATGGTGTAGGACTCAAGTAAAGCCTATTGAGGAAATCACACCAACTGACTAAAGAGGCAGCTTGCCTTTGGTTGGGATCCCTGCAGGAAGCAGTCAGACAGGACGTCCTGAGGGACGCAGAGCCCCCACCCACAGAGCTTCCTCCTGGTAGGCTTCTCGGGCCCTGCGACAGTCAGTCCACATGGCCCACAGACCCGGAAGCATCAAACCAAGCAAGGTCGGGGATTAGGTAATCAGCAGAATTTTAAAAGGCCCCGGCCTGGAGTTGGACACAGAATGGGGCATCTTCTGTGACCAAAAGGCTCAAGCTTGCACAGGAAGGAACTCATGCAGGACGCTGTGGTCCCTGAGAAAGTCAAGAACTCCTGCCGTGCACGGAGTACCGCATGCAGTTTATATAGAGAGATATACACGTTGAATACAATATAGACAATGAGCAATAAATAAAGTGTGTATCAAGTAATGTATGTAAAATAATATGAAAGCACATTAAATCAGATTTGGAAGCTTTAGTTGAAATAAATTTGAAATAAATGAAATTTTAGGCAATGTTTTCCTTCCCTCCAGCTCTTCCTTTTTTAAATGTTGTTTATTGACATATAATAGTTGCACATATTTGGGGAGTACCTTCCTTCTTTTGTTACATACATTCAATCATTTAGCAGGCAACATTACAAGCCCTGCCCTCCATCAGGTGTTAGCTCCTTGTATGGGTTTGCCCAGGCTGCCAAAACAATGTACCACAAACTACGAGGCTTAAACAACAGGAATTTATTGTATCACAGTTCTCAAGGCCAGAAGCCGAGAGCAAAGCATGTGCAGGGCTCCTTTCTCCAGAGGGCTGTGAGGGAGAACGTCCAGTGCCTCTCTCCCAGCTTCTGGGAACTTGCAGGGTGATCTTGGGTGCTTCTTGGTTGGCAGAAGCATCATCCCGACCCCTGCCTCATCTTCACATGGCATTCTGTCTATGTCTTTTTTGTTTGTTAGTTTGTTTGTTTGAGATGGAATGTCTCACTCTGTTACCCAGGCTGGAATGCAGTGGCACAATCTTGGCTCTCTGCAACCTTTGCGTCCCAGTTCCAGCGATTCAACCTCCCTCCTGCCTCAGCCTCCCGTGTAGCTGGGATTACAGGCATGCACCACCACACCTGGCTAATTTTTGTATTCTTTTTAGTAGAGATGGTGTTTCATCATGTTGGCCAGGCTGGTCTTGAACTCCTGACCTCAAGCAATACACCCATCTTGGCCTCCCAAAGTGCTGGGATTACAGGCATGTGTGCGTGTCTGTCTCCATGTCCACACTTTCCCTTTTAACAAGGACACCAGTCATTGTGGATTGAGGCCCATCCAAATGATATCATTTTAAGTTAATCACCTAAAAATAAAGACCCTATTCCCAAATAAGGTCACGTTCTTAGGAATAGGAAATTAGGATTCCAATATTTCCTTTTTGGAGAGGATGCAATTCAGCCCATAAAGCTCCCCAAGGAAAGAGACTCCTGGTTCTGTCTTCTCTGTGCCCCAGTGCCAATGCTGTTGGAGGCTCTCAGTGACCTCAGGCAGCTCACACAAATGAAGGGAGAAAAACTTTGGGAGCATGTGCCTATTCTTTTGACAAATGTGACTGTGTATTTGCCTCAGAAACACTGAGGAGAGGAAGTAGAGCACAAGGGTTAAGAGCAAGACTCTGAAGCCAGAGTACCTAGACTTGAATTTTGACTCGCTGTGCAACCTTAGTCAGGTTACTAAACCCCTCTGAGCCTCAAGTTCTGGATATAATAGTAGATAACAATAGCACCTACCCCAAGAAAATGTTATCAGAATTAAGCTATTAATATATGTGAAGCACCCGGAACCATTCCTGGTACATAGTAAGGGGTGTAACAATGTTCAAACATGGGGATAAAGACAGCATGAGATTGGCATAAGGGCAGCCCCACAGATCAATGGAACAGAATGGAGTCCGGAAAACAAGAAGTTGCTAAAGTAATTCAATGAGGAAAGGATAGTCTTTTCAACAAATAGTGCCATAAAAAGTAGATATCCACGTGGAAAAATGTGAATGGCAACTCTTACTACACCATACAAAAAATTAACTCAAAATGGATCGTGTATCTAAACATAAAAGCTAAACTCTAAAACTTCTAGAAGCAAAGAATAAAGTTTTGCAACATTGGGATAGGAAAGATACAGAATCACAAACCATTTTTCAAATGGTACGCTGGATTTCATCAAAATTAAAAACTGACTATTTAAAAGGTATTGTTAAGGAGATAAAAAGGTAAGTCACAGACGTGGAGAACATACCTATAAAACACATTTGAGAGGGGACGTGAATTCAGAATACATAAAGAACTCTTAAAAATAATAAGACCAACTACCCACTTGAAAATGAGCAAAATATCTGAACACATGCTTTACCCAAGAAGATATCGAAAACATCAAAAAGGACAGGAAAAGACGCTCAACATTGTTAGTCATCAGGCAAATTAAAACTAAAACCCACAGTGAGATACCATTGTTCACCAAAAGGGTGACAAAAATTTAAATGGTTGATATAATACCATGTGTTGCCAAGGATGTTCCCACCACTGGTGGGAACGTAAAATGGCACAACCCCTTCAGAGAACATTTCAGCAGTTCCTTATGAAGGTTTTACCCATCCAACCCAGTCATTCCACTCATAGGTATTTACCCAAGAGAAATCAACACACATGTCTACGTGGAGACTCATATACCAATCAATACTCATAATGGCTTTATTTCTCAGAGCTAAAAATTAGAAACAGCTATTGGGTCAACAGGTGAATGGAGAAACAAATTTTGGTATACCCATGCAATGGAATACTGATCAGCAATACAAAAAACTGTTGATATGTACAACAAGAGGCCGGGTGCAGTGGCTCACACCTGTAATCCCAGCACTTTGGGAGGCCGAGGCAGGCGGATCACGAGGTCAGGAGATCAAGACCATCCTGGCTAACATGGTGAAACCCCGTCTCTACTAAAAAAAAATACAAAAAATTAGCCAGGCGTGGTGGCGGACACCTGTAGTCCAAGCTACTCGGGAGGCTGAGGCAGGAGAATGGCGTGAACCCGGGAGGCGGAGCTTGCAGTGAGCCGAGATTGTGCCACTACACTCCAGCCTGGGTGATAGAGCGAGACTCTGTCTCAAAAAAAAAAAAAAAAAAAAAAAAAAAAAAAAAATATGTACAACAAGAAGAATGAATCTCGAAAACACTGCAATAAACAATATGAAATGCTAGAAATGATAAATCGAATCCTTGTGCTGGAAAGCAGATCGGAGGTTGCCTGGGGTTGGGGGAAGGGACACAAGATAATTTTGGGAAGTGATGGAAACGTTCAATATCTTAATTGTAGTTGTGGTTACAAGGTATATAAATTTGTTAAAACATACCAGACTGTGCAATTCAAATGGGTACATTATACTGAATGAAAACTACACCTTTATAAAGTTGCTTCTTAAAATCCTAACCAGAACAAAAGTTTCCCATTATTATTTCACCATAGGTCCCAGACCTGTGGGGAAGGGCACTGGGTGCTGGGTGAATGGGGGCTGAGTTGATGGGTGACCCCATGGTTCTGAAGCCCCCAGAGGGGTTTCCTGGGAGCATTAGGATTCTGACACTCATCCCCAGCTGACATCAGTAACCTTCAGTATGCTGTTCGTCTGAGTTAATGTCTTCACTCATGATTTTAATGTCAAGTGGAAATATCATGTTCGCTCTAATCCCTTCTGACAGGGTGCACTTTAACTGGACTTAAAGGAGGGAGGGAGGAAGAACAGAGCCGGGAGACTGATTCTCGGATAGGAGGGTTGTTTTTATCCCTTCTTTCTCTTTGAAAGCTGTTTCCCTGGTATGTTCCTGGACCATCTTTAAAGATCATTTCCAAATCAGGGAGAATGTGTTCAGCTTTTCATCGGTTCAAGTTACTGGTTCAGCAAGAGACTTTAGGGAAACAAAACAAAGAGCCACATGTCCCTCAGCCCACCCCTTCCAAAGCATCTGAACGTCAGCATCATGGTGTAAGAAAATGGTTCTCAACTGACTTTTGTAAGCACACTTTCTGACTCTGAAATTGTGGGTGATGCACTTGAAACTCTTTTTTAAAAACTTTAAAATACTGAAGTCAGTAACCATGTATGTTAATTTCAGTGTAACAGTGGCACACATGCTGATCTTAGTGTAACAATATAACACATATTAATCTCATTATAACAATGTAACATGTGCTGATCTCAGTATGACAATGTAACACATGCTGGTCCCAGTGTAATAATATCTCCCAGCAACTGTGATGCTCTTTCATGGCACATTCTGTTGTCATTTCAGCACCAGGTCACTGGATACTCTAATCCAACTCCCCTAAGAAGCTTAGGAGACAAAGTTCCTGCATATACCAGTTATGAACAGCCTTCATTTTCAGCAACAGCTTAACTTTGGGCTCTGTCCTGTTAGCCACAAGAAAAGCTGTGACATCTAAAGATTGTACCAAAATCATATTTTACACAGTTATGAAAAATTGCCAGTATGAGTATTGGAAATCTTTGGTGATTAGGAAAGAATAAAGACATAATACAGGGGATGGACAGAGATTTGCATCCACACACTTCAACTAAATCTATTTTTTGGTGTTTTTAAGTCAAAAATCTCCATAGAAAATCAGGAAAACTGACAGACAAATAAAATAATAATCACATATTCCCCCAACCAGAGTTAGCCATTATAAACTATTTCTGCATATGTAATTTATATTATATAACTACATGTGTGTTTTAGTATATACAGATTTATGTCCTACTCTTTTCGCCTAAGATTGTACCCTGAGAATTTTCCTATACCATTTTACAATTCTTTAAATTATGTTAATTTCTACATATTTATCATCTAAATATTCCAGTATTTATTTAACTAATTGTTGGTGGATTTCTAGATTATTTCTATTTCCTCAGTAGTATAAATAACACACCAACGAAGGTCCTTGTCCATGAGTCTTTGACCAAACATCTATTTCCTTAGGATCAATGCCTAGAAGGTGAGTGACTGAGTCCAAGGGTGTGGACATTTGCAGCTGCCCCTTGGTTTAAAACAGCATCTATCCCTCTTCCTTCTCTCTGAATAATTAGCCCCAGGTGACTTTTGATAAATACCATAGTCACTCTTGGCCTCTGATCCTGGGCCCAGATCACTGAGCATGCCATGCCGAGATTGACATGTGTTGCACTGAGATTAATGTGTGTTGCATTGTTACACTGAAATTGGTATGAGTTACACAGAGATCAGCGTAATCTCTCTGGGCCCACAATTTCATAATCTCTCTAAGCGCCTGATATTTCTAGGCTCTTTCTCCCATCACCGTTGCAGGAGTCCTACCTGGCAGTGGGACCCAGCTCCCTTGCTCATGTTGCATTGGCCCTGGCACGACAGCCCCATCAGTGTCTCCCCTTTGATGAGACCCGGCTCATGAGGTCCTAGGAGGAAGGGATGCTTTAAATGCAGGCCTCTCTCCCTCTTCCCTCAATCCCTCCCCCGCTCTCTCTTTCTCAGAAGCTGCTGGTCTTTGCTTCTCCCCATGACTCTCGCTGGGCCTGACTTCCCTCCCCACTTCCCACCAAGTGAAGTTACTGTCCCTCAGCGTTCTCGAACCTCACTGTCCTCCTCTGCAAATGAGAATCATTCTGCCTGCCTTACAAAGACAGACCTTCACTCCCTTGGAAATACCTAGTCCACACCTGTCAGATATCCTTCTAGGCTCTGGGGAAGCAAAGATGAAGGCGCCTGGCCTTCAAGTGAAGAAAGAGAATCAGAGAGCCAGGAATGCCGAGGACCAGAAAAGCCATCAGTGCTCTTGTTTGGGTCCAGGAGCTGGACATCCAGATGGGACACTGGGCTGTCACCAAGTGGTGGCATTGTCTATTTCTAGTTTAATGTCAAGAAAATTTAGTGTATCAACAACCAGAAAAGATTTAGTAGATCATCCCAGCTTTGCCACTTACCAGCCACGTGACCCTGGACAAGTTTTCAAAGCCTCTGTGCCTCTGGTTTTCTACCTGTAACATGGAGCAAATAATAGAACATACTCAAGGGTGTCAGGATTAAATAAGCTGCTGGATGCAAAGTGCTTAATACAGTGCTTGGCACATAGTAGGTGCTCAGTAAATGATCATTAGCTGTTAACATCCAGACTAGCTGTTAATATCTATCCATTATCATCAGAAAAGATGAGAAATTAAGGCATGAAAGGGTTAATTAACTTGTTCAAGGCCACACAGCCGGCTACAGGTCCCCCAGGGCACTCCTTAGTTAAAATGAATGATATATTTTCTGCCATTTATTGGCAACCTCTTTTGTTCATGAGTCTATTTCAGGCACTGTGAGTTCTTTCCCTTTATCTCACAGTTACCCTGCAAAGACGGTATTAGCATTCTCATTTTCCAGGTGGGGAAACTGAGACTTGGACGAGCTGTGTAACCTGTCCTGGGTGCAAAGCTGGTGTAACCTGTCCTGACTAGAAATGCCTTTTTGAGACATGTAGTCATCAGCCAGGCACGTTTTCCTCCCAGGCCTCTGCCTTTCTGGGTCAGCACCCTCCGGTCCCTTCAACGTTCGTGCCTAGGGGACCAAAAGGTCCGTGGCCCCAGGCAGCAACACATGGCCAAGGTGCTCAGCTGACCCACAGGGCTATGCCCTTCACACAGGCAGCTGTCACTCACCGCTCAGTGCTGGCCGGCTCTGCCAAGCAGAACAACCGTCCATTGTCTAGATGGCTTTTCACCTGCTTCCCTCTAAGGAGCAGGGTATGAGGAAAGAGGAAGAGGTAGAGGGCGCTGGGGTCCCTGCAGCTGGACTCCATTGTGGAGAAACCCTGAGGCTTTGGGGCAGGATTGCAACTATTCATCTCAGTGCTGTGACCTTCGCGCCGTCACCTGAAGCTGGCAGGCAGGAGGCATGTGTGCTCTGGCTTCATGGCCCTCAGCAGTGTCACTGCTTCCCCTTGCCCAAGATAAATGACTGTCGTGATGAGGACCTGCCAGCCTCAAAACCTTTGCTCCCACTAATCCCTCTGCCTGACAAGCTCTCCACATCTCTGCCTGCTACTGCCTCCTCCAGGAAGCCTCACCTGATTGCCTCATTGAGAAAATCCATGAATTTTTATTCAAATACCCTGGGCTCAATTTCTGGCCCTCTCTCACCTGCTCGCTCTGTGGTGTCTGCTGTTGTCTCACCTCTCTGACCCTCAGTGTTCTCTTTTTGTGAAATGGGGCATGAGAGGAGGATACCTCACATAATATGAGTACCTAATGTGTGTATTGCATGCAGTCTCTTTTTTAACCCTCACTTCCACTGCAGACACTCCTGTCGAAGGATATTTCGATTCTTTTGTCACAGATAAAGGCCCTGGGGCCTTGGGAAGTGAAGTCACATGCCAGAGTTCATACATCTGGAAAGTAGTAAAGCCAGAATATAAACCCAGGTTTTTCTGTCTCTGGCATTCAGCTACGATTACTCTTCCAGTCATTGGCAGTTGAGGAGCTGTTTCTGACCAAGTGGACAGGGGGCGCGGGGGGCACAGGAGCCAGCCAGATGGAGGTCAGTGACAGTCCTAGGCTGAGGGAAGCGGACTTGGAGGACATAGCTTTAGGGACTTCCTCAGGGACTCCCCACCTCACATCCCACAATGAAATTGACTCCCCCAGACACAGGCAGACTGGAAAACGACATGGGCTTCTCTGTCTACTCCCACCCCTGCGCCCGCTGTGGGTGCCTACCCCTACGAAACCCACCACATGGAAACACAGAGGAATCGCCTTCCATGCAGGCTGGCTCTGAAGGGAGAGAAGGCCTGTGCTGACCACATCCATCCAGTTCCTCCTCCCAAACTCCTGATTGGAGGAGTCCACCCCAGCAAGGAAGATTAGGAGGAACGTGCTCGTATTAACACTGTGGGTGCTCAAGAATTGTGACTTTCTCTCCCTCACTTTTTCCTTTCTCATAAAGGGCATTGCTTCAGGGCTGTGGCTGTGAAGAAGGTGACCCAGCTGTCTCAGGATCAAAGCCGGTTTTTAATCGTGATGCCATTGCCAGTTCCCAGTGCCACATTGTGGTTACAAATGGAATAATAGCTCTCTCTCTCTTTTACCCTGGACTAGGGCTTGGTCATTGAGCACCTGGGACGGAGACCCCTCCTCATTGGTGACTTTGGGCTAATGGCACTCTTCTTTGGGACCCTCACCATCATGCTGACCCTGCAGGTGAGATGATGTGCTTGTCACATTTGAGGAAGATAAGCATGGAGCTGGCTTCTGGCTTCATCATTTTGGGGCCTTTGATTTGTGGGTTCATACTTCTACCAGCAGTGCTTGTGATAAAGCTCTCCCTGGAGGCAGCTCATCTCTGGAGCTGCTCAGGGTCTCAGTGAAGAGGGTTTGGTGAGGGTTCCTTGGACTGGGACATGAGAGACCTGACTTCTGGTCCTGTCACTTCCGCTGACGAGTTGTGTGATCTTGGGCAAGACACTTTCCCTCTCTGAGCCTCAGTTCACCCATCTGCGGAATAGAAGAGCTTGCACTAGACAACCCTAAGATGCCGCTTCCAGCTGTCACCGCCCAGCATGAATGCCAGGTGCTGCATATCAGCCACTTCCCCAGTGGTCACAATTTTATAGACAGTGGCTCTGGAGCCAGACAGCCTGTGTGGATCTCGGCTTTTCCTTACTGGTAATGAAACTTCAGCAAGTCAGCTCCTCTCCAGGCCTCATCTCTAAAATGGAACAGTCAGTTGTCCCTTCGTCCAGGGGTGTTGTGGGATGAAATGAGAAAATGCACGGAAAGCACTTGGAACCAGCACTCAGTGGACGTCCATGTAGGTGGAGGGGTGACGAAGGACTTCATCCTTACAACATCGGTATTTTTTTCTTTTATGGAGATAAGGAAACTGAGGGATAAATATAAATAAAAAAGCTTCCCAAGGTTGCACCACCAGAAGGTGGCAAGCTGGGATTAGATCCCCAGATGTTGGGCTTCTGTCCCCTGCATGGCTCAGGGCAGCCTGGATTAATTGAACACTGCCTCAGTGTCTCCAACTCATCTTGGTGCCATGGGAAGCGTGAAGCAAGGTTGCAGCAATTGATCAATCTTTGCATTTTTCAAAAATGCATCTGGAAATTGATAGGTGCACATTTTGATCACCTGTCAAATGTCTTAGTGGCCCAAATGTTTCTAGAAAAAGGCACTGTTAGCATGGTGGTGTCTGATGGGTGCCCTTCGAAGAGGTGGGGCTGGCGAGCACGCTGACTGGCAGGAGGTGGAAGCATTGCCTTCAAGGACAATTTACTAGCAGGTGCAGTTCCTTCCTGACAGCCAGGCCCAAGCTGTCCCGAGCCCGGGCATCTTTACAGTCCTCTGAAGTTCTCAAGAAGCTAGTTGGGTGATGTTCTGGGCCATTGTCTTTCTGAAACTTGTGTCAGAAGTTTAAAAGGAAGGCCTGAAGCCCACGAACCCCATCTAAGCCTCACTTCACAAGGTCTCAGAGCTGTTCCTGGCTTGGCCACCTTTGTCTCCCCCAGTGCCCCACACCCTGCCCCCGGCAGCTCCTCAAGGGGCCTGGCAGTTTCCTCTCCTAGGGCTCTTCTGTGCTTGGCTAGCTTCTCCTTGCTTTCTGGACTCAGGAAGCCTTGGACACTCCTGGACACCTCTTCCTGCAGGAAGCCTCCCCTTGCTTCCAAGTCTGGGTGAGGTGCCCTCTCCTGAGTTCCCATAAGCCCCAAGGGGGAACCCTGTGAGATCACTTATCACGGACCATTGACTTTCACTGTTGATGCATCTCTCTCCCAATAGACAGTGAGTGAGTTGTGTAGGGCCATGCCTGAACCATATCTGCATTGCCACCTCCCATCCCAGTGCATGGCACTCAGGGGCAGCTGAGATCAATCAGTTGAATGAGTGAGTGAGTGAGTGACTTCGTACAGATTCTCACACAGCTTACGAAAGTCCACGAAGCTCCTCTCAACCCTTAGAGCTAATGGATTTGGACACAGAACAAGGGGAAGTAAGGAGTTCCCCATTCCTCTGCCCTCTGTACCCGTCGTCCTCTACTCCAGACTATTTGCAGTTCACCCCTGCACCGTGCCCTCTCAGGCTTCTGTGCCCTTGTGTATGCTGAACCCCCTCCTGGAACCTCTTTCCTTTCCTTTCCCACTGGGCTGACTCTGGCTCAACCTACAGAGGTGAGTGCAGGCTCTTACCTTCCCTTCAAGTCAGGTGGCCTCTCCTGGGGCAGCCCTGGCACCCCCACACACTCAGAACCAGTGACACTGTGTTCTATGCTCAGCCGTCCAGTCTGCTAGAGCAGGAGCAATCCCAAAACATCCTTTTGCAACCAGCACCAAGCCGCCCAACCCCCAGATGAGTGACAGCTTCTCCAGACACATTCCGTGAAATGAATTAACTCATCTCACACCTTGCAAGACGGCAGGGGTACAAATACGGTTCTTTATATAATAATACCAGAACTAAGGTAACTTTTTAAAAACAAAATATAGACGTCTTTAAAATGTATATGAGGAAATATATATATGTGTATATATATACATACATACACACACACTTTAAGTTCTGGGGTACATGTGCAGAACATGCAGGTTTGTTACACAGGTATACATGTGCCATGGTGGTTTGCTACACCCATCAACCCATCATCTACATTAGGTATTTCTCCTAATGCTATCCCTGTCCCAGTCCCTGACCCCCCAACAGGCCCCGGTGTGTGATGTTCCCCTCCCTGTGTCCGTGTATCCTCATTGTTCAACTCCTACTTATGAGCGAGACATGCAGTGTTTGGTTTTCTGTTCTTGTGTCAGTTTGCTGAAAATGATGAACTTTTATAAATGTGATAAAGCTGTGAAAATTGCTCATATTGCCTGCTGCCAACTAAACACTCAATCAATGTGAGTTATTGATTTATTTACCACTTCCTGTATGCCAGGACTATGTCAAACTCATCACAGGCTTCATCTGATTTCATCATGGCTATAAAATAAGCAGATGGAATGACTGAAGGGTTGTCATTGTTCCCATGTTATAGATGCTGAAGCTGGGGCTTGGGGACATCCAGTGACCTGTCCAAGGTCGCACAGATGGGTGGAGGAGGAGCTGGTGTGGGAACTCAGGTCCTCTGGACACACCATCACCTCCTCACCTGACCACTCCCTGTTCTCTCCCAGGACCGTGCCCCCTGGGTCCCCTACCTGAGTATCGTGGACATTCTGGCCATCATCGCCTCTTTCTGCAGTGGGCCAGGTAAGGCGCCCCTCCCTCCTCACTGCCCCGCCCAGGGGCTCATGGCGTCACCAAGCTGGGGAGCTCTCCTCATACAGATGGGGCACCTAGAGCCCAGAGGAAGCAAAGCCTGACTGGGGATGTGTGTCTGCTGCCTTCCTTTTGGCCCGATTGAAATGTAGCCGACTGTCTGCAGTCTACCCCACAGAAAGTGAAAACGGGCTCACCTGAAGATGAGTGGGAGATAATATCCCACCGCACAGCAAGAGCAGTTCACACGCGGGAGGGCTTGGAGCCAGAGGCGACACTGGTTTGTGATGAATCAAAGACAACCAAGTCACACAGTCTGTGCCTAAGCAGTTACGGTCTAGGGTGAAAGATGTGGCAATAATCATGGCCATGTCTAAGACATATTAATCATTGATTTTGTGTTATACTTGGCTAAGAACTTGACCTGTGTAAGCTCACTTAAGGCTGAGGACAGTTCCAAAGAAGACAGAGATGGAAGGTGACTTGCATGAGTGAGTAGGTGGAGTGGCCTGACTGCCAGGCCCAGGCCCCCACCAACAGCTTACATGGTACCTGCGTGAGTGTGCAACTGGAGTATCCCAGTCTCCGTTTACCCAGGACTCATTTCTAGCCCTGCTGTTTCCTAGCCATGGGTCAGTAGGAGAGACTTCTCTTTGTGAGCCTCAGTTTCCCCATCTGTACAATGACAAGGATGCAATGCGACTGAGGATCCTACCATTCCCTGGCTCTGTGTCCATGTCCAGCAGGGACCTCCAGCAGAGGCCAAGGTCAGACTGAGAAGGGGGGCTTCTTGGTCTTTTCGTTTCTTTCTAGTTGGCAAAGCAGCTTGGCTGAGGATGAATTAAAAGCATGTTGATTTTTGTGGTTGCAGCCATTCCTGCTTCAGGTATGAACTCAATGCAGAGGTCAAGAACAATCTTCGGTCTTTGTCTCCTAAATTCGAAGACCCCTAAATCTTAGCACTTGGTGTTGAAATGAAGTCTGTGCTGGCATATGCAGATGTTCACAATTAACTGAGGCAGAACACGACATGGGAATGACTTCAGAGCTGGAGGGAGGTCAGCTGGCAGACGAGGAAACCTTCCAGGGCCTAAGACGAATTAGAATTAAGTCATCCCAAGTTTGGAAAGACCGTAAAGATTTTCTAGTTCAGTCATTTATCAGAAGCTTAAGTCCTAGTCATGGTTTCCCTGCCAGGAATTCCTTCAGCCATGGCTTGATTACATCTATTGACAGGGAACTCACCACCTCACAAAACAGGCAATTCTACGTCCACAGGTCAGATTTGGTCCTGGCCCATTTTGTATGACCCACCAGCCAAGAATGGCTTTTGCATTTTAAAAGGGGGAAAGAAAGAATGCATGCCAGAGACCACATGTGGCCTGACAAGCTTCATATATTTTCTTTCTAACTATTTTAAACATTTGTCAACCCCTGCTATAGTTCCTTAGCTCTGAAATTTGGAACTGGGAGAGTGGGCTAGCTTGTGAGGTAGGGAAGGAGGAATTTCCAGGCAGTGAGAGCAGCCACTGCCAGAGCATAGAAAGAAGTTCATGTCAAAGGAACCTTAAATAAACCACCAGGGCCAGAGCAGTGGTGCTCAAACATTGCTCAGTCACCAGGGCTTTTAAAGCCCTGGTTTTCAGGCTGCACTGAAGGGCAACCAGCCCATAATCTTGGAGGGATAGGGCTCAAGCTTGGCATTTTCTAGCGCTGCATGATTCCAAGGTGCAGCCACGTTCAAGAACCACTGGGCTAGAGCAGTTTTTAAACCCCGGCTGAATATATTACCATCACCTGGTGACTTAGGGAAAAAAAAAAAAAAACAGAGCAAACACGGATATTCAGGCCTCATCCGATGATAGCTGTGTGCCCATCAAGAACCGCTGCCCAGAGTGCAGGGTGAGACACAGAGGAAGAGTCCGGAGATAAGCTAGAGGCAGATCTCAGAGCGTCTTAGATGTTGCACTAGGGATTTGCAGTTTTGTGGAACTCCCTAGAGGTCTGTTGGGGAATCTGTGTGCATGAATGCCACAGGGCAGACCTGCAGCGAGAAGAAACTGGAGGCAGAGACACCCGCCAGGGGCCTGGAGCCGTCAGCCCAGGACAGTTATCCGGGACAATGCCACCCCTGCGAAGGGTCCCATGGGCGTTGCCACTATGATAAGCGCAGGTCATGAGGGCAAGAAAGCTGTGCGTTTCTCGGTGTGATTTAGTGCTTCTCGAGTTTTCTTTTTTCCATAACAGCTGTTTTCCCAAAAGAAACAGTAAATGTCAGCATTGTATCTGAGTGAAAAGTTGACCTTCTTCCCCACCCATTCACACAAATAAGCCAGATTGGACTCATCCACAAATCTGCCTGAAGTTCCTTGCTAACCAAAACCACAAAGCTTAGCCTTCTCTGTTTTTTTTTTTTTTTTCTTTTTTTGTTTCCCCCAAGCCTTTTCGCAATGATCCTGATTCTGTTCCAATTGTTTGCAACTGTGGCTTTCTTTTGACTGTAGAACATGCTGCATTTCCAGGGCTTTAAATGCTGGGCTCCCCATCAGTGTCTATGAGACTTCCTGGAGGGAAGGCGGCCTGTGCCTCCCAATCGCAGATCACCTGTCAGCCCCTGCCCTCCACTTCCCCAGTCCACCTTCAACCCCCTGTGTTGACCCAGCATCTGCGCCTTGCTGACTAGCAATGACTTTAGCCACAAGATTGACCGGGGTTTAGAAGCTTCATTTAAACTCACATTGATAGTGTACAGTTTAAAGCCTCAGGGAACTTACCTGTCTAAGGAAAGCTGCCACTTAGACTGTGAGATCATCTTGCATCTTCCTAAGTGGACAGGGAAGAGCGAGTCCCCAGAGGAGCCACCCCGGGAAAATGTGGCAGGAAGACGCTCAGAGCTGAATGGCGGAGAGACTCACTGGCCTGCTCTCCATGATTAAAGAAGAGGGATGGATCTCCCAGAAGGGGGCCAGGAGGCCGCCTGAGGCAGCTTCTGTGAGGAACAGGTCGATGTAAGAAGACTTGGCAAGGAGTTGAAATTAAGTGAAAGAAAAGAAAGAAAACAAGAGAGGCAGTTTCCTGCTGCATATTTTATTTGTGTGCATAACTCCAAGGCAGTGGCAGGGAAGTCTAACAAATGAGGCAAAAGAAAAGAGCTTCACCTTTTGAGAAAAGATCATTGCCAAAATGTGTCAATTCCAGTTTTAAAAATAATATGATGCCCTGACTCTGTGCCTGGCACCAAGTTAAGTCCTCTGTGGGGAGTTTGTGTTTCAGTGGGGTGGACAGATGCAAACAAGATGGAGCGGTAAGGCCATTGCCATTATCAAGGTGCGAATTAAGGTCCGAGCACCTCAGAGGACGGAGCGGTCCTGGTGGAAATGCCTTTGTCAGTGCATACCTTGCTTGGAAAAAGGACCCCTCTGTTTATCACATTGATTTCAACTGGAAAGACTGCAGGAGCGTACTAGCATTTGAGGGGACCTACGTGGTCGGCTCTGCCTGCCCTGCCTGCCCTCCCTCTCTATCCCACATTCTCCCTGCGCTGCAGCCATCTGGAGCCACAGGCAGCTGCCCCCCGCCCCCCACACACACTTCATGGTCCCAGCCTTTACATGTGCTATTTGCCCACTTGCAACAACCACTCTTATTCATCTATTTGAGGTGTGGCTTCTCATCTTCAAAAAGTCAGCTCATACTGCATCTTGAGGCTTTCTTAGAAACAGACAGACCCTCTGGGCTCCCACAGCCCCCTGGATTAACTCCTAGTGGATCCCCCCACCCCTATTACAATGGCCATTGTTGGTCAGTCCCCCTAACATCAGGGACTGCTTCAAAGACAAGAACCTTGTTTCTATCCCCTGTATCCAAACACACAGCCTGACTATGGGTCAGCAGTCAATAAATGCTTGTATTTTTCATGAATTCTTTCAAAACATACTCATTGAGTTCCTCCTACTGTGGTGTGTGGTGTTTTCTACCACCACAGCTCACACCAAATGTGTGTGTGTGTTCTGACACCAAATACATGTCATTTTTCCACACCACCTCTCCAATTTGTCTCCACCAACAACTGGGTGTCCAACAATTGAACTCAATTCTGACACTGCCTGCCCAGAGCGAGCACAGAGCCTACAAGTTAAAGAGTTCAGTCCCACGGGACTTTCCTCACTTCAGACACCAGCCAAAAATAGAGTCCCAGGGAGCCGGCACTTCTGCCCTGATGACTATAAATTCAGGGATTCCCAAGGCTACCCTCAGGTTTGATGATTTGCTAGCATGACTCCCAGAACTCAGAAAAGTGCCCTACTTAAAATTACTGCTTTATTACAGAGGCTACAACTCAGAAACAGCCAAGTGGAAGAGAGGCATAGAGAAGGTATGGGGGTGTGTCAGGGGGCATAGAGCTTTCATGCCCTCTCTGGATACACCAGCCTCCTAGCACTTCAGTGTGTTTACCAACTGGGAAACTCCCCAACCCTGTCATTTAGAGGTTTTTATGGAGGCTCCATTATGTAGCCATGATTGATTCCATTATTGGCCATTGGTGATTGAACTCAGCCTGCAGCCCCTCTGCCTTCCTTGGAGGCTGGAAGATGGAGTTGAAGGTTCCAGCCCTCCAAACATGGCCACTGCTGCCTTGAAACCATCTAATGGCCCACCTGAGTCACCACATCAGGGCTTCATTATAAATTACAAAAGCCACTCTTGTTATTCCAGAAATCCCAAGGCTTTTAAGAAATCTGGGCCAAAAACTAGGGACAAAAATCAAATATATATATTGCAATTTTGTGTGTGTGTGTGTGTGTATGTGTGTGTGTTTGTGTGTTATGCCACAGTGCCAGCCCTGGGCTGGGAGCTGGAGATAAAAGTATGAACAAGACAGTGTCTCTATCCCCTATCCCCACAGAGGAAGAGGAGAGGGACAGAAACCGGGTGAGAATGACCACTTAGACATTCTATAGGAGGAAGGGGGCTGGCGTTCTCAACTGCATTGGCTGCTGGCCCCGACTGACCCCAGGGCAAAACCCTCCTGCAGACAACGTTGATCATCCCAGCCAGGCTCTTAGGATTGCACACAGCAGGTGTGCCCCAATGGGAGCCTGGTGAGATCCAGAGCGGGTAAAGGCTGTGTCCAGCAGACCCAGGAGAAGAGTCTGGGGCAGGAAGATGGGAGGAGCATCAGATAACATAAAGAGTGAAAGCCACGCACTTGCGCGACATTGTCTCAATGCCAGGCCTGCACCTGCGACGTCTGAAAAGAAGGAACCATGAAGCATCCTGGTCCTGTCCTACAAGTGGAAGGGCTCAGTCCTTTAACTCCTCCGGTGCTGGAGGAGCCCACAAAAGAGACAGACCTGGGAATGAATAATGATTGCTTACTGGATTTACAGGAGGCAGGAGAGGGAAAAAAGTAGGACACAATTTGTGTGTCAAATTCCATTGTTCATACGTGATCCCTTTCAATTCTCTCATGCCTGCAAGGTTGAATCCATGATCCCAAAAGTGGCAAGGTGGAGTCCAGACTCAAGCCTAGCTAGGTCTGCCTCTGAATCTCATGCCAGGGGGGCCGGCACTACCCCAAGTGGGGAGGGCTCTGTGCACCAGCCTGCACTGCCCCGAGAGGGAGCTCAGCCAGCAGACAGCAAGGTCTCCCTGCCTGGCATGGGGTGCTTAGGCAGCTACAGGCACATTCTTACTTGTTGAATGAATAAACAAGTGAATGAAGAAATACTAAATGAAAGAAAAAACCCTATCCATGGCCTTGGCCTCGCCCCAATTACCTTAAGTATCCCAGACCTTTAGGGGGAGTCAAATCAGATGACTCCTTTCCCCCTCAGAGGTTAGGGAATTGTGTGCAAAGCAGAATGACAAATGACGTTCTAACCCTCCTGACCAAGCAGAAAGTGTTGGATAGAAGAAATAAACATATACACATTAAAATAACTACAGCTATAAGTTAAGAGACATAACGACACTAAACTGGTATATAGTCATAATTTTTGAAAAATTGTTTAGTGAAAATCAGATGGAAAGTCTCACAAATCTAGACTTAAAACTAAATAGTAGCCGTTGCTCAGGACACATCAATGTCTCTAAAATGAATGTATTCAGAAGGTGAGAACTAACCCCAGCCTTGGTGCTAGTCCCTGTCCAGAAACAAAGACCCAGACGCCACGCCAGTACCGCACAGGCTTTCAGGGAAAGGACTTAAAAGATGAACTATCTGAAACTACCCTGTGAACTCCAAACCATTATAGAAATGTGGAATTCCATCCAGCTCCAGCAGGCATCAGGGAATCAGGAGCTACGGTCAGGAGGGTTTGGTTTGTTTGTTTGCAGGTTTGTTTGTTTGTTTGTTTGTTTTAGAGACAGGGTCTCACTCTGTCACCCAGGCTGAAGTACAATGGTGTGATCATGACTTACTGCAGCCTCCACCCCCTGGACTCAGGCTATCCTCCCACCTCAGCCTCCTGAGCAACTGGGACAAGTGCATGCCAGCATACCTGGCTAACTTTTTAATTTTTTTGTGGAGATAGAGTCTTGCTATGTTTCTCAAGCTGGTCTGGAACTCCTGGGCTCAAGTTATCCTCCCACCTTGGCCTCCCAAAGTGCTGAGATTACAGGCATGGACTGCCAGGATTTTAAAAGCAGTGCGTGAATGGACTATTTATAGTCCTGTGGGCAGGGATAGGGAACCAGAGAGAGACGGAGGCCTTCCGGGATGAACAACAGTGGGAAGCTGCCACCACTTCAGGGGTAAACTAATTTTCGTTAAATTTCTCCATAACAAAAGGATAGAAACACTAAGAAGTAAGATTTCATCAGGTAGGGCTAAGCTTTTGCAGCTCTGCAAACCGTTGTGATATTTAAGATTTCTTGCCACCTCCCAAGAACCAGTTCTCACCCCTGTCGACAATGCATGGCAGAGATTCATTTCCGCTTTTATCTAAAACTGTTTTGAGATTCTGAGAACCAAACAGGCAAATTCAACAATGTGATGTGCTCCTGCCTGTGGCTTTGTTGGGCGCCCCATGTCAGACCCCACACTCTGATGTCCTTTTACAGGGCAATGCCCAGTGCCAATGGAGGTTAAGTCAGTAACATTGTAATTAGTCCTTCAGCCCTGGGAGCACAAAGAGGAATAAGAAGGGTCCCAGCCAGGGGCTTGGAGTTCAGTTTCCAAGTAAAGAAGAGGAAGAGGTAGTCATTGGCTCTGTCACTGGGGTAAAAGGGGAGGTGGATAGAGGAAGAAGAGACTCAGAGAGGTTAAGAGCTTTACCTGGATCACACAGCAGTGAACCAGAATTCCACTTCCTATCAGTTTGACTGCAGAGCCTGAGTCCTTAAGGTCTACAATAGGCAACTAAGCTAAAGGCGGGTCCCGGGCACTAAGGGAGCACAGAGGACATGTGTGTCTGGGTGAATGGACATCACGTTACCTAGAGGAGGTACAACTTAGACTGATTTCTAAATATTGAGTCAGAGCAAGCACAGCCACCAGGTATGGGTTCTCAGGGTGTACACTACACAAAAAGGCATTTCTAAAGACACAGCATCCCATCTTAGGCAGACACTAAACTATGGCCATTTCTAAAGACACAGCATCCCATCTTAGGCAGACACTAACCTATGAGAACATGGGTGCCAATGTGGGGATGTGAGGTCTCCCAGCCAGGTTCTGACACAACAGGGCTGCACCATCTCCTACATCAACCCACAAGCAAAACAGTCATGCACACAGCTGGGAATACACAACATCCGCACATACTGATTCACACACATGCACACACACACGTGCACTCCGTTCTCCAGATAGCCTCTGAGCTTCCTCTCTAGCCCACTCTCAGAGACCTGATTCTCATCCTCTGCACGGTTCCAAAACTGGCATGGGTGCTCCACTTTGTTGGAAGGGCACAGAGCCTAGGTATACACTGGCTCATGGGTGGGGAAAGCAGACAGCTGTGGGGGCACACATGTGCATCCGCAGGGCTGCTGCCATCAGAGAGGGCATCTGAAGAACTTCCCTGGCAAGGC
The DNA here is from genome assembly GCF_049350105.2 of Macaca mulatta. Taxonomy (NCBI): domain Eukaryota; kingdom Metazoa; phylum Chordata; class Mammalia; order Primates; family Cercopithecidae; genus Macaca; species Macaca mulatta. Next base: position 8,982,283 of record NC_133410.1, on the reverse strand, counting down.
TGGACCAGGCCACAGGATATAAACACTAAGAAGTAATCATTCTGATTACAACACTAATCATTCTGTTTATTCAGTAATGCACTAACTTGTAAAATATTTTCTTTGAGAAAGCGGCACTTTTTTTTAAACAGCAAAAGTGCCATTTGGGCTAGAAGTGGCCCTGGAGGTGGCCAGTTAAAGGGAAAAGGAGGAACATCTGAGTAGAGGGCAGACATCAGAGAGGGGATGTGCTAATGGAAGCCTAGGACACATGTATAACTGGAGAGATACTCTGGAGTAAAGGGACCTCAGGGGACATCAGGATGCAGGGGAAGCGGTGGCCAGATTGTCGTGGGCCTCACAGGCTGAAATCATTAGACTTTGTCCTTGTGGGAGTGGGCTGCCACCAAAGAGTTTTGAGCTGGGACATGGCATTATCAGACGGGTGTTTTAAAAGTCTGCAGAGGAGGGAATAAACCAGAGGTAAAATGTGGAATATGGGAGGGGCTTGGGAAGAGTGAATTCAGGAAGATCATTAAGGAATTTCTGTCAGTTAGTTTTCACTGTGTAAACAATAGCCCCCAAGCCTCATGGGTTAAACACCAGTTATTGCTCCCAAGACTGAGTCAATGTGGCAGTTTTGCTCTTCTGGCCCAGGCTTTGTTGATTTCTGCTGGATTATTTCCTCCTATCTACATCCAGCTGGCAGGTCATCTGGGCACCAGCTAGTCCAAGGTGGCCTCATTAATCGGTCTGGCACTGAAAAGGGTGACTTGACCACATGTCCATCACTATCCCACAGACGAGACCAGGTTTGTTTATATGATGGTAGCAAGGTTGCAAGAGAAGAAGGGGAAGTGTGCAAAACTGCCGGAGGCCTAGGCTTGGAACTCCACACTATTTCTGCTACATTCTCTCAGCCAAAGCGAGTCACAAAGCCAGCCCAGAATCAAGGGATGGAGAAAGACTTTACCTCCCAGGGGAGCGGCTGCAAAAAACCAGCTATTCTACAATTGCCCAGAGGCAGTCACTGTAGAATAGGCAAGAGATGACAATTAGGGCTTTCCTTCACTTACCCCACTCCACAAATAATCACTGAGTGCCTACTAGAAAGTGGGCCTCCTTCTAGGCCTGGAGATGCAATGGTAGAGCAAACAGACAAACACGTACACACACGCACGCACAGAGTCTCTGCCCTTGGGGATCTGACCTTCAATAACAGTGGTGGGTCAGGGGCCCCACTGGGAATATATGGTACAGTCAAACTGGGATATTCTGAGGAATGTTCAAAAAGGACACAAATTGCTGCGGTGCAGGAGGGCTATAGGGGAATGCCGAAGACCTTGACCGTTCTGGCAGTCTCAACGTATTATGGTCATTTCCAGAGTTCCACCCCTCCAGCCATTAGCTGTGAAGAAAACAAAGCAACTTAACGAAAGTTAATTCATCAAAAGTCAATGCACTGAGTGGTCACATTGCTGAAAGTCAAATCATAGAGAAACACAATTTGCTGGGTTTACCTTATCTCTTTTAACTATTTATGAAGAATGTATATTTTTGTGCATAGAATAGAATGATTCTAACAACTTTGATCCGTTTCTAAGTTCTTCATCATGTCTGCATAGTGAATTCTGTAGAATGCTTTTTGTTGTTGTTGTTCCCTCTGCTTCAGTTCCCTGTTGTTGTAGCTGGAGGTTAGTAAACAGAGAGAAGCCTCAGTCAAGTGGCATAGAATATACTTTTATCCACAATAAGAATATATATATATATATATATATATATATATATATATATATCTTTCCCTTTCCAAATTCATTTTGTTCCAGAAATTTATACATACAACAGAAAATAGGATTTGGATAGCAAGCAATATATCAACACATTTATCTAATTTATTCATTCCTCTGTTTGGAAAACAAGAGTCTGGATAGCAAAGGTTCAGATAGTGAGAGGGATACCTGCACATTCACTGATCGGGTTTCTTTTGTTAACATATTTTTATTCAAAAATGCATTTACCAGTCTTTGCTCTTTGATGAATTAACCTTGAGCTGACAGTGTGACTTTCATTTGTGGCATTTCTGAGTCCTCATTCCTGGACAGGACACAGAGGTACCACACCCCACTGCAGCCTGCCCCAACTCACAGAGAGGTTGTAGAGCTGCTGCCATCAGGGAGGGCATCTGGAGAACTTCCCTGGCAAGGCTGGACCAGGTCACAGGGTGTGATCATTCTGTTTATTCAGTAATGCACTAACTTGTACAATATTTTATTTGAGAAAGGGGCATTTTTTTTTTAATAGCAAAAGTGCCATTTGGGCTAGAAGTGGCCTTGGAGGTGGCCAGCTAAAGGGAAAAGGAGGAATGTCTGAGTAGAGGGCAGAGATGGTCTGAGATGCTCTTGGAATCTTGCTGTGACCTTTTCCAAAATCTACAGTAACTTGGGCAAGTCCCTGTCCCTCTCTGGCCTCAGTTTCCCCATCAGTGAAATGAGGGGTTGAACCAGATTAAGGGCTAACTACATGGCTGCACTTCAGAACCCCCTTCCCTAGGTGAACATCCCCCACCCGGGGGCCTGGATGAGGAGGGACCTCATCCAGGTTCTGCTGAGGAGGCCCAGGGACAGCATTTCCACATATTTCCTGAATGATTCCCCAGCAACCAAAGGCTCCAGAATTGGTGGCCAGATCTACCAACCCTGTGGCTGTGCAATCCACCTCATTCAATCCTCATGGCAGCCCAGGAGACAGACCATCTCATTCCCACTTCGCACATGAAGGGCTGAGTCTCTGAGAGATCATAACTCATAGGTTTTACAGGGCAGGTGCCCCCGAAGTCAGAGGGGAGGCAGTGTTTGTGCTCTTAGCTACTGTAGTGGACTGAGTAGTGTCCCCCAAAGATTCATGTTCTCTCAGAACTTCAGAATGTGACCTTGGTTGGAAATAAGGTCTTTGCAGATGTACTCAGTTAAGGATCGCAAAGTGAAACCATCAGGATTTAGGGTGGGCCCTAAATTCAGTGACTGGTGTCTGTATAAGACAAGGAGAGGACACAGGGAGGAGAAGGGCATGTGAAGGTGGAGGCAGAGATTGGAGTGAGTGGTGCATCTAGAATCGAAGGAACACCAAGGATTGCCGGCAGCAGCAGCCAGGAGAGAGGCGTGGATGGTTTCTTCCTCAGAGTCTGCAGAGGGAACCTACTCTGCCTACACCTGGATTCTAGACTTCTGCCTCCAGAACAATGACAGAATAAATTTCTGTTCTCTTAAGTCCCCAAGTTTGTGGTGATTTGTGACAGCAGCCCTAGAAAATGAATATAGCCACTAAGTTGGCAGGAAAGTATTTCCTAACCCCCCACGCAGCTGTGGATGTACCAGGGCTTTGGAAGTTAGCGATCTCCACCATTCGACGCTTCATGTCAAACAATGGTGGGTGGGCAAGCTGCCTGCCAAGGTTATGGTGCACTTTCTGCTTTTTCAAGAACACCAGGGAACTTTTAAAATTAATAATATTATCTGCTGGGCGTGGTGGCTCAAGCCTGTAATCCCAGCACTTTGGGAGGCCGAGGCAGGTGGATCACGAGGTCAGGAGATCGAGACCATCCTGGCTAACACGGTGAAACCCCGTCTCTACTAAGAAAATACAAAAAACTAGCCGGGCGTGGTGATGAACACCTGTAGTCCCAGCTACTCGGGAGGCTGAGGCAGGAGAATGGTGTAAATCTGGGAGGCGGAGCTTGCAGTGAGCTGAGATCCGGCCACTGCACTCCAGCCTGGGCTACAGAGCAAGACTCTGTCTCACAAAAAAAAAAAAAATAATAATAATATTATCTTTCTAGCCAGGCACAGTGGCTTGCACCTGTAATCCTAATACTTTGGGAGGCCAAGACAGGAAGATCTCCTGAGTCCAGGACTTGAAGGTTGCAATGAGCTAAGATTACACCAATGTACTGCAACCTGGGTGACACAGCAAGACCCCACACACCTCCAAAAAATCTTCCTAAGTTAAGCATTTGGTCAGTGCTAGATACTTGGCCACACTCACCCTAATCCTTACAAAGTCTCCGCAAGGAGACCCTCCTCTCCCCATGAGGACACCACAGCTCCAGGGAGCCCTGCCTGGGCCACATCTCATGGCACATAGTGTAGGTGGCCCAGCCAGGATTTGAACGCATGTCTGCCCAACTCCGAAGTCTCCTTTTTCCAGTCGGTCTCCCTTGCATTTTCACATGTTCCGTTTTACTACTTATCACTTTCCCGCAGCCTATGGCAGAGTTAATTAGTGAGCTTATCACCTGAAACTTGAATGCGAAAACGTGGCAGTGTTCCTTACGACTTTTTGCCAAAACCCTCCAGAAAATCTCTCCCCTCAGAAGCAGTCCAAGCAAATGCTGTTCTGAGAAAGATTTTGAGTCCTTCAGAGTTTTGGTGCATACGCTGGGGTTTTCAACAGAAATGTAGAAAACCTCAAAAATTGGCTCTGGGGGCCCTGAAATCAGTGACACCTGCCAGGCTCGTAGGTCTTTCTCGTAGTTTCTGTCAGCAGCTGTCTTCCTCTTCACTGTCACTTGGGCAATCCCTGGGAATCCAGCAGAGGAATTTGTCACTTAATTATTCCTTGCAGCTGCTAAGATGGTGAGAACAGTCCTCTGTTGGGCTGTGTCCATTTCCTGTGGCTGCTGTGACAAAGTTCCACAAATGACAGCAATGTGCTCTCCACAGTTCTGAGGCCAGAGGGCAGAGATAGGGGCTTCAGTAGGGATGCAGTGCCCCTCCAGAGGCTCTGAGGGGAGTCCCTTCCATGCACCTCTCCTGGCCTCTGGCAGCTGCCAGTGCTCCTTGGCTTGTGGCTGCATCACTCCAGTCTCTGCCTCCACCATCACAGGCCTTCCCCTATGTGTGCATCCCAAAACTCCCTCTTCCATGCTCTTACAAGGACATATGTTGATTGCATTTAGGACCCACGCTCCTCCTCTCAACATCCGTAACCTAATCATATTTTTGCTGTTTGAGTGATATTTGCACACTCCAGGATGAGGACATGGATGTACATTTGTGGGGCCGCCACTCAGCCCACTGCACTGGACTAGAGATAAGCATCTGTTTTCTCATATGCTTTGGTAAACACTTTGGCCTCCTCTACCAAAAACAGTTCATTCAAGTTAGATCCTAGTTTACTGGACACCTTCTTACTGTCTGCCAGTCACTGTGCTAGGTCTAAGGTACAGAGATGAGCAGGGGACAGCCACCAGACCCTTGGGAGAAAGACTGGTGTCAAATCAAATAAGAGTGATAACTGATGTATTGCAAGCCATCCCATCTGCCTGGTGTGTCAGATAAGAGTCCCAGAGCAAGAAATGGTTGGCTGTGGTCTAGCAAGGTGAGCAGGGAGGAGTTCCCTGGGCAAATGTGAGGAGGGGGCATTGTCAGAGGAAGGAGGAGCCTAGGAGCCCAGGGCCAGAGGCAGGAGGCTGACCATGTGCCTGGAAATGGGAACCAGCAGTCGGTGAAAGTGCAAAGGTAGGCAGAAGTTAGAACACAGAAGGCCTTAATGTGTAGACCTGCTTTGAAGCCAGTGGGAAGCTACTGTTGGGTTTTAAGCAGGAGGCATGGACTGACCAGGTTTGCATGTGAGAGTTGATTCTAGAAGCTGGGCGGAGACAGAGGTTGATGCTGAGGTCTGAGGCTGGGGCCACTCCCCAGTTCCATCCATCTCTCAGCCTCAGTTTTCTCTGTGGAAAAGTCCAGATCCCAGCTTACACTGTTTCTCTCTTACGGATTAGTGTGAGAGTCAAATGAGATCATTATTGCCAATAAGCTCTGTGAATACACAGAATTTAGTTGACCATTTTCATTGACTTCGCTTTTGGGTTAAATAAACACTAAAATAAAAACCATCAGGAAGCCTGGCTGAGCAGGAATAACCTCTTTGATGAAGGAAAACATTCCCCTTTATATGTCAGCAACTTTGACCCCAGAGGGAATCAGAACTCATGCCTTTGGGGGGTGTTCCTGCAGACACAGAGCTGTTCTCCCCCTGGGAACCTCACCACTGCTCAAAATGTGATGCAAACATGAGCTGACTTAGTTATCTCAATGTTCAAACTTGAAAAAAAAATAAACATTCTGTTCCAAAATCTTCAGCGTTAGTCACAAAATTACTGAGGGGAGAAGTTCTGCTCTGGGCTTATGAAGCGCTCAGTTAATCCCACAGATATGGGGGTTCCTGGGGTGACAGGGGGGAGAGCTTTGAGCTGGCTGTCAGCTCCACAGACAATTGACTTCTCATATCCCCTACATATGAGCTCCTCAACAGGTGACGACTGGGGTACAGAGGACTCTAGGGACTTCCTTGTTTAGTTCATGCCATTTTATGAAGGTGCAGGTGCCCAATCGAAATAAATGGGTGGATAGCATTTCCCCATCAGGGTAGTAAACAATTCTGGGGAAGAAGCCCTGGGTAGCTGGATGCTTTGAAGTCAAGAGCTTTCCAGCCAGGCAGGAGTTGATGATTATCAGGTCACCTGGCTTCTAATTACATGATGGGCCACGTGCCCAAGGGAGTTTAAGGGAACAACTGCCTGCCCTGCCACAGTGGACTAGCAAAGGCACCAGGCTGCACTGCCAGGCAGCTCTGAGGTCAGAACACTCTTGAGCCGCTGCTCCGGGCATGGCCCCATCAGAGATGAGTGGTACTCTGGTTAGGGAAACAGACAGAACTTGACTAATGCCCACCAGAAGAGACCACTTTCTCCAGCAGGAACATAGCAGAGGGCCTGGAGGACAACAGAGGAGCGCATGGAACGATCCCAGGTCAGGCGAAAATCCACCACTTGGGGTTCTTTCAGCTCCAAGACTGACAGAGGGGAAAGACATGCCTGTGGAGAAGTCAGCATGAGCAGAATCGCTGAGGTGTGACTGCACAAGGCACGTTCTCAGAGGCCCGTAATTGAGTGTGTCTGGGCAGTGCATTCCAGGGCCTCGGGTGGGGGGGCACGCATGTGAGTGGCATGCATGAATTCTCTCCACCAGTTCACAGAACGGGATCAGCATGCAGAGGCTTCATGTTTAGTCCCCTGCATAGGGGGACAGTCCATTAAATCTCAGGAATATTATTTCAACCCCTGCATCCTTTTAAGCAGTTGATCATTAGCCCATTTCTCTCCCAGGCAGTCAGACCTCTGTCCACGGTGTCCCCAGCTCTGAGCGGGTAGCGTGAGTCCTTCTCACCAGGCTTGGGTTGAGTGAGGCTCCCCTGCACTCCCCATGATGGGGCGAGGGAAAGGGACTTATGCTCAGCAATAGGTGCCCCTCTATCTCTGTAGAAATCTTCCCTGCTTCCCCACTTTCTCTTCCATTCCTAATTAGGAATGTCATAATGATAATCATCATTATCTTCTTCATCATCATCATCATTATCACCAATACTATTTATTGAGTACTTATTATGGGCCAAGCATGGAATTAAGTACTTTACGCATTATCTCCTTTAACAAGAAGCTCAAGAGTTAGTTGAGAAAGAAAGGGAGGCATTCCACTCCGGTCGCCTCAGCTGACGTGAGAAAGCCATGTGGCTGCAGAGAGTGCGGGCTGGGTTGGGAGATGGAACCAGGCCTTGAAGGAAACACTGCTTCCACTTTCTTTGTTCTTTAGCAGCTTTAATTACCAAGCTCTTGTGGAAGCTGAGGGAATTGGCATTAACTCTGTTTTAATTTGTACTTTTGCAAATGAGATGTAGTTACATGACAATGATTCACTTCTGTGAGGTGTCAAAAATAAAGCGCTAGGATGGAAAAGGGCCCATTGCATTCACGCACGGCCCATTGTTTTTCTGTTAAACGGAGGAAAGCAAGATTCACGCTGGCAAAAAGTTCTTGAAGGACTACTCTTCGTCTCCCCATATTGGGAACAGTGTGACCAGCATTCAGGAGATTCTAGGCTCCAAAAGTGGATGCGTAAAGAACAAAAGATGATTCTCCCGGAGAGCCAACATGAATTGGGGAGGACTGTGAGCTGTGAGTCCACCCACCGTGCGTCGAATCCTCCATGCAACCAGTAGAGTGGTGCTGGCCTGTTCCCACCCTCGTGCATCAGTTTACCCACATGTAAAATGGGCGCTAGGTGCTGAGAGGAGACAACATACATGAAGCGAGTCAGATGCAGCCCACACGTGTGGATGTGGAGTACGTCCAAGGTGCTGGCTGCCACTGCCTTCCTCATGGCTCCTGCCTTAGGAGCACTCAAGGCAGCATTGTCCCTGTATCCATGGATGTGCCATTTTGCCTGGGATCCCAGGTCTCAGCCCCATCTTCCTTCCCCAGTTCTCAGGTTGTCGCTGACCTGAACATGAAGACTGAGTCGTTCTAGAAACAACAAGGAGGCATGTGTGACTGGAATGGCATCAGCAGGGTCAGAGTGAAGGAAAACCAAGTCAGAGAGCAGGAAGGAAGCAAACTCCATGGCCACAGAGCCTGGTCAGTTCAGCAGCTGGATCCCAAGTGCAATGGGAAACTCTTGGCGGGTGTGCATCAGAGGACAGACGTCATCTCAGTTCTATTTCAAATGATCACATGGGCTGTTGTGTGGATTAACATATTGGAGGACGTGTGCCCAAGGTGTTCTCAACAGAGGGGAGCTGCCCTGAGGCAGATATTTCAATAATAATAATAATAATAATGGTAAAATAATGATAATACAATAGTAATTAGCATCCATGTTCATATCCATCGTTCTGTTGGATCAGTGCACCAATTTTACAGATGAGAAAGCTGGGGAATAAGTAACGGGCCCTGCATATTGCAGTTAGTATCAAAGCAAGGACTGGGGCCCTTTCCCCCATGCCACAAGTCCTTCCTTGCCATCCTGAATGGCTTGAGGGATGAAACCACTACCTGGAGGCAGAGGGGTCCTGGGTGAAGTGCTCGGCTATGCTTCACTTCTCTGTTTCACGTCCTTGCATCTGGGGGCCATATGCTTTGAAATGCTCTGTTTGCCAAAATGGCAAATCATGGGCCCCAGGGCCAGATTCCTGCAAACCAGTGTTACTGCAGGGACCTTGGGCTGTCTCATCAATCCAATTGTGGCAAATCTTCAAAGACTGTCAAACAAAACCAGCTCCTGCCCATTCCCTTCCTTTATGTCCTGGAAAGAGTAGGAAACTCAGCCCTGCCATGTGGCCTCGAGGGAAAGGCATGAGCTTGAGTCAGACACAGGCTACACCTCCAGCCATGTGTGATGTCTTTGGAAGTCACCTAGCCTCCCTAAGCCTCCACCTTGAGAGCTATTGTGCAATAAGAACTATTTAAAGACTGCTAAGCGATGTGTATGGTGCCTGGTACACAGAAGGCACTTAGTGAGTTTGAATTTCCTTCCTCACCTCCTTGCTTTTATTAAGGCAGATTTAAAGTATTCTGTAACAATATAAATTATAAATTCAGAGTTCTGGAAAGAAATGATAAATGGTCTCATACAAATTTGTTTTCTTCACAAACCCACCAAAATGATGAGCACGTTATAATTTAATGATACCGTTATGTGACTTACTAGAGAAAATTCTATGACAGGGTCTGTCTACATAAAGAGCAATACATCAACTCGACTTCTTGGAGGCATTCCTGGATGTGGGGTTAGTCAGAAGTTACATGGTGGATTTGCATTTAAAATAAAGTCACTCTTGTTCCCACATAGCCTCTGATGGAAATTCTCACCCCGCTGTGAAGTCTCATTCGTCAGGTCCAGCGAGCAGAAGACTGGTCAGTGGACATTCATTCTCTCACCCCTTAGGTGCTTCCCTTTACATGCCCAACTTCTTTTTTTTTTTTTTTTTGAGACAGAGTCTCGCTTAGTCGCCCAGGCTGGAGTGCAGTGGCGCGATCTCGGCTCACTGCAAGCTCCGCCTCCCGGGTTCACGCCATTCTCCTGCCTCAGCCTCCCGAGTAGCTGGGACTACAGGCGCCCGCCGCCTCGCCCGGCTAATTTTTTGCATTTTTAGTAGAGACGGGGTTTCACAGTGTTAGCCAGGATGGTCTCGATCTCCTGACCTTGTGATCCGCCCGCCTCGGCCTCCCAAAGTGCTGGGATTACAGGCGCGAGCCACCACGCCCGGCTTACATGCCCAACTTCTTTATTGAAACAAAATATGGATTAAAATATAAAACCAAGCTTGTCAGAATTATGCCTTAAGAGGACCTATGGGGAGGTTGTCTTAAAGAGGAAACTAATGCATGTGCTTTAATGCAGGATTTTCTGAACTACATGCTGATCATTCACAGTCATTTTTCCCCTTTTATATATTCTCAGTTCTACCCCAAATTGATTCATTCAGCAAAAGATTTTTGCTAGGCACTGTGGCTCCGATACATTGGTTGGCTGAAGCAGAAGGATTTCTTGAGCTCATGAGTTCAAGACCAGCCTAGGCAACATAGCAAGACCTCATCTCTACAAAAAATTTAAAAATTAGCCAGGCATGGTGGTGCATGCCTGTAGTCCCATCTACTTGGGAGGCTGAGATGGGAGGATGATTTGAGCCCAGGAGGTTGAGGCTACAGTGAGCCATGTTCATGCCACTGCACTCCAGCCTGGGTGACAGAGTAAGGCCCTGTCTCAAAACAAAAAAAAATTTTGAACACATACTATGTACCAGGTACTGTACTCTGTACTGATGACACAGAAATAGAGTCAGAGACATTTCTCGGTCCCCGTCAGGCCCATAATCCAATTAAGAAGACATATACACTGATAACAGTAGGCCTCCCTGGGCGGGGCACATTCATTGTGCTTTATTGTCCAGTGCAATAGAGAGGAAGGAGCTGGAAAAACAAGGTTGATAAGCAAGAGCATTTGTTAAAAGTATTAATCAAGCACTTCTTGTGTTGATCCAGGCACAGGAGATACCCAGCGAATGACACAGGCCACTACAAGTGTATATTTATAGAACCATTACTGGTAAGCTAATAAATATTGAGGATTAGTGACCAGTGCTAAGAAGGAGTAAACAGGGTAAGGGGCTAGGGCAATGGGAGGAGAGGACTGCTTTTGTGATGTGTACAGGAAGGGCCCCCATGAGAAGCCAGCGCCACAGGCAGGACTTGGGTCTGAGAAGGAAGCCGCCCTGTGAGGATGCAGGGGAAGAATGTGCAAAGGTCCCGAGGCAGGCACTCGCTTGGAAGGTTCAGGAAAGGCTGCAGTGTTGGTAGCATAGGGGATAAAAAATATTTTTTCTTCAACCATCGTAGGTCCTTAGTTGAAACAGACCCCTGTAACAAAAGACAGATTAACACAAGAAAAAAATACAGAAGCTTATTAACATGTATATTTCACATATACATGGGAGACACCCAGGGAATGAGTAGTGCTCAAAGAAGTGGCTTTAAATTCCTGCTTCGAGAAAAAATAATAAATGTTGAAAGAAGCAACAAGATAAAACAAAAGGACATTGAGTCTCTAGTGATGGCAACTTGGGGGAAAACAGGTAAGTAGCAGATCGAGGTGGGTTAGGGAAACTGGTTCATGTAGTTTCCTCTGGTGTAAGCTCCAGACCTATGAGGTCCAAAGTTGTCATCAGTGGTGGTACCCTTTGTTCTCCCTGGCAGAAGAGGGTGGGGGCAGAATATCTCTTGTCTTTGTAAATCTGTGTCCTGCTTTTAGGCAAATAGAGGGAAGGGCAGAGAGCTTTCCTGCATCTACTTCTTTTTAAATGCCTTTAGCTCAACAGTCCTTTGTGTTTTGAGGTGGAATATTCTGATGTTCCATGTTAGTAAAGGAAAGAGATGAAATTAGAGATGAAGTTGGAAGGATAGTAGGGGCCGGAGGATAGAAGATCTTATAACTCCATGGTAAGGAATTAGGAATTTTACTTTCAACACCATGGGAAGCCATTGGAGATTTGAAGCAGAGGAAGGATTTGATCAAAATGTGAAAGATGTGTCTGTGCTTTAATCATTAAGTCAACAAGTAGTTTTTAAGCACCTACGACATGCCTGGTTCCATACTAGACCCAGAGGATGCAAAGATGAGTAAGACTCTCCTGATGAGGACACAGCCAGATTCATTCATTCATTCACTCGTTCACTTACCCATATTTATTGAGCCCAGAGGCCCCATATGCCAAGAGGAGCCCCTATACGGCAGATAATGTTGTAGAAACTGGAGCAGTGCATGGAACAAAGCAAACAAACAAAAATCCCTGCCCTCAAGGAATGGACATTCTGTTGAGGGAGGCTTATTGTAAACACATGAAAATATAATGTAATTATATGGTTTGGATTTGTGTCCCCACCAAATCTCATGTTGAATTGTAATCCCCAGTATTGGAGGTGGGGCATGGTGGGAGGTGATTGGATTATGGGGATGGATTTCTTGTGAATAGTTTAGCACCATCCCCTGCGTACTGTCCTTGTGATAGTGAGTTCTCATGAGATCCCATCATTTAAAAGTGTGTGGCACCTCCCCACCCTCTCTTTTGTTCCTGCTCCCACCCTGTGAGACACCTCACTTCTCCTTTGCCTTCCACCATGATTGGAAGATTCCTGAGGCCTCCCAGAAGCTGAGTAGATGCCAGCATCATGCTTCCTGTACAGCCTGTTGGAACCATGAGCCAATTAAACCTCTTTTTCTATATAAATTACCCAGTCTCAGGTATTTCTTTATAGCAATGGGAGAACAGACTAATACATGTAGCAATAAGTGCACTGAAGGGAAGTCATGCAAAATGAGGAGGAGAATGATGGAGAAGATGCTATCTTAGGGTAGCCAGGGAAGGCCTCTCCACAGAGTTGATCATGGAGCAGAGATGGGGAGACAAGAAGGAGACAGCCACGCGCACATCTGCGCATGAGCAATCCAGACGGAGGAGCAGCTGGTGCAAAGGCCCCATGTGTCATTCAGGATTCATGATCGCAGTTCCCAAGGTGCATGCACCAGCCTCAGGCTTCAGGGAGGACTTCCCGGGGCTGTGATATCTGATCAGGGACCTGGGAGACAATTGAGACTCAGATTGGGGCTCCATCAGAAAGCTGGACTCTTTCTTTCAAAAAGGAATGAGTTGCCCATCAATTGAGGTGTACAAGGGAGCCAGGCTGGCCTGGAGTCCAGCCCTATCTGGGAAAGGTGGGACCTGAAAGGGACAATGTCACTCCTAAAGGGATGAAATGAATGAGTATTGAAACCAAGTTCAAATTCAGTCCTGTCCTGGGGAAGGCAGGATTTCAGCTCCTCAGTTCTTATTCCTTCACCTGTTTGTTTACTGGGTCAGTCTTTAATTCATTTCTAAATACTACTGTTCATCTGTTCACACACCCATCCATTGATCTCCCCACCTTCATTCAACACCCTCATCAAGTACCTCATCTGTGCCAGGTCTGTCGCTTCACCACTCATGAATCCATAAGGATGACGGGTAGTGTCCTTCTGTGTGCAGAAGGCTGTGCCAGATGGCTGGGCAGGGGCTGTGGGAACACAGAGGGAGACCCCAACAGCCTCAAAGGCAGGGAAGAGGTGGTGATGTGCAGTGAATTGTAAAAGCTGAGTCGTTTTTCAGGCAGACGAGGAGGGAGGAGAAGGAGGAGGAAGGGCATTTCCCACAGAGGAGAACACCTGGTACTCCCCAGGGGGCAGGGAGATAGCAGGTGTCATCCAGCAGGAGCTGCAGGTTGTCCTCACTCCCTCTGCTGTGAAAAGACGAATTTCTCCTGGCAGGAAGAAGCCAGACTGTGGGAAGGGGCCCAGAATGAGCAACTGTCAGGGCTCAGCAGGAAGATTTTGGCTCTCCACACCCTCGGTAGCTGGGGGGTGAGTGCAGCCAAGGGGGATTCAGCTTTTGGATCTGGAAATGGTTCGGCCTTGCAGAGGTCACTTGTCACAGCCAACTGGGGAAAGATAGCACACCTGGGGCTGCCACTTCTGCAAAGAGAGCAGGCGCTGCCTGACTTCCAGCAGGGGCTTTGATATCAGTCTTAATATCTGTGGCAGCAACAGGAGCTGCAGGCTGTGCAAGTCGGAGGAAGACACCTGGAAAAGAAAAATAAGCTCACTTTTCTGCTGGGAGAAACTTTCAAGAGAAGTCAGAAACAGTGGCAAAGGCTGATGAGGTCACATGTGCGCAGGGTGCTTACAGCGGGCCTTACTTCACCTATTCCATCACCCTGAGGATCTCCGTTTTAATCTGAACAAGGGCTTCGGTCTCTGTGCTCCCTCACTTGGCCTCATGGCTGGTATAGGAGAAAAACCATTCATCAATTTCTATCTCTACCACAAATTAGGTGAATGACTTTGAGCAATCCATCTTTCTGTGCCTTAGTTTCCTCATCTGTAAATTGGAAATAATACCACCTATCTAGAAAGAGTCTTAGCATGTAAAAATCAATCAGTATAGCTCTGCATGGAAGGCCACACTGTAAATGGTCAGCACATGGTAGATATGTTTGTTGAAGGTGTTTGCCTTGACGGAGAGGACCCCGTGGACAGTCCAATAGACCTGGTTTCAAATCCCACCTGTAATAGTCAGGGTTCTTTAGAGGGACAGAGCTAACAGGATAGATGTATATATGAGAGCAAGTTTATTAAGGAGAAGTGACTCACATGATCACAAGGTAAAGTCCCACAATAGACCATCTGCAAACTGAGGCACAAGGAAGCTAGTGGTGGATCAGTTCAAATCCCCAAACCGCAAAAGTAGGGAAGCCGACAGTGCAGCCTTCAGTCTGTGGCCAAAGACCCGAGAGTCCCTGGCAAGCCACTGATGTGAGTTCAAGAGTCCGAAAGCTGAAGGGCTTGAAGTCTGGTGTTCAAGGGCAGGAAGCATCCAGCATGGGAGAAAGATGAAGGCTGGAAGACTCAGCAAGTCTGCTCTTCCACCTTCTCCTGGCTGCCTTATTCTGGCAGCACTGGCAGCTGATTAGGTGATGGCCACCCAGATTGAGGGTGGGTCTGCCTCTCCCAGCCCACTGACTCAAATGTTTATCTCCTTTGGCAGCACCCTCACAGACACACCCAGGAGAAATACTTTGCATCCTTCAATCCAATCAAGTTGATACTCAATATTAACCATCATTCCACCTCTGCCTCTGCCTTACTCGCTGTGGGACCTTAGCTAAGAGTTTTTACCTTGTGTCCTCATCAGTAGTTTGCCCGGAACACTCTCAGATTATGCCTGACATCCTAATGTGATTACTAATACCACCCCCTTACACTCTCAAAATGTCTGAGTTTGGAAAGTAAACAGCATGGTGTCTCTACTCATCAATAAAATGGATAGTGCCATGCCCAAGGACTTTTATGAGGGAGAATGAAGGGAATGCAAAGGAAAAACCCTGATAAACATGGAAATGCCACCCGCTTTCCACCATAGCAGTCTTGATAAAGTACATGCATGGAAACATCAGTTCATTAACAAGGAGAAGCAGAAATTTATATTCCACCCCAGCCAGTCACAAAGACACCAACGTGGAAATGCGTTCACACCATCAATTAACCTCAGCATTGCTAAAGTATCAAGCTACCCCTAAAGTCCTTCTCCTGCCCACTCCATGTCCCCAGGTCTACTTCACATTTGAACCCTGTACCTTCCCATCTCTCACCTCCCCTCTTTCTACTCAGTGCTTCCCTATGCAGATCAATTTAGTGTCTCAGAACCATTTACAATTCAAATGTTCTTTCTCGCCATATCATAATACAATATAATAAACCCTTGTAGGTAATCAGGAAATAATTAATTGTGGTACTACCAGAGTGACTGTCTGATTTGCTGACTCTGAAGGGGTTTCTGAGACATGGGATATTCTGTTTTTAAAGCTGGGACAGTAAGTTGGTTCCCCTAAGTACCGTGGCAGTGTGGATTAGAAAGCAATAGGAGTTCAGAAAAGGACATTTCGGGGCAGGCTTCAGTGGAGGGGACAGCAGGACTCTGAAAAGCTTGAAAATGTTTCTCCAAAAGAGACCCTAGGACACAGATGCCAGTGAAGGCAGTCTGTTTGGGGGTGATCCCAGGAGACATCAGGAGGGAGTGGGCACTGAGGCAGGGCAGGGCCAGGCAGGCAGCCATGGAGTGCATTTCAGGGCAAGTTCCTGCTGTGGGCACCTGCAGCATGATCCTCTGGGGAGCTCTGGAAGACTGTGGGGGAAGACAACTGCATCCTCTCACAGGAAGCATGAAGGCACCAGCTCTCTTCAGTCCATCCTGGGGAGAGGCTCTGTCAGCTCCCCAGCCCTTCTGGCTTGTGAAAAGCCAACAAAAACCTCTGCCAGGGATGCCAGCAGGCAGGTGGAGGTGACAGCCTGAGATGGTGAGGGAGGATAGAGTAAAGACCAGCCATCCACATCTGCCTCAGCATTCCAGGGTCTGAGCTGGAGAACGACAGAACTGCACAGGATTTAAGACGCTGTCTAGCCCAGGGACTGTGGCTTCTTCCGTGCTCTGTCTTCAGTTTCCAACCCTGCACTCCCTCCAAGCAGGAACTCGGTACCTTTTGTTCACTGAATGAACAAACAAAGTTCTGCAGCCGGGAAAACCAAGACCTAGGCTGAGGGTGTGATAGCCTCACATCACAGGAATGAGTGGGAACCCAGGTTCTGAGCTATGTCCCCTGGATCCTTGACCCTATTTCAGGCAGCCTTATAACTCCAGCACCCATACAAAGAACGCTTTTTTGTTTTTTTTAACTTTTATTTTCATTTCAGGGGTTCATGTGCAGGTTTGATATATAGATAAATTGCACGTTACAGGAATTTGATATACAGATTATTTCATCACCCAGGTAATAAGCATAGTATAGTACCTGTTTTTTCAGTCCTCACCCTCCTCCCATCCTGCACCCTCAAGTAGGCCACAATATCTGTTGTTCCCTTGTGTCCATGTGTGCTCAATGTTTAGCTCCCACTTGTAAGTGAGAACATGTATTTGGTTTTCTGTTCCTATGTTAGTTCACTTAGGATAATGGCCTTCAGCTCCATCCATGTTGCTGCAAAAGACATGATCTTTTTCTTTTTAATGGCTGCATAGTATTCCATGGCATATATGTACCACATTTTCTTTACCCAGTCTGTTGTTAATGGGCATTTAAGTTGATTCCATGTCTTTGCTATTGTGAATAGTGCTGCAGTGAACATACACATGCATCTGTCTTTATGGTAGAACAATTTATATTCCTTTGAGTATGTACCCAATAATGGGACTGCGGGATCAAATGGTAGTTCTGTTTTAAGTTCTTCGAGAAATTGCCAGACTGCTTCCACAGTGGCTGAACTAACACATTCCCACCAACAGTACATAAGCTTTCTGTTTTCTCTGCAACTTTGCCAGCATCTGTTATTTTTTTACTTTTTAAGACTAGCCATTCTGACTGATGTGAGATGGTATCTCATTGTGGTTTTGATTGCATTTCTCTAATGATTACTGATATTGAGCATTTTTTCTTGTTCTTGTTGGCTGCATGTATATCTTCTTTTTAAAAGTGTCTGTTCATGTCCTTTGCCTATTTTTAAATGGGGTTGCTTTCTGCTTGTTGATTTGCTTAAGTTCCTTACAGGTTCTGGATATTAGACCTTTGTCAGATGTATAGTTTGCAAGTATTTTCTCCCATACTCTGGGTTGTATGTTTACTCTATTTATAGTTTCTTTTGCTATGCAGAAGCTCTTTAGTTTAATTAAGTTCCATTTGTCAATTTTTGTTTTTGTTGCAATGGATTTTGGCATCTATGTCATAAAATCTGTGTCAGGGACTATGTCCAGAATGGGTATTTCCTAAGTTTTCTTCCAGAGTTTTTATAGATTTGGGTTTTTACATTTAAGTCTTCGATCCATATTGAGTTGATTTTTGTATATGGTGTAAGGAAGGGGTCCAATTTCAGTCTTCTGCATATACTTCACCAATTATCCCAGCACCATTTATTGCACAGGAAGTCCTTTCCCCATTGCTTGTTTTTGTCAGCTTTGTTGAAGATCAGATGGTTGTAGGTAGGTGGCCTTATTTCTGGACTCTCTTTTCTGTTCCATTGGTCTATGTGTTTGTTTTCATACCAGTACCATGTTGTTTTGGTTACTGTAGCCTTGTAGTATAGTCTGAAGTCATGTTGCCTCCCGCTTTGTTCTTTTTGCTTAGGATCTTGGCTATTTGGGCTCTTTTTTTGGTTTCATATGAATTTTATAGTAGTTTTTTCTAATTCTGTGAAGGATACCATTAATAGTTTGACATGAATTGCATTGAATCTGTAAATTGCTTTGGACACTATGACCATTTTAACAATACTGATTTTTTCCTATCATGAGCTTGGAATGTTTTTCTATTTGTTTGTGTCATCTCTGATTTCTTTCAGCAGTGTTTTGTAATTTTCATTGTAGGGATATTTCACCTCCCTGGTTAGCTCTATTCCTAGGAATTTTATTTTGTGTGTTTGTGTGGCTATTGTGAATGGGACTGAATTCTTCATCTTGTGCTCAGCTTGGATGTTGTTGGTGTACAGAAATGCTACTGGTTTTAGTGCATTAATCTTATATCTTGAAACTTTGCTAAAGTTGTTTATCAGATCAAGAAGCTTTCTGGCAGAGACTATGGAGTTTTCTAAGTATAAAATTATATTGTCTGCAAACAGAGATAGTTTGACTTTTTCTCTTCCTATTTGGATGTCTTTTATTTCTTTCTCTTGCCTGATTGCTCTGGTTGGGACTTGCAGTACTATGTTGAATAGGAGTGGTGAGAGTGGGCAGCCTTGTCTGGTTCTAGTTGTCAAGGGGGATGTTTCCAGCTTTTGCCCACTCAGTATGATGTTGGCTCTGGGTTTGCCATAGATGGCTGTTATTATTTTGGGGTATGTTCCTTCAATGCCAAGTTGTGGAGGCTTTTTAACATGAAGGGATATTAGTTTTATCAGAAGTCATTTCTGCATCTATTGAGATGATCATGTAGTTTCTGTTTTTACTTTTGTTTATGTGATGAATCACATTTATTGATTTGAATATGTCGAAGGAATCTTACATTCCAGGGATAAAGCCTACTTCACTATAGTGGATAGCTTTTTGATGTGCTGCTGGATTTGGTTTGCTAGTATTTTGTTGAGGATTTTTGCATCTATGTTCATCAAGGATATTGGCCTGAAGTTTTATTTTGTGTATGTATGTGTCTCTGCCAGGTTTTGGTATCAGGATCATGCTGGCCTCATAGGATGAGTTGAAGAGGATTCCATCCTCCTCAATTTTTTGGAATAGTTTTGTTAGGAATAGTACCAGCTCTTCTTTATGCATCTGGTAGAATTCAGTTGTGAATCCATCTGTTCTTGAGCTTTTTCTGGTTGGTAGGCTTTTAACTACCACTTCAATTTCAGAAGTTGTTATTGGTCTCTTCAGGATTTCAGTCTCTTCCTTGTTCAATCTTGGGAGGTTGTATATTTCCAGGAATTTATCAGTTTCTTCTTGGTGTTCATAATAGTCTCTGAGGGCTTTTTGTATTTCTGTGGGGTCAGTGGTAATGTCTCTTTGTCATTTCTGATTGTGTATTTGAATTTTCTCTCTTTTTAAATTAGTTTAGATAGTGGCCTATCAGTCTTATTTATTCTTTAAAAAAATCAGCTCTTGAATTCATTGATCTTTTGTATTTTTTTGTGTCTCAATTTCTTTCAGTTCAGCTCTGATTTTGGTTATTTCTTATCTTCTGCTAGCTTTGGGATTGGTTTGCTAATTCCTCTAGGTGTGATGTTAGGTTGTTTATTTGAGATCTTTCTAACTTTTTGATATGGGCATTTAGCACTATGAACTTTTTTCTTAACACTGTTTTAGCTGTGTCCCAGAGATTCCGGTATGTTATATCTTTGTTCTCATTAGTTTCAAACAATTTCTTTATTTTTGCCTTAATTTCATCGTTCACCCAAAAGTCATTCAGGAGCATGTTGTTTAATTTTCATATAATTGTATGGTTTTCAGTGATCTTCTTAGTAAAGATTTCTATTTTTATTGCACTGTGTTCCAAGGGTGTGGCTGGTCTAATTTTTTTTCAATTTGCTGAATATTGTTTTATGGCCAATTGTCTGGTCAATTTTGGAGTATGTGCAAAGGAGAAGAATGTCTATTCTGTTGTTTTTGGGTGGAGAATTCTGTAAGTGTCTGTCAGGTTCATTTGGTCAAGTGTTAAGTTCAGGTCCCAAATATCTTTGCTGGTTTTCTGCCCTGATCATCTGTCTGATGCTGTCATTGGGGTGTTGACTTCTCCTGCTATTATTGTGTGCTGTGTCTCCTTGTAGATCTCTAAGAACTTGTTTTATGAATCTGGGTACTCCATGTTGGGTGCATATATATCTAGCATAGTTAGGCATTCTTGTTGAATGGAGCCATTTATCATTACATAATGTACTTCTTTGTGTTATTTATTTTTGTTGGTTTAAAATCTGTTTTGTCTGAAATTAGAATAGCAACCCCTGATTTTTTCTGTTTTCCATTTGTTTGGTAAATTTTTCTCCATCCTTTTACTTTGAGTCTATGGGTGTCATTGAATGTGAGATGTGTGTCTTGAAGAAGACAGCATATAGTTGGGTCTGGCTTCTTTATCAAGCTTGTCACTTGTGCCTTTTTTTTTTTTTTTTGAGAGGGAGTTTCACTCTGTCACCCAGGTTGGAGTGCAGTGGCACAATCTCGGCTCACTGCAACCTCTGCCTCCCAGGTTCAAGTGATTCTCGTACCTCAGCCTCCTGAGTAGCTGGGATTACAGTGCATACCACCACGTCCAACTAATTTTGTATTTTAGTAGAGATAGGGTTTCACCATGTTGACCAGGCTGACCTTAAGTGATCCGCACATCTCGGCCTCCCAAAGGGCTGGGATTGCAAGCATGAGCCACCACACCTGGCCTCTGTGCCTTTTAATTGGGGCATTTTGTCCATTTACATTCAAGGTTAATACTGGTATGTGCAGATTTGATTCTGTCATCATATTGTTAGCTGATTATTTTACAGACTTGATTGTGTAGTTGTTTTATAGTATCACTAGTCTGTGTATTTAAGTGTGTTTTGGTAGTGGCCAGTAATGGTCTTTCCTTTCCATATTTAGCACTCCCTTCAGGAACTCTTATATGGCAGATCTGGTGGTAATGAATTCCCTTAGCACTTGTTTATCTGAAAAGCATCTTATTTCTCCTTTGTTTATGAAGCTTAGTTTGACTGGCTACAAAATTCTTGACTGGAATTTCTTTTCTTTAAGAGTACTGAATATAGGCCCCCAGTCTCTTCTGGCTTGTAGGGTTTCTGCTGAAACATCCACAGTTAGCCTGATGGGGTTCACTTTGTTGGTGACCTGCCTCTTCTCTACAGCTGCCTTTAACATTTTTTCTTTCATTTTGACCTTGGAGAATCTGATGGACTGTGTGTCTTGGGGATGTTCATCTTATACAGTATCTTGCAGGGGTTCCCTGCTTTTCCTGAAGGAAATTTTCATGGACAATATCCTCAAACATGTTTTCCAAGTTGCTTGCTTTCTCTCCCTCTCTTTCAGAGACACCAGTGAGTCATAGATTTGGTCTCTTTACATAATCCCATATTGCTCAGAGAGTTTGTCCTTTCTTTTTATTCTTTTTTCTTTATTTTTATTGACTGAATTATTTCTGAAAACCAGTCTTCAAGCTCTGAGATTCTTTCTTCATCCTAGGCTATTCTGCTTCTAGTACTTGTGATTATATTATGCATTCTTGAAGTGAGTTTTTCAGCTCTATTAGATAGGTTTGGTTTTTTTCTTAAAATGACCATTTCATCTTTCACCTCCTGTATTGTTTTATTGAATTCCTTAGATTCCTTGGGGGTTTTGACCTCCCAAATCTCAGTGATCTTCATTCCTATCCATATTATGAATTCTAGGTCTGTCATTTCAGCCATTTCACTATGGTTAAGAACCGTTGCTGGGGAATTAGTGTGGTCATTTGGAGATAAAAAGATGCTCTGGCTTTTTGAGTTGCCAGAGTTCTTGCACTGGTTCTTTCTCATCTGTGTTGACTAATGGCCCTTCAATCTTTGAGGCTGCTGACCTTTAGATAGGGTTTTTTTTTGCTTTTATCTTCTTTGATACCCTTGGGGGTTTGATTGCGGCATGAGGTGGGTTCAGTTGACTGTCTTCATTTCGGGAAGATTTTAGGGAGCCAATGCTCAGCTCAGCACTCCTGGGTTGCATGCTCTGGCTCTGGGGGACTGACATTGGGCCCCTAGATTTGTTCTCTGGCCCCTCAAGGTTAGGAACCTGTTACGCTGAATGGGCCAAGGTGTTCCCAGCCCATTGACCAAAACACTCCAATGGGTGTGCCAGCCAAAGCACTTCAGCAGTGGGATCCATACTCGCTCACATGTGCCAGCAGCTGCAACGGTGCAGTGGGGTGCATGTGCATTGGCTGGGGTGGGGCACAGCAGGAGTTGGGTGACGGTGTTCCTGCACATAGCTGGGCCAGTGATGGAAGGCAGCAGAGCAGGGGTGGGACACTGGTGGGAGTGGGGTTGCCAGCACCTGTGCTAGTCCTTGCACCAGTGGGGGTGGGGCAATGGCAGGAGCAGGGTTGCCAGTGTCCATTTGTGCATTCATGCTGGCAGTGGCAGCATGGCAGGGTACCCATGTATCAGTAGGGGGCACAGCAGGGTGCACACATGCCAGCAGTGGAGGCACTATGGGGTACATGCACACACATGTACTGGAAGAGGGGGAGGCAAGGTCCACTCACAGTGCACCAGCAAAGTGATGATGGGGTGGTGGGGAGTGGGGCATGAACAAGTGTGTGCCAGTGAAAGGAGGCTGTGGTGAGGGGAGGCTGTGGGTGGGCTGGTGCACACCAGTGGGGGCCAGTCTGCTAGAGTTCTCCAATGGTCAGACATGGTCTACTGGCAAAGGAGCCATGATGAGGGCCCCAGGAAAGCACCCTGGTTGGGCATCTGACACTGCACTACACATGGGCACAGCCAGGCTGGGGCCCCAAGAGAGTCCAGCAGATAGGGGGCATTCAGAATGTACTGGCTTCATCCCACAGGCAAGGCCACCCTGCTCTGTCCAGGTCTGACAGTCACGCAAAGGCTAACGCCTTGTAGAGGAGCATGGCAAGCCTTGGGGAATGGGCATTACTGGCCATGCTTCACTGCAGATGTTCCCACATCAAACCCTCTGGGCACTACACAGGCCGGAGTCCTGCCCCTGCCACCATCTAAGCAGTTCTCCCTGCCATCTCAAGTCTCTGTGGGGTTGTGGGGTCTCCTGCTGCTAGGATTCTGGAAGTCCATGGTGAGAGCAGGCTATTACTCACCTGTTCAACTCACCCCTTCCCCAGGAGTCACTGGGGGCCAGGAAACAAATCCCTTTGCTTAACAGCCCCATGCAGGGTTCCCAGACTTCCCGGCTTCAGCCCAGCATCTGCATCCTCCCTCTATCCACTCTCAATGCCTTCTCTCTGAGGATATGGCTTGAGTGTGCCAGTCTTCCTGATGTCCCAGTCCGTTGGTGGGAGATGTTCCTCCTAGCTTGACCCTCTTTTATCTAGTCACCCTTACTTTTCTATTTCAACACCCCCTCCCAGCCCCGTGCTCATCCAAAAAGGAAGAATGTTAAAATGCGCCCACGAGAACCTGCCAGCAAGACTGCTGGCCTCCGTCTTTATTGAAACAGAAACTCGTCACCAAGCTTAGAAACAGGTCATCTGAGTGTGCTTAACTCACCACCAAACAGAACACATCACTGTGGGTTTGTTCTGATAGACTTTAATTGTGTTTTCTAACCTGCTAATTAACTGTCCCACTCATTATGCTGTAGCAGCTTCCTCTTTTTAATTAGAATTAACAGTCAGTTTGGCCTTACATGGCCCGTTTGCTCCTGAGGCTGTTCAAAAACATCCTCTCCCCCAGACAGTCCAGGATGGTAATGTTTAAGCCTATTGATTCAACTAAAGAACACAGATTTTAAATCCCACTGGAAAATAGTGTATGTCAAAATATACTAATGAATAGTCAAGAGGAAGAATCTCTTTACATTTCCCTAGAGCAGAGATCAGGAAACAATCTTAGTCTTATGACTGATCCTACACAAATTCAAGTTAGAATCACCATGTATGGTTGTTAACGATGCTGAGAGGCATGAACTTCTTTTTCACAAACATCTTCCCTTGTGTTTCTGGAGTTCTGAACCACTGTTTCCTAACCAGTGTCCCCGTCTGCCTCCACTTCCTCCCTCTGCTGACCCATATCCCACCCTGCATCAGGGACACCTTTCGAATCGCAAATCTGATCCTGTTTCTCACCTCCTAAAACCCTTCAACGGGCCTACAGCTTCTGCATGCAAACTCCTGCCCCAAGCATGGCCTCCTAGACACCCTAGAATCTACCCTTGCTGGCCCCTCACAGGATGCCTCTGCTGTCCCACCTCCCCATCACAGCCGGGCTCTCACCAAACCTGCACCCGGTTTAGCCCTCCGTCTCCTCAACTGCATAAAGAATTTCCGGCAGGGCGCGGTGGCTCAAGCCTGTAATCCCAGCACTTTGGGAGGCCGAGGTGGGTGGATCACGAGGTCAGGAGATTGAGACCAGCCTGACCAGCATGGAGAAACCCCGTCTCTACTAAAAATACAAAATTAGCCGGGCATGGTGGGGGGGCACCTGTAGTCCCAGCTACTCAGGAGGCTGAGGCAGGAGAATGGCATGAACCCGGGAGGTAGAGCTTGCAGTGAGCCGAGATTGCGCCACTGCACTCCAGCCTGGGCTACAGAGTGAGACTCTGTCTCAAAAAAATAAAAGAAAAAGAATTTCCACTCATCCTTAAAAGATCTGTTTAACTATCATCGTTTTCCCTTCATCTGCACATTCAGCAAACATCTGTCAAGCACCCAAGAGACAAACATGATTTGCTATGGGAGAAGCAACAGTGAGAAAAAGAGACAAAATGCCTGCCCTCAAGGAGCACAATGAACAAGCAAAAGATAAATGCAAAGATGAGGATGCAATCCATGGAAATAAATAAACATGAGGCTGTGATCGAGAATAAGATAGTGGTGGAGGGACCTCCCCCTTTTGCCTAATTAAATAGATGCTCATGTCTCATGCCCATTCCTGGAGAAGTCTCCTTTCCATTTTTTTTTTTTTAGAAAACATGTCCCATGTGGTTAGACCACAGGCTTGCATAGATACTTTTGCTGGCTACCTGGCTGGGCTGTGTAGAAGGGGAGAAAGGCACCATTGCTTCTTTATCCCATACTGGGAGCCAAGTTCATGTGAAGTAAATTGCCCATATCCTTGTGCGCCCTGAAATCTTTCCAAAGCTGGGGGGCATTTCCAGCAGTGGGAACAGTCAAAGTGTGGGTGAGCACCAAGAATTCGCAAGGAGGACACAATAGAGCAGTCAATCAGGCTAGTTTGGAAGTTCTAGATCCTACTCCTCTGAAACATTGGGAGTCTCACTCCACCTCTCTGGCCTCAGTTTCCCCACCTGAAATATTGGGTTGGGGCTGGCCTAGGGGGTCCCTAAGGTATTTTCTGCCTCTAACTTTTGCAGTGTTTCTGGAGGAAACTTCCTTTGCTCTTTCAGTTCAGACCAATGACCAAATACAACAGGAGGAAACTTCCTTTGCTCTTTCAGTTCAGACCAATGACCAAATACAACAGGAGGAAACTTCCTTTGCTCTTTCAGTTCAGACCAATGACTCCTGACAATCTGATCTTCCTTGCCCAAGATCAACAATGTCTGATGCCATATCTGATGCCATTTTATCACTCCTTTTCTAAAATAATTAGAAACCCTACAAAGGGAAAACCTTTCAAGAACACATAGAAAGTGTTCAATACATTTTTACTATTTTATTGCTGCCCAATAAAGGAGAACATTAATCTTGTGCTTGGGCCTGGCTTTCTTGACACAGTGGACCTCAGATGCTGACAGCTCCTTGAAGGCAGAAGTTGAATCAGCTTTCTGCCACCATCGATGCCCCAGCGTGGCTCCTGGTACATAGTCAGTTCCCAGCAAACACTGAGGGGATTAATGACGAGCAGAAGAGGAATCGCCATAATCATTGATATTGATTGGGCCTTTGCCACTGATATGGTTTGGCTCCGTGTGCCCACCCAAATCTCATGTCAAATTGTAATCCCCATGTGTCAGGGGAGGGACCTGGTTGGAGGTGATTGGATCACGGAGGTGGTTTCCTTTATGCTATTCTCATGACAGTGAGTGAGTTCTCATGAGATCTGATGGTTTAAAAGCGTGTGACGTCTCCGCCTTCACTTTCTCTCCCCTGTTCCGCCACAGGAAGATATACTCGCTTCCCCTTCCCTTTCCACCGTGATCATAAGTTTCCTCAGACTTCTCCAGCCATGCAGAACTGTAAGTCAATTAAGTCTCGTTTCTTCATAAATTACCTGGTCTCAGGTAGATCTTTACAGCAGTGTGAAAACGGACTAATACAGCCACACATTAAACATGTTGCTAAACACTATCTCATTTAATCCCCAGTTCAGACCAAAGAGGCAGGAACTCCTGTTCTGTCCTCATTTTATGTACAAGAAAATGGAGAGCCAGAGATATGACTTACCTGTGGTCACATAGCTTGGAAGTGGAAAGGGGAAATTTAAACTGGGTTAAACCTGGTGACTAAGAGAAAATATATCTAAAGGATTAAGTGACATATGGACACACTTGTGGAGATTTTTAAAGAGATTTCTAGGCATTTGGGGGGCAGGCTTTAGAAATTGATGATAGTGGTTCCATTGGAAGAATTTTAATAAATATGAATTAAGGAAAAGTTTGGGCAGTACCCCTTATTTCTTTTATGTAAACATGAAATTACAATTGAGCTTTCTCTTGGTTACTTGGGCAAGAGTTAGTGCCAGTGCTCTTAGCTACTAGCCTGGCCACCTCCACATGGTAATAATTTGCCACGTGCCAAGTAAGCACTATCAAGGTTTTGACTTTACTGAGATTTTAAATGGCTCATTAAGTGAGATTATAGGCAAGGAAACTGAGGTCTAGGGAAGGACCAAAGCCTCCCACCTCGTGGTCGGCAGAGCCAGAGGAGCCCATTGAGAGTCAGGGTGAGTCAAGGCTCTGCAAGGAGCCCCCAGGAAGCATCTGCCACACCTCCTCATCCCTGGTTGCTCAGCAGCCTCCTCTGCCTCACTACCTAGGAAGCACATGCCTGAGGAGGTGGGTGTCTAAGCTCCTCTCAGAAATGAGGACAGACCTCCTATACATCCTCTGAGGGGAGGAGCTTCCTGTGTGCACTCTGGTCCCACCCCTCCCAACAGGCTGCAGGGCATGAGTTCTAATTGCTCATATATCTTGGCTGTTGTCATAGAACAAATCTGTTTGGGAGCCTGTGCATTTTCAAATTCTCAAATGTCTCTCCTAGAGAAAGGGCAGAGGAGAAAGTCTCTTACCTGAGTCCAGATCTCTTGGTTTCGGAGCCAAGTCTATCATTTACTGCTTGTGCTACCTTGAGCAAGTCACTCTCTACTCTGGGTCACAAATTCCTCACCAGTTAAATGGAGTTAGAGTAACTGCCTCCCAAGATAGTTCTTACATCAACTAGTAGTGTCTGCAAATGCCTAGCACTTGACATGTAAATGTCGGATGGAAATGGATAAATGAGTGGATGAACAAGATAAAGTCTATTGACGTAAACAAAGCAGAATGGCCATGAAGAGTTTTCAAAATGATTATATTTTGATAAAAGAAAAGAGCTATTTTTAAACCTGGTGCTTAACAGAACATTTATTTAAAGGATTAAGTGACATATGGACACACTAAAGGAAATTTCTAAGGGGGTTTCTAGGCATTTTGAAGGGCTTTAGAAATTGATGATAGTGGCTCCATTGGAAGCATTTTAATACATATGAATTAAGGAAAAGTTTGGGCAGTTGCCCTTTATTTCTTTTATTCAAAAATAAAATTAAAATTGAACTTTTTCTAGGGTACATGGGCAAGAGTTAGAAAATAGAGAGGAGGGAGAAAGGGCCTAAAGATAATATGTAGGAAACATTGCTGGAAGCAGAAATAACAAAGCTGGCTCTAGAGAAATACCACAGGTGCACGTTGCTAAGCATACTCTCATTTAATGCACAAAACAAAACTAGGTAGGAACTATTATTATCTTCATTGTATAGATGAGAAAACTGAGAACCATAGGTACATGTGGTCACATAGCTAGTAGGTAAAGTGATGGGAATTTATATCAGGTTTACCTCTGGAGAAAGAAAGGTAGCAGATAGTTCCTCACTATAGACACCAGGGGCGCTGTTGCCACAAGGCAGCTTGGTTGTTAGGCCAGCTGAGCTGGAGCACAGATTCACAGAGAACAGAGATTTGGAGGAAAAGGCAGTTTTCAAAAAGTAATTCTTGTATGAAGAACGTGCATAATTCAATTCCTTTTCACTTGAACATAACTAAATGTAACTATTAGGAATTTACCAATGAGGTGGAAGAATGTTTCTTTGCTTATGAACATTTCTGAAGGAAAATAATGGCATTATTAACGAAGTAGATCGATACATTATTAATGAGGTGAACAATGTCTCAAAATTATTAGGAATATTTTTAGGGTATCTACAGAATTTTTTAAATTACTTGGCAAATTTTTACATAGAATACTCAATTAATCAGTACATATTTTCTATTTTCCTGGCAAGAAGGGAGAAAAATGAGTGGGGGAGGGAAAGAGATGGGGAGAGAAAAAGAGGGGAATAAAATAATTTCAAGGTGAGGGACAGATACCTCAATCCATATCACCTCTTGATATTCTGTAAAGAAAGGAGTCAGAGGGACTTTTTTTTTTTTTTTTTTAAACTAAATCTGGCTCTTCCACCAAGTTTTATGACCTTGAGCAAATACATTTCCCTCTCTGAGCCTCATTTTCCTAATCTGTAAAATAAGAGTTTTTATTTTACCTAGAGTCCTAGGCTTCTATGCCTCAAATGCATGGATTCAAATCTGGTTTCCTTTTCCACAATGTATGTGCTACTAAGGCAAGAGCAACTATATGTTATTGGGAAAGCCCTTTTCTGCCAAAGCAAATTGGCGGGCAGACCACCCGCTCAGGAAAAACAGTTAGTCAACCAGTGTGGCTCAGTGTCCATGGGATCCAGGAGCCGGGAAGCTTACTCCGATCACATGATTCATAGTCTCCTGGAACATGCTTCTTCTGAATAATCATCATCATCGTCATTAAAAGCTATTGAGTGTTCATCACACCTCAGACACAATTCAATGTGTATTATCTGTATTAGGTCCTTTAAGCTTTGCAATGACCCCATGAAATCAATTCCATTGTCCTTGCTTACAGAGGAGGAAATTTGAGCCGGAAAGGTGAACTAATGTGCCCAAGGTCACACAGAGCCTGCAAGTCTCAGAACCAAGACTCTAACCCAGATGGTCTGATTGAAGCAGCATGCTCCAAACTATAGTATCAGACCCCCACCCAGGCCCCTAACTACAGTGTTACACCCTCACCTCAGGCCCCTAACTTTAGGGTAAGACCCCCACTGCACACTCCTAATTAGAGTGTGGGACCTCCACCCCATGTTCTTAACCCTAGTGTTATACCCCAGCTCCTGAAACGAGTACTTAGGTGTATATGATATAAAGATTTTCATCACTGTTGTTATTAGTAATGGCTACCTGATTATTGCAATAGTCACTGAGAAGTTAAACACTTAAGGAATAGATGGCAGTAGCAAAGATTCTTGTTACCTTCCCCAAATCCCGTTGTCCACGCCCTTTTGTGATTCCCAGACAGACCTACGACTGCTCCCATATGTGGCTTTTTGCCTGAGGACTTCCCCGGCCCTCTCAGCCCACATTGTGGCCGGCCAAAAGCACTGCTCAAAGTGTAACAGTCAGTGACTGATGGGACGTGGTGGATAGATAATCCAGCCCTCTTACCCCTCAGATGGGGTAACTCTGAGATGTGTTTTCCACAGTTTCCCAAGGGTCCCAGTTGGATTAAGATGTGGCTGACCATGGTGGTGTTGCTAATAACACACCCCTTATCCACCTCCTTCACTTCCCTGCACTCTTCCCTGCCTTTTCTGGGATCAACTGGCACATAAACTGCTCCTCAGTGTCTGCTTCTGGGGCAATCCAGAATAGGATACTCAAACAAGATAACAAAGAAGACTCTAATAAGGTAACAAGATGAGTGGACCCACATGCATAATTAATTGGGGCTAATTTTCAAAGTTTAAGCTATATTGGACTGTTGGGCAACCGTCCACTCTGAGTCGTTTTTGATTTGTTGGAGTGCAAGCCTTGCTGGCAACATAGCAGAGTGATAACGGTGAAAGGTCTGGAGAGATTCAGACTTGAGTTGGTCCTGGCTTTGTGTCTTTGTCACCCTGGGTTGCTTGGTTGGGTCAGCTTGCTCAGTGATTGTGTGTGTGCAATGCTTACCTTGAAAGCTTTACCTTGATGGGGCAATTGTCTCTGAATTCAGTCCCTTCCTTTCATCTCACCTGCCATGATCTGAGCCCTCCTAAACAACCATTGCCTCCTCCCTGGACTGCCCTGACAGCTCCCTGCATCCACTCCTACACACTCCCGGCTTTTCTCCAAACAGCAGTGACCTCTGTGAAATGCAAATTGATCACCTCAACTGCTGCCCAGCAGCCCAAAGTAGTTTTCTTCAACCGCAAATCCCCTCCATGATCTACAAGAGGCTGCTTCATTGCCCCTGCTCACATTTGCTACCTCACCCCATTCCTCTCTGCCTCCTTCAGGTGTCTAGACAGATTGGCCCCTATTGTAGACCTTGGCCCAATCCTTTCGCCTGTAGGACCTCTGCCGGCCCCTTTCTCCACCCAGCATGATCTTCCCCAGATCTTCAGGAGCCACCTCTCCTTCTTCAATCCACATCTCCACCATCTCCTCCGCAGGGCATCCTTCTCCACCCAGTACCAAAATAGACAGTGTATCTCCTCCAGAATGCTTATCACATTTTGATTTATATTTATTTATTCATTTGCTCACTCCCCTTTTTTATTTTTATTTTTTTATTTCCGTAGGTTTTTTTTTTGGTGGGGGGAACAGGTGGTGTTTGGTTACATGAATAAGTTCTTTAGTGGCGATTTCTGAGATTTCGATGCACCCATCACCCAAGCAAAATACATTCACCCAATTTGTAGTGTTTTATACCTCAGGCTGGTGTGCAATATGCATGATCTCGGCTCACTACAACCTCCACCTTCCAGGTTCAAACGATTCTCCTGCCTCAGCCTCCCGAGTAGCTGGGATTACAAGCATGCACAACCACGCCCAGCTAATTTTTGTATTTTTAGTAGAGATGGGGTTTCACCATGTTAGTCAGGCTGGTCTCAAACTCCTGACCTCATGTAATCCACCGGCCTCTGCCTCCCAAAGTGCTGGGATTACAGGCGTGAGCCACCGCGCCTGGCCCCAGTTGTATCATTCTTATGCCTTTGCATCCTCGTAGCTTAGCTCTCACTTATGAGTGAGAACATATGAGGTTTGGTTTTCCATTCCTGGGCTCACTACCATTTTAATGAACAAATCATCCCAGCAGACAAGGGTTCCCCATGAAAGCAAGGACATGCTGCTTTTGACCTCAATGTTGGAACAGTCCCAGCACATAAATAATTGTTGGATGTTGACACAATGAATGGCTCCGTCCTAGTAATTTCCAAATTGTGTTCAGTGTCTCTCTAGAGTTTGGTAAAAGTCCCTGAGGGATTTCCTGTCCATTGTCCACTCTGTCTTGTCTGAGAAACACCCAGGTGTAGATCTCATTGGCAGAGTGGTGACTCCAGTTGGAGATGGGGAGGTTCAAGTGGGATCCCAGCAGTTGTGCTGAGCCCCAGGTCCTGGTCTGGGCAAAGGGTGCAATCACCGGTCTTACTGAACAGGATATGGAGGAATAGAAGGGTATAGACCTCAGACCACATGTGAGTTTGGAAATGTGGCAGGGGCAGCTTGGGTTGTGGTGGTGACTGGAGGCTCTCCTGGCATCAGAAAGTAAAGGGTAATAAATGCCCTGCAATTGCACAGGACAATCTCTCAAAATAAAGACTTGTCCCGCCCCAATGTCAATGATGTCTCCACTGAGTAACACTAAGTCACCAGGGCGACTCAGAAACTGGGGCCCACTACACATCCAGTCAAGTGGCAGGGGCGGGGCTCTAAAGTGTGGCAGATGGAGATGGATGCTGGAGGCATGACCTCCTCAGATTGATTAATTCCATGTCCTGGCTCACACATTGCAGGTGGCATCCCGTTCATCTTGACTAAGGTGAGTACTTCCAGCAATCTCAGCAGCCAGCTACCTTCATCATCGCAGGCACCGTCAACTGGCTCTCCAACTTTGCTGTTGGGCTCCTCTTCCCATTCATTCAGGTATGACTGAAAAGGAGTCTTTTGCCCATGGGGTTCCCTTTGATTCTGCAGCTTTTAAGGGGTGATTCATAGAGCAGAGGTTGATCTCTCTCCTTTCAACTGGAAACTCATGCTATTTTCCTAAGGAAGGAAGAAACTATGCTTCAGGCACCGTGATGCCTACAGCTTTGTTCTTTTGGCTTAGGACTATACTACAAGGCTACAGTAACCAAAACAGCATGGTACTGGTATCAAAACA
Organism: Macaca mulatta; assembly: GCF_049350105.2. Classification (NCBI taxonomy): domain Eukaryota; kingdom Metazoa; phylum Chordata; class Mammalia; order Primates; family Cercopithecidae; genus Macaca; species Macaca mulatta. Next base: position 8,949,747 of record NC_133410.1, on the reverse strand, counting down.
GAGATATAGATCAATGGAATAGAACAGAGCCCTCAGAAATAATACCACACATCTACAACCATCTGATCTTTGACAAACCTGACAAAAACAAGAAATGGGGAAAGGATTCCCTATTTAATAAATGGTGCTGGGAAAACTGGCTAGCCATATGTAGAAAGCTGAAACTGGATCCCTTCCTTATACCTTACACAAAAATTAGTTCAAGATGGATTAAAGAGTTAAATATCAGACCTAAAACCATAAAAACCCCAGAAGAAAACCTAGGCAATACCATTCAGGACATAGACATGGGCAAGAACTTCATGTCTAAAACACCAAAAGCAATGGCAACAAAAGCCCAAATTGACAAATGGGATCTAATTAAACTAAAGAGCTTCTGCACAGCAAAAGAAACTACCATCAGCGTGAACAGGCAACCTACAGAATGGGAGAAAATTTTTGCAATCTACCCATCTGACAAAGGGCTAATATCCAGAATCTACAAAGAACTTAAACAAAGTTACAAGAAAAAATCAAACAAACCCATCAAAAAGTGGGCAAAGGAAATGAACAGACACTTCTCAAAAGAAGACATTTATACAGCCAACAGACACATGAAAAAATGCTCATCATCACTGGCCATCAGAGAAATGCAAATCAAAACCACAATGAGATACCATCTCACACCAGTTAGAATGGCAATCACTAAAAAGTCAGTAAACAACAGGTGCTGGAGAGGATGTGGAGAAATAGGAACACTTTTACACTGTTGGTGGGACTGTAAACTAGTTCAACCATTATGGAAGACAGTGTGGCAATTCCTCAAGGAACTAGAACTAGAAATACCATTTGACCCAGCCATCCCATTACCGGGTATATACCCAAAGGATTATAAATCATGCTGCTATAAAGACACATGCACACGTATGTTTATCGCGGCACTATTCACAATAGCAAAGACTTGGAACCAACCCAAATGTCCATCAGTGATAGACTGGATTAAGAAAATTTGGCACATATACACCATGGAATACTATGCAGCCGTAAAAAAGGATGTGTTCATGTCCTTTGTAGGGACATGGATGAAGCTGAAAACCATCATTCTGAGCAAACTATCGCAAGGACAGAAAACCAAACACCACATGTTCTCACTCATAGGTGAGAATTTAACAATGAGAACACCTGGACACAGGGTGGGGAACATCACACACTGGGGCCTGTCATGGTGTGGGGGGAGGGGAGGGATAGCATTAGGAGATATACCTAATGTAAATGATGAGTTAATGGGTGCAACACACCAACATGGCACATGTATACATATGTAACAAACCTGCACGTTGTGCACAAGTACCCTAGAATTTAACGTATATATATACAAAAACACTTCCAACTTTATGTCTAATGCATCGAGGATTAGGACTAGAATAAAGGGGCTATATAAGCCAAATATTTTCTCCAAAAGAAAAAAGAAAGAAAGAAACTATGCTTCGGGCAAAACCTTTCATCCCTCTCTCTTTCCTGTGCCTTCCTAGAGCTGCCCTAACTGCTATGGGCTGCTTCTGAGGGCATGGGCTACCCATTGCTGAGACTATGCAAGGACTCCTAGGTTAGCAACTCAAACCTACAACCTACTTATCAATTTTGCAATGTGCTCATCACTGTGTAAGACAGATTCCATCTAATAGTTCCAGTGCACACTGCAAACCACCACCCATTTAACATCCTCACTGTCATCATCATAACCACAGCTAATGGGATCATCATCCCAAGGGTGACAGTGATCGGTAGGAAAATGCTCACATACTCAAGAATCAGATATAAGTTCTTTTTGGGTAGGGAAAGAATCTATTCATTGGAAACTGAATTCATTAATTCAACACATATATATGTTGAGTCCCAGCTGTGTGCCAGGCACTATTCTAGGCAATGAGGATAGAGTGGTAACAAAGCCTGTGTTTCCTGGTCCTGGAGCTGAATGGGGAAACAAAGGAGGCAGAAGTGCTATTTGAGACGGGGCAGTCGTGAAGGGCTCTGGAAGGTGGTGGCAGTTGAGCAGAGGCCTGAGTGAAGTGAGGGAGCAGAGCTGTCCGGGAATGGTGAAGTCCTGGCTAGAAAAACAGCAAGTGCAGGGCCCTTAGGCAGGGCTAGATTTGGCCTGTGTAAGAAACCACCCAGAGGCCTATATGACTGAAACAGAGTGAGCAAGAAAGATGGGTGAGATAGAGGATCAGATCAGAGGGTTATCTGGGAGCAGGAACACAAAAGTCTTTGCAAGCCTTCTGCACAGAGCAAGGGGCCCAGAAGCATTTGCAGAAGGAAGATGAAGCATCCCTGCTCAAATGCCTACCAGGGCTCTCTGCTGCCCTCTGTGCTGGGTGGTACCACCTGGAGAAGGTGAGAATCTGTCAGATACATCACCATCCATTCTTAGGAGCTATTTCAATCCTGTCCTCCTCCCCTCACCAACTATTCTGTGCACTCAGTTCGGAGTCTGCCTGCTAATTTACTAGTGCCAAGCGCAACACATCCCAGAGATTCTGCTGCCAGCGTGGGTGAGCTGAAGGTCAGTATTTGCGGCACTCCAAGCCCCAGCCACCCCAGTTCCAAGCCTGCATGGTGGCTGTTTCTGCATTCACAGTTACGGAGCAGTTGCTCTGTGCCACCCCCTCCCCCATGCATGGCTTTCTGTGCCCACATCACCTTCACACAGTCCTGAGCTGGAGTTTCTGATCCTTGCCACTGTACAGGCAAGGAGGTCCAGGAAGTAGACGTGGTCAATCCAGGTCCCACAGTCAGCATCAGACCCAGTTTCTCCACTTCACCACCTGGTCCTCATCTTCCCTCTCCATCCATCACTTACTACAGCCTCCTCGTCTCAGAGTTAAAAGGCTGCCACACCCTGTAACTTTTAAGGCATCTTTGTGTTTTAGCAACAACCGCTCTATTTCTGAAACATAAGTGCTGTTGGGGGCTCCATGAGCCATGGAGTTTGTCAAGGTCCCACACTCATTTACTCCCATCCGGGGGCATCTTCACGTGGCTGCAGTCAGAACATAACAAGTTATCTTTTCGATGGACTTTTAAACCTTAAGTGGCTTTTTACAGTTTGGCTCAAAGCCGGCAGAGCCAGGTGTCAGTAAAATCGTCATTATTATGGCAAAAGTTAACTTCAAGCTGTTTCTGTCAACACGGTTCCCCCATCACATTTATAAATTAAGTAGAGAAGTTCCAGCACCTTCACATGGCCCAGTCCTGAGATCTGTATGTCCGAGAAGCAGGCCACTATCTTCTGAGCCACTCGCAGGTGTGGGGTGTGAAAGACCTTGCTGGCCTGCCACAGTTTGAGCGTTAACAGCACCAACATGCCACTTTAGCATAGTGTTCATTGAACGCTTGCCGTGTGCCCAGAGTACTCCACCGCCATCTATGCTGGGAGGTAGTGCCCGTATCACTCCCTTTGACAGGCAAGGGGATGAGCTCAGAGAGATGTAGTAACTTGCAAGGTTACCGCACTTCCAAACCTAGATAATTTTTTGTATTTCTAAAACCTGGAATCAATTCTTTGTTTTGTTCTTGCTTCTCTTGCCTGTCATTTATGAGCCTTTTCTTATGCCTATGGGCAATTTCGAAACAAATCCCTTCTGGAAACAGTTTCTAAGCAGCTGGGCATGTCCAGGGTGTCTGGGTTTTCAGGGGGTAATTAAGGAAACATTGCAGGTGTGACTGTTGATGAACCTTCATTGGAGCGGGAACAGCCAGGCCGGACACACGGATGGAGACACTGGGCAGGTAGTTACGTTTAGTATTTTGTGAAATGTCAGCCTCCTGACCCAAGCCTGGGAAGGCAGCCACGGTTAATTTCCTTTCTGGAGAGGGGCTTAGCAAGTCAGAGAGCTGGGCTCAGGGGGCTGCTGTGAGCAGTGAGCAATGCATTAGAGAAATACAGGGCTAACAAGTTCTGAGTCACATCCCCCAACCCCAGCCCACCCCAGCCCCACCCACACCCACCCACGGGAGCAACATGTATGTGTTGTAGATGCCATACAGGAACCATTTCTGACCTACCTCCCTTCTGAAAGCCAGCTCGGCTGCAATCAAGAGCTACTGTGTTCATCTACTCGGGCCTCAGGCTGCCATGACCAAATAGCACAGACTAGAGGCTTCAACAACAGAAATTCGTTTTCTCACAATTCTAGAAGCTAGAAGTCTGAGCTCAAGGGGTTAGCAGGGTTGATTTCTTCTGAGACCCCTCTCCTTGGCTTGTAAATGGTTGTGGTCAAGTTCACGGCTACGCCAATTTTTATCCCCAGGGTCAGGTTCCAGCTCATACTGAGGTCTGAAGGGAGTGGGTGAATGAGCAGACAGCTGGAAGAACACTCAAGGGGCCGTAGACAGGTGCAATGTAGTTCTCTCATCAGCAGCTCACTCACACTAGTTCTCTCACGCTGTCCACCCTGTCTTGGCTGCCTAGTCCAGCAGCTCCCACACACGGCTGCACTGCCAGCTCGCCCTTCAGGGTCAGCAGCTTAACTTCCTCTGGGCACCAGAACTCCGACTGTGTCCTGGCTCTCCTCTTTCCATCTTGCAGATGGACATCTCTGGTTCTCTCTCTTTCTCTGGGCACCAGTGCGAGAGTGCCTGTACAGTGTCAGCAGGGCAGTTATACATTCACAGACAACAGTGGTGTAGGGCCAAGGGATGCCCTTCCCATGTTATGGCAAGTGGCGTCAGACACCTGCCCTCTAAACTCACTGAGTCGCTCTGGATGTTTACCTCAGCCTACCCTTGACCAAAGCACAGCCATGTTCCTTACAGCTGTCTTCTCCCTGTGTCCTCACGTGGTCTCCTTTCTGTGTGGATCTGTGTCCTCATCTCCTCTCTTATGAGGACAGCAGGATATTGGATTAGGGCCCACCCTAATGACCTCATTTTAACTTAATCACATCCTGAGGTGCTAGGGCTTAGGACTCAATGTATGAATTTCAGGAGGGACGCAGTTCAGCCCACAGGAGCCACCAAGAGAAACTACTCACACATCTTGATTGTTTCACTTATTCCAATAGGTGTCAGTGGCAAATGTATTCCAGCCCTCAAACAGACCCCTAAGAAGCCTGGACTTCTTCCTCAGAATAAAATATCTGAGCCAGTAGAGCCACAGACAATAGCACGAATCACACCGTATTGTAGCCCATGTATTAGCACAGGGCCCTGGGCATACTCCTCAAGCATAGGTTTTCTCTCCAAGCATGAGTTCCCTCACCTGTAAAATGGAAAATCCTTAGACCTCTCGTCACCAACAGAGAAAGGAGGCCACTGTGGTTGTGGGGAGGAGCCCACATCCCTTCATGCTCACCTCCACACGCCGGCTCTGGGATCGTGCTGGCAGCATTTTCTGTGGTCAGCATCAGTGTTGCTTGGGCCATTTGTTATAAAGCCTGCGAAAAACAGTCTCCAGTGTGGACTGCCAATATTTTCTGATTCAGAGAAAATTGCATGCAAATGTATGCCTCTTTGATTCTACTCGAGTTGTAAAATCCAGTTTGAGTTCAATAAATTCTGGAAGGGAGCAAATTATTCTTTTCAACCTGAAGAATATTGGGTCATATCCTGAATGTCTCAGCAGAGTGAGATGGGCAGGGCTAGTCAAACTTTTTCTGAGCTTTTTGTTTTTCTTCAACTTTTATTCTAAGTCCGGGGTACATGTGCAGGATGTGCAGGTTTGTTACACGGGTAAACATATGCCATTGTGGTTTGCTACACAGATCAACCAATCACCTAGGTATTACTCTTAAGCCCAGAGTCCATTAGCTATTCTTCTTGACACTCTACCTCCACTGCAACCCCCCGATAGTCCCCAGTGTGTACTGTTCCCCTCAATGTGTCCATGTGTTCTCATTGTTCAGCTCCCACTTATAAGTGAGAACATGCAGTGTGTTTGGTTTTCTGTTCCTGTGTTAGTTTGCTGAGGGTAACAGCTTCCAGCTCCATCCATGTCACTGGATCCATGTCACCACATCACGCAAAAGACATGATCTCATTCCTTTTTATGGCTACATAGTATTCCATGGTGTATATGTGCCACATTTGCTTTATCCAGTCTATCATTGATGGGCATTTGGGTTGGTTCCAAGTCTTTGCTATTGTGAATAGTGCTGCAATGAATATACACGTGCATGTATCTTTATAATACAATGATTTACATTCCTTTGGGTAGATACCCAGTAATGGGATTGCTGGGTCAAATGGCATTTCTGCCTCTAGGTCTTTGAGGAATCACCATGCTGTCTTTCACAATGATTGAACTAATTTAAACTCCCACCAACAGTGTAAAAGCATTCCTTTCTCTCTGCAAGCTCACCAGCATCTGTTGTTTCTTGACTTTTTAATAATCCCTATTTTGACTGGCATGAGATGGTATCTCATTGTGGTTTTGATTTGCATGTCTCTAATGATCAGTGATGTTCAGCTTTTTTTCATATGTTTTTTGGCTGCGTGAATGTCTTCTTTTGAGAAGTATCTGTTTGTGTCTTTTGCCCACTTTTTAATGAGGTTGTTTTTTCTTGTAAATTTGTTTAAGTTCCCTGTGGACTCTGGATATTAGACCTCTGTCAGATGGATAGATTGTAAAAACTTTCTCTCATTGTGTAGGTTGTATGTTCACTATGATGATAGTTTCTTTTGCAGTGGAGAAGTTCTTTAGTTTAATTAGATCCCATTTGTCAATGTTTGCTTTTGTTGCTATTGTTTTTGGCATTTTTGTCATGAAATTGCCTGTGCCTATGTCCTGAATGGTATTGCCTAGATTTTCTTCTAGGGTTTTTATAGTTTTGAGTTTTACATTTAAGTCTTTAATCCATCTTGAGTTACTTTTTGTATAAGGTGTAAGGAGGGGGTCCACTTTTAATCTTTGCTTCAGCCTCCCAAGTAGCTAGGATAACAGGTGGCTGCACCATGCTGAGCTAATTTTTGTAAATTTAGTAGAGATGGGGTTTCACAGTGTTGGCCAGGCTGGTCCTGAACTCCTGACATGAAGTGATCCACCCACCTCAGCCTCCCAAAGTGCTGGGATTACGGGCGTGAGCTACTGTGCTCGGCTGAACCACGTGTTCTTGACTGAATTTTGTGAAACTGTGACAATAATCCTCGCCACACCCATCAGGTCCCTTGGGAAAAGAAAGCCAAGCAAGAGGCAGCTGTGTGGGTGTCAGAGAGGTCCTAGAAAGCCCTGCATGTGGCCTGGGATAGGGCAGGAAACCTCTCTGAGCCTCAGTCCATCCATCCACTCAGTAAGATACTCAGAGCATCTACTGTATATCAGACACTCTCCAGGTTCTGGGAATACAAGAAAAATGATGACTTCTGCCTTCAGATAGTTACCTCTTGGTAGGGAGAAGGTTGATAAACAGGCAGTTGCACACTACAATGCTGCATAGTGGTGAGTGTTTTTGAAGAGCAATGAAGCAGGGCTGGGAGGGGCTATTTAGAAATGAGAGTCAAAGCGAACCTCTCTGAGAAAATGACCTATAAGTCAGATGAAGAGGAGTAAGAAAGCAGGATATACAGAGGCCTAAACGAAGATTATTCCAGCAAGAGAGAACAGCATTTGCAAAGGTTCTGAGGCCCAATACTGGAGGGAAATCATAAAGGCAGTGGAGTTCGGTCAAAGAAAGTGAGGAGAGTGAGATCAGAGAAGTAAGAGGGACACATGGTCGGTGGCCTTGGAGGCCGTGGTGAGGACTTTGGCTTTCCTGTAGGTGACTTAGGAAGTCATGGTGGGTTTTGAGCAGAGGAGTGACAAGTTTTGTCCTTTGTTTAACAGGATCACTCTGGCTTGTCTGTTAAGAATAATCTCAAGATTATGCTTAAAGTGAAAAGCAGGGAAATCAGTTGACAAGCTATTGCAAAAATCCAAGCAAGACATGATGGTGGCTTGCACCAAAATTGGGTTGCAATAGAAGTGGTGACAAACGCTCAGATTTGGAATACATTTCAAGGTAGAGCAACATGATTTCCTAATGGAGCAGATGTAGGTGGGAGAGACAGAGGGAGAGAGAGAAGCTCGGCCTGCCTCCAAGTGTTTTTGTTGGCATAATCAATCAGAAGGATGGAGGTGCCATCAGCAGAGATGAGGAAGGCTAGAGTAGGCAGTTTTAGAGGCTCCACTTTGGACTTGATAAGTCAGATGTCCATTCAGCATGCAGATGGGGGTGTGGAGGATGTTGAATGCAAAATTGATATATCTCATTTCATCTTCAAAATAATATGTGGGTATATATCACCATGTTGCAAATGAGGAAACAGATGCTCAGTGGATTGAAATTCTATCTTAAATGGCACATCATAAGTGTTAAAACAACATGTGAGTAATGGGATCAGGATTTGAATCCCACTCGACTGGCTTCAGAGCCCATACTCTCCCTCTTCTCCATACTGCTCTTGAAGTCTTTGTATGAGCAGAAGGCACAGTCTCAAGAGCTAAGCATCCACAGGTGTGGAACATTTACTGCATGTGGCACTTTAAAGGGAATGTCTCACTTAATTCCTACAACAACCCTGCATGTACCATGATTATCCTCTTTTTCAAGCATGGAAACAGAGGCACAAAGAGTCTCAGATTTAGTAAATGGTAGATCTAGGATGTGATCCAGAGATCAACCTTAAGCACTCTGCCATTCTCCAAAAATAAATGTTTGTCAAATCAAAGAATGGAATGGAATGGACTAATATCTGAATATTGCTTCTTGGGAAGTATTATTCAAAGACAGTGTAACCTTATCTTTGGATCAATAGATGTTTGTTGCATATGATAGTCACAATCCTGACAGCTGGGACCCAGAAAGTCTTTTATTTCTGGAGAGGTGGCTCATGCCTATAATTCCAGTACCTGGGAGACCAAAGCAGGTGGATTGCTTCAGGCTAGGATTTCAAGTCTTTTATTCCACAGACATGTCCTGAGTACCTCCTATGAGGCACAGGAGCTACAGAGGTGACTGCGTCACTGAGAAGCTCAAGGTCTAGTGCAGTTGGCAGGGTTATTCTAGTCCAAGCACTAATCAGGATACATAAAATGGAGTGATTGCTTTGAACATTTCTATTTTTTCTCATCTCTCTTATTTGTGCAAGGCCATCTCAGAGTGTCAATTAGTGAGTTAGATCACTTGCGTATTAGAAAAACTGGCATTACCTTGGCCTGTTCTATGCTCCACATTCTTCCTATGAACTGAGGCATTTCTCTTCCCTTTTGATGTCATTCTTGTCTTATGTGTATAGTAGAAGCAAGGAGACAATGTGGTTAATTGTAAATATAAGCTTAAGCTAATATTCAGCAAGCATACCATTTTGCTTTCATGATGATTAATTTTTAAATGCCAAATTTGCAACAACAACAACAACAAAAAGTATCATTTGCTCATCTTTACCAGAGTTTGAAGCTGATTTATTCAAGCCTCATGTGATAACACTTCATGTAGGGCACACTTGCCTTATAGAGCCAGCATCACACATGGTGTTTTGTCTAGGAGTATTGGTATATGAATGTGGAGCTATTTTAAAAATCTGTGTAGAGATGGTTTGACAGCAACTTTACTGATTATCTGTTTGATGGTTTTTGTCTCTGCCTTTCCACAGAAAAGTCTGAACACCTACTGTTTCCTAGTCTTTGCTACAATTTGTATCACAGGTGCTATCTACCTATATTTTGTGCTGCCTGAGACCAAAAACAGAACCCAGGCAGAAATCAGTCAGGCATTTTCCAAAAGGAACAAAGCATACCCACCAGAAGAGAAAATCGACTCAGCTGTCACTGATGATAAGACAAACGGAAGTTCTGAACAAGTTTCCTCTTCCACGTTGGACAATTATGTCAAAAACAGGATTGTCTAAATGGATAATCTCACTTTTCAGGAAACTTAAAATTTACCCATTATTGGGAGGCTTAAATGAATTGAAGCTGTGCAAGTCTTTTATATTATTAAGTATTTAAAAGTAAACCTGTACTAATCTAACATTGCAACTATGTTAGCATTATTCACAACTAAATCTCCCAAACTCTTCTGGAAGTTGCAAGGAATCCCTCTATGTTTCACTGGACCCAATGTTCTTCCATACAGGTTGATGACCTGCCTTCTTCATGACTCAATCCACGATTTCAAAATGAAATTGGGGAAATAGTATGTTAATGCTTTATCAAAGAAAGACAATTTGGTCTGATAGGGGACTCAACAGATTAGAAATCACAGACTGAGGTTCTAGTCCCAGCTTTACCACAAGCAGCCTTGATCTGCCCTCAACCTGGGTCCCAGCGCATCAATGACCCTAGGCTTCCATCCCCCGTATAGGCTTTCAGAAGTCAGTGGAAAGATTATTCATCGTGCCTAAGAAATGCCTGTTTCCAATATTTGACCTTGTGGATCTCAGGCTTTGGAGAGCCTAATACCAACCCACCAGCCTGCAGATTTTGTCTTTCCCAAACTGTGTTCCAGGAATGGGCTCAAGACTTAAGGGCTGATGCTGTCCTCGCCCCAGACTATTAGAGTCCTGTGTGCTCACAGAGAACATGAAGAAGAGCTATGTGCAGAAGACTTAACTTTCTAGAAACTGCAACAGGGACTGCAAATTGACCTCTATCCAAATGAAAAACAATGTTGAGGATGATTCTAAAGCTAAACCTAGGCTTGGTGGGAAAAAAAAAAACCAAAAAACATTGTGATTAATTGGTGATCTCTGCCACAAGTGTGGGGCTCAGAGTGTCAGCACATGTACTTCATGTTTACCAAGTCTAGAAGAGATTTCTCTGAAAAGGAAATGAACTGTCTTGAGAGATGGGGAGTTCACCATCACTCAAAGTGCTCAAGGGAAGACCGGGTGATTACTCATCGTGACTGTTGCTAAGAAAATCTGTGTCAACTTTGGAGAAAGGTGTTTGGAACAGACATGTTGAAGGGCTCTTCTAACTCTTACATGCTAGGGTTGTTTGGTAAGAGCCACTTGCAGCCTGCCATCGTAATGTGTGGCTTGTGTTTTGGGTGATTTCCTATACTTGCTTCTAAAATGAAACAAAGTGTCCTAAAGTAAAGTGCACTTGAATTAGCACCAGTGTGTTTGGTTGGTATTTCATAGGAGTGGGGCCAGAGAGGACTTGACTTAGCAATACCACTAGAATCCTTTTGGCCATAATCCCTTGGGTTTCCTCAGATCATTCTTGACGATGGCAGCCTTAGCCAAAACTTGAGTTTGGTTTTCCTTTTCTGTGGATTATTCTTTCATCACTGGGCCTTTGGTTAATTGCCAACTCAAGGCACCATGCCATCCAGCTTTGGGTTGGCTGAAAAATGTGGACAGTGTTTGTCAAGACGAAGAGAAAGTGAGGTATGGGTTCCAAAAGTGCTGAGACCAAAAGAGCCAAAAACAGTGCAAAATAAAAATCTTAGCTTTTTGGTGTTCTCTTTTATTTGGAGACTTGATAATTTAGGCAATAAATATTTATTAGGTACCTCCCATAGACAAGGCACTAGCTATGTACTAAAGATGTATCAGTGAGCAAGAAAATATGCTGCCCTCACCTGCAAAAGTCCATGTCTGCCAGAGAAGATAGAAAATCAAAGCATTAAGTGTAAAGTTGTCATCAGTACTGTACTTTACAGCATAGTAAATTGTCATCAATACAGTGATATAGAAACATGCAACAGGGATGACTGGGCTGAGAGGTGAAAATCAGGAAAACCTTCTCAAATAAGTTACAGAAATAGAATGGGGAACAATATCATTATCAGGCAATAGGCCAGGAATTATTCTTATATGTTATTATATTTGAAAAGCTCATAGAGCCATTTCTTACTCCACTTTCTGTTGTGTATAACAGAATACCCAAAACTGGGTAATTTATAGAGAATATAAACTTATTTTTTTACAGTTCTGGAAGCTGTAGAGTTCAAGGTCAGGCAGACATCTGACGAGTGCCTTCTTGCTGGCCAGGACTCTGCAGTCCTGAGGCGGCACAGGGAATCACATGGCGAGGCAGCTCAGTGTGTTCACTGGGGTCTCTCTTCTTTTTATAAAACCACCAGTCCCACTCCCATGATGACCTATTCATTCATTCACTCATTAATCCATTAATTCATGAGGGCTCTCGTTTCCCGACTACCTTTTAAAGACTCCACCTCTCAATACTGCCACATGGGGATTAAGTTTCAACATGACTTTTAGAGGGAACATTCAAACCATAGCAGCCACATTAAGGAAATTTTTGAAAAATAAAACAATGAGACACCCATAATCTCATATCCTTCACTCCCCCAACATGAGCAGTTTAATTTTTAGACAGCTCTGTCCATTTCTTGCTTATTATTCATCCAGTTGGAATCACAGAATACATGAAACACAATTACAATCATCTTGTGTTTTACCTTCTATTTTTTCCACTTTATATTAAATCAAATGCATCATCTCAATTCCAAACCCTTTTGTTTGTACTCTGATATTCACTCCAGTGAATTCTTCATGTATAAAGTTGTTTTTCACAGCCACACGCTTGTACCACAAATCTAGGGGCTATTCTTTCTTTTAGTGTCTTAATATTGTATTATTTTCTAATATTCACACTTTAACTTTACAGATGAGTAGAATGGAATAGCTGTGTTTCAGTGCAGAACTTTTTTCTTATGTTTGCTTGGGCCTTCCTCCTCTCTGTTACCTACATTGATAAACTAGGATTTGTTGTCTCACACTTTTCCCGATGTTCATATAATATTCAATGAAATAAAATCATGTGACATAAAAAAAAGTTGTTTTCCAGATACCCAAATATAATGGGGAGTGAGGAGTCAGACAGACAGACATTTTCATGAGCTTTGCTTCACAGGCTCTGGTTCTTGGCTGAAAGGTACTAGCCGCCTACAGCACCCTGTATCCATTCACACACCCTAAAAGAATCTCTAGTCAAATTAACAGGTCTCTTTTCCTAATTCCTGACCAGGAGTTGGGGATTAGACCCTTGTCTTTCTATTTTACATATTCTCTCATCTCCAAGCCATGGAGGTTTACATTTCTTCATTTCAGGTTCACTAAGAGTAACTCTTCCAGCTGCTAGTTCTGGCTAAGTAAGCACACTCTACCCTATTTCCCCCACTGATCATAACTAGCAACCCTGGACAGAATCATAATGCAAACATATAAGGACTCTGAAGAATAAATTATGTCAGGAAAATTGAAGAGAGAAATCAAAACCCAAAGGATAGTTAATATGGCAGTGAGTATCTCCTGGCTTATAATCCAGTACAGGGCAGTTTTGGAAACTGCGCAATGGACATGGTCTGAAAAAGCTGAAGGATAAATCTCCTGCCTCTATCGCTGCCCAGAGTGACAGGAAAGGCGTGGCCCTTGGAGAAAAAAATGTGATCCAACTGATGAAAATCAAATATAAAGGAAAACATCTTGAAAGGCGCCTTAGAAAATCAAAACGTTACATAGAGTGGAAAATGATTTGCATGACTTTAGATTTCTTACCACAAACCATGTAAGCCAGAAGAGACTGGAACAATATCTCAGCATTTTTTGAAATGCTGAAAGAACTGTCAATCCAGTTTGAATTTTTTAAAGGCCTGTCTATATGCTATTTACAAGAATCCCACATTAAACATAATGATATAGATAGGTTAAAAGTAAAAGAGTGAGAAAAGATATAATATGCAAATGTGAACCAAAAGAAAGTTGGCATATTAATAGTGGAAAAAGTAGACTATGAAACAAGAAGAATTACTCATGATAAAGAGGAAGTTATATAGTTATAAATGAGCCAATTCACCAAAAATATATAAAAATTCTAAATGTGCATGTATCTCAAATCAAGCTTCAAAATACATGAAGCAAACCAGATCAAACAGAAAGGAAAGCTAGACAAATCTTCAGTTACACTTGGAGACTTTTAATGCTCCTCTTTCAATAATCAATAGAACAAGTAGAAAATGGCAAGGCTATAGAAGACCCAAGCAATGCTATTAAACAATTTGACTAATGGACATCAGTAAAACACTCCTAATGACAATAGTAAAATATATATATATATTCATTTTAAGTTCATTTGGATCATTCACCAGGATAGAGTATATACTGGGCCATGAAACAAATTTCAACAACTTTAAAAGGATTCAAATCATAAAAAGTATGTTCTCTGACCACATGGAAATCAGTAACAGATATCTGGAAAATTCCCAAATTTTGGAAACTTAAAACATGTTTCTAAATAACCCATGAGTCAAAAAGGACATCTCAAAGGAAGTAATAAAATATTGTGAGCTGGCCGAGCGTGGCGGCTCATGCCTGTAATCCCAGAACTTTGGGAGGTCCAGGCAGGTGAATCACGAGATCAGGAGATCAAGACAATCCTGGCTAACACGGTGAAACCCCATCTCTGCTAAAAATACAAAAAATTAGCTGGGTGTGGTGGCGCGTGCCTGTAGTCCCAGCTACTTAGAAGGCTGAGGCAAGAGGATCGCTTGAAGCTGGGAGGTGGAGGTTGCAGTGAGCTGGGATCACGCCACTGCACTCCAGCCTGGGCAACAGAGCGAGACTCAGTCTCAAAAAAAATTTTTTTTGAACTAAATGAAAGTGAAAATAAAATAGATTGAATTTTGTGGATTCAGGTAAAGCAATGCTTAGAGGAAATTTTATAGTGTTACATTCTCTAAATGCTAGAAAGCTCTCAAGTAAATAATCTAAAATTTCACTTCAAGAAATTAGAAAAATAAAAGCAAACTATACAAAAAGCAAACACAGGGAAGAAAATAATAAAGATAAGAATAAAAATATGTGAAATCAAAAATTGAAATATATCAAAAACAGGACAAGATAATAAAATCAGTGAAACCCAAAATTGGTTCTTTGGAAAGATCAATACAATTGATAAACCTCTATCCAAGCTAGCCAAAAGAGGGAGTATGGAAGAAGTGATGTTGGGGAGATGGAGGGAGAAGAAGAAAGGATGAGAGAGATAGGACACAACTTGCCAAGAGCAGTAATGAAAGAGGCGATATCCCTACAGACCCTACAGATATTAGAAGGGTAATAAGGAAATACTATTAATAACCCTGCTTGTAAATTCAACAACTTTAAATGAAATAGATAAATTTTCAAAAGATACTATCAAAAGTCACTCAAGAAAAAATGGATAGCCAAAATAGTCCCATATTCACTTAAATAAACAGAATTTTTAGCTAAAACTTTCCAACAAAGGAAATTCCAGGTCCAGATGGTTTCATTGGAAAATTCTACCAAATGCTGATGGAAAATGTCTACACAATTTATCCCAGAAAATTCAAAAGGGAGAAATGCTTCCTAACTCATTTTATGAAACTAACACAAACCTGATACCAAAATAGTACAATAAAACAGTACAAGAAAATAAAACTGCGGACCAATGTTTGTCATAAACAAAGGCACACAATTTCTTTTTTATATATATACTTTAAGTTCTGTGGTACATGTGCAGAGCGTGCAGGTTTGTTACATAGGTATACACGTGCCATGGTGGTTTGCTGCACTCATCAACCTGTCATCTACGTTAGATATTTCTCCTAATGCTCTCCCTCCTCTCACCCCCCAACCTCCGACAGGCCCTGGTGTGTGATATTCCCCTCCCTGTGTCCACGTGTTCTCACTGGTCAGCTCCTACTTATGAGCAAGAACATGCAGTGTTTGGTTTTCTGTTCCTGTGTTAGTTTGCTGTGATTGATGGTTTCCAGCTTCATCCATCCAAAGGCACACAATTTCTTATCAAATATTAGCAAGTTAAGTCAACAATATATAAAGGAGAATACACCACAATAAGGTGGAGAAATGCAAAACTGTTTCAATATTCCAAAATCAGTCAATTTAATCCCCCATATTAACTGACTGAGGTGAAAAGAACATATGATTATATGAATAGATACAGGAGAAACATTTGACAAAATCCAACATCCCTCTATGTTCAAAACACTTACCAAACCAGGAATTGAAAAAAGCTGTCTTAACCTGAAAAAAGAGTATCTACAAAAAATATACAGCTAACATCATATTTAGTGAGGCAAAACTAAATGCTTTTCCCCTAAGATCAGGAACAAAGTAAAGATATTTCTATCACTGCCTCTATTCACCATCATACTGGAATTTCAAGTCAATGTAATAAGGTAAGAAAAATAAATAAAAGGTATGCAGATTGAAAAGCAAAACATTAAAAATAAAACTACTTCTATTCACACACATTATTGTCTACATATTAAATCTCCAATAATCTACCTGAACTAAAAAGTTAACAAGGTTACAGAATAGAAGTTCAACACATAAATATTCATTGTATTTCTCTGTACTACCAATGAACAACTAAAAACTAAAACATAAAAAATGTTGCTATTCATAATAGTTCCAAAAACAAGAAATACTTGGTTAAATATCTAACAAAACATATTTATGTTCTTTAGTTTTCTGCTGAAAACTACAAAACACTGATGAAATAAGTCAAAGAACCAATACATGGGAAGGTATACCGTGTTCCCTGAATGAATGACTTTACTAAAGTTAAAAGGTCAATCTTCTTAAATTTATCTAAGATTTAACACAATCTCAATCAAAATCCCAAAAGAAATTTTGTAGAAATTAACAAGCCTATTCTAAAATGTATACAAATGGCAAAAACAGTTTTTTAAACAAAGAATGAAGTTAGAGGACTCATACTACCTGATTTTTAAGCTTTATTATAATTCTACAGCAATCAAGACACTACAATATTGGTGAAAGTATAGATACAAAGATCAGTGGAATAAAATGGAGCTTCCAGAAATGAAACCACACAAAAATGATCAATTGAATTTTGACAAAAGTGCAAAGGCATTATTTTTTCTACAATGGTTCTGAAATAGTGCAAGAAAATAAACTCCAACTTATATCTCACTCTTTAAAAATGAATTCAAAATGAATCATAAACCTAAATATAATACATAAAATTAGAAAAAGTTTAGGAAAAAACTTAGGAGAAATTCTTGTTAAATTTAAGCAAAGACTTTAGGATGTAACACCAAAACACAATGCATGAAAGAAAATTTGATAAATTACATTTCATTGAAATTTAAAACCTTGTTCTTTGAAAGATACTGGGGGGTTTTGTTGTTGTTTGTTTGTTGTTGTTTTGTTGTTGTTGTTGTTTGTTTTGAGATGGAGTCTTGCTCTGTCACCCAGGCTGGAGTGCAGTGGCGTGATCTCGGCTCACTACAACCTCCACCTCCTAGGTTCAAGTGATTCTCCTGCCACAGCCTCCAGAGTAGCTAGGATTACAGGCGCGCGTCACTGCATCCAGCTAATTTTTCTATTTTTAGTGGAAATGGAGTTTCACCATGTTGGCCAGGCTGATCTTGAATGCCTGACCTCAGGTGGTCCGCGCACCTCATCCTCCCAAAGTGCTGGGATTATAGGCGTGAGCCACCGTGCCGGGCCAAAACATACTGTTAACAGAATGAAAGACAAGCTACAGGCTGGGATAAAAATATGTTCACATATTTTTCTCACACACATATCCACCAAAGAACTTGTATCAAAAATACATGAAGAGCATTCAAAACTCAATAATGAGAAAACAACTCAAAAACTGGGCAAAAGTTATGAACAAGCGCAAGGTATACAAATGGCGAATACACATGAAGAAAGGTGATTCACGGTTAGTTATTTGGGAAACCAAAATTAAAATCACGAGATACCCCAAACCTATTGAAATGGCTAAAACAAAAATCTTCATAGTACTAAGTGTTAGCAAGAATGTGGAGCAGTGGGAACTCTCATAGATGGCTGGTGGGAATGAAAAACAGAAACAGCCAGTGGAGTGGTGATCAAAATAGTGTCTCTGTTACTGACTGAAGCTGTACTGGAGAAAACATCTTAGGCATATTTCCTAATATTGAACCCCTGAGCTGACTGTACCCACCAAGACCTATATGCGTTTCACCTGCCCCCACCCCACACATACTCACAAGGGCTAGACCATCTCTGGATGGAGGAACAGAGACTATGTCAATCCTGTGGCAAACAATTCCCAGGACAGAGAAAATAATAATCGTGACAGGGACTTCCTCCTTGACCAAACTCTAGTCCAGCTCCTCTGAGCACTCTTCTCCACTAGGCCTTGGCCTTGACCTGCAGCCCCAGTGTTAGCAAGAATCCTGCTAAGCCAGTTTAGTGAAAACTCCCTAACCCTGAATCCTAACCAAGGCTCTCTCAGTAATTTTCCAT
This sequence comes from Macaca mulatta, assembly GCF_049350105.2. NCBI lineage: Eukaryota > Metazoa > Chordata > Mammalia > Primates > Cercopithecidae > Macaca > Macaca mulatta. Next base: position 8,931,516 of record NC_133410.1, on the reverse strand, counting down.
CCACTGACTCCCTCACCCGACTCCTTACTATAAATACCCAGCTGGCCATGTTGTAATCAGAGTTAAGTTCAAGCCGTCTCCTCTACTGCAATAGTCTTGACCCCTACACAACAGTTTTGAATAAAGTTCCCCTTACCTGTTTCAGTCTGTCCAGTGGAATTTTTCTTCGACGATACTCATAGCTCTATACTTTATCCAAACAAAAACTTGAGCCAGAAGATTAGTCCTCCTTGCTTGGGGGAGGAGTGAGTAAAAAGAGCAGAAGTTCCTGTTTAACAGATCCAGGAAGAAATAAGATACATACATAATGGTTGGCCCATGCACAGTGTCAGATGGAGATGAGAGTCTTGCATAGGACACCTGCTTAGCATGGCTAGGGTCATCCATGATCCAGCATCCATCTCTGGAGTGCAGACAATGAAGGGAACTGAAGATGCTGGGCCTCTGACAAGGAGGTGACTAGTGAACCTATAATCCTCAACCCCAATTTGTCTTACAGTTTGGGAAACTATAAGTAGTGTAGCACTGGAAGGCAGTCACTCAAAATAGTGCTTAGCCATGTATTCACTGGTCAATCCAAGAATGCGGCACAATTGCCCTGCCGAACACCAGCAAACAAGAGGGAGAGACAAAGCCAGTGATTGGTGGAGCTTGGCCTCTGGCAGCAGGGATTGTCTGCTGCTCTTGCAGAACAGGATGGAGTCACCCATGGCTTCCAGAGAGATGAGGGAGCTGAGATTATGAAGACTGAAGTTTGGTAGGACAAAAATCTCCCTGCTTTTTATTGTTTAATAAGACTGAGAATTAGGAGAGTTGCACTGAGAGGGGTGTTCCCTTATAAATGAAGTCCCATTCATTTAGCAAAAGGACTCAGAGTGGACATTACACAAACAAAAAAAAGTTTCTAAAACACATTTTAAACATTTCCAGTGACCAGGACACTCATACAAATGTGACTATGTGAGTGGATGTGTTTGTGCATGTATGTTAAGCACATGAAACATTCCTCTTCTATTATTGCATATGTTGACCCACTCTGGGCTGGATCAGTGGTGCTTATCTAGAAAAATGAAGAACTGCTTCAGGAGGGCAGGAGTCTTGTCTGTTTTATTCTCCACTGTATTCAGCCAACATAGTACCTGGCACACATGTAGAAGGTGCCTGACAAACATTGATTGAATGAATGAATGAATGAATGAATGAATGAGTAGTATATCAGGCAGCATCGTAGCCCCTTCAAAGATGTCCAGGGCCTAATCCTAAGAACCTTCGAGTATGTTAACTCACAGGGCAAATGTTGGCTGATGTGATTAAAGTAAGGATCTTGAGTTTGGGTCATTAACATGGATGACTGGTTAAACCTGATGTCCTCATAAGGACACAAAGGTCCTTATAAAAGGGAGGTGGCAGAGTCGGAGTCAGAAAGGAAGTGATACTAGAAGAAGAGATGAGAGAGAGAAAAAAAGATTTGAATATGCTGCACTGCTGGCCTTGAAGATGGAGGAAGGGGTCATGAGCCAAGGATCGCAGGCAGCTTGTAGAAGCTGGAAAAGGAAAAGAAATGTATTCTCCCCTAAAGATTCCAAGGTGTTGCATCTCTATGAACACTTTGATTTTAGGACTTCTGATCTCCAGAACTGTAAGATAATAAACTTGTGTTGTTTTGAGCCACTAAGAGGGTGTATGTGCGTGTCATCTTTTTTTTAAATTTTAATTTTTAGCTTTTTGTGTTGAAATACTTTCACACTTACAGAAAACTTACGAAAAGAGAAAATCACCCAGGTTTCCATATTTTCAGCTACATTGAAGTATAATCAACTGACTCACAAGGGCTAGACATTTAAGATATAGAACTCATACATCTGAAATTACACACATTTAAGATGTAGAACTCAATGTTTTGATAAAAGTATACGTTATGAAACCATCGCCACAATCAAGCTACTTAACGTATCATCATCTCATATATTTACCATTTTCTTTTCTTTTTACATGTGGTGAGAACACTTAAAATCTACTCTCTTGGCAAATTTCAGGCATACAATACCTGAAACTAGTCACCATGCTGTTCATGAGATCTCTAGAACCTATTCATCCTGCATAACTGAAACTTTGTACCCTTTGACTATCATCTTTCCACTTCTCCCCTTCCCTCATCCCCTGGAAACCACCATTCTCCTCTCTGTCCAGCTGTAAGTTTTTAGAAATTAGTTACAGCAGCTGCAGAAAACTATTACAGAGAGCCAAGAGCAGTTGTCTCCAGAGCAGGTAATGAGTGAGTAGAGCGCAAGGTGCTTTATTGTGATGTGAGAAGAAAATGTTAGAAGGTCTTTTTATTAATTAATTAATTAATTATTGAGACAGAGTCTCGCTCTGTCACCCAGGCTGGAGTGCAGTGGTGCAATTTCAGCTCACTGCAGCCTCTGCCTTCCAGACTCAACTGGTCCTCCTGCCTCAGCCTCCCAAGTAGCTGGGACTACAGGCGTGTGCCAAAACGCCCAGCTAATTTTTGTATTTTTAGTAGAGATTGGGTTTCACTGTATTGGCCAGGCTGGTCTCAAACTCCTGACCTCGAGTGATCCACCTGCCTCAGCTTCCCAAAATGCTGGGATTATAGACGTGAACCACCGTGCCCAGCCTCATTTTTTAAATTTTAGAGTGAATATTATTGGACTTTATTTTACATGATTCAAGCACTGTCCTAATCCAAACTAGCCGTTACCTTGCTTAGACACCTTGGCTGCTGCTTTTTACAGACATTTTGAAGGACTTCTCTTTTCCACCTTCCTTTAGAATCCCAAGAGGGCTGACTTTTAATCCCACACATGTAACACCTTTTACTCTCTTTCTAGTACATAGTAGGAACCAGAAACGTTGCCTTTATTGGAGGGAGGAAGAAATGAGGCATGCAGATGTAGTGACAGGCTCACTGGCCACCCTCCTTAGATCATGCAACTGAAGGCCCCACCCTAAGGGCACAGGCCAGGGAGCTTTAAGGCTCTTGAGTCTGGACTTCACAGAGCAGAACTTCTGTAACAGCTGTGATCTGCCTACCTCTGCCCTGTGCTTACAACAGTCAAAACTTCTGTCTAGTTTAAGCTACTCTTATTTGGGTTTCTCTTACTCATGAATAAACCTAAACTCAATCCATACAGGTTATGACAGGAAAGGGCACAACGCAAATGAGAATATGTGAAGCCAGCCCAATTCTTTAGACACGTGACAAGTTGTTTCTGTGGGGCACAGATGCCTCCGGGTTAAAGGAGCATGGATTCCTTGTCCTGGATTCTCTAGTCACAGCAGCTTTGCTGGAGTTCTGGTGCTGTCCGTGGTGCTGGCGTGGACTTTCCACCTAGCAGTGCTAATTTATCTTCAAGTTTGCATAAATACTTTCATACTATTGTGTATGATGCTGGAGACAACCTGTGAAGTAAATATCATTGGGTTATTTTCTATGATTCAAACCCTCTTCTCCCAGGTTCCAATCCAGTCAAGTTTAGCGTTCCTATCACTACACTGCAGGACCTCTCTGTCTCCAGAGTGATGACTGTTTCCCTATCTGCGTGTACCACATCCACTCTGTCTCCAGAGTGATGATCTGTTTCCCTATCTGCGTGTACCACATCCATTTGTTAATCCCTTTCACCATGGCACTTTGACATCTAGTAACCTTGTGGTCTTGTTGGACCGTGCCCCCCACTACATGCCCACGTGTAATCCTCTACCACATTGTCTCTTGACTTAGCCATGCAACTTTCTTTTACCACTGAGACATCAGAAAATGTGATAGAAGCAGAAGTTGATAAACACCTTTGCTCTAGCACTTTCTCTCAGAATGCTGATGTCATCACATGAAGAAGCCCAATCTAGCCTTCTTGAGGATGAATGACCACATAAAGGCAGAGCCCAGCTGTCTCCACTGTCCCAGCTAAGCCCAGATCCAAGTGACACTCCAGTTAAACACAAGTGAGCCCAGAAGGAAGTAACAGAAGAGCACAATCGATTCACAGAATCATGAGAAATAATAAATTATTGTTGCTTTAAGCCATCAACTTTTGGCATGGTTTGTTAAACAGCAATAGATGGCTACTACAGACCCACTGTTTCTGGCCACAGTTTTCTCACCATTCAGTGAATTTCTTAGCACTTCTCGGATCCCCAAACAAGACCAGAATTAATATTCTCTGGATTAATGGTTCATTCATTCATCTACCAGACAATTTTGGAGCATTTACTTTATGCTTGTGCTAGGTAATTGGAATATAAAAAGAACTGAAACAAATATTTACCTTCAACAAGTTGAGCAAATGGTAGGGAAGACAAACCACTGATTGCCAGAATGAGTCTAGTATTTCCTCTGTGTAGAACGTCCTTCTCCTCCTCTTTACTTGGATAACTTCTATTCATTTTTTTTTTTTTTTTTGGAGACGGAGTCTCACTCTGTTGCCCAGGCTGGAGTGCAGTGGCCGGATCTCAGCTCACTGCAAGCTCCGCCTCCTGGGTTTACGCCATTCTCCTGCCTCAGCCTCCCAAGTAGTTGAGATTACAGGCACGTGCCACCACACCTGGCTCTTTTTTTATTTTTATTTTTTACTTTTTTATTTTTTTATATTTTTAGTAGAGATGGGGTTTCACCTTGTTGGCCAGGCTGGTCTTGAATTCCTGGCTTTAAGTGATCTGCCTGCCTCAGCCTTCCAAAGTGCTGGGGTTACAGGTGTGAGCCACATCACCTGGCCCATTCATTCTTAATGACTATGCTGAGGCCCCCTGCCTCTAGAACTCTTTCTCTGACTCCCCAGTCTGGGCTAGATTCTTTCCTTTTGACTTCCATAGAAGCCTGTGTTCACTTTTATTGATGGATTTATCACTGCTTTAGGATCGTTGTGATTATTTTTCACTTGCACGTCTCCCATGATAGACTCTGGGATCCTTAACTACATTGGATTTTTCTTAGGGCTCCACGTTTCTGGCACCTAGTAAGTGCTCCTTACATATTTACTGAACAAATGAATACCATCATAAATATATAAAGAGAATGTAATGGGTGCCTTGTGAAGGGAATGAGTGTGGCTCCAGGTGACCAGGGCAGGTGCAGATGCAGATATGAGCTGCATCTCCAGTGAGGGTTAGGATTTTGTCAAACTGAGAAGAAGGAAAAAAGAAATTCAAGACCAAGGGCAGAAGACATGGGAGTGAAAAAGTAAATGGAATATTCAGAGAACAGCAAACTGTTGGTATGGACAAGTGTGGTGGCTATGAGAGTAAGAATGAGTGATGAACCTGGTTGATGGTTTTGGCCCAGACTCTGAAAAACCATGAGTATCACACCAACACCACTTCCTAAATATTCCTGCAACCTGCCTGCCCCACATTTTCCATATATAGCTGAACATAGGTCTATGCAGAAAACACTCAATTCTGATACTGCCTCTTACTTGAATAAGTGCTGAGGCTCTGAGAGTTCAGAACATTATAATCAGCCTTCTCATTTTGCTTTCGCTAAACATTCATTAGCTGGTTATGAACCCCAAAGAACAGAGGTCACATTGAGTGACAGGGACTCGGCAGCTGTTCACAGTGTAAGATATTTGCTATAATTTACACTAAGATGTGAATGTAATTATCCTTATCAAAATCACTTCCCCTGGCAAATTTGTACATTAAGTCAAGTAAATTTCCTCTCATTAAATCACAGCATTTGGGGACTGCAGTTTGTCTCAGCCAAGAACTAGAGCTTGGAAGTAATAAAGGCAAAGAAAAAGAACTTGGGTTCTCAGCAGGAAGTGTGGGTGGTGAGGAGAGAGGCAGTATTTCAGAGTGTGTCGGAAACCCAAACCTCCAGCAGTTCCATGACTATGTGTCTCTCGAATTTAGAGCAGTCTTTAAAATGTGGCACTTCTCAGCTACCTACGCATTTGGCAAATTGAGAATGTTGCATCTAGATGCCAGACCTAGATGCAGAAAGGACATCTAAAGACAGATATTTTTAGTGCTGAGAGCAGGTATGTTAGAAAGGGGCTTATAGTTTCAAACCATGAGTAAAAAAATATATATATAAAATGTGTATGCTGGAACTATGTTAAGTATTTTCACACATATGATCCTTTTTGGTTTTCATAACAAGACTGCAGGACAGGATATTCACACTCTCGTAATGCCCATTTCTTTTTCTTCTTGGAATTTAACACAATTCTAATTAAATAACTTTGAGTGGAAGTTGGGAACGCTGGATATGTCATTTCCTGCTAAATCTCTACGAGTTGCCACAGTTTCTACACATACTAAGTGCTAAATAAAGTGCAGCTGAAAGAATAAATTAATTCACGAGTAAGGTAATTTTTAAAAATCAGGGATTGTTGAGAGATATGGGAACTAACTTTAAAAGTGCTGAAAGTCACCAGGCCAATAAAATTTGGTGGAAACCGAGTTGCATGTAATAACACACTCAACAAATGAATGTTTATTACTTAGGACTCTTTCGGTTCCAGTGACAGAATCTGGACTCACAGTGGCTTTAACATAAAAGAAGGAAGTTTCTTATTTGCTTAACTAGGAAGTCTTGTAAGGCTGATGCACAGTAAGCTCATGTCTTGTCTGGATTCAGGGACTCAAATAACATCTTTCAAAGTTCCAACTCTGCCTCCTTTATTTTTTGCTTCTACTTTTCTCTGCTTGGTTTTATTCTTCAATTTCTCAAGATGGCAGCCTCCATAGCCTTAGCCTTGTGTCTTCTCAGCTTGGCCACCTCAGTGAGGAAGAAACTTCTGCCTCCCAATGTATCAGCTATCTATTGCTGAGGAAAAAAATATCCCCAAAACTTAGTGGCTTGAAAAAAACAACCTTTTCTTTTCTCACAATTCTGTGCATCAGCAATTCAGGCAAGGCTCAGCCAGGCAGTCCTGTGGATCCCTGTGGTGTCTCCTGAATTTAATCAGGCATTTGTGGCCAGGTGGCATCAGCTGGAGGTGATTGGTCTGAAAAGGTTTTATTCACATGTCAGGGGACTCAACTGGGATGGCTAGAATGGCTGGGATGTCTCTCCCTCTTTCTCTTCTCTCAATGTGGCCCCTAGACCAACCGTTACCATCTCAGAAAGGCCCCAGCCTGACTTTCCGACAAAGTAGCAGTGTTAGAAAGGAGAGCAGGAAGAGAACTGCAAGACCTTTCAAGGCTGAGAACTCAGAACTCATACAATATCTCTTCAATTGATCAAACCAAGTCATAGGACCAGCCCGAATTCAAGGTGAGGGGAAGTAGTCTTCAGCTCCAGATAAGAGGCCCCCAAAGGGGCATGCAGGATGAGGAGTTACTACGGCCAACTTTGCAAACTATCTACAACCCCCAATATCCAGACTTCAATCTTGCAAAGATTTGTATTGGCCCTATTCAGGTCATTTGTGTATCCCTGAGTCCATCCCAGTGGCCCAGGAGGGTTAGTCACTCTGATTGGCCAGCGTAGTCATGTGCTCAACCCAGAAGTGGCTAACAGGAGAGAGGGCAAGAAGTAGAATAATCTCATGGACAACTGTTTCAGAGCCACCTAGAATCAGGGAGGGAATCTCCCACAAACCAGAAAAAGTTGGAAAAGTGTGTTTGGAAGACAAAACTAATGCTAGCGCAGTTCAAAGCAGGCTCTGTTCATCCTAAGGGAATGATGATCAGCAGTGACAGTCTGAAGATAAAGTTCAGAGCGTCAAAGGGCATTGCTCACTGGCCCTTCCAGGACGAAAATGCCCCAACTTATAGACTCAACCTGTCCGATCTCTCCTTCCTTTGGAAATGAATGCATAACTCTCCAAGCCAACCGCCGGAAATGGCAAATACTTACGTCAGTAAACCCATGTCCCTTTTTCTCATTCCGTAATCCTTCAGCAGCTTTCTGATTATAACTTGGCTTCCAGCAAACTGGCTAGGCCAATTTGAACACGGACTTTTCTTTTCTTTTCTTTTTTTTTTTTTTTTTGAGACACAATCTCACTCTGTTGCCCAGGCTGGAGTGCAGTGGCACAATCTTGGCTCACTGCAACCTCTGCCTCTCGGGTTCAGGCAATTCTCCTGCCTCAGCCTCCCAAGTAGCTGGGACTACAGGCGCCCGCCACCACGCTCAGCTAATTTTTGTATTTTTAGTAGAGACGGGGTTTCACCATATTGGCCAGGCTGGTCTCGAATTCCTGACCTTGTGATCTGCCTGCCTAGGCCTCCCAAAGTGCTGGAATTACAGGCATGAGCCACTGCGCATGGCCGACTTTTCTTAATAATACTATTTTTGCAGCAAAAATTAGTAAATGCTCATGCCTGGCTCATGGATCAGTCTCTCGTGAGACTAGTAGGTGTGATTCATTTCCCAGTCCAACCAATTCTCAGATACTAAGGAAGATTTGATCTTGAAGGCTAAAAGACACACCATGGTGAATTTACCAAAACCTCATCCCTTAAAGGGTCTCCCTGAGGTCTGGCTGGAGATGTCTGAGCTCATGCTGCACCTGCCTCTAGGTATTGTCCCCACTTAATCTCAGAAGAAACTAAGGATGAGAAAAATGGCCCACAGTCACAGCTGGCAACCATAATGCAGAAAGAGGCTCTTCACCACTCATTCAATACAATCCATTCGTCACATAACACTTAATTTTGTCTCTACTGTGCACTCAGTAATGTTCTCGGTGTTGTAGATATGGTGGTAAAGAAGACGGAAAATGCCCAGCCTTCTATGAGGCTGACATTCAAGTGGAGAAACATGGGAAATAATCAGATAAATAAATAGACCACCAAAAAGGTCAAATGGTGATGAGTGCAATGCCAACAATTAGAACATGGTGGTGTGCTAGAAAGTGTCTCGATTGTGACTTTAGATTGGATGGCCAGAGAAGAATAACATAAGAATAGCATCAAAATGTTACCCATGGGCTTCAGGTGCCCACCTATAAAATAGGTTGCCTGGACAAAATGATCTTTGCATGCATATGTCTAGACCGGAGACCTGACTTAACAATATATCACATGAATTTAAAAAAAAAGAAAACTTGTTGATGGTGGCTAGATTAGGGTTGTATAGGTTGGGATAAGCTAAAACCATTGATAGTAATAGCAATATCCATAATTTATTCAGGACTCTGCTAAGTGCCTAAAATGAATTATCTCTAATTCTCACGACATCCCTGCCAGTGCAGGTATTGGTCTCACTATTTAACCAGTGAGGAAACGGATTTGCTGAGGTTAAATAACTTATCCCGAGAGAGGCTGGGAGAAGGTATGTCGTGTTGGGCGCTGCAGGCCAGGCTGAAGGGTCATCTGGAATGTGCTCAGCTGTTTGCTTCCTTTCTCCAGCCTTTCCATGATTCTTCCTCTTCTGCCTGGGCCATTCTGCTCCCTTCTCTCCACCCCAGTACACACAAGAGACTAGAACCAGGTGCCCTGTGGTCCACAGAGTATTTCTGTTTGAATGGAAAAGACAGTGGGCTACCCATGCCCAACGCTTTTTCCTCCAGTCCTTACTAACTAGGTGCTTTCCTGGCTTCAGAGCAACACTAACATTCCCATGACCCCCAGCAACCAAGACAGCTGGGCTGGGGACAGCGGGATATGATACCCAAGGACATCTGATCCACACACTCTGCTCCCTCCAGGAAACTTCCAGGCTGGTGTTATCTGTCCACTTTTGTCCATTTGAATATTTAAAAATTGAGTCTGACATCTGTGACCTGCTCAAGATTTCCTAGAGCTTAACTACTCTAAACCTTAGTTTAATGTACATTCTACCAAGCCACATCATGTTGAGAAAATGAACAGATTTTCCCAACTAAGGCAAATCAGAATCATTCTTTTCCATTGTATCAGAGGGCTCCCAAGAAAGGCCAGTTGACTCAAACACAAATGTTGCCCATTTCCAGGGCTGCAGCAAAAATCCTGATGTCTGATTCAAGAAAGAACCGATGCATCCCAGGTACAGTCCAAGCCAGAGCCATTGTGTTGTACCTTCTTTTGTGTAAATGGCGCCCATGGAGTTGTGCAGGGCAGCTCTGCCCCCAAGTCCACACAGGACAGAGAAGAGAGATTTATAAGCCAAAAGACAGTGTTCTCTCTGGTTCACACTGCTGCTTACTTTGGAAGCATGTTGCAAAAGGGAGAGAACAACCTTTCTCAAAGATTGGATCTACGAGGCTTCATCCTGCCTGTGGGTGATCTTTATTTGTGGGTGCGAGATGCTGGTGGAAGAATTTCGAAGTCTCTCCTTTAAATGTGGAACCATACTAATAACAGGTTAAATAATTTATCCCAAGAGGCTGGGAGAAGGCAGGTTGCAGTAATAATTATTACTACAAATAAAGCAATTATTATTACTGATAATTCCAGGGACTGAGAAAGTGTATAGAACATGGTTTGTAAGCTAGACAGGGCTCTGGGATGTAAGGAATTGCCAGTGGGTTGATAGCAGCTACATCAAAGAATATTGTTCTGGAAGAAATGTTACTGGCAAGCTCAGTCTCTGCTTCTTTCCATCTTCCCGTTAACTCAAAAACTATGATGAGGAGCACCCACTGTGTGCCCAGCACTGGCAATATGGAGGTGAATCCATCATATCCCCTGATGGGAAAGGACAGTCAGGTGCACAGTCTCAGGGTGATGAGAGGAGGGCTGGCATGGAGGGAAGCATGGGGCACTATGGGATTAAAGCAGGGCACCCAACCTGACTGAGAAAGTCAGAGAAGGCTTCCTGGAGGAGGTGGGCTCTCACTGAAGGGAGTCACAGATGAAAGGGCCTGCCCAGCAAAAAGGAAAGAGCCACTGCTCAGAGGCCCTGGACACATGAAACGTGGCACATGGGGACCATGCTTGGGGCTGATGAAACTGGCCCTCAGGGTGTTTTAGGAAGTGTAAAGGTGTAATAAAGTTCTAGACTCAAGAAGCAGACAGGATCTTGCATTCTATTTTAAGGAATAAGGCCTTTGTGCTGAAGGCAAGCTGTTCCCAAAGTGTTCTTCCTGAAATTGTAGAGCCCCGGGACCCCTGGGAAAGACAGGTTCTGTGGTCAAATGAGTTTGGGAAAACCCTCACACTATCCAACTCCCTTGGAGAGTCACAGAGTGCGTTCACATAATAAAAGTCCTGAGAGGCCCTGCAGCAAAAACCTGTTTAACTTTGTCTAACCCCATTGTCCATTTTCATACTGCTATGAAGAAATACCCGAGACTGGGTAATTTATAAAGAAAAAGAGGTTTAATGGACTCACAGTTCCACATGGCTGGGGAGGCCTCACAATCATGGTGGAATGCAAAGGAGAAGCAAAGTCACATCTTACATGCCAGCAGGCAAGAGGGCATGTGCAGGGGAACTCCTCTTTATAAAAGCATCAGATCTCATGAGACTTACTCACTATCAGGACAACAGCACAGGAAAAACCCTCCCCCATGATTCAATTACCTTCCACCGGGTCCCTCCCGTGATACGTGGGGATTATGGGAGATACAATTCAAGATGAGATTTGGGTGGGGACACAGCCACACCATGTCACCCCTCCCTTCCTAAGCCTACTGAACCAGGAAGAATAGAAAAGCTATTACCATCCCACAGAACACTCTGGGAAATCTGCCAGAGCCTCTGGGGAGACTTCAGATGCTTTTTTTAAGCCAAAGAATAACCTGGTCAGCTTGGTGTACTGGAGAGCTGTTCAGAGGGAAGCAACTGCCCCTTTATTAGTCTGCTTCCACATTTCTCCAGAAATGTCACCAATTACAGTTATTGTAACAGATTATTCCTTCGTGTGCCCAGCTTCTCCATCCTCCTGACATCCCTCCTTCCTCACCAGCTTCAGAGCCATTTTTCAAGGCTCAGTTCAGATATTACCTCTTCCAGAAGCCCTCCCTGACCCACCAGAGAGGCAGGATGGCCCACACTCAGTGCCCAGGGGGACTTGTAGCCCAGTGAATGGTGACGCCATGGGCCTCGGACACTCCTTCCTCTCTAAGCATTCCTGCTTGGCTTCCTTTGCTGTTCTTCCTACACTTACAGAGGCTCCATCATCAGCCTTCATCCCTCTCACATCCAAATGCCATCCCTGGAAAATATCTCCTATCTCCATGATTTCAACAACCCAACATGCTGAAGGCTATGAGATGTGTATCTCCAGGCCAGATCTCCCTTTCGAGCAGCAGACCTGTGTTCAAATACCCACTAGATATCTCCGTCTGGACACCTGCAGGCACTGCTCGTCAGCACGTCCAAACCAGAACTCACCTGTGCTGACATCTGTTTTTACTTCTGTGCACCCTGTCTCAGAGAATAGCCGCTGCCATCCACCTGTCCAGGCTAAAAACCAGAGGACTGCATGGACTCAGCTGTCCTCTTCCCCACCAGGTGCAGTCAGCATCCAAGTCCTGATGCCACTCCCTGAGAGCATGCTTCCCTTTCCTCTCATCCTCCAGTACTGCTTCCCCTGTCTGGGCATTGATGTTGCCTGTCTGCTTCACTCCATCACTGCTATAGCTCTGCAGCTGGTCTTGCTCAAGCTGCTGTGATGGTGGTCCACACTGTGGCCTGCACTCACTCCCCAACACTGCCTTTCTTGAGTCCTTGCTACAGCTGTACTTGCCATTCCTGGCTATGCCTCCTTCCTTTACCACTCTAAGTTTTGCATATGCTGTTTGCTTTGCCTTGAATGTCTTTCCATCTCTTTTACCCTGGAAGACTCTGAGTTATACTTTAAGTCTCATTTCAAGGGTCACCTGGCCTTGGATGTCCCCCAGGGATGCTTGGGTGCTCTTGTTCCCAGTCTCTGTAGCCCCACTGAGCCTCTGTTTCCTGGCAGGGAAATGACAGTCCCTACATCAGCCATTTGTTGGGAAGAACAAATGAGAGAAAGTCGCCAGTGTCTTCAGGCACTCACCTGAAGTTGATCCCTTGTGGAAGTGCCGGCCCCTCTTTTCTGTAGTCACAGCATCTCCTCCATCCACATGCCAGCCAGCTGGATGGCCACTAGGTCTGGGATTACTTTTAAGAAACAGGGTCCATCTTCTGTACCCAGACAAACCACATGAACACGTGAACAACCAGAAGGCAGGTGTCAGTCAGCTGGAAGAGTGGGCTGAGAAGGGGCCTCACGAGGAAATCGATGAGTTTGGTCCCTTTCAGTCTTCATGAGTCTTAAAAGCCAAACAGATGCTCCTCTCGTCAGTTCAAGCATCCTCCAGAGAAGCTACTTTGAGTTCAAGCACATCCCCTCAAGCGACTCTCACAGGCACTGAGAGCCAGGCAGCAGAAAGCCATTTTTCCAGCCTCAAGAAACATGCAGGGATTCGAAAGCCAATGTCTCCCAGATTGCTGTGAAGCTAGGCACTCTACATTGTGCTCCCCAACTACCCCCACGTCTCCCCTCCCACCCCTCATGCACACAGCCTTTATTCCAAGGGGAGGGTGCTTTCTCCAGCGCCCTCTCCAGTGGAGCCAAATGCTGACACCAGTTTGGTTGTGGAGACCCTAACCCAGCAGTGCTAGAGGAATTAAAGACACACACACACAGAAATACTGCATGTGGAGTGGGAAATCAGGGGTCTCACAGACTTCAGAGCTGAGAGCCCCGAACAAAGATTTACCCATGTATTTATTGACAGCAAGCCAGTAATAAGCATTATTTCTACAGATTGTAGATTAACTAAAAGCATTCCTTATGGGAAACAAAGGGATGGGCCAAAATAAAGGGATGGGCTCTGGCTAGTTATCTGCAGCAGGAACATGTCCTTAAGGCACAGATCGCTCATGCTATTGTTTGTGGTTTAATAATGCCTTAAGGCGGTTTCCCACCCTGGGTGGGCCAGGTGTTCCTTGCCCTCATTCCGGTAAACCGACAACCTTCAGCATGGGCATCAAGGCCATCACGAGCATGTCACAGTGCTGCAGAGATTTTGTTTATGGCCAGTTTTGGAGCCAGTTTATGGCCAGATTTTGGGGCTTGTTCCCAACAACCAAACATGCAGGTGGAAAGAATTTACTGAGTGTTGATGCTCCCAGCCTAAGGCTAACACTTTCTCTGCATTCTCCCCTTTGAAGCATCGCACAGAAGAGCAATCCCTGGAGCCAGACAGCCTGGGTTCAAGTCCAGGCTCTACTACATACTTACTGTGAGACTCTGGTCAGATTGCTTAACCTGCCCTGCCTCAGCATTCTTCAACTGTGAAATGGGGATAATAGTAAGAACTACTTCTAAAATTATTGTGAGAACATCATTAGTTACTGCATGGAAAACCCCTAGAACAGTGCCCAGCACTTAATAATCTCACAATAACTGTTGGCTATTGCTATTACTATTCATCCACAGAGTAGTTCTGGAAGATAGAGTGGACGCTCCTTTATCAGGATCAATGGGGGCTTTGATTTGACTTTTGATTTTGATTTGTAGTCAAATCACAAATCACTCTGCCGTCCAGGCTGAAGTGCAGTGGCACGAGCTCACTACATCCTCCATCTTCCGGGTTCAAGTGAGTCTCGTGCCTCAGCCTCCTGAGTAGGTAGGACTACAAGTGCCTGCCACGTGTCTGGCTAATTTTTTGTATTTCTAGTAGAGATGGGGTTTCACCATGTTGCCCACAGTGGTCTCAAACTCCTGAGCTCAGGTGATCCACCTGCCTCAGCCTCCCAAAGTGCTGGAATTACAGGTGTGAGCCACCTCAGGGTTATACTTGCTAATGAATTGAATTCAGAAGTGACCATGAGGCTTTGCTTAGCCAATGGAACATGGATGGGCTTGATGAGTATTGCATCTGAGCAGAGGGTTTTTGAGCCAGCTCGTGGCTCACCACCTCTCTATGGTCCTTCTGCCACAAAATCAGCAGCATCCCACAGAGAGGCCGACCCATCAGCCTGGGTTCTGGAGTGAAGCACCACTGACTACACTACAGCACGAGCAAGAAATTAAAGCTTTGCTGCTGTAAACCACTGAGATTCGGGGGTTGTGTGTCATGTGGCCTAACCCAGCCTAGCCCAGCTGACTCAGTCAGTGGCAGACACAGGCAGGAGATCCGCAGGCAGGCAGAGGGCGAGGCCAGGGCAACTCTCCACTTCAGGCAGAGTCTCTTTCAGGGGCCGCATTTCCCCTGTGGCCCCATCATCTCCTTGTTTTGTCCCTGTAGCTCTAGGGAAGATAGAAGCCTCGTGCTGTCACTAACAACGGGGCTGTTCCCACTCCTGTTAGCCCTCTCAGCTCTTCCAATTACTTCCCCATGTTAAAGTCTGTCTTTTGAACTTCCAGGCCTGGGTTCCACTGTCATGAGTGGACTCTACCCTAACGAAGTGGCGAAGCTGGAATTAGAAACCTCATCAAACTATCTCAAAGCCCAAGCAATTCTCTCCTCTCCATCCTGCTGCAACTCTTGAAGACTGTAGTACTGATGTGGCAGATGGCAGGATTAAAGAAGAGTGATTCCAACACAATAATAGGAAAAAATGCAGCATTTAGCCAAAGACAGGATATAGCCTCAAAATCCTGGTGGGAGGAAAGGAGGGGAGAAACATCACAGTAGGCAGGCAGGTAACTTGGCTGGTATGTGGCGGGGAGTCAGTAAATGGGAATAAAGCAGTGGCCTATAAAAAGAGGGTCCCACCCCTTGCCATCCTCCCAGAACAGAAGCTGCTTTCCACAGGTCACAGCTACTCTGCTCAGCTGAACAGCCCATGGGTGAAGGAAGTGAGGAATGAAAGTCAAAGAGAATGGCAGATGAGTTGAGGGCCATTTAAAGAAGTTGTGAACAGTAAACCAAATGAACTCTACATGTGTGTTGACCTCTCTCAACCTAGACCTGCTGACATTACCCTGGAGCCATAAAAGTTCATGACTCCTGAGTCCACTCAGCAAATCCCTATTCACCCACAAACATTCAATCACCTTTCTTCCAAAAGCTTTCATGACACCAGGTAGAGCTATTTTCTTCTCGTCATACACAGAGTTTCTAGTGATTTAAAATTGTATTTTTATCATCCGTTCATGTATCTTGCTCTCCTTATAACCATGAACTTCTTGAGAAGAACGTGCATGGGTAAAACACCTTCAAATCACTCTGCAGAGCACCAATGGTTAAAAAGTGCTTGATACGTATTTTGTTGGGAGAGGGAGGGTAAGAAATGAATAGATATAACCTTTAGACAACTTCATCTAAGCTTTATCAAAAAACAAAAACACAAGCTATCTTGGTGATTATTGTATCAGAGGATCTAACATATCCCTTAGCACGTAGGAGGAATTTAATAAGTATATCCTTCATTCATTTATCCAACAATTCTTTGTTGAGAGCCTACTGCATCAGCTGGGTTCTAGGCACTGGGGACACCATAGTTCAAGGACAACCAAGAACTCCGTTCCTCACTTAGTGCTGACATTCTATGGGGTAGGCAGACCACAGACACATAACATCAAGTGATAACAAGTGCTACTGAAAATACAGTAAGACATCAGAGTGTGAGAGAACGTGTCTCCATAGCTGTCAACAAAGGTTTCCTCAATCCCTCATGGTGGACACGGGACTATTCTTTTACTGGGAAAGAGATTTCAGGCTGGGATTGGATCCTGGCTTTGCTGTGTACTGGCTTTGGGACCCTAAGAAAGTAACATAAATTCTCTAAGCCTCAGTTTCTCATCTGTAAAATGGGGAGAATATTGCCTATGTTAAGCGTTGGTGTGAGGATTTAAATAGATAATTCATTTAGCACAGTTCTTGATATACAACCAATAAATGGCAATGCGTATGGCTAGAGGATATAGTCAAATCACAGGCACAAAGTCCCATGTATCATCACCATCAAAATCATCATTGTCACAGTAACACCCCAAGTTCATATTGTGTTCCGGCTGTTTAAGAATTTCCCATGAACTCACATTTAATCTTCAAACAACCCAACTATTATTAGCCTTATTTAACAGATGAGAAAACAGAGAGAATTAGACAGACTGACACCTACAAAGGCTAAGTGGTTTGCCAAGGACAAATAGCAAGATAGTGCCAAAGTCAGGCCCAGGTCCAAACCTTCCAATTCCCAGGCCAATACATTTGCCAAGCAAGTTTCATCTCCTCTGACACCATATATCTATCAAGAAAATGGGTGTGAAGTGAATTCCTGCAGTCCAGTGTCTACAAAGTATTCGCTGAGGACGTTAATTGGGGTCTTTAGAAAGGGTTCTGTGATAGAGTACAATTGGGAAATGTTCTTGGGTTGGGCAGGATTAGAAAGCTCTTTACCCAGTCGGGCGCTGTGGCTCACGCCTGTAATCCCAGCACTTTGGGAGGCCAAGGCAGGTGGATCACCTGAGGTAAGGAGTTTGAGACCAGCCTGGCCAACATGGTGAAACTCCATTTCTACTAAAAATACAAAAGAAAATTCACCAGGCGTAGTGGTGGGCACCTGTAGTCTCAGCTACTTGGGAGGCCGAGGAAGGAGAATCCCTTGAACCCTGGAGGCAGAGGTTGCAGTGAGCTGAGATCACACCACTGCACTCCAGCCTGGGCGACAAGAGTGAAACTCCATCTCAAAAAAAAAAAAAAAAAGAAAGAAAGAAAAAAAAAGAAAGCTCTTTACTGCTCATCTTTTGAGAGAGATGAATATGCTAATTATGCTAATGAGCATGGAGATTCACCCAGTCCTGTCCCCCACATCAGCCACAGAGCCCTTCCTTCCCAAACATGGCACTGGCTGCCCCTGAATGTCCTGGGGAGGCGCAGTGGGGGCCAGCCTGCAGACCCAACATTGTATTTTCTGCATTGCCAGGATCCACAGGTCACCACTTCTTTGAAATTCATTACTTCTCATTATGAGCTCTAGTTAAAATTAAAAAAAACAAAAAGCATTTTTAAGAAACATTTCTCCCAAACCCTTTAATCTGTAAATGCCCTGTCTCTAATCAAACATGACACATACATCCTTATTTCTCTGCTGGAAGGGCCATCTAAAAGGTTCGGTCCTGAGTAAACAAGCCTGGCTAGTAAGCACTTGTCTTATGCTGATAAGCCCATCATTGGAGAAGCAGAACAAGACCACATTTGGCAAAGCAGGTGGCCTCCTCCAGGAAGCAGCTCGAGTGGGATGGAGTAGAGCTCCCAGCGCTGCAGCCCAAACACAGCTGCCCAATCAATCAACTGGGAGTCTGTCTTTTGCTCACACTTGCCTGAAATGTTCACCCTTAAGTGATCCCCTGAGTTAGATTAAGAAAAGCCATTAAAATGCATCACATTCAGCAGTTTCACAGCACTCCCACACCCATTCTCCTTGGCCGGTCCCCCTATCCTGTAACCCCCTTGTTTCTTTGCATTGTCCATGTTATAACTTAGATTCACCACGTGCAGGAGATGCCACCGTAGCTGACTGCACCTGCTGCTTGGGGGGACAGTTTCTGGGCACCCTGATGGTTTCTCATCTCAAGGCCCTCTGAGGCTCAACTTTTCTACCTCAACTTCCTGTGAAGCTACAGCAACTGGCTCAACCCCTAGCCCAGCAGTTTAGGAGAGTTAATGTCTGCGAGAACCACCCTCAATGATGGCAGATGAGACTCACTGAGTTAGTCCCTCAGCCGCTTATGCTTCAGAGCTACAGTGTTGACTGCATTCTCCACAGCTCACTAGGGTCTCCAACTGGGTTGAATTTATAGTGTAAACCAGCTCAAAAACACACCCTCAACTGGCTTTTCTTCTGTGAGGTTATAATTATCCTCAGTTAGCAGTAGCTACTGCTGGAAGAAACCACTCCCCCAAATTGTATTTAGCTTGTAAGTTTACCAGGCAGTGTCCCAGGAGGGGCCCCTCTGGGCTGAGCTAGACTGATCTTGGCTGGGTTTGCTCACGTGTCTGTGATCAGATGGCAGCGAGGCTGAGAGACTGCGGAGAAAGTCTAGGATAGCTTTGCTGACCTGCCAGGTGGTTGACTGCCTGTCAGCTGGAGTGAAAGAGGGGACTGAGCCATGTGTCTTTTATTTTTCCTCCTGACAACAAAAGCCACATTCAAATGAGCCATGTGTCTTACACATGTGGTAGAAGCAGGGTTTCCAGAAGCAGCAAACACCAGTCTGCAAGTGCCTTCTACTCTTCTGCTTGTGTCATAGTAGCTGGTGTGGCAGCCGTGAGAAGAACCTGGCAGACCTCCAACTCCAGGGACTGTGCCTGACTGCATGAGTGTACTAGGACTGCTGGAACCAAATATAGTTTTCCCTTGGTATCCATGGCGATTGATTTCAGGACCCCAAGGATACCAAAATCCACAAATCCTCAAGTTCCTGATATAAAATGGCATAGTATTTGCATATCACCCCACACATCCTCCCATCTACTTTAAATCATCTCCAGATTACCTATAATACCTGATGCGATATAAATGCTATGTGTAAATAGTTGTTATACTGCATTATTTTTGTTGATGGATTGTTATTTTTAATGTTCTTTTTCCTGAATATTTTTGATCCGTGGTTCCTTAAATCCAAGGATGCAAAACTCACAGATTTGGAAGGCTGGCTGTACCACAAAGTGGATGGCTTAAACAACACAAATGTGTTTTCTCACAATTCTGGAGGATAGATGTCCAAGAGCAAGGTGTCATCAGGGTTGATTTCATTCTGAGAGCTCCCTGCTTGGCTTATAAATGGCCACTTTCTTTCTGTGGCTTCACATCATCTTCTATACATGCCTGTGTCCAAATTTCCTCTTTTGATAAGGACACCCATCATATTAGATGAGGGATCCACCATACTCCATAGGGCTTTGTTTTAATTAATAATATCAGCAAGGACATTTCTAAATAAGGTAACACTCTGAAGTACTAGGAGTTAGGACTTCAATATATGAATTTGAGGGGGAGGAATTCAACCCACGTCCATACCTAGAGCCCAGCTGCAGCGCTCTGAAATTCAGCTCTGTGCTGAGTTCAAGCTTCCCATGAGCCGCTCCCAGCCAGTAACTGAGGTTGGCAGGAATACTGAGGCAGGCCCCTTCCTAGGATAAATCGGACTCCAGAAGTCCTGGACTCTCTCTATTTCTTTTTATACCTGCTTAGAATTTAGCCAATTCTTTTCTGAGCTCATCTCTTTATTACAGTAGTGACCAAGGGATGTTACTAACGTTCAGTTTCCCCATTTTTTCACCTTAAGCTTTAATTTCCTTCAGCACATCATCCGCCTTTCAAGTTATTCCTACAACAGCCTTACCAAATATTTCACCACTGAATAACATAGATTACCATCTTTCCAACCCTCAGTAACAGTTCTCTTGCTCACTGCCATCTGACCCTAGAGCCACACATTTTAAGGTTTGTGTTTTGGCAGCTCCCCACTCCTAGTAACATAACACCATCTATCAAATCTGCCTGTAGGTCATGAAGTTACACAGGGCTTCACCAAAACTGCTATGGAGGTGGGAGGAGGGACAATTGGATTGGAGCTCAGAAAGCTGCACT
Source organism: Macaca mulatta (assembly GCF_049350105.2). NCBI lineage: Eukaryota > Metazoa > Chordata > Mammalia > Primates > Cercopithecidae > Macaca > Macaca mulatta. Next base: position 8,911,101 of record NC_133410.1, on the reverse strand, counting down.
TGCAACGTCATTTACGCAAGACTGAGAGTGTGCTGCTGGTCCACATCAGAGGATGGGGACTAGTATGGTCTGAATGTCTGTGTCTCTCCAAATTTCATATGTGGAAACTTAATCAAGGTGATAGTTTTAAGAGGTGGGAACTTTAGGAGCTGATCAAGGTATTTGGATAGAGCCCTTCTGAATGGGATTAATGACCTTATAAAAGAGATGAAGATGAACTTTTGACCCCTTCCACCACGTGAGGACATAGTAAGAAGGCACCATCTTAAAGCAGAGAGCAAGCCCTCACTAAGACACTGAATCTGCAGATGCCTTGATCTTGGACTTTCCAGCCTCTGAAACTGCAAAATAATAATAATAATAATAATAATAATAAACTTCTGTTGTTTATAAATTACCCAATCTAAGGTATTTTGTTTTAGCAGCTCAAAGGAACTAAGACAAAGGTCATAGAGACCATGGGGTGAGTCTGAAGACTTCCCACAGCTCTACTTGGCTGGTCTCCTGCTGGTATTTTCTGTCTGTAGAGAGGAACAAGAACTTCCATTTTATCTTGCTTACCTGCACTTATGAAAAGTCAAACTGAGTCAGGTTGACAGCCAGGGAACACGGGAGCGGTTCTTCAGCAGGAGCACTCAGCTAGTTGAAGGCAATGTGGAGTGATGGGAAGACAGCAGTGACGCAGTGATGCTGGCACCAACTCCTTTACTATGGCATCCATTGTACCAACTGCCATACACCTGGCTACTTCTACACTTTATCTCTAATCACTCTAGAATACGTATTAGTTTCCCCATCTTCGGAAAGGAAAACTCAGACCCAGAGACACTAAGCAAGTAGCTCAGGATCACACACATTATCTGTGATTAAGCCTCAGTTAGAACTGGAGTCTTGGATTTCCACATTTATGCCCTTTTCATGAAGCTACCTGACTTTGATCCTCAAGTTTTCCCATCTATAACATGGGATTGCTGGACTAGAAATCTCTAAGTCCCCTTTACCTCTGGGATTCTGTGTCTCTAAGGATGAGAATAACAAAACTCCTTTGCCTCTAGCACTTTCCAACTCAAAGCCCTATCATGCTCATTACATCTAATCACTGCAGCCAGAAGCATTAAACAAAATAGATGGATTGACATTGGGGGCGGGCAAGGCGAGGAAGTTGGGGGTGTGGAGAAACAACTCTCTTTACATAATGATTGCTACTATGATTTGGTTATAAATAACCCATGAAGACAATCAGGCTTCTCTGGCAGTCCCGAATTGTAGTGAATGTTGGAATACAGTGACCACGCAAATGCTCTAGACTGACTGGGAAGGTGCCACTTCTAAATCATCTGGGTTAAGTGCATTGCATAAGCTGAGTATTTGGCTTAATGATTGGAGACAGTTGATGAAACACAAGAATATGGAAGCCTCCTGTTACTTCTCAGAAGATAAGACAATGGCATTCCACCACCGGTGTTTACTGTGGTAACCAAAGGGAGCTCCAGTTACTTCCCTCTATGCCTATAACCCTTGGATCACCTGGTTGCACCAGACCCATCCTGACTAAAATCCCTCCAAAGGACCAAAGAGGGGATAGGGACAAAAATAAAAAAATAAATCTCATCTGCTGTCTTTCCTAAGGACCCAGAAGCCTCTATCCATCCATCATTCATTCACTCATTCCACACACTTTCATCTAGCCCCTGCTGAATGCCAAGTACTGGGCCGGAACTCTGGGGACTGTGGAGGTGGAATAGGAGAATATGGGCTTTCTGTGAGCAGTGGTTGCCTAAAATATATACATCAAGATTGTAGGATCATGTGCACCACTGCACTGTAGCCTGGGCGACAGAGTGAAACCCTGTTTCAAAAAAATTAAAAAAAATCGTAGGATCATGGAGAAAGTGTCTTAAGTGTCTGGTGCTGTGGACAGGCAGAAACTGGTGGCTAAGGAATCAAAGAAGTTTTCAGGAGGGAACATTTGACTTGGGCTTGGACTGAGCATCATAGGGCAATGTAGAAACAAGTTTATGGATAATTCACTGAATTGGTGGCAGCTGATAACTTGAATCTTCCTTCAGATGATGAAGTTAGTAGCCCAGCTATGAAAGTCCAGGTTACAGATGTCTCAGCCAGAGCTTGCGTATGTATGGATGAGGCTCATACATATGCAGACTTGGGCTCCTGTTAAGATATGAGAGTTTTGGTCAGTCTCCGTCTCAGTTCTATTGTCTCTGCCTACATACTTGAGTCCAGAGTGGTCATGAAAAGAATGGCACCCTGGAACAATCACACCAGGGTTTGGTTCTAGGCTTAGCCATTTTCTAGCCATGGGAACAAAAGAAAATTACTGAACCTCTCTGAGTCCCAGTTTACTTGTCTATAAAATGGGGATAGTGATACTGGGGTTACGGGGAAATTGTGAGAATTAAAACAGTTCAGGAGAGGTTAAGTTGTCCTGGGGCCACCTGTCATCACAGTGACCACACTCTGTAGTGAGGGCACCCTTGAGAGCAGAGAGCAGAGCTGCTATGTGATTCATCTCTAAAATCCCTGATTCTTGGAACACTTCCTGAGAGCTATTAGGCACTCGAGAAATGTTAATGGTAGAGCATAGTATAATGATAGATCATAGTATTGTGGTAGATCATAGTATTGTATTATTATTCAGCAAACATCTGTTTTCCCTCCTTTCCATGGAAGTGGTGTACTTCCCCATCCCACTGACACTGGGCTTAGCCATGTGACTTGCTTCATCTAATGGAATGTGAGTGACTCAGTGATTGCCACATCCAAGCAGAGGCATTAAATATTCCTGCATGGCCTCTGGTGATCTTGTCCTCCAGCATGAGAGAGCATGCTTCAGATAGCTGCTGCTACTTCCCTGGATCCTCTCATGAGAGCCAAGTGAAGCAAATAGGAACCCAATTCACCACCCAGATCCAGGCCCATCTGAATCTAGCCAAGTCCAGAAGAGCCCTATAGAACCACAGCTGACCTACGGAAATGAGACGTAAATGTTTGTTGTTAGCATTGAGATTTTGCGATTACTTGTTATGCAGCATCATCACAACAAAGCCTGACTAATACATTGTATAAAGTCAATTGAGTACTAACAACATGCCAGGTATTGTTCTAAGTCCTTTATATAAAGAATCCCTTCTAATCTTTACAGCACTGCATAAGGTGGTATGATAAGTATCTCCATTCAGCAGATTAGAATTGAGGCATCTGATCAATCCCATTCATATTATTCCTCCTCATGTCCTGCATCCAAATGAACCAAGCCTCCTGTGTTCATTAGAACCACAGACCAAGCCTCCTGTGTTCATTAGAACCACAGACCAAGCCTGCTGGAGAAAGACAGGGCTGTGGAGATGGGAATGAATTGGCAAAGAGCTTTGGGATGACAATGTTAAGGTCAGGAAAATGCTCTCAATAACCTCAAATGAGTGTTGATGTTCATGAGGGCTGCTCAGAAAAGACACAGAAATTGACGTCTTTTATCTGAGGACCCTTCCTCAGCCTCAGGACTTAAGTCTATGGAAGCATGAGCCACAGAACCATGAGAGGCAGGGGGTTCGGTGAGAAGAACAAGCTCTAGAGTCTCACTTGTGGGTCTGAATCTCAGCTGTGCCACATGTACTGTGTGACCTTGAGCAAATCACCGAACCTCTCTATTCCTCAATGTCGTCACCTGTAAAGTGGGACTATTACTTGTACCTACGTCCTGGCTTTGTTGGGACACTGAATGAGTGAGTGTTTCCAAAGTGCTTAACACAGAGGCTTTGCATGTAGCAAGCACCCAGTCAATGCCCAGGACCATGGGCCTCTGCTCATGCTACCCTTTGGTTCCCCCTGAGGTCTTTTGGGGACAGAGAGTATGAAAACGCCCTCTACCCCCACAAGGAAACAGGACTCAGGGACAGAGGACCTGTGCCCTGACCAAGGCAATGTGTCCCTCACCATATACGCAGTGGTGCATCCTTTCCTGTTGCCTTTTTGATCAGCAATTAAGGCTTTAGTCTTTTTTGTTGGTGTGCAAAGATATTTTCTTAATGGTCCTCCAGCCCAGCCATCACCAAAATGCTTTCCAGCTCACAGGGAGAACATTTCTGATGCACGCTGAATCCAGAGTTCAAATGAAGCAAAATAAAGACACCAGGGGCTCTTATGAGACTGAGTGACTCAAAATAGACGGAATGTGGGGACTTGGGGCATAACACTGATCATGAATCACCAAATAGAAAAACCCCGGGATGGCTTTCAAGAGGAATCCTCCTTGAGGTTTTAACTTTCACCTACAAGCAAGTTTTCTCACTGCTCAGTACAGCAGGGTGAGGACAGCAGCCTCAACGGCATCAGTCTGAGGATAGGATGGGTTAATGCAGCCGGTCAAAGTGGCTCATGCCTGTAATCCCAGCAATTTGGGAGGCCAAAGCAAGCGGATCATAAGGTCAAGAGATCGAGACACCCTGGCCAACATGATGAAACCCCGTCTATACTAAAAATACAAAAATATTAGCTGAGGGTGATGGCGCACACCTGTAATCCCAGCTACTTGGAGACTGAGGCAGGAGAATTGCTTGAACCCAGGAGGCAGAGGTTGCAGTGAGCCAAGATCGCGCCACTGCACTCCAGCCTGGATGACAGAGTGTGATTTTGTCTCAAAAAAAAAAAAAAAAAAAAGAGAATGGGTTAATGCATGAAAACTGTCTGGCACAGTGCCCAGCACAAATTAAGCAGTCACTCAGGGTTGGCTATCATCTTTGGTGATGTTGGTCCCAAACCTAGACCTCTGCTCTGGTCCTCAGCTCATACACCCACTTGGATAGCCCATATGCACTTTAAAATGAGTCCAAAATGGAATCCAAAGTATCAGATCCCCTCGTCGCCACCACCAGGTTTGCTTTCTTCTCAAGCCGCTGAGGGGTCCACAGAAGCAGAGACCATGATGAGAACCCATCTTTAACTCTGGGTCGCTAGCACAGGGGCAGAGTAGGCAGTCATTACATCTTCAGAGCTTGTGAGTTTTATTTTGCTTTGTTTTGCAATCTGTCATCCCCACACTCTTACTATATAAGACAGTGCCTAGCCAGACAAGCATAGGTTTAAATCTCCACCTTGTCACTTCTTAGCTGTGTGACCCTGAGCGAGGAGCTTGAGTTCTCTGAGCCTCAGCACCTTTAGATGTACAATGAGAATGAACAGACCTCCTCACAGGGCTGCTATAAAGAATTAATGAGGCCGGGCGTCTTGGCTCCCGCCTGTAATCCCAGCACTTGAGGCTGAGGTGGGTGGATCACCTGAAGTCAGGAGTTCGAGATCAGCCTGACGAACGTGGTGAAACCCTATCTCTACTAAAAATACAAAAACTTAGCCAGGCATGGTGGTGGGTGCCTGTAATCCCATCTACTCGGGAGGCTGAGGCAGGAGAATCGCTTGAAACAAAAACCAGGAGGCAAAGGTTGCAGTGAGCCAAGATCACACTTGCACTCCAGCCTGGGTGACAAGAGTGAAACTTCATCTCAAAAAAAAAAAAAAAAGAATTAATGAGATCACTCTGCACAAATCCTAATGTGGCATCTGATAGGGGGTGAGTTCTAGTAATTGAGCATTTTTTACACTCAAGATGTAAGCATGATGGTTTCATTATTAGAGATGAGAGAACCAAATTCAGAAACATTTAATCATTTACTTAAAATCACACACCTGGGACTCATACCCAAGCCCTTTTCTTCCTGGTCTGATGTTCATTCCTTGTTGTCTGAAATGCCAAATCATTTTACCAGAATAGCAGGGGAGAGAGGGACAGAAAGTTGCTTAAATTATTGATTTTGTTTTAGCAGCCTCTCATCCTGCAGGAGGGGCTTGCAGTAACAAAGGCCCGGCACCTTTGAGTTTGTTTTCAGTCCATTTTTTAAATCTTCATTCCCTTTAGCTCTTGTTGAAAATGGCTTCCTGCCACCTTGCACAGAAAAATCTCTTTCATGAAATACCAAAACCAAACGAAAAACAGGCCTTTGAAATGCTGTTTTGCCCCCTCCTAAGAGCTAACATTTGCCAGTTGTAAATTAACATTCCTTTCACTTCTTTCAGTAGAAAATCAATCAGGGCCCTAAAATCCCTGCACATCTGTATTTAGTCCACAAATAATTCAACAATGTTCTATCTTAATGGGATATTGTGAGAAAAGCATAAATGTCATCAACTTCTTTTACGTGGAAAGAACAACAGGGCCTGAACTTGTTTGTGCTCCTGATGTCCTTCGGAAATGGATTCCCAAGGACCAGGAGTGCTCTCCCCACCAACAGTGCACAGTGCCACAGCAAGGACAGTCAATTGGGAGTTGGGAGACCTGGACTCCAGTTCACACTACTTTGCTGGGGTACTTGGGCAAGTCTCTCAAGGCCTCAATTTCCGCATCTGCACAATACGGGGAGTGGTCAACATGATTTGTGAAGTCTCTAGCCAGATTTCAAATTTGCTTAAAGCACATAGAAAATTGCTAAGGAGAAAAAACGATAGTGGCTGTTTCTGTTCAGGCTGCAAAATCTTGTGTACTATTTACATATTTAGGTATGAACTGTCTCAAAGGGTCTTTCATTAAAAAATGAGGTTGTAGGCTACAGCCATGTACCCTGAACATGCCCAATCTCATCTGATCTCAGAAGCTAAAAAGGGTCAGACCTGGTTAGTACTTGGATGGGAGAAAATGAAGGTGGAGGTAGTTCTTTGTGAAGACACATGTGTGTGCTTATTTGTGCACTTGTGTGCTCGCAATTGCATCTTGGGCACATGTGTATTGTGGAGGCATCTTTGTGCCTGTGGAGTGTGTGCACATAAGTACCTGGTGTGTGTTTGGCTGCAGAGGCTCAGAAGGTCAGCAACAGTAGGTGGCTGCATGCAGGGACACTAATAATTACTCATTTTATACAAACTGTTAGCAACAACGTTAACTATTCTACTGCTGACTTTACGAACACAGAAAATGTGGCCGGACACAATGGCTCCTTCCTGTAATCCTAGCACTTTGTAGGGGCTGAGGCAGAAGAATCCTTTGAGCTCAGGAGTTTGAGACCAACCTGGGCAACCTTGTCTCTAATAAAAATAAAAATAAAAACAAAAAAACTAGCCAGATGTGGTGATACATGCCTATAAGCCCAGCTACTTGGGAGGCTGTAGCAGGAGGATCACCAGAATCCAAGAGTTTAAGGCTGCAGTGAACCATGATTGCTCCACTTCACTCTAGCCTGGATGACAGAGCAAGACCCTGTCCCCCTGCCACAAGAAAAGAAAAATAAAGAAAAGAATAAAAAGAAAAGAAAAGAAAAGAAAGGAAAAGAAAAGAGAAACATAGACTAGAAAACATCTCCTGGTTTGCGTCCTGGAATAGAGAAATGAGCACAGGCTTTCAAATCGAACAGTAGTGATTTCATATCCTGCCCTTGGCACTCAGCCAGCATCTCTGAACCTGAATATTTTCATCCAGGTTGACTTAAGGATGAAATGGAAAAAGGTTTACAAAGTACCTGGGGTATAGTGAAGGATTCAATAAATGTTCTCTCCCTTTTCTTCTATATTAGTTATCTATTGCAAAGTAACAAATTAACCCAAAACTTAGCAGCTTAAAACAGCAAGTGTTTTTCTGATAGTATCTATGAGTCAGGAGCCCAGGCAAAGCTTTGCTGGGTCTTCTGGCTCTCAGTCTTCCAAAGGCTGCAATCAAGGAGTAGTACAAGGCTATGGCCTCATCTGAAGGCTCAACTGAGGGAGGCTTCCTTTCCAAGCTCACTCATGTGGTTATTAGCAGGTTCAGGTTTTGGCTGGCTCTTGGTCAGACACTCCCCCAACCTCCGGTTTCTTGCCACTGGGCCTCTTCATAGAACACCCACAACATGGCTGCTGGCTTCCATCAGAACAAGAAAGCTAGAGAGCAAGAGAGGGCGAGCAGGATGGAAGTCACTGTCTTCTTGTAACCTCTCAGAGGTGCTGTTCATCACTTTCACCATATTGTGTTTGTTAGGAGCAAGACATTAGGTTCAGCCAACATGCAAGGGAGTGGAGAGGATTATACAATGGCATGAATACCAGGAGGCATGGATCACTGGAGGCCATCTTAGGAGTTGCTGGGAATCCTGTCCTCCAGCCCCCATTGATTCACGTCCCCCACCCCATGCAAAATACACTTACGTCCTCCCAACATCCCTAAAAGTCTCCTCCCCCTTCAGCATCAACAAAAGTTCAGAATCTCATCAAATCAGGTATTGGGGTGGGGACTGCTTGGGAATGACTAGTCACATGCAGCTCCTAGAGTACAGTTCCTCCCAATCTGAGAGCCTGTGAAACTAGAGAGACACAGTATCTGCTTCCATACGCCTAGCATTAAATGGTGTAACAGGCATGGGTTAGCTCTGTATCTGTCTCCTTTTTCTCTAGATGTTTAATGAGACAAGTATTTTAATTTTGTATTCCACTAATTTATTTATTCAACAAATACTCATTAGGTACTTACTATAGAGTCCTTATTTATTTTGCATTCCCATTTTACCAACAAGGAATCTGAGAATCAGAGGCAAAATATTACAGCTTAGCTCACTGAATTATTTTTTCTTCTGTAAAAGGATCTCTAGGGTTCTCCATCAATGAGGACTTTCTAGTCACAGCTGCAGTGAGGTTTGTACTTAGCTATTTAGACCATCAACCACAAAGACCATACATTCAAAATCTTTTATGTTGCAGAATAAGAATAATTCAAGCTAATAAAAGATCTAGAGAATACTTAGATGTATTTGTTGATAATAAGAGCTCATTTAATATTGTAGCAAAGGCAAGATCAGGGCAGGATCAAGGCAGATAAATTTCAATCATGCCTAATGATAGTGTAGACAAATGGTGTTTTTCAATTGTGGCTATATACATTCTAACACGTTCAATTTTTTTTTTTAAGTGAGGCTTAGGCCCTATTCCCAGAAATTTGGATTTAACTAATTTGGAGTGGGCCCCAGGCATCAATATTTTAACTTTCAAGTGGTTCTAGGATAGACAGGTTTAGGGGCTATTGAGAGACCCAGAATGGCAAGTACTTAGAACATTCACACATCCCCCACCTCCTAAGCTCCTAATAGAAATCATTTATTAACCAGGCCCCTCAATGTCATTGGTTGGAATGCAACCTTGGAGTCCTTCTCATCCCAGGACTCCAGGCAGCCCCTACCCATGAAGCCAAGTTGACATATGAACGGAGACATATGTGTTAGCCCTGGCAAGCCATACTGGGCATGCTCTCCCAAATCCACAAATTATCAAAGGTGTAGAAAAATAGAGCCCCCTCCATGTTGAGCAGATCTCACCCATGTAGACAACTGAGGTCTAATTACCCATTGCAAAGGGCCATTGGAAGAGCATAGGAAAAGGTCCAAGATGGAGAGGGAATTTACAACCAAGTCTGATAATGGTTTCAGAACCTCAAATACTTCGCCTGGAGAGGACACATGGGCAATATACACAAAGAAGCTCTCCTCTTCCTGAGTCCCTCCAAAGAGTTGTGTAAAGCCCAAAAGTGGGGAGTAGATGCTCTTCAATTCCCACTTCTGTCACTTACTAGAAGCGTAACCTGGCTTGCTATTGAAAGTCTCTCGGCCTCCTTTTCCTCCTTTTTCAAATGAGGACAATGGTGCCTATTTCACAAGAATATTGCAATGTTTGCATGAGAAGATGTACAAAGCACTTCACAAAACATGTAGTCAACAAATGCTGCTTGTCACCTTTATTCTGTCAGTGTTGGTGGAGTGCTGGTACTCTCAGTTCACTAAGAGTTTTCAGAACAGGAACGGTCTTAGAAGAGAATCAGAACAATGTTCTGAGTGTTTTCCCTGGAACTGGCATTGTATTATTAATATCCTACAAATGGGAGACATGTGTCCCCTGGTCTCATACCTGGAATATCAAAATGGTACTTCATTAACAGTGTCAAAGCAAAAGTCTGATGGCTCTGCCTGCTCTTGTGAGTAGGAATACTCATATTCCCTTTAAGCTCTTCCCCCGAATTGGCCTAGAGGCCCAGGGGGTTCCACATGGGCTCAACATTCTCCGCTTAACTCTCCCCTCATATCAACAGCTTCCTCCTATCAAGCTTGACATCTTGTCCTATTTCTTCCTATTCTAGGTGTGGCCAAGTCTAGTTTGCTGTTTAGCCACTCTATCCCTCTCCTGGATATTGACTCTTGAATTCTTGATCCCTAGTAGCTTCCCACACTGCCTGTAAAATGGAGTGCAGAACCACTACATAGAAACAGGAATGTTCTGCCCTGTACTCTCCGCTCCTAAGGACGCAGTCACAAGAAGACCATTTTAAAATTCTCATTGTGTAATGCCCTTACACATTCCACATGCATCATAGCACATAACCCTGAAAATAAACTACAAGGTAGGCAACTAATTATTCCCATTTTAATATTTTTTAAAACCTAGGAAAGTAACTTAATCTCTTTGACTTCCAGGTCTCCTGAACTAGAACATTAGAGAATCAAGATTTGAATCAGAGGTGATGGTGTTTAAAATATGTCTGCTAGATATCAAAATGAATGCATGGGATTTGATATATGTACATAGGTAGGCATAGAAATAGAAACAGATGCTCATGGGTATGTGTATATGCACATATGAATATGTGTGCATGTATATACATGTATCAACTTCCCTCTGTCTTTTGAGAGGATCTAGAAACAATGTCACCGCAGTAACAATAAACAACCTAGTGCCCAGGTCTTGATTTCTCCATACTATTTTCTACTAGAAGGAACCCAGGTCACCTTGGAAAAATGACTGATTCCAAGGCTTGGACAGGGAATATGAAAGATGAGTCTGACATATTTTGTGTTGAAAAGTAACAAACTACTCAAAGAATAATGCCAGCATGTCAAAAGGACACAAAAACCAACTTAAAGGTCTCCCACTAACCAAATCTAGGGCAACCTAAATCCAAGTATGGATACCCTCAGTTCACTGAGAGATTTGAGGGCAGGGACAGTCTTAGAAGACAATAGAAAACAGTGTTCTGAGTGTTGCTCCTAGACTGAGCATTGTGTTAATATCCCACAAATGGGACACATGTGTCCCCAGGTCCCATACCTGCAATGTCAAAATAGTATCTCATTAACAGTGTCAAGTAAAGGATTACAACCTTTTATAAAAACTAGAAACCTGGACCAGGCACGGTGACTCATGTCTGTAAATCCCAGCACTTTGGGAGACTGAGGCGGGAGGTTTGTTTGAGCCCAGGAGCTGGAGACCAGCCTGGGCAACATAGGGAGACCCCGTCTCTACAAAAATAAAAAAATTACCTGGGCATGGTGACATATGCCTGTGGTCCCAGCTACTTGGGAGGCTGAGGTGGGAGGATCACTTGGGCCCTGGAGTCAAGATTGCAGTGATCTGTGATCATGCCACTGCACTCCAGCCTAGACAACAGAGTGATACCCTGTCTCAAAAACAAACAAACAAAAAACTAGAAAACCAAGATTCTATGCCAATGTAAATAAATATATAAACAAATGTTTTTCCTTAAAGTAGAAAACCAACAATAAATTTAGAAAGATGATGGAATTTTTTTAAAAACAACCTTTTCACAACCACAGTAATAACTGATTCAGGGAACGGTCACTAATAAATGCTAAAACCAATGGATGCAAGTTTGAGAAATAATAGGATATCTTCATAGTCTCAAAGTATTTCTCCAAAGGAAATACTTATTAATTATAAAGGGTAAAACGGTGGACAGCACCGTAACCCCACGAGCAAAGTTAACGCTGCTGGTAATGGGACTAATTAACAGCACCTGCCCCTCTTGCCATGAGCTAGAGAAGTGCAGCATGGCTTCTGTGATATTCCCGCCCAGTGTGCATGACAGAATCTAATCACGGAAAAGCACCAAAAAACCTGAGTTGAAGGACGATTCTACAAAGTAACTGGCCAGGTAATCTTCACAAAGGTCAGCGTCAAGAAAGACAAAGCAGCGGAACTTTCAAATTACAGGGGACAGCTAAATGCAACACATGGTCTTGGATTGTTTTGTTATAAAGGACATTATCGTGAAGTCTGAATAAAGTCTGTAGATGAGATGAGAAAATTCCCTGTTTTTAGGAAATAGGCAACAAAATACTCAAGAATAAATGGGCATCACATCTTAGGTGACTCAGAAGAGAAAGGGAAGAACAGAGATAAGTGATACAGTGAAATATTGATGTTTGGGGGATCTGGGTAAACAATATTTAGGAATTCTTTGTACCATGTTGCAAGGTTTCTGTAAGTCTGAAACTGTGAGAACAAGTTTTTAAAAATAAAGCATAAAATGTAAAACATCTTTTCTGCAAATTCTTTGGCACTTTTCCCATGAAGAGGTGAAGTCTAATTGCCTCCCCTTGAATATGATTTGGACTTAATGACTCACTTCTAACCAATGAATATGGTGTATGGAGGCCTGATTATAAAAGAAGATTCAGCATGTATCAGAGCAAGAAAGTTCTGGGGCATGTGCTTTGTGTTATATACACTCTGTGTGGTTCGTGTGCCCATTGCTCAGATAAAGAAGCCAGAGCTCAGAAAGGTGCCCAAATTCAGATGACTAATAAATGGTGGAACCAAACTTCAAACTCAGGGCAGTGGAGCCTCCAATCCCAGGCAGGTGGACTTGTGGACAGGGAGCTGGGACCTGGAGTCTGTCCGCCTGGCCAAGGCCTCTTGGGTGCTGCAACATGGGTATTTGGGGCTGGATGATTCTCTGTCCACCACAAGTTGTTTAGCAGCATCTTTGGCCTCTACCCACAAGATGGCAGGAGCACCTGACACTGAGCTGTGACAACCAAAAATGTCTCCAGACATTGCCAAATATCTGTGGGGGTGCAGGGTGCAAAGTTCCCTCAATTAAGAACCACTGACCTACACTGAACCCTGGTTCCACCACTACTCACATGACCTTGGACAAACAACCTTGTCCTCAAGGTCCTCTGTGCCCCCATGTCCTCATCTGTAAAATGGAAAAATAATAACGTGTAAGGTTAATGTGAGGAATAAATAAGAATACAGGAAAGCACTTGGCCCATCATGTAAGAGCTACTTTGCCCATAACCCTAGGGTGCCTTCCCTCCAAACACAAAGCCGTGCACAGAGCAGGCACGCAATGAAGATCTGCTGTCGTATAGCTGTGGGGATGAATCAGTTAACCATTTCCGTAATAAATGAACAAAAAACTGAATGTTCCGATCTGTGAACTAGTGCATTTGCTGACTGAAGGTGTCCTGGCATCCTCTCTCACCATCAAAGTGCAGTTAGGATTAAAGACTCCACGGTCAGGCTACCTGGGTTCAAGTTGAGCTCTGCCACTCAACAGCTCTGTGACCACAGGCTGGTTATACAGCCCGCCAATGCCTTCATCTCCTCATCTGTAAAATGGGGTAATAAGGGTGCTTACCTCACAGGGCAGTGTGAGTCAAATTAATTAATACATATGTTGTACCCACCACAGGCTGAGTCTCCGTCATGCCTGCTGCGATTGCTGCTATGGCAATTAACATTAATCCTATCATGCTCCTCTTTTATAGCCTTCCAGCCACACTCCTCCGAGGGCGCCAAGAACAACCCCATTTCCAAGCCTTTGCACTTGCCACTCCCTCTGCCTGGATTGCTCTCCTTTTCAGACATTAGCAGCCCTCCAACCCTTACTTCATCAAGGTCTCTCTTCATGTGCGTCTTTGGAAAGTCCTCCCCTGACCACCATAAATAAAACAGCAGCTTCACCACCCTGTTCACCCTGGGTTTTTTGCAACATAGCAACTACCCCTGCCTGGCGTTACCTATCCTGATCAGTACAGCACAGTGCAATGCAGTGCAGTATAGTACAGAACTCTTTATTGGCTTATCTCTCCCCCGACTCACATAAATGTCCCAAGACAGCAGAGAATTTGATTGACAACTATATTCCCAGCATCTAGAGCAATGCCTAGTGCATACTACATAATAATGGTGAGTGATATTTTACAGGAAATTCCAAAGTCCTTACATAATCTATTTTCCATAACACAGAACTTGTCTAAACTGGAGCCTAGACCAGTGTTTTTCACAAAAGATTTTGCTTATAGCAACCCGTGCTTTAGAACAGAATATTGTAAAGACTTCCAGATCAGTTAGATTTGAGTTTCTCAAACCGTGACTGTGGACTCCAGAGAAACAGTAACAGGAATTCCACCAAACAAGGTTCACAAGGTGAACGGCATTGGGAACTGATACAGAAACTTCCCCAACTGGAGGATGCATCGTGCACAGGAGAAGCTCTAAGAAGTCCTATCGAGAAAGCAGGTATTGAACCTGGGTTTGCTGAACTTATTTCACCAGAGACCCCATCCATTAACATTTGCATCGCAAAGCACGATTGAGTAAACAGTGATCTAGTATAAGTGTTTCCATTTGCAGACACAGACGGAAAATGAGGCCCAGAAAGGTTAATTGAGTCATTCAAGGTCACGCAACCATCTCCTGAATCCTATAGCTGTGTACTTTTCACTGCTCCTAATGTTGCCTAATGGTTTGCTTAGCTATCCATTCACAGGAGGTCAGGAACTGAACACGGACCTCAGATTCCAGTATCATTTTGACTAAATTATATATAAAAATTGACATACTGAATAGGACTTGCTTTCAATCTCACTGTTCCAGAAATAGTCATTCATTCAACAAGTATTCATTAAGCATTATGTGCCAGGAACTGCACATTTTGCAGTGATCAAGATATGGCTGCACAGAAGACTGACAATAAAATTATCCTTAAAGAGATCAAAATTGATTGAACTGTCCTTGATAAAACTGCTTCAAAGCAGGGACTTGCAAGAAATTGCATATTCTCATTTCATTTGCTTCCATTAATAGTGCTCACATTTAGATCTGATGGTAATAATATGCTCTCAACTGGTGTGGGTCTGGAATAAAACACTCCCCTTGACTGTGCACACTGCAGAGAGCAAAAACAAAATGATTGGAGTCAGCTGGGCTTTTCTGTTGAGCACTTTGACCTACAGATATTCCAGTTTCAAGTTCATTCACATTTCATCTCTGGCTTCTACATCTTAGTTAAAAAGCATTTCCCTATTTTGCTCTTGTCCACTAAGGAAAATGCCTATTTAAAAATAGCGTTTCTTTTTTAAAGCATCTTGATTCACACATTTCAAAGCTCTTCAGAAAACACGATTTCTCAAAAGCCATGTCATTCTAAAACATGCTACAGATTTCAGATAGAGAAAGATTCAAGGTATTATTCTACATGATCTTTTCAATGAACTGATCGCAACTGTCTAGGAATCAGGAGAGTTGTCTTATGTTACTTCAAAAAGGATTCCAAATGAGAAAAGAAAAAAAAAAATCTGGGCTTGAGAAGATCTAATGCCATGCCATTGAATCCAAGTTTCAGCACAGAGCCAACATGTGTATAAGCAATAAAAAGAAACCTGAGAAAACAGAAGCTCCTCAAGGTCCTTTGCCCTGGTGTATCTTTAAGGCCAAACTGTAAAGAGAATAAGCATGTACTTCCAGACCCAGCAAATATCTTCTTTGCATTTTAAGGATGCACTCATGGTTTTCTCAGAAGCAATCCTGAAACCCAGTGCAGCAAAGCAAAGACAGTCACCGCATAATACAAATAATTTGTGTTTATTAGACACCAGAATAAATCAGGGAGACTTCTTCAGCTATGGTGAAGAGACACCCACCAGCACAGAGAGAAGAAATGACATGAGCACAGAGTCACGGGAATCCAGACACAGGAAAGCTGTGCTCCCACCGCATCACTGCACACACACACAAACTGCTGTTTAAAAATCAATTCAAATACAAACAAGTGACTGAACAAGCCATTAGTTTAAAAAGGGAGGGGAGAGCATATTTTTTAAGGACCAAGTATCACTTTTTTTTTTTTTTTAAGGACGCAGCACCATACTCTCTTCTCTAATATGATCATTGGTCCATCTCTGGTAGGCTGGGTATATTTGACTGAGTTTATTGCAACTGCTTCGGCCAATAATTTGAACTACCAATCCATGGGGTGAGGCTTCTAAGCACATGAACTACTGCACAGAAACACATGATAAAGGGAGAAGCACTGGAAAGGCATGTATTTGCGTGTGTGTGCATGCTTGTCAGTGTCTGTGCAGTTATGCAGATCCATGAGGGCGTTTCTTAATGCAGTTTAATGGAATCCATTTGGGGTGAAAGGTGTTATTTTGCCTAAAGAAATCTCCCCCTCGCAGTCCAGCTCCCAGACAGACTCTGCAACAGGGTCACCATCTGGGGATGTCTGATAGATCTGGGACATGCGATCGAAAGGACCCTCCTCCTCCTCATCGTTGTCCACCTCCGGGTCGCCGGGGGTAACAGCGTTGGGCATCATGTGGATGTAGGCAGCTGCGATTTCCTTGTGGAAGACGGTGTCTTGGTTGTAGGAGATGAGCTCATTGCTGATGTTCACCGTCTTCACCGGCGTGCGGGAGCAGACGTGGCTGCACCCCAGCAGCTGGGCAAACACCTTCCGGAAGTCGGCGTTGAAGGCATAGATGATGGGGTTGAGTGAGGAGTTGGCCCAACCGAACCAGACGAAGACGTCGAAGGTGGTCTCACTGACGCAGGGGAAGCCGGCCGGAGGGCCTTCGGGGTGTCCACTGCAGAAAGGGACCATGCAGTTAAGGATGAAGAAGGGCAGCCAGCAACACACGAAGACCCCCATGATCACGGACAGGGTCTTGAAAACCTTGGTCTCCTTCTTGATGGAAGCGCGCAGGCTGGTGTCGGGCGCGCAGGCTGCGCTGCTCCGGCAGCTCTGCGCGTGCTCTGCGGCCCTTTCCAGGGAGGAAATCCTGCGGATCTGCACCTGGGCGATGCGGTAGATGCGCGTGTAGGTCACGATCATGATGGCCACAGGGATGTAGAAGCTGACGAGCGAGGAAGAGATGGCGTAGGTTCGATTCAGGCTGGAGTCACAGTTCGCTGCCCTCACGTCGGGTTCCCAAACGTCCTCCTCCCAGGGCGTCCAGTTGGCCAGGTTGTTAGTCAGATCCAGCCCGCCCCAAGAGCCCGCCTGGTCCCTGTGCCAGTTGAGCTGGACCGGAATGAAGGAGATGAGGATGGACAAGGTCCAGGCCAGGCCGACGATGACCAAGGCCATGCGCTGGGTCATCTTGCGCTCGTAGCGGAAGGGCCTGGAGATGGCCCAGTAGCGGTCCACGCTGATGACGCACAGGTTCAGGATGGAGGCTGTGGAGCACATGATGTCGAAGGCCACCCAGACGTCGCAGAACGCTCCAAAGGGCCAGTAACCGGCCACCTCGGCGACTGCCTTCCAGGGCATGACCAGCAGCGCCACGAAGAGGTCTGACACCGCCAGAGACACGATGAAGACGTTGGTCATCTTGGCGCGCAGGTGGCGGCTCCGCACGATGGCTGCACACACCAACACGTTGCCTAGCAGGGTCCAGATGATGAGTAGGGTCAGCAAGCAGGCGGTGACCACCTGTGCGGGCCCCAGTGGCGGTGCCCCCGCCGAGCCCCCCACAGTGTTCCCCTGCGCCAGCTGCTGTTGCAGCGCGAACTGCCCCGGGTACGCAGTGCCGTTGCTCCCTGGCGGCAGCATTTCGGGCTGGGCTGCAGGGGCGGTCTGTGCGCGGTCCCAATTTCAGCCCTGAGACCCCAAGGCAGCCCCATGGGGCACCCTAAGGATGCGCCCCCTCAGCCAAGGGACCCTCGAGCCCCAGAGGGCGCTCACCATGAGCTGCGCCGGGCCCCGGAGCGCGCGGGGACTTCTCTTGCCTCCTGAAGCGCCTCTGGCTCGGTGGCGATGGTGCGCCCCTCCAGTCTTAGCGCTGGGGACAGGAAGCGGCTGGTGCCCGCTGACAGCCAGGGCTGTTCTCGGGAGTCTGCAGCGCGCCGGACGGCAGCGGCAGCGGCTGTGTCTAGTTCAGAGCGAGAGAAGAGAACAAGCCGCCACTAAGGGGCTGGGGCAGGCAGCCGCGGGCGCCGGGCTGGCACTGCGGCGCTGCCGCGGTCCCTGGCCGCTCCCGGGCCCCGCGTCCCGCCCCCAGCGCCTCCGCGCCCAGCTCTCTCGAGCTCCCGCC
The DNA here is from genome assembly GCF_049350105.2 of Macaca mulatta. NCBI lineage: Eukaryota > Metazoa > Chordata > Mammalia > Primates > Cercopithecidae > Macaca > Macaca mulatta. Next base: position 8,892,961 of record NC_133410.1, on the reverse strand, counting down.
CCACTTGTGCCTTGGCGACCTCGCTCACCGCGCTCAGCGCGCCAGAGTTTAGGGGAGATCCCGCAGGTCTGAGGGGCGCCCCAGCGCCAGACCCTAGCCTCGGGCCGGGGAAAATTCTCCCCGGGAAGACCGAACGGCGCTTGGCGCAACCCTGGAGCCCTAGCCCTGGCCACGCTTGGGGAACAAGAGGTGGGGTAGGGAGGAGGACGCGAGGGCTTCCGGAGGAGGAAAGAGCATTTGAAGGGTAAAGGGGGCAGCCTTGGATTGCCCACAGACCTGAGTCCCAATCCGGACTTTATTCCCAGCTCTGCAACTTTGAGGGCCCTACAAAACTTTACCTGGCCTTGGTTTCCTTCACCGCAGCGTGGGATAATGAATGATTCCTACTCCTGGGACAGTGTCAGAACTCGGGGAAGCCGTCTAGGATGAGGTGTCCAGTAAACAGTGTCTCCTAGGAACAGGCTCCCGCTTCCCCCAGCCCCTCCCTCAACACCCTGAGGCTGGGGCTTCACCTGACCTCTTGGGAGACTGTCCTTTCCCCACCACCGCCCTAAATCCTTGAGCGATTTTTCCCTTGGGGAATAATTTGGGATGAACCCAGAAGACAAGAGGAGGAAGAGAGTACCCCAGAGGGTTGGAAGCCTCTTCTTTGCAGGGCACTTTTACAGTCTTTCTCTTTTTCAACCTTGAGAGGGATGGATAAATAGCTCAGTGTTAACAGAAAAGAAACTGAGGGGGCCCAAAACCCAAACTGAAAGAAAAGAATGATGGCAAACAATAAAGAAGGCAAACAGTGTTCCTGAGCTCTGAGCGCACCTCCCAACTAACCAGTTGCATTTGTGAAGTGTTTTGGCCTCTGCTGGCCTTAAGCTCAGCTGAAGGCAGCTGGGAGAGAAAGGGATGTAACAGCAGCCAGCTGCACAGCTCCATCTGCGACCTGCTGGCCCAGACACCTGCAGCATGGTGAGGTCTAGAAACAGACTGGACTTTCTCCTCCCTTCCTAGTCTCCCCCTCCACCAAACACACCTGCACCCTGGACCAATACCTGCAAGTGGCCCAGCTTCTCAGACTTAGGCTACTCAGCCTATGCAGTCCCTTCCCCCAACCTCCTTCCCCTTCAGTGCTTTCTGCTGCTGGAGAGGGTAAGACCATCTGTCCAGGTGCCTAAACCTGAAACCGAAGGGCCATCCTCACCTCCTGTCTCTCCTCATCTTCTGGGAGCTGGACCACTCCTCTCGCCACTGACATCCCTGTCCAGAACTGTGCCTTCTCTACCCTGTTTGATGGTTGCGCTCTCCTGGCCTCCAGGCTCTGCCCTGACCCTCTGTCTTCCCAGCACGCAGTGATCTTTCCTGAATGTGACTATGCTCATGTCACTCCCCTGATGAAACACCCTCAGTGTGTTTCATGATCAGCTCCCTGTGGCCCCTGTTCCTGGCCCGGCATGCAAGGTCTTTTCCTCATCTTGCCCTCATCTTTGTCCATAGCTCCTGCTTCTCCTTTCACCACTCTGCATACAGCCTAGATTCAAGCTGCCACCACCGCCGCCACAGCCAGAAAAGAACACACATTGTAAACGGTCATATGGTACTTCCTGAACCTGGAATGACCTTCCCCCATCCTCTCCTCCTGGAGAACGCCAAGTCATGATGTCAGACAAGAACTTGGATTTTGGAGACAGGGGTTTGAATTCCAGTCACTCATTCTTTCATTCAGTAAATATTTAACAAGTACTGACATGTCCCAGATGTTGTTTTACTCACTGGTTATACAATGGGAGGGAGAGAGAGAGAGAGAAAGAGAGAGAGAGAGAGAGAGAGAGGTGCTATTCTAAAAGCTTGAAGTCTAGGCTGTGCACGATGGCTCATGCAGCAGGATGACTGTAGTCAATAATAACTTAATTGTACATTTACAAATAACTAAAAGAATGTAATTGAATTGTTGGTATTAGAAAGGATAAATGTGCTGGGTGCAGTGGCTCACGCCTGTAATCCCAGCACTTTGGGAGGCCGAGGTGGGCGGATCACAAGGTCAGGAGATTGAGACCATCCTGGCTAACACGGAGAAACTACCTCTCTACTAAAAATACAAAAAATTAGCTGATCATGGTGGCGGCGCCTGTAGTCCCAGCTACTTGGGAGGCTGAGGCAGGAGAATGGCATGAACCCAGTGAGCCGAGATCACACCAACGCACTGTAGCCTGGGCAACAGAGTGAGACTCCATCTAAAAAAAAAAAAAAAAAAAAAAAAAAAAAAAAAAAGTTTAAAGTCTCGATAGGCTTTAACCCAGGAATAATCCAAAGAAATGCACAATTACAAATGTGACAAGGGCTGTGAAGGGAAAGTTCACAGCCTTATTGAAGTGTACGGTAGTTGGGGAGGTTGGCCAAGGCAAGATGTTTAGGGATGGCTTTCCTGGGGAAATTTCTCTTTGGGTTGAATCAAGTTAAGTAGGCAAAGGGGAAGACAGAGGGAAGAGAAGTATGGCAGGCAGGAAGAACCGGCACTTACTAGCTTTGGGATATCCGGCAGGTCGCTTGATCTCTCTGAGCTTCAGTTTTCTCATCTGGGAAATTAGGTAATAATAGTCGTTTAGAAAGTGTGATGAGACCGGCCAGGTGTGGTGACTCATGCCTGTAATCCCAGGACTTTGGGAGGCCAAGGCAGGCAGATCACGAATCAGATCGAGACCATCCTGGCCAACATGGGGAAACCCCATCTCTACTAAAAACACAAAAATTACCCGGGCATGATGGCGTGCAGGAAGCAGAGGTTGCAGTGAGTCAAGATCGCGCCACTGCACTCCAGTCTGGGTGACAGAGCAAGACTTCCTCTCAAAAAAGAAAAAAGAAAAAAGAAACTGTGATGAGACCAAAACAATTAACACATGAGTGTTCTGAACCTCCTTTCTCCCTCTGCTGTACGTGCAGTTTCTTGACCTGGGCTGCGCTCCAATGAGAATTCTAACTTGGCTTTTGTGATAGAGAGTGGATACATTATTAGACCTGAAAAGCTGGAGGAGGGAAGAATGGTCCCAAAAGGAAGAGACTGTGCTTGTCTTCACAATAAAGAGCAGAGAAGTGGGGAGAGGTATTGAAAGCTGTGGGTGGAGTTTTGCAGGAAAAATTGCATGAAAGAGGTGAGGGAACTGGGATCTGGGGGAATCTGGATAGGAGAGTAAAAGGGAATTCTAGAGAACAATCCCTACTGACTTCACAGAATTTAAGAAATGCAAGTAAAGGGCCGGGCACAGTGGCCCACACCTGTAATCCCAGCACTTTGGGAGGCTGAGGCAGGTGGCTCACTTGAGGTCAGGAGTTCGAGACCAGCTTGGCCAACATGGTGAAACCCTGTCTCTACTAAAAATGCAAAAATTAGCCAGGCATGGTGGCATGTGCCTGTAATCCCAGCTACTCAGGTAGTTGAGGCAGGAGAATCACTCAAACCCAGAAGTTGGAGGTTGCAGTGAGTCGAGATCACACCACTGCACTCCAGTCTGCTGGGCAACGGAGCAAGATTCAGGGGGGGAGTTGGGGAGAAGGAAGGAAGGGAGGAAATAGAAATAGAAATGCAAGTAAAGAATTTCCATTTGAAAATTGCCTTTTGTCTGCTGAACATGAGACTGCTTGGAGACTGGGCAACATGGATCTCTGTAAGTTGTACAAAGCACTTAGCAATGCTCAAACCTCTCCATCTTTTCAGAGCCCGCTCAATCACTTCTTCAGAAAGGCTTACTGAGTCCTCTGCACTGAACAGGTGTCCTGTCTCCAGGAGAGCCCTGGGCTGGCTCCTAATACAGCTGTTAGGACCCTGGACTGCACCATCTTTCACATCACTGCCTGGCCCTCTAGAATCTCAGCTTCTTAAATCAAGAAATCGTGTCTTGTTCATGTCTGAATTCCCCAAGCGAACACAGTGAGTGGGTGCTTGACAGATCTTTGTCGGTAATGAGCAAAAAAGGGATCCTGTGCCCAGCACTGTGAAATCAATGCACAGAAGATGCAATCAAACCAAGAGAGGTGCACAGACGCTGGCCACACACGCTGACATTTGTTTCCAGATATTCCAGTCCCCCTGACTTCCACCAATCCATTCATTCACTCCACACGCATTTTTGATGGGATGGAGGCAGGGCCATACAGGTCGTGTAAGTCACAGATAGGGTGGGTTTGTATAATGAGTATAAAAAACTTCCAGCAGAAGATGATAAAGTATATCAAGAAAGGGCTCTCTTCAAGATCACTCCACTGCACTCCAGCCTGGGTAACAGAGGGAGTTTCCATCAAAAAAAAAAAAAAAAAAAAAAAAGCATGGATGGGGGCAAGGGAGCTCTTTTTTTCTAATTAGCACAGGATTGCCTTTTCAGCTAGGGGTTCTGCTGCAATCACCTCCCAGACCCTATTCTAGGGCCCAGGGATAGAAACAGAATAAAAAACATATTCCTTGTCTTTCTCGGGCTTGTGTTATTGAGGAGAGAGAAATAAACAATTTCAAAATAAACAATGTCATACAGTGCTAAGTGCTATAAATAAAATCAAACAGAATAGCGAAAGAGAGAGTAGCTAGACTGGAGGGAAAAGCTGCTTCAGAATGAGTTGTCGAGGAAGCCTCTTTGCAATCAGAAAGGTGAGAAGGATTTAGTCAGGCAAATATCAGGGGTAAATTATTCTCGGAGGAAAGTGAGCCCAAGCAAAGGCCCTGGGGCAGAGATAAAGAGATAAAGGGGTCAGGATGTCTGTAGCAATAGTGGCCAAGGGAGGGAGAGGTATGAGACAAAGGAGGTGAGCCCTGTTGCCATGGTGAGGGCATGAGGATTTATTCTAAGTTCCAGATACCTGGAGTTAAAGTCCCCTGAACTGGACAATAACTACGAGTCTTCATATCCCAATGCTACAGTCTTTAAGCCCCTGTTATAAGAGCTCAGAGGCTTCAGAGATGACAGGAAACACCAGAACGCTATGGTGGAGCATATCTAGGTGCCTTCTCCCAACTCAGACCCTTTGACTGTAAAAAGACACAGGTTTCAAGGCTGAGATCCACAAAACTCTAGCAAATACTGCACAGACACCAATCAATGATAGCACGTGCTGCCTGTCACCCTGGAGCACCAGGCAGGGTACCAGAGCACCCTTGCTGCGCCAGCCTCTGATTGTTGGTTATAGGGCGGTCTGAGGTAGTCCCAAAAGCTGGGATGTCCAAGGTAGCTGGGGTCAGTCAGGAGGCTCAGGGCAGTGGCAGGGAAGTATTTTCCCTCCCTGGTAGAGCCACAGCAGGGTATCAAGGCTGAATATCAGTGGCGAGAAGGACCATGACACAGCACCAAGATGTGGGGAACAAATTTTGTTGGAGCTGAATCCAGAAAAACAATCTTCTAAGCCACTCTCCTGCCCCTCATTTAATCATTGTGCTTTTGGGTGCACTTAGACTACTCTGAAACATTCAGAACTCTGTCAAAATAAAAGAAATACCTCTTTCCTCAGCACCTCTCCCACTTGGGCATCAGTCTTGGCTTCCTCTCTACTTGCTTTCACTTGCTCCTTGTGGCAGAGATGGCCCCCAGCAGATCCTTCCCTTTGGGTTCCCTTGCTGTCAGGTGGAGGCTAGGGAGTGAGATTCTGGCCAATAGAATGTGGGCAGAAGTGATGTGAACCACAGATCTGAGCCTTGGGAACATCCCACAGGATGAGCTCTTCCTCCAGCTGCTGCAGTGGTCTTGGAAGCCCCGTGTGTTCTACAAGTGTAGCTACAGATGGAGAAGGCCCATATGCTAGCTAGTCTCCAAAGATGGCGTATTAGGCCATTCTTGCATTGCTATAAAGAAATATCTGAGACCAGGTAATTTATAAAGAAAGAGGTTGAATTGGCTCATGGTTCTGCAGGCTTTACAAGAAGCATGGTGCTGGCATCTGCTTGGCTCCCAGGGAGGCCTCAGGAAGCTTACAGTCATGAGCAGGCACATCACGTGGCCAAAGCAGGAGCAAGCAAGAGAGAGTCCGTGGGAGGGATCTACCCCATGGTCCAAACAACTCCCACCAGGCCCCAACTCCAGCACTGGAGATTGCAATTTAACATGAAATCTGGGTAGGGATAAATATCTAAATTATATCAGAGGGACTTCCCTGGAACCTCCTGGTTTCCACGTCCCCTTCCATGCTGCTTCTGGGGTGGCCCCCTGGGAAGCCAAGACGGCAGTGGCTCTGATGCAGCATGGGGGCTGAGGCTCAGCCATGAGGGGGTTCACAGCTGCCACTTTGGTCTTTTGGAAACGTTGCTCATGAGAGTCTCCCCATTGGGCCCTAGTCACCATGCTGTAAGAAATGAAAGTCATGCGGAGAGGCCACATGGAGGTTTTCTGGTCTAGAGCACAACTGAGCTCCCAGAAAACAGCCAGCATCAATGGCTGGCCATGTGAGCCAGCTGGCATGGACATTCCAGACCAGTCTGTCCTTCTGTCACCTTAGCTACAGGGAAGGCCCATGACCCCAGAAGTGCCTGTCATTATTCTGAATTCTCTGGACTCAGCGGTCCACCGAGGTATGGAAGCATGTCTCACAAGGGTCCGATGGAGTTCTGGCCTGGGTTGATGTGTAGATGCTGGAGAGAGAAGCTGGGTTTCTTTCTGCTGGGGTGGCTCTGCTGGGATGTGGTGGGCCTTGGGTTTCCAGGTGGTCATTTTCCTTATTTGCAGTAGAATGAATGAGGCCCATATTGAGAATAGAGCAAATTAGAGGGAGAGAATGAGAAAGAAGTAGGGAGAGAGGAAGGAGGAGGAAAGGAAGGAAAAAGAAGAACAAGGGAAGGAGGAGAGGAAAGAAAAAGATCAGGAAAATGAGAAGGAGGAGAGGAAGAGGAGAGAGAGAGAAAAAATGACTTCTTTGAATCTCTAAATTCAGGCATACCATGGTCTCTGCAATTACAAAAGTCAGTAAGTCACCCTTTAGCTGAAACATGTCTAAGTGGAGTTTCAGTTGTTACAACTGACAAAGCCCTGACTAGCACAAGGAATAAACAATGTTCAGCAGTGGCATGAGAACAAGGGACGACCTGTTTGATGGGCAGCACAGGAAAGGGCTGTCCAGAAAAGATGACACTTGGGCAAGAGGGCAAAGTGGAATTCACCAGCATGCAGGGTGGAAATACGACCCTAACAGAGGGAAGAGCACAGGCAAAGCCTCAGAGGCAGGAAGTGTTACATGTGAAAGGATACGTTTTTAGAACACTAAACATTCTCCCTGTTATCCAAACAACTGAGTGTCTCATCATTTTTTGGCCAGGTGTGGTGGCTCACGCCTTTAATCCCAGCACTTTGGGGGACGAGGTGGGCAGATCACCTAACAGGAGTTCGAGACCAGCCTGGCCAACATGGCGAAACCTCATCTCTACTAAAAATACAAAATTTAGCTGGGTGTTGTGGCAGACACCTGTAATTCCAGATTCTCGGGAGGGTGAAGAATCACTTGAACCTGGGAAGCAGAGGTTGCAGTGAACTGAGATTGCGTCACTGCACTCCAGCCTGGGAGACGAGATAGAGCAAGACTCTATCAAAAAAAAAAAAAAAAAAGACTGGGTTTCTCATCAGTTTTGGAAACTGAGTTTTTTCTGTATCAAGACCTTATGATGCAAAATATAATATAATATGCAGCTAGGTCTCCACAGCCTTCAGTCTTTCCCAGGGAGAGCTCCATGAGCTGCTTGTCTGCTGGGGATGGTGGTTTTGAGTAAGTAGTGGGTGTCCTTTCTTATCCAGGCTCTTTCCCACAAAGAGTTGGGCAGAGTTAAAAACTGCTGGAAACCAAGATCTCTCTCTGACATTGACTTGTCAGAGCTCAGCCTCATCAGCATAGGCTCTAATCAGCTAAGCAGCTAATAAACTCCTGCCTCATTTCATCCAGCCAGAGCCCTGATCTCAGGGGATGATAGAGAGGAAATGATCCTTTCACATGCCTGGCTCCTGCAAAATTGTACTAAGAGGATTTTCCTCGAACATTTCAGCACAGAGCGAGTTTTCCTAATCCAGTTAGCAAATATTCTTCTAGTTAAACTCACTGGCCCTCCTTTTTCTGAAGATGTATTTTAAATTGGATTTGCTTCACTGAGACAAATGGAAAACTTGATAAGAAAAGGGGAGGGATTTTGCTGCACCCGCTGCTGGTATCGAAACAGTCAACTCTGTATGACAGCAATAAAAGCTCTGTTCCGTGGCTGCAGGATACATGCTGAGCTCCCAGCCACCAGCCCTGCCAATATGCTCAGCTTGGCACAGGGCAGGGAGCAGGGTGGGGAGGAGGGAATGGGGAGGGGCAAGTGGAAAGGCCCAAGTGATGAGCCAGCCACATCACCTCAAGCACAGGCCCCCTGATGGTGGCCCTAGAGCCTCCTCTTGAAACCCAAAGCTCAGTCCCTCTCCCCAGTTCAGGAGCGAGGAGGTTTCTGGCGGGTTAAAATGGGTAACTCAGGAGCTTGGCAGCTTTGAAAGGCAGCACTGTGTAGACAGAGGGAGAAGCATAGTCTTACAAAACAGTCCTGGGTTCAAATCCTCCTCTGACTTACCAGCTCTGGAACCTGAAGCAAGTGATGTAACCTCTCTAAGCTTCAGTAGCCTCATCTTTAAAACGGCACCCCTAATCCTTACTATGAAGAGATATCATGGGGAAATAAGATGCTGTACTTAGGAAAGGGCAAGTGCCTGTATTGGTCAAGTTTTTTTACAGCAATGCTGCATAACACACAGCCCCATGGTCTCAGCAGCTTAAAACAAGTGTTTACTTCTTGCTAATAATTTGCAGTCAGCTGGGAAGTCTTGCCTCGGACTGGGGTCCAGGCTCTGTTTGCTTCTGTGTGTCTCATTCACAGGCCAATGGTTCCTTGGAGCTTGCTCTTCTCATAGTGCAGGGGTGGGGGTCAATGGGGTCACCCGACATCACATTCAGTTAGAGCCTCCGGTCAGACCAAGCGTGCACTAACTCTGCTCATGCGTCTCTAGCCAAAGCTGGTCATGTGCACAGCAAGAAATCTGCTCTGTCCACAGGGAGGTCGCAGGAATGTGGAAAGGCCAGGAAGGATTGTGAGCCAATAATACATCTTGACAGTCCACAATAGATGGAAGCTATTATATATTCATTATCTCAAACTGGCTCCACCAGCCAACCCCTTGTATCCATCCCCAGTGCCACCTCCTAATTCAGGTCCTTGATGCTTTTTGCTTGCACGGCTGCCAGAGCCTTTGGGTAGGTCTCTCTGTGTTGATGTCTTCACCCCCACTCCTATCTCCTCCATCCAACACTCTACCACCAAGGCAATCTTCCTAAAACACAACCACAGTGATCTTCATATTCCCTATGATTCCCTGCAACCCACATTATTTATCATTAATCCAATTAATAAAAATAAATGCATTAATTCCCAGCTCCTCAGTGTGTCCCTTCACAGTCTGCTTGTCCAGCCTCATCTCTTGCCTCACCAGCTTTCCCCAGCAGACCCCTCTCCCACCCATCCCAGTGCTGTCCTCTTCTCCCAGCCTAGTTCTTTCAGGCCCTGTGCCTTTGCACTTGCCCCTGTCTGAAATGTCCTTCCCACTTCTTCCTAAGGGGGTGAGTGCCCACTCACCTCTCACACCCCACACCAATGCACACTAGGATCTCCCCAAGACTCCAGGGTAGTAGCCACCACCTGTATTTCTGCAGCACACTGCATCTGCCTCTAGCACAGCTTGACAACCCACTGAAGTGGATAATATGTTCACTCGGTGCTGACTTGCCTTTCTTCCCCGGCTGCAAACCACCCAAGTTAAAGTCAGCCTCTTGGAGTCAGCCTTACTGGGGTGAACCCATTGATATGTATTGCATAAATGAACATATCGTGGCAGCAGTGATGAGGGATCTCCAGCTCTCCGTGTACTCTCTATGCTTCCCAGACTCTTTGGCAGTTGCGTTGGGTACTGACTGAGTTCTGGAAGACAGGAATGTGAGCAGAGTGCTGCAGCTCTCTTTGTCAGGAGCACCTAAGAATTGGCATGACTCTACACCCTCTCTCCTTCTGCAATGACCTCATGTCAAGATGGCAGACCTGCAGAGATGAATGTGCCTGGATACCTGAGTCACCAGGTGGAGAAAACTCCTATTGTCCTGCATCAGACTCCACATATGACACCCTCCTTTTTCTGCACTGTCACCGAGGTTAGGGATTATTACTCACTGCAGCCTAGCCTAGCATTAAGTAGCTTGACTAATACAAGTTTGAATAAATGTTGCTCCATTTCCCATGGCTTCTGACTGAATGCTGTGCAATATCTACAAACCATCCAGATTGTGGTTTATAAATACCACCCTTCACTAAAAGGACCCAGAGCTCCTTGGAGAAGTGGCTGATGCTAAGGCTGGGGTAGGGAAGTACAAGGTGAGCCCAGAGTGCTGTGTGGTGCCAGAAAGCAAGGAAGCATTCAAAGAATGGCAGAGACATGTCAAAGGACACATTAATCAACTGGAAAGGGCTTCCACTGGCCAGATCTGGGATGATGTGAGCATCCAAATGAATAATGACAATGGTAGGTTATAGTCTATTGAATAAAATGAGAACCCATAGCTATAGAAAGAAAAAAAAAGGAAGGAAGAAAGGAAAGGAGAGAGGGAGGGAGGGAAGAAGGAAGGAGTCTTTCTTACAGTAGAATGCCAATGAATAAATATAGAGGGAATAATAGAAAACTCCATTTGCAACCATAGTCATAATAGTTTATTGAAGGAAGAATCATCACTGAGTGAAAATTTAAAAAGGTAAAGTATATTTTCATGGTCTCATAGCACTTCCACTCATATGGTTTATTAATTACAAAGAGAAAAAGTGTTAACAGTAGAGAAACCTGGCAGGTCCTCCCTTAATGAACAGAACAAAGTTAACGTCATCAGGAATACGACAAATGGGTGCCAAGTGTCTCTTGATGTGACACACTGAGAACACAGCATCGCTTCTGTAGCATTCTTTTCCCCGAAGGAAACATCAGACAAACACAGATGGAGGGACCTTCAAGGACTGACCTGAACTCTTCATTGGTGTCAACCCCATGATAGACAAAAAGAGGTGGAGGAATTGTTGCAGATTAAAGGAGACTAAAAAGGCATGACAGCTGGATCAGGGGAAAGGTGCCTTGAGGGGCGTTATTGAGACTGTTGACAAAATTTTAATGTGAACTATTAGACAATTATCAAGGACTAGACGATTGTATGGCATCAACCTCAAATTTCCCGCACTTGAGCACTAGACTCTTCTTGTTCAAAGGGAGTATGTTCTGAAATGTTTAAGGGAGAGGAGAAGGATCCCTGCAACTGAATTTCAAATGGTTCAGGGAAAGATAATAGAGCAGAATAGACTACATAGATGGAGAAAGTAAATGTGGCAAATAACAATTGGTGACATGTGGGTGAAGGGCATGAAAGTTCTTTGCCTTACAATTAATTCTTCTGTTAAGTCTGAAATTATTTGAAAATAAGAGAAATGTTTTCAGCTGTGACTAACAGAAAGCCTGACTACTTGTGGCTTTTGCAATCCAGACATTTAGTTATCTAACGTAACAGGAATTAAGAGGAAGAAGGCAGGGGCTTGCAAAGGCTCCGTGATGTAGCTGAGCCTTTACAAGATTCCCTTTATCTTTGCAAGATTCCTTTTATCTTTTTGTCCAAAGGCACCACCTTCCTGAATATTACTGCTTTATACCCTTGGAGCCTTATGGTCACAGGATGGCTGTTATAGCTCCAGCCATCATCACCAAGTTCAGACTCCAGGAGCAAGACAGAGGAAGCTATGTCAAGGGAGCTTTTCTTGATGTGCCTCTTGCCTTTAACCAATGAAGAAAATCTTCTTAGAAGGATCCAGCAGACTTCTCCTTATGTCTCATTATCCAGAAGTGGACCACAGGACAGTCCCTACTGTAAACTCTCTCAAGTATCAGTGAGGAACAAAAGGAACAAAAGCCCCCAGCCTGGCTTAAACCAACCATGAGTCATAATCTGACACTGGACACTTTGTTTCCCAAGCAAAATCAGAATTTTCTCTTAGCAAGCAAAGGAACTACTCATGGGTGAGAAATTAACAGTGTGGGCCATAATTCATATTTGCTGCCTAGCATCTCCTCAGGCTGATGCCAAACGTGGGGTTATAGAGATGAAGATGCAGCTTCTATCCTTGAAAGCTCACAGTCAATGCTTTCAGGGCAATCCCAGTAACCTCCTCATCACAATTATCCATCCAGACCATGCAGGTCCCTTTACTACCCAAATAGGAAGGAGTGCCAGAAAAAAGTGACCTCACCAAGTTGACTTGAGTTTTTCCAAAAGCAAATAAATAAATAAATAATTTTTGAACCTGCACAGCCAAGTATCAAATAAATATATGTATGTTTTTGGGGGGACTGGGGGGCGTGTTTGGGGTTTTTTGTTTTTCTGAGCTTCCTGTAGTATTGAAACTATCCCACTTCCTCTTTTTTGTCTCAAAAGATCTTAAGCATTGGGCCAGACACAGTGGCTCCTGCCTGTAATCCCAGTACTCTGGGAGGCTGAGGTGGGCAGATTGCTTTAGCCCAGGAGTTCGAGACAAGTCTGGGCAACGTAATAATATCCCATCTCTAAAAAAAAAAAAAAAAAAAAAAAAAATACAAAAATACAAAAATTAGCCAGGCATAGAGGTGGATGCATGTAGTCCCAGCTACCTGGAAGGCTGAGGTGGGAGGATCACTTGAGCCCCAGAGGTCAAGGCTGCAATGAACCGTGATCATCACATCTGGGCAACAGAGCAAGACCCTGTTTCCAAAAAAAAAAAAAAAAGATCTAAGCATCCATTCGTTTTAGTTCATTTGAGGATAATTATTGAACTCCTCTTCTACCACCACTAGAGATACAGAGGGGGAGCAAACAGTCATTGGTCCTGCCTCTTGAGGCTCACAGTAAATTGGTAAAGAGGGACCACTATTCAGAGAGTCACACATCATTGTATGATCAAAAGCTATGACAGACGCAATGAAGGAAAGCTAGGTGGTGGTGTGAGGCTTCATGGCAGGGACACCAGACCTGATCTACAGGTGAGGGAAGACTTCCCCGAGGCACTGGCTTGAATGGAGAGCTGAAGGAGGAGTAGGAATTCACTAGAAGAAAGAAGAGGAAGCAGCAAGTGCAAGGCCCTGCTGCAGCAGGAGGGAGCATGGCACGTTCGAGGAACTCAAGGAGCTGGCAGTGTGGATTACAGAGGAAGAGTGCGACATGAGGGCAGTGGCTTGAGATGAGGCCAGAGAGGAGGGAACACAGGACCAAGGGGACCAAGGCAAGGATTTTGGTGTCCATCAAATTGGAGGGTGCTGAGCAGAGGAGAGGTAACCATGTAATTGCCTTTCTCAAATGCCCCTCTTGCCACAGTAAGGACAGACTGGTAGAAGCAGGGGATGAACTGGAGAGATGAGTGAGGAAGCTGCTCCAGAAGACTCATCAGGAGATGATGGTGACAGGGAATTGAGTGGTAGGAATGACAATGGGAAGAGATGAGTGGAATCCAGGTATTTGTGGGTAGAAGTGGCAGGTGTGGCTACTGATTGGAGATGGGGCTGCAAGGCTGTGAAGGTGTGAGTCCTTTACTCATCCACCTTAAGGGTCATGACCAACACTCTTGTAACAAAAGACACATTAACAAGAGAAAAAGCAGAGCAAATTTATTTATTACAAGTTTTATGTGACATGGGAGGATTCAGAAATGACAACCCCAAGACCCAAGGAAAACTGTTGATTTTTATGCTTAGGTTAGATGAAGAATGGACAGCCAGGAAGAAATGTGATTGGATAAATGGGTATGACCTAGTGGGAACAGACTGAAAGGGGACCCAGCAAAGCTGTCGGCTCAGATTCTTCTCAGCCTCTCTGTGTAGCCTTCCTTCCTCCCGGGTATGGGGCAGGACCCCTTCTGAAATGAGGGTTTTCAAAGGAGAAGGAGAAAGTAGAGAGTGACCTTTCTAGGTTTTATAGTTTGCTTTAGCAGGAGGGTTTCTAGGTTCTATGACCCACCTTAAGGAAGATGAATTCTGGTTTATGTTACTCACTTTGGAGGAACAAGACAAGCAGGAGAGAGGGTGTCAAGAGAAGGTTGGAAAGACCTTGCTTCTGAGTTCCTTCCAATATCCTTCAGTTCAAAATACTCAGGCTGAGGCACCACGCTTTGGGGTGTCATTTTCTGAGCCCTGACAGAGCATAAGGGTAGAGTCAAGACAGCCTTTGCAGCCCAGCTTGCATAATGGACAGACCCTGGTGCAATCCATTTGGTTGGAAATGTGGAGTTAGAACCGGCTGGCGATGCCGGGAGTCTTGAGTTCAGTGTTGGACACATTGAGTGTAAAGTGCCTTTGAGACATCCAAGTAGGCTGTTGGAAATAACCAGCCTGGAGCTGAGAGGTCAGGTTGAAAATCAGCATCCAGACAGCAGGTGGACCCTTGGCCATGAATTAGACCACCAACGAGAGCAAAGTGAGAAGTCAGGAGGACCTAGCAGGGCCCCTGAAAACTCCAAATGGCTAAGAAGAGGCAAAGAGCTATAAACAATCCTGAGACGGGGCGGAGGGCAGAGCCACCTGGAGGGAATGTGTTATCGAAGTCACACCCTGCCCCTGCATCCACTCCTCACTCTGAAGATGGGAGCTCGAGAAGCCAAGGGACTTGCTCTATACCCAGGTCACCCGACTTCATCCTGGGCAAACTGAGATTACAATCCCCGGCTCTCATTTGCCCTCTTTTCTGCTTTTGGGTTTTTTTTTTCTTTATATACTCTTTTGTATCTTTTTCTAGGTACATAGTAGGTGCAAATGGATGTGAGGTACATGAGGTGTTTTGATACAGACATGCACTGTGAAATAAGCACATCATGGAGAATGGGGTGTCCATCCCTGTCCATCCTATCCTTCCTTCCTTCCTTCCTTCCTTTCTTTCTTTCTTTCTTTCTTTCTTTCTTTCTTTCTTTCTTTCTTTTTTTTTGAGATGGAGTCTGCTCTGTCACCCAGGCTGGAGTGCAGTGGCGCCATCTCCGTTCACTGCAAGCTCCAGCCCCCCCGGGTTCATGCCATTCTCCTGCCTCAGCCTCCCAAGCAGCTGGGACTACAGGTGCCCACCACGATGCCCAGCTAATTTTTTTGTATTTTTAGTAGAGATGGGGTTTCACAGTGTTTGCCAGGATGGTCTCGATCTGACCTCGTGATCCGCCCGCCTCAGCCTCCCAAAGTGCTGGGATTACAGGCGTGAGCCACCGCACCCAGCACATTTATCCTTTCTAATACCAACAATTCAATTACATTCTTTTAGTTATTTGTAAATGTACAATTAAGTTATTATTGACTACAGTCATCCTGCTGTGTGATCAAACAGTGTGTCTTAGTCATTCTTTCTAACATCATCCCCACCTGCCCTCGGCCCCTTCTCCTCTTACCAGCCTCTAGTAACCATCCTACCACTCTCTAGCTCCATGAGTTCAATTGTTTGATTTTTAGATCACACAAATCAGTGAGAACATGTAATGTGTGTCTTTCTGTGCCTGGCTTGTTTCACTTAACATAATGACCTCCCATTCTATCCATGCCATTTTCTGCTTCTGTACAAGGCACACAAAGCAGGGCAATGGGACTCAATGGATTTTCCACGCTGCTGTAACACCCTACTGCAAACCCGGTGGCTTCAAACAATGCAGATAGATTCTCTCATAGTTCTGGAGGTCACAAATCCGAAACAAGTCTTCCTGGACTAAAATTGAGGTGTTGGCAGGGCCCTCGGTAGAAGCCCTAGAGGAGAGTCCATTCCTTGCCTCTTTGGTGGGGCATTTTGAATTGTGGCCACATCACTCCAATCTCTGCCTCTGTGATCACATCACCTCCTCTTCTGCAGTCGAATCTCCTCTGCCTCCCTCTTCACTTATAAGGACACCTTGCAATTACATTGCAGTTCCACACAGATAATCCACGATAGTCTCCCCATCTCAAGATCTTTGAAGTAATCACATCCACAGAGTCTCTTCTGTCAACATCCCGTTCACTAGTTCTGGACATCAGGACATGGACGTCTTTCGGGGTTATCATTCCCCCTTTCACAGGCTATCTGGGCTGTGTACAGAACCAGAGATCTTGGAATCATCTTGGCAGCCTCACTCTGTGAGCAGAGAAACGTCTGTCTATACTCAGCAGCAATCCCTGGAGGCAGAGACTGGAAATTACACCTGCAACCATAGTAAGAGCTTGCCATGGGCCGGAATGGGTGCCATACCTAGAGCTGCACATGCATCCCCCTCGATTCTCTCAGCAGCCCTTTGAGGTCGCTCTCTTACTGCCACCAAGGTGCAGGGTGGTGAAGGTAACTCGGAGCAGAGACCTGGCCTCGAAGCCTCGTCTCCCTGAGAAAGAACCAATCATCAGGAATCCGTGAACACAAGCACAAGAGGCAATCCAAGTCCTTCCCCAGAAGCCTCACTCTTCATTCAATCTGGCTGGAATCCTGCCTTCCCTTCAGGGCCCACCTTAGGGACAAGGAGCAACCAGATCCTACCACCAGGGACACAGTCTTCACGTATTTCTGCAATCCGCCTGCAGCCGATGGTCTGAATGAGCATCGTGTCATCATAGCACTTGTAAATTGTTGGAGGGGCTCCTCCACACTGAGGGAATGTGCTTGTTCAGGGAAGGGCACACTCCCCCATTTCTCCCCGAACCACACTTCTGCCATGGGACCCTGTGGACAGAAAGACCCTCCCCTTGCACTGTTGCTTCATGTGGCTTAGTCTTGCTTAACGAACATGCGAGGTGTGGAGGCTGAGAACTGCGTGTGGTGCTGAGGGCAAACAGGGACCATCTGGAAATGCTGAAAGCATTCTGTTCAAGTGGTGCCTTCCCGTCAAGATTGATAGGCCCATGATGAGAAGATATTGCAGGAAAGCACGACCTGGACCGCAGAAAGGACAGATCAATGGGTGGGGCTTTATGTGCTTATCCCTCCCACAACCTTGCTGCAGACCCCACCCACACTCAAGCTTAGCCCCTGTGGCTTAGAACCCAAGGGCGCTTCTGAGCTGAGGCAGACATCAGGGAGTACTAGTTAGGCTGGGTCAGCTGCAAGTAACAAACAAACAAAATACACAGCAAACTCTGGCCCTCAGGGCCAAACACAGCCCACCATCTATTTTTATAAATAAAGTTTTATTGGAACATAGGTGTATCCAACCATTTACACTTTGTCTATGGTTGTTTTCAGGGTTATAGTGGCAACAGAGATCTTATGGCCCACCCAGAGCCTAAAATGTTTTCCACGTAGCCCTTTATAGAAAAAGTTCACCCACTCCTGGCTTGAGCAATGACAACATTGAATTATCTGGCATCACAAGAACTCCAGAGGAAGGCAGCTCCAGGGTCACACAGAGGCTCAGCAATGTCATCAAGGCCCCAGGCTCCTGTTCCCTCCTCAGCAGCTTGGCCTTTCTTCTCGGGCTGGTTGCTTCATGGTCACAAGCCTGCTGCCACAGTCACAGGCTTGACTGCCTCTCACAAGCACATTCAAGCCAGGAGGAAGGGCAGGCTTCCTCCTCACCTCTTCTTATTTAGGGATCAAAATCCTTCCAGGGTGGCGCAGCAGAGGCCACTTACCTCTCAGTGTTTAGACCAGGAGTCAGCAAGCATTTCCTATAAAGGGCCACATAGTGAGTGTTTTAGGCTTGTCAGGTCATGTACGATCTCTGCAGCATATTTGTGTGTGTGTGTGTGTGTGTGTGTGTGTGTGTGTGTGTGAGAGAGAGAGAGAGAGAGAGAGAGAGAGAGCGAGAGAGAGAGATGACCCTTTAAAAATGTATACTCCATTCTTCTCATGAGCCATAGTTTGTCACCACGTGGTCTGGCACTCTTCACATGCCCACCTCCGTGCCCGTCTCCAGGAAAGGGGTAGCAGGCTTACCCTTGATATCAAAGGTGCTTGGCTTAGACCAATCATCCAAAACTGATGTTTCAGAGATGCCTGCCAGAGGAGTGCAGGCAGCTATTACTGATGTCAGAAAAACAGTTAGAGCTCCACTTCGTTCTCCAGCAGGAAGGAGTGATTGGCTGCTGGTCCTCCCCTGTCCGAGGAGGAGAACGGAACCCACCAAGCTGCGGAGAGGTGGACCCTACGGATCCCCTCGCAAGCCAGGTCTGAGAGCTAGCAGAGGGAAGAAACTCAAGCGTCTGTAGTCCTCTTTCTCAAAAGCCAGGCTTAAAGCGCCATCTTGTGTCTTCGAGGCAAAAGGAGGTCAGGATGTGTGTGCTAGAAGCAGGCAGAGGATCTTCACCAAAGTCTCAAAAACTAGAGAAGGAAACATGGCGATCCTCAGGGCCCATGGAGGCCCCCGCCCTTCCCATGCCCTGCGATAGTCTGGAGCTGGGAGGGTGGCCCACGTGTCCACGCAACCACATCAGGGAGGCCCCGGGAGAGGAGGAAGCACAGCTCCTGCCCTCATGAGGCAGGCAGTCCCATCCAGGACTGGACTGGATGAGCGCCAATAAATAAGAAAACACAGCTGGCGGCCGGCTGTGAAGGGGCTGGACAGGGTGCCGAGGTGAAGCGTAATGGGATGGACAGTGAGGACTTCACTACAGAGGAACACCTATCTACACACGGCCTAAAGGGTGAGAAAGATGGATCCTTGCCCGGAGCCAGAAGTGCACGCCCCAGAGAGAGCAGCTCCTGCGGAGGTCCTGCGGGGCAGGCAAGGAAGGAATATTAAAGAGAGGAAGCCAGGTGTGGGTGCAGCCGTGCAGGAGGAAGGGCGATGGGGGAGGGGAGGCAGAGGATGGGATTGGCATGAGAAGAAAATGAAGATGCAGAGCCCAGATCGTGACAGCTCCGATAGACCACGGGTAGCAGTTTGTATTTTCTACTAAAAGCAATGGGAGGGCGGGGCGCGATGGCTCATGCCTGCAATGCCAGCACTTTGGGAGGCCGAGGCGGGTGGATCACCTGAGGTCAGGAGTTCGAGAACAGCGTGACCAACATGGTGAAACCCCATCTCTACTAAAAATACAAAAATTAGCCAAGTGTGATGACACGCGCCTGTAATCCCAGCTACTCGGGAGGCTGAGGCAGGAGAATTTCTTGGGCCCAGGAGGCAGAGGTTGCAGTGAGCCGACATCATGCCATTGCACTCCAACCTGGGCGACAAGAGCGAAACTCTGCCTCAAGAAAAGAAAAAAAAAAGCAGTGGGAAACCATTGAACGGTTTTTAGCAGGTGGCCTGATTTGATTTACATTTTTTAGACATGTAGCTTCACTCTCATGGTTAAGGGGGTCCGTACGTTACTAACATTGCTGAAACCACCATGCCAGAATTACCCTCCCACTTGTGGGTTAAAACACTGCGCCCATCTGTCCCTCCCCAGAGTCCTCTTAGTGGCTGCTCTTAGGAGGAACTAACATCGCCTACATTCCCCCATCACACCGAGCACAAGTGCCCTCCCAGCCAGCTGCCCCAGCCTCCCCCACCGAACTCAGTCCCACTCACACCCCGCATGCCAGGGACTCTCCCATCAGGGGAACACCCTGTAACCCCCAAGTTCCTCCAAAGCCTCTTGAGACAGACCAGGGTGCCCTGCAGGGAGTGGGTCCTAGTGGGTACAGTGAGGGAACGTCCTTTCTGAAACAGGCTGGGTCTTGGCCGGGAAGTGGTGACAGGCATCTCTGACACATGCTACGGGAACCCAGCGCAGCCAATGGAGTCCAATCAGCACACCTTGCGCCCAGCCCTTTGTTTGGTACCTTGAGGCCACTGCCCATGCGCCAGGTGCCCCCTCTCAAGTTTGCCCTGAAGTTCAGGGAAAGGCGCCGGCGCCGCCTGCTAGTTGCACTCTCCTATAGCAGGGCTCACATTTTGGGAGAAAGAACCAGCTGTTAGCAGCTTTCATTCTTCACCATGTTAAGCAAAGTGCAGCATTTTATAAGTGGGTGAAAAGCCAGATGTTCTGTCAGCTGATTGGATTGTTCTGTACACATATCCCTGAGGCATTGTTTAACGGATATTTTTACTGAGTTGACTTTCTTTATAAGATGATATGACTAATGAAGAGAAAAGGCAATGAAGTTCTTAAAACCGGCATGATTGGCCGGGCACGGTGGCTCAAGCCTGTAATCCCAGCACTTTGGGAGGCCGAGACGGGCGGATCACAAGGTCAGGAGATCGAGACCATCCTCGCTAACACGGTGAAACCCCGTCTCTACTAAAAAATGCAAAAAAACTAGCCGGGCAGGTTGGCGGGCGCCTGTAGTCCCAGCTACTCGGGAGGCTGAGGTAGGAGAATGGCGTAAACCTGGGAGGCGGAGCTTGCAGTGAGCTGAGATCCGGCCACTGCACCCCAGCCTAGGTGACAGAGCAAGACTCCGTCTCAAAAAAAAAAAAAAATAATAAATAAATAAATAAATAAATAAATAAAATTTAAAAAAAAAACCGGCATGATGAACCAAATGCTGCCACTGACTACATAGGTACATGTGATCCAAAGGTTCCCTCTGTTCAAACAAAGTAAGTGCTTACCTAACCAGGTCAACTGTGAGCTGGGACTTCACAGACAGGCGTAGGGGGAGACGGATGCGGGAAGGGCTTCATTAACTGAGAGGGTCATGCAACTGGAAGGCAGTAGCAAGCATTTTCCAGCTGGATCTTTTGGCTGACATTTGTGGTGGGGAGACAAACAGGTCTAAGTTGCCCCCCGCGCGTGGGTAGGTAGGAAGATGCTGGTGGGTTTGGTTCGACAGTTTGGAGAATGTCTTGTGGAAGAGGTGCTTTTTCTAATGCACACTCAGGCACCATGGGAGCCTGTTGTCACCCTGGATATCTGGCTCCATGCCCTTGCCCTTCCACTCTGCCTCGACAAGAGTCATGGCACCCAAAATCCATGGTTCAAATCTGAGTTTCACAGGCTCAGGGAGGAACCCAAGCTACCAAATGCACAGGTCCCTCCTGTATACGGTTACAGCAGGTAAGGGAATAACTTACTCAGTGCAAGCTGCTATAACAAAATAGCACAAGCTGGGTGGCTAATCAACAGCAGGCATTTATTTCTCATGGGTCTGGAGGATGGAAGTCCAAGATCAGGGTGCCAGTGCTGGCATGGTTGGGTTCTGGTGAGGGCCCTCTTCCGGGTCACAGGCAGCTGTCTTCTCATTGCATCCTCACATGACAGAAAAGGAGTGCACAAGCTCTCTGGCCCCCTCTTACAGGCACTAATCCCATTCACAAGGGTCCTACCATCATGACCTCATTACCTCCCAAAGACACCCACCTCCAAATACCCCCACATTGCGATTAGAGCTTCAACATATGAATTTAGGGGGGAAACAAACATTCAGTCCATTGCAGATTGTCCTGATAATATGTGTGCCCAGGACATTGTCCCCACAGCGAAGAGCTACATTGGAAGGCAAACCAATGTCAGGTTTCCTAATGTGCACAGAGTCATCCCTGGAAGAGTGAGTCCAGTGATCTTACCAGCTAATTGCATTGAGCTACCCCACCTCGGGGATCTACCTGCCAAGGAGAACAGAACACCGCTGACTTTGACACCCATCTCTCAACAATGACGGATGAATGCTGGAAATTTACCTGCTTGGGTGGCTTTGTCTAAGTTCATCTTGCTTATGCAGACTTTCTTTTTTTCTTGCTCTCAAATACTTTTATTATGAAATATCTCATTTAAAAGTTCATTAAAATACATTAAAAATACACTTAAAGAGTACATGTTTAAAGTGCAGATGAAAACATAATGAATACATCTTTGCTTAAGAAAAAATATTTCGGACGCAGCATGAACTCAGTTGTTGGTTCCAAGCCCCTCCCCTTCTCACTACACTGAACTTGGCGTGCATTCTTTCTTCAGGTGTGTTTGTAATCTTACTGCATATGGACATATCCCCCAGTAATATCAGGGATTGTCTTGCTTGTTCCTAGACATCATATTAATGTATCATACCAGTTGTACCCCTATGCTACTTAATGTTTCATTCAGCACTGTTTTGGGGACTCTCCATGTTGATACATGAATTCAGGTGTGTTCATTTCTTCCTCTCGTGAAATATTCCATCATGGAAATAGTCCCTAGTGTGTCTATCTTCACTCCTAATTGACAGGCATTTAGGCTGTTTTCCATTGTCCTAATTACAAGTGATGCTGAGTGAACATTCCTGAACCCATGCGTGAGGTTGTCTCTGGAGCACATGCCAAGGAACGGAATTCTTAGGTGGTAAGGCATGTGTATCTCCAGCCTTCGTCAATATTGCCAATTGCTCTCTAGTCTGATTTTATTCATTTACACTCCCACTAGCAGTATATTTGAGTCTTTCTTTCACATCTTGCCAACTCTTGCCAATCTAATAAATGAGAAGTGGTAACTCATTATTATTTCAATTTGTATTCCCTGTATTAATCCCTGAGATCTTAACAGTTGCGTATTGCACATTCTGGTTCCTCTTCGGCAAATTGCCTTGGCATTAAGATAGTAAATTTTCCTTGCCACCTACCCTGGTTGAGTCAGGATGCTTAATTACTTGGAGGTAAAAAGCACCTTCCTGAGTGCAGATTTCTGGGCCCCCCTCCAGACTGAATCTGCACTTCCAGCTTGAAGGGCTGGAATCCTAACAAGTTCCCCAAATGAGTCTCAGGCACACTAAAGCCAGAGCGTCGATGCCTGGGACCCAAAATAGGGAAGAAATAGCCACCCCTGAGGCTGCCTGTTGGGGATAAGAGATGCTCCATCCATCTTGAGGTCCTTTCTTGGAAACGCTGAGCACAGCCGGCCATGCAGGCTTTTCCAAGCTCTGATGCTGCCCTGTGTCCACGATAGCATCCCCACAGCCTAGATCCATCATCCCAACATTATGATGGCTCCTTTGTCTCCTTGCCAGAGCCCAGAGCCCACAGCTGAGGCCACAGGGCTGTTCTAATGTGCTTAGAATGGGGATAAAGGTAATGCCAACCAAAATGGAGAAACCGGTATTCCTGCTCAGTCACTGCCAAGTCAGCATAAATCGCTCCAGAGCACAGCTTGTCACTGACCTCAAAGACTCAGTTACAAAGATGATCACCATAGCATTGTTTACGGTAGTACCACCAAAAGGAACCACCTAAATGTCTCTAAATGTCCAACATCACGGTTTGAAAAAATAAGGAATGGTACATCCTTCCATGGAATGTACTTTAAAGCCACCCAAAATCATACTGCACATGGATACTGCACAATCACACTGCACAATGTCAAGGAAACTTGCTCAGGAGTCCATGGACTCCCAAGTAGATGCCTATCAAAGGGAATTGGCACCCCCTGAGATGCTGATGAAAGTGCAGATTTCCGGGCCCCCCTCCAGATTGAATCTGCACTTCCAGCTTGGAGGGCAGGAATCCTAACGAGTTCCCCAGATGAGTCTCAGGCACGCTAAAGCCAGAGCGTCGATGCCTGGGACTCAAAATAGGGAAGAAGCATGCTGGTATATCAAGAGGAAAAAAGCAAGTTACATACAAATACAGTATATATGTAAAAACCATCTCCTTCATGTGGGTGTGAGTGTATGTGTACTTTTGAAAAAAAAAAAAAAATTATCGCCGGGTGTGGTGGCTCACATCTGTAATCCCAGCGCTTTGGGAGGCCAAGGTGGGTGGATCACCTGAGCTCAGGAGTTCGAGGCCAGCCTGGCCAACATGTTGAAATCCTGTCTGTACTAAAAATACAAAAATTAGCTGGGCATGATGGCAGGCATCTGTAATCCCAGTTACTCCAGAGGCTGACACAGGAGAATCACTTGAACCCAGGAGGCGGAGGTTGCAGTGAGCCAAGATTGTGCCATTGCACTCCAGCCTGGGCGACAAGAGTGAAAGTCCATCTCAAAAAATAAAAAATTTTAAAATATATATATATATATATATATATATTATTTATTTATTTATTTATTTATTTTTAGCGACAGGGTCTTGCTGTGTCACCCAAGCTAGAATGCAGTGGCATGATCTTGGCTCACTACCCAGTCTCAAACTCTTGAGCTCAAGTGATCCTCTACACTCAGCCTCATGAGTAGCTGGGACTAGAGTCATACCCCACCGCACCTGGGTTTTTTTTGTTTAATTTTTGTTTTTTGTACAGACAGGGTCTCACTATGTTTGTGTTCCCTGACTGGTCTTAAACTCTTGGCCTCAAGCGATCCTTCCGCGTCAGCCTCCCAAAGTGTTGGGATTACAGGCGTGAGCCACCACGCCCAGCCTGTGTGTGTGTACTAATAGCTACCTAGATAACAAAACTTAACAGCAGTTACCTCTAGATTACCTCAGCACCATTGACAATCAGCCTGATGCCTCTTCGCAGTGGGGCTGTCCTGTGAGTTGTAGGGTGTTAGCAGTATCCCTGGGCGCAGTAATGTAACAATCAAAAATGTGTTTGGTAGCACAAAAGCGCAACTATAGTTAAGAATAATTTATTGTGTATTTCAGAGTAACTAACAGTGAAATTAGAATGTTCCTAACACAAAAAAAGATACATACTTGAGGGTGTGAATATCTCAACCACTCTGATTTGATTATTACTTATTATATGTTTATATCAAAATATCACATGTACCCTATAAGTATGTACAAATATTATGTAGAATTTAGATTTATGTAAATTTTAATAAAAAATAAATATTAAAAAATATCTTAAGATATTGCTAAATGTCCCCTCAAGGAACAAGGTCCCCAGGTGGAGAACTGATTCTCTAGATGGGACATGTATAGATGATGTTTTCCTTTGTGTTTTAGTACATATGCCTATTTTTTAGTTTTTTCTAAAATAAGTGTACTTTAGTCATATTAAAAAAACTTTGTATCTATTATTGTACCATTGCCTGCACTGTCTGAAAAAAAATACACTCAGATGAAAAGATATTCACACTAATACTTACAGTAAGAAAATTAATTTTATTATTATTTTAAAATAACTATGGAAAAACTATACAAAGGCCTCCCAGATATCAATATTCCTTAGGCAACTTTGAAATATTTATAATCTTACTCTTTGGACTAGGCATCCTAATTGTAATTCCATATCTTAAAGAAGCAATTCTAAATATAGGAAATGCTTCACAAATAGGATTGATTTTTGCAGAGTTACTTATAAAAGCAAAAAGTTATAAACACTGTAAAACCAATCATAGGAAACTACGTTAATTAAGGTACATTCACTTAATAGACTACTGTACAGCATTAAAATGATATTTATAAAGAACTTATAACAATGTGGGGGCAAGGTTTATGCCATATTGTTAAGTGGGAAAATAACTGAATACAAAATCAAATATGTTACATCACATTCAAAGGCATAATAATGACAACGAAAAGAATCTCATCAACGTGGTCAGAAGAAATACACCAAGATATTAAAAGTAATTGTTAATTGAACAATGGCATCATAGGTGACTTTTTCACTCTACTTTCCTGAAATATCCAAATTTTTTACAATAAACATGTACGTATTTACAGTGAAAGAGAGAACAGTGAAATTTCTTTTTAAAAATACTTGAAAATGATCACAAAAATGTGCCAACATTTCAGGTAAGAAATATCTTTTTATATTGGATAGATTCCAGCCACCTCATGGATTTTGATCTAACTTGTTTACATTTATCAGGGGTGATGAGCAGTTCCAGCCCACAGGAAGCACAATCTTTGCAGACAAAAGGTGGCCCTTCTCATATTTGTCAGGCAATATTTGTCCAACCTGGCTACTCCCAGGTGGCTCCAATGAACTCTTGTTACCTCACTCCTCTGTCTCTTGTGGACCCAGACTATATGTTACAATAGACCTCAAAGAGGGAGGCAGCTGCATGCATTCGGTAGAAAATAGAAAAAGGCATGGCCAGGTTGACCACAATTATCCAGGGTTCAAAGCCAAAGACAATCTCCTCCAATCCGTTGTCATACTCGGGTCGACAGCCAAAGGCAGGAGGTATCCAAAGCTGCAAGAGAAGAGAAAATGGCCTGTGGTGGGGAGTGGCTTCCAAGCCACCACAGAAGCCTCACTCAAGTCCCAGGCCTCGTGGGAGCTGACCTGGGTACATGGAGACTGAGTCGCCCCTGACAGAACAATAAGGAAATCTCGTGGCATTTCCCATCTCCACAGAAACCACCAAATCCATGTCTGCCATGATTCTGCTCACTTCCTCACCCACCCTTCCCTGCAATCCATCCCGAATGAGTGCTTTTTGAACCCATCTAACTCTTTCCATCCCTACAGCCCTCACCCAGCCTCAGTTTCCTCATTTGTAAGATGGGAATTCTAACACGTGTCTGAAAGGGCTTAGATGAGAACTAAATTTGCAAAACTGAAAGCAGTGACTTTTGTTTGTGTTGCTCACGGAACCTACACACTGTTCCCTGCTTCTCAGTCTCTTCTCTGTCCCAGTTCTCTCTCCTTCTGCCACCCCTTGAGTTTGTCAGGCTCCTCACTCCCGCTTCAGGCTGCACACTTCTTCAGCTTCCTCCACCCCCTGGCTGTGGCAGGCAGCCTCTAGGGTGACCCTCAATGCTCCCCAGCTCCTGCAGCCACCCTCTTGTGGAGTCCCCACCCCTTGAGCGTGGGATGCACCTAACAACTCACTTCCAACTCACAAAATATGGCAAAAGGCCCAGGAAGTCACTTCTGAAATTAAGTTGCAAAAGGACCTGCTATCCCTCTTGCTGGTGTTCTCCTGTAAGACAGTTGGCAGAGCTGCCACGCTGCGAAGCACCCTATGCGGCAAGGAGCCCAGGGAGCACTCCCGTCAACAGCCAGCAAGGAACTCAGACCCTCAGTCGAACAAGCCACAGCTGAATCCTGCCAACAGGCACATGAGTAGATTTGGAAACAAATCCTCCGCCACCTCTCACAAAGTCAAGCCTTGAAATGAATGCAGTCCCATCCAAAACTTTCAGCCTGGGAATGGCCCTGTGCAGAGACACTCGGCTAAAACTAGTTGGATTCGTAAGTCAGAGAAACTATGAAATTATCAATGTACATTGTTTTAAGTTGCTGAGTATTGGGGTGCTCTCTTCCATAGCAATAGGTAACTGAGACACATCGCCTTCATTAGTATCACCATATGGAAAACTGCCTGCTGTGTACAGCCGACCTCTGTATCCAGGGACCTGTGTCTGTAGATTCAACCAACCACGGATCAAAAATATTCAAAAAGTAGGCTGGGCACAGTGGCTCACACCTATAATCCCAGAACTTTGGGAGGCCGAGGCAGGTGGATCACCTGAGGTCAGGAGTTCAAGACGAGCCTGGCCAACATGATGAAACCCCATCTCTACTAAAAATACAAAACATTAGCTGGGCGTGGTGGCACGTGCCTGTAATCCTAGCTACTTGGGAGGCTGAAGCAAGAGAATCCCTTGAACTCAGGAGGTGAAGCTTGCAGTAAGCCAGGATCATGATGCTGCACTCCAGCCTGGGCAATAGTGAGGCTCCGTCTCAAAAAATAAAGATAAATAAATTCAAAAATAATATGGTTGGTTGTGTCTGCACTGAATATGTACAAACTTTCTTCTTGTCCTTATTCTCTAAACAATACAGTATAACAACTATTTACATAGCATTTAAATTGTATTACGTATCCTAAGTAATCTAGAGATGTCTTAAAGTATACGGGAGGATGGGTAGGTTACATGCAAATACTACCCCATTTTATATAGGACTTGAGCATCTGTGCATTTGGTATCCACCACGGGGGCCCTGGAACCAAGACCCCTCTCTTCTACTTTGCTTACTGGCTGCTGTGACTCTTAGGGTCTCTCCTACCTGTTTGTCGGGTCCAGATTTACATTTTATGGAAATCAGATGCTGTCCCTACCTTGATTAAACCCCCAAAGTCTTCCCAAAATGTTTAAAATAAAAGCTACACTCCTGCATGGGGTGATAAAGCTCTCTGTTAGCTGATTTCTAACCACTGCACATGCTTCTCCTCACTCACCCCACCCACTTGGCATGCAGCCCTTCTTCCTGTTTCTCAAACCAGACCCGCTCACTCCCACCGGGGGTTTTATACCAGTCCTTGTTCCCTCTGCCCTGAACATGTGTGGCCAGCCCCTCCCTGTTTCACGTCACCCTTCAGCGAGGCCTTCCCGCTAAGCTGGTCCATCTGATCTGCAATGGCCACCCAAGAGCTATTTCCCACACCCTCCTTTTCCACTTCTCTGCTTAATACGGGTACACTATAAGGTGTCTGTCTTGCTCAGTTGATGGTTTTGCCTGCTGTTGCCTGGTTTGTAAGCCCCACAAGAGGAAGACCAGAGATCTTCGTCATTGCTGTACCCTCACCATTCATAGCAGTCCCTGGACCTCTGTAGGTACTCAAGGGACACCTTTTAAAGGAAGGGAGGAGGAAGGGAGAGGGAGACAGGGAGGAGAAAGGAGAAGAAAGGAAGGCAGGAAAATGGGACCTCTTTTCTGAAATCCACATCTTGATATCTGCTGTTCAGCTGTCTGTAAATTCTTGTTACTTATCCTATTGAGAGGCGGCCTATGATCTCTTTCCTTGAATCTATATGGACTCTGTCACTACAGGACTAATAAAATATGGCAGAAGTAACACCATGCAGTTTCCAAGCCCAGGGCTTAGGAGACAAGCAGCTTCCAGTTCAATCTCTTGGAGGGTCGGCTCTGAGACCTTAAGCCACCAGGTACGGAGTCCGACAACCCTGAGACATCATGCTGGAGACCCAACTGTGGATACCCCAGTCAAGAGTCCCGCTGAGCCCAACCTCCCAGCCACTCCCACCCAAGACACCAGACCACGGAGCTTCCTGCCAAGGCTTCACCAACTTCACTTGATACTGTGAGGAACAGAACTGCCCATCCAAGCCCTGCCACGAGTCACAATAAATGCCATGAGACAAAAACAGTCATGCATGTTGCTTTTGTCACACATTTGGGGTAGCTCATTGCATGGCAATAGAAAACCAAACTATCTGCCTGTTGGGTTCGTCCATTTGGATGCCACAGAGGCACCTGAAACGGAACACATCCATTACTTAACTCTGGTCCTTCCTTCCACACTGACCTCCACCCACCACTCTCAAGGTTGCCCCTCCTCCAGTGTCCTCCGTCTCCAACATAGGATCACCATCTCCCCAGGAACTCAAGTGTGAAGGCAGGGGTAACGCTTGGCATCTGTCACCCTTCTTGAGTTGCAACCTGGAGACCTTGGAGGGTGTTATGATGAGTAGTCACAAAAGCACTAATACTCCACAAATCCACTTATATGAGGCATCTAGGAGTCAAATTACTAGAGACTGAAAGAACAGTGGTTGTCAAGGGCTGGGGAGAATGAGGAGTTCATATATAATGGGGCAGAGTTTCAGTTTTACCAGATGAGAATAAACTGGAAAAGGGCATCGGTGATGTTTGCGCAACAATGTGAACGTACTTTACTCAACTATACACTTGAAAGTGGGTGCAGTGGGAAAGTTTATATGGTATTTTTTTACCACAATTAAAAATATAATAAAATAAGCATGAGTCAGATCTCATCACTCTCAGTGTAGACCCTTCCACGGTTTTCTGTTGCATTTAGGATCGAGTCTTGGCTCACAGGCCCTGTGTGGTCTCCCCTCTGCCCTCTGCTCCATGCTCCCAGGTCATGTCCAGTGAGCCCTGCCTTGCCTTGCGTTCGTCCCTTCCCCACACCTGCAGCTCTGCCCTGATAGTCTCTCACCGCAGCCCCATCCACACCCTTCCTTAGAAGAGGCCTTCCCTGACCCGTCTCCCATAGCACCCTGCCTTTCCCCGTCACCACACCCACCCTCTGTTGTCTCCAGTGCCTCGGCTCCTGGAAATTCAACTAACATTTCCATCTCCATCTCTGGAGTGGAGCTCACTCCACCTGGACATGCACATCAGCACCTGCAGCTGGGGCCTCTGGACTGGCTCCCGATGCTGGAGAAGACAGCTCTTGCTGTCTGCCAGATGCCTTTGGCACCACCTGAGGTCAACCACAAGGTTTCAAAATACCACCCAATGAGCCAGCATGGGCATCCTAAGACACCACCCTGTGATGATTTCCATCCTCTGGTTCAATCCCCCAGAACCCAACCAGTGCCTGGGGGCATCATGGGCCAAGGACAGGGAGGAAGAAACGAAGCCCACTCTTTTCCTTGGACTGGGCCCTGGGTCTGGCCTTCGGGTCCTGACAAACCATCAGTTGCCACTTGATTCTGGTATTTCGGACAGTGCTATCTTTCTTCAAGTGGGTCCAAAAATGCAAGCCAAGTATTTCACCCAGTGGTCAACGAAAAAGGCAACCAGGGAAAAATAACTTTTCAGAACTTAGTTTTAAAAAGATATATCAGGCCAGGAGCGATGGCTCACGCCTGTAATCCCATCACTTTGAGAGGCCTAGGCAGGCAGATCACCTGAGGTCAGGAGTTCAAGACCACCTTGACCAACCTAGTGAAACCCTGTCTCTACTAAAAATACAAAACTTAGCTGGGCATGGTCAGTGCATCCCTGTAGTTCCACCTCCTTGGGAGGCTGAGGCAGGAGAATCACTTGAACCCAGGAGGCGGAGGCTGCAGTGAGCCAAGATCATGCCATTGCACTATGGCCTGGGCAACAGAGCAAGACTCCATCTCAAAATAAACATATATTAATATTAATCACAGGATATGTACAAAAAGCATATGCTTGAGGAGGATTCTAGAACTAGCTCTGACTTTACAAGAATTTGCATTTTGGAATATGCACCTCAAAAAGCTGCAGCTGACTAGTATCTAGCTCTCTTGTTAACTCTTTAAATTCTTGGTTCACTGCTGTGCCCCTGACATAGTCCCTGGCATACAGCAGGTGCCTGACAAATGTCTGTTAGACGGAGAACAGGGTCTGCCTGCAGCCAAACTCTTCTTGACCTTCCCCCTTCAGAGCCCCTCCTCACTGCCTAGCGAGCTGAAGGAACCTGGGTGATCCAAGGCTAGGTTGGATCAGGTTTGCTTGGCAGACACACATCCATTCTGACTTCAGAAGGGACCTTCCCAACTTTGCGTTCTTAGGGCTATATCAAAAGTTGCAGGCCTTGTATGCACCATCTGAAATTCAGGGGAGGAAGCTCAAAAGCCTCTGAGCTTCTGGGGCAACAGAGAGCAGGCTTGATAATGGAGGCTGGTAGCAGAGAGCCGACTTCACCCGGAGTGATGGGCAGGCACCTCTGTGGACTGGGGCATTCCCCTCCAGCCACCAGTCACCATCACTGCAGAGACTCATGCGGTGGCAAAGGCTGCTTCCCCCTCCTTCTCACCAACCCCCACCATCCTTCCTTCATGTGTCTTTAAAAAAATCCCAACAGCACACAATGCTTCTTATTTCTTTTTCTTCTCTCCATCCCTCTGTCACTCCTTCCTGCCTGGGCTGTTGCATGGCTTTTTCTCTCAGTCTTTCTGCTTCTGGCCCTGTCTGTCTCCATCGTTGCTACACACAGCTGCTGGGAGGATCATTCCAAAACACAAATCTGAGCGAATTCTCCCCTACCCTCAGTATAAAGACCAGACTCTAGCCAGGCCTAGGAAGCCCTGCTCAAGCCAGAGTCCACCTAGCTGGGCCCTCTCTCCTATTTCCCATTCTGCTGCTCTGCTTGACACACGTGGAATTTATGCCAAACTACTTGGTGCCCCCAGAACATGCCATGGTGTCTTTGCTTCTGTGTCTTCACATATTGTGTGCCTCTGCCTGAAATGCTTTTCCCTGCCTTGATCACCTAGTGAACTTCCAGTCATTCCTTGCTGATGCAGACAAGATTGGGTGAGTGACTGTACACCTTCCTCTCCCTTGCTACCTTCCATCAGAGAAGCTGGAAAGCAAACCATTCACTTCTCCAGCCTCCCTTGCAGCGAGGGGTGCCCACGTGAGAGACACAGCCCTTCCCCGCTGCTTTCTGTCTTGAACCTAGATGTGATGCCTGGTGCAGCTACAGCCATCTCATGACCATGTGGCAACAAGCGCCACACCACCCAAGTGACAAAATGAACAGTGCCTGGATGCCTGATGACATGGTTCAGCTGCCAGGCCAACGCCAAGCAGCCAACCTCTGGAATTCTCATGAGACAATTAAACATTGTTAAGACTGAAGACACTGTGAATAAAATCACCTATCACTTGCAACCAAAAGCACTCCTGATTGACACTGGGCCTCACCTCAAGCACCCACTACTCACTGAAGTCTTTCTGGATCCCTGCTCCTAGTACACCTTGCACAATCCCCTCTCAGCACTTGTCCTGCTCACTGTATTAGATTTTCTCATTGTCTCCCTCCCCCGTTATACTGAGACCTTTCAGAGAAAAGAGACTGAATCTTTCCACTTTATCTTTAGTACCTAGCCAAGCCCCTAGCATGCAGCAAGTCTTCAGTAGGTAGATTTGTAGAATATAGGTCTACTTTCCAGCCTTATATTTTAATTTTGTACTTACAGTATTTTTATTACAAGCTGCCTCCATTCCTTATTTTAAAAAGGCAAGAGAAACCTAGATGTCCATTAGTAATGGACTGGATAAAGAAAATTTATTATGGCAGGGTACAGTGGTTCACATCTGTAATCCCAGTACTTTGGGAGACTGAGGCAGGAGGATTGTTTGAGCCCAGGAGTTCAAGAGAAGCCTGGGCAGCACAGTGAGAACCTATCTCTACAAAAAAAAAAAAAAAAAAGTTTTGGCCAGGCGTGGTGGCTCACACCTGTAATCCCAGCACTTTGGGAGGCCGAGGTAAGCAGATCACTTGAGGCCAAGAGTTCGAAACCAGCCTGGCCAACATGGTGAAACTCCATCTCTACTAAAAATATTTTCAAAAACTAGCCAGGTGTGGTGGCTGGTGCCTGTAATCCCAGCTACTCTGGAGGCTGAGGCAGGAGAATCACTTCAACTCGGGAGGCAGAAGTTGCAATGAGCCAAGATCACACCATTGCACCATAGCCTGGGCAACAAGAGTGAAACTCTGTCTCAAAAAAAAAAAAAGTTTTTTTAAAATTTGCCAGGTGTGGTGGCACATGCCTGTGGTCCTAGCTATTCAGGAGGCTGAGATGGGAGGATTGCTTGAGCACAGGAGGTTGAGGCTGCAGTGAGCCGTGATCATGCCACTGCACTCCAGCCTGGGTAATAGGGCGCGACCCTGTCTCAATAAATAAATAAATAGAAAATGTGGTAGCTATACACCATGGAATATTACGCAGCCTTAAAAAAGAATGAAATCACATTATTTGCAGCAATGTGGATGGAACTGGAGTCCTTATCCTAAGTGAATTAACCCAGGAACAGAAAACCAAATACCACACGTCCTCTCTTACAAGTGGAAGCTAAACATTGGGTACTCATGAACACAAAGATATGAACAATAGACACTACTAAGCACTAGTAGAGGGGAGAGGTCAGAAGTGGGGTGCAGGCTGAAAAACTACCTAGCGGGTACTATGCTCATTACCTGGGTGACAGGATCATTTGCTCACCAAACCTCAGCGACACGCGATTTACCCATGTAACAAACATGATGTGTACCCCTTGAACCTAAAATGAAAGTTTAAAGTAAAATTAAAAGAATAAGAATAAGTTGGTGCAGATTACCGAAATATTGCAGAGGAACAAGAAGGCTGCAATATTCCTCAGGACTTTTCTCTTGGCGTTGCCCTGTAAGAAACGGGGAAGGCGGACTGGGCTTGGGCTCCCTCCCCAGCTGCTCTCCTCCTGCTTCTCCTCCTCCTTGCCACAGCCTTCTCTCATGCACACATTTCCTTTGGCTGCTGGTGGCATGTCCCTGCCCCGGGGAGCCACATCTCCAGCCACACCTCCACTCTTGAGGCAGGAAGAAGCAACGGGCTTGCCATTGCAGACTGTGACCACCCGAAGAGTTCGGATGTCCTCAGAGAGCTTTTCAGGCTCTCGGTGAATGGATTCGATGATGAAGAGGTTCTGGATGTACTTCTCCACCATCACCAGGATGGAGTAGGGCAGGTTGTACCAGGTGTAGCGGGGGTGGTCCTCGGCACAGAGGATGGCCAAGATTGAGCCCCAGGAGATAAGCCAGGAGCCCGAGGCGGTGCCCACCAAGAGGTCTGAGTCCAGTTTGCGGGCTGGATTTTTGGACTCATCCAGTGATTTCTCCTCTATCCTGTAAATCCGAATTCCAGCCAGCCCTGCAGCCCCCATAAGCATCAGCAGGGTGATGGCATACAGGTAGAACATGATGAGCGCCGACTCGCTCTTGGTCTTGGAGCGCCCAATATGAATCAGGTACACCACCACCACGGCAATGGTGGCGGCCAGCGCGGTCAGGCCCAGGACTGCGCCCACCGTGACCCCATCAGACTTGAATTGCATCTTCTGGTGCTGATGGCTGTCAACTTTGCGCCCGATGTTCTTCCATAGGACATAGAGCATTGTGGAGGCCAGGATCTGATACTCTATGTTGAAGGGGTAGAGGTAGTAGATCCCGTGGGAGATGGCAGTGCAGAGAGTTGGGGGTGTGCAGTTACACTGCGGCGTGTGGTCATCTAAAACTAGGGGAGACAGGTAGATCACACAGGAGGGCGATTAGCATGTGCAAGGGGAAGCAGAAAAGCACAGAAAACCGTTTCCACCGTGGATTCAGGCTTGGATCTTCCCACTGGATTACAAGCTGTATCATATAATGGCTTATTATCACGTTTAATGTCATGGCTAAGTTGATAGCCCTGAGTATCCCCAAAGCGTATGCATTACCTAAATCGCATTTATTTTGTGGGTTGCCAAAGAGGATAGAGAAGATGACTCTATTGTTGTAAAAAAATAGATACGTAGATGATAGATAGATGGATAGACAGACACACAGGTGGGAAAAATCTGGAAGGACACAAACTAACATCTTAACAATGGTTATCTCTGGGTGGAAAAATGACAGATGAT
This sequence comes from Macaca mulatta, assembly GCF_049350105.2. Classification (NCBI taxonomy): domain Eukaryota; kingdom Metazoa; phylum Chordata; class Mammalia; order Primates; family Cercopithecidae; genus Macaca; species Macaca mulatta. The sequence continues at coordinate 8,858,030 of NC_133410.1, read as the reverse complement.
TTTTAATGTCTTCTAGATTTTGCTTCCCTGTATTTTCTAAATTTTCTCTGTGAAGATGATTTACACGTGTGATTTTTAAAAATTAATTTTTAAAAATACTTTCTGGAGAAATTGCCCCTTTTAACTAGCAAAAGATATGCCCCTTAAGACTCCAGTGCTAGCAAGCATGCAGGAGACAGGCGCTCTCCAGCATCAGTGCGGGGAAAGCAAATGGGTCACCTTCTGGAAGAGAAGCTGACTGTGGTATGGAGGGCCCTGTCATCACAGGAGGGCAGATGCTGCAAGTAAATGACGAAACAGGTCACCAAAGTCCTAAAGGCAATGCAGTCTCTGACCCGTAATTCCATTCTTCCCATTCTACCCTTCTACTCAAAGGGACGAATAAAAAAATATAATCGGCTGGGCGCGGTGGCTCAAGCCTGTAATCCCAGCACTTTGGGAGGCCGAGACGGGCGGATCACGACGTCAGGAGTTCGAGACCATCCTGGCTAACACGGTGAAACCCCGTCTCTACTAAAAAATACAAAAAACTAGCCGGGCGAGGTGGTGGGCGCCTGTAGTCCCAGCTACTCGGGAGGCTGAGGCAGGAGAATGGTGTAAAAACCCGGGAGGCAGAGCTTGCAATGAGCTGAGATCCGGCCACTGCACTCCAGCCTGGGCGACACAGCGAGACTCTGTCTCAAAAAAAAAAAAAAAAAAAAAAAAAAAAAAATATATATATATATATATATATATATATAATCGAAGAGTCAGGTAAGGCCGGGCGCGGTCACTCAGCCCTGTAGTCTCAGCACTTTGGGAGGCCAAAGCAGGAGGATCACTTGAGGTCAGGAGTTCAAGACCAGCCTGGTCAACATGGCAAAACCTCATCTCTACTAAAAATACAAAAATTAGCCAGGCATGGTGGCAAGCCTCTAATACCAGCTACTCGGGAGGCTGAGGCAGGAGAATCGCTTGAACTTGGGAGGCAGAGGTGGCAGTGAGCTGAGATTGCGCCACTGCACTCCAGCCTAGGTGACAGAGCAAAACTCAATCTCAAAAAATAATTTTTTTAAAAAAAAGGTTAGGTAAAATTATGTATGTGTATGTGTGTGTGTGTGTGTGTGTGTGTGTGTGTGAGAGAGAGAGAGAGAGAGAGAGAGAGAGAGAGAGAGAGAGAGAAACAGCTCAATGTCCAACAATTTAGAAATTGTTAAGTAAATTTTAGTATATCCCAACAATGAGATAGTAGGCAACCATTGTACATTATAATTAAGATGTGCTTTATGGTTTTTTGGTATTTGGGAGGGGACATTGTTTGTTTGTTTTGAGACAGTCTCCTGTTGCTCAGGCTAGAATGCTGTGGCACAATCTTGGCTCACTGCAACCTCAGCCTTCTGTGCTCAAGCATCCTCCCACCTCAGCCTACTGAGTAGCTGGTACCACAGGCCAATGCCACCATGCCTGGCTAATTTTTATATTTTTTGTAGAGACAGGGTTCTGCCATGTTGGCCAGGTTGGTCTTGAACTCCTGAGCTCATGCCATCCACCCACCTCAGCCTCCCAAAGTGCTGGAATTAAAGGCATGAGCCACCACACCCAGCCAAGATGTGTTTGAATATTAAGAAAGTAATCCCGTTTCAAGGAAAATGGGAAAAAGTGGGAACAAACTGTATATCTATTTTTTTTAATGCAAGTCACAACCCAGTACCAGGCTGTAAAATCAGGTAGCAACCAACTTTTTTGTGGCAGAAATAATTTTCAGTGGACTAGAATAGCATAGAATGGAGTGGAATCACCTACCATAAAATTTGGGAGCGTCTCTGACATTGTAAAAGTAAGTATTATTTCATCACCCATACACACATAGGTATGTGCGTGTTTGGGTTACAGTGTAAAATCTGTCTCTTACTGTAGGTTGCAATAAAAAAATCAAACATATAGTATAAAATCAACTATAAATATGTGACACACTACAAAAAAATAACCAAACATTCACAGCATTTACTGCATTTCTGGGTAAGTGTTGTGGATTTTTTTTTCCTTCACACTTTGTCATTGTTTTAGTTTGTGATATGTATATATTACTTGTAAAATCTGAGAAAAGTTATATCGTAGCATTAATTTTACATTCACAGAACACTATGTAATTTTCTTTTTCTTTTTCTTTTTTTCTTTTCTTTTTTGTTTTTTGATATAGAGTCTCCCTCTGTTGCCCAGGCTGGAGTGCAGTGGCACAAACACAGCTCACTGCAGCCTTGACTTCCTGGGCTCAAGTGATCCTCCTGCATCAGCCTCCCATGTAGCTTTAGCTGGGACCACAAGCCCATGCCACCATGCCTGGCTTTTTTTTTTTTTTTTTCCCAGAGATGGGGTCTCCCTTTGTTGCCCAGGCTGGTCTCAAATTCCTAGGCTGAAGGGATGATCCTGCCTTGGGATTACAAAATGCTTAGATTACAGGTGTGAGCCACTGCCCCCGGTAATAATCTTCAATCCATACAGGGCTTCCCTAGCACTTACAATTCAATACGGCGTTATGCAGAAGACAAGGGAAGAAATCAGGAGGAAAAGTTCAGAGTAACAGAATGTTAGAGCTGACAGAGTTCTTTTTTAGAAAATTAATCCAATCTCATCTTTCACAGAGGGCCTTGAAGCCAGATTGCTAAGATTCAAATCATGACTCAATCACGTGTTCACTGTGTTACCCTGGGCTAACTTCTCCGTGGCTTGGTGGCTTCATCCATATAATGAGGTTAATATTGTCTACCTGAGGCCAGGCATGGTGACATACGCCTGTGATCCCAACATTTTGGGAGGCCAAGGCGGGTGGATCACAAGGTCAGGAATTCGAGATCAGCCTGGCCAACATAGCGAAACCCTGTCTCTACTAAAAATACAAAAATTAGCCGGGTGTGGTGGCACGCACCTGTAGTCCCAGCTACTCAGGAAACTGAGGCAGGAGAATCGCTTGAACCTGGGAGGCAGAGGTTGCAGTGAGCCAAGGTCGTGCCACTGCACTCTAGCTTAGGTGACAGAGTGAGACTCTGTCTCAAACAAAACAAAACAAAAAAACACATATATATAGCTTACCAGAGAGTGTGGGGGCACAAATTAAATGACATGTGTAAATTTCCAAGAACAGTGGCCGGCACTCAGCAAATGCTTCATAAAAGTTTACTTTTGTTATTGTTGCCATTGCTGCTACTGATATTGATACCAAGGAGGACATGAGGCCCAAACACCAAGAGTGGCTGCTGGTTGGGTGTGGTGATTTCATTGTCTCCACCCCACTGATGACGAAACAGGTTCAAAGTGGTTCTCTAGGACAGGCTGGGTGTACACAGCTGGCACAGACTCACTGCACATTAAAGCCGGAAGGGATCTTTGCAAGTGCATGATTTGGATACCCTCACTTTACAAAGTAGAAAAGGGAGGCTCAGAGAGATTAAATGTCCTTCCAAAGGTCACACAGCTCGCACATGATGGGAACAAACCTGAGACACCCAGTTCCCTGCCCCACATTCCCCTCAGCCTGAAGGTTCTAATATAGGAGTGACATATTGTAAATGCTAAAGGATTTTAGAAGAAAATATAAAGATTGGGGGGGGAGGGATAGCATTAGGAGATACACCTAATGTAAATGATGAGTTAATGGGTGCAGCACACCAACATGGCACATGCATACATATGTAACAAACCTGCACATTGTGCACATGTACCCTAGAACTTAAAAGTATAATAATAAATATATATATATATATATATATATATATAAAAAGATTAACCCAACAGGCTCTCAAATGGGAACAAGGTGGAACAGACGTGAGCTAGAATTATAAGCCAAGTACAGTTAAATTAAAACTTTAAATGAACTACAGCCTATTAACCACAACCTACCATTAGACTTCTATGAATTTTTAAAAGCCATACTTTCACTAGAAGGAACTGGTAATAGAGATTTAATTAAAAACACAAGCAGAAACAACCATCAATCTTCTCTAGCTGAAAACAGACATTTATTTCTGCGGCGAACTGGACCGTGAGGAATGGCCATCAGAATGATCACTGTCGGTCTCACAAGTCCCTGAGTCATGGAAGAAACCTTTAATTACACATCACGTATGAGAGATTCAGGTTTTGGAAGATTTTCAACAACAGGGGGCTGTCTGGCTGATGCTGAGGTGGGTGGCCCTGCAGTTCTTTGGAACCTGCACTCCATCTCTGAACACTGTGGACTCTGCAGGTTTCCAAGATATTCCAACATGGCAGAAGGGCCACTTACCTCTCTCACCACTCACCTGTTGTTATGTTCCCAAAGCCCAGGGTGATGAGCCGTTCCTTGTGCTCATTGAGTTGGTGCTTGGACTCATTGAGGACGCCGTTGGCCCACAGAAGCAGGTTGGTGAACACTGAGTGGATTACCCCAAACCTGAAAAACACAAGGACTCAGTTCTCAAGCAGCCCTGGGAGAGCCTCAAGCAGCCCTGGGAGAGCCTCAAGCAGCCCTAGGAGAGCCTCAAGCCCCACGGGCTGAGACAGACGTGTGCACACAAATACATGGCTCCTTCTCAGCCATGATTCTGGTTTCACCTAGCAGCTCAGACTCTGGATGGGCCCCCTGCCTGGCTGGGTGGGGTAGATCCATGGAACCTTCCAAAACCACAGACTCTTGGCATTCAGCCTTAGTCTTGAACGTGCCAGTACTCAACTCAATGCCTATAGGACATCAAAGAAGCTGGGTCTTGGAAGCAGAGCCAGAGGGATGAAAATTTACTAAAAGCAGAAAACCCACCCCACCACACCCCAAATCTTTTTCCCAGAAGAGAAGAGGAGAGGAGAGAACAATGAGGGAAAGATGAAAGAGTACCACTGGAAATCTGGAGAGCAGGTCCACCCTTACTGCTGATTGGCCAGCCCCAACCATCATCCACCCCTCTACCACGCCACCTACTTCTAAGGACATTGAAACAAGCCAGAGACTCCTTGGCAGCTAGGCATGGCCATTCTGGCCAGTGAGATGTGACCTTTAGTCTACTGGGCACTACTGAAAAGCTTTTGCTTTCCTGACAAAAGAAACAAGAATAAGAAAAGTCTGCTATGGTCCCTTTCTCCTTTTTATCTAGCCTTGAATGTGGACATGAAGGCTGGAGCTGTGGCAGCCATCTTATGACCATGAGACAGCCAGCTTGGGCTAAAGCTGCAGCCCACTGAGGATGGCAGAGTGGAAATCTAGAAAGAGCCTGCTCGGTAATGACTTTGTTGAGCTGCGGGAGATCCAGATAGGCTCAAAGATGAGCCCATGGTCACACATGGAGTAAGCAGCCACATGGGGGTTTGCCAAGACGGTAAGCAGCAGAGCTCTTCTAGTCTGATTCCAGAGTCCTGCCCTTGGCTCTGTGCCATGCTGCCTCCTACGGCAGAAGATAGAAAAGAGAACTAAGTGGAAGGTAGACACTGGACTCTGGGTAGCAGGCGAGAGATCCATGGGGAATGCGGTCCCCATAGGGTCACTGATTTCTTCGAATACTCCAAAGTCTTCCTACATCTGCAGGCTTAAGGTGTATTCACACTGGTAGCTTTCAGGGTACTTAGCAACGTGCCTTGCAGGTAGCAGGTGCAGCAAACACTGGTGATTTGAGAGAGGGATTCTTTAAAACTTTCTGTGGAATTGATCACTCCTAATTGGAAAGCAGAGGCCCACAGGAAGCATGATTCCAGTTTCACCTGGCAGCTCAGGCTCTGGGTGGGTCCCCTGCCTGGCTGGGAGGGGCAGATCCATGGAACCTTCCAAAACCACAGAGTCTTGGCATTCAGCCTTAGTCTTGAACTTGCCAGTACTCAACTCAATGCCTATAGAACATCAAAGAAGCTGGGTCTTGGAAGCAGAGCTAGAGGGAAGAAAATTTACTAAAAGGAGACAAACAAAGAGACCCCTCAACCATGATCTGCCCACGGGAAAAATGGTGCACCTGCGTCCTCAACCTTGACTCTGCCTCTTCTCTCAGTTTTAACCTCAGCTGATCTCTCTGGGACTCTCACGGGAAACTGCAGGCAAAACCTTGCCTCATTTGAATCCTGGCTTCCTTTGGCATAATGTCCAAGCACAACTGGAGAAGGAAACAGAATCCCAGGGTGTCTGAGTCAGGTGTTTGCCAATCTGTTTGCCCCTTGCGCTTGCCCAGTTGCTGTAGATCATGGCCAGCCTTCCCCAAAGCATCTGGGAAGCATTCTATAGAGCCTTTGACAAACGCAGACAATGCTGTTTGCCTCATACTGGCTGGCTTTTCTTTTACTCATAATGCGCACAGCTCCCCTTTCTTCTCTCCTTTTTCCTGGTCCAAATGGCACTATCCAGTCCCAGGCCCATGGAGCTCAAGGAGGTAGCACTGTTGCCACGCATGGCTGTAAGCTGTTCCGCCACGCAAGCTCCCTGCAAGCTGGCAGCCTCCTGTTGGCTTGATCTGGAAATGGTCCACAAACCAAGGGCAGATGTCATTTTCCCATGCCAGGCTGCCTTTCTCATCACTGGATTTGACAATCCCAGACTACTGTAAAGGGAAGGCTCTCATGAGCCATTTCTAATCTCAGTGTATGTTTCCTTCATCTGTGTGTGTGCACCTGGTGCTTTCTTACATGGTAACAACACCTTGCAGTTAGGAGTTTCATTCTATTATCCTGTTGATTCTTTCCTTCCATCCTCATAATCCCCTGGGAGGGTGGTGGGTGGACCTAGTAACAAATCCTACACTTGCTGAGTGCCTGTTACATAGTGCTTTACATCAATTCCTTCATTCAGTCCTTGAGGCAGGCTACGTTATTTTCTCTGAAAGAAACTGATAGATTCTTCTCCGTGATACTGAAGAGTGTTAAGCGGCAAAAGGTTAAAAACGCAGGGGACATTGCCTCTCCCTGTGCCTGCCTGATGGCAGGATGGCGATTCACGAAAACAAAAGATCTTGCTACCTCCCCTTCCTTTCCTGCATACAGACAGAGATGTAAGTTTTGTTCTTACTGGGGACAGCTCTGGGCTCTTACCAGCTCAGAAATGAGGTCAGCAGAGATAGGAGAATATGGGAGCAAACTTAGCCTGGTCTTGTTCTTGTAAGATTTATGGCTCTTCGTTAAAATACTATCTAAGCAAGGCCCCCAAACCACTGCCTTAACAGAAATTTGTTAGAACTGAGGTCCCCCTCCCACATTATGCACACTCGGCAAGTGTCAATAAACTCCTGTTAGTTTTTCTCTTGTTAATCTGACCTTTGTTTTCAGGACAGCATCTCAACTGAGAATTTATGAGGGTTAAAAAAAGAAATTACATTTTCTTCCTTTCATCTCCATTTCATAGATGAGGAAACTGAGGGTCATAAGGGAAAAGTGTCTAAGATACAGACTCAAATTCAAAATGGTCTGAATTTCAAATTCAAATTCAAAATTCAAATTCTAAGATACAGACTCAAATTCAAAATTCAAGGCCACTTCATGCTACTTCTGGACCCGTCCCATGGAGAAGCCAAAGGCAGAAACCCTCTTCGGTCTGCTGTAAGTGAGGGCTCAGCTTTCAGGACTGAGTGGAGAGTTGGTCTGATTTTATCATCAAAGCGAGATGGCAGTGACGAATTTTGATCATTCTAAACGAATGCCAAATTCAACATAGAAAGCAATTACCCACAATTTTTACCTTTCCAGTGTTTTGAAAGACTGGATAATATCCTTTGCATGCCCCCAAAGAAAATATACCTAGATGGAAATAAAGAAAGAAAAGAAAACTTGGTGATACACTCATCATTACGGTTGCAAACTTGAGAAGCTACAAAACTCAAAGAAAAGGTATGAGAAAATGCTGGGACATCAGTGACCTCCTGCTCCATCTTAGGTGGCAGTGCCACTCCCCAGTGGGGACAATGATCCAGGACTACCGTGCAGAAAAATAAAGTGAGGCCTCTTGGTTCAGGAAGAAACGGTGCTGCAATTCATTAAGGATGTCTTCTGTGTCTTCTGTGAGATGCGGTGATTGATTTAGGATGTCTGCTGTGGGACAGGGTACGGAAGTAGTAGCCTGCCTGACATTAATCCTATAACTGGTTTATATCACATGTTAGTTTTCACCCAAGAAATATTCACTGTACAGTTACTGTGTGCCAGTGGCCAGAAAGGAAATGTTGAGAGCTTTAAATGAATAATGAAATCGATTTGGGCTGGTTTTTTATTTCAGTCTATTATATATGCTAACAGTCCCCCGGTTATGCAGTCACTAGCAGCAATACAGGGAAGGGATTGAAATCAGGGATTCTATATAGTAACACACCTGTGAAAATCCTGACTTCCTCACTGAATAACCCATGGCCTTGGACAAGTCGGGGAACCTTGCTGAATCTATTTTCTTGTCTTTGAAATGGGGATGATGGGAACTTACCCTAGAGGGTGTTGTGAGCAATTAAATGAAATGATCCATGTCAATCACTTAGACTAGCACCTGAAGAAGCGTGTATGTTTTCAATAAATATTCTCCACTGTTCACTCACGAATTCACTGACATTGTCTGAGCTCCTCCTATATACCAGGCATTATTTGGGCTTCTAAAATGTTTTGGGCTTTATTTTAGAGATAAACACATATTGAGCACCTACTGCATGCCAAATACCACTAGGCATTTTATAAATTTGTCTCATTTAATCTTTATTTTCTAATTAAGAGTCACAAAAATAAAATCAGACAGTACAAAATAAAATAAATATCCACATATCACCTCTTTCACATTCTTTTACCTAAGATTTACCGTCTTACTCAGGAAAACACACTCAGGGCATTAACTGTCTTGAAACATCCAGTAATAAAAACAGACAGCAGTGACTCCTGTTAAAGCATTCAGCCCAATAATAGAGAAACAGTTAATTAGCAATTATCAATGATTTGAAATTAGACAGCCATTTAATTGATGCTTTTTATAAAAACTACCTACCAACACTGAAACCTTTTTTTAGTGAAAAACTTGTAATAGAAAATTCTACACCCAGAAACTTTGAGAAGAATGTACACTTTAAGTACAAGGAATGGAGGAAATACATAAAAACAATAGTAAATGCTGGTTTCAGTTGATTTGCTTACAGGTGCGTTTTTATTATCTTTTCCATTTTTTCTCAGTGATGTTACATTATATTTTTAAAATAAATGCTTTTTGCTTTTTTTTTAAGAATTACCATATGGTCCAGCAATACCACTTCTGGATACACACACACACACACACACACACACACACACACACATATATATATCTCCAAAAGAAGTGAAAGCAAGTTCTCACAAAGATATTTGTCCACCCATGTTCATAGCAGCATTATTCACAATAGCCAAGAGGTAGAAGCAACTCAAGTGCCCACTGATGGATGAGTGGATGATCAAAATGTAATATAAACCAAAAAGTACCTGAGATAGGTCTCAATCAATTTAGAAGTTTATTTTGCCAAGATTAAGGACACGCACCTGGGAGACATGTCTATGCCTTTCTTTACAGATGATTTTGAGGTCTTCAATATTTTAAAGAGAAAGGAAAAATACTGTGAAACAAGGAAGAAATGTTTTTATAAAGGTGTGGGTAGATAAGAGGCAAATGGTTGCATTCTTTTGAGTCTTTGATCAGCCATTCTCATGTGAAGGGGGTAGAGGAATAGTCGCTTACGCATCCGTCTAGCTCGGTGAAACTGCGTTTCTACTAAGATAAAACAAATGTAGGGCACAAGAAGCCATCAGGTATGCGTTTGTCGCAGGTGGGCAGAGGGCTGACTTTGAGCTTTGTCCTTTGTCCTTTTTCCTGTGCCTGTGAAGATCAGCTATCCATTTACATTGTGAGGGTGAAATTTAACACAACTGTTTTAGAGTAAAGATCTTGGATCCCACAAGGAATTTCCTAGTGGACAAATTGTGAGGGAGGTTTGTAGCTTTTTAAAATCTTTAAAATCTGTGTAGCTATCTTATTTAGGAATAGAATGGGAGGCAGGTTTGCCTGACGCAGTTCCCAGCTTGACTTTTCCCTTTGGTTTAGTGATTTTGGGGTCCCAAGATTTATTTTCCTTTCACAGTGGTATAGACATACAATGGAATTTCACTCAACCTTAAAAAGGAAGAAAATTCTGATACGTGCTACATCATGGATGACCCTTGAGAATATTATGCTGTGAGAAATAAGCCAGACATGAGAAGACCAATACTGTATGATTCAATTTGAATGAGGCATCTAGAATAGTCAAACTCATAAAGACAGAAAGTAGAACAGAGTTTGCCAACAGCTGGGGAAGGGGAGGAAATGGAGAGTTGTTTAGTGGGCTCAGAGTTTCAGTTTTGCAAGATGAAAAAGGCCCGCAGATTGGTTGTACAATAAGTGAATGTAGTTAACATTACTGAACCCTACAGTTAAAATGACTAAGATGGTAGATGTTATGTGATTGTCAACCTAAAAAGAAAAGACACTAGAGAAAATTATCTCTAAATATGTTGGATTTCCTTGGAAATAGAAATAGGAATTACAATCCAGAATGCATGGAATGGCAAGCTGCCAGTGCATTCGGTGAGGGGAGGGTAAGGAGGAGCTGTTATTAGCAAAGAGAGATTTACATAATTCACTGAGAAACAGAGTTCATTGGTTCTAGAGGCTCAAAGCCAGAGTTGTCATCGGTTCATTGGTGGAGATGCCAGTGCTGGGCAAGAGTTCTTCCAGGAGCATCTTATCTGCTTTACTGCAGTCCTAAAGAATGTCTAGTAATGTCTAGCTTCGTCAAAGCAGAAGATACATGAAAGGTTTTTAGAAAGTCTTTGGAAACACTTTGTATCTCAGACACATAGGCAGGAGTCACCTCTCCTTGGTGCTTTCCCAGGCCTGTTTTGCCTGGGTGACAAAAGTGATTTCATCCTGGTATCTACAGGTTTTACAGTATTTGCCACAATTTTAAAATAAATACTCTGTTTTTTAGAAGAGCGCCTAATTATTACATATGTGTGTGTGTGTGTGTGTGTGTGTATACTGTTTTCCATTGTCCAGTCATCTAATGTAGCAAAAGCACATGGTAAGTGTCCAAAAGGTATAGAATGATTAATTCATTGACTTGCCAGGCCAATAAAATGCCTTAAATTAGGAAGCTAGGATCTCCAACCCACCAACTAAGAGGGATATTTTGAAAATTCATATCTGTCCCGGTCATTCTTCTGCCTAAAGCCTTCAGTGGCTCCCCATTGCCCTCGAGGTGAAACTCAAGCCCCTAGCTGATGGTCAGCCTTGACCAAGAATTTGCTGCACACCTAGCCCTGTGTTAAGTGCTTTTCATACACCTGTGCCTTCAATCTATACAATGAGCTGATGAAGTGGGTACTGTGATTGTCCCCACCTCGCAGGTAAGACCCATGAGGCCCAGAGAAGTTAAGTAACTTGCCTGAAGTCACAAAGCTGTGGTCAGAGCCGGAGTCATGCAATCTGACCAGAGTGCAAGCTTACAAGCCCTACACCAAACCGCGAATCCAGCCTGTGCCCACACGTCCTCTCCCTACCCCACTGTGAGGAAAGATTGCACGTCCCAAAGACACCCTCTTCCAGTGGCCTCTGAGCCTCTACCCCTGTGCTCCTCGCTCTCTCACAGATGGTTCTGGGACCTTCCCTGGCAGAAAGCGACCCTCACGCCAAGCTGCCAAAATGCCCTTGTTTGTGTTCCCTCATTGCTCTGGGACACTCTGGTCAAAGCACTGAGCCCAGTGTTGTCACCGTTTTGGGGACTGTCTGTCACCTAACTGACACCCTCATGGTGTGTGCCAGAGACCATGGCTTTGCACCCTTGTATTCCCCATGCTGAGAACAATGTTCACCCAGTACTTAAAGATGAACTGCATGAAAAATGAATGAATGAACGAATGCAGTTCTTTCTGGTCTCATTAAAGCTTCCCACATTGTCATTGAATCACTGTAAGGCTTTGTCTTCATGGGATTTGGCTCCCCTGGAATGAGCAGCCAGTTATCTTTGATCGGCTCTGGCTTCCATAACAAAGGACCACAGACCATCAGCTTCAATAACAGGAATTTCTCTTCTCTGGGTCCTGGGGCTAGACATCCAAGATCAAGGTGTTGGCAGGGTTGGTTCCTTTTGAGGCCTCTCTCTTCGGCTTGTAGGTGGTCAGTTTCCTCCAGTGTCTTTACATGGCTGTCCCTCTGTGTGCATCTGTGTCCTTCTCTCCTCTTTAAAGACACTAAGGCCAGGCGCAGTGGCTCACACTGTAATCCCAATACTTTGGGAGGCCGAGGCAGGTGTGTCGCCTGAGGTCAGGAGTTCGAGACCAGCCTGGCCAACATGGTGAAACCTCATCTCTACTAAAAATACAAAAACTAGCTGGGCATGGTGGCAGGTGCCTGTAAGCCAAGTTACTTGGGAGACTGAGGCAGGAGAATTGCTTGAACCCAGGAGATGGAAGTTGCAGTGAGCGGAGATTATGCCATTGCACTGCAGCCTGGGCGACAAGCAAGACTCCGTCTCAAAAAAAATGAAAAATAAAGACACCAGGCATATTGAATTTGGGCCACCCTAATGATCTTATTTAACCTCAATTTCCTCTAAACAACCCTATCTCCAAATACAGTCACATGCTCAGGGACTGAGAATGAGGATTTCGGCATATGAATTTCATGGGGATACGACTCAGTCACTCAGTCCATAACAGCTTTCAAGTGCAAGGTAGCCCCTCCAAATGAGCCCCTCAGCAAGCTCCCCAGCGATCCCACTGTGCCACCACTGAGTTAAACTGTTTCCAGGCTCACTGGGCATGTTCTGTCTGTTAGCTTCACTGTTCAAGAATGTGTTTGATCTAGAGAAACACTCTAAGGTCATCCGGTGCTATCTGGTAAGTCAGCTGGGGATACAAACTGAAGGCCACTTTAGGTAAAAGATGAAGTTTTAAAAATGGCATCCCTGGTTTTCTAGAGGTAGAAAACTTTCCAAAGAACATTCCCAAAGTGGGAACTCAAAAATATTTCCAGCAATGGCAGGATCACTAGAACAAGTTCATGGTCTTCCAGGGTGACTTGTCAGGAAAAAAATAATCATTGTGTCTCCGCAGTGACTTTGAGCAAGTCATTTGTCTTCTCTGAGCTCCAACTTCTTCCTTAGAAAAGAATGAGGGCAGAGCCTACCATTTGCAACAACATGGGCAAATCTGGAGGACATCATGCTCAGTGAAATAAGGCAGATACAGAAAGAAAAATACTGCATAATCTCACTTATATGTGGTATCTAGAAAAACATTTTTAATCAAATGCATAAAAACAGACAGTAGAAGCTGGGCATGGTGACGTGGGCCTGTAGTCCTAGCTACTAGGGAGACTGAGGCAGGAGGATCACTTAAGCTGAATTTACGGCTGCAATGACCCATGATGGCACCACTGCACTCCACCCTGGGCAACAGAGCAAGACCCTGTCTCTAAAATTAAATTAAATTAATAAATAAAAATAACATAAAGAGTGGAATGGTGATTGGAGGGGGAAAATTAGAAGATTTTGGTCAAAGGGTACAAAGTTGCAAATATGTAAGATGAATAATTCTAGAGATGTAATGCACAACTTGAAGACTATGGTTAATAATACTGTATTGCATACTGGAAATTTGCTAAGAGAATGGATTTTAGGTGCTCTTACCATATCTAAAAAAAGAAAGGCAACTATGTGAGATGACAGACATAAATATGCTTGACTGTAGTAATCACTTCACTACGGATAGGAATATAGAGGAATCATGTTGTATACCTTAAACATATGCAATAAAAAAGAAAAACAAATGAGGCTGACAATTCAACAATTCAGATCCTGACTCTGATAACATTACCACGGATTTCTGCCAAGGGCGAACACTACCCTGAAGGCCCATCTAACATTCTTTTCAACCATGAGATTTTTCTGACCCTGAGCTATGTATTTAAATCATGTTTATCAAATCCTTACTTCTGAGCCACACCAAGTTTACTGGTGCTACGGGAAAAAATCCTCATACATTTCTAAAAGATTTTAATCCCCAAATGAGAAAACAAAAGTGTTCCCATGACCCAGAGGAGGCACTGCAAGGGCACAAGGTTTCTAGGTAGGAAGAATATTAAATTTTTAAAAATAAATAAAACTGATTTTGGCAATGTTGCATAACTCTATGAACAGACTAAACCATTAAATTGCACATGTTAAATGGGCGAATTATATGCCATGTGAATTCTCTCAATAAAGCTGTTACATACCCAGAAAATAAAATTCCCTCAAGCCTTTACTCTAGACTTTGGCTTGGCAGAATTTCCTGACTGTTCAACATTAGAAGTTCTGCCTCATAGGATCCCTGCAGAAACGGCCATGGGGACACAGACTTTTATTTTGCAATGGAGGCAGCTGAAGAACTAAGCCTCAAAGAAAGGCTTCAGTTCACCTTGGGACTGGCTGAGCAGTCCACAGCTGCTCCCACTGGCTCCACTTGCCGCACTGTCTTGATGTTACAAGTTTCTACACACCCTGGGAGACACTTCACAGGAATGAGAAAACATAAATAAACACCAGTGGTTTACCTGCAACAAAGTGTGCACTGCATGCATGACAGGGAAAACTCCTTCAGTGGCTGATAAACATTCTGAAAATCCAATGAAGTATCCAATTTTAAGGCATCCCAGGATGATGGTAATGACTGCAAACAATGTGATACTACCTAAATGCGGGATGAAAGAGGAAGTGGAAACACACACATTGCATTGATATACATTGATGTCATTTCAAAATAATTTATATTATGTATTAAACCCTAATGTATATGGTCAAATGATTTTTCCCAAGGGTGCCGAGACCATTCAATGGGAAAGGGCAGTCTTTTCAACAAATGTGGTGGGAAAACCGGATATCCACATGCAAATGAATGAAGTTGGACCCTCACCTTACACCATATACAAAAACTCACTCAAAACAGATAAAAGATCTAAAATAAAAGTATAAACCTTATAAAAGAAGACATGGGGGAAAGCTTCATGACATTGGCTTTGGCAATAATTTCTTGGCTGTGACACCAAAAATTCAAGCAACAAAAATTAAAATAAATAAGCTGAACTACATGAAAATGAAAAATTTTTGCATATCACAGGACGCTACCAACGAAGTGGAAAGACAACCCACAGAACTGGAGAAAACATTAGCAAATTATGTATCTAATAAGTCATTAATATCCACAATATACAGATTTGTTTACATTAAATACCTTGTATAATGAAATCGTACAGTACTGTCCTTTTGTGGTTGAGTTTATTTTACTTAGCATAATGTCCTCATGGCTCATCCATACTGTATCATGTGTCGGAATTTCCTTCCTTTTTAAACCAAATAATACTTTGTTGTATGTCTATACCTCATTGTGTTTATCCGTCCATCTGTGGATGGATGCTGGGTCGCTTCCACCTTTTGGAGACTGAAAATAATGCTGCTATGAGGGAATTTATAGAGAATTCTTATAGATCAACAACAGTGGGCTGGGCACAGTGGCTCACACCTGTAATCCCAGCACTTTGGGAGGCCTAGGAGGGTGAATAACTTGAGATCAGAAGCTGGAGACCAGCCTGGCCAACATGGTGAAACCCGTCTCTACTAATAATACAAAAATTAGCCGGGTATGGTGGTACATGCCTATAATCCCAGTTGCTTGGGAGGCTGAGGCAGGAGAATCCATTGAACCTGGGAGGCAGAGGTTGCAGCGAACTGAGATCACGCCATTGCACTCCAGCCTGGGCAATAAGAGCGAAACTCCGTCTCCAAAAATCAATCAATCAGCAATGACGAAAGCCAATTTAAAAAGTGGCAAAGGACTTGAATAAACATATCTCCGAAGAAGACATAAAGATGGCCAGCAAGTACATGAAAAGATGCCCACCATCACTAATTATTAGAGAGATGCAAATCAAAACTACGAAAATACCACCACACTATCAGGATGGCTACTATCAAAAAAAAAAAAAAGAAGAAGAAGAAGAAGAAAATGATAGAAAATAACAAGCATTGGTGAGGATATAGAGAAATAGTGCTCTGTTGGTGGGAATGTAAAGTGGCACAGCTACTCTAGAAAACAGTAGGGAGGGCCTTCAAAAAATTCAAAACACTATTACGGCATGATCTGGCATTTCCACTTCTGAGTATATACCCAAAAGAATTGAAAGCAGGGACCCGAGGGGATATCTGTATCTCCTGTTCATAGCAGCATTATTTTCAGTATCCAAAAAGTGGAAGCGACCCAGCATCCATCCACAGATGGACGGATAAACACAATGAGGTATAGACATACAACAAAGCATTATTCAGCTTAAACAGGAAGGAAATTCTGACACACGATACAGTACAGATGAGCCATGAGGACATTATGCTAAGTAAAATAAACTCAACCACAAAAGGACAATACTGTAGGATTTCATTATATGAGGTATCAAATGTAAGCAAATTCATAGACAGAAGTAGAATGGTGGTTGCCAGGTGCTGGAGGGAGGGAAGAATGAGGAGTTAGTGTTTAATGAGGACAGAGTTTCGGTTTTGCAAGATGAAAAACTTCTGGAGGTTGGTTGCACAGCAGCATATATGTACTTAACACCACTGAGCTGTACACTTAAAAACTGGTAAGTTCGTAAATCTTATATATATAAATGCATGTTTTACCATGATTAAAAATGTTAATAAAATAAATTCTAGCCCAGGCATGGTGGCTCATGCCTGTAATCCCAGCACTTTGGGAGGCCATGGCGGGAGGATCACTTGAGGCCAAGAGCCTAAGCAACTCCATCTCTACCCAAAAATAACATAAAAATTATTTCTAAATAAATAAATAAATTCTACTGTTGAGTTGCGAAGGTAAAACTAGAAGGCAGGTGTTGTGTCCTGTTCATCACTGTACCTACCCCATAGCCCAGAGTCTGACAAATGATATACAATCAACGAAGCCTGGTCCAATCAACAGAAGGCTTCTAGAAGCTTTTTCAAAAAGGAGCAATCTAAGAACGTCACTGTTCTACTCAAAAATCTACTCTAATCCTAAAATCCTGTTCTCTGAAGAGTAAGAGTGCAGCTGGCCGGGTGCGGTGGCTCACACCTGTAATCCCAGCACTTTGGGAGGCCCAGGTGGGTGGATCACCTGAGGTCAGGAGTTCGAGACCAGCCTGCCCAGCATGGATAAACCCCGTCTCTACTAAAAAATACAAAATTAGCAGGCATGGTGGCACATGCCTGTAATCCAGCTACACAGGAGGCTGAGGCAGGAGAATCACTTGAACCCGGGAGGTGGAGGTTGCAGTGAGCCAAGATCACGTGATTGCACTCCAGCCAGGGCAACAAGAGTGAAACTCTGTCTCAAAAAATATATATATAAATAAGAAATTAGAGTGCAGAGTGTGCAGGTCATATAGGTATACAGTAATTCTCTGAACTATCTTTGCCACTTTTCCATAAATCTAAAGTTTTTCTAAAATAGAACGTTTATTTATTTATTTATTTGAGACAGGGTCTTGCTCTGTCACCCAGGCTGGAGTGCAGTGGCATGATCTTGGCTCATTGCAACCTCTACCTCCTGGGTTCAAGTGATTCTTGTGCCTCAACCTCCTAAGTACCTGGGATTACAGGCGTGCACCACCATGCCCAGCTAATTTTTTGTATTTTTAGTAGAGACAGGTTTTTGCTATGTTGGCCAGGCTGGTCTTAAACTCCTGGCCTCAAGAGGTCCGCCTGCCTCAGCCTCCCAAAGTGCTGGGATTACAAGCATGAATCACTGAGCCCAGCTGAAAGCATATCAAAAAAAAAAAAAAAAAAAAAGATGAGTAAGGGCTCTAGAGTAGTAGCGGAGGAAGGGCCTGTGCTAGATGTACTGAAGAAAGGAAGCAATCTTTGATAAGATAATGAGCATGGTTTTGCCCAAAATATAAAAACAAACTAATAAAAAATATGCATATAAAAAAGACTGGAAAGGAATATACAAAATACATTAAAAAGACACTTGGTGACAAATGAAGAAATTAGTGAGAAAAAGGCCATGATCGTGAGCGCTTGATCAAGTCAGAGATCCTCATCTCTCTTCTGGGCTAGTATTGACCGCCATTTACACATTTGCTCCCACCAACAGGAGGAAACTGGATCATGTAGGACGTGCATTAAGGCACTGAGCAGAGAGGAGGGCATGAGCCATAACATTGGGCTATAACGTTACAGCTCCAGCCTGAGAAGCCTCCTGAAAAGTAATGCAATCGCCTGGCACTTTTCCACTGCTCAAAGCCTTATAGAAACAACTCTAACTCACTTTTTTTTTAATCCTAGAAATGCCCCAATGAAATCAGAAACTTTGTAAGAGTGGAAATTCGGTCCCAGTGCTTTCAAATGTTTTGACAAATACGTGGTTGGTTTTAATTACAAAAAAACATAGCAAGATGAGGCGAGGCAGCGTGGTTGAGTGGCAAGAGCACAGGCCTGAAACTATAGGACCTGGACACTCACAGAACACGTGAGTCACTTCCTGCTCCCAGCCTCAGGATCCCATACAGAAAATGAGGATGGTCTACAGCAGTGGCTCTCAAACTGGAGCCTGCATCAGAATCATCTGGAGGGCTTGTTAAACACAAATTTCTGGGCTCTGCCTCCAGAGTTTCTGATTCAGTAGGTCTGGGCGGGGCCCCCAAAATTTGCATCTCTAACAAGTTTTCAAATGGGGCTGCCACTGTTAATCTAGGCCCCACTTTGAAAACTACTGGTCTAAACCATCTCTGTGGTTGACATGTCAAGGGTTCAGTAATAAACATTTACATATTTTCTGATACTCTTTAAGTCCTCCCTTTCTTCCTGTGTTCATCCATTCATCCATGGATTCATTCACCCAGTTATTTATACAACAAATATCTTGGGGACTCCTACTATGCATGAGACATTGTGCGAAGGGCTCAAAGACAGACATACGAGATTGCTATAGAAACAAAAATATACAAGTATAATATTGCATAAGTTGGGGTGTGCACGAAATATCAGAGAGATGAGCTGGCAACAGACTTTTTCTGTGCAGCCTGGGAAACCAGAAGACAATGGAAGAATCTGCCGCAAGGAAAGGACTGCACCTCAGAAACCTTATTCCCAGCTAAGATGTCGCCCACGTGTCAGGGCAAAAGGCAGAACGATGTTTGAAGATATACAAAATGTTATTTTTTCCACAAGTATTTATTGAGCAGCAACCATGGGCCAGGCATTGTCCCAGGCACTGAAAAGATAAAGGTCAATAAAACAGAGTATCTGCCTTGAGGAGTTTCACATCTAGTGGGGAAGGCAAAAAATAAACCAGTAAATAGTAGACATATAAGGAATGTCAGAAAGTGCTAAGTGCATGAAGAAAAGTAAAGCAGAAAAGGGGACTGAGGTTGAAGGTACATGGACAGGAAAGGAGGTGACTGTTGAACAGAGAACAGAGGGTGAGAGAAAACTGTCATGCACATAACTCGTCTGACAAAGGACTTTAACTAAACAGCTTGGAACTGGAAGAGAGTCCCCAAAAGAGGGGAAGATGAAAAGGAGAGCAAATTACAGTGACCAATCAACTTTGTAGAAGGCTGGAGGCATAAAGGATGGAGAGACAGATAGAGATAGATAATTAGATTAATAGGAGAGAAAAGAAGAAAAGAACTTAAATTCAAATGGATAAACTGCCTGAGATGTGTAATTTACATGCCCTATAAAGACTTGTCATACAGAATAGACATTTTGAGGCGAAATTCTATTAACCATCTCTACAAAACCCCTAAGTTCGGCCGAGTGCAGTGGTTCACACCTGTAATCCCAGTACTTTGGGAGGCCGAGGCAGACGGATCATCTGAGGTCAGGAGTTCGAGACCAGCCTGTACAACATGCTGAAACCCCGTCTTTACTAAAAATACAAAAATTAGTCGGGTGTGGTGGCAAGCACCTGTAGTCCCAGCTACTCAGGAGGCTGAGGCAGGATAATCAATTGAACCCGGAAGGCAGAGGTTGCAGTGAACCAAGATTGTGCCATTGCACTCCAGCATGGGTGACAGAGAGACTCTGTCTCAAAAAAAAAAAAAAAAAACTGCCAAAAACAACAACAACAACAAAACCTAAGTTGGAGAAGGACTGGATACGGAACAAAGAAAAACCTTTGAAAGCCTTCATGGTAAATAAACAGAAAGGGAGAGGGAGGAAGGGAAAGGAATAGGGAGGCAAACGCACGCTAAAGGTCCCATCCCATGAGATAGAGAGGATGTGGGAGCAGCAAGCATCTTGGACTGGCACACAGTGTGGCTCGCTGAGGGAAATGTTCAATGTTTTGTTTTCAAATAAGAATGAAGTAATAGGCAGCTGGGCGCGGTGGCTCATACTTATAATCCCAGCGCTTTGGGAGGCCAAGATGGGCGGAACACTTGAGGTCAGGAGTTCGAGACCAGCCTGGCCAACATGGTGAAACCCCGTCTCAACCAAAAACTTATCCCAGTGTGGTGATGGGCACCTGTAGCCCCAGCTACTCAGGAGGCTGAGGCAGGAGAATCACTTGAACCTGGGAGGTGGAGGTTGCAGTGAGCTGAGATCATGCCACTGCACTCCAGCCTGGGCAACAAAGCAAGACTCTGTCTCAAAAAAAAAAAAAAAAAAAAAAAAAAAGAATGAAGTAATATGCATCTGATTATGAGAGTAAGGAAAGGAAAAAAATGGCCATTAATGGAATAAAAAAATCACAATAAATATTTCAAATGCTCAAAAAAGACAAAAATGTGGAAAAGGAAAAGGAAGAATTCGGAATGTAAAATATATCATAAACATCGTAAAGAAAAATGGAAACAAAAAAGTCAAATATATAAATTATTACTGTAAATTAGAATGATCTAAATCCTCCCACTAGGTAGTAAGCAACAATAGGAAGATTGAATTAAAAACAAAACCTAGTTACATGATCTTTACACAAATCACACTTTTAACAAAGTAATAAAGGTTTAAAATAAAGTAGTGGACAAAGAGGAATCAGATAATGCAAACAAAAAGAAAGTCAGAATGGCAATATTAATATCAGACCATACAGAATTTAAACTTAATGTAGTAAGTAGGATAAAGAATCCCTCCTCCTTTGTCACTACATATGATAAAAGACAGACTGTATGAGGAAGATATAACAGCCACACGTGTGCCCAAATAAAACAGTTTTTGCTTTATATATACACATATATGTATAAATATATATAAATATAAATAAATATATATATTATACATATATATTATATATATATTTTAGATGGAGTTTCGCTCTTCTGGGCCAGGCTGGAGTGCAATGGTCCAAGCTCTGCCCACTGCAACCTCCGCCTTCCAGATTTAAGGGATTGTCCTGCCTCAGCCTCCCTGCTTTATATATTTAACTGCTGGTAATAAAAAAAAAGAATGGAAAATTTCAGAACTAGATAGATCAAGTAGACAAAATATAAGACATAGAAGAACTGAATCATATAATCAATGAACTTGTTTTTATATGTATATAAAATCTTGCATACCTCAAAACAGAGTATACAATGTTGGACGTACATGGAATATTGACAAAAATCATGCTCTAAAAGACAGTAGAACATAGAGTGGCAGAGGCCAGCTGCCCAATTCCTACCACTTATTAGCTGATGACCTTGGGCAATTATGTAACTTACCTTTGCCTCAGTGTCCCCATCTCTAAGATGTAATGACAGTAATAACACCTATCTCATAGGGGTGCTGAGGAGATTAGGTGAGTCATTACATGGAAGTCGCCTAGAACAGTGTTCCTTACCTAGAAAGTTCTATAAGCAGGATGTTATTGTCATCACTCAATTGCCAAGAAAAAGTCGATGCATTAGAATCAATTAGAAAGTTTACCAGCTACAATACTTGAGAATAATCCAAAGACTACCTAGGGTACCCATCTAGTGATGGCAAAGGGACCCCCCTCCTCTTTGGTAGGCACCCAAATCCCTCCTAGGAGGCTAGAATCTTGAACCCCCCTCTTAGAGGTGGAAAGTCTCACAGAGTTAGTCTACATTCTATCTCATGCAAGAATGCTTTCCAATGCATCATGACTGGCAGCCATCTGACCTCTACTTGGACAAACCCAGGGCTGGGAGGCTCAACATCTCTCAAAGCGCACTCTTCCATCACCAGCTGGTACTTACTTTATTTATTTTTTATTTTATTTTATTTCATTTTATTGAGATGGAGTCTTACTCTGTTCCCCAGACTGGAGTGCAGTGGCATAATCTCAGCTCACTGCAAACTCTGCCTCCTGGGTTCAAGCAATTCTCCTGCCTCAGCCTCCTGAGTAGTTGGGATTACAGGCACCCCACCACGCCCAGCTAATTTTTATATTTTTAGTAGAGACAGGGTTTCGCCATGTTGGCCAGGCTGGTCTCAAACTCCTGA
Source organism: Macaca mulatta (assembly GCF_049350105.2). Taxonomy (NCBI): domain Eukaryota; kingdom Metazoa; phylum Chordata; class Mammalia; order Primates; family Cercopithecidae; genus Macaca; species Macaca mulatta. The sequence goes on along the minus strand of NC_133410.1, from coordinate 8,835,615 downwards.
CCTCAGGTGATCTGCCCACTTCAGCATCCCAAAGTGCTGGGATTACAGGCGTGAGCCACCGCGCCTGGCCTGGTGCTTACTTTAGAATGCTTTCCTTTATATTGAAGTGCAGTTCACTTCCCAGAACCATCATCCTCTTCCCTGGAGCTTCTATCATCATTCACTTATGCATTCACGCATCTAGTCATCCATCCATCCATCCATCCATCCACTCATTCATTCATTCATTCCATTATTCAGTAGATATGAATTGGTATTTACTACATGTTAAGCACCATGCCAGGAGCTCAGGATACAATGGTAAGCACATTCAGACAGGGTCTCTGTCTTTAGGGGCTCAGTCCAGCTACCCAACAGTCACTGAATAATACAATCTCCTGCTTGATTAGTGCTAGAAAGAAAATGAAGAGTGCTATGAGACCATACAACCTGGGAGCTGCCCCTGGTCTGAAACTATCTGGAGAGGCTTCCCCGAGGAAATGACTCTTATTTGCTGAAAGACAGAGGATGGCCTGGAGCTGACAGGTGCAAGGCAGCAGCACTTTCTACTCTGTGACCTCCTCATCCTTCTCTCTTCTAGACTGACCCTCCTTTGGTTCCTCCTGCCACCACTCTTTCCAGGGGCCTGTAAATGCTCAAGGAGGATGATACCCTCCACGCACAGTCTGAATGAAAGCCAAGCTTGCATCTGATTTTTTGGCAGCAACGTTCTCTTGTTTGTGTTGAAATTGTGACACTATGTCTATATTTTCCATTGGACCAGAAATTTCATCTAAGAAAATAAATATGTAAGAAAATGCATGCAGTTAAGCAAGACTCTCATAGTGGCCTCAGAATGGATCTTGGGGATCACTCCTCTTTTTCCTGAGGGATTTGCCCTCTGCCAATTGATCTAAGATTGTCACCAGCACCAGGGCAGAGCTGAGTTCCTGGGTTAAACCTGTCTTTCCAGCTAGAATTCCAGAGGAAACCCTAGTCCCTGTTGGAGTGCTTCCTTTTGGCACCAGGGCCTCCCGACACTAATAATTAGCTTCTTGCTTCTTTGATGAACCCACAGGAATGGCCAGGTCTTTGCAAACTTCTTCTCTCAACATCCCTCAGCTCCTCCCAGAAAGGCTGGGATTCTTATCTTACTGATGAGGAAAGCGGGACTCAGAAAGGTGAAGGTGATAGAGCTGAGACCTCAAGTCAAGCCTTCCAGAGCCAACACCATTTCCGTGATACACACACCTCACTTGAATTACATTATTATGAGGAAACTCCCTGAATGTCTAAATAGCCACCATCTACTGAACACCTATCACGTGCTCTCTCTACCTCGCCCATTTATTCCCTCTCTACTTAGTGTCCCAAAGACACCTCAAACGTAGCATGTCCAGAAGAGAAATGTAACATGTCATTGGTTTTGTGTCCCACCCTGCTCTTCCCTTTGGCTTCCCAATCTTGGGAAATGGTGCAACCGTTCACCCATAGACTCAGGCGCCAATGCTCGGAGTCAACCTGGACGGAAGCAGAGAAAGAGAAAGAACAAGAAAACATGGATGGATGGATGGATGGATGATGCATAAATGAATTATGATAGAAGCTCCAGGGAAGAGGATGATGGTTCTGGGAAGTTAACTGCACTTCAATATAAAGAAAAGCATTCCTTGGATAAGCACAGACTGACAAGAAGAAGAAGGAGAAGGAGAAGGAGAACATTCTAAATGTACCAGGCCAGGTGTGGTGGCTCACGTCTGTAATCCCAGCACTTTGGGAGGCTAAGGCAGGTGGATAACCTGAGCTCAGGAGTTCGAGACCAACCTGGCCAACATGGTGTAACACTGTCTCTACTAAAAAATAACAAAAATTAGCTGAGTGCGGTGGTGTGTGCACCTGTAGTCCCAGTTACTCAGGAGGCTGAGGCAGGAGAATCACTTGAACCCTGGAGGTGGAGGTTGCAGTGAGCCATGATCGAGCCACTGCACTCCAGCCTGGGCAACAGAGTGAGATTCCATAAAAAACAAACAAACAAACAAACAAACAAACAAAAAAACAGCAGGGGAGAGAGGAAGAGAAGAAGGAAGAGAAAGAAAAGAGAGAGAGAGGGAAGAGGGATGGTGGAGAGGATAGAGGAAGGAAGAGAGGAAGAAAGGATGAAGGAGGAGAAGAGAGAAAGAAAATGAGGAAAAAAAGAAGGAAAGGGAGGCCGGGCATGGTGGCTCACACCTGTAATCCCAGAACCTTGAGAGGCCGAGGCAGGCAGATCATGAGGTCAGGAGTTCGAGACCAGCTTGGCCAACATGATGAAACCCCATCTCTTCTAAAAATACAAAAAATAGCTGGGCATGGTGGCAGGTGCCTATAATCCCAGCTATTGGGGAGGCTGAGGCAGGAGAATCGTTTGAACCCAGGAGATGGATGTTGCAGTGAGCCAAGATTGTACCATTGCACTCCAGCCTGGGAGACAGGGCAAGACTCCATCTTAAAAAGAAGAAGAAGAAAAGAAAAGAAAAGAAAAGAAAAAAAGAAGGAAAGTGAGAGAGGAAGGAAGGGGAAGAAATAGGGAGGGAGGGAGGAGGAAGAAAGGAAAGGAGAAGGAGGGAAGGAAGAAGGGAGAAAAAAGGATGGAGGAGAAAAAGAAGTGAGGAACAGAAACGGGGGCTTTGACTGCAGGAAAGCACAGGTAAAGGCTCATGTGTATAATCCTTTTTAGCCTGTGTAAGTCAATACCCTAAAACAACACTTTGTGCCTTGTTTTAAATAGTACCAGATTCACTGTCATTCACAGAGTCACAAAACCATGAACTTCCCTAAAACAACCATTTTCAGAACAGGAATTTGGGCCAGGCTGCAATGGTATCAAATTTTCCCAAAAGCAAGATACTAGATCCAGTCCCTGAGCCTAAGAAGCCTAAAATCTCATCTGGATGATAAGGTTCATATCCAATAGTCATAATACAAGGCAGAAATGGACAAAGACCAAAAGACCTTTACAGAAAGAAGGTCATGGTGGCCCATGGAAGTGAGGAGTAATTCCTGCCAGGCATTTGGAAAGAAGGTGGCATCTGGCCAGGACCTTTGAAAGAAATGTGGAAAGGAGGCCTAGTGTGTGCTGGGCAGCCACCTCGTCAGTCACTGGATCCTATCCAGTGCGGGGTCCCTGTTCTACAGATGCTGAAACCAGGATTCAGGGTAAGGGAGGCAATCAAGTAACTTGCCCAAGCTCATGCATGCAAGGAACACGGAAGCCCCACTCTAATGGAGATTTAAATTCAGGTCTAATATGAGAATCCAAGTGGCCATGTGTGATGTGTCTGGACCACATGGTGTGAAATGCACTCAGCCTCTCCCAGGAAGGTTACTCAGACAGAGGCTTTCTTCACAAGCATGCTCCCCATGACCTCCTCCCTTTCACCTGCACCACATCTGTCTCCCATTCAAGACTGTCAGCACCAGCCAGGCGCAGTGGCTCATGCCTGTAATCCCAGCATTTTGGGAGGCCAAGGCAGGAGGATCCCTTGAGGTCAGGAGTTTGAGACCAGAAGACAACACAACGAGTCCCTATCTATACAAAATAAAACAAAACTTAGCCGGGCAAGGCCATGTGTGCCTACAGTTCCAGCTATTCAGGAGGCTGAAGTGGGAGGATTGTTTGAGCCCAGGAAGAAGAGGCTGTAGTGAGCTGTGATTGTGCCACTGCACTCCAGCCTGGGAAATAGAGCAACATTGTCTCAAAAAAATAAAATAAAATAAAATAAAAAAATAATAAGTGGCAGCCCCTTGAGGAAGGGAGAGTTCCTATCTTGACAATTTCAGTCAATACCTGTGAATACCAGCAGGAGCCTCTATCCCTCTCTGCCCCACTCTGCATCCACGCATTCATTACTTCATTCATCCCCCCCTCATTTTCTCAACACCCACTTCGTGCCAGGCCCTGAGGTGGCTCTAGGACCGAGAGACAGGGATCACAGAGCTCCCCAGTGGAGTGGAGGATACAGACATGTCGACAAGAACACTGGGGCCCAGTGCGGGCTGGGGGCGTGTGGTCAGACCTGCAAAGCCGGGAGGAGAAGAGGGTCGAAGAAGCTTCGCGGGAAGAATGGGGTGAGGCCTGAACCCTGTCTCGGAAAGCAGGGAGGCAGGCGGGAGAGTGTAAAAGACATTCCTGGAGGAGGGAACCGAAGGTGCCAAGTGTGCAGAGGCAGAGATCATGCGAAGGAAGAAGAAAGTCAGCGAGAATGACCCCAGGACAGGATGAGAACAAAGGAGGGGATCAAAGGAAACGGGCCCTCGGGGGTCGGATGCTAGAAGGCCCTGAGTGCCAGGAGAGGGAGTGTGGCCTCCATCATGGGGTCAGTAGGGCCACTGCATGGCTTTAAGCCAGGGAAGGACTGGGGAGATTTCTGTAACTGTAGCTGTAATGATGGAAGCGTCTGGGAGAGAGAGAGGAAAGAAGGGCAGAAGGGAAAGCAAGGAAAGATGCACAGAGACCAAGGCAGAAAAGGCTGAAGGGAAGACGGCAGCGGTGGGAAATGCGCAGAGCCGCCTCAGGATGCAGCCAGCGGGCGAGGAGGCTGAGACCCGCTCGCCCGGTGCCTGGACTCACCGCGCAGCCAGCCGGCGCCGGCGTGCGTGTCCTTGAGGCGGAAGAGGCGGCGGTGCGCGGAGCTGCGGCCCACGTACCACAGCATCCACAGCAGCTGCAGCAGCATGAGCGCCGTCAGGAAGCACAGCAGGTCGCTCTTGCCCACGCCCGCGGCGTGCACCGCCCAGGCCAGCAGCAGCAGCAGCCCCGCCACGAACACGATCAGCCCATACTGGCTGCTCAGCGTCTCGGCCAGCTTCTGTGGGACGCTGGCGCGCATACCGCCCCGCCGGGGGACCGGGGACTCCGGGCACCTCTGGGCCGAGGGGGAGGGAGGCGGGCAGGCCGCGGGCCCCGACGACCCCACGACCGAGGTGCTCGCAGCTGCCCGTGGCGAGGCGGGCGACCCCAGGCCCTCGAGCATCTTGGAGACACCCGCGCCAAGTCTGGTCCCCGGGGTGGCTGCCGTCGGGCTCCGCCTGCGCTCCTGGCTCCTGTCCTTGCCCCGACGCCTCTGCCAACCAGCACCCCCCTTTTCACCTCCCCTCCTGTTCCTACCCCACGCCTCTGCCAACCTGCTCCCTCTCCTGTCACCTCCCGACGCTCTCCCTCGCCTCTTCTGCCCCTTCGTCCTCCGTCAAGGTACCACCCTGTCCACTTACCCAGCGCCCCACCCCGCTGACCCAGGATTCTACGAGCTCCCCTGCCCACTGCCTCTCACTGGGCAACGCCCCGAGCAACCCCCTGCCCGCTCCGGGACCCACGCGGACAGCTCCCCGCTCCTGATTCCTGGGACACAGGCCAGCGCTGCCGCGACGCTTGCGCGTCCTCCCGCACCTCCCCCCGCGCGCCCGGCCCCTGCCCGCGGTCTGCAGCCCTCACCCCTGCGCCGACCCCCGCCCACCTTGCCCCTGTCCGGGCGCCCCGGAAACGCTGGGTGACGAGAGGTGCCTCCCGGGGTCGCGGGGTTGTGGGGCTGGGGAGAGGGGGTCTCCTGGAGCCAGCCCGAGGGGGCGTGCGCGGGGGTGGGGGTGGCTGTTGCCAAGTGGGGTGCCCGGGGCTCCACAGGGGCGTGCGATGCTCTGGGCCTTCCCCGAGGGTCTCCGTTGGGGAACCCAGAGGTCCAGGTGATCCTGCCTGGGTCCGTGTCCGAACGTCCTTCGGTCTGTCCTCGTCCCTGCGTATTTCTGTATTGTCTTCTCTGTGCGGGTCACTCTAGCGTGGGTGTGTCTGGACGCCCGTCACTAGGTCTCTGAATTGGGGGAGGGGCCGCCTTCTGTGGGTTTTCCTGTTTGTCCGTCTGGTGTGCCTGTGTGTTGGCTGCGAGATGCCCCCAAGCGGATTAAGACCTGAGCCACTTTCTAAGAAGAAACCATCCCGTACCCTCTCCCAAAGGAGCGGCAGCCATTCTGGACCAAGAGGAGCTGGAATGGGGGACGCCCCGGGGTCTGCCCTGGGGCTACCCGCGTCCAAGCCTCTCCACCAGCCCCTTCCAAAGCCCCGGTGCCCGCCTGGCACCCGCCTGCTCCCGGAAGGGGACTGCGTCCGCCAGGGCTCCCCGCTGGGGTGCCGCTAAGTGGAGGTCTGGGAAGTTTCTGCAGAAGAGCATCCTACGGGTCGGGCGTGGCTGACAGGAGGCGCCGGACCCCAGCCGCAGGTTGGAGAGGGGAGTTGGCAGCCGGGCGAGGGCGAGTCCACATCCCACCGTGCAGCAGCCCAGGGCTGGGCCCCGGAAGACAACCCTTTCCCTCTTGGTTTAAGGCTCTTGACGTCTTGAAATTCTTAATTTTTGAACAAGAGGGCCCATATTTTTGTTTTGCGCTGAGCGCAGCAAATTGCAATAGCAGGTCCTGACTAGTAAAGGAGGGGCGGGTAGCCCTGGGCCGGCAAGGAGTCAACCTGGGGGACCTTGCCTTGCCACCATCATCCTTCCAATTCATGCGTTCATTCATTTGATCAACACATATTTATGTGTTGACTTATGAATCATTTGCTGGTCTCTGTTCTAGGCGCTGGGGTTTCAGCTATGAAAGGCTCTGCTCAGGTGGAGCTGATGTTCAGGCAGAGAAACAGCAATAGACAAACAGCTAATGAGCCCTCACTGGGAAGCTGGGGAGCATGACCTGTGAGAATTAGCCCTCAACTTCTAGGAGACTGGGGGTGGAGACACAGTAAGCAGCACAGCACCCTTAAGCAGGGCTAGAAGAGAGGCCTGGGAGGAACCCAGGTCTGCAGGAAGGCTGAGAGGTTCAGGAAGGAGGCAACACCTGCACAGTCTTCTTTCTTTATTTATTTTATTTTTAATAGAGACAGGGTCTCCCTATGTCTCCCAGGCTGGAATGAAGTGGTGTGATTATAGCTTACTACAGCCTGGAACTCTGGGGCTCAAGTGCTCCTCCCACCTCAACCTTCCCAATAACTAAGACTACAGGTGTGTGCTACCACGCCTGGCTCTTTTTTTGTGTTTGTTTGTTTGTTTGTTGTTTTTTGTAGAGACAGCGGTCCCGCTATGTTGTGCAGGTTGATCTCAAACTCCTGGGCTCAAGCCATCCTCCCACCTCAGCCTCCCAAAGCTTTGGGATTACAGGCTCAAGCTACTGCGTCAGGCCTCCTGTACATTCTTTAGGCTTAGGAGTGGATGGCCAGGCGGAAGGGAGCAGGGTCTGGAAAGGCAGTCCAGGAAGAGGATCCAGCAAACCTACTAGGAACCCTCCACATTCTCCCCTCCTCTTCCTAGCAATGGATGCCGACACCAACAGCTAGAGCAACCTGGGGCCCTGAGCTGAAGGTGGAAGAGGCAGTCTGCCTGTCTCCCCAGTGACCGGTGAGGCAGCTTCCTCTCCCGAAGCTGGACCTTACACAAGTGAGAAATAAACTTCCATTGTGCTAAGCCACCACAAGTCTGAAATGTTCCAGTAGCTAGCAGTACCTTAACCCGCTGCGTACAAAGATAAATAGCACTCAGTCACCATCTGAAAAATCAGGTGGAATGCCTGTCTCTGGGCTATCTGCATTTTTATTTTTATTTATTTTTTATTTTTTTATTTTTTATTTTTTGAGATGGAATCTCACTGTGTCACCCAGGCTGGAGTGCAGTGGCACAATCTTGGCTCACTGCAACCTCTGCCTTCCAAGTTCAAGCGATTCTCCTGCCTCAGCCTCCTGAGCAGCTGGGATTACAGGCATCTGCCACCATGCCCGGCTAATTTATGTATTTTTAGTACACCATGCTGGCTAGGCTGGTCTCAACTCCTGACCTTGTGATCTACCTGCCTTGGCCTCCCAAAGTTCTGGGTTTACAGGCGTGAGCCACGGTGCCTGGCCTGCATTTTTTTTTTAAGAAGCAATGAAATGAAAGTTTCTGGAGGCTAAAGTCAGCCCCCTTTATTGTAATCTCAAGACAATGTTAAAACTAACTGAGACCCTGTAATCCTAGCACTTTGGGAGGTCGAGGCAGATCACTTGAGGTCAGGAGTTCGAGACTAGCCTGGCCAACATGGTGAAACCCCGTCTCTACTAAAAATACAAAAATTAGCCAGTGTGGTGGTGCGTGCCTGTAATCCCAGCTACTTGGGAGGCTGAGGCAGGAGAATCGCTTGAACCCAGGAGGAAGAGGTTGCAGTGAGCCAAGATTGTGCCACTGGACTACAGCCTGGATGACAGAGTGAGACTCCATCTCAATAAATAAATAAATAAATAAATAAATAAATAAATAAATAAATCAGAGATTTACCCACACTGTGTTCTGCCTTCCACCGGTGAGATTTTTTTTTCAAAAATCTGAGCCACACGGGGCCCCCAATTTCTTATGACTGACCCCTGCTCTGTGGTGGGCAGATACAAGGGGTCAGAAATGATGCTGGTGGCACCCAGGCCTTCTGTTTTCACCACATTTGGCACATCTTACCCCTGCTCACACTGTGTCCTGAGAACTGTGTGGCATGGCTCAATCAGTGTAAAAGCTTGAAACGTTCTGACCAGGCAGCTGCCTCCCAATGATGATTCAGTACCACGCAGATGGACAGGCAGACATGCTGCCCTCAGACATAGGCTCCCTTCTTTTTTTAATTTTTTTAAATACTTTAAGTTCTAGGGTACATGTGCACAACGTGCAGGTTTGTTACGTATGTATACATGTGCCATGTTGGTGTGCTGCACCCAGTAACTCATCATCTACATTAGGTATTTCTCTTAATGCCATCCCTCCCCTGTCCCCCTACCCCACAAGAGGCCCCAGTGCATGATATTCCCCACCCTGTGTCCAAGTTGTTCTCATTGTTCAATTCCCACCTATGAGTGAGAACATGCGGTGTTTGGTTTTCTGTCCTTGTGATAGTTTGCTCAGAATGATGGTTTCCAGCTTCATTCATGGCCCTACAAAGGACATGAACTCATCCTTTTTTATGGCTGCATAGTATTCCATGGTGTATATGTGCCACATTTTCTTAATCCAGTCTATCATTGATGGACATTTGGGTTGGTTCTAAGTCTTTGCTATTGTGAATAGTGCTGCAATAATCATACATGTGCAGGTGTCTTTATAGTAGCATGATTTATAATCCTTTGGGTATATATCCAGGATTGAGATCGCTGGGTCAAATGGTATTTCTAGTTCTAGATCCTTGAGGAATCGCTACAGTCTTCCACAATGGTTGAACTAGTTTACAGTCCCACCAACAGTGTAAAAGCATTCCTATTTCTCCACATCCTCTCCAGCACCTGTTGTTTCCTGACTTTTTAAAGATCGCATGAGCTCCCTTCTTCCAGTGAAGATGATGGGATTTCACAAGGCCAGAGGCCCCCTGGCACACTCAGCTACCAGAGATAATAGAAGGTCTCAAGGGGCAATTAGAACATTTTGCCCCCAGTCACCTTTGGTGGTAGCTATGTAATTCCAGTATTTTTAAGAACAAAAGAGTTAGTGTATCCGTTTCTTTTCTTTCTTTTTTTTTTTTTGAAACAGAATCTCACTCTATCGCCTAGGCTGGAGTGCAGTGGCGTGATCGTGGCTCACTGCAACCTCTGCCTCCTGGGTTCAAGTGATTCTCCTGCCTCAGTCTCCCAAGTAGCTGGGATTACAGGTGCACACCACCACGCCTGGCTAATTTTTTGTATTTTTAGTAGAGATGGGGGTTTCACCATGCTGGCCAGGCTGGTCTCGAACTCCTGATCTCGTGATCCACCCACCTCGGCCTCCCAAAGTCCTGGGATTACAGGCGTGAGCCACCAAGCACAGCCAAGTGTATTCATTTCTTAGGATGGGTGTAACAAAGTGCCACTAACTGGGTGGCTTTAAAACAATGAAAATTTATTCTCTCACAGTTTGGGAGGCCAGAAGTTCAAAATCTAGATGTCAGAAGAGCCAAGTTCCCTCTGAAGGCTCCAGCAGCGCTGGCCTCTTCCAGTTTCTGCTGGTTGCTGGCAACCCTTAGCATTCCTTCCCTGGTAGCTGTATCACTCCAATATTTGCCTCTGTTGTCATTTAACCATCTTTCCTCTGTATCTGTCTCTTTTCCTCTTCTTATAAAGACACCAGTCATAATGGGTTAAGGGCCCACCCTACTCCAGTATGACTTCATTGTAATTTACAACTTAATTTACAAAGATTCCATTTCCAAATAGGGCCACAATCAGAGGATTAGGATTTCAACAGATCTTCCAGTGAGAGAAAATTCAAGCCATAACACACAAATCATAGTCAAGATATGCAATTAACCTATGCATCCATCAATGGATGGACAAAGAAAATGTGTGTATGTATACACATTGTATACATACACAACAGAATACTATTCATTCAGCCTTAAAAGGAAGGAAATGGCCAGGCACAATGGCTCACACTTGTAATCCCAATACTTTGGGAGGCCATGGTGGGTGGACCGCTTGGGCCAAGGAGTTCAAGACCAGCTAGGCAACATGGCAAAACCTCAACTCTACAAAAAAAAAAAAAAGAAAGAAAAAAAAAAGCCTGAGCACGGTGGCTCACGCCTGTACATCCAGCACTTTGGGAGGCCGAGGCAGGTGGATCACCTGAGGTCGGGAGTTCGAGACCTGCCTGACCAACATGGAGAAACCCTATCTCTAGTAAAAATGCCTATAATCCCAACTACTCAGGAGGCTGAGGTAGGAGAATCACTTGAACTCGGGAGGCAGAAGCTGCGGGTGAGCCAAGATCGCGCCACTGCACTCCAGCCTGGGCAACAAGCGTGAAACTCTGTGTCAAAATAATAATAATAATAATAATATTAGCCAGACCCAGTGGTGCGCACCTGTAGTCCCAGCTACTTGGGACGCTGAGGTAGGAGGATCATTAGAGCCTGGGAGGTCCAGGTTTCAGTGAGCTGAGATTGTGCCACTGCACTCCAGCCTCGGTGACAGAGCCAGACCCTCTCTCAAAAAAAGAAAAAAAAAAAAGGAAATCCTGACATTTGCAACAATATGGATATGAACTTGGAAGATACTATGTTAAGTGACATAAGCCAAGCACAGAAAGACAAATGCCACATGATCTCATTTATATGTAGAATCTAAAAAAGCTGAGGTCATATAGGTAGAGAGTAGAATAGTGGCTACCAGGGGCTGGGCAGCAGGGGGAATTAGGGGGTTGGGAGATGTTTGTCAAAGGGTACCAAATTTCAGTTAAGAAGAGTAAGTTCAAGAGACCTATTGTACACATAGTAACTACAGTTAATAACAATTTATATCATTTTAAAAATTGTGAAGAGAGTAGATTTTAAGAAATCTCACCACGAAAAATAAGTATGCAAAGTAATGCATATATTAATGAACTCAATCTAGCCATTCCACATGTACCCTCGGACTTCAAAATTTGGAAAAAAATGAATTAAAAATAATAATATAAACTTTATTTCTCAACATAAGCTCCATCAAGTTCAAGACACTTCTGTAAGTCGTGATACAGCCATGTAGCCCATCCCTAAGGAACTGGAGGTCCTGAGAATTTAACCATATCAATGCAGTCTTTTACACATTAACTGAAGATAAAAGGGTACCCTTTACAGAATTTTTAAGATTAGGAAACGAAAAGAAGTTAGGAGGAGCCAAATCGGGACTGTAATGATTTCCCACCAAAATTCTCCCAAAATTGCCCTTGATGACAGGAATAAGCAGAAGCATTGTCGTGGTGGAGGAGGACTCTGCTGAAGCTTTCCCAAGAATTTTCTGCTAAAGTTGTGGCTTTCTCAAACTCTCTCATAATAAGCAGATGTTACCATTCTTTGGTCCTCCTGAAAGTCAACAAGCAAAGTGTCTTGAGCCCCAAAATACTGTTGCCATGACCTGTGCTCCTGACTCGTCTGCTTTTGCTTTGACTGACCCACTTCCACTTCTTGGTAGCCATTGCTTTGATTGTGCTTTGTCTTCAGGAATAGTACTAGGAAATCCATGTTTCATATCCTGTTGCAATTTTTTGAACAAATGCTTCAGGATTTTGATCCCACTTGTTTAAAATTTCCATTGAAAGCTCTGCTGTTGTTTGCAGCTGATCTGGGCACAACAGTTTTGGTGCACATCAAGTGGAAAGTTTGCTTTCAGTCAGAATTGTGTAACCTGAACCAATTGTTCAGTGTCTATGACACTGGTTATTGTTTCTGCTATTGTTAACTGCTGTTAATCATCAGTCTTCTTTGATTAGGGCATAAACAAGATTAATTTTTTCCTCAAAGATTCACGTGTAAGGTCTCTCACTGAGGGCTTCCTCTTCAACATCATCTGCTACCTTCTCAAAACAAGTTATTCATTTGTAAGCTGTTGATTTCTTTGGGGCATTGTTCCCATAAACTTTTCGTGAAGCATTAATGATTTCACCATTTTTTCACCCAAGCTTCACAATAAATTGATGTTTGTTCTTGCTTCGATTTTAGCAGAATTCATGTTGCACTGATGTGGTCTCTTTCCAAACTGATGTCTTATCCTTTTTAGTGTCTCAAACTACATCCTGTTCAGACATGTTATGACAAGTTAAAGACTCTGTCTCAAAAAGTCTCTTTTTAAGTAATAGGATAATCTTCATACCATCCTAATTGGCCAGTTATTAGCACTTGGGAAACTAGATTTTAACTAATTGTTTTAAACACATCCCAGCCTTAGATTTCTATCCATGTTGTAAGCACACTCTTCAAGAAAAAAATAATAATAATAATAAAAGACAGATAGAAAATGTGTGAAGGCTGACATGGGGCACTCTTCACCCAAGCTCCCTCCAGGGGATCTGATCCAAATGCCCTACCTTCCAGAGCTGCAGCCTCAGTTATGCTGGACCCTGACATCATTGCCTGATTCATCACTGCCTGACTCAGCTGCCTGATTATGGCCTTCGCCTGGCCTTGCTCCCTATTTTAAATGACACTCTCGCCACACCTGCACATACCCATGACCACAAACTGGGTTTGCTTCTGTCTACTCATCATGCCTGACTTTCCCTTTTGCAAATGTCATAACCGGATGTGATATTCCTGATCCTAGATTCTGCTTTCCCTTTCTTTCCCTCTCCATGACCATTTATTGAGTGGACACCTACTGTGTGTCAGGCACTGTAATTGGTGTTTCACAAACATTATTACTATTACCCACAACCCACAAGAAGACAGATATTATTCCCACTTCACAGCTGAAAAAAGACTACAGGCTGACTACTACTTCTCTGAAATGCTTGGGACCACAACTGTTTTAGATTTTGGAATATTTGCATTATATTCCAAAACCTGAAATGCTCCAATGAGCATTTCCTTTGAGTGTCATGTCAGCAATCAAAAAGTCTCAGATTTTGAAATTAGGGATACTAAATCTATACTGCTGAAGGTCTTGCAGCTAGTAAATGGCAGGGTATGATCTGAACCAGACACACACACAAGTGGTGATTAAGTCAGGTCATTATTAGAAGTCACCTTACAGAGAAAACAATCAACATGAGGTACCTTCTGTCACAATGCTTATGCTGTTTAGATTAAATGCAGACATATTGCATTTGAAAGTGCAAATACTGTCTTTATAAAGTCTTTGAAGAACAGAGCCCTTGTTATTTATATAGTTAATTCAAAGTGCTAATAGCTAAAAACCAGAAGTTATTCCAAAGTTTGCATGAACAAAACTCACAAGAAAGTTATAAAAATATTTTATTTAAATGGTACAGAAAAAAATATGTATACTTAAAAATGATTAAAACTTCACATTAGGAAATGCTAAAAACCCAGTAATTTACACAATGATAAAATCTAAAGTGATGGGAAAACGTAAAATACTTTCATTTGGTCCTGTACCTAACAAAACTATCATAAATATGAGATTATAGTAATTACTAAAGCTGGTTAAAGGCACATGGCAACATAATTCCTTTATACACATCCAGTCATTTTATATAAGGAACTGCTATCCCTTAAATGGAAGAGTGAACTATTTGTTTAAAATATTAAGAGTGCATTATGCACCTATAATGAAACCACCTTCTCCAAATATTCAAATGGATTCGCATTGCAAAATAGTATTCCTATATCACTGACTTCTGAAAATTTTAATAATTTAAGAATATGCAAGTGAAATATAATTTATTCTGATTTCAACAACAGTTATACAAAGTCACAATTTTTCCCAGGAAACCATTCACTTCATAGTTGCAAAAACACACTGTAGCTTTTCTGTGAGGGTCCGCCATACTTTCAGCCAGCTGGATGTTTAACCATTCACTTCCAATTTACATGTCCAGCCAGGCACGGTGGCGTGGGCCTGTAGTCCCAACTCCTTTGAAGGCTGAGGCAGGAGGGTCACTTGATCCCAGGAGTTCAAAGCCAGCCTGGAAACACAGAAGACCCTGTCTCTTCAAAAAAAAAAAAAAAAAAAAAAAAAAAGTATATGTCCTTAAATCTGAAAGAAAACCAGTATTTATGTACCAAGGAAAACCTTCTATCTTAAGCTATTGCATTTAACACTAAAAAGCATAGTTCACTCTGTGATCTACAACACTGAGTCTCCATTACCAATTATAAATCCATGTCAGAGTAAGAGCTCCCAAACATCTGTAAAAACTCAAAATTGAAGAGCCAAAGAAGGGGCTGAGAACATGAGGAGAGAGATGGCTGACAGGGTCAGGTGAGGAAGTGTTCTGAGATGTGCAGGATTCCTCCAGGCCCAGAGCCGCTTGTGGCACCACAAGTGTATAGGAATGAAGGGCCTCCAGTGAGGGCTTCCAGTGATCCCAAGACACAGCGGGTGCATGAAGGAGGCTGCAGACATTGGAACGGGCATGGAGGTGCTAGCAACTATTTTCAGACTGCTAACAATGAGACTATGTCCATTTCTTCTGTACATGGTTACCACTGACCTTCCTTTAAATCCCATAGAGAGAGCATGCTGTTGGCAGAAATGTCAGTTTTTCATTAACATCTTGAAAATTTAGTGTATTAACTTTCATTTCCATAGGCCTCAGTTTCCACACCTGTCAACTGCTGTATAAAGCAGATTTTCTGCAAGTTCTAATGTAAGTGACCTGACAGGAGGCACTCTGTCCTTTTCACTATGCCCCTAGGCATCTGGAGTGAGCATTCTCAATATACACTTATTTAATAACAGAGTTATCCCACACTCAGAAAACAGCCTCCACTGTGTAAGGCAGCAGATCTCAGGATGGGGTTATCTGCGGGGAGGCAGAAATTCTATGAATAACACCAAACCAAAGCTGATTGTGTCCTCCAACACATTTTTCTGAGGAAGTCAGGACAGTTAGAAGATGGCAGATTTTTTTTTCCCAATTGGGTAAAATTGTCCATTCTTCCTGTATTCCCATTTCTTAAGAATGATCTAGCCAACAGTCATTGAATGTAAGTTGACAGAAATTAATATGATCTCAACATAAAATGGTCTAATGTGTGAATTTAACTATATTGGAAGGTGCAAATCCTGTCTTTATGAGGTCTTTGAAAGGCAGTGTACCTTTTCTAAAAAGTAGTAACTTAGAACCAACTTTTTCAAAAGAAGGAGTCTCAGTCCCCCATCCCCACCAGCCTGGGCAACATAGGGAGACTCTGTTTCTACAAAACATTTTTTAAAAAATTAGCCAAGCATGGTAGCACATGTTTGTAATACCAGCTACTTGGGAAGCTGAGGTGGGAGGATTGCTTGAGCCCCCAGGTGGTCAAGGCTGCAGTGAGCTGTGATCATGCCACTATACTCCAGCCTGGACAACAGAGTAAGACCCTGTCTACAAAGAAAAAAAAAAAGAGTCTCAATCCCTTCTATTTCAGAGGTCAACGGATGGATAATTCTAGTGTGGACAACAAAATTGTCATAAAAGACATTTTTCAAACGAGTTCATTTTTAGAAAAACCATTCCAGATATCTTACCTTCAAAAATCATCCAAGGAGTGTGATAAACATTACAACCCCCATAAACTGGGTAAACAACAACAACGGAGTGAAAAATGACCACACATGCCATAGAGCAATGTTGAAGCTGAAAAAACAACAAATACACAGTTGATGACTCTGATATGCATCAATATATTTTACTCTAGAATCTAGATTTAAAGAATTCAATGTGGAAAAGTTCATCCAGTCAGCAACTATCTCTATGTATCATAATTCTCTTACGTGACTTAGCCAATGCTGAAAAGGAAAACTCTAGATATACTTACACAATTATCACAATTTCTTCAAGAAGGCCCTGGAACTGAAACCACTAAAGGTCTCCTAATAGGACTTGACATGGCTTAATAGAAACTGAAGTCTCTTAGTTTCTGCACCTGAACAAGAATTTAAATGGCTACAGCTCGTTTTTATGAAATCACACACTAAATTATCACGGTAAAAAATATCAAAGTATTTTCTCTTAAAAACAGAATGAAAACAGTTATCATTTATAAGCTGCTATTATATCTTTCATTGAGAAAAACACTATTCCTGTCATCAAAGTAAAATTAAAAACTTTCTAAGTATAAATGATTTTTAATGACTGAAATTTCTAAGAACAGAATAGGGAAAACTATATTCAAATAAGTTCAGATAGTTATTGGTTTTAATATATAATATTTTGATAAGTGTGAGTATTAAATAACTATAATCACACCGTCTACAAAATTAATGTTTCTGGAGATGGCCTTAGCCTTATGGGAAAAAGTAAAACAACATATCTGTATGCCGCCACTTCACTAAAAAAGTTAACAATAACCGTATCACACTGTCAAACAACTTTGAACTTCAACTACAGAAAGTGAGTCATAGAAAGAATATATTTAAACTGAATATGTATAAAGGTATGTGGTTCTTCCAAAATAAAAATTCAATTAGGCTGGGGTGGTCATGGTGCACGCCTGTAATCCCAGCACTTTGGGAGGCGGACACAAGCAGATGGCTTGAGGCCAGGAGTTTGAGACGAGCCTGAGCTGCATGGCGAAACCCTATCTCTACAAAAAAATACAAAAAAGAGCCAGGTGTGGAGGTATGTGCCTGTGGTCCCAACTACTCAGGAGGCTGAGTGAGGTAAGAGGATCACTTAAGCCTGCGAAGTCAAGGCTGCAGTGAGCTGTGATCACACCACTGCACTCTGGCCTGGGTGACAGAGTGAGACCCTGTCTCCCTCCAAAAAAAAAAAAGTCAATTGATATAAAGAAAGAAAAAACTAAAGAGCTACACACAACATAGGAAAACTAGTTTTCTTTCTGGTTGGATCATAGGATGTATTTCCTTTGTGTTTTTCTGTAATTTACAGATTTTTTTTCCTCAGTGAGCAAGTCTTACTTTTATAAACAAACCCAAAAAAACCCTGTACTTTTCATTGAGTACTTAATTAACTTATGAAGAAGGTTATTCATTGTGGCATTGTTTGAGTATAAATATAATTAAGTCCAACAGCAGAAGACAGGTTACATAAATCATGATATGTCCATGCTGTGAAAACTATGCAACTGCTTAAAAGAATGAGAAACATCTATAAGTACCATTATGGAAGAATCCCAAACTATAAGAATCCATTGAAAAATAAAAGGAAAAAAAAGATGAACAACCACTTTGGAAAGCAGTTTGGCATGATTTACTGAAGTCAAAGGTATGTACACCCAACAATTTTACCCCTTGGGGTACATATATATATATATACACACACATATACACACACACCAACTTCAGTTGGTGCTACAAGAGCCTTATACAAGAATGCTCTTTATAGCATCCTTTATAGTAACCCCAAATTGAAAAAAATCTAAACACAATCAACAATGGAAAAGAGAAACTGGGATTCAATTAAACAATGGAATGCAAAAGGGCAATGAAGATGAGTCACTGTTCCGGGTGACGATATGAAAGAATTGCACATAATGCTGCACACAGCCAGCTCAATGTGAAGGAATACACCCTGTACCAATCCCTTTCTATAAAGTTCAAAAGCGTAGATGAAACAAAAATAGAATACCTAATGAAGCAAAGCAAGTAGTTACCATGAAGGTCAAGGCAGTATTTACCTGTGGCAGGAGGGAAGGTGTAGGAACTATGAGGGAGAATGAAGGGGGTTCCCAGTGTGCTGGCTCGATTTACACCAATACTCACTTCATAAGAATTCATTCACTAATTCATTCATTTTGGTTTTTTCCACTTTTCTATATGTATTGTATGTCAGATACATTTAAAAAGCAAAATGCAAAATATGTACAGAATGTCACCATCTGTGCTTTAAATAGCTAGATCCATAAATAGAAGGAGAAAGAGATACTAATGAAAAGGGAACCAGAGAGCATGAATGACCAGGAGACTACTTTTCTGTTATACTGTTTTTCTTTCAAAGTTTGGACCAAGTATATCACTATCTGATCAAAAAAAATTTGTTGTTCGTTCCTGTTAGTCATTTCAAAGTTAACTTACCAAATTCCTGCTGCAATAAAGGAGGCAGTGGTAATAGGTATCAAGGCTGGATACCTGACATCATATTCTCGAATTCCACAATACCATTCCAGGTAGACTATGCAGTAAAACGCAATTGATAAGCTGACGAGCAACAAGGCACTGCCACAGACAAACCAGCTGTGGAGATAAAAACAGTAAGAGGGCTGACAGCACTTAATGAATCATCGGGTATCTTAAAAGTTTTCATTAACAGCTTAAAAATCTACTTCTAAGAGGCCAGGCACAGTGGCTCACTCCTGTAATCCCAGCACTTTGGGAGGCCGAGGCTGTTGGATCACCTGAGATCAGGAGTTCAAGACCAGTCTGGCCAACACGGTGAAACCCCGTCTCTACTAAAAATAAAAAATTAGTCAGGTGTGGTGGCACATGCCTATAGTCCCAGCTACTCGGGAGGCTGAGGCAGGAGAATCAATTGAACCCGGGAGGCGGAGGTTGCAGTGAGCCGAGGTCACGTCACTGCGCTCCAGCCCAGGCGACAGAGTGAGACTCTGTCTTAAAAAAAAAAAAAAAAAAAAAAAAAAATCTACTTCTAAGAATATCAAGTGGTGCAGAAAAAGCCATACTTAAACAATCCAGACTTTCAGAAAGTCTCAATCTATGGAAGATGGGGGTCAGAAAAAGAGACACACAACTCAGGAAAGAATGAAAAGACAGACCTGAAATACATGCATTTACCAAGGGAAAATGTCAACCAAGGGAAAAGTCTGATCACGACAATGCATTTTCTTTAAAAATACAAGGAAGAGGCTGGGCACAGTGGCTCACGCCTGTAATCCCAATACTTTGGGAGGCCGAGGCAGGCGGATCACCTGAGGTCAGGAGTTCAAGACCAGCCTGACCAACATGGAGAAACCCCATCTCTACTAAAAATACAAAATTAGCCAAGCATGGTGGCAGGTGCCTGTAATCCCAGTTTCTTGGGAGGATGAGGCAGGAGAATCGCTTGAACCCAGAAGGCAGAGGCTGCAGTGAGCTGAGATGGCGCCACTGCACTCCAGCCTGGAGTGCTTGGGCAACAAGAGTGAAACTCTGTCTCCATAAAAAAAAATAAAATAAAATAAAATAAAATAAAACAAAAATACAAGGAAGATAGTGGCTTTCTGGTTGTTTCTGAAGTTTTGAGTGTGACAGGATTAAAGAAGTTTATCACTGGGAAACTTCATTCCTCCAAGTTAAGTGGACTTTATAATTCAAATTTTCTCTCATAAAAGATTCCTAAATGAAATTCTCCCATTTTCAAAATATCTTCTACCCACCACCTCACCCTCAATGCCAATGCCTTTTGACTCCCTTCCAAGTCTGCCTGTGATCTGATTCAGCCAGTGTGAGGCAACCTGGACAACCCCTTCCCTCCACCCCAGCTGGACTTGGGGACTGAGGTCCCTTTCCCATTCTCCCAACTCAATCCAATATCCCATCATCATCTGCTTCACTATGGGAAAAGCCTGACAGTCCACGTGGAAGAGAGAGGGAGAACGGATGGCTACAACTGTTAAGTTACAAAGGCACAAAGTAAGCTTCCAATAATGCAAGGTTCCAGATTCCATGAAGGCTTTTTATGACGATGCAATTCTGAGATTCGGAGTCATGAGAGGCAGCAGAGTGAAGGGGTTAAGAGCACAGCCTCTGAAATCTGTCTATATGGGTTTGAATCTTAACTTGAGTAAGACTAGTTTTGTGACCCTAGGCAAATTACCTAACCTCCGTGTGTTTCAGAAATATTGACAGTACTTAACTCAGAATAGCTGTAAGAATTAAATCAAGTAGTCAGCAAAGTGCTCCTCACAGCTCACCCTCAATCATAATCATTATTATTCCACTCATGTTATTTTTATTTTCATTTATTTATTTTTGAGACAGAGTCTCACTCTGTTGCCCAGGCTGGAGTGCAGTGCCGCAATCTCAGCTCACTGCAACCTCTGCCTCCCGGGTTCACAAATTCTCCCGTCTCAGCCTCCCGAGTAGCTGGAATTACAGGCGCCGGCCACCACACCCAGCTCATTTTTGTATTTTTAGTAGAGATGGGGTTTCACCATGTCCATGTTGGCCAGGCTGGTCTCAAACTCCTGACCTCAAGTGATCCACCTGTCTCAGCCTCCCAAAGTGCTGGGATTACAGGCATCAGCCACCATGCCTGGCCATCACTCAAGTTATATCTATGAGGAAAAAATGTCCATGTTCATCTTTAGGAGTCTTCAAAGACCTCTCTTCTGCTAGAGTGTGCAGTCTCACTGTGGGGAGTATTGCCCCCAAAGTGAAGAAAAAAATCTGGCTCTAATTGTATGTATAAAGCACAGATATGCATGCAGTATATAAGTGAATATATAGTTTATCTAACTCCACATTCCACAGGGATGATTAGAAAAAAAATGTCTAAAAAGACTCCTTAGGGGTGATAACAAAAGGCTGAAAAGCATATACTGGTAAAGGATATAAGAAATTTTTTTTTTTTTGAGACAGAGTCTCGCTGTTGTCACCCAGGCTGGAGTACAATGGCACGATCTCGGCTCACTGCAACCTCCACCTCCCGTTTTCAAGCGATTCTCCTGCCTCAGCCTCCTGAGTAGCTGAGATTACAGGTGCACACCACCATGCCAAGCTAACTTTTGTATTTTTAGTAGAGACGGGGTTTCACCATGTTGGCCAGGATGGTCTTGAACTCCTGATCTCAGCTGATCCACCCACCTCGGCCTCCCAAAGTGCTGGGATTACAGGCGTGAGCCACCGTGCCCGGCCTAAGAAAAATTTTTAAACTGCCTGAACAAAATATAATACTATCAGTCAGTGGTCCTCGGCTCTGGCTTTATATCATAATCACCTTGCACCTTTCTAAGAGAAACTACCTAGTCCCCAGTTTCCAAAATTCTGGGCCCAAGCATCTGGGATTTTAATTTTGCTTTCTGCTTTTAAGTCCACAGTTGATTTTGACGCACACAAGCAGAGTTTTTTAAACTGTGATTTCTATAGCATCACAGTGTTTTTCAGTTTTTAATACGGCCCTGCTCTCCTATCTTTGAACAATATAAAGAACCTTAAGGCCTCAAGCTTCTAAACCTAGGCTACAGCCAGGGGAAAAAGAAATCACCTCAGGTGTCAGAGGAACAAGCCATTTTAGCCATTTTCCAAAAGCAGAACTCAGCCAGCACTGTCTTTTGTGCCACCCTCTCATTTCATGGCTGCTCAATACCCTCCAACACCCCTTAATGAGTCCTTCCCAAGAAAACAATGCGACTCAAAATCCTCAGCCTTTGAGAATGCATTTATGCCTTTTTCTCTCTAAGATGACACCTTGTTGAGGACAGATTTATGACTTCTACTTTTTTTTTCCAACTCCCACAGCCCTGGTCCCATTGTCTGCGTCCTGGCTTCGCCACACAGCACCTGTGTGGTCCTGGGCACTCCACTTCACTGCAGTTGCCCCCAAACATCTTATGTGTGATCATTTCTTACTCTGCCATTTATTTAAACTACCAGAAATACCCAATAAAAGGACACAGATAGAGAAGTTATCTCACATCTCCTAAAACCTCAAAAAGATCTCAGTCCTGAGGCTGACCTGGACTAGGTACCCCTCCTAGACGCTCCCATAATACCTTGCGCCTACATTTACAGAGCACACATGAGGCCTGGTCACTTGTCTGCTGCAGCCTAAAGTGAGCTGTTGGAGAGCTAGAAATGCACCTTCCATGTGTTTGGCACCCACAGCCAAACACGTCTCAGGTTCCGTAAAGTCTCTGATGAAGGAAAGAGCAGCTGCTGTTGGTGGTGATTAAAGTATCCCTCCCCTCCAGGCAGGTGCAGTGGCTCCCACCTGTAATCCCAGTACTTTAGGATGTCAAGGTGGGAGGATCACTTGAGCCCAATAGTTTGAGACCAGCCTAGACAACATGAAGAGACCTCGTCTCTATAAAAAATAAACCAAATTAGCCAGGCATGGTAGTGTGCGCCTATAATCCTAGCTACTTGGGAGGTTGAGGTGGGAGGATCACTTGAGCCTAGGAAGTCAAGGCAGTAAGCCATGATCGTACCACTGGAGGGTGACAGTGCAGCAAGACCCTGTCTCAAAATAAAAATAAAGTATCCATCTCTCTTTTCCCAGCCCACATTCTAAGACAGATACTGAGTCAAGCTGATGAAGATTAAATGTCTGTTATACTGATGCAGCGGTGGGAAGAATATGGCTTTGGTGAGTGGTGACAAAGCACTTCCTAATACCAGGTCTCTGAGACCCAGAAACAGGCAGGCTTACCCACTGGGTTCCAGGTCAAAATGAAAACCTAGAGACCTTTTCCTGTGAGGGCTGCCCCCGTGAAATGACACCATGGGAAGGCAGACCAGACTCTGCACTTCCTACAGGCAGCTGACGTGCAGGAGAAGGTGCTGAGCTACCTTCGTCCAATTCTTCATCACACACTCAATCAGTCACGCCACCTCCCAAAAAGGAGTGAGTGACAGGGAAGGGCAGAAGATGGGAGTGTTTAGGGAAAGTTTCTCCCCTAGAAAGTAGAGGACAGTTTAAATAAACTCCCCTCTGCCTACTTTCCCGAGGGCTTGTTCCATGTGGCTCGACAGTCTCCCCTGCCAGAAATCACTGCTCCTCCTGAAGGCCCTTGAAGAGAAATCATGTGTCCTGCTGTGATACCAGGGGACCACAGTCCTGTCTGCATCTTCCTAACCCCACTGGTACTTCCAAATTACTACTCTTGACCCTAAGCACACCAGCTCTCCCAATGCCAGCTCTGCTGCTCACCAACATACCTCTCCTTTCCATTTATTATCTGAGGGTCTCCACATCACTCTCCAATGTGCAGTAAGGACCCTAGGATATGATTCCAACCCTCTCCTCCATGTCAGCTCTGGAGACTATACTGAAGGGATCTCAGCCCCTGCGAATGAGGAACTATTGTACATCTGGCCTGGCCACAAAGCTCGCACTCCTCCCACTGCTGACCTTCACCTGCACTCCAACGCAGTCACACCCCGTAGTTACCTTGTCAGCTGTAAGTACCCTCTGAAACCAACCTTGAGACCCGGTTCTCACCGGCCACAGTTCTCAAGCCTTCCTCCCAGTACTCTTGTACTTGGTCTTCATGAAGACCTTCAGTCAGTCTTTCTCCCTCCTTTTTTCCCCAAATGGATTAGGTCCTTCTTAAATTTCTTACCTTCGTCATCCTACAATATATTTATTTGCACAAAAATAACTTCCAGTTCTCTTCCACTCTACTGTGTATGCCCAGAGCACACACCCTCCCATTGGTTTTATTTTTTCCATCTTTATTGAAGTATAATGGACAAATTAAAATTTTATATATTCAAGATGTACAATGTGATGACCTGATATATATATATATACACACATTGTGAAATGATTACCACAATCAAGTTAATCATCACACTCATCACCTCAGTTACCACTGGTCAGGGAACAGGGGAAGACACAAGACCTACTCTTAGAAAATTTCAAGTATACAATACAGCATTATTAACTATAGTCACCATACTGTATGTACATTAGATCCCCAGACCTTATTCATCTTACAACTAAAAATATGTACCCTTTGATCCCCATCTCATATTCATCTTCGTATCACCAGCACCTCCAACACAGGGCCTGGCACAGAGTAGGTGCTTACTGTTTGAAGAATTCAACTAACAAAATATAACACGAAAAATCAGACATGCGTTTAATTTATGAAGCAATAAAGTTTTCTTACCTGCTAGTGTGGAAGTTTTCTTTAAGAGTTTTAAAGAAGTCAACATAATAGGTCACAACAATGGATGCCAAAATCCAGAATCCAGAATGGATATTAAGTCTTGGAAGAGGTTTCTCCTTTTTCTGAACAGCTGTGGAGGTTTCTGCAAATAAGGGAGATTTCAACTTATTAAGTTACCATAATTTTGCGAGGAAAAATTACACTTAATTTAAGCCAAATAAAATAATTTCCTAGAGCTAGGAACCAGAGTCTCTCCCATGATAAATTCTTCTGTAAAACCCTTGACCATCCTGGCTAACACAGTGAAACCCCGTCTCTACTAAAAAATACAAAAAACTAGCCCGGAGAGGTGGCGGGCGCCTGTAGTCCCAGCTACTCGGGAGGCTGAGGCAGGAGAATGGCATAAACCCAGGAGGCGGAGCTTGCAGTGAGCTGAGATCTGGCCACTGCACTCCAGCCTGGGCAACAGAGCAAGACTCTGTCTCAAAAAAAAAAAAACCAAAAAAAACCCTTGAGATAGGTTTATATTTACAAAAAATAATAAGAGCCCACTAACAAATACAGTCAATTTATTTCCTCTAAATATATTTTGAAATCAAATTTACATTTTCATCGTCTTTCGGAAATAACAATGCCACCTGGAAATGTAAGAATTTTAATATGTTTCACATTTCTTCTAGGAAAGGAGTTAGTCCTGTTGATTAGGAAAAATGCCAAAGGCAAATGGTAGCGCATGAACTGGACTTGTGGTCTTTCAAGAATACTTTTATAACTAAATTCTATTTTTTTTTTTTTTTTTTTTGAGTCAGAGTCTCCCTCTGTCGCCCAGGCTGGAATGGAATGGTTCCATCTCAGCTCACTGCAACCACCGCCTGCCGGGTTCAAGCAATTCTCCTGCCTCAGCCTCCCGAGTAGCTGGGATTACAGGCGCCTGCCACCACGCCCAGCTAATTTTTGTATTTTTAGTAGAGACCGGGTTTCACTATGTTGGCCAGGCTGGTCTCTTTGGCCAGGCTGGTCTCGAACTCCTGACCTCGTGATCAGGCTGCCTCGGCCTCTCAAAGTGCTGGGATTACAGGCGTGAGCCACCATGCCCAGCCTATAACTAAATCATTACTTTAAACACAGCTCAAAAGTGGAAACGGCACACCAGAGCTCTAGTTCCAGCACAGCCCTGTCTAGACAGGTGATGGACATTTTTCCTGTCTGGAACGCAATCCGAAAGAAAGGGTGGATGGGGGTTGGGTCAGATGGATGATTTCTAGAAAGTTTTCCGAGGATTCTGACATGCCCTCTATGTTCACGTGAGAATGAATGGTCCACATATGAGGTTTTGGGCCTTTAGATGACCATCGGAAACCCTACGAAGCATGTTCATAATATTCTGGAATATCCTCAAAATGTATACATCATCATGCCTGGGCATCAGATAATTCATGTTTATTTTGAAAAGGTAATAAATGGACACGGTTTTAAAACATATGGGTTACAAATATCCAAAATGAGGTATCTGACTCCCATCCTTAACCTC
Source organism: Macaca mulatta (assembly GCF_049350105.2). NCBI lineage: Eukaryota > Metazoa > Chordata > Mammalia > Primates > Cercopithecidae > Macaca > Macaca mulatta. Next base: position 8,809,898 of record NC_133410.1, on the reverse strand, counting down.
AGATCTAATCCCCAGAAGCAACCACCACTTACAATTTCTACTGAATTCTTCCATTATTCTATGCACCTACAGGTGAACATACATCACAGGTTACCTGTTTTGTACCCAAATGGCGGCATACCAGTGTTCCGCACTTCCCTTTGAAAATCATCCCCATTGGTACATACAAGTCGACCTGGCGTGTCATGTATACACATATCCAAATTTACTTAACCAGCCTTCTGCTGACAGGCAAGACAAGTATTTCTAGTGATTCGCTATTGCAAGCAATGCAGAGGTGAAACACTGCGCACATCATTGTACACTGCGATACAGGCATGTTTCCGGTAAATTCTTAAGACTTAGAACCGGTGGGTATTTTTAATTTTAACCGATATTTCCAAACAGGTGTCAAATCAGCTCTCCAGAGAATTCTGAAGCGCAGCTGAGATGACGATGCACAGCACTACGCGATTCTAAGGATCTTCCCTGACATCAAATATTCGACTTGCAAAACCGAAACTCGGTCCCTTCAGACTGGGCCGGGGCCGCCGGAGGCCGGCCATTTTCCAGCGCCTCGCCTCTGAGAACCTCGGGGCGGCTTGGTGCGCGCCTCACCCGGCCTGGCGTTACTCTCGCGGTCCAGCTGGGCCTCGGCGTCCGGCAAGAGAAGGAATCGCCGACGGAGCTGTTCCCGGGCCCGTGAAGAGTCCATCTTGGTACCGCCCCAAAGCGCGACGGAAGTGACGTCAGGTAGAGCGCTTCCGGCGTCGGCTCCAGAGTTGGGCCTCCCGTTTGGATTGGAGACTGTGTTCTCTTCGCGGTTTTAGTTAACTAGCAGCTAGGATTGAGTCGGCCTGAAGGGTTTCGCTCTCACGTCGGCAGGTGCGATTTGAATTTTAAAACACTGAGCTTTCCGGGTCGAAAGGTTCCCAAGTTTATTCCGACCTATGGAAGCCCAGAAGGACCAGGATTACCGCTGCCGCAGGATGCGTCCAGGTCCGGGATGCGAGACCGTGAGACGCTGCGCTTCCGAAGCCCTCGCAGACTCCCGGGTGCCAGAGCAGGAGAGATACCCTCTGTCCGGGCCTCCATCCTCAGCCCCCAGTTTCTTTCCTACTTTTGCTTTTCAGGAGTCGCCCAGCAAGATTTGAAAGGAGGAGAAAGGCCTGCTGGACAGGATGCTAGAGCCTGGCAGTGACCACTTGAGGACCCCTGGGCATTAAATAAACTTCTTGGGGCCCGTTTCGTTATTACACTTGGCTCTAGATTTGTTGTGAGTTTCAGTGAGAAGCACCTGTATGTGGTTCACGTGAGCCTTCTCCTCGCCACTTGTGAAAAATCCTCCCAGCCTGAACCGAGGGAACTAAATTACTTTCCCAGCAAACTGCCGTTTTCCACACTACTCACGCCCACGAACTGTGTGTTACGAGGTCACAACTTTTTCTCCGTCAGTAATCCCGCGTATTACTCTCCCAACCCTTTCCCACCGAGTCATGTGCTGAGAAATGGTGGGCTTAACCACGCAAACGTTTGCTGAGCACCTACTATTTGCTAGGAGCTGTTAGGCACCATGCCAGCAGTGGAGATAAAGATGAGTAAGACATGGCCTTGCACGTGAGGAGCTCCTGGTCCAAAGAAAACCACAGAGGTGTACTACAAGGTAACTCTGTATTTATAAATTTGTGAAAGCACTTTATCAGTATAGCCAACATTTTCTGAGCGGCTGCATGTGATAAAGTGGTGAGGACAGAAGTAAGTAGTAGAGGAAGCAGCTTCAATACAGTGCCATAATAGAAACACTGTACATGGGGCATAATAGAAGCACTGTACATGTAAAGGGCAGTTTATTCTGCTGGAGTGTGGGAGAGCAGGGAGAGTGATTTCAGGTGGATTGAATACAGGGGTGGAGAGCCAGTGAGCTACATAGGAAGTAAAATTTGAATTAGTAGGCACTGTTTAATATCTACTATGTGTTGGGGTGTTTGTAAAAGGAAAGTAATAAATAAGAAAAGAGTGCCAGCTGGGCACGGTGGCTCACGCCTGTAATCCCAACACTTTGGGAGGCCAAGGCGGGTGATTCACGAGGTCAGGCGTTCGAGACCAGCCTGGCCAACATGGCGAAACTCTGTCTCTACTAAAAATACAAAAATTAGCCAGGCATGGTGGCCAGCACCTGTAATCCCAGCTACTCTGGAGGCTGAGGCAGGAGAATCGCTTGAACCTGGGAGAAGGAGGTTGCAGTGATTGCACCACTGCACTCTAGCTTGGGCAACAGAGCGAGACACCATCTCAAAAAAAAAAAAAAAAGAGAGAGAGAGAAGTACCAAATCTCTACTGATTTATCATTTCTTCAGCCTTTCTTCACCCTTTGGAGCACAGGATTTAACAGCTGGGTGGATCATATGGCCTTTCTAAACAATACCTCCTTTTTTTTCTGTTTTTTTTTTTTCTTTCAAGACTCCTAAAGAACTGGATTTGTTTCTTCAAAGCCAACTAAAGTCTTTGCCCTCCCTTCTTCTCTCTCTCGTACAGGGTTAGAAGCCTTGTTAACAGGAAGTGAATTTGTCCTATCAAATACAATCTTCTGTTGATTGTCTCCTCGAAAAAGGGTCAGTGCAGGGCCTCCCTGGTAACTGAATACTCCCAAGAGCATCGCCGCTATCCCAGGTTCCCATACATGGTATGTTCAGGTCAGATCAGGTTTCTCCTTTTGTGGTTTCGGGGCCTTTGAATTTGGATCTGAAATCCTTCCAGAGTTTTTTTCTCTGCAATTTTAAATGGCACTACTTGCACACCATATTGATACTTAAAAGCAGGTTGGAAAAATTCCAGTATTTAATGACCACATCTTCATTTCTGAGGTCCATTAAAGAAGCCCTTTGGGCATGTGCGGGGGCTCACGCCTGTAATCCCAGCACTTTGGGAGGCCGAGGCAGGTGGATCACCTGAGGTCAGGAGTTTGAGACCAGCCTGGCCAACATGGTGAAACACCCCATCTCTACTAAAAAAATAATAATAAATAAATAAATTAGCTGGGCGTGGTAGCAAGCGCCTGTAATCCCAGCTGCCTAGGAGGCTGAGGCAGGAGAATGGCTTGAACCCAGGAGGTGGAGGCTGCAGTGAGCCACAACTGCCCATTTCACTCCAGCCTGGGCAGCAAGAGTGAAACTCTCTCTCAAAAAAATAAAAAAGAAAAAAAAGAAAGAAAAAGAATAGAAACCCTTCAATGTGTGTACTGTGGCACCCTAATTATAGATAGATATGTGATACCAGATTTGCTACCAATTAAGACGTTTTCATTTTCAATGGGTTTCTTGTGGGAAACAATGAATTTCATTGTGACCTTTGCTGGCCTCCCCTTAGCAACACAGTGAAATCCAAGGTGTTTATAGACTGTTGAATCCTGCCTCCATCACTGTGGGTCCTTGGGCAAGTTATTTTATTGTTCTGAGTATCAGTTTTGCTCATCTGTGAAACATCAGGTATTGGAGTGAAGATACATGTTTATCGTTTAGCTTAGTGCCTGGCATATATAGTTTGCCTCCAAACATCAGTAGTTACTATTCACTACTCCTTTATTTGGCCTGCCGGGCTGTCAAGATCTGGCGCCTGTTCACCCCTTGATCAGTATTCCCTTGTCCCTGGGTTCCAGCTACTCTTTGTTCATGTCTCTCTTCCGAGAATTACCAAGCTTTATTGCTCTTTTCCTTTTGCCTGTGTTTCCCCCAGTTGATTGGGAGAACCAACCATGTCTTAGTATGCCCCAGTGCCCTGCAAACACCGAGCACATAGCAGGTCCTTGAGCACAGCTAACTTGTCTTCAATATGGACATACACGTGTCTGCCTACAACCCTTCCTCTGAGAAGCCACTACTGCTTTCTATAGTGGTCCTGCTCAGTTTCCAGAGACTGACCCTGTCCTAGGGGAGGGTACAAGACCCAAAACAGACCTCTTATAGTCCAGGTCTTAGGCTGGGAAGATGTTCATGGTTGCTTTGATATGGTGCGCTGTGAGGTCAGTTTGGGCTTGGGGGCTGCTGTTCTGGAAACAGGGGAGCCCACGTGGGAAGAAAGTGCTGAGAGGCAAGCTAAGAGGTCTTGGTAGCATTGCACCGCCTCCCGGATCTAGCTAAGCCTTAGTTAACCCTGTTAAGGAACTGAGCTCTGGAGCTAGCTGCCTGCCTGGCTGTCATTGCCGGTCCTGTCATTACTGACTCTTCCAACCTTGAGCAAGCATCTTATCCACTCTTTGCCTTAGTTTCCTCACTTGCAAAATGGGGTTAAGAATAATATCCACCTCATAGGATTGGGTAAAGATTAAAAGTATTAATACATGCAGAGTCCTTAGAGCAGCCCATAGAAAACTCTCAATAAATCTTAACTGTTATTATCCATTGCTGAGACTTTACAGATGGTTAAATTTTCCTTTTTTTTTTTTCAAATTAACTTTAATTTCAGTTGTTTTCTGTTACTTGCAACTCTGAGGCCAGACCAGTACCACCCTGTTCTCTCATTGTGCCATGTAGCTGCCCCCTTGGTCCCCAGGTATTCTATGAGCACCTCCAGAAATGAGAATACAGGTAAAGCTCTTAGAAAGCACCTGGCATGTGGGAAGTGCTCAGTAAATGTTAATGTTAATATCTATCATTTGGGATACTGTTCTTCATTCCAAGAAGAAAGCTAGTTTTAGAAAGGTCTTCCATTCATTGTATAAAAACAATAAAAATGTGGGTCTCTTTCTACAGAGCTGTGATTATTCCCCTGGTAAAAGCTATAGCACTGGAATCACTAGATCAAAAGATACAAACATTTTAAAGACTTTTTTTTTTTTTTTTTTTTTTTGACAGAGTCTTCCTCTGTTGCCAGGCTGGAGTGCAGTGGCACGATCTCGGCTCATTGCAACCTCTGCCCCCCAGGTTCAAGCAATTCTCCTGCCTCAGCCTCCGGAGTAGCTGAGACTACAGGTGCATGTCACCATGCCCAGCTAATTTTTGTGGGTTTTTTTTTTTTTTTTGAGACAGAGCCTTGCTCTGTCGCCCAGGCTGGAGTGCAGTGGCACCATCTGCGTTCACTACAAGCTCCGCCTCCCGGGTTCACGCCATTCTCCCGGCTCAGCCTCCCAAGTACTCTGGACTACAGGCACCGGCCACCACGCCTGGGTAATTTTTTGTATTTTTAGTAGAGACGGCGTTTCACCATGTTAGCCAGGATGGTCTCGATCTCCTGACCTGTGATCCATCCACCTTGGCTTCCCAAAGTGCTGGGATTACAGGCCTGAGCCACCGCGCCCGGCCATTTTAAAGACTTTTGATTGATATTTTCAAACAAGCTCCAGAAAGGACTTACCATACTATTGTAGTTTAAATTCCCACCAGCAGAGGGCAGGAGAGGCCATCTTCAATGTTTGCACCAGCAGTGGGCTTTATCATTTTGATACATTTTTCCCAAGTGATAGTTGTTGGCCATAGGGACCTGCCATTTTAATTTGCTTTTCTTTGCTAACAGATTTTTGTATGTTAATCAAGTATGCATATATCTTTTTCCTTTTGGAATTTTCATTTTTGCATATTTTGATAGATCAAGGCTGTCTTTGAACCTCAGATATGTGGCAAGTCTACTTTTTTCCCAATGTGTTTGCCTTTTAAGTTTGATCATGTTCAACATATGTTCATACCTACGTTTTGTTTCTTACTTCTCATACCCTATGATGAAGAGAGTTGGAATGGGCTTGCCCTGTGGGATCTAAATAGAAAAGCATATTTCGTGGGAAGTGTTCCCGATGTTAGTGTCTTTCACTTAGGGGACATACTGTGTGGTAGAAATCACTTGAACCATCTTCAAGTGAGCCAAGTTTTCCTCACCCATTCATTAGTCAAACTAGCTGTACTGTGAGAGGTTCTACCCGCAAAGGTCACCAACTTTAACCAGCCTCTGATGGTGAGTACTGTCAACTTGATTGGATTGAAGGACGCAAAGCATTGATCCTGGGTGTGTCTTTGAGGGTGTGGCCTAAGTAGATTAAGATTTCAGTCAGTGGGCTGGGAAAGGCAGACGAACCCTTAATCTGGGTGAGCCCCATCTAATCAGCTGCCAGCTCGGCTAGAATATAAAGCAGGCAGAAAAACGTGAAAAGGCTAGACTGGACTAGCCTCCCATCCAACATCTTTCCCCTGTGCAGGATGCTTCCTGCCCTCAAACGTCAGACTCCAAGTTTTTTAGTTTTGGGACTTGAACTGGCTCCCTTTGCTCCTCAGCCTGCAGATGGCCTATTGTGTGACCTTGTGATCGTGTGAGTTAATACTTAATAAACTCTCCTTTATTTGTGTATGTGTGTGTGTGTACATATACATATATATGTGTGTGTGTATATGTGTGTGTGTGTGTGTGTATATATATATATACACTGTTAGTTCTGTCCCTCTAGAGAACTCTGACTAATACACAGCCTAAGCAAAATAATAACAGTAATGACAACAGTAATATTGGGCCGTTCACAGTGGCTCACACCTGTAATACCAACACTTCAGGAGGCTGAGGCGGGGGGATCGCTTGAGCCCAACAGTTGGACACCAGCCTGGGCAATATGATAAGACCCTGTCTCTATCGATCATAATAATAATGACAGTAATAATCATTATCATCATAAAATGCATGTACAGTTTTTCAGAAAGAGATCTATTAGAATTCCTCTGAACTATTTCATAAGATTGAAAGAAAAATAGGATTTCCATCAAGCCTGAGTGAGTGTGAAGCCCAGGACAGCTCGTGATGCAGCTTTGAGGACACTGTGCATCTGTCACATATGGTGTGCCTGCCGTCATCCCTGTGGAACTCACCACTTCAGTGCCTGCCTGCCCTACTTCTGACTCTCAGCACCTGTGCCACTTTGCCTGGGGTTTTCTCCGGATGCATTCTGTTTACGCAGCGAGATGGAGGGGATTCTCACAGAAGCGAAGCCAATGTGAGTGCAACAGCTGTCTGCTGCACTGGCAGAAAAGGGCTGCGAGTGAGCCTCTAAGGACATAGGCAGCGTGTTGTTTTCTGAAACAGGATGTTGGGGAGAAGAACAGAGAAGAGAGGTGCTGGTCTCAAGCAAAATATCGGGAGCGGGGAAAAGGACAGTTCCTAAAACCAGAAAGCAGAGGGGAGGGGTAGGAGGGAACTGGCCTCGACTGAGAGGCCTGGTGGGCAGGACCTTTGACTATGTAAGTGTTCCAAGCACTCCTGAAATTTCTGGCTGTGTGGCAACATTTGGGTTCCAGTTCTGTGGGAGGACAATTTCTTTTATTAAATTGCTGCCATTCAGGTTGAGGGCCACTACTAGACTGGCAAACCTAGAGGAAAATGGAGATGGGTCCTGGCTGACTGCCCTTCCCAGGTGAACCATGCAGCCTTGTCAATCTTGTCACTTGCTGATTGTTCAGTGCCTGGAACTTGGTCTGTTACTGGTTTGCAGATGATCAAATAAAACAGACTCATTTTTTTCTCTTTCAAAACAACCCCTGTATATTTGAATGATGGCTGTGCCTGATGTTATCATCCATAAAACTATGATAAAGGCTTTCTGATCACATGGCCCATCATGGAACCCACTTAGAAAACCCTGTTGTTTTTAATTAAAACCCTACCTGCAAGATCTTTATAATAATGACCTAATCAGTGCTGAGAAAGGGAAAGAGAAACAAGAGGGAGGTCCTGACCAAGGGAAAATGCTGGCTAGGAGAATACAAAGAAATCAGGGAGACACCTGTTGCGCCAAACCCCTATTGATTCCAGTGGGGATGCCACCAGGTTCAAGAGGCAAAAGAAGAGACCTAGAGACAGAGAAAATGAGACATGGGGTGTTACATACAAGACAGAGTCCAGTGATGGAGGCCTGGCCTGGATAACTGCAACTGCTTTTGAAAGGCATAGAGCTTATATAGCATCTTTTAACACCCTCTCCCTAACAACCTCCACTCTACGCCTAGCAACCTTCATGCAACCCAAAACTCAAGGGTTCGATCCTCTCTACAGCTTGTGTTCCATAGGACAAGACAGGGGCTCAGATGACAAGGAAAGAATCTCCAGTTGGCCACTCCTGGATTCCCTAGCCTAGAACACATATTCAGGTGCATCTGCCATAAAGGTCATTCCCAGGGTCTGCTTAAGTTATTTCTGTCAGGTATTTACAGAGATAGATGGATGGACGTAGGGATGGATGATGGATGGATGGATGGATGGAAAGATGAACAGGTGAATGGATGGATGATGGAAGGATGGATGGATGGATGGATGGATGGATGGATGGATGGATGGATGGAAGGACCCACAGGTTGATGAGTAGATGATGGAAGAATGGATGGATGGATGGATGATGGATGGATGGATGGATGGAAGGATGAACAGGTAAACAGATGATGGAAGGATGAATGGATGGGTGGATGGACAGGTGGATGGATAGACGGGTGAATAGATGGAAGATAAAAGGATGGATGAATGATGGATGAATGGACAGATGGATGGATGATGGATGGAAGGATGACGGGTGGATGGATGGACGGATGGATGATGGATGGACGGATGATGGATGGATGGATGATGGGTGGATGGATGGACGGATGGATGATGGATGGACGGATGATGGATGGATGGATGGATGGAACGATGAACAGGTAAATAGATGATGGAAGGATGGATGGATGGATGGATGGATGGATGGATGGATGGATGGATGGACAGAGAGTGAACAGCACAGGGTCCCTCCTGCATCCCTTGCCACTCACCTGGATGTACAGGTCCACCAGCTCGCTCTGCCGCAGGATGTAATAGATCTTCCCTGCTTGCAGCCAGGCATGACCTCCTTCTCTTTCTTCTGGAGGTCCATGAAAATCCCCAGACTTCGTTTGGTGTAGTCCACAGCGGATTTGTAGGCCCTGGAATCAGACACAGGTGTCAGAACAAGGGCTCTCATCCTCCTGGAACCAGTCTGCCTCCTCCCGTGGGTCTGGTGACAGATTAATCTGGAATGTGGGGACTGGGAACGGTGGGAACGGCTCTCTTGTGTGTGCAGTGTTCTGCCCTTCCCAGGCTGCTGGGAGGGCCAGGGTGAACACACACGGCGTGGAAAAGATGAAGGACATCCTTCTGAGGGAATCGAGCATCATGCTGCCCTGTGGCAGGAGGAGTGTGCTAGTCCATCTCCCCTGCCTCCCAGACATGGCCTGTGTGTTCTCCAGATGCACCAGGAGCCGTTAGTGTTCAGAGGCTATCTGGGCTGATGGTTCTCAAGGTGTGCAGGCATCACAGTCACCCGGAGGCCTGTCCATATAGCTTGCTGGCCCTGCCCCCAGAGCTTCCGGCTCCACAGGCCTGGGGCAGGCCCTAGAACTCCCACTCGGCACAAGCTCCTAGGTGACATGGATGCTGCTCTGCTGGTCCAGGGACCACACTTTGAGAAGCATGGTTCTAGCACACTGACCCATTTTCCTTCTGTGAACCTGAGGCCAAGACTGGAGCCAGTCTCCCGGGTCCCCATGGAATCTGGCTCCTTCCCTGCTCTCTCAGTAAGTCCGACACTCCAGGAGGTGTGACTGCAGCAATGTCACCCGGGTGGGGTGGCCAGGGCCATGATTACCCTAACAAGTCAGGATGCTCTGGGGAAGCCGAGTGGGCCACATATGGGATGTGAGACCTTGAAAACCTGCCCCAGGGAAGCAGGTGACACAACTGGCTCTGTCTTCTGTGGGAGAGAAGCCACAGGTGGCTGCTGTGGTCACATTTAAGGGGACAGATGAAGGCCAGGAGTGAAGACTCGGGGCAGGCAGAGGTCAGATGACAAAAGCCATCATAGTAGGAAGAACGGTCCAGAATGCACGTACTGCCTCTGCTGGGGTTGAGATGACCTTTGGGGAGGTGTGCAGGCAGGGATAGGAAGACGTGTCACCCAAGGGAGACTCAAGCTGGGACTCACAGGCCATCAGCAGCCCTGGGATGACCCCAGGCCCACCAACTCAAAGCATCTGATGCCAAGGAACCAAATGATCCCAAGGAGAGGGGCTGCTGGGGCCCTGGGCCAGCTTCCCTGTGCCCCCCTCCCTGCCCTGCTCCCCCACCCTCTTTGCCCCCCTTCCCGCCCCCACCACTACAAAGCCAGCCCTCACCGCTTGGTGCCCAGGGACAGGTAGAGCTGACTGATGGTCTCCAGGCGCTGCCCCTCCAGCACCTTGTCGGCCACCTTGCGGGCCAGGGAGAGCTGGAGCTCGTGGTAGATGACACACTGGGCCTCGCTGGGCATGACGGTGCTGTAGAAGTAGCACAGCTGCTGGATGGCCTGCAGCTGGCCTGGGCAGAAGACAAGAAGGAAGACGTCAGCCTCCCAGCATCGAAGCGAGGCTGGCTGGGCTCAGAGGCGCCTGCGCTGTGCTTGCCTCTTTCACACCTCTGTGAGCCTGGGCCCCATAGGCGGGGAGCCTGAGCGCAGACAGGCCACGCACCCGTGCAAGGGCAGCCACCGAGCACACCGTGACATGGGCACAGCTTGGTGCAGATGCTCATGGTAGAGCCCGGCCTTCTTTACAACCCCCAGGGCTGAGGTCCTGGCCAGGCTCAGCCCCTGCACCAGGTCGTCTATTTCTGTTCCACAAAGCCCCTCTGGCCAGGACCAGGGCCGCCTTCAGCCTGAGCTGATGAGGCCAGGGGCACAAGTAGCCCCTGCCGCAGATGGAACCCTGAGAGAGCAAAGCCAGGCGTCTGCCACACATGGCATCATGTTGGGGGAATGGGGTTCAAAGCCGGCCCCTGGCATTCCCACACATGCTTCTCTCACGCAACCAGGCTCCCAAGCCACAGGCTCACTGGCCTCTCCCAAAGCCAGGGCGCTGGGAATGGTGGAAAGCTTCTGATTTTCTAGTGTCAGAAACATTCTGGAGATTAACACCGGAAACCAGGTACGCCGAATGGACCTCTGTCACACACGTCACCCAACAACAGCTGAATACACAGTCCTCTCGAGCGTCCACGGGACATTCCCCATGACAGACCACATGCCAGGCCACAAAACGAGCCTCAGTGAATGGAGAAGGACTGAGACCAAAGCAGAGGTGTTCTTCAGCTGTACTGGCACGAAACGAAATCAACAGTGAAGCAAATGTGGGAAATTCAAAAATATGTGGAAATTACACACTCCTAAACAACCAGTGAGTCAAAGAAGAGACCATCAGGGAAACTGAAAACTAATTTGAGAAGAATGCAAACAAATACATAGCCCTGGCCAGCGTGGTGGCTCATGCCTGTCATCCCAGCACTGTGGGAGGCCAAGGCGGGAGAATCGCTTGAGTCCAGGAGTTTGAGACCAGCCTGGGAAACATGGTGAAACCCTGTCTCTATAAAAAATACAAAAATTAGGGCCAGGCGTGGTGATGCTCGTCTGTAATCCCAGCTACTCAGGAGGCTGAGGCATGAGAATAGCTTGAACCTCGTAGAAGTTGCAGTGAGCCAAAATTGCACCACTGCACTCCAACCTGGGCAATAGAGCAAAACTCTGTCTTTAAAAAAAAAAAAAAAAAAAAAGGCACAGCATATCAAAAATTCCAAGATGCAGCTAAGGCAGTGCTGAAAGGGAAATTTATAACTGTAAATGTCTACATTCAAAGAAAGAAGAAAAATCTCAAATCAAAAACCTAACCTTTCACCTTGAGAAACTAGAAAAAGAATGAACTAAACCCAAAGCAAACAAAAGGAAGAGAATAATAAACATGAGAGTAGAAATGGGAAGTAAAAATACAGAGAATGGAAAAACAAAAGAGATAATCAACAGAACCAAAAGTGGGTTTTTTGAAAATAATAACAAAATTAACAAATCTTTCACCAGACTGACCAAGAAAAGAAAGACGGGACACAAATGACTGAAATCAGAGACTGAGCCCCATGGCTCACGCCTGTCATCCCAGCGCTTTGTGAGGCCGAGCTGGAAGGATCGCTGAGGCCAGCATTCAAGACCAGCCTGGGGGAAGATGATGAGACCCCATCTCTAATAAAAATAAATAAATAAATAATTAAAAACTCAAGTTTCTAAAATCAGAAATGAAAGAGGAAACCTTATTGCCGACCTGACAGAAATAAAAGGATTCCATGAAAACACCACGAACAATTGTAAACCAACAAATCAGACCATCTAGACACAACAGCCAAACTCCTAGAAAGACACAAACTACCGAAAGTGACTCAAAAATGATCCCAAGAGTAAGCATGTGGGGTATCAGCCCCGCCCTCGGTCTCCTCGACTGTTCAGCGCAGGGTGGGGAGACAGGGAAGCATGATCCCCGTTCTCTGGCCCGCATTTCCAAGTCTGAATCTCCCAGCACCCCACGGAGGGCCTCGTAGGAGGAGATGCCACAGGCTATTGTGCCAGGAGCCACCGGAGGCTGCAGTGGGGGCTGGGGCGCTGGGTTCCTGGAGGGTCTCCTTCCAGTCAGAGAATGCCCCTGGGGAAGAAGCCTGGGTCTGAACCCCCTACCCCTCCTTGGGCAGATGTGTGGGACCGGGGCCCCTTCACACGGTCCTTTCCAAAATCTCATCCCTCCTAGGGCCAGGAGTGGGTGCCAGGCCTATGCTGGGAAATGGGCAGATTTGGCCACAGCCCCTGGGGCTCTGGGCCAGGCCACAGGAGGCACCTCTGAGTGGTCTCACTATGCCATGACAAAGCGCTGCAAGACAGAGGGGACCCACAACAGTATCGCTTGTCTCAGCCATTTCCCTGGACTCAACTTCCTCATCTATCCTCTGCGGCCTAGATTTCGGACAGCCCTGCCCACCTACTGTCCGTTCACTGCTCAGTCTGCAGTGACTGTTCTATAGCACTCCATGGCTCCCCAGTGCTCTTGGGGAAAAGACCAAGCACAGCCTGAGGCCCCAGGCCCTGCTTAGCTCTCCAGAAGAGCTTCTCACCATCCAGCACCCAACCCACCCAGTCCCAACTCTGCACCTCCCTGCATAAGCCCTGCTCACTCACCCCCACTCACACCACACTCATCCCCGCTCACACTCCCGCTCACTCACCCCCACTCACTCACCACCACTCACCCCACTCATCCCCGCTCACACTCCTGCTCACTCACCCCCATCACACCTCTGCGCACTCACCTGCACTCACACCCCACTCATCCCTGCTCACACTCCCACTCACTCACCCCCATCACACCTCCGCTCACTCACCCCCACTCACCACCACTCACACCCCACTCATCCCTGCTCACACTCCCGCTCACTCACCCCATCACACCCCCACTCACTCACCGCCACTCACACTCCACTCATCCCCGCTCACACTCCCACTCACCCCATCACACCCCTGCTCACTCACCCCCACTCACTCATCCCTGCTCACACTCCTGCTCACTCACCCCCACTCATCCCTGCTCACACTCCCACTCACTCACCCCCATCACACCCCCACTCACTCACCGCCACTCACACCCCACTCATCCCCGCTCACTCACCCCCACTCGCTCACCCCTGGGCCTTCACACAGGCTACACCACCAGCCCCTCTCCCACCACCTATTACTTGACTAAATCCTCTCAACCCTGTGGTCCCAGACTAAAGAGGCTTCCCTAACCCGGGGCCAAGTGCTGCCCTGCCATCATGCCACTCACCCTTTTGTGGCTTCTCTGGCCTGAAGCTCACATTCCCATGCTCAGCCCCTGCCACCCGAGGACCCCACAAGCCCCATTTGTGGGTGGGGCCTGGCACACTCTGCACAACGAGCTGCTTTTGCATGAACTGCTCTGCGGCTTTGGGCAATCACCCGCCCCTGTGTCCTCTGTGAAGTGGGATGACAGGTGCACAGGCTGCCGAGATACCAAGCAGATAACACGGGCACAAGAACCGGCGTTCAGGGCCTGGCTCATGCAGGGGCCCCAAGTCCCAGCTCAGCAGAGCCTGCCTTGATCCCAGGGTTATGTCTAGGGATTCCCAGCATGCAGGACTTTCAGTGCTCAAGGCAGGATGGTCCCTGGGCAAACCGGGAAGAGCTGGCTGCCCCAGTAGGGCACAGAGGGCCTGGCCCTGCATGGGAACCGCCTGTCTCTAGGGCTCTTGCCAACATCTGCTGTTGGCCACGACTCAGCACTTTCGATGGTGGAAAAACCACCACTTGTTTCTGAATCACAAACCCCAGGTGTGCCCTGACCCGAGTGGCCCCGGAAGGCACACAGGAGGAACCGGGGCACTCACTCTCCACGTGGCCCATCTCCTCAGCGACCAGAAGGGCCCACTCATAGTAGCCCTTGCCCTGCTGGGCCGGGCCCTGGCGGGTGCAGAGGTGGCCCAGCTGCAGGAGCACGTGGGTGAGGTCCCGGCCACACTCCCCGCAGGGCAGCCTCGAGAACAGCCACATGGCCTCCAGGAGGTAGTGCTGGGCCAGCCTGCTGGCACCCACATGCAGGCACAGGGCCCCGAAGTTGGCCAGCGCCACTGCCTGGTTCCTCCGCTGGCCCAGGTCCCGAGTCACCCGTAGGGCGCGGTAGTAGCCCTCGGCTGCCTGCCTAGTCCGGCCCATCCTCTTCAGAGCCACGGCCACCATGTTGGCAATCACACCCTCCTGGTCCTCACTGGCCACCACTGCATCCTGGACAGACTGCAGGATGTCCAGGGCCACCGGGCTCTGCCCATGAAGCACATGCAGCCAGGCCAGGGCCACCAGGTGGTCCACGATGGCACGGACTCCGGCAACAGCACTGGCTTCCACCGCCTGCATCATGAAGGTGATGGCCAGGCCGTGGTAGCCATGGTGGCTATACAGCTGGGCCAGGCTGGCGTGGAGAAGGCCGCGCAGCGCCTGGCCTGTGCCCGGGGTTAGGGAGGCCAGCGCTCGCCTGAGGTAGTGGGAAGTCTGGGTGGGGAGGCTCTGGGGCTGGAGGGCATTCTGGAGCACCAGGTTCACGCTCCCCAGCGAGCCGGCCAGCGAGTCCTGTGTCCTCAATGAGGCCACCTTGACACAGCTCAGCACCAGGTGGGGCAGGCACTTGCGGCTGTAGATGTCAGCCAGGAGTAGGGAGCAGTCTGAGAGCCACGCAGCCTCTAGGGCTCCCGAGTCCCTGTGCAAAAGCAGCAGCCGCTCTAGGAAGGGCAGGGCCTCCTCGGGCTGCTTGAGGTGCACGTGGTGCCTGGCCAGCAGGAAGCAGGCCCGGGCCTTGGCCTGCAGGCTCTGGCCACCCACCGCCCACCGCGGCGCCAGCTGCAGGAGCTCCCCCTCCACCTCGGTGCTGCAGATGTGGCCAGGCATCCCCAGGAGCAGGGCCACGGCTTTGGGAACCACCTGTGTACACTTCTCCCAGTTCTTCTGCTTCCGGTAAATGCTGGCCAGGTTGGCATACACAGCCACCACCAGGAACAGGTCCCTGAAGCTGCCCTCCAGGGCCCCCAGTGCTTCCTCAAAGTACACCCGGGCCTGGGACAGCTTGAGCCTCCTGCTGCACAGCTGCCCCAGGAGGAAGCAGAGCCTGGCCAGGGCCATGACGAGGCCAGCGTTCTTGGCCGCCCCTCGGGCCTGTGCCAGGCGCCCAGTCAGCTCCTCCTTGTCGCTAAAGCTGCAGAACACGCTGCTCAGCCATGGCAGCGCCACATCGTACAGGCCACGGAAGCTGGCCTTGTACCCGGGGGCGTTCAGGAACAGCAGCAGTGAGCTCAGGGCCTCTGGGTCCTCCCAGTCGTCCTCAGCTTCCAAGCAGAAGGAGGGCTCCTCAGGGTCCTGCAGGCTGTGGCTGTGCACCCCTCCTGTGATACTGTTCTTAATATCCTAGGGAAGAGAGGATGATACCACACCCAGTATCGCAGGGGGTGTACACCCACCCAGTGATATTGTTCTTAAGGTACTCCACCTCCCACCACCAGGGATATTGTTCCTAATATCCAGAGGAAGAGAGGAAAACATCATGTCCAATATAGCAGGGGAGTGTACACACCCTCTGTGATGTTGTTCCTAGTATCCAAAGGTAGAGATGATGATGTTACTGGCCATATCGCAGGGGGTGTACACCCTTCTGTGATATTGTTTTTGACATTCAGTGGGGGAGAGGACAACATTAATCCGGTTATCGCGGAAGGTGTACATACCCCTGTGATGTAGTTCCTAATGTACAGGGGAGAGAGAAGAATATTGCTCTCGATATCGCAGGGGGTGTAACCACCCTGCTCCCCATATATTGTTCCTAATATCCAGCGGGAAAGAGGCTGATTTTACTTTCGATATCGCAGTGGGTGTACACCGCCCCCAACCCTGGGGTATCATTCCTAATATCCAGGGGGAAAGAAGATGACATGGCTGACAATATCGAAGGGGGTGGACACCTCTTCTGTGATATCGTTCCTGATATCCAGGGTGTGAGTGGATGATATTACTCCCAATAAAGTAGGAACCATACAGCCACCCTGGGATTTTGTCCTTAATAACCACAGGGGAGAGGTGATATTACTACCAATATTGCAAGGCGTGTACACCCCTCCTGTGATCTTGTTTCTGATGTCCAGGAAAGGAGAAGATGGCATTACTACCAATATTGAAGAGATGTACAGCCCCCATGGGATATTGTTCTAAAGATACAAGTTGAAAGAGGATGAGATACAAGTTGAAAGAGGATTGAGATTCCATCCAATATAACAAGGGGTGTGCACCCCGCCTATGATATGAATTGTAAAACCTAGAAGAAGAGAGAATGACATTCCTTCCAAAAACACACGAGGTGTACACCCACCCTGTGATATTGTTCCTGTCATCTAAAGGAAGAGATGATGATACTACTCCCACAACCGGAGAAGGTACACACCCCCCTGTGATATTGTTCCTTATAACTTGTGGGGGAGAGCATGATATTACTTCCAATATGATAGTGGCTTGACACCCAGTCTGTGATATTGTTCCTAATTTCCAGTAGTATGATGTTCCTGCCGAGAGTAGCAGGTGTACAGCCGCCCGGCGATGTGTCTCTGATTGTTCAGGGAAACACAGGACGACATTACCCCAAATCTCCCAAAAAGTGTACACCCATTGTGTGATATGGTTCCTAATATCCGGAGGTGCAGAGGATGGTGTTCGTTCTCCTATCGCAGGCTGTGTACACACAACCTGTGAAATTGTTCCTAATATCCTGAACTAAAAAGACTGCTAATAATGGACACACATTGCAGGGGGGAGTCATTTTTACGATCCACATCGTAATGGGGAGTAATAGCAACCCCCTCTCTCCTCCTCACTGTTACCATCCACATGGCAGTGGGCTGAGGCACCCCCCGCGATGGGTGAGGTGCCCCCCAATGCCATCGCAGGCTTTAATGTATTCACTTAAAGTTTTTCCCTCATTTAGATCTGCCTTTCCCTTAATAGGTCTAATTGCTGCCTGACCTTCTGTATTAGCATTTTCATGAGCAAGCAGCTGAACGATCACTTTCTTGTCTTGAGAATCGGAAATAGCCTTTTGAGCCGCATCCTGCAAACGGGCAATAGAATCTGGATAAGGCTCCCTTGGACCCTGTTGAACTGTGTTAAAAGAAGGATAAGCAGTAGCAGGGTTGTGAATTCTTTTCCCAGGCTCTTAGGCATGTAGTTCTGAGCTGATCAACAGCCTCATCACCCATTACCATCTGTTGATTTAGAGTACCCCATGCCTGTCCGATTCCAAGCGATTGATCAGATGTGGTATTAACGGGATGTTGGGCTCGAGCGTTTCTGCGTGCCTGATTTGTTGCTTCATCCATCCACCAGGTTTTAAATTGGAGAAATTCAGAGGGGGACAGGGTGTATCGGGCTAGTGCCTTCCAATCTGTAGGTATTCAACGTCTGTTATAAGCCACACATTGTAACAAGGAATGAACATAAGGAGAATTTGGCCCATCTGTCCAATTGCTTGCTTTAAGTCTTTTAATATTTTAAAAGGAAATGGCTCCCAGCATGCTTGAGCAAGTTCTCTGGGCTCCTCAGCTGGCGAAAGAATTGCCAGAAATTGCCAAGCATTCAAATCCCCCATTTCTTGTGCCTGGCAAATGGATGCCTGGATTGTCCCTGTGTCATCATTTGTATTTGGACCGGCTCGCAGCATTCCTCTACCATAATTAACAGATGGGCAAGCCTGGATCATTCCCTCATCATGATTGGCTGTTGGACAAGCCTGAAGCTTCCCTTCACCATAGTTACTGGCGGGGCCTGCAACAATGGGAGCCCCAAGGCGCCTGTCAGGCTCCCCTTCCAAAAATTCCTAAGGCTGGCCTGGGGGCGGCCATTCCAGACCTTCCCCTAAAGGCGCAGTAGGTGGCACTGTTTCTTTTATACGTTTTTGGAGATGAGCATACATACCTTCCCGTTTCTCGCCCTTTTTAAAATGAGACTGTCATGGTTCACTTAGCTGATAATTAGACTCCTGATTATTCAACTTTCCTATGTCATCCTGGAACTCCTCCTCCTCCTCCTCAGTGTGCAAGGGCTCCAGTGCTGTTTTAACTGCCGACCATACAGACCAAGCAGAGACGGGAATATCGCGGCCCTCTTGTGCTCGTTTTAAGTCTGATCCGACCTTGTCCCAATCTTTTACATTGACGGTTCCATATTCCGGGAACCAAGGAGAATACTTGTCTACCAGATGGAACAAAGATGTGAGATTCGGGGTACTCACAATTACCCCTCCCCGGCGCAGTAACTGCGGTACAAGGCTTAAGTAATTCGCGAACTTACTCTCAGCCTGACCCACATTTTCCGGAGGTTTCCCTGGAATTCTCCGAGCGCCCTACTTACCCTAGAGCTTGAAGTGAAAACCTACTGGGAAGTCCTTTTTCGGTCGTCCTCCGCTTTCCACGCTCTGGTGTTCCTTCACTGGATTATTTGTAGACATTACGGGGAGCCCCGCCTTGGGCACCAGAAACCAGCTTGGGCAACCGAGGGAGACCCCCGTTTCTACCAAAAAAAAAAAAAAAAAGCCAGGTGTGGTGTCGCGCGCCTGTAATCCCAGCTACTCCACGAGAAATCAGACAAAACCTGGCACCAGAGACTGATTTTCTTCTAAAATGCTTTCTCCAAATTTTTTTTTTTTTTTTTTTGAGACGGAGTCTCGCTCTGTCGCCCAGGCTGGAGTGCAGTGGCACTATCTCGGCTCACTGCAAACTCCGCCTCCCGGGTTTACGCCATTCTCCTGCCTCAGCCTCCCGAGTAGCTGGGACTACAGGCGCCCGCCACCTCGCCTGGCTAATTTTTTTGTATTTTTAGTAGAGACGGGGTTTCATTGTGTTAGCCAGGATGGTCTCGATCTCCTGACCTCGTGATCCGCCCGTCTCGGCCTCCCAAAGTGCTGGGATTACAGGCTTGAGCCACCGCGCCCGGCCCTCTCCAAAATATTTTTAAAACAAAAGGGGGAAATTGGAAAGGAAAATATTTTGGGCCCCCCAAATCACTAAGATAAAGGGAAAAGTCAATCTGGGAACTGCTTAGGGCAAACCTGCCTCCCATTCTATTCAAAGTCATCCCATGCTCACTGAGAAGCATGCATATCTTATTGCCTCCTTTGGAAAGGCTCATCAGAAACTCAGAAGAGTTTCTCTCACCTACCTGTGACCTGGAAGCCCCCTCCTGGCTTCGAGTTGACCCACTTTTGCTTCAGGTTGTACCGGATCAAACCAGTGTTCATCTTACATATGTTGATTGATGTCTCCTATCTCCCTAAAATGTATAAAACTGTCAGATACAATCAGTTTCGCTTCCAAGGTTTGGCATGTTAACGTTCTTGTTTTTTGTTCTGGAACTCAACTTTCTTGTTCTCCATGTCTCCTTGCCCTTAGTTACTGTAAACAACCTTCCCATCAGTTCTAATCAGTAACTCACATCTGTTCCCTTGGTTACCTGCTCTGCACCCATTTCTCCCTTCGAAACAACACGTCCCACCGTTGTAACTCACATCCCCTTTCCCCCTTCCTTATTTGGGAAAATATTCACAAATAGCCCACCGGATCGGTTTAGATCTTGAGGTCTGGCCCCAGCCCATGCCAGAGGTAGGGATTGCGTTAGGAATAAAAACCCCTGCTTTCCTTTGTTCCGTGTGCTCTTGTGATTGTGATTGATGCGAGCAGCACGCTTCTGCAGAAGTAAATTGTGTGGCTGAGAAAACTTTCGCTTGAGTGCTGGTTTCACTTTGCGGCACCGAGCATTTATCTCCAACAAAACCAAGCTGTGCTCTGACCACCTTGGGCCACTGTCATCAGGACATCCTGAGGCTGTGTCATGCACAAGCATCCCCAACCTTGGCAAAATAAACTTTCTAAATACTCTTATCCCCGAATGCTCAGGGAGACTGATTTGAATAATCATAAAACTCCGAGGCTGCACTCCAGCCTGGGCGACAGAGCAAGACTCTGTTTCAGAAAAATAAAATTAAATTAAAAACTCCAGTCTCCCGCACTGCCGACTCTGCGTGAATTACTCCATCTCTCTTGCTATTCCCCCCTCTTGAGAAACCGGCTCTGTCTAGGTAGCGGGCAAGGTGAACCCACTGGGCAGTTACAGAATTGTCATTATATTGCTTGCAATTTTATATATATTTTATGCACAAATAGCTATAATCTTCTTCTACACAAGTTTAATTGGGAATGTCCTTGCATGGTGAGATCCCAGGGCAGGAAGGACGCACCCCCTACAAACCGCTAGGCCAAAACGGTCTTTCTGGCCTCAGCCAGCCTCGCGTGAGCTCGCAATCTACTGTCACTCAGGGCCTGAGGGGGCGGGGCTTGAGGCCCCCTGCAATCAGGGGCGTTGGGGCGGGGAGCGTTCAATCAGGCGCGCCGCCGGAAAGGAGAGGGCGGCTTCCGGGATCCGGCTGGCGGACGCTCTGTCTGGCCTTGGCCACAGTAGGCTCTTTCTGTGAGTCTCCGCTGCTACTTCTTGGCTCTGGGAGGCCCAGGTGGCTCTGCAGCAGCCTCGGCCACCCTGTGACCTGCGGGTATTGGGACATTCCTCGCTGACTCCGGGACATCCGGGGAGCCGAGGAATGGTGAGTGGACTGCGCCTGGCTTCCTGAAGTGGGGAAGAGCGCTGGTTGAAACCTGCTGGAGCCAGCCATCGGCTGCGGAACCTGCGGACCGAGTCGCCGCGGCGCAGCCGGGCCTCAGTCCCCTTCTGTGCAGGGCCGGGCGGGGCGGGCAGCGGGACCCCTGGGTCCTGTCTGTGCCTGCGGGCGCCACTTCCGCCGGCCGGAGCCCTTTCGGGAACCCCGCGCCTCCCCCACCCAGGTAGTGCGGTGACCACTGGAGGGTGATCCGGGAGAGCCCCGACACTGTGAGGGGGGTTCCAGCGTGGGAGGGACTGTGGTTCATGGGCTTCCAGTCCCACCTTTCTCCCCCTAAAATTAACCTGAGACTTTGTTTAAACGTTAAACGGTGTGTTTGAGCAAACGGTGATTCACAAACCGGGTACCGCAGTCATGGTTTGTGGTTTGGGGTCCACAGGAGGGGCGTAAATGAAAGGCTTTGATAAGGTTAATGAGGAAGCAAACCATACATACATATATATACACACACACACATATATATATTTTGTTTGTTTGTTTTGTTTTGTTTTGAGACAGAGTCTCACCCTGTCGCCAGGCTGGAGTGCAATGGTGCAGTCTCAGCTCACTGCAACCTCTGACTCCCGGGTTCAAGCGATTTTCCTGCCTCAGCCTCCCAAGTAGCTGGGCTTATAGGCACCCACCACCACGTCCAGCTAATTTTTGTATTTTTAGTAGAGACAGGGTTTCGGCATGTTGGCTAGGTTGGTTTCGAACTCCTGACCTTAATTGATCGCCCGCCTCGGCCTCCTAAAGCGCTGGGATTACAGGCGTGAGCCACCTTGGCCAAAATATTTTTCTCTTTCCAAGCATTTTACATGAGAGGAAAGTGGAGAATAAATCATCTGACACTCTACTGTAAAAAAAAATCTTTGTGCCTCTCTTCTTTTCATCCTTCCTAAGTGTACATATGACCAAAATGTGTTTAGGTTGAGGTCTCCCCGTGAAAACTTTACAGGGTGTTGTGTCCTCAGCCACCCTCCTGTCTTTTCCTAGTCCTGGCATTTTAAAACTGTCTGGGGATGACCCAGGATACCCACAGTGGCCATGTCTATTGGAGGGTCTAGTGAGTATCAGCCCTGGGGTCATCTCATCGCCAAGGACAGCCTGAGGTAGGGGGTAGAGTCTCTCAGGGGAGCAGCTGGGTGCTCTTGGCCTTAGAGGAATCTCCTGGTATAGTTTCATCTAAAATGGTGACGCCTTAGGGATGTTGAAATTTTAGGACATTAAAATTAATGGACAATACAACGTAATGTCATTAAAGTTAGGTCATTAAAATTGTTCCTCCAGCCCGAGTTTTTATTCCTCGGAGACACATCGATGGTCTGCCAATCGGATGCTGATATTGAGAGGAAAAGGCAGAAATGATTTCTGCTCTCTAGATTGTCTGAGAATTGTGAAGAGAGAAAAACTGTCCCAAAGGGCAAGGAAAACCCACCCCAGAGAGGACGTGCAAGAACTTGAATATTAAAATGCACTTAAGGCGCACAGGAGGACAAAGAGCAGTGCCAGTGCCTCCTAGGTGGTCACTGAGTACTTTACTGAACAGGATGGGTGTCCCGAGTGATAGAATGGCCTGCCGTGACACTTAGAAAGGTCTGTGTTGGAGTCAGCACTGCCTCTCCCTGAGTTTGTTACCTTGAAAAGGCTTGTCTGCTTATTTGAGTTTCAGGTTTTCATTGACAATAAGATACATTTTGTCAGTACAGCTTGAAAGATAAAAATACTATTTCCAAAGAGGCAAGGTAAAATGATGTATTTTATTTGCTAAAAATCCATATTTCTTTCTTCCCCAGAGTGAGTGTAGTAAGTTTTAAAGTTCTGTTCTCTTTAAGGGTAATTTCAAATGGAATTGTAGGAATTAGCTTTGTAAATACTACTGGTGAAATAAAAGTGTGATAGATAAATTGATGATTTACAAAGATTCACCAGAATGTCAGTTCCCCTCTTGCAGCATGGTGAAGAATTTATGACAGTGGACGCATCTGTATCCTGGTATCTGAATATCTGAGGTTTTCTTTTGTTGTTGTTTTTTGTTTTTTTGGAGACGCTGTCTTGCTCTGTAGCCCGGCTGGAGTGCAGTGGAGCCATCTCTGCTTACTGCAACCTCCACCTCCCGGGTTCAAGTGATTCTCCTGTGTCAGCCTCCCGAGTAACTGGGATTATAGGCATCCACCACCACACCCAGCTAATTTTTGTATTTTTAGTAAACACAGGGTATTAGGCCTGGCACGGTGGCTCATTCCTGTAATCCCAGCACTTTGGGAGGCCAAGGTGGGCAGATCACGAGGTCAGGAGTTCCAGACCAGCCTGGCCAACATGATGAAACCCTGTCTCTACTAAAAATCCAAAAAATATTAACTGAGCGTGGTGGCAGGCACCTGTAATCCCAGCTACTCGGGAGGCTGAGGCAAGAGAATTGCTTGAACCCAGGAGGTGGAGGTTGCAGTGAGCCAAGATCTTGCCACTGCACCCCAGCCCAAGCGACAATGCAAGACTCCGTCTCAAAAAACAAACAAACAAACAAACAACAAAAAGACGGGGTTTTGCCATGTTGGCCAGGTTGGTCTCAACCTCCTGACCTCAGGTGATCGCCCGCCTCAGCCTCCCAAGGTGCTGGGATTACAGGCGTGTGCCACCACGCCCGGCCCACTCTATTTTCTTTTTATTCCCTAAATTTTAATATGTTTGAGTTTGTCTGTTTCTTTATCACTTTTTTCTTACATAAAAAAAATTCTGCCTAATCCTTCGTAAAAAAAAAAATCTTCCTGTGACTTCTGAAAGTGTTCTGGTTTTATCTTTCATATTTGATATGTAATAAGTTGATTATTGTTCATGGAATAGAGAAGAATGCAATGCATTTTCCCAAGTAGGTGCCAGCCTGGTTTACCTCACATTTTAAAGTGCATATGATTTCTTTTTCTATTCTACAGTGCCTACTCTATCATTCCTCAACTTTCCATATAAATGCTGGGTCATTAAGACTTTTTTTCCCTTGGTCTGCTTGCTCATCTCTCTGCTAATACTGTCCTGTCCTGAATATTTTCATTTGAAAATCTTAGAAGTATGTTAGACAAGCCATCACTCTTTTTTTAGAGGACTAAAAACCATTAGACATTTGTCATTTTTACTACATATGAAAAAGTAGTTTTTCTTGCCTAATGTTTTAAATTCCCTGATTTGGGAATTTATGTGATTTCATAGGATTAGCATCTGGAAGTGGTGACATTAATGTCATTTTAAAAAACATGTGTCATGTTTCCTCTTATTCCTTTCTGCCTTGACATTGTGCAATACAAATTTTAAAAATTGTTGTCTTAGTATTGTTAAATATCAATTATTGGTTTTATTTACTTCTCAATTAAATTTAATAAGCCTATTCTGTCTTGGTGTAATCACATGGAATGGGCTCAACTCCCCAGTTAACAAGTGACAGCACATGTAAAACATTGTCTACCAGGGAAACTCATTGAACACTTAGTGTTCAGACTGTGTTTTGGTGTCTGGTTCCCTAAGCACCGCTGCAGTGACACAAAATAATAGAACTTCAGCAGAA
The DNA here is from genome assembly GCF_049350105.2 of Macaca mulatta. Lineage (NCBI taxonomy): Eukaryota > Metazoa > Chordata > Mammalia > Primates > Cercopithecidae > Macaca > Macaca mulatta. The sequence continues at coordinate 8,785,301 of NC_133410.1, read as the reverse complement.
AAAGTTGTGGCAAATATATTGCATAAGCCATTTAGATGCAGTGAGTCATTCTTATTACTTGGGTTGGTGGAATCCCTTTCAAAATTTAAGTTACTAATACAAAGACTGAACTTTGCGAGCAGCCGTTTTTAAGAATAAGTAGTCTCAGGACTGATAATATTAACTCACTTATGCACATCAGGTAGGACTTTATTATGGCAGATACTAGAAATGTACAAAGTGAAGTTAAAAGGTAACTCCTAGCAGCACATCTTACTTCTTGGCTTCTCTAAAGAGATGGGTGTTTCTACTTTGCTGTTGCCTTTTTGAATAGTTCAATTCTAGCATTCGTACTGCTGTGTCGGGGGGAGTATGTGTGAACAGAGTAAGAGTTGTGACAAGTCATAAAATAAATGCTTGGAAATTTTAGAATCATGTAAATAGCTTATGAATTGAGTATAGATTCCCAGTGCTGTCAGTCTCACCCATCCTTCTATCCACATGTGTGGAATGTTCTAGGACTCCGTGGCTTTTGAGGATGTGGCTGTGAACTTTACCCAGGAGGAATGGGCTTTGCTAGATTCTTCTGAGAAGAATCTCTCCAGAAAAGTGATGCAGGAAACCTGCAGGAACCTGGCTTTTGTAGGTGAGAACGACAACACATTTCACTTAATTACAGAAGTATTTCCCTATCTTCAGTGCTATTTGTGATTTGGAATGTGGCAAGGGAATGATTTGGTGAAGAAATCAGGCATGGGCACTGTGTACAATGAACATTAAATGTAGTAATGTTTCTATAGTTTGTAATAATTCATGATAATTTTGTGGGTCTGCATTTTAGGAAACAAATGGAAAGACCAGAATATTGAAGATCACTTCGAAAAACCTGGGAAAGATATAAGATAATTTGTACTGAGAAGAGGAAATAAAGTCATCTGAAGGAATCTTAGCATGTCATGAGCTTAAAAACAAGCAATCAAAACAAATAAGAGTCACTTGAAATTTATTTCTTTTTAGAAAAATTTCACCCAAAATGTAACGTACTTGAGTGTAGCAGTCAGTGTTTGAAAAACAGTTTACTTGAAAATAGTACTACAAAATTGGGTATATGAATCTGACTATTTTGGTCACAGCCGTGCAGGTGGTAGCTGTATTTTCAGTAGTAACCCATTTACTTTCAAATAATTCAGTCATGGCAAAAAAAAAAAAAAAAAATGCGTTTTCCCTGGTATTGGTAGCAGTGTAAGTCCAAGACCTATTAATAAGTAGAAAGTTATAAAACCAAGCAATAATAATGTGCTTGTCTTTTTTTTACAGAAATCATATGGTACAGAGACTGTGTGAAAGCAAAGAAGGTAGTCAGTATGATGGACAAGTTGTCAGCCAAATTCCAAATCTTGATCTGAATGAGAACATTTCTACTGGATGAAAACAATGTGAATGCAGTATTTGTGGAAAAGTCTTTGTACGTCATTCCCTCCTTAATAGGCACATCCTAGCTCACTCAGGATACAAACCATATGGAGAGAAGCAATATAAATGTGAACAGTGTGGGAAATTCTTCGTTTCTGTTCCAGGTGTTAGAAGACACAGGATAATGCACAGTGGAAATCCGGCTTATAAATGAACGATATGTGGTAAAGCTTTTTATTTTCTCAATTCAGTTGAAAGACATCAGAGAATTCACACAGGAGAAAAACCCTATCAATGTAAACAATGTGGTAAAGCGTTCACTGTTTCTGGTTCTTGTCTAATACATGAATGAACTCACACTAGAGAGAAACCCTACGAATGTAAGGAATGTGGGAAAACATTCAGATTTTCTTGTTCTTTTAAGACGCATGAAAGGACTCACACTGGAGAAAGACCCTATAAATGTACCAAATGTGATAGAGCCTTCAGCTGTTCCACTTCCCTTCATGACCATGGAAGCATTCATACTGGAGAGAGACCCTATGAATGTAAACAATGTGGCAAAGCCTTTAGTCGTTTGAGTTCCCTTTGTAACCATAGAAGTAGTCATACTGGAGAGTAAGCCTATGAATGTAAACAATGTGACCAAGCCTTCAGTCGCCTCAGTTCCCTTCACCTCCACGAAATAATTCATACTGGAGAAAAACCCTATGAATGTAAGAGATGCAGTAAAGCCTACACTCGTTCCAGTCACCTTACTCGCCATGAAAGAAGTCATGATATAGATGCTGGGTGTAGTGACTCAGCCTATAATCCCAGCACTTTGGGAGGCCAAGGTGTGTGTATTGCTTGAGCCCAGGAGTTCATAACCAGCCTGGATTAAAACAATATGAAATAACCTGGGCAACATGGTGAAACCCTGTCTCTACAAAAAATAAAATACTGCCAGGCACAGTGACTCACGCCAGCTACTCGGGAGGCTGAGGCAGGAGAATGGCGTGAACCCGGGAGGCGGAGCTTGCAGTGAGCCGAGATCGCACCACTGCACTCTAGCCTGGGCGACAGAGCAAGACGCCATCTCAAAGTAATAATAATAATAATAATTAGCTGGGCATGGTGGCACATTTCAGTTCTCTTAGTTCTTTTTCAAGGACATAAAAAGCCACAGGAGGTTCGGGGGAAGCCCACGCAGATCATGAGGTCAGGAGATCGAGACCATCCTGGCCAACGTGTTGAAACCTCGTCTCTACTAAAAATACAAAAATTAGCTGGGTGTGGTAGCATATGCTTGTAATCCCAGCTACTCAGGAGCCTGAGGCAGGAGAATCACTTCAACCCGGGAGGCGGAGGTTGCAGTGAGCCAAGATTGTGCCACTGCACTCCAGCCTGGCGACAGAGTGAGACTCCATCTCAAAAAAATAAATAATAAAGCCCCTTGAATCTAAGAAATGTGGTAAAAGATTTACTCTTTCCCATTCCCTCATAAACATGAAAGAGCTCACACTGCAGAGAAACCTTAAGAATGTAGGAAGTGTGGTCAAGCCTTCAAATTTTCCTGTTTTTGAAGATTTGGGAGGACTCGGAGTGGAGAAAAGCCTTTTGAGTTTAAATTTGTGGTAAGGCCTTCAGGTGTCTTAGTTCCATTTGGAGACATCAGCTCATTCCTGAGAAAAACCCTTTGAATGTCCAGAATGTGGGAATGTTTCCTTTCTTTCATACCCACTCAAGGACATAGGAAAATGCAGACTGTAGCTGGCTGGACCTTGTAAATACAAGAACATACACAGGATTAAAACTCTAATAGTTTAGAAACTGCAAGAATATTTTTGGTTTTCACATTTACTTGAAAAGTGGTGTGAAAACTCCCACTGGAGAGAAGTTCTATAAGTGAAGCTTTTCTAATTTGGAAAGCCTGACGCAAATTAATTATCGTGCAGTGCTTGAAAAAAATGTATGAAATGTTACACAAGTTACAAGTATATTGTTTTTATCAGTGGCTCATTCTTAAAGAGTCTTGAGAATAATGCATTTCACCTTGTTTTGCAGGGAAACCTTGAGGTGAGAGTTCTGTCAATGCTCTTTAAGCAGTAGTACTTGAATTTCATAGATAATGGTATTTTCTTAAGTTTGTTGGTAGAATTTTTGTCTATTCATCTGATAATGTGCTGGATTCATGGTTGAATTTTGATGTTTTTCTAATATGTAGGTAAGTTTAATTTTTTTATTTCATTATTACTATTTTTTTGAGATGGAGTCTCACTCTGTTGCCCAGACTGGAGTGTGGTGGTGTGATCTTGGCTCACTGCAACCTCCACCTCCTAGGTTTAAGCGATTCTCCTGCCTCAGCCTCCCAAGTAGCTGGGACTACAGGCGCCTGCCACTACGTCCAGCTAATTCTTTGTATTTTTAGTAGAAGCAGGGTTTTGCCATGTTGGCTAGGCTGGTCTTGAACTCCTGACCTTATGATTTGCCTGCCTCGGCTTCCCAAAGTGCTGAGATTACAGGCATGAGCCACCGCGCCCGGCCAGGTAAGTTTCATTTGTATGTATTGCCCTGTGATTAATGGACCAGTGAATAATGATTGTGAATTGTTGGGATTGTCTTACTAGCCTCATTTGACAAATTTTGATTATCCCTTGTCCATTATACACATTCCACCTTTTTTTTTTTTTAAAGGAAAAACTACTCTTGATGTAAAGATGTTTATTTTTTGCTAATAATGAGTTGGTATTAATTCCTAAGTACATAAACTTTACCATAGAGTATCATCTCGTGAGTTCTTTGCATCTTTTGCCCTTTATTCTTTATTATTTTTGTCTGTTATTTGGATCGTTCATTTTGAATGAAGGAGAGAACTGTGATAGGACAATATGTTGTAACCAATCTGAGGGAGGAAGCATGCAGTCTGTCAGTCACATATGATAGTGTTGGGCTTTTCATCGATGCCTTTGGTACTGTAGTAGATAGTATTACACCATTATGGTATTATAATTTATATATTGTATTTTACAGTATTACAGTCTTACCAGTCAGTGTCACATGATTCAGTTCCCTACCAGCCAACAGACAAACCAATCATATACTCCTGTAGGAACAAAGGAGATTCATTGGCCAGGCGTGGTGTCTCACGCCTGTAATCCCAGCACTTAGGGAGGCCAAGGCAGGCGGATCACGAGGTCAGGAGATCGAGACCATCCTGGCTAACACGGTGAAACCCCGTCTCTACTAAAAATACAAAAAATTAGCCGGGCATGGTGGGCGCCTGTAGTCCCAGCTTCTAGGGAGGCTGAGGCAGGAGAATGGCGTGAAGTCCGGAGACAGAGCTTGCAGTGAGCCGAGATCACACCCCTGCACTCCAGGAAGGGTGACAGAGCGAGATTCTGTCTCCAAAAAAAAAAAAAAAAAAAAGGAACATCCTCACTTTTTTAATGCGAAACCACTCTCTGCTCCCAAGTTAATCCCTGTTTGGGCCTGTGGGAGCTTACACCATCCTCCTACATGTAATTAATAACTGATGTCTGGCTTATCTGTTTAGTAATAGATGTTATGTGTTAGTGCCAGTAAACGTAGGGTGCTAATTCCTTCCTCACCAGTGGGGTGCATGAGACGCTATTGAAACCATTGGCAACGCAACACAAAACGAATGGACCAGCCCTCATACAGGACACCTGCTCAACTTGACCTACCTGATGTCGGCTGACAGTTCCGAAACACATCAGCAGTCACCTGGGTCAGAACCGTGAGCTGACGATGGGCCTTCCCTTTGTTCTGCACAGTGTTTTGTGGTCTTCAGCTGTTGTCATCTTCTCCCACACTAAAATGCTGTCATCTCCTAGACATGAATGTTTAGTTGCACCCCAGCATGACATTTGGCCTGTGCTTAGCGGGCAGTTTTGAGGCCCTGGCTTATTAATGCACAAAAGCACAGCACATAAGCCGACACTTATGTCCTAATTAGCAAGAATCAGGCTGTATCTCTGTAGTCCCTGCACCTACTCTGGTCACCATCTCTGTATGCTTAGGGCAGTCATGTGAACATTATTAGTTATTGTACACTCCAAGACAATAGTTATTATGTAGGCAGAAGTAGTGGCCTTGTTTGTTTCTTGTGCTGCTGCTCCCCTTGCTTCTGTCCCGTACACCCTCCTGATGAGGTGTACATCTATGGTGCCTCACGGTTCAGGCACTGATGAGTAAAGACAATGGGAAGAAAGAGTTTGCTATTAGCCCCTACCGAAGCATATGAAGAAGCATCTCAGCTGGTTTCATTGAAAAATTCCTAGCCAGTGTGTGGGCTTTTCTTATCACTGCTGCTTATCAGCATGTCAAAAGTCTAATCTTCGGACTGCAAGTCTTGCCGGCCTTAGACATAATGGCCTTACTGCATGTGGAGCTAACCCCAGGAAGATGGAGTGACACTCTTTGGAGGATTAGGTGGTCTCCTCCAATGTGGCTTGATGGGCTCCTGAACTCTTTACTTTAACCGTGCAGAGAGTCCACACTGCCAGTGATCATGTGCCACAACTCTATAGATGTAGAAACTCAAAATATTCAAAACATTCTGAAACAGTTTCCATTGAAAGGGAAGAGAAAAGCAGTCAGGTGCCACTCTCTGGTCAAGAGAACTAGTAGATGGCTCACAAGAACACTCTGTCGCTACTGTCTGTGCCTCTGTCACCACAAATATCCTGATCCTTCAGTTTTAAGGGTGTAGGGCCATTTTCCTCCCTTTCTTACTGGTAGTTCTCAAGATAACTGTATGATATGCTGGGAAGGCAATATCCTGATAATCAGGTGACATTGGTCAGAACAGCCCAGGCTCTGTTATAGTCCCTGCTCGAAACAATGGCCTTTAACGCTTGTGTCCAGCAAACCACATCCTGGGAGAAAACCCAAGGTGGGCTGCTTTCTGGGGTCCCTCAGTTGTAGTGCAAGTGAAGCATTTACAGTCAAAACTCCATCCATCTGCTCTGGGTAGCCTTCCTGATCTTGTGGTAGCGGTTCATATTGAATCCTAGACCTCTGTTGTCTTTTGTTTGCTATTTGTAAGTAATAAATTCACTTCATGGGATTTATGTATGAATGTGTTTGGTCTCATTGTACTCAGGAACAACGGCACCCATTGCACAGTGAACCCGCTTCATAATTGGTGAAACTACCTATGGCCCCCTTGTGCCACAGCAAGGAGGTTAATTCAGCCAAACATAAACTTCATGTTTGTAAAACCTTGTAGCACAATTATTACCATGTGGGAGACCTTTAACAATTGTGATGCTGATTTGAAGAACTCTGAAGGAAGAAATTTACACAAATGGGTTGGGTACATGGGAGTCCCTCCTAACTTAAAGCAACCCTTACTCCCCTCCACTTAAAAAGAGTGGAGAGGCTGGGCGCGGTGGCTCAGGCCTGTAATCTGAGCACTTTGGTAGACCAAGGTGGGCAGATCACAAGGTCAGGGATTCAAGACCAGCCTGATCAACATGGGGAAGCCACATCTCTACTAAAAATACAAAAATTAGCCGGGCGTGGTGGCGGGCACCTGTAATCCCAACTACTTGGGAGGCTGAGGCAGGAGAATCGCTTGAACCTGGGAGGTGGAGGTTGCAGTGAGTCGAGACCATGCCACTGCACTCCAGCCTGGGTGACAGGGCAAAACTCTGTCTCAGGAAAAAAAAAAAAAAAGTGGATAAGAACTGAAACAGGTTTAAAATCTCACCTAATTGGAAATGCAAAGTTTACAAAAATAATATTTAAAATAAAAGGTTAAGTGAGTGCTCATTGAATTTTATGCCTCCACAAAATAGGTTGCGAATTAACTTCCACGTTTGTTGAAAGCCACCTAAGTTGGGCAGCCTCCGTGTCTGAAGTTCACATGTGGCTCAAATAAGAATTATACCTGGGGATATCCCGAAGTTTAAATATGGTATCCCCTATAATATTATGAGGAATTACTGTACATAAAACAGGTTGTCTTCCTTTAACTCTGAAAATCATATTATCTTGCCTAAATTCTCCATAACGCATCGCTCTGCAGTATCCTATAGTGGACATATGTTTCCTGACCAATGAGCACTAAAATTAAGTGTGTGCAACTCACCTATGTTCTTATCGAAATGGAAATCCCCGAATCCCACCAGTTAGAATAACATGACAGAATGGCAGATTTTTGGAACCTATAAGTTTTCTGTAAGGTTATTAGGTATTGATTCCATTTTATTAATAGATATAAATATATTTAGATGACCTATTTCTCCTGTGTTTTAGCATTAATAGATTGTGTCTTTTAATTCATCCAGTTGGTCTAAGTTACAAGTTTGTGGGTTATGGAGATTGTAATATTCTTTATTATTTTCTCATCCATGGGCTCTCTAATATAAAGGCCTCTCTTAATTCTTATATTTTTAGGTTGGTGCAAAAGTAATTGTGGTTTTGGACCATGAATTTTAAATTTTTATAACTAGGCTGCAGCACATCTTTATTAATCAAAATAGAACCCATTACAATGGGCTGGTCGCAGTGGCTCACGCCTGTAATCCCAGCACTTTGGGAGGCTGAGGCGGGCGGATCAGGAGTTCAGGAGTTTGAGACCAGCCTGACCAACATGGTGAAATCCCGTCTCTACTAAAAAGACAAAAATTAGCCAGGCATGGTGGCATGTGCCTGTAATCCCAGCTACTCAAGAGGCTGAGGCAGGAGAATCTCTTGAACCCAGGAGGCAGAGGTTGCAGTGAGCCGAGATTGCACCTTTGCACTCTGGCCTGGGCGACAGAGTGAGATTCTGTCTAAAAAAAAAAACCAAAAAACCATTACAATGAACACATTTTTGCCAAGGAGAAATAAACTTGTTTATTCCGTGCTTTCAGGGTTCGATGAGCTCTTGGAAAGCGTTTTCTGCATCCTGCTGGTTGTGTAAGTGTTTTCCCTGCAAAACGTTGTCAAGATGCTTAAATGGTAGGTGGTTGGCGAGAGGGCAGATGAATATGGCAGCTGAGGTAAAACTTCATGGCCCAGTTTATTCAACTTTGAAGCCCTGGTTGTATGACGTGTGGTCAGGCGTTGTGGAGAACTGGGCCTTCCTGTTGACCAGTGCCGGCTCCAGGTGCTGCAGTTTTCCATGCGTCTCATCGAACGGCTTGGCATACTTCTCAGATGTAATGATTTCACCAGGATTCAAAAACTGTAGCGGATCAGAAGAACGGCAGCTGACCACCACACAGTGACCATGACCTTTTTTTGGTGCAAGTTTGACTTTGGGAAGTGGTTTGGAGCTTCTTCTCAGTCCAACCACTGAGCTGGCTGTTGTATGGAATCCACTTTTCGTGGCATGTCACAATCTGATCAAGAAATGGTTCATTGTTGTTTCATAGAATAAGAGAAGATGACACTTCAAAAGGACGCATTTTAAACTATTTGGTCAGCTCATGAGGCACCCACTTATCAAGCTTTTTCAACTTTCCAGTTGGCTTCAAATGCCAGATGACCATAGAAGGGTCGACATTCAGTTCTTCGCCAACTTCTCATGTGGCTGTAAGAGGATCGAATTCAGTGGTTGCTCTCAATTGGTCGTTATCAACTTCCGGTGGCTGCCCACTATGCTCCTCATCTTCAAGGCTCTCGTCTCCTTTGCAAAACTTCTTGAACCACTGCGCTGTACATTAGTTAGCAGTTCCTGGGCCAAATGCGTTGATGTTGTGAGTTGTCTCCCCTGCTTTCGGACCCATTTTGAACTCGAATAAGAAAGTCGCTTGAATTGGCTTTTTGTCTGACATCATTTCCATAGTCTAAAATAAATAAGTAATAAGTCATTAGCAAAAAAAAAAAAAAAAAGAAAGAAAGAAAAAGGCAAGAAATGCCCGTTAAAATGATGAATAACATAACCACACTTATTTAAGAAGGTATTCCATTATCAAACAGCAAATTCCAAGAATGCTAAAACTGCCATTACTTTTGTACTCACCTTATAGTAATTTGTGTGATTTCTTTTTTTCTTTGTTAGCCTGGCTTGATAGTGACCAATTTTGTTGATCTTTATGAAGAAACGGCTATTGTTCTATTGAGTTCTTCTGTTGATTTTCTGTTTTCAGTGCCATTGACTTGTCATCTTGTTTTTATTTCTTTTGAGTGAATTTGGCTTATATTGTTCTTTTTCTTTTTCTTTTTTCTTTTTTTTTTTTGACTTAGTCTCGCTCTTTCGCCCAGGTGACCTCGCTCTCTCGCACGAGGTCAGGAGATCGAGACCATCCTGTCTAACACGGTGAAACCCCGTCTCTACTAAAAATACAAGACATTAGCCAGACGTGGTGGCAGGTGCCTGTAGTCCCAGCTACTCGGGAGGCTGAGGCAGGAGAATAGCATGAACCCAGGAGTTGGAAATTGCAGTGAGTCGAGATCGTGCCACTGCACTCCAGCATGGGTGACAGAGCAAGATTCCGTCTCAAGACAAAAAAACAAACATATTTGCTGGGCAAGGTGGTGCATGCCTGTAATCTTAGCTATTCGGGAGGCTGAGGCAGGAGAATTGCTTGAACCGGGACCCGGGACGCAGAGGTTGCGGTGAGCCGAGATCATGCCACTGCACTCCAGCGTGGGCTACAGAGCGAGACTCTCTCTCTCTCAAAAAAAAAAAAAAAAAAATATATATATATATATATATATATATACACACACACACACACACACATATTTACATATATATAAATATATGTATATATACACACATATATATATATATTTGAAGTATTATCCAATGAGAGCAGGTGTTCCAGAAGACCTCATTTAAATACAGAATCTGAATGGGGGCCCATGTCACACCTGCCATTTTTTCATCTTTGCAGCTGGGCATTTCTCCTCTTCTCTGCTGGACTCTGCTGTTTCCCACAAGGTGTTCAGAGAGTCTGCCCTGAATCCTACAACCAGGAGATGAGAAGCACAGAGTGACACCAGCAGGAGAACATAAAGATGTGGTGACAGTTGTCCTCCTCCTGCAGAGTCCAGAGCCGTGCACTCCTACCGCTGGTGCCCTAGCTAAGCCTGGGGGCCAGCATGCCCGATGATAGTCTGAGAGTGCTGCAGTCAGGGTCCCCACAATGGACACCCAGCCTGTGCCCTTGCACTCTGCACGAGCGTGGCCATTGTCACCTCAGAGCCCCTGGGTACAGAGCAATGCATCCTACCAGAGCTGCATGTGAGGAAGGACCACGTGAGTCCCGCGAAAGAGCTGAGGCCCTGCAGGGGGAGGTGGCCAGGACCGAGACCTGATGCCTGTGTGGAGAATCGTCTGTGGGTGTGAGTGGCACTGTGGGGTCAGTGCCCGGGTTCTGCTGCTCCCCCTCCTCAAAGATCAGGGCCCGAGCAGGGGCTGGCGTGTGTGTGGCACCTGGAACTGCAGGGCCACCACCCCTGTGTGAGGCCGTCATGGGGACCTGAACACAGTGTCGTCTGCCACCCATCCATTGACCCCAATCCCAGGCCAGCTTCTGCCAAGGTGAGAGGGTGGAATTTGGAAGGTGGGTGTAAGCTGAAGCCTGTCCCCCAGAGGCTGACATACAGTGGTGACACACTCTGTGTGGGGGAAAGAAAGAGAGATCAGACTGTTCTTGTGTCTTACGTAGAAAGATGAAGACATAAAGTCCATTTTGATCTGTACTAAGAAAAATTCTTCTGCCTTGAGATGCTGTTAATCTGTAACCCCAGCCCCAGCCCTGTGCTCACAGAAGCATGTGCTGTATTGACTCAAGGTTGAATGGATTTAGAGCTGTGCAGGATGTGCCTTAGTGAAAATGTGTTTGCAGGCAGTATGCTTGGTAAAAGTCATCGCCATTCTCCAGTGTCGAGTACCCAGGGACACAGTGCACTGCGGAAAGCCTCAGGGACCTCTGCCCAAGAAAGCCTGGGTATTGTCCAAGGTTTCTCCCCACTAACGCAGCCTGAGATATGGCCTCTTTGGAAAGGAAAGCACTGACCATCCCCCAGCCCGACCCCCGTAAAGGGTCTGTGCTGAGAAGGATTAGTGGAAGAGGAGGCCTTTTTGCAGTTGATATAGGAGGAAGGCATCTGTCTCCTGCTCATCCCTGGGAATGGAATGTCTCGGGGTAAAACCTGACCATACATTCTATTTACTGAGATAGGAGAAAACCGCCTTACGGCTGGAGGCGAGACATGCTGGCGGCAATACTGCTCTTCACTGCACGGAGATGTTGGTGTAAAGTCAAACATCAATCTGGCCGACGTGCACATCGAGGCACAGCACCTTTCCTTACACTTATTGATGACACAGAGTCCTTTGCTCACACGTTTTCCTCCTGACCCTCTCCCCACCAGTACCCTGTAGTCCTGCCACATCCCCCTTGCCGAGATAGTAGAGATAGTGATCAATAAATACTGAGGGAACTCCAGAGACCAGTGTCGGTGAGCATCCTCCGTATGCTGAGCGCAGGCACCCTGGGCCCACTTTTCTTCCTCTATACTTTGTCTCTGTGTCTTATTTCTTTTCTCAGTCTCTTGTCTCCGTCTTTTGAGAAATATCCACAGGTGTGGAGGGGCAGTCCCCCTTCACTCTGATGCCACCCTTGCCCTCACCTAGCTCTCTCATACCTGGGATTCTAGGGGGTCTGCCCCAGGGTTGCATGCCCACTGCCAACCAGAGGTGAGCACGTCGATGCCTCCCGGATGTGGGGCTACTGGTGGTCAAGGCCTGGCAGTATGTGGAGGGTCTTCTCAGAGGGGCCATGGGGCCAGGGAATGGGATGGGGCGCTAACTCCACCCTGCACAGGAACCGCAGCCCCCAGCCAAGCCGGCCCAAGTATTCCAGGTGCTGTCCACCCCGCATGCACACGGCCAGGCTCCAGGTGGCCTGGCAGAGAGGGATGGCCTGGTGGGCAGCTGAGAAGCCAGAATGGAGGGGGCGTGCACTGCCATCCACAGTCTGGCAGCCAGGAGCAGGGAGGCTGTGGCCTGGTGAGCCAGGGGGATTGGGGAAGGGCAGGCAGCCCAGTGGGCCTGATTTACCAGTGAGTGAGCTGTGGGCGGAGCCGCTCCTGGCTGAGGGCTGGGGTTGGGGCAGTCTGTTAGGACCTCCTGGGCTCCAGGCTGCCAGCTGCCTGCCCAGGGTCTGAATGTCCTACTGTGGCCTGTTTCCTCACCTGGCCCAGAGAATTAGGCAAGGTAATCCCAGTAAGCCCTCATTAGCTTGCCTATCCTCCAGGTCTTTTTGATTTCTTTTTTCTCTTCTTTGTTATGAAACTCTGGAGAATTGTCCTCCAGCCTGTCTTCAGCTGGGGAGGTGGAAAGGCTGGACCTTGCCGTAGGCTTCAGGGCCCCTTCTGGGTGCCCCCTCCTCCTAGGGTTTTTAAAAGCATGTACTTAGCAACATACCCTGTACCTGAGAGAGCTGCGGAGAACCTCCTGCGTGTCCAAACCAGCATACTTTATTCCCTGACCCCAGGCCCTCATCACACCCCAAAGCCCAAATCCTTTCAGGTGGCCAGCTTCAGACAAGAGTCTGAACTCAATGCTTGTTTTCTAGGGTCTGCACAGGCCCGTATGATGGGGCTACCTCCATTCTACCCCTGTGCCTCCCCCGATCCATTAGGGGCCTCAATTTCAGTGATCCCTAACTGGGAACAAGGTTCCCCAGGCAGGGAATGCAGCCCTCCCCGGGATGCTGGCCTGGCCATGTCCCAATGGACATCAGTCCTGGAGCAAGAGGTCCAAGGCAGGGAGTTTCACCCCCCATTTGACCAGGTGTGGTGACCTTTCTGGGCTCCTAGCCTTCAAGATGGGATTTTTACACTGCGCCATAGTGGGGGAAACTGAGGCACAGGGCCGGTGAGCGGTAAAGAAAGAAAACCTCTGTGACTAGGAAACGTGTCCCTTGCCCAGCACAGTCGCTCCAGGATAGCACCCTTTGGGATGTACCGCTGAGCTGTTCTTGGCACATGGCATGGCACTGTGGTGGAGGTCAGCAGCTTGTGGAGTTGGGGGTGGGGGTGCTGGCAGGAGCAGGTAATTTTGGACCCACCATGGGGAGGAAGGGGACATTGCCCCTTTCCCCACACCTTAGCCACAGCAGGAATTTTCTTCTCTGATGTGTGTGGGCACCCATGCCTATGTGAGTGTAGGTGCGTCCTCCCCTTTTGTTGATGAAGAACCTTCCTGCCACCGTTGGGGTGGGTATGGGCACCACGTGTGCCTGGCAGCAGGGTGGGGCCTGTGGAGGCTTGGCTACTATATGTCCCACGGCCACCTCCCCAGGGGAAGCAGACCCTGTGCCCTTCGTGCCCCTCATACCCAGTCCCTCACATTCGTCACTTGGCATCCCCCTGCCTGATTCTCCCAACTCAGCCCCTGCCAGGTTTCTCCAGGCCCTGTGGGCCCTGGGATGGGATCAAAGGAGGCAGCAACTGTGCTGCCTGCCTCTTCGTGAAGTCATGGATCCCTGGCCGCTACTGGCATCTGCGGGCAGGGTCGGTGGGGAGGTCAGGGGTCAGCTTTTCCACTCCCCAGCCTGCACTGGCTAAACCACCAGGTGTAACTGGCCTGGAGGCTGATCTGTGTCCTCTACAGTCCCTTGATGCATTATATTGAAGCCAATCCTTGTGTGAATGACATGACCTGTTGTTACTGCCCAGATCAAACCAGAACCAACGGACTGCTGCACTTGGGCCCAGAGCCTGGGGCTGAGGCTGCCATGAGCACCCTGTTCTCTGCCTTCTGGGGTCCCCAGGAAGCTCCTAGGACTGAATGATCCCCACAAAACACAGTGGCCAGGATGGGGGGCCTGGAGGTCACTCCCCCGCCCCTGCCACCACAACCAAGAGGCCCCCATGGAGGTTGGCGCTGAGTTGTGGGTCCCTGTGGAATGCAGGCTCCCACGAATACTTCAGGGGATGAGCATGGGTCCTCCTGGCTGATGGGAGCCTGGTGGGCACTGGGTGTGTGGAGCCTGTGTAGGTGAGTTGGACAGCACTGGGCCTAGCCAGAGAGCCAGGGACTGCTGTGGCCAAAGTGGGCAGCAATATGTTGCCAGAACAAAACTACAGTGCAACCATCCCAGCTGGTAGGGAGAAGGAGGCCTGCCTAGCAGGACCATCCACCGCTGTCCTAGCCCCAAGCCCAGACTGCCTGCCTGTACTGGACATTGCCTGGTCCAGGAGGCCTGGGCATGATGGTCAGGTGGTGTGTCCCTGGGTTCCAGGCCGTGGTGGTCCCTTGGGAGCTGAGCATCCTCTGGGCAGAAGGAGGGCCTGCGGTCCGCAGTTTGCATCTGTCCCTGGGGGTGTGACCCCACCCCAGCTTCTCAGCCCGCACGGGGATGTGGCCAGGGCTCCTCACCTGCTCTGTGGCTCCAGCTCTGATCAGCTCATTGGTGACTCTGACAGCTTCCTCCCCAAAGCTTGGGTCCTCCTCCGTGGGAATGGGGTGTCCCAGTCCCCCTGCAGGCAGGAACCCACCCCCAGCTCCTCTGGTGGGCCCTCCTGGGCTTTCTTACCTACTGGCTTGTGAGACCCGGTTGGCCAAACTTGGTGTCCTATTTTTATTTTGGCCTTTTTCTTGGTGTGTGTTTTCTGTGACTACTGCTGTGTAGAACCTCTATATGAGTTTTAGGTAGAGAATCTTGCCCACCCAGAGGTCCCCCGCCCCAGAGAGCCTCCACTTCGGCCCCCCCGGGCTGGTCCTGCCTGTGCTCCGCTTGGTGTGAATGTTGAGTGTGATGGATCCACACGGCTGCTTGACCCTCCATCTCCTTCCTTCTTGTTGCTGAGGCCGGTTCTGTTCTCTCTTTCTCCACCTGAGCTGCACTTGAAGCCAAGATGAACGATGAGAAGTGGTTGCTACGAAGGACCCTCCTGCAGCAAATCCGCTGTGAGGAGGCTGCACTGGCCCAGCCTGTCATTTCCTTCTCTAAGCTCATTCCAGAGGTCGGCCAGGGGCAGCCTGTCCGTGCCTGCTCTTGTGGCCCGTGAATCAAGAGTGGATTTTACATTTCCAAATGGTTGAACAAATAAACAAATAACACTTCATGACACTAAGAAGTTTCCATGTCCATAAGTAAAGTTTGATGGGGGTGCAGCCATGCCCATCTCTTCACAGGCCACCTGCAGAAGGCTGCTGTGGTGTAGCCATGGCAGAGTTGCATCCTTGAGGCAAAGATCAGTTGGCAAAGTTGAAAATACTGACTCCTGGCTCTTCAGGAAAACAGTTTCCAGTCCCTGGTTTAAGGGCTGTGTGGCAGGACCCCAGGATCTTGGTCAGATTGTTCCTCACTCAGGGCCTGCTGTGGCCTTCGCTAGTATGTCTGCAAAGTCTGTGTGCTATGGTGCCTCTCATGGGGGGGTTGAGCTCTGTCGTACTAGATTTCAGGGTGTCTGCCTCATGGTCATCTGTCTCACCAACAGAGACCCTGTGGCCAGATTCAAACTAGCAGGAGCAGTTGGTCTTTGGCAGCAGGGATACCTTAGAGCTGAGCTGCCACCCACCCTGAGGTGGTCCCATGACACCCACTGTCTGGGTCAAGGTTGGGGCAGGGCTGGTGTCCTGAACTGCCGTACGATGTGGATCGTAATAGCCAGGGGGAAAGGGGGTTGCTATTACTCCCCATATCGCGGGGGTTGCCTCACTCCCTGCAATGTGGATGGTAATAGCCAATTACTCCCCCCTGCAGTGCGTGTCCAGTATTAGCAGTCTCTTTTGTTCAGGATATTAGGAACAATTTCACAGGTTGTGTATACACAGCCTGCGATCAGAGAACAAATACCATAATCTGCACCTCCGGATATTAGGAAAGATATCACACAAGAGTGTACACATTTTGGGAGATTTGGGGTAATGTCGTCCTGTGTTTCCCTGAATATTGGCAGACATATCACAGGGCAGCTGTATGCCCACTACTCTCTTGGCAGGAACATCATACTTTACCTACTGAAAATTAGGAGCAATATCACAGACTGGGTGTCAAGCCACTGTCATATTGGAAGTAATATCATGCTCTCCCCCACAAGTTATGAGGAACAAAATCACAGGGGGGTGTGTACCTTCTCTTGTTGTGGGAGTAGTATCACCATCTCTTCCTTTAGATGACAGGAACAATATCACAGGGTGGGTGTACACCCCGTGTGTTTTTGGAAGCAATGTCATTCTCTCTTCTTCTAGGTTTTATGATTCATATCACAGGTGGGGTGTACACCCCTTGTTATTTTGGATGGAATCTCATCCTCTTTCAACCTGTATCTTTAGAACAATATCCCATGGGGGCTGTCCATCCCTTCAATATTGGTAGGAATGCCACCTTCTCCTCTCCTGGATGTCAGAAACAAGATCACAGGAGGGGTATACACACTTTGCAATATTGGTAGTAATATCACCTCTCCCCTGTGGTTATTAAGGACAAAATCCCAGGGTGGCTGTATGGTTCCTACTTTATTGGGAGTAATATCATCCACTCACCTGCTGGATAAGAGGAACCATATCACTGAAGAGGTGTCCACCCCCTTCGATATTGTCAGCCATGTCATCTTCTTCCCGCCTGGGAATTAGGAACGATACTCCAGGGGTATCGTCCAGCTTCTTTTCCGCTGGATATTACAAACTATATCACAGGGGTGTGTGCGCCTTCTGGGATATTGGGAGTACTATCAGCCTCCACCCCGCTGCATATTAGGAACAATATACAGGGGCAGGGTGGTTACACCCCTGCGATATTGAGAGCAATATTCTTCTCTTTCCCCTGTGCAGTAGGAACTACATCAAAGGGGTCTGTCCACCTTCTGTGATATTGGGATTAATGTTATCCTCTCCCCCACTGAATGTCAAAATCAATATCACAGAAGGGTGTACACCCCCTGCGATATGGCCAGTAATATCATCGTCTCTACCTTTGGATATTAGGAACAACATCACAGAGGGTGTGTACACTCCCCTGCGATATTGGGCATAATGTTATCCTCTCTTCCCCTGGATATTAGGAACGATATCCCTGGTGGTGGGGGGTGGAGTACATAAAGAACAACATCACTGGGTGGGTGTACACCCCCTTCGATACTGGGTGTGGTATCATTCTCTCTTCCCTAGGATATTAAGAACAATATCACAGGAGGGGTGTACAACCTCTGCGATATTGGGAGTAATATCATCCTCTCCCCCTGAATATAAGAAACAATATCACAGGAGGATGTACACCCCGTGTGATATTGGGAGTCCTATCATTTCCTCTCCCTCTGGATATTCGGAACAATATCACACTGGTGGGTGTGTACACACCCTGCAATATTGTCACTAGTATCATCGTCTCCCTCCCAGGATATAGGGAACAATATCACATGGGAGTGTGCACCACCTGCAATATTGGGAGTAATATCTTCCTCTCCCCTGCTGGCTATTAGGAACAATGTCACAGAAGGGGTGTACACCCCCTGCTCTATTGGGAGTGATACCGTCCCCTACGTCCCTGGATATTAGGAACAATATCACTAGGGAGTGTACAATTCCTGCAATATTGAGACTAATATCATCCTCTCACCCCCTGGATATTAGGAATCATATCACAGGGGTGGTGTACACCCACTGCAAAATCGGAAGAAATATCATCCCCTCCACCTTTGGAAGTTAGGGACAATAGCACGGGGGAGGTCTACACCCCTTGCGATATTGGGAGTGATATCATCCTCTCCCACCCAGGATATAAGGAACAAGATGACCGAGTGGATGTACACTCACTGCTATAGTTCCGATAATGTCATCCTCTACCTCCTGGCTCTTAGGAATAACATCATAGAGGGGTGTACACTTTCTTTGATATTGGGAGTAATATCATCCTCTCCCAGCCGGATATCAGGAACAAGTCTATTAATTATTAATATTAATAAATATAATAAAATTAATAATAATTATTGACATTAATAATCACAAAAAAGATAGTAAACATTAATACTGGTTAAAAATGTTAATGATTAGTATTAATAATTAATAATATGACTATTAATAAAATAATGACATCAGCAATTAATGTTACTGAAATCAATACTAAGAGATGTTGGTAATAAAATAATAATTAATATTAAGAACTAATAATATTGTGAAATAACATTAATATTAATAATTAATGTGAAGCCTGCATAATCATATATGTAACATAATTATCCATAATTAATAATGGTATCCTATTAATTAATAGTATCATTGATAATTATTAAAATCGATCATTGGTGTTTAATAATCATATTATGACTCCTAATATCGCAGGGGGTGTATACCTACCTGTGATGTCGTTCCTAATATCCAGGAACGGAGAGCATGATATTAGTTTTAATATCGCAGTAAGTGTACACTCACCTGTGACACTGATCCTAATATCTAGGGGGGTAGAGTATGACATGACTCCCAACATAGCAATGAATGGACAGCCAGCTGGTGATATTGCTCCTAATATTCACGGAGGAAGCGTATGATATTACTCCCGAAATCGCAGGGAAGTTAGAGCTCTTCTGTGATATTGTTCCTAGTATCCGGAGGGGGAGAGGAGGCTAATAATTCCAGTATCAGGGCTGTGTTCACCCACCCTGTGATGTTGTTATTAATATGCTGGAAGGGAGAGGATGATATGACTCCCCATAGAGCAGGAGGCGTAAACCCAGCGTGGGATATTGTTCCTAATATCCACGGAAGGGAGAGGCTGATATTACTCCCAATATAGCAGGCGGTGAACATACACCCTGTGATATTCTTCATAATATCTCAAGGCCGAAAGGATGATATTACTCCCAGTATCGCAGACACTGTAAACCCCAGTGTGATACTCTTCCTGATATCCGGAGGGGGAGAAGGTGGTAATTATCGCAGGAGGTGAACGCTCATTCTGTGATATCGTTACTAATTTGCAGGGAAAGAGAGGACAATTTCATTCCCAATATTGCAGAAGATGTACAAGCCCCCCTGTGATATGGTCCTTAATATTCCAAGGCAGACAAGATGATGCTGCCCCGAATATCGCAGAAAGTGTACACCCGCCAGTGATGACGTTCCCATGATCCAGGAAAGAAGAGGATATTACTCTCAATATCACAGGGGGTGTACATGTCCCAGGTGATACTGTTCCAAATTTCCACCTGGGAAAGGATGATATTACTCACAATATTACACCCCACCCCCCCGCCAGGTGGGGACCAATAGCCACCCCCTCTCCCCCCCTTGGCTATTGGGAGCCACCTCGCAGGGGGGTGAGCCACCCCCCGCGAGGTGGGGACCAATAGCCACCCCCTCTCCCCCCCTTGGCTATTGGGAGCCATGGTGGACTCTCAGCCTGTTTATGATTTTATCAGTAATATCATCTCCCTGTCGGGAAATTATGAAGTCTTTCACTGACGGATGTGCACCCTTAGTGTGTACACCCTCAAAGGGTGTACACCCATCTGTATTGGGAATCATATCATCCTCTTCCTCTTGCACTTTCTTTGATATCTGGAGTCATGTAATCCTCTCCTGTTTTGAATGGTAAGAACAATATCTCAGGGTGGATGTACACCGTCTGCCGTAGTAGGAATAATGCTATGATTAATTTTTAAACATCAATGATTGATTTAATAATTATCAATGATACTATTAATTAATAAGATACTGTTATTAATTATGGATAATTATTTTAAATATATGATTATGCACATTTAACGTTAATTATTAATATTAATATCACTTAACAGCATTATTAATTATTAATATTAATTAATTTTTTACCAAAATCACTTAGTTTTGATTTAAGTAACCATAATTCCTGATATTAGTATTTTATTATTAATAGTGATATTATTATTAACTATTAATACCTATCTTCAACATTTTTAACCAGTGTTACTTTTTACTGTCTTTATTGTGATTATTAATATTGATGATTACTATTAATTTTTATTATATTTATTAATATTAATAATTAATTGACTTGTTCCTCATATCTGATGGGGAGGGCATGATATTACTCCCAATATCGAAAAAAGTGTACACCCCTCTATTATGTTATTTCTAATAGCCAGGGGGTAGAGGATGACAATATTGAAACTATCCCGGTGGGTGTACATCCTTTCGGTCATCTTGTTCCTTGTATCGTGGGTGGGAGAGAATGATGTGACTCCCAATATCGCAGGGGGCGTATACCTCCCCCGTGATATTTTCCCTAACATCCAAAGGAGGAGAGGATATTTCTTCCGATTTCGCAGGTGGTGTACACCACCCCTGTGATACTGTTCCTAATATTCAGGGGGCGAGAGGATGATATCAGTCTCAATATTGCAGGAGGTGTACACTCCCTAGGGATATTGTTCCTAATATCGGGGGACGGAGAGGACGATATCATCCCCAATAAAGCAGGGGGTGTACACCCCTTCTGTGTCATTGTTCCCAATAGCCAGCATGGGAGAGGAAGATATTACCCCCGATATCGTAGGGGGTGTACACCCCGTTGTGATATTGTTCCTTATATCCTGGGAGGGAGACGATGATAGCAGTGGCAATATCGCAGGGGGGTGTACACACCCACTGTGATATTGTTCCGAATATCCAGAGGGAGAGAAAATGATATGACTCCCAATATCACAGGGGGTGGACATCCTCCTGTGATATTGTTTCTTTTATTCAGGGGGAGAGGATGATATTACTCCCAATATCGCAGGGGTTGTACACACCTCTTGCCATATTGTTCCTAATATCCCAAAGGGGAGAGCATATTACTCTCAATATCACAGGGGTGTACACCTCCTTTGTAATATTGTTCTTAATATCCATGAGGGGAGAGGATGATAAGAATCCCAATATCGCAAGAAGTGTACAGCCGCCTGTGATATAATTCCTAACATTCAGGTGGGGAGAGGATGATATTACTGCCCACATCACACGAGTTGTAGAACCCCTTTGATATTTTGCCTACAATCCTGAGGGGAGAGGATGATATTGTTCCCAATATCGAAGAAGGTGTACACCCCCCTAGGACACTATACCAAATATCCACGTCGGGAGACGGTGACATTACGCCCAACATCGCAGAGGATGTACACCCACCCTGGGATATTGTTCCTTATGTCGAGAGGGGGAGAAGATGCTATTACTCCCAATAATGCAGGGACTGTGGCTGTGCACCCCTCCTGTGATTCTGTTCTTAATATCCTAGGGAAGAGAGGATGATACTACACCCAATATCGCAGGGGGTGTACACCCACCCAGTGATATTGTTCTTAATGTACTCCATCTCCCACCACCAGGGATATCGTTCCTAATATCCAGGGGAAGAGAGGATAACATTGTGGCCAATATCGCAGGGGAGTGTACACACTCTCTGTGATGTTGTTCCTAGTATCCAAAGGTAGAGACAATGATGTTACTGGCCATATCGCAGGGGGTGTACACCCTTCTGTGATATTGTTTTTGACATTCAGTGGAGGAGAGGACAACATTAATCCCATTACCGCGGAAGGTGTACAGATCCCTGTCATGTAGTTCCTACTGTACAGGGGAGAGGGAAGAATATTGCTCTCAATATCGCAGGGGTGTAACCACCCTGCCCCCCGTATATTGTTCCTAATATGCAGCGGGGTGGAGGCTGATAGTACTCCCAATATCCCAGAAGGCACACACACACCTGTGATATAGTTCCTAATATCCAGCGGGAAAGAGGCTGATTTTACTTTCGATATCGCAGTGGGTGTACACCGCCCCCAACCCCGGGGTATCATTCCTAATATCCAGGCGGGAAGAAGATGACATGGCCGACAATATCGAAGGGGGTGGACACCTCTTCAGTGACATGGTTCCTCTTATCCAGGGGCTGAGTGGATGATATTACTCCCAATAAAGTAGGAACCTTACAGCCACCCTGGGATTTTGTCCTTAATAACCACAGGGGAGAGGAGATATGACTACCAATATTGCAAGGGGTGTACACCCCTCCTGTGATATTGCTTCTTATATCCAAGAAAGGAGAAGATGGTATTACTACCAATATTGAAGAGATGTATAACCCCCATGGGATATTGTTCTAAAGATACAGGTTGAAAGAGGTTGAGATTCCATCCAATATAAGAAGGGGTGTACATCCCACCTGTGATACAAATCGTAAAACCTAGAAAAAGAGAGAATGACATTGCTTCCAAAAACACACGGGGTGTACACCCACCCTGTGATATTGTTCCTGTCATCTAAAGGAAGAGATGATGATACTACTCCCACAACCGGAGAAGGTACTCACCCCCCTGTGATATTGTTCCTCATAACCTGTGGGGGAGAGCATGATATTACTTCCAGTATGACAGTGGCTTAACACCCAGTCTGTGATATTGGTTCTGCACACCAACTCCGTGCCCCTCGTTTCCCATGCGTTCTCTCCTCACTTTTGGAACCTCGGGGGAGGCTTTGTCTTGGGTACAGATGAAGAGACGAAGGGTCTGAGAGGTTAAGCAAGTTTGTTACTGGAAAGGGGTCCCGATCCAGACCCCAAGAGAGGTTTCTTGGATCTCACAGAAGAAAGAATTCGGAGTGAGTCCATAAAGTGAAATCAAGTTTATTAGGAAAGAAAAGGAATATCAGAATGGCTGCTCTGGCCGGGCGCAGTGGCTCACTCCTGTAATCCCATAACTTTGGGATGCCGAGGCAGGTGGATCACCTGAGGTGAGAAGTTCGAGACCAGCCTGGTCCAACATGGGAAAACCCTGTCTCCACTAAAATACAAAAAATTAGCTGGGCATGGTGGCAGGTGCCTGTAATCCCAGCTACGAGGAAGGCTGAGGCAGGAGAATCGCTTGAACCCAGGAGGCGGTAGAGTGCCCCAAAGGCTGCTGGTTGCCCATTTTCATGGTTATTTCTTGATCATACGCTAAACAAGGGTTGGGCTGTTCATGAGTGTTCCAGGAAAGGGGTGGGCAATTCCCAGAACTGAGAGTTTCTGCCCTCCCTTCTGAGATCATGTAGGGAACCTCCAGATGCTGCCACAGCATCTGTAAACTGTCATGGCGCTGGTGGGAGTGTCTTTTAGCAGCTAATGCATTATAATTAGCACATAATGAGCCATGAGGACAATCAGAGGTCACTCTCATGGCCATCTTGGGTTTGGTGGGCTTTGGCCGGCTTCTTTACTGCAATCTGCTTTAGCGGCAAGGTCTTTATGACCTGTGTCTTGCGCCGACCTCCTATCTCATCCTGTGACTAAGAATGCCTAGCACCCTGGGAATGCGGCCCAGCAGGTCTCAGCCTCCCTTTACCCAGCCCCCATTCAAGATGGAGTCGCTCTGGTTCACGTGCCTCTGACAAGCTGGCCTGGGTTGAGCGTTCCCTGGTGTGTGGTTGTTGGAGCTGTTCCTAGGAATAAGAAGTATTGTCAGTAGGAAACAGGCCTCTGTTAGCCCGGGGGCTGGCACTCTGCCCCAGTATGTCGGCCTCATTTTAGTGGTGACCAAACTGGGGCTCAGAGACATCAACTCCGTCACCCCGAACCCCCAGACTGTGCATGGTGGGCTGGGGTTTGAATGTGGGGCTTGAAGACCCATCATCTCCTCTGGTCCCCCAGTCTCTGCTGCCCAACAGGAACAGGATCCCAGGATCCAGGCCCCTCATGGCACCAGCCAGGGTGGGTGGAGATGGGGAGGCACAGTTCAAAAGCCTCCCGGACTCTGAGGCAGGTCGGGGGCGACAGCAACCCGGACCTGCGGCCCCCACCCCGAGAAGAATGGCTGCAGGTCCGACCCAGCGGGCAGGAGGTCTGTGTCCTCAGCAAACGTGATGGCGCTTCCCGCTGCTCCAGCCAGGCCGAGCCGTCTTCATGTTTCCAATCATGCAGCCTCCAATTCCCAAGCCCAACCCCAACCCACAGAGACAGCGATCTGGGGTCAACATGAGGTTTGTCAGCAGCTCTGACCCGCTGCTTCTCGCCAGCCCCGCGGCCGGTGCTGGAAAGCTCTCTGCTGCTCCCTGGTGGGGAGGCTCGGGGCAGGGCTCTGGCCGCAAGCGTGGGGCTCCCCTGTGGCGCTCCCAGAACCTCCTGGCTCTGTCACCTCTGCTGGGTGGAAAACCAACCCAGGACTGAAGCAGCAGATGGGTGCCTGATTCCTTATTATCAGAGCTCCGCCCACTGGCAAGTCTCTCTCCGGGCCTCAGTTTCCCCTTCCATCAAACGAGGGGCTGGGGGGATACCAAGGAGGGGTAACTGCTTAGTGAGGATGGGAGGTTTCTTCTGGGGAGATGAAAACATTTTGAAACTAGATGGCGTGAGTGGTTGCACAGGACTGTGAATGCACAAATGCCACCACATGATTCGCGTTGAAATAGGTAATTGCATGCGATGTGAATGTCACCTCATTTAAAGTGTTTAAAAGAGGGGCCTGGGAGAGTGCAGTGTATGTGAGAATCACGTGGGACATCCACAGTCTCGGAACCTCGGTTTCCTTGCCGTAAACTGGCGAAGAGACCGTGTGAGCCGTGTTCCCTGGGGCCAAGAGATTCCAAGAAGGAAAACCTGGGACTCCTGGGACTGGGATGAGGGCCGGGGGCCGGAAGGGGAGGGGTATGTGGGGACGGCTGGGGGGCAGCCCAGATAAGACTTTCAACACTGGGCAGCAGCGTCGACACAGGCGATCTGTGTACATCTCTGCATCTCACTTCCCGGAGGGCTGACCAGTGGCCAGAGGTGGGACTGGCCAGGCTCGGCCCAGCCAAGTCTGAGAGCAGAGGACACTGAGTGAGGGATCCTCGGGGCCACCCTCACTGGCCTGTGGCTCTCCTGACACCACAAGAGAGGTCCAGGAGCTGACCTTGGGTCCTAATGGGGACACCTTCCTGGCAGCAGGCTGGCAGGGTGGTGTGGTGGTCAGTGTACTAGGCTCTGCGTCTCCGCCCCTACCTGCTGTGTGACGGTGGGCCAGACACCTAACCTCTCTGTGCCTCTACTTCTTCAATGGCAAACAAGGGCACTAGCAGCCCCCACATCCGGGCACAGTGGCCTGAAGATTAAAGGCAAGGGTGGCACGAGAGCTACAGCAAAAGCTCTGAGCAGGGAACTACCCAGGGAGTTCCACCACCATCTCCCCTCTGGCAGCCAAGGAAACCGAGGCTTATGGTGACCTGGCCCAGGTCTGTTGAACTCAGGGTCCTTCTCATCCCCAAGATCAGAGGGCTGCCACCAGGGAAAGAGCTGGCCCCTAGACACACCCCGGAAGCACACGAGGGAAGGATGCGCTGGGGACTTCGGTATGTTATTGCAAAAAAAAAAAAAAAATTTATTGCTATTTGAACGCTGCTTTCATGCCTCCATTTCCCAGAAAATGAGCCACGGGAGACACCAGGAGAGGCAGGAGACCATCCTCCTTGCACAAAACCCACTCCCTCGGATGCTGTCCTCAGCGAGGGTGGCTGGGGGCCAACCAGGGGGCCCACCCGCAGAGTGGCAGAGGAGGCAGGTTGACCCTGCGGACGTTGAGCTCTGTGGCGAAGGTCCTGGCCTTCTGGTAGAAGAGTGACTTCTCGCGGTCCAGGAGGAAGTTGTGGTAGATGGTGGCCAGCCGCGTGTAGATCTTCAGCTGTGCTTTCTTGTTTCCCAGGTCCACGGTGGCTGCCAGTGCCAGCTGGTAGTACCTGGCTGCATCGAACGGGTCCTGAAGGGGACAGGCCATGCTCAGCAAAAGGGGGACTCGGAGTCTTCCCAGAGGCCGTTCCTGTCTCCGGGTCGTTCCACATGTCCAGCCAATGCTGGCTCACCCCATGAGCCCCGAAGCCTGTGACACTGCTGTGGTCTCGGCTGCAGGAGGTGGGGATGACCCTGACACCCCTGGAAGCCTTCCTGTCCCTACGCCCCACTCACCCCAAGCCTCCTGCCCCAGTCCCACCCTCTCTGCAGGCAGTGGCTGCTTTCCCCATGGGCTGAGGTCAGGGCAGATCCTGCCTGCTCTGAGAGTTCCATGCAAGACCCATGGCCCCAAGCCACAGCAGGGGCACAGCGTTGAGTGACCCAGGCTGTCCTCTGGCCCCTGTCCATGCTGACCATTTCCAGGCCCTCCACAGGCCAGGCCAGGTACAAAACCATCTCACAGGTGTCCTCTCTGGCA
This sequence comes from Macaca mulatta, assembly GCF_049350105.2. NCBI lineage: Eukaryota > Metazoa > Chordata > Mammalia > Primates > Cercopithecidae > Macaca > Macaca mulatta. Next base: position 8,758,841 of record NC_133410.1, on the reverse strand, counting down.
ATGTTCCCTGAAATATTGACGGAGTGTGACTCCCCAGACATCCACTCCATTTTCAATGCGTCTTTGGCTCAAACTCACCATCCCTGGGTTGGGATGCCACCTCCCAGACCTCCTCCTTGGCCCTCCCATCCCCCGCCCGGCTTCTCCCCAGGCACCTCCTCCACATGGGGGTCACCCAAGGGACCTCTCTAAGACCCATGCCTGGCCTGTCCCCCTTTACTATCTCAAGATGGCTCCCAGGGCCAAGGACAAAGTCCAAGATGCAGCAGTCCATTCCCTCACTGCCCCGCCCCACACATGGAGCAGGGGCGTGAGAAAGCCCCGAGTCACCGCCACTGCTCATCCAATGCCCCCTGGCCCAGCCGAACACTGGACTCTGTGCTGGGTGCATGGCTGAGCCTAACGTCCTTGCTCCCAGTCTGAGGGACCTGGGAGTGAACACTGACCACACAGGGTGGCCCGGGCTGTGGCAGAGGGAAGCCCAGGAGCCTGTGGGGGGCCCAGGAGGCCCCAGACTCAGCCGGGGGTGGGAGGCAAGGGCTTCCTGAAGGGGTGGGGGCTTCCCAACAGGAAGGAGCCAGCCAAAGCATATGTCTCCGCATGTGCGTGTGTGTGTGCCTGTGTGTGCGTGTGTGCCTGTGTGTGGTGCCTGTGTGTGTGTCCCTGTGTGTGTGCCCGTGTGCACGTGTCCCTGTGTGTGTGCCCGTCTGTGTGTGTGCCTGTGTGTGCCTGTGTGTGCGAGTCCCTGTGTGTGTGCACCTGTGTGTATGCCCGTGTGTGTGCCTGTGTGTGCGTGTCCCTGTGTGTGTGCGTGCCTGTGTGTGTGTGCCTGTGCCTGTGTGTGTGTGCCTGTGTGTGTGCCTGTGTGTGCGTGTGCCTGTGTGTGTGCCTGTATGCACGTGGGTCTGTACGTGTGCCTGTGTGTGTGCCTCTGCCTGTGCGTGCGTGCCTGTGTGTGTTTGTGTGCCTGTGCCTGTGTGTGTGTGTGTGCTTGTGTGTGTGCCTGTGTGTGTGTGCCTGTGTGCGTGTGGGTCTGTGTGCGCGCCTGTGTGTGTGCCTCTGGGTGTTTGTTTGCCTATGCCTGTGTGCCTGTGCCTGTGTGTGTGACTGTGTGTGTGTCTGTGTGTGCGTGTGACTGTGCCTGTGTGGGTGTGCCTGTGCCTCTGTGTTTGTGTGCCTGAGTGTGCGTGTGCCTGTGCGCGTGTGCGTCTGTGTGTGCCTGTGTGTGCACACCTGTGTGCGTGTGCCTGTGTGTGTGTGCCTGAGTGTGCGTGTGCCTGTGCGCATTTGCGTGTGCATTTCCATGTGCCTGTAGTGTGTGCAGCAGCTAGTGAGTGGCAGGTTGAGCCAGGAGACACCTAATCCACCCTATTCCAGGGCTCACTCTCACATGTAGACTAAAGGGGACACCATTTTAGAGGCAATCAGCAAAGATGCCCATTTGCCCCTGCCTCTCCGCCAGCCTTCCAGGCCCCATCCAGCCCAGCTTTCTCTCCCACTCCTCTGGGCCCTGGGTCCAGAGCCTCCTATACAAGGAGGAGGGCGTGGCCTTCGAAAGACAGCCGCCCTTGGGGAATTCCGAGGGGGCCTCCCTGTGGGAAGCTGGCCTGCGCTGACAGCATAGTCACGATGAGGCCCAGAGGGCTGTGCATGGGAAGGCGGTGAAAGAGGCCTCTGCCCCTTGACCCCAACGGTGGACTTTGGCCTCTCAGGTACTACTTGGCTCTTTCCTTCCTCCTGGGCAGGCGGAGTGGGCGGCAGGCTTGACCAAGAGAGATAAAGGCCGCTTATGGCAGGCCCGTCCCCTGGGTCACAGGTGAGCCCCTAAGCGGTGAGCAGCGTCCCTCTGGGCCTGACACCTGGCACCTCCCTGTCTGGCTGGGACTTGGGAGGCCACAGGGACTGCTTCTGACCACCAGGTGTCACCAGCACTGGGCGGGGGCCTCCCGGGCAGCACCAGGCCTGCGGTGGGGGATACGGGGCGGGGTCTTAGGGCTGCCCCAGCTCCTCATGTTGTTCTAAGGCCCCCAAGATCTCGGTCCGTGGACTGGAGCACCCTGGCCCCTCAGCCTATAAGAGGGTGCTGGTGCGATGCCAAGGTGCTGGTGCGATGCTAGGAGGGGCGGGTGCCTGCTGGGCAGAGGGGTGGAGACACCCCAGGTCCGAGTCTGCCAGTCCCAGCTCTCCACCCCTGCAGGGCTGGGGACAGAGGGAGCACAGGTCCCAGCACCTCCCCTCCAGACAGACACGACCCAGCAAGGCCTCAGCCTGGCTGGCTGTGGCCCGGCCCCACTGCACCTGCCCTGAGCTGGGGTTTCCGTCTGTGAAGCAGATGGTAAGACACTGGCCCCACCCCACCCTTCCTGGGTGATGTGAAGATTCAAGGTGTCTCGGGACTCCAGGAAGGAGTTGCTCAGTGCGGGCTGGCACCCTGGGCAGGCTTCCTAGAGGAGGCGCCGGGATTTGGGTTGGATCTGGCAACGTGGATTCAATGTGAGGATGATGCCGTTCTCACAAATGTCCTTCTCCCCACCCTGTTTTCTTTGTTAAATGCAACTTGACACTTGACTGTCAAGACTCAGCTTTGGTGTCACCTCCTCCAGGAGGGCCCCCCTGACTACAATCCCCCTTCTTTACCCAGAGGCCACCATTGCCCGCTCATGTGTCAGCCTCCCTGGCTGAGACTGAGTTCTTGAGGGTGGGGCCTGGCCAGCTTGGGAGCTGGGTTGTATCTGCTAACCTTGCCAGCTCCTCCAGCTGGGTGCAGAGCTCCAGGGAGGCCACTGGGCCATTCCTAAGGAAGGCTGGAACCCAGGCCTCTGGGGTCTAGGTGGAGATCCCACTCCAAGGGGGCCGGGAACACCCCGAGTCCTGCCCCTCCCCACCCACCTTCAGGTCGTAGAAGATGATGTCACCGAGCACCAGGTACACCTTCACGTAGTAGAGGGTCTCCTTGTCGAACTCCAGCGGCGAGTTGCAGAGCGACAGGGCCTTGAGGTAGAAGTGCTCCGCCAGCTCGCTGTGGCCCAGCCGGTGGTGCAGGGCGGCCAGCCAGTGGTAGGCCACGCGCTCGTTCAGCCGGTCCCCTGGGGTGCAGGCCAAAGGGGCAGGTGTGAAGACGTGGCTCCCTGGGGCAGGCAGGGCACAGGCCCCTCAGGAGCAGGTAGGCAGACCCCGGGCAACACCTGGCTTGCCTCCGGACACCTGCGGTCACCTGGGCAGTGCTGGCCAGTCCCTTCCAGGTTCCCAGACTCACTTTCCCATCTGCAAAGCAGAACTAATAAGACCTGCCCCCGTCTACTGTGAGGCTTTGGCAAAGTCGGAATTGGATGGCCCAGCTCTGTGCCTACACATAGCCACCTGCCTTTGCTCACCGGTTTTAACCAGGATAGCCCAAAAGCCATGCAGTCCAGGTGCTCCCGGGCACCCCGGCTCCAGGCAACCCACAGACATGACATCCAACTCCTCCTGGGTGTGTCATGATCAGAGCCCCCTACCTTGGGGAGTCACTGCTTGCCTGAGCTCCAGGTCCCCCCACAGATGCGCAAACCCACCCAGGCTGTCTCCGATGTCCTCCCCTTTCCAGGGCGAGTGCCATGGAGCTTGCATTCGATGCATTGCCACACAGCTGCACACCTACTGCGTACTGGACCCCGGGCCACAAGGCACTGGGGCATGTGGCCTGCCCAGGGCTCCCTGTCTCTGGAGGAGGACAGACGACCCTGGCACAGCACCAGGGGATGCCCGGCCTTAAGGGGCAGGCTGCTGGAAGGGGAACTGGGATTTCATCAGCCAGAGAGCTGTGTGGTTGATGAGGGTGGGAAGGGCACAAGAGAAAGGGAATGTGCCACTCAGTCTGGCACATACAGGGACCAACGAGATGCCTGGCATGTCTCGAAGACAGAGGGCACACTGGGCGGCCCTTGTGGTCAGCAGCGGGAAGAGGCAGAGGAAGCAGAGCTCAGCCAGGCAGGGAGCTCTGCACTGTGTGAGAGACCTCGGGCTGTGCCCCACGGCCGGACGGGGAAGCCAGCTGGGCAGATCTGCCTGCCTGGACAGGAGACCAGGAAAATCCCGCAGCTGTTTCAGCTCCTGCCCTGCAGACCTGGAGGCTGGGCTCTGGCAAAGTGTGGGTCCTGGCAGGGCAGGGGCTCAGGGGACTTACCCAGAGTGATGCTGAGTGCTAGGGCCATGTGGGCAAACTCCAAGCCCTCCTGGGGCTCCTCCAGCGTGGACAGCAGTGCCACCAGCTTGTTGCACAGCCGCAGCTCCGCCTTGCAGTTGCCCGTAGTCACTGCCAGGGGCAGGGCCCGGTCCTACCACACAGGCAGGTGGGATCAGGCTTCCCGCAGCACCCACCTTGCCCAGTACCCTCCTCAGAGCTCGAACATGTGCTTGGAGCTTCCCACGCCCCAGCTACCCCTGGACCTTGACACAGCTCTGTGCTCTGGGATAACGCACGGTTCAGACACCCAAGTTGGGGGCTGAAGAGTCACCTGAGGCCCATCCAGCTACACCCGGCAGCCTCAGACCAGCCTCTCCTACCTGGGCACCAGGGGTCTGACTGCGGGGAGCCAGCACTCCTCTCTGCTCTAAAAACACATTTATCCGTGCCCAGGGCTGAGCCACACCGTGAGCTCAAAGGGAGAAGCCGTCCCCGCTTTGGGGTGCATGCAGACCTGGACCCTGGCCCTGGGCCTCACACTGACATGCTGTGTGTCCTTTCACATGTCCCTGTGCCTCTCTGAGCCTCAGTTTCCTCATCTGGAAGATAAGGACAGGACTTCCCACTCATGGTTGCTTGAGATCATCAGGTACAAGGGTAGAGCCATTGTCATGTCCAGGACCCGAGCGTTTGTCCCGGGCAGGGGGCACAGTCAATATCATTCCCGGTGAGACCACTAGGCAAGGGTAGAGCCATTGCCATGTCCAGGCCCCAAGCGTTTGTCCCGGGCAGGGGCACGGTCAGTATCATTCCCGGTGAGACCACTGGGAAACTAAGCATGTGCATGGGTGGCCCTGCCTCCAGGTGGGAGGCCTCTGCCCTGCCACACCTGTGCCTCAGCCCTCCAGGTGCCCCCCGAGGCCCACCCACATCAGCCCACAGGCCAGCTCACCCGGTAGAAGGACACGGCTTTCTCCCGCTCCTAGGCCCCATTGAAGAAGATGTCTCCAGCTGCCTCAAACAGCTCCAGCCCCAGGTTGGGGTCGCCTGTGTACAGGGCCACATTCTGTGCCACCTGAAAGGAGACAGAAGTTCCCTCAAGACCCACACCTGGCGAGGTGGCCACGCCCACCTTCTCCAGCCTCCTTCCTCTCACACACTGCAGGTACACCTGAGCATGTTTCAGACCCTGTGCATTAGGGCTGCCCCCACCACTGGCATGAGGACAATGAACTGATGCACCTGAGTGCCAGGAGGTGACTGAGCAGCTGCAGCCCAGGAGCCTGACACCTGTGAATCTTACCACCAGGGCTAGCCCTAGCCCACTCCCCCTGTACTCAAACCAGTCTCCATGGCCCCCAGATTGCTGGGAGCCCATCCCCTGGCTCCCTTCTTCGTTGCCACATCCCTGCCACACCTCAGGGCCGCACATCAACAGTGTTTGTGGGTGGGCCTGGTCCCCTCTTGGCCATGAGCTCTTGATCCCTCTCCTCAGCTCAAGGAGGTATACAGCAGGTGCTCAATAATGAAAGCTTCACTAGGCTCGTGGGCTTCACAGTTTGTTCCAGATCACACTGTGTTTGGGAAAGCCTCTGAAAACAGCTGCTATGATAGATGCATTTTGTAAGGAGATGTGCCACGTGTCGCTTGGAGCAAGTTCTTCTGTGTGTTAACTGAGTGGCCACATTATTTGAGCATGTGCTGTATACCAGCTGGGCACTGTGAGGGGCCACGCCTCTGCCCTCAGGGAGAAGATGCTGGCTACTGGGGGAGGATATGAAGGAACCAGTTGGAGGGAGGGAAAAGGCATACAACAGGTGCTCAGCAGTGGCTTAGGAATGAGTGGATGGATGGATGAATGTATGAGCAGATATATAGACACATGGATGGATGGATGGGTGTGTGGATAGATGGATGCTTGGATGGATGGATGGATGGATGGATGGATGGATGGATTGACAGACGGATGGATGGACAGATGAATGGATGGATGGATGGGTGGATGGATGGGTGGATGGATGGTTGGAATGATGTGTGTATGTATGTATGTATGGGTGGGTAGATAATGTATGGATGGGTGGAGGGTAGATGATGTATGTACATATGGATGGATAGATGGGTGGATAGACGAATGTATGGATAAACAAATGGACAGATAGATGAATGGAGGGATGGATTAATAGGTAGATTGGTGGTGGTGGATGGATGAATGATGGATGGATGGACGAACAGGTGAATGGATGGATGGGTGAAAGGATGGATGATGGAAGGATGGATGATGGAAGGATGGATGGATGATGGATGGATGGATGATGGATGGATGGATGGATGATGGATGGATGGATGGATGAATGGATGGGTGGATGGATGATGGATGGATGGAAGGATGAACAGGTGAATGGATGGATGATGGAAGGATGGATGGATGGATGGACGAACAGGTGAATGGATGGATAGACAGGTGAATGGATGGATGATAAAAGGATGGGTGAATAATGGATAGATGAATGGACAGATGGATGGATGATGGATGATAGATGATGGATGGATAGATGATGGATGGATGAACCTGGGAGGTGGAAGTTGCAGTGAGCCAAGATTGCGCCATTGCACTCCAGCCTAGGCAACAAGAGTGAAGCTCCATCTCAAAAAAACAAAAAACAAAACAAAACAAAAAAAACAAAGAAAAGAAAAGAAAAAAGAGAAAAATCAGTGTTATAAGGTTGTCCCTGGAGGATGAATCCCCACACACAAGGGTGAGTCAGTTGGATGCTTGGATGCTGTAATATCCCTTTGGACATCACCCTAACACCACCATGTCAACTCCTGAGAATACTTGCTGACCCTCAAGTTAAAAAAGACAAAGGAAGCCGGGCGCGGTCGCTCACGCCTGTAATCTCAACACTTTGAGAAGCTGAGGCAGGTGGATCACCTGAGGTCTGGAGTTTGAGACCAGCCTGACCAACATGGAGAAACCCCATCCTTACTAAAAATACAAAATTAACTGGGCGTGGTGGTGCATGCCTGTAACCTCAGCTACTCGGGAGCCTGAGGCAGGAGAACCACTTGAACCTGGGAGGCAGAGGTTGCAGCAAGCTGAGACCATGCCATTGCAATCCAGCCTGGGCAAAAGAGCAAAACTCTTTCTCAAAAATATAAATAATAGTAATAATAATAATAATAATAATAATAATAATAATAAAGAAAGAAAGAAAAGACAAAGGAGAGAAACTGTCAGCCTTTCAAGGTTGGCAACAGTGAGCAGAGTGCCCAGCTGTGAGGGAAAGAACAACCACATCTGGAATCCCAGCCTGGGTGCTGTGATGCGGCGGGAAGCAAACCTGACATTCAGCAACCAATCCCAGCCTGGGTGCTGTGATGCGGCAGGAAGCAAACCTGACATTCAGGAATCGACACAGCACCTGGCACAAAGAGCCCCCAAGATACAGTAGCTAGGCCGGGCACGGTGGCTCATGCCTGTAATCCCAGCAATTTGGGAGGCCGAGGCCGGCAGATCACCTGAGGTCAGGAGTCCAAGACCAGCCTGACCAGCATGGCAAAACCCCGTCTCTACCAAAAATACAAGCATTAGCGGGGTGTGGTGGTATGCCCTTGTAGTCCCAGCTACTCAGGAGTCTGAGTCACAAGAATCACTTGAACCTGGGAGGCAGAGGTTGCAGTGAACTGATATCACGCCACTGGACTCTAACCTGAGCGACAGTGAGACTGTCTCAAAAGAAAAAAAAGAAAGATACAGTCGCTGCTGCCATCATTACAATTGTCTTGCAATGACTGCCACCCCCTATAGACCCACAACTCTCAAACTCATTCACACAGTAGAGTGCCAGGCACACTTTTGTGGAACATCATGAAATCTGGATAAATTAAGCAAAAAATAGCCAAGTGCTATAAATGTTTATGCCGGCTCTCCTAGCATCTACATTAGAATCTCATGGCCACAAATGCCGAAAGGCTTAAGAGATGTTAAGCAGGGACACTAAAACTGAGAAATTCTATGACCTTAACTTTTTTCTGAAACCTGCAAGAGAGACTGCCGTTTCAAGTTCAGCTGTATGGTAACTCCCTGTTCAGTATAAAATCAGGCTGAGCGGGGCTATCCTATGACATTACTACTATAGTATCCTGAGTCCAACTTGATGCCAAATCCCCAAAGCCTTGCTGTTAGCAACTGCTCAATGAAACTGAATCCTTACCTGCCTTTGATCTACAGTGGACAGAAGTCGGCCCGAGGTCACCGGGAAGGGAGGTGGGCGGCAAAGGTGGTATTTCAGCAGCTCACAATACCCGCTCTGTGGCCAAACAAAGGCCTGACCTCCTGAGCGATGTCTGACCTTCAAACTCTGACAAACATACGTATTTACTCAGCAATTACAATTTAAACTACCCAAGGGGCAATTTAATCACTTGTATCAAAGGGAATAAATTAAAGCTTCCCTAGATCCCATAACAGCAACAAGAAACGAAAGTAGCATTTGCACTCAAAAGAAAACAAAGAAACTTCTCTTTTCACGGTACATACCATTTCTGTTTTTCTCAGAAATCGTCTGTGTTGTAACCCAGACAGACAGTGAGAAGCAGGGGCCAACCACAAATTACAGAAGCTGTTAAATCTAATGATAAGTGGGCCGAGAGCAACATCTCAAGTTTCTTAAATGTGAAAAGGACAGAGGAAGGCCGATGCTATTCTTTAACCTGGAAGAAATTGCTATTCCGTTTTATTTTTAACATCATCCAAGACTGAAATCTGCTGCGAAAATGGAGTCACCATGTTTCACAGTTTTATAATCTAGGGGTAGCCAGTGACTTTGCTTGACAGCATTCAATAACAGAGCTATTTTGAAAAGACAAACACAGAGATAGAAATTGGAGTCATACTAAATTTCGGTGTATTTTTGGGCAAAATAAATACATATACCCTCAAATAATGAGGGTGGCAGTGTAAACTGCTAAAAAGCCCTCTCAAAAGGGGCCACATTTGTTAAAGCTGAAATATACTCTATGACTTAGTCATGCCACTATGGGCATATCCTCAGCAGCAAAGAGAAAGTGTATGTACCCACCAGGAGACACGGAGAAGACATCATCAATTTCATTAGAAACCTAGCCACCCTGAAACAGCTGAACATTTGATTGATTGATTGATTGATTGATTGAGGCGGAGTCTTGCTCTGTCGCCCAGGCTGAAGTACAGTAGTGCAATCTCTACTCACTGCAACCTCCGCCTCCCGGATTCAAGCGATTCTCCGGCCTCAGCCTCCCAAGTAGCTGGGATTACAGGCGCCTGCCACCACCCCCAGCTAATTTTTGTAATTTTAGTAGAGATGGGGTTTCACTATGTTGGTCGGGCTGGTCTTGAATTCCTGACCTCAAGTGATCCTGCCGCCTCGGCCTCCCGAAGTGCTAGGATTACAGGCATGAGCCACCGAGCCCTGCCTTTATTTTTATTTTTTGAGACAGAGTCTTGCTCTCTCATTTAGGTTGCAATGCAGAGGCATGATTAATGCTCACTCTAACCTCCAACTCCTGGGCTGAAACACTCCTACCTCAGCCTCTGGAGTAGCTGGGGCTACAGGTGCTTACAGGCATGTGCCACCACAGGTGGCAAATTTTTTTATTTTTTATTTTTTGTAGAGATGGGGTCTCGCTATGTTGCCCAGGATGCTTTTGAACTCCTGGGCTCAAGTGATTCTCTCACCTCTGCCTCCCATAGCACTGGGATTACAGGCATGGGCCACCACACCAGGCTGTACAATCGAACATTTCATCATGAGATGAATCTCATGGAATGTTGGGTGAAAGAAGCAAGACACAAACAGATACATGCTGTACGGTTTCATTTACATCAAGTTCGAAATCAGGCAAAACCAACCATGCAGACAGAAGTAAGGTGGGCCGAATAGTCTTGTTTCTTTTTTTTTTCTCGAGATGGAGTCTCGCTCTGTCACCCAGGCTGGAGTGCAGTGGCGCGATCTCAGCTCACTGCAAGCTTCGCCTCCTGGGTTCACGCCATTCTCCGGCCTCAGCCTCCCAAGTAGCTGGGACTACAGGCGCCTGCCACCATGCCCGGCTAATTTTTTTGTAGTTTTAGTAGAGACGGGGTTTCACCATGTTAGCCAGGATGGTCTGGATCTCCTGACCTCGTGATCCGCCCACCTCGGCCTCCCAAAGCGCTGGGATTACAGGCGTGAGCCACCGTGCCAGGCCCGAATAGTCTGTTTCTTGATTGAGGTGTGGGCACTCCGCGAAACTCATAGAGTAGTACATTTACATTTTACACGTTTCAATATGTATGTCATACTTCAATAGAAACCCACATTAAAATATTAACTCATATAGGTTTGACAGTTTTAGGATTGCGTCTTTGTTCAGAAAAACGGTTACACATTAACTATGAACTAGAGTGTTACTTCAAAAATTGAAGTGGATTTCTTCATTTAAATGCTGTATGGTTTTGGCCACACTGGTTCCTCTTTGCGGCCGTCCAGTCACTTGGAGAGCTTTGTGCAGGAAAAAGCAAGGCGTCAGGGCCTCTCTGTAGGGTCAGTGCCTCGGACAACCAATGGTAGACACTGCTCAGTCTGTGTACTTCCTGTACTTTAAGAGGAGATATTTTCAGACACCTACTCTGTGCCACTTTGTGTACAGCATATCGATTTCACTCTATCTACCATAGAAAGTTAGTGTAAGAGAAAAACCCCTGAGATTTAGAGATGCTAAGTAACATGCCCATGCGGGGACCTTTGGCGAGTAGGATACAAAGCTCAGATTCAACCTCAAGTCTCATTCTGGCACATGGACCCTGTTTAGAATATGTCAACTCATACAGCCTGGGTGAAAATAGAGTGGCAGGAATATGGAAAAAATGTCTTAGAACATCAAGCAGGTAATAGATAACCATTTACCTTCCAAGAATCAATCCAGGGGCCTTTAATAAACTGGTACCCACCATCCCCACCCCAGGCAGAATTAGCCAGTCCTTCTCGGACTCACGTTCTGACCAGCACACCTCATAACATTCCTTGTGTTGGCCTCACTATTGTCTCTTCCTTCCTGAAGACCTCAGTGCCCGAGTACCCAGCCTAGATCTCAGCCCGGGTGGGCAATCTGGAATGATTTGATTAGTCCTTGTGAACCCATTTGAAAATGGGTTCAATGACACAAGGGCGTGGTGCAGAATTGCAGGCACCGAGGGCACTAGAGGACTGAGGTCTAAACATGTATGTGGGGGAAGCAAAACTCAAGACACGTAAGACAACTTCCCAACAGAATTCTTTATTTTATTTTATTTTATTTATTTATTTATTTATTTATTTATTTATTGAGACACAGTCTCACTCTTTATTTATTTATTTATTGAGACACAGTCTCACTCTGTTGCCCAGGCTGGAGTACAGTGGCACGATCCTGGGTCACTGCAGCCTCTGCCTCCCAGGCTCAAGTGATTCTCCCAAGTAGCTGGGAGGACTACAGGCGTGTGCCACCACACCAGGCAGATTTTTGTATTTTTCTGTACAGTTGGGGTCTTGCTACATTGCCCAGGCTGGTCTTGAACTCCTGGGCTCAAGTGATCCACCCGCCTCAGCCTTCCAAAGTGTTGAGATTATAGTAACAGGTGTGAGCCACTGCCAGCCTACCATGTGAAATCCCACCATGTGCTTATGACCGGTACTTCCTCTTATGAAATTGAAAAGGCTGGGCGTGGTGGCTCAGGCCTGTAATTCCAGCAATTTGGGAGGCCGAGGCAGGTGGATCACGAGGTCAAGAGATCGAGACCATCCTGGCTAACACGGTGAAACCCTGTCTCTACTAAAATTACAAAAAAATTAGCCGGGCGTGGTGGTGGGCGCCTGTAGTCCCAGGCGCCTGTAGTCCTAGCTACTCGAGAGGCTGAGGCAGGAGAATGGCGTGAGCCCGGGAGGCGGAGCTTGCAGTGAGCTGAGATCACGCCACTGCACTCCAGCCTGGGTGACAGAGCGAAACTCCGTCTCAGAAACAAACAAACAAAGAAAAAGAAGAAAGAAATTGAAAAGGACGAGCTGTCTCCTACCTTCCAACTCTTTTGCTAAACTCCAGTTTACTGGAATAAGAGCAAGGATTAACTACACAAACAACCTCCTGCCCACATGTAATTCAGGAATCACTATAAAGTAACACTCTCTGTACGCAGTAAATGAGAAACATAATATGCTCCCTGAGTAGAAAAGAAATTTAGAAGGCCTATTTTAGCCATTTCTTGAAAGCTTAATTTGGAGAAGGGATAAAGGCTGAATACATTCTGAGATCAACCACAAAGAACAGGTGAATATAGAGGATATGCCTTTCTCTTACCTTGGATGAGGATAATAATTGATCTCCAATTTCCTTCCACAGGGAAGGAGTTACAATCTTGAGTGCTATGGTGTCATGGTTCTATATCCAGGCAAAAGTCAACAACATACAATTATCTGCTTTATGCTGGAGTCACAGTTCATCACTGAGCCAAAAAAAGAGTAACACCAGCTAGGAGGATGAGTTTTCGGTGGTGGAATAAAGAACTACGGTATACTCTCAATAGCTTTCACTATGGAGATTAATTGGCTAAAACCCCTTGATCTCTTAAAACTTTCTTTATTCGACTGCAAAAGTGCTATCTAAAAGACAGCACTCTATATCAAAGGCTGCTTTTTTGAAAAACAATGTTTAATTCCTAGAAATCTATTTTGGACAAGAGAGGCAATTCAAGGGTAGTGAGATTACCAAAGTAAATTGTTTAAGAGGACCTGGTCAGCTCAAGTTTTAACTTTCTTTCTTTTTCTTTTCTTTCCTTTTTTTTTTTTTTTTTTTTTGAGATGGAGTTTTGCTCTTGTTGCCCAGGCTGGAGTGCAATGGTGCGATCTCGGCTCAGCACAACCTTCGTATCCGGAGTTCAAGAGATACTTCTGCCTCAGCCTCCCAAGTAGCTAGGATTGCAGGCATGCACCATCAAGCCCAGCTAATTTTGTATTTTTCGTAGAGACGGGGTTTCTCCATGTTGGTCAGGCTGGTCTTGAACTCCCGACCTCAGGTGATCAGCTCACCTCAGCCTCCCAAAGTGTTGGGATTACAGGCGTGAGCCACCACGCCCAGCCTAGGTTTTAACTTTCAAAGAAAATTTAGATGCTTAGAAGGATAATGTGAGAGCTTTTCATAGCTATTCATGAAAACCTACAGACCTGTAAAAATGCTGTTGATTAATCTTGCCTTTTAGTTTTTCATTGTTCTCCTAACCACCCTGAGGTGGGTTTAAACAGATAACTAGAAATGGGGTTCTGGAAAAGCCTTAGTTCCTCAGAGCAGAGGCGTCATCTTACTTCACCAAGGGAAAACTTGAGTGATTTTGCAATTTTTAAGCCTGAGTCTCACTGTCACCCAGGCTGAAGTGCAGTGGTGTGATCTCGCTCACTGCAACCTCCGCCCCCCGGGCTCAAGTGATTCTCTTGCCTCAGTCTCCTGAGTAGCTGGGATTACAGGTGTGCACCACCATGCACGGCTAATGTTTGTATTTTTAATACAGATGGAGTTTCACTATGTTGGCCAGGCTGGTCACAAATTCCTGACTTCAAGTGATCCAACCTCTTCAGTCTCCCAAAGTGCTGGGATTACAGGCGTGAGCCACCGCGCCCAGCCTCATTTGCATTCTTTTGGCTTCTTCTGCATCAGTCTGGGTCTAGCTGCCTCGTCCACATGCAAAAAGAAGGGAAACTTTGGTTCACTTCCTGGCTTCCCACTTGTTCTGAGCCTGTTTCCTTGCTGGAGTGCTAAGCACCTACTGTGTCCCAAATTAAGGGCATGCAACAGTCCCACATTTTAAGTTTTGGGAGGTTGACAGAGTCCATCTTCTCCCAAATCCTGCTGGTTCAGCAGCATCACAGGAAATGGCCGGTACACAAAGTTGACAAACGCCAGGAATCCCCAGAAAATGGAACATCAAGGTAAGACAACCACAGTATGTCAAAATGCATGCCTGGCAGCCTTGGAGATACCCAAGTGTCAGGCTCATCAGACCAGCCTGAGGACAGGCAGAACATGGTAGAATTCAGCCATATACCCAACTTAGACAAAATGAAGCTGAAAGACCTGACAGCAATATCATTAGATCACTTTCTAAAGTTCCTAGGAACTTCAACATCAGGTGTTTTGAGTCCAAGTCAGGCAGGCAGCTGCCCAAACTGAAAAGGGTGGTCTCTGCAAGGACATTGGGAATGACCCCTGGACCATGCTTTGCAGCCAGATCCCTGGGGCGACTGCACTTACAGTTAGTCCTTCCTGCCATTGACTGCAGACTCTTCCATGACATGGACCATCAGAGTCACCGTCATTAGCTTTGCTTCTTTGTCCTTGTAGAGTTGAGAGAGCTAAGGCCACCTCCAACCCCCGTGGGATGGATGCTCTGCTGAATTCCTGAGCAGCACAGCCAGGCCCAGAAGTTCTAACTCTCAAGGACCTGGGGTAATTGATGGCAAGAACAGAAATGAAGACTCTGCTGCAGTGCTAAGGACACCTTTTAATTGCATCACATTTGCCAAACTTTGCCTTAAATGTATTACAGTAACTGACAGTTTTGACTGAAAAATAAAGATCACTGATACGGTTTGGCTGTGTCCCCACCCAAATCTCATCTTGAATTGTAGCTCCCACAATTCTCATGTGTTGTGGGAGGGACCCGGTGGGAGGTAACTGAATCATGGGTGTGGGTCTTTCCTGTGCTGTTCTTGTGATACTGAATAGGTCTCATGAGACCTGATGGTTTTATAAAGGAGAGTTTCCCTGCCCAAATTCTCTCCTGTCCCTTGTCTGCCACCATGGGAGACATGCCTTTTGCCTTCTGTCGTGATTGTGAGGCCTCCCCAGCTACGTGGAACTGTGAGTCCATTAAACTTCTTTTTCTTTATAAATTACCCCATCTCAGGTATCTTTATCAGCAGAGTGAAAACAAACTAATACAATCACAAACCGAAACACCACGGTGCTTGTAGAGCATCATGCGACTCTCACGGGGTGGCCCTGCCTGTCCCCTGTGCCCGGGTGATAACTGCAGAGCACACCTCCCCCTGCTCCCCGGAGTGCTGGCATAGGAAGATTTCTGGACTGGACTGGGGGGGTCACAGCTCTGTTCTGCTTTTGTCCCTAATTAGGTATGTGGTCTGGGTTGTTTCACTATCTCAGTTTCCTTTTGCCTTCTAGAATGTCTAAAGCTTCTCATGGCCCCAAAATTGTTACTGGTAACAGTAAGAGTAGTGACAGCACCCACTGAGAGGATCTATTGTGTTTAAGGAAACATGCTGTGTCCTTTACATGAAATAGTTCATTCACTCACAACCTTTACTATCCCCATTGTCCAGCTGAGAAAAGTGAGGCTCAGAGGTTAGCCAATAAGGAACAGAGTCAGGACCTGACTGTGGGCCTGATTCTGAAGCCTGCGTCCTACTCATTCTGACAGTGCCACTCAATTCCATCACTACACTTATACGTGGCACATACCCTAATAAGCACTGAACTCAAGATGCTGCTTGGCTTGGCTGGCAAGTCCCAGAGAGAAGCTGCTCCATGGGCTTCTGGACACTCAGAGGCTCAGACAGGGCCTCTGTCCTCCCTCTCACTCCTGACCCTTTAAACCACTTGTTCCATGTCCCAGACTTGCTTTTATGGGGAATTGATGAGATATTAACGAAACTGGCTAAGGGGTGATCCGTACCAGAGCACCAGCTTTTAAGGGTCCTGTGGGCAAAACCTACTGAACCATCCAAGAGGTGGCAAAAAGGCTGTCCTACAGCACGATCAACCAGGACTTCAAACGCTGTTTCTGAAAACATTCAGTCCAATTAAAGTGCTGGAGCAGCCACACAGCTGCACAACAGACTCAGTCTCCGATGAGCTATTTCCCTGTGCCTGTTACTTCCAGTCACAGGCCATGCTCCTGAATCCAGTCACTGACAAACTCGTCTCTTTGGCTGACGGTAGATGGGGCCAGTGTGGATGGGTGAACCTGTTACAGAGAAGCCTCCTCTACAGCACCACACTTCTGGCTACAGAAGGATTAACACATACAAAAGACTCTTGTCATGATCATTCCCGCAGGTCACATATACATTCTAACAACACAAAAAACAAACGCACAAAACATCTCTAATTAAAAATGTGTAGAAATAGCTGGGCACAGTGGCTCATGCCTGTAATCCCAGCACTTTGGGTGGCTGAGGCGGGCGGATCACTTGAGGTCAGTTTGGGACTAGCCTGGCCAACATGGTGAAACACTGGCTCTACTAAAAATATAAAAATTAGCCGGGTGTGGTGGCGGGTGCCTGTAATCCCAGCTACTCAGGAGGCTGAGGCAGGAGAACTGCTTGAACCTGGGAGGCGGAGTTTGCAGTGGGCTGAGACTGTGCCACTGCACTCTAGGCTGGGCGACAGACGAGACCCTTTCTCAAACAACAACAACAACAAAGTGTAGAAACGATGTGGTTAAAATGAATACTTTTTAGTCTGATCAAAAGAGGAATTACTTTTTTACTTGTTGCTGTACTACACTGAAAAAAATTTTTCACACAAAATTATTTTGTCAAGTTCAGTAATTTTTGCCACAACAAATTTAGAAGTTTGGACAAGAATATATTTTACTTTTCTCATAAAAGTTATACCAAAAATACATTTTTTCTTAACTTAAAAATATAGCTTCAAAAAGCAAAATTTGAGTTGTTAGAATTCATTACACATTTTATAAACAGCAGTGAAAGGAAGAAGACAGCAGAATGGATTCAGTTTTTAAATACAGAAATGTTCATTTCACAAGCTTGACTTTGTCCTTTAATAACTTAAAGGTAGGGTTCTTGCTGATTTTCTTGTTAAAAATGACCAGGAGTTCCTCTTCGGATCTGTGATGCTCATCTGTCACTGTGTAGTACTGAGCTAAAACCTTCACAAAGAAAAACATCAAATGAGTGTATTTCACCTGGAAATTTATCTTAAAATGTTCTGTCTTTAACCCAGAAATAGGACAACAGTAAAAAGTAAAAGAAACCCAGGAGTAAGTTACTCAGGTGTGCTCCACTTGTGAAAACCCAGGTAGCAGCCACGTGTGGGGGCTTGGCTATGTGTGAGTCACCCTGAGATACAAAGTAAAATAAAGGAGAAGAAACCATTGCTCTGGAACAGGCGAAAGAGAGCAAATACCTAGAACAATAATTTCCAAACAATAAAAATTAAATAAATGGAGCCTCTCTTCAAAGTCTTATAAACAAGCCCAAAATCTAGAAACCACCCTGGCTGAGGCTGTGTGAGGGGCTTTGGAGCAGCTTGAAAATCACTGAGACACACACAGATTTTCAGTGTTTTAGGTGAAAAAAGAAAAAGCAAACAATTGTACATTTAGAAATCAGTTCTCCCCAGCTGTTAGACACGTGGGTTTGTTCATATGCCATACCTTTTTCCTTAGCTTTTTTATTGTTATTTCATTGTCTGGGGCCTGTTTCAGAATTGCTTTAATCGTTCCCTTCCAGTTGAATTTACCTACAATATAAATAATAATATTTAAGACAAATGTTTTGTTTTACTATGAGAAGGGTAAAGAAACAACTTCTGCAACACCTATTTGCTTCCCAGGAAATGAGTTAACCCCCTAATGAACCGGACTCCACAGCACCATGCATCTGTTCAATTCCAGTGTCCTAGAAGCACTCACTACCCTTCAAAGGACTGGCTCTTAGAGTGAGCAGGTGCCCACGTGCCATCGGTATGACAAACTCCTAGAGTTGATTTAATGAACTCAACACAGATTTCCTAAGAATCCACTAAGATCATGGGGCTGTCCCTGCACAGTAGGGAGGACAAAGATGAGCAAAAGCAGCCTGACCTGGAATGAGAGAGAGGACAATCACAAACTATTAAAGAGGGACTAAAAGTACTCATCGAGGGGACTTCTGCTTCTGGGAAGATGGAGTGGACATACTTTCCCCATTCCTCCTGCCCGCTACAACTGAGAACCCTGAAACTATACACACAAGAAACATAGGAAGATTCTGAAAGACAGAGACCAGCCGGGACCTTGGGGCCTGCAGAGCAACACGAGGTGAGCTTCTTGCAGCCTGTACCCCAGATCTGGAGCTCAAGAAGCCAGCAACCTGAACACCAACAGCCACAGACAAAACAGTTCCAACAGAAGCCCGCGCTCTTGGCAAAGAACCAGGAAACGGCAGCCTAGCAAGACAGAAAACTTTTGTACAATAACCACCCTACCACAGCCTCACATCACAGAAAAAATGGTGGCTCCACCCCCACCTACACCAGCAAAAGCCGAGTGGGGAGGCTGAGCTCTCTACCTTTGCCAGGCTGTAATGAGGGATGGTGTCACAGAAGGCCAAGCAGGAATTCAGGGTTCTCAACCATACAGGCCAGTCATGAGGCTGCCCCTGCTGTGATGTCAGTGGAGCCTGCACCAGGAGCCCTGCCCAGCAGGAGCAAGAAGTGGCCGTCCTCAGGTGCTGATGGAGGCTCAGTGGGGAGCCTGGACTTCCACCCCCACCTGACAGCAACAAGGCCGTGCCCCTCTACAACCACTAAAGACATGTGAGAGAAAGCCAGGTAAAATTGAAAGCATAAACAGGATCTCACACCTTACAAAAACAACTAACTCAAAATGAATCATGGACTTCAATATAAAATGTAAGACTAGGAGGCATTTAACATAGACCTGAAATTTGCTGAGAGGATATATCTTAAGTGTTCTCAACACACACACACACACACACACACACACACACAGGTAAACTATGTGAGGTGATAAATGTGCTAATTAGCTTGATTGTAGTGACTATTTCACAATGTACATGTATAATAAAACATTAAGTTGAGCTGGGCATGGTGGCTCATGCTTGTAAACCAGGCACTTTGGGAGGCTGAGGCGGAAGGATTGCTTGAGCCCAGGAGTTCAAGACCAGCCTGGGCAACATTGCAAGACCTCCATCCTCACAAAAATTTAAAAATTCGCTGGGTGTGGTGGTGTGTACCTGTGGTCCTAACTACTCAGGAAGATTGCTTGAGGTCAGGAAGTTGAGGCTGCAGTGAGCCATGATCACACCAATGCTCTCCACCCTGGGCAATAGTGAGACCCTGTCTCAAAAAATAAAATAAAACACAGTAACACATTAAGTTGTACACCTGAAATACATAAAATGTTGATTTGTTAAAAAAAAAAAAAAAAAAAAAAGTTACCCAATAAGATAATTTAGAAAACAAAACAATTTTTAGGCTCTCGGGCTAGGTAAAGAGTTGTTAGTACAATCCATAAGATAAACTGATAAATTAAACTTTATCAAAACAAAACCATTTGCCCTAAAAAAGACTCTGTTATGATGAAAAAACAAGCAACAGACTGAAAAAAATTCACAAACCATATGTCCCACAAAGGAGTAATATTTAGAATAAAAAACTCAAATCTCAACAGTAAAAAAAAAAAACAAAAAAATCTCACAAAAACAACCACCACCAAAAAACCCCCAAACAACTCAAATTTACTTCAGAAAAACTGACTTAGTTCACACAGAAACTTGCACATCAATATTTACTGCAGCTTTATTCATTAATAACCAGAAATTAGAAACCTCCCAGGTGTCCCTCAACAGGTGAATGATGAAAGAAAGTGTGACGCATGCATAGCATGGGATACTTCTCACCAGTAACATGAATATTATCAGTTCAGCAGCCTGGGTGAATCGTCAGAGAAAAATGCTGAGTGAAGAGTCAATCTCAAAAGGTTACATACTGTATGATTCCATTCATAGAACATTCTGAGATTACAGAAATGAAGAACAGATGAGTGATTGCCAGAGGCTAAGGAGGGGGTGGGGGTAAGAGGGAAATGGCTATGGCTGCAAGAGGGCAGCAGGAGGCAGCCTTGTGCGATGGCGATGGAAACAGAAGCGGATCAATGTCAACATCCCGGCTGAGATGCTGTACTACAGTTGTGTAAAGTGTTATCCTGGGTGGCAACAAGGTAAAGGGTACGCGGATACATAAGGACGCCTGAGTCTCCATTATGTCTTACAACTGCATGTAAGTCTACAAGGATCTCAAAACAAAAAATGTAACAACAACAACAACCAAAAAAACCGTTCCAGTTGTCCCCCTTGAACTGTAGGGATCAGAGTTCCCAGACCCCCAGTGGATACCTGAAATCACGATGGTGCTGAACCCTATATATACAGTCTTTTCCTCAATATTCATGCATATCTATGATAATTCTCCACTTATAAATTAGGCTCAGTAAAATATTAATAACTAATAATAAAATACAACAATTTTACAATACACTATAATAAAAGTTATATGAATGTGGTCTCTCTTTCTAAACACCTTATTGTACTATCCTCACCCTTCTTGTGGTGAGGAAGGCACAGAGCAGGACAGCAAGAGATCTCGCCATGCTGCTCAGAACAGCAAGCAATGGAAAACTTATCAATTGTTTATTTCTGGAATTTTCCATACCACAGATATGGGGGCACTACTGTTTACAAAGTTGAGAAGGGGGTTTTAAGCTAAGGGATCTAACCCAACGCTGGGAGTCACTGAACTCTGCTAATAAAGCTGCAGGCCCATTTGAGTCCTTGGACCTGTTCTGAACTGCGGGATCCTGGGGGTTGGGGGAAGTGGCAGAGAGATGACGACTTGCCACCTCCCGACAGGTGTGAGTGCTTCAGACCTGAGGAAGCAGGAGAGAAGCTTTGTGTAAGAGGCAGCATTTCAGAGGGCCCGTGAAGGCCAGGGACTGGATTCTGAGGTTGAAGATATAAGCAAGGAGATCACAGAAACAGGCCCAGAGATGGGCAGGGGCACAGCTGAGGGGACTTCTAAAAGGACAATGAAAGGCAGGGACGAGAGAGTTGGGGAGGAGCGAAAGGGAACGGTCTCAGAAAGCTATATTAGGTTTATTTAAATTCCCAAGATAACATACATTTCCAAACTAGATTGCTTTACTTTTCTCCTTAAAGACAGTGGGTGAGAGGCACTGTAAGACTGACTCATACACCCTAGAGAGCTGATTTTACTTTCAAATTCTTATACATGCCTCTGGAGGGTAAGACCCTATCAGAAGTTCCCGGGTTACACCTTCCTCCCCGAGAAGGGGGCATCTATCGGCCCCTCTCCCAACCTACAAGGGACCGTGCATTTCTTTTCTCTCTCTCTCTCTCTTTCTTTTTGAAAGTCGTATGCCCATGGCTCACTACAGCCTCAAACTCCTGAGCTTAAGTGACCCTCCTGCCCCTGCCTTTCAAGTAGCTGGGACTATCAGTGAGAGCCGCTGTGCGCAGCTGTGCTCTTGGAATGACAGCAGTGATATACCTTTTGCAGGAGCCTCATGGTCTTCTGGTTCTCCGCCCTCAGGATGCTCTGGGAGCTTCATCTTTTTCTTCTTAGAATCTGTTTCAACTAAGTATTTGGAAAGGTTTTTTTTAAAGAAGATTTTGCATTTATGCTAGCAGCTACCATTTAATGAGACCTTATGCGAGCTAGGCACGCTCCACATTATCATCTCATTTCTTCTCCAGGCTGCCTAGCCAGCCCCGGTTTACAAAACGCCAGGAGGGTTTTATCCTCCTCCATGCTGGAGATGGGACGAAGGGAGTTGAGAAGTGAGGTCATTTGCCTGGGCAGGGCCCAGCTCAGCCTGGCCACAAAGCTTATGCTCGTTCCCTTACTTGGTTCAAAACACAAAGTCTAGCTGGGTGCGGTAGCTCATGCCTGTAATCCCAGCACTTTGGGAGGCTGACAGGGGCGGATCACCAGAGGTCAGGAGTTCGAAACCAGCTAGACTAACATGGTGAAACCCCATCTCTACTAAAAATACAAAAGTTAGCCGGGCCTGGTGACACATGCCTGTCATCTCAGCTACTCAGGAGGATGAGACAGAAGAATCGCTTGGTGGAGGTTGCAGTGAGCCGAGATCGTGCCACTGCACTCCAGCCTGGGCAACAGAGCGAGACTCTGTCTCAAAAAAAAAAAACAAAAACAAAACATTAAAACCACACGCGCACACACACACACACAACACTAGGTCTAACAGGATTAAATACCCCAAATTCACAGCTTTCCCGGTTTTCAGACGAATCCTGGAGCGTTAGCCAGCCACTTACCTTCTGAGTGCTTCCGCTTCCTCTTTCCTGCACCCACGTTTGCCTCTTCCTCACCAGCACTGTCCTTGCGCTGCTTCTTCTTCTTGCTCCTCTTCCCTGCAGAGCCGTTGGCCTCAGGGACTTCCTCTCCACCAGCCCCAAGGTCAGCCTCCTGTCCCTTTTTACGCTTCTTAGGCTTCTGATTCCTTGAGTTTTCCTGGTGGTTTTCTAATTTTAGTTCTTTCTTTTCTCTTTTCCTTTTCTTCTGCCGTTCTTCCTTTCTTTCTCTTTTATTCTTCTTCACCTCCCCTTGCTGTTCCACGGCATCTTTCACTTTGGAGGGTGGAACCTTGGTGGAGATTTCTGCACGAGGATGTGCCACTGGGTGGAGTGGCTGTTGATCCTGTTCCTTACTGACTGGTTCCTTATGATTAAGCAAAACCAAGAAACACATATTCATTTTAAATGTGTAAACAGAGTTGTCACATTATTGCCTGGGCTACTACATAAACTGTTCAAGAAAAATGGTTGATTTTATCCCTTACCGTTTTATAACTGTGACCCCCCACCAGCAGCTAAAATGTAGCAGTAAATATACAAAATGGGAAACCACCTCCCCCAGTCCCCACCCCTCTGTCTGCACGGAACAGACATTTTCATTCCATTGGAAAAGCGAAGAATCCTTATGTCGCTGAAGATAAGACCTTTCATTCCAGTTCACTATTCGCCTTTCAGATAAGAGTACTTAGGGGTGGTAGGAACCACTGGATGTATGTGTCTGCAGACCTGGGTTCAAGTTCCAGTTCTGTTAACTCCTAGTCTGGGCAAGTTATTTATCTGTTCCACACCTATTTCCTCATCTGTAAAATGAAAGGTAGTAATTCCTGCCTTACACATGGGCGGATGAAACGAGGGAAGATCCGTCACATGCTTGTTAGCACAGTGATGCCCAATAAACCAGCCCACTGTGTGTGAAGAGTTTTGTAAATTATCAGCATTGGAAAATGGTAGTTATTATCATCATTATTCAGACTAGAAAGTTACCATTAGAAGAATGGTCACCATTCTCACCATTCTTGTTTGTTTTTTCAATGGAGACAGGGTCTTGCTCTGTTCTGTTGCCTAGGCTGAAATGCAGTGGCACAATCTCAGCTCACTGCAACCTCCGCCTCCCAGGCTCAAGCAACACTCCTGCCTCAGCCTCCCAAGTAGCTGGGACCACAGGCACAAGCTACTATAACTGGAAAATTTTTGCATTTTCTGTAGAGACGGGGTCACCTATTCTTTACGTATGGAGGGGTCTCTCTCATGGTTACCACTGTTAAATGCATTATTATTATTATTATTATTATTATTATTCTGAGACAGAGTCTCACTCTGGCACCCAGGCTAGAGTACAGTGGTGCAATATCAGCTCACTGCAACCTCCACCTCCCAGATTCAAGTGATTCTCCTGTCTCAGCCTCCTGAGTAGCTGGAATTACAGGCATGCGCCACCACACCTGGCTCATTTTTGGATTTTCAGTACAGACAGGGTTTCACCATGTTGGCCAGGCTGGTCTTGAACTCCCAACCTCAGGTGATACACCCGCCTTGGCCTCCCAGAGTGGTGGGATTACAGGTATGAGCCACAGCACCCAGCCTTGCATTACCTTATTAAAATCAGCACATAGATCCTACTTTAAACAATGACATCAGCACAGTTCAGTCCCAATCCTTCCTGAACTCCCGGAGCCCCTTTCTCAAGAGATGACCTGGAGCAATTTATTGAACTGCTCCATGTTCCCTGATGCCTCTGGAGAGAAAGGGAGTGGCCAGTGGCAGCAGTCCAGGGTTGCTCCCGGGTGTGAGAAACCACTGAGCTGACGCCCCTGCAGGCGGGGTTCAAATTCCGTCTGTTAGTCCAGCCAAATGACAGGGTAAGTTACCTACAGTCTTCCTCCTTTGGGAGATTGTGGGTAGCAAGGAAGAACAATGTTGTCAAAACTGGACCCAATAAAAAAAAAAGACTAGATTTCACTAGAGTGCAAGGACTCAGGACTTAGACTCAGACCTTAAGGCTCAGTCCTTGGCTACAGGAGAAGCATTAGAAAATGGATACTGGGAAGGCTGAGGCAGGATCGCTTGAACCTGGAAGGCAGAGGTTGCAGTGAGCCGAGATCATGCCACTGCATTCCAGCCTGGGCAACAAGAGTGAAACTCCGTCTCAAACAAAAAAAAAAAAAAGAAGAAAAACAAAGAAAAGAAAATGGATACTGTAGGCCTGTAGGCTGGGCGCAGTGGCTCATGCCTGTAATCGCAGCACTTTGGGAGGCCAAGGCAGGCAGATCACCTGAGGTCAGAAGTTCAAGACCAGCCTGGCCAACATGGTGAAACCCCGTCTCTACTAAAAATACAAAAATCAGCTGGGCGTGGTGGCGAGCACCTGTAATCCCAGCTACTCGGGAGGCTGGGACAGGAGAATTGCTTGAATCTGGGAGGCAGAGGTTGCTGTGAGCAGAGATCACACCACTGTACTCCAGCCTGGGTGACAGAGTGAGATTTCATCTCAAAAGAAAAGAAAAAAAGAAAATGGATACTGAACTAAGGAGTTCAAGTTTTCTCAGTAGCAGTGGTTTAACAACATCAAGTTGTCAAGGCTCATGGGGAAAAGGGCAGAGGATGATGTCAGAAATAGACTTAGGAAGAAGGGGACAAAGAAACTTCACATCTATCCTTCAATTTTGTTGGTATCTTCTAGTAAAATATTATCATTATTATTATTATTATTTGAGACTGAGTCTTGCTCTATCACCCAGGCTGGAGTGCAGTGGCACAATCTCGGCTCATTGAAACCTTCGCCTCCCAGGTTCAAATGATTCTCGTGCCTCAGCCTCCCAAGTAGCTGGGATTACAGGAGCACACCATCACGTCCAGCTAATTTTTGTATTTTTAGTAGAGATGGGGTTTCACCATGTTGGTCAGGCTGGTGTCGAACTCCTGACCTCAAGTGATCTCCCTGCCTCGGCCTCCCAAAGTACTGGAATTACAGGCATGAGCCACTCCACCTGGCCATAAAAAAGAGAGGGAGGCACACATTTTCCCATCTGGCGGCTGCTCAATAAATAGGTAAAACAATTCTTCCCCATCTCCTTTCTACTTCATTACACACTCTTCTGAAATGTGGTGTCCTCTGTGATGCCCTCCCTGACTCTTTCCTAACCGAGCACCTTCTTCAGTCCTGGCCTCCCAGTGGCTCTGGCTTCTTCCCAGTGCCGATCAGGACCTGACATTACACCATGGACCCGTAGGTGGCTGTCTATCTCCCCCACTAGAACATAGCTCCAAGTAGCCAGGACCTTGGCCTAATTACGGTTGCATCCACAGTGATCAGGTGAACTGTGGTATAGGACAGATGGGGTCCTATCTGTGATGGGGTATAGGGCACAAAAACATCCGACCTGACATCTGGCAGAGTTACAGGAGGATAAACATCCACGGTATGGAGGACAAGGCCTCAGGATCCTCTGCTCTGCACTACAAACACAGGGTATGCTGGGAGGGTCACAGTGCAAAGGTAGAGGTGGGGGATGACAGGCTGTGTTTCGCAGAGCTCAGGGTCTACCAGGGGCTATTTACTCCTTATTTTATTTAATGCTTAGTATGTTTATACTTCAAAAGGGAAACTGGAAAAAACTTTTTAAAACCCTGCAGTTGAAGCAATTTCAAATCTTTGATTCTTAGTTAAAACAGAAATAACTCTAAAAAATAGATGCCACCAAGATAAGGATGCTCTCTCTCACCACTCCTATTCAACGTAGTGTTGGAAGTTCTGGCCAGGGTATTCAGGCAAGATAAAGAAATAAAGGGTATTCAATTAGGAAATGAGGAAGTAAAATTGTCCCTGTTTGCCAATGACATGACTGTATATTTAGAAAACCCCATCGTCTCAGCCCAAAATCTCCTTAAGCTGATAAGCAACTTCAGCAAAGTCTCAGGATACAAAATCAACGTGCAAAAATCACAAGCATTCCTATACACCGATAACAGACAGACAGCCAAATCATGAGTGAACTCCCATTCACAACTGCTACAAAGAGAATAATATATCTAGGAATCCAACTTATAAGAGATGTGAAGGACCTCTTCAAGGAGAACTACAAACCACTGCTCAACAAAATAAAAAGAGGACACAAACAAATAGAACATTCCACACTCATGGATAGGAAGAATCAATATTGTGAAAATGGCCATACTGCCCAAGGTAATTTATAGATTCAATGCCATCCCCATCAAGCTACCGATGACTTTCTTCACAGAATTGGAAAAAACTACTTCAAAGTTCATATGGAACCAATAAAGACCCACATTACCAAGACAATCCCAAGTAAAAAGAACAAAGCGGGAGGCATCACGCTACCTGACTTCAAACTATCCTACAAGGCTACAGTAACCAAAACAGCATGTTACTGGTACCAAAACAGATATACAGGCCAATGGAACAGAACAGAGGCCTCAGAAGTAACACCACACATTTACAACCATCTGATCTTTGACAAACTTGACAAAAACAAGAAATGGGGAAAGGATTCCCTATTTAATAAATGGTGCTGGGAAACGGCTAGCCATATATAGAAAGCTGAAACTGGATCCCTTCCTTATACCTTATATAAAACTTAATTCAAGATGGATTAAATGTTAGACCTAAATCCATACAAACCCTAGAAGAAAACCTAGGCAACACCATTCAGACATAGGCATGGGCAAAGACTTCATGTCTAAAACATCAAAAGCAATGGCAACAAAAGCCAAAATAGACAAACGGGATCTAATTAAACTAAAGAGCTTCTACAGGGCAAAAGAAACTACCATCAGAGTGAACAGGCAACCTACAGAATGGGAGAAAATTTTTGCAATCTACCCATCTGACAAAGGGCTAATATCCAGAATCTACAAAGAACTCAGATTTACAAGAAAAAAACAACCCCATCAAAAAGTGGGCAAAGGATATGAACAGACACTTCTCAAAAGAAGACATTTATGCAGCCAACAGACACATGGAAAAATGCTCATAGTCACTAGCCATCAGAGAAATGCAAATCAAAACCACAATGAGATACTATCTCAGGCCAGTTAGAATGTTGATCATTAAAATG
This sequence comes from Macaca mulatta, assembly GCF_049350105.2. Lineage (NCBI taxonomy): Eukaryota > Metazoa > Chordata > Mammalia > Primates > Cercopithecidae > Macaca > Macaca mulatta. Next base: position 8,731,398 of record NC_133410.1, on the reverse strand, counting down.
TCAGGAAACAGCAGATGCTGGAGAGGATGTGGAGAAACAGGAACACTTTTACACTGTTGGTGGGAGTGTAAACTAGTTCAATCATTGTGGAAGATAGTGTGGCATTTCCTCAAGGATCTAGAACTAGAATTACCATTTGACCCAGTGATCCTATTACTGGGTATATACCCAAAGAATTATAAATCATGCGCTATAAAGACACGAGCACACATATGTTTATTGTGGCACTACTCACAATAGCAAAGACTTGGAACCAACCCAAATGTCCATCAATGATAGACTGGATTAAGAAAATGTGATTAAGAAAATGTGGCACATATACACCATGGAATACTATGCAGCCATAAAAAAGGATGAGTTCATGTCCTTTGCAGGGACATGGATGAAGCTGGAAACCATCATTCTCAGCAAAATATCACAAGGACAGAAAATCAAACATTGCATCTTCTTATTCATTGGTGGGAAGTGAACAACGAGATCACTTGGACACAGGGCAGAGAATATCACACACTGGGGCCTGTCAGGGGGTAGGGGACTGGGGGAGGGATAGCATTAGGAGAAATACCTAATGTAAATGATGAGTTGATGGGTGCAGCGAGCCAACATGGCACATGTATACCTATGTATCAAACCTGCACGTTGTGCACATGTACCCTAGAACTTAAAGTATAATACTAATAAAAAAAAAGGTGCCACATGAAGGGCAATGTAATGATCAGTTATACGGGTCCAAAGAGTCAATCTGTACATTCTGAAAGAGACAAATGGTAGGTATACTACCAAGATAAATTTTCATTTTGATGCCCACTTGCTGCCAAAAGTATTCTCTCTACATAAAATGAATCAACTCTTGATAATTTGACAAGAGTGAAGACCAGTGGGGTTCTGACCCCACTGTTTTTTGAAACTGATATTTACACAAAAATAAACAATGTAATCAACAATGTGGCTAAAGGATACCAAACCAAGATTTTCTACATATATAGTCCACATTTAGGGTCTCTATTAAACCATTTTGACTAACAGGTGGCTGATTTAATTACTCCAAGGGAACTCTCCTTCTAACAGAAGGAAGGCGCTGCACGCAGACTGCTCTTCTACCTTAACTGTAACCTTCAGAGGCTGCTGTGACCCCTCACCGCTTATCCAGAGGAACACCGAGTCACTATGTCCTCACCCTGTTTTATTTTCCTTCATGTACTACCACCTGGGATACTTTAGATTTTTTGTTCAGGGCCTGGCACAGATCAGGCACTCAGTTAAGTATTAAATAAATGAATGAATATTACTATTCACATTTTTTTTAGATACAGAAACTGAGGCTCAGAGGCTAAAAATCTGCCTAAGATCAAACGTCAGGCAAACTGCACAGCAGGGATTTGAACCAGGTCTGTCAGAAATCCAAAGCTCCTGTTCTTTCCCACGTACCTATCTCCCTGCCTGATTACTAAGCAAATCATTACATGCTGGCTGGAACCAGTATCAAACATTGGGATGAAACACCTTGCTCTTTACAACAAGGAAGTCTCTGCAGGGCATTCAGTTTCTTCCTTTCCATAAATGAAGGCACCAAGAGGCTCTCTAAAAAAGAAGGCCGGGCCGGACGCGGTGGCTCATGCCTGTAAGTCCAGCACTTTGGAAGGCCAAGGCAGGCAGGTCACCTGAGGTCAGGAGTTCAAGACCAGCCTGGTCAACACGGTGAAACTCTGTCTCTGCTAAAAAAAAATACAAAAAATTAGCTAGGCATGATGGCTCGTGCCTATAGTCCCAGCTACTTGGGAGGCTGAGACCCGAGAATTGCTTGAACCTGGGAGGTGGAGGTTGCAGTGAGCCATGATCGTGCCACTGCACTGCAGCCTGGGCAACAGAGTAAGACTCTGTCTCAAAAAAATAAAAATAAAAAAGAAGGCTGCCTTGACTTCCAAAAATAAGAAACTCCCATTTCATTATTACTAATCATTTTTGTCACACTGCAAATCTAAAATCAGATCTGACTTACACTGTTGGAAGCTTCAGAAAAGATATTCCACACCTGGTCCAGAATGGATTCATTATGAACTTTTAAACTGTTCTTCATCCAATTCTGTAAGAAACAAAAAGAAAAAGAACTATTGATCCCACTGGGACAGGTACACACAAGCTCAGTCACTGATGGGCCACACAGCCCCCTCCATCCAAGAAAGTCAATTCATACCTGAAATTTTGCCTTTTTCCTAGGAACGTTGTCAAAAGCACTAATTTGCTCTAAAAGTTCTCTCACTTTGGGGCTGACGTTGGGTCTCTTTATTAATTCACTAATTTTCTACAAAAAAGGAAGAAAAAAGAAAAACAATAAACAACAAACATGAGTTTCATGAAAGCCAACTGAAAAAGTCCTTGCCATGGCTAAAGCGTTCACGTTGTAAGCCCAGATTCTGTATTCATGTCTATGCTTAAAAATATATAGATTAACTTCTATTAACATAGCACTGGAGTCCTAGCCAGAGCAGTTAGGCAAGAAAACAAAATAAAAGGCATCCTAATTGCAAAGGATGAAGTAAAATTATCTCTGTTCACAGATGATGTGGTCTTATATGTCAAAAGTCCTAAAGAGTCAACACAAAAATTGTTAGAACTAATAAACAAATCCAGCAAAGTTGCAGGATACAAAATCCACATTCAAAAATCAAGCTGCATTTTACCTAACAACAAGAAACAACCAGAAAGAGAAATTACGAAAACAATTCCATTTGCAACAGCATCAAAAAGAATAATCAGGAATAAACTTAACCGAAGAGGCAAAAGACTTGTTTACTGAAAACCAAAAAACATTACTGAAAGAAATGAAAGCAGACACAAATAAATGAAAAACATTCTGTACTCATGGACTGGGAGACTTAAAGCTGTTAAGATGTTAATACTACCCAAGCAATCTATAGATTCAATACAATTCCTATCAAAATCCAATGTGCGTATATATACATTTGCAGAAACAGAAAAATCCATCCTAAAACTCACATGGAATCTCAAGGGACACCAAATAGCCAAAACAATTTCGAAAACACGAATAAAAATGCGGATCTCATATTTTCTAATTTCAAAACTTATTACAAAGCTGTAAAAAGTTTCTGTAGTTTGCTGACCCCTGCTTCAGAGGATTTCATTGAGTGTGACAACAGCAGAGATGGAACTCACAGACCCATGCACCTCAACCTTAGGGCCTAGGAATGTCATCTGGTTTTTAGAGAATTACAGAGAGTGCCCAAAAGTGTGGCTGTTGGTCACCAGCGCAAACAGGATTTCATTAGCTTCTCAACCTGCTCTTGTAAGTCCTTTGTGAACAGAAATGTCCCCCTAGTAGTATGCTAATTCAGGAAGCTAGTTAATGTCTGAAAAACTCATGTTTCAACTCTATTATCAAATGGAGTGATTATTTTTTATTGGTTTTTAGAAAAACACAGAATTTTCACATAGATGACATCTGTCTTTTCATTCTCCCCCCTTCCTTTCTGAATCCTTCCTCTTGCTACCTATTCTGTAAATGATCAGTAGCATTCTGAGAGTTATACTTCCAGAGTGAATTAGGGAGGAGTCAATGCTTCTGCCATTTCTATTGTGCATGTTTTCATACTATTTTAAAGTAGAAAATTCTCTACATTGATGAAAGTATCTTTATTTTGCCAAATTCTAATGACTGGCAGACATGACAGAGTAACATAACATGGCTTCAGTTATAAAAGCTGCATTATTACTAGAAGCAGGAAGAGATTAGAAGGGTTCCATTCAGTTTTACAGCCAAGGGAAAGCTAATGAAAATTCTAAAACATTTTTTCAAGAAATTAACAAAACATGTGGTTTAAAGGTATAAGGCACCACAACTGTTTTAAAGAACTCTTTTTCTTCCTTTTTTTTTTTTTTTGAGACAGAATCTCACTCTGTCCCTCAGGCTGGAGTGCAGCGGTACAATCTCAGCTCACTGCAACCTCTACCTCCTGGGTTCAAGCGATTCTCCTGCCTCAGCCTACCGAGTAGCTGGGATTACAGGTGTCTGCCACCACGCCTGACTAATTTTTTGTATTTTTAGTAGAGACGGGGCTTCATCATTTTGGCTAGGCTGATCTCGAACTCCTGACCTTGTGACTCGCCTGCCTCGGCCTCCCAAAGTGCTGGGATTACAGGCATGAGCCACCACGCCCGGCCAAAGAACTCTTTTTCAAGAGGTTTTAGTTCAACCTGTCTATCCTAGGACATGAGGTTTCCAGGGCTTGTCTGCAGGGATGACACATTTAGTCTCTTGGGCTTCCAAAGAAAGCGGAAGCTGTCAAAGGAAGCTACTCAATGAGTTAGAAAGACATTACCTGAATCCACGCCTGCTGTTTAATGTCGCCTTTGTGGGTTTTACCTTCATAACCTTTGCCACCATACTTCTGATCTTCACTTATGCATTTCACGTGGTTTTTATAGTCATCACCCCTTTAAAGTGATCAAAGGTTCTGCCATTAGACTGATAACCAAGTTGGAGGTGTTAATACCAGCATGCTGCCACTATCTTCTGTAGCCTACACTGTGTATTTTCACACGTGTCTACCACACAAGCACCCCATCGATTTCACTTATTATGTTTACAACCTCCTGGTCAGAACCACATCCCCCTTCCTCCAAAGTCTTCAATATAAAACGCATCGCGAAAATTTTCCCCCATTTTTATAAACACCTTAAGTTAAATTGATAGGCAGTTTTTTTTTTTTTTAGTCATAAGTGTATATATACTGAATAAACAAGAAAATAGTTCTATGCAATAGGGTCATTTTCTTAAATTACAAAAATCTCAATGACTTCCTGGTAATAGAATGGACAAGCAATAATTAGTTATAGAATAAATCAAAAACAGATACAAAATGGCAGCATGAGGTTACCAACAGTTCTGGATACCTTAGGGTCCTGGGAAAAAAGAAAACTCAATTTGCTCTCATATAATCTTTGTAAAGCTCCATGGGGTTCTTTAGGGAAATGCTGGGGACAAGGTCCAGGGTAACGAAAACTCAAATTTAACCTACTTTATGTATCAAGCTTCCTCCTAGGATTAGGTCTGAACAGAGGTTAGCAGTTTCCAAAAAATCACTGCTCTAGAATGAATTAAAACAGAGTTTTAGCCAGTACCATCTAAATGCCTCAGAGGACACTAGGGCAGATGCAGGCGAAGCTAGCTTCTCGCCTGGACCTTCTGAGGCTGAAGGGGAATGAACATGAAATTCAAGAGGGCAGCCCTCTGCAAATGACCCACCTGAAGAAATAGTGTCTAAGGCAGGATCTGTCCTGTCCCTCCCGGCTAACTCCTCACATTCACAGAGGCTTCCTCAATGGAAGTGTCTCCTGACACTTGGGGGCCAGGAAGAGCCTCACTTCCACCAGCACCTCTGATTTTCCAGGGAGGACATAGTTTCCTCTGCTACCAGTCATCTCCCCAACCGTGAGCTCATAAATTCACTTTCTGGTCTGTAAGTCCATCTCTTCACTGTGACGGGCACACGATGCCCGAGGCCTAACGGAACTGGCTCTAAAACCCTGGAGCCATCTTCCATGCAGTTGGTTCCCTGGGTCTGGTAACAGTGGCAATGCAATAGCAACCAGTGTCACTGAGTGAATGCTCTCATCATCGTAATTCCCCTTCCCCTAGTCTTCTCTTTAACGTATTCTCAAAAAGCAAATTGTTTAGTAAAGCACATTTTTCCCCCTGGAGATGGAGTCTTGCTCTGTCACCCAGGCTGGAGTGCAGTGGCGAAATCTCGGCTCACCGCAACCTCTGCCCCCCAGGTTCGAGCGATTCTCCTGCCTCAGCCTCCCGAGTAGCTGGGATTACAGGCGCACACTACCATGCCTGGCTAACTTTTGTATTTTCAGTAGAGATGGGGTTTCACCATGTTGGACACGCTGGTCTTGAACTCCTGACCTTATGATCTGCGTACCTTGGCCTCCCAAAGTGTTAGCATTACAGGCGTGAGCCACTGCACCCAGCCTAGTAAAGCACATTTTAAAGCATCACACCGGTTATAATCAGTGGACCATACCAGTTTTTAGTCTTAATTTCGTTCCTCACATTTGCCACTATTTTTCCAAGCTTTGTGGGGCCAACGCTTCCAAAATTGATCTGGATTTACTATGAATTTACATGAATTCTGTGAAGCTTACCAGAAATCTTTACCACAGTCAATGCAAGAAAGGCATTCACAGTTTCTGCAAACAGACACATGCTTTTCCACTTGTATTTTCTTCACTGATTCACCACATGCATTGCATGTAAAAAATACCATTTTGAGGTAAATGGCTAAATATTCTCTATCCAAGACAGGTTTTAAGTCTTGTCCTAAGGAATAAAAGATAATATCATTATAAACTGAAACTTCTCATTTCATAAATGGCTCATGCAGCTAACTTTTCAACCATAATTTCACATGAAAATAACAGAGTCAAAGTTGATTAGCAATCTACATAAAACTCCACCATTCATATAAGTAAAACTGACATTAACAATGAGAATGGCTGACATTTACTGTGTCCTTACCATGTGCCAGGCACTATTCTGGAGGCTTTATGTGTATTCACTTATTCAATCCCCACAGTAACCCTCTGAGGGAAGGACTATTATTGTTCAGAATTTATATGAGGTAACTGAGACAGAGAGATTACATAACTTGCCCAAGGATGCACAGTTAACAGAACCAAGATTTAAACCTGGCAGATTGGCTCTCGAGATGAAGAGCTTTGAGGGTGTTAAATCTTACTTTCCGTAATACCTTAAACTCCCTGTATATGAAACTTACAGAAGGCATTGCAATTTAGGTGTACACTACAAACTATTTCAGGTCCTCAAATATACTAAGAACACAGCAAGAGGAAAACTGAGTGAAGTTTAGAAAGTGAAGAAGAGGCAATTCTATGGGCACAATTTCTATGGCACTAAAAGCATTCATATCAGTATTACTATATATCCACAAAGGTTAAAATGTGGACATGTGCCTCAGCTGTAGTGGACAGGGGCCTCCTTCATGTGGCAGCTTGTCGGACAAGTCAGAAAGAAATGGAACCATGTCCAGGTGTCCCAACTGCTGGGTGCTGAATTACTGGAGTTCACGAACCCAGGTGTCCTGAGCACTGCCCCAACAAGAAGTATGTCTGCACACGTACATAAACATCATTTTAAAATTTCACAGAAATGCTACTGTGCTGAAGAAAACACAAATTCATCTAAAAGTGTTAGAGAAGTCACAGTAATTTTCCACACTTACATAATTTTTTAATCACTAGATTTTAAAACAGCATTGTTGTTTTACATTATAAGTTTTATAGCAAAAATACTGAGAACCGTTTAACTCAGAGCTTTCTTTCTTATTATGAAAATAAAAGTGAGGGTCAAGTAAATCGATGCAATTTACTTCAGGGTAGGACTTCATCCAACAAGCTTACAGTACAAATGATCTACCCTTGGGTTGCAAAGAATTCCCATGCATGAAATCACCGTTGCTCCTCCACCAGCACGTTCTGGATCACTGCTGGTGAGGCCACACCCATGCAGCAACCAGGGTTATTCATGTCCATTCAGCCTTGAATGGAGATGTACATCCAGGCTGCATCTCCAGGGTTTACAAAGGCCCAGCTGGTCTCTTGTGGAGGCCTCTTGCCCCGTGGGACACTATCAAACACCAGCTCAGCTTCTATGCTACATACAAACCACAGACTCCTGACTCTGGGGTCCCAGGCCCCACTCCTTAGCTCACTATCAGTGTATGTTAGTAAGCGGACAGCATTTGGTCAGCTACAACCTAGCACCAAATCCTCAGGAAAGAAAACATGACTCCTCTGGATGTGCTGCAGCAACTGTCAGCTTCTCATCTGGTTACTGTAAAGATGTGTGATACTGTCAAGCTCCAGGGAGCTGGAATCACTTTTCCCACCACCCAGCTTACCATTCTAAAACAGGCAGAGGGATGATCAACATGTCAGGCAACAAGAGCAGCTATCCTGCCTGACAAGGGAGAGCAAAGGCTGGAACAAGAGCCAACATCACATTCTCAAAGAGCGAGGGGTGCACTTTGGTGGAAGAGCAGGAATAACTTATTACTCACCAAGAAATACATTGTCATCACAGGCACAAGGTGAAAGCAGCTGTGATATGCCAAATTATCTGCTGAAAAACTTTCAAGCACTTTCCTAATAAGATACAACAATAAAAAACAGTCCCTGAAACTTAGATATGGCTTAGAGCTTGCCAACCTCTATTGCTGAGGACAATTCTATTTCTTGATAGAGTGGGAGATGGGAGGAAGAAAGGTTTTGACAAGGCTTAAGATTCAATTGAGAGATTCCTGTAGCGGCAGGTCAGGAATTAAAGGCCTAGGAAGGAAGCTGGAAACAAAATACAGGGACTGAAAGAAGCAGTGAAAGTAGTGATACTGACAAAAAGATACTCAAGAGTAACTGTGCAAAACATTCTATCTCTCTGGAGATTGGCTACACACCACAGTGTAATTAAGTATCAATTCAGAAGATGATTAGAATCTGATTACACGTCCAGCTAAAAAATAACTGTCACATCATTTTCATTTGGTCTTTACTTGTTTAAGGCAGAATGGGTGGATTGCACAGGAAGTCAGAACCCCGTCTCTTCCTACCTTCCTCTGGATTTTTACACTAGCCATGAAATGGGAACAGCTGTGTCCACTTGCTTGACTAATGAGCTAATATCTGTAAGGAGCTCACCTCTCCCTTATTCCGAGCCTGGAGGACAGCCCAGCACCTTGATTACACCTCAAACCCAACCTAGCCCCAGGCGGAAATACCTGTAAATTATGCCATAAACACTTGCTTGGGCTTCAAAGAAAAGTTCAAAACCATCAAAAGCTTCCGTCAGCCTAACTGCAGAGCAGACAGGGTGTCCCAGGTCTTAGTGCAGGCTTAATATTCATAAGTGTAAATGCTACAAACTTACAAAAAGCCGTCATGTGGAAATTCAGTCCCTCTAATGGAAGACAGCAAACATTGCCTAAAACAAAAAAGTAAAACGGTATTACTCAAATTCCACAAGACTAGATAAGCATGAAGGAAATTTAATTAAACTTTTAAATAATGTTTTGGCAAGTTTGGAACATTTATGCTTCTGAAATTATGAAAGCTTAAAACTGCATTAAGACTTTGAGGACACCCAGTTGGCTGGGCTCCCAGGTGACAGACTTCAACATTTAGCCCTAAGTGTAAAAAGATGGCAGTTTTTTTTTTCCCTTTATGGGGCTGGATCTAAATAGAGTCCTCTTTTCCTTCCCTGGCTCCCCAACTCCCTCTGCCCAATGCCCAGTCCCAGTGCAGCCAGAGAGATTCTACATGCTTTCCTTCTGGCCATATGGGCATGTTAAAAGAGAAAGGCAAGCAGAAGGCAGTGTTCTTGGACTGGTTGAGAGCATACTTCCGTTCTTGCCCAGTCACTTTAACTCAATTCGGCAGACATTTCCTGAACGCTGACGCCATACTATCCACCCAGATACACCTGGGCCCTCACGCACGTCCTCTGCGTGTGCTTCTGGCTGCGTCTTCGTCTGTCTGTATGGTCAGTCTACTGAGCTCTCATCACATGCCATACACATGAAAAAGACGATGGGGTCTGCACCATAGAACACATGATCCTTAGCTCTCTACGAAGCCGTGTCCCATTTATGAACACGACTGCACCCAACACAACTAAGACTGCTTTGATCATACTACCTCCATCTGGAGAGAAAACCCAAGGCTCAGGAGGGTAAGTGAACTGCCCGAAGTCACAGTAAGTGGCAGAGGTAGCCTCAAAGACCAGGCAACAAGTCGAGGCTCCCACCCTGCCTCCATCTTGACCTGCCATGTCCTAGCCATTTGCTTGGTGGTTACTCAGTACCTAGGACGTTGAGGTCCTCATCCAAAGAGGAAAAAAAATTAAAGTCTCTACGAGATGGCTTTCCATGTAAAAATATTAGAACCCTAAGTCTTAATTATAAAGCCTGTGTGCAGTGGGCAAGGAGACCACCCATGTCACAGGAGAGGCTGTCAGGTGCTGGACAGCTAAGCTAGTTGACTGGCAGCAGCCAGTGGTCAGTAAGGGGCTGGGAACTTGTTAGTCGTCTCTTAACAAGATGGTTGCCAGGTTTTGTTGGACAGAGCCCTGGCTCAGGGGTAGAGGATCTGAGCTGGAGCCTACATCTGCTAATGCCAAAAAAGTCATTAAAAACTAAATGACTTCAAGGTTCCTTAACTTCCCAGAATCTGTTTATCTGTAAAATGGATCTAATACCTAACTCAAAGCGTTGGGTGGAAAGTTAAATAAGACATCAGATATGAAAGCTTCATCCCTGCCTAACTGTAGAAAGGTTTTTCTGTGACCTACTAATTTGCACATCAATGCTATTACACCCAGCCCCCTCCTAAACCCATGCTCCTTTAAATATGACCATCAACCCACCCATTTATCTTCATAAATTCACTCTAACCTTCTCTGGCTCCTCACCCCATGGGTGCCTACTCTACCAAGTTCCCTGAAAACATGCCCTTAGGTTTGGTTCTGAGATTGGAATGATTTTTTTTAACCTTCCTCCCTCTATATTTTTTTGTTACTTGTTATTTTTTTTTCTTTTTTTCTTTTTTTTGAGATGGAGTCTCGCTCTGTTGCCCAGGCTGGAGTACAGTGGCGCCATCTTGGCTCACTGCAAGCTCTGCCTCCCAGGTTCAAGCAATTCTCCGGCCTCAGCCTCCCCAGTAGCTGGGATTACAGGCACGTGCCACCACGCCCGGCTAATTTTTGTATTTTTAGTAGAGATGGGGTTTCACCATGTTGACCAGGCTGGTCGTGAACTCCTGACCTCAGGTGATCCACCCTCCTCGGCCTCCCAAAGTGCTGGGATTACAGGCATGGGCCACCGCGCTTGGCCCTGACTATTCTTAAAATATTCTTGCATGCACATACAGACACTGACCTACACATTATTACCACCACTACCACTGAAACAGCCCACCTGAGGGGCCTGGCTGGCAACCCCAGGACATCCCTCACTGAACACTGTGACCCTGAGCATGCCACTGCCTCTTTAAACTTCAGGTTCTCTCGTCTGTGAAACAAGAAGTCAGGCCAACTTGACAAGACTCAAGCCCCTTCCACAGGTAGCATTCTGAGCAACCATGGATGTGGTGCAAGAGAAGGACAGACAAACATACTCTGTCCACCATCCTGCCTGTACCTTTGTGTGTGGGGCTGATAAGGGTTACAATGGGTAACATTCACAAGGAGAGAATCTCTCCCTTGTTCCTTGCAAAAGCCCTGGGAAGTAGGTGCACCTATCTCCACTAAACAGATGAGCAAACTGAGGCACAGAGGCCATGTCTCTCCACCTCCCACCCCACACACTACATCACCAGCACTGTTTCAAACACCATCCCTTCACTCGGGAAACTGCCATGTGTCAGGCACTATGCTAGGCCCTGGGAGCCTGGGGCACAGTGTGAAGAAGTCCCAAGTGGCCCTCCTCTGCTAGAAATCAGGGTTGCAAATACACACCCCACCTCATTCCCACCCCCCTCTCCTCAGAGGCAGGTGCTGCAGAGAATCCTAACATTTATGGAGCACCCAAGCCCTCTCATAGGAGGTCAACGCATTTCTACGCATGCAATCCTCATCACAGTCCTCCGAGTTAGGTTCTATATGTTATGACAGATGAGGAAACTGAGGCGCAAAGAGGTTAAAAAACTTACACCAGGTAGTGGCAACCCAGATTCACACGCAGTAGTTATTCTGGTCCTAAGTACGTGCTCTGGACCGCTACATCCTAAGACCTCCTCCTCAGGGAGTGGATGCGGCCAAAGCTAGAGAAGAGCCCTGTCCCCAACATGCAGCAAGCCTGAAGCCCAGTCGGGCGGTGACCAACCGTCCTGGTTTGGCCAGGCCTGAGGGGGTTCCCAGGACGCGGGACTTTAAGTTTTAAAACTAAAACGAGTTGGTCACCCTAAGTCCAGGACTCCTGCCACTTCCCCAGAGCAGGAGTGAGATCTGAATGGAAATCCTTCCTCCATGCGTAACCCAGAGGGGCTGACGGTGTCCCTCCCCTACTCACTCTCTGAGCCCCAGCCTTCTAGGTCGGACCTCTGGGCCACCGCCCCTCACCTCTCAGTCAGCGCCCGCCAACGGTTTCAACCGGCCGCGGGGAGCACGTGGACTCGCCGCCGCCGGCCCAGCGCCGCAGCTACCTGCCTCTTTGGATTCGCGGTGCAGAATTCACTGCTGAGCCACCCAGCGCGCCTGCGCACCGCGGCCACACAACTCCCCCCCCCAGCGGAAGTGACGCCATCGGAAGCAGGAGGGCGGTTCTGGCAAGCCAAGGGGGCGTTGTCGGGATGGTTCCGCGGCCGGCGGGTCCCTGCGAGCGCCTCTGAAGGCAGCTGCTGCAGGTGAAGAGTAGGCGGCGGGGCAGAGAGCGGCCTCCGAGGGTAAGGTGGCCAGCCTTGCGAAGGCATGCAGGGCTGGCGCTGGTGGGAATGGCCCGGAAGGAAAGCGAGGCCGCGCGGCCTGAGGTGGCCCAGAAGGGCATGGACCCGCTGTTCCTTCCGCATCTCAGGGGCACTCGAGGATACCCGGGGAGTTGGCGGCTCCTGCGAGAGTCAGCGAGCTTCTGCTCTGTACCCGGCATCACAGGGGACGCGAACTGAGACCCAGAAGGCCAGGTTCCGGGCCTGGGAGCCGGGCCTTCTCCCTGGTGCAGCTCCCTCGGCCTGGAAACCCCACCCGCGTCCTCTCATCTCCAGGCTTTGCCCGCTGGAAGCCAGCCCGGCCCGCCACCGCTCCGCGCTGCCCATCTGTCGGCTCCTGTTTCCTTCCGTCCACGCTGTAGTTGAGAGTAGCGCTTAAGACGGCAGAGCCCAGAGCCTAGCTCAGTCTGATTACGGTGTGGCCTCTCTGTGCCTCAGCCCCGCATCTGTAAAGCGGGTATCATAGCGGCACCTGCGTCGCTGGAACCTTGTCATATTTCATGAGTTGGTGGTGCATGTAAATCGCTTAGACTAGTGGCTACCACTTAGTAAGTGCTCAATAAACGTTAACTATTGCTCCGCCCTTAAAACAGGGTCTGGCATACCGTGGTGGTCACTAGGTGTTTGTTGCTTAAATGAATGAATGAAAGTTGAATGGAGGATCCACAGAGTATTGTGAGAAACCTTCACTCCCAAGGTGTGTGTATGTGGGTGATGAGGAAGGTTTCACTCTGAAAGTGAGCAGTGTTGGGCCTGGAATAGAAGGTGTATTCGTTTGCTAGGACTGCAAACAAAATACTGGGTGACTTAAACACAGGAATTTATTATTTTCTCACAGTTCTGGAGGTTAGAAATCCAAGATCAAGGTGTCCTCAGGTTTGGTTTCTTCTGAGACATTTCTCCTTGGCTTGCACGTGGCTACTTTTGCCGTGTCCTCATATGGTCTTTCCTCTGTGTTTTCAAATTTCGTCTTTTTATAAGAACATCAGTCAGGTTGTATTAGGGCCCACCTTAATGGCCTCATTTTAATTTTATTACCTTCTTACAAGCCTGATCTCCAAATACAATCACATTCTGGGGTGCTGGGGGAAGCAGTTTACCCATAACAAAAGGAATTCATGAGAATGGACAAGGAGGGAAATATTTTCCAACAGAAGTGACAGAATAGCCAAGAGTGCTCAAGATGTTTTTTGTGTTCAAGGCACATATGTGTACTTCAGTCTTGTTTGTGCTCTCCTACTGTTTTTGGTTTTGTTTTGTTTTTTCATTTTGTCCCCCTGAAAACTCAAAGAGGGTGAGCCCTCTCGTTTTTTCAGTCTGGCAGACTTAACTCCCATTTCAGCATAGATGTGTCTTCCAGAAAGTTTTCCCTGACCCTCCCTCCCAAATTAATTTCTGCTTCCTCCATGTAATAACTCCGATACAGGGCTGGGTGCGGTGGCTCATGCCTGTAATCCCAGCACTTTGGGAAGCCGAGGCAGGCAGACCATGAAGTCAAGAGATCAAGACCAGCCTGGCCAACATGGTGAAACCCCGTCTGTACTAAGAATACAAAAATTGGGCGGGCGTGGTGGTGCACACCTGCAATCCCAGCACTTTGGGAGGCTGAGGCGGGTGGATCATTTGTGGTCAGGAGTTCGACACCAGCCTGGCCCACATGGTGAGCACCCCCCCCGCCCAACTCCGTTATCCCTACTAAAAATATAAAAATTAGCTGGGCGTGGTGGTGCCTGCCTGTAATCCCAGCTACTCAGGAGGCTGAGGCAGGAGAATCACTTGAACCCAGGAGGCAGAGGTTGCAGTGAGCCAAGATCACACCACTCCACTCCAGCCTGGTCAACTGAGCAAGACTGCATCTCGGAAAAAAAAACCAAATAACTCTGGTACAGTGCGATGATACTTGTTTTTCCCGCTAGACTGATGCTTCATGAAGACATGGATGACCATATCTGATGTGTTTGCCATCGTACCTTCAGTGCCTAGCGCATGGTGGGCACTGTAAAGTTAAGTGAATGATGGAAAACTGAGACATAGAGCCTGTGGAGGGCAGGGAACACATCCGTTCCATTTGTCAGCATTCCGCCCTCGCGACAGTCTGTTGCACATATTAGGCACACAGTGTCTGTTTAACTGAATTGGCCTTCCCGGTGTGATAAGAGTCAGCATAAAGCTAAGACAAGACTCCAGGTTTGTTTGCTTTAAGCCAGTGCTTTTATGAGTGGGGTAGAGGTGAGGAGCTACGAGTAAGCCATTTGAAAGTATGATGATGGTCTGACATCCTTAGGAGCCCTCTAAGGTAAGCTTGATATTAAGGTGCATGAACTGTGGGCTTTTGGAGAAGTAATCTACGAATGGCTCTGCTGAAAAGACATCCGCAGATTCTATCCAGTAGTGTTTGACCTGTTGGTAGAATTGAGAGGCCTTTGCTCTAGGAGCCCTCTCTGCAGGTCGAAATTCCATTCTGGCTGTTTTCTTTAGAAGCATTTCTTCGTTCACATTGATCTAAACTTTTTCTTATTTCTTTTCCCCCCGTATTTTCATTTTTTAATGCCGTTCATACCATCTTTCCACCATCACATTCCTCGTATAGATTTGTAGCTTTTAGAACAAGAAAAAAACCTCTAAAAGAGATCATCCAGTCCAGTGGGGGCCTCTCCGTTTTTATAGACAAAAAACTGAGGCCCAGAGTCTCTTCCATCCAGAAATATGTATTGAGCCCCTACTCTGTCGAAGACACTCTTCTAGGTACCAGAGATACATTGTTCAATAAGACAGATGGAGTCCATGTCTTCACCACAGAACATTTTTACTGCTTGTCACCAGGTGAGTTAGTCGCAAAGATGGAAGAGAACTTTGTGCTCCTTCTGTCACACTATAACACCTTGTGTAGCACACGTTAGTCCTGAATTGTGCAGTTCCTTAATGCAATGCTTGTCTGTGGGATTACCTAGACAATCAGGCATAGGCAGTAGACTGAAGAGGCAGCTGATTCTGATCAAAGGAAACAGTGGTTATGAATGTGGCTTTGGTGTCAGTTTCCCTGGCTCTGAATCCCACCTCTGTCCCTTACTGCTTACCTATTACATTTTAGCTGTGTGACCATCTTCTCTGTACATGGTCAGGTTTTCTGTTGCTGTGTAACACACTACTCCCAAATTTAGTGACTTAAAAACTTTTTTATCTCATAATTCTGTGGGTTAGGTATTCCGGCAGATGTCAGCTGAGAAATTCTTCAATTCTCTGTGGTGTCAACTGGGGTCACTCAGTGGCACTCAGCTGAAGGAGGGGCCAGCCTGGAGAGGTCAGGATGACTTTCCTGGGAGCCAGCTGAACCCTTCTCTGTCTCCATGTGTTCTCTCCAGTTGGGCATCGTACAGGTGGCTCAGGCCTTCCATAGCCACTGTTCTGAAAGATGGGAAGTGGAAGCTGTTAGCTCTTAAGGCGTGGGCCTGGGAAATGAGCACAGCTTTATAAGCACAGAATCAGATTAAGGCAGAGCCTGCGTAGGAGGGAAGGAGACCTAGACTCCACTACCCCATGGGAGAATCATCAGAGAATTTGTGGCCATCTTAAATCTGCCAAATTCCTCATTGTCCTCACCTGTAAAATGTGGATAATAGTAGCACCTATCACACAGTAAATGAGTTAATAAATGTAAAGGGCTTAGAACAGTGCCTGGCATCTAGGAAACATAAGTATTTGTCATAATCATTACTATTATTAGGTATGAGATACTTTGTTGTTTATAGTTATAATTTACAGAACACATAAGAAATGCAAGATACAATTTTTTTCCAGACCTTTTTATAACCTTATTGGGATTTCCAGACCTTTTTATAACCTTATTGGGGTTTCCAGAGCTTTTTATAACCTAATTGGGGAGGTACAGGATTGACATCATGAAGTAATTTAGGGAACTATACAAAATGATATGGAATAGTTATTATTATTATTATTTTGAGATGGAGTTTTGCTTTGTTGCCCAGGCTGGAGTACAGTGGTGCGATCTTGGCTCACTGGAACTTCGACCTCCTGGGTTCAAGTGATTCTCCTACCTCAGCCTCCAGAGTAGCTGGGATTACAGGCATGCGTCACCACGCCTGGCTAATTTTTGTATTTTTAGTGTGTTGGCCAGACTGGTCTCAAACTCCTGGCCTTAAGTGATCCACCCATCTTAGCCTCCCAAAGTGGTGAGATTGCAAGCATGAGCAACCACACCCAGCCTATAATTCTTATAGTAAAAGTAAATTGTGTAACAGTTAATTCATCATAACTCTGGGGATTGTTCCAAATAACTTTTTCCTTTATCACTTCTGTAGAGCTGGAAAATGTCTAATTTTCTAATTAGATATCTACCTAATATACCTAGACATTTACATTTGTATAATTAGACAGTTTTACCTAATTTTAACAGTTAAGTCTGTGGAGGAGGGTTTCGTGTGTGTGTGTGTGTGTGTGTGTGTGTGTGTGTGTGTAAAATGTCTTTTTTCCCATGTGAAATAGCATAGCATAAAAGCACAGACTCCATTGTTTAGGGACCAAGATTCAAATCCTGCCTTTGGCACATAATAGTTGTATGATCTTGGATAACTGACTTAAAGTCTCCATATCTCAATTGTTTCTCTTGTAAATGGTGGTAATTGGGTTCTTATAGAATTGTTCCAGTTAATGGATGTTGTATTAATCCATTCTCACACTGCTGTAAAGATACTACCTGAGACTGAGTAATTTATAAAGGAAAGAGGTTTAATTGACTCACAGTTCCACATTGCCGAGGAGGCCTCAGGAAACTTAAAATCATGGCAGAAGGTGAAGGGGAAGCAAGGCACATCTTACAAGGCAGCAGGGGAGAGAGAACTGGATAGGGGGGAGCAGAGACTGCCAAACATTTTTAAACCATCAGATCTGCTGAGAACTCACTCACTATCCCAAGAATAAGAAACTGCTCCCATGATCCAGTCACCTACCACCAGGTCCCTCCCCTGACATGTGGGGATTATGGTTTGGTGAGAACACAGAGCCAAACCATAACAGATATGATATGCTTAGCGCAGGTCTGTGGTAAGTAGTCAGTAAATGATAGCTAAAAATAATGATAAACTTAGAAGCCTTTCCAGGCAACCAGCTTGGCAGGGGTGGGTAACCGATAACTCACTTGGCTGTTACTAGCTTTGAGGATTCAGCACTGGGAACAGTGTTCGCCACCTACCATCATGCCTTTCTTTCTATACTTTTGTTTGGGGCAGTACCTCAGTGTTGCTCTTTGTCCCAGTTTTCTCTGAGTCTCACTTTGATCTCAAAGCAGATCATGCCAATACCGCAAACTCTACATATTAGAAACAAAGCTTTCCATAAAGAGATGAGGGGAATCAGAATAAGGTCTAGATTTGATAGGTGAGGTGATGGGGGATGAAATTTAGAGACTCTACATTGAAGGGGCATGCCGTTGAAGAAGTTCAGCAGAGAGTTGGAGATTGGAACTGGTAGCTGAAGCTAAAGTGTCAAATTTAGGAGTTGTGTTAGAACATATGAAAGCCAAGAATGAAAGTGATTGTCAAGGGAAAGAGGAGGGGGCTATAGTGCTGCACCTTAAGGAACATCAACGTTTGCAAGGCTTGAGGGAGACAGGTATAGCATAGGGATGGGACAGATCAGGGACATAGGAAGAGAACCAAAAGAGTTCTGGGAAAGGAGGGATTTCAGGATGGGAGTTGGCAGACCACATTGCCATGTGTGGCAGGAAAGCTGGAGAGGATGGTTGAGGACTGAGGAAAGGTCATTGTTGGGAAAGTCTGTTTCAGTGGAGTGAGTGGCAGCAAGGTTGCAAGGTGATATGGTTTGGCTGTGTCCCCACCCAAATCTCATCTTGAATTGTAACTCCCACAATCCCTCCCTGTTGTGGGAGGAACCTAGTGGGAGGTGATTGAATTATGGGGGTGGGTCTTTCCCATGCTGTTCTCATGATAGTGAATGAAATCTGATGGTTTTAAAAATGAGAGTTTCCCTGCACAGGCACTCTCTTTGCCTGCTGCCATCCATGTAAGACATGACTTGCTCCTCCTTGCCTTTCACCTTCTGCCAAGATTGTGAGGCCTTTCCAGCCATGTGGAACTGTAAGTCTAATAAACCTCTTTCTTTTGTAAATTGCCCAGTCTCGGGTATGTCCTTATCAGCAGCATGAAAATGGACTAATACACAAGGTGAAAAAGGAGTCATGAGAAAGTAAAGTGGTGGGTGTAGATAGCTATTTTGAAAAGCATGAAAGAGAGGCCTGTGATGACTAGAGGAACCTAGGTGGAGGGCTTTGTCGTTATCCTGTTTTGGTTTGTTTTCATCGTGGGGCAATGTCGGTGTGTTTGTTTGGAGGAGCAAGCAAAGGACAGGGTGAAGCAATGAAAGCTTCACTGATGGAACTAGGTTCTAGGGGAGGCAGGAAGGCTCAAGAGGAGAGGGAATGTTCATCTTGGGAAGGAGGAGGCACGTTTCATCCCGTGAAGCCTAAGATAATGAGGGAGGGGTGAGTGGGAAATTTGGAACTGAGAAAAATTTAAGGCACTATGCTTATCAAGTTATACATGTGTTCAACTTTCTTTTCTTTTCTTTATTTTTATTTTTTGAGACAGAGTCTCGCTTTGTCGCCTAGGCTAGAGTGCAATGGCGCAATCTCAGCTCACTGTAACCTCCCCCCTGCCCCCGGGTTCAGGTGAATCACCCGCCTCAGCCTCCCCAGTAGCTGGGATTATAGGCACTCGCCATCATGCCTGGCTAATTTTTGTAGAAACAGGGTTTCACCATGTTGGCCAGGCTGGTCTTGAACTCCTGATGTCAGGTGATCCGCCCACCTCAGCTTCCTAAAATGCTGGGATTACAGGAGTGAGCCACGGTGCCTGATTGGGTTCAACCTTCTTAGTGAAGTTAAAGTCACAGTCATTTTTATGAGTGAGGCAAAAAGACGTGGTGGGAATTAAGACACTGGAAAGATCACAGAGGAGCAACCCCAAACCCAGAGCAGGTTAAGAATCGTGGGGCTGGGTGCAGTGGCTCACGCCTTTAATCCCAGCACTTTTGAGAGGCTGAGGTAGGCAGATTGCTTAAGCCCAGGAGTTCAAGGCCAGCCTGAGCAACATAGCAAAACCCCATCTCTGCAAAAAAAATGTTTTAAATTAGCCAGGTATGTTGGCACACACCTGTAGTCCCAGCTGTGGTGAAAGGATCGCCTGAAACCCAGGAGGTTAAGACTGCAGTGGGCTGTAATCGCGCTACTGCACTGTAGCCTGGGTTGCAGAGCTAGATGCTGTCTCAAAAAAAAAAAAAAGAATGGTGGGAAAGTAGGTGACAGCTCAGCTGAGCCCTGATCTGGAAAGTGGGAAGGTCAGGTATAAGTAAAGTATTCCCATGGCAGAACCAAAGGCTTTTAGAGGAGAGCACAGGCAGAGATCTGCAGTCCGCCTGCTCAGAATCACGGAATGCCTGTGATGCAGTTACCAGGCTCCACTATAGACTGACAGAACAAAATCCTGGGATGTACCCAGGAACCTGCATTTTTAACAAGGTCCCCAGGTGATCCTTATGGATGAATACAGAATCCTTCCATATGCCAGATACTAGTCTAAATGTTTACACAGGTTACTGCAATAACCGGTGAGGTAGGGTAAGGACAGTGGGTCACAGAGAAGTCATTTGCCCAAAGTCATATAGCCAGTGAGAGGTGGAACTCGGTCTCCAACCCACTGGCCAAGAACATAGCTGGTTTGGGGAGCTACTAGTAGTTCATTTTGGCTGCCACATACTTGGAGTAATGGGAGATAAGTCTAAGTGAGACGTAAGGGGTGTGTTGAAAAGCTTAGATTTGGGCTTAGTGATGCAGTGACTTTTTCAGCAATGCTTAAGTACTGAGAGTGAAGGCAAAGAAAGCAGATGATGACTTTTTAGATTTTTAGTACCATACTGCCTTTTTTTTTTTTTTTTGAGATGGGGTCTCTCTCTGTCACCCAGGCTGGAGGGCAATAGTGCAATCATGGCTCACTACAGCCTCAACCTGCTGGGCTCAAGCAGTCCTCCTACCTCAGCCTCTTAAGTAGCTGGGGCTACAGGCACGCACCACCATGCCCACCTAATTTTTGTTCTTATTTTTCATAGAGACAGGGTCTCACTATGTTGCCAGACTGATCTCAAACTCCTGGACTCAAGTGATCCTCCTGCCTCAACTTCCCAAAGTGTTGGGATTACAGGTGTGAACCACCACGCCTAGTGCAGACTGCCTAACCTTCATAGTCTTATCCCAGTCTGGTTCCATTTCTTCCAACTATTTCTCTTCCATAAATCATCCCCTACTAGATTGTGCCCCTAGACGTCCAAGACCATGGCTTTCTGGCCTGTGTATTCCAGTGTCTAGCCCTAACTATTTGTTTAGTTGTGTGTCATGCGCTTTCGTTGTGTGTTTCCCTCACTAGAATTTCAGCGGCATGAGAGTGGCAACCTGGCGTGTTTTGTTCATTGTTGTGGCCCTGCAGCCTGGACACAGTAGTCAGTTGGTGAATAGAGGCTGAAGGATGAAACTTGCAGTGTCTACACAATGGCTTCCCATCCCATTTGGAGTGAGAGTCAGGATTCGTAACAGGGCCCGCAGGCCTGGGCATGACCTGACCCTCTGTCCCCTCTTGGATGTCATCTCCTACTACTCGCTCAGCCACACCTGAGCCCAGCAAGCTCCTGCCTCAGAGACTTGGTGCTTGCTGTTCTTTCTGGCCCAGGTACCTGCCCAGCTCCTTCCCTTCCTTCAGGCATCTGCTCAAGTAGCCTCTTAGAGAGGCACAAAGGCAAGAGTGAGGGGACCTGCTGCTTTGCAATGCCTCTTATATCATTGTCTGGTGATAGGTATTTTGACCAGTACCTTATCTCCCAAATTAGGCTCCTAATTTCCGCAACTTCTATTCAGTGACCTGTGTACAGGTGTTTGATAAATATGGATTTGATCTTATCCAGCTGGCTTTTCTTTCACCTTATACATCTTTATATATGTATATTTTATGTTTCATTTGACATATTCCTAAGTAGACACAGAGAAGTACATATAGTATTAACATGGTCATATTCTAGATTTGTACTGTTTAGATTCTGTGGCTTTTAAAATATAAGTTACAATTTCAGTCCCTTAGCCACATTTCAAGTGCTCAGTGACCATGTGTGGCCGGTGGCTACTGTATTGAGCAGTGCAGATACAGAGCATTTTCATCATGACAGATAATTCTGTTGAACAGCTGTGGTCTGGATGCCTCAGAACCAGAGGGAGGTGTGTGTGTGGGTGGGTGTGTGTGCACACACGCATGTGTATGTGTGATACTGTGACAGGAGAGTGAAGCACAGATCAGTCAGTGAGTTTTAATCCCATTTAGTTTCCAGTGAGGTCCTTAAGAATATCTGTCGTATCTGTGATTTTTTGCTGTAGGTCACTTGAATGGTTGAGCATGGACCCTGTTGCTACCCACAGCTGCCATCTCCTCCAGCAACTGCATGAGCAGCGAATCCAAGGCCTGCTTTGTGACTGTATGTTGGTGGTAAAAGGAGTCTGCTTTAAAGCACATAAGAATGTCCTGGCAGCATTCAGCCAGTATTTTAGGTAGGTATTTTAGACTTCATTCTCCTAGCTGTGAATTAAGGGTAAAGCTCTTTTAGTATGGAAGTATTCATATTTTGTTCTCCTTGGATTTCACTGTATTTATCTTTTATGGCACGTTGGATTTTGTAGGAGTTGTTTTAATTTTTAAGTTTGTTAATCATATTTATTATTTTTGCTTTTGTGTTTAGAGTAACCTGAAAAGAGGCTCTTAAGTAAAATGAATTTGGTATGATT
Organism: Macaca mulatta; assembly: GCF_049350105.2. Lineage (NCBI taxonomy): Eukaryota > Metazoa > Chordata > Mammalia > Primates > Cercopithecidae > Macaca > Macaca mulatta. Next base: position 8,709,032 of record NC_133410.1, on the reverse strand, counting down.
GAAAGTATTTTGGTTCTTTGTCTTTCATTTTAATAATTCTGGTTAATGTCAGTCTTCTACATATATTTTTTATCCTTTCAAGATAAAACGATAGACAAATTAAGTTCCTGGTCAGAATTTTTCTGTGATAAGAAATCAGAGGGGAAAACATATTCTGTGTGTTGGATTTTTCTTTTCTTTTCTTTTTTTCTATATTGAAGCATTTTAGTTTTTGTTCCTCATTTGAATATTCTAAGAAAACCTTATAATCATTTTGGCTTATATGAAATATTTGTTTATAAATAATGAATAATACCAAGAAGCTGTGTTTCAGCTTATTTAAACATTATTCTGTATTCCCAGCGACTCAGGAGGCTAAGGTGGAAGGATCCCTTGAGCACAGGAGGTGGAGGCTGCAGTGAGCCGTGGTGATGCCACTGTACTCCAGCCTGAGCAACAGAGCGAGACTCCGTCTCTTAAAAAAAAATCGTTAGAGTTAAGTGATTCTGCATAAGTTCATTTTGTTGTTAGCAGGTTTATCTCTCTTTAAATCCAAAGTCTCTCTTTTTAAAGTACTCTTTGTTTCCAAAATGCATACCATTTTACTGCTATAGTAGACAACATGGGACATGATTTGCTCCTTCCTTGATAATCCTGAATCATCAAATTGAGTCTCAGTTATTGTATAGGCCACATTACACATTGTAATGAATCAGCTTCTTAAGGTAGGTAGCAGGTTTTGTTCCCGTGAAAAATGATCGCAAACTCTTCGTTTGCTATCACGTATTTTTTTTGTGTCTTCCCAGGACAATTAAATTTTGATATTGTGATACACAGGCTGTTTTGCACTTAAAAACAGAACTGAAGGCTGTTTGGGGGAAATAAGTGACTGTATGTGACAAAATGTCTTCAACTTACTTACCTGAGCTTATTATTTCATACATAATACAAATTTGTTCACCTGTGACCTTGGCTTGTACCCAGAATAAAGTGTCTGGGCTTTAGGGTGCCTTTTGGTATTCATTAACTCTTAGGATTTTTCTCACTGTTAGTTTTTGAACCACTGGGTGGCTGAAAATCCTAACAGCCAAATAAATTACTGGTTACAAAGGAATGTATGTGGGGGGTTGGTTTATTCTAGCTATTTTTATTTTAAGTTTTCTAGGCACTTAGATGTGGAAATATTTAGACTAAATATGAAATATTGAAAAGTGTATATTCTTTAATTTTGTATACTCTATTAGTATGTATTTAACATATATATGGATAATTACCTTTTGAAAAAATGTTTAGAGCAATCTTTTATTTCTTAGATCATATTGGGAATTATCTTAGAATCTTCTTGATTTGTGGTTTGTCAGTCATATTATTGTATGTAATTTTGTAATGTGTAAATTTGAGTATATTTCAGAAATTTACTTTGAGATCTGTTTTGAAGTCTGTATATCCAATCCACTAATTTAATTCATCTGAATTATTTAGTTGGATGGTTTGCCAGATTGTTTTAAAGGATTAAAACATACTTATGTTAAAAGTCTTGACATTCACAGAAGGATAGTATTTTTTGATATTAATATATGAACGTTATTTATAAGAAAAAGACAGTATGAATTTTTGACACTGTAAACAGATATTCTTTCTTTTACCAGGAGCCTCTTTCAGAATTCTTCAAGCCAGAAGAGTGATGTTTTTCACTTGGATGTTAAAAACGTCAGTGGCATAGGGCAGATCCTGGACTTCATGTACACTTCTCATCTAGATCTTAACCAGGACAATATACAAGTAATGCTGGACACAGCACAGTGTTTGCAAGTTCAAAATGTTCTGAGTCTGTGTCACACATTTTTAAAATCAGCCACTGCAGTACAGCCACCTGGCATGCCTTGTAATAGTACATTGTCTCTGCAAAGCACCCTGACCCCAGATGCCACTTGTGTTATCAATGAAAACAACTACCCCCCTCATTTACTGCAGGAATGTTCGGCAGATGCACAGCGTAATAAAGTGTTGGATGAATCGCATCCGCATGCTTCACCATCAGTTAATCGTCATCACTCCGCAGGTGAAGTCTCAAAACAAGCCCCTGATACTTCAGACGGCAGCTGCACACAACTGCCTTTCAAACAGCCAAATTACTATTACAAACTCAGAAACTTTTACAGTAAGCAGTACCATAAACACGCAGCTGGTCCCAGTCAGGAGCGAGTTGTTGAGCAGCCTTTTGCTTTCAGCACCTCCACAGACCTTACCACGGTAGACAGCCAGCCTTGTGCTGTCAGTCATTCCGAATGCATCCTGGAGTCTCCTGAGCACTTACCTTCCAACTTCCTGGCCCAGCCTGTGAATGACTCTGCCCCACACCCTGAGTCAGACGCCACGTGCCAACAACCTGCCAAGCAGATGAGGCTCAAAAAGGCCATTCATCTGAAGAAACTCAATTTCCTGAAGTCACAGAAATCCGCAGAGCAAATATCTGAACCCAAGTCAGATGATGGTTTGACAAAGAGGATGGAATCTGCTAGTGAAAATACCCTAGAGAAAGCTAGCAGCCAAAGTGCTGAAGAAAAAGAAAGTGAAGAAGTCGTCAGTTGTGAGAATTTTAATTGCCTTAGTGAGACGGAGAGGCACGAAGACCCGGCTGCGCTGGAAGACCAGTCCCAGACACTTCAGTCCCAGAGACAATATGCGTGTGAATTATGCAGGAAACCTTTTAAACACCCAAGCAACTTGGAGCTTCACAAACGGTCTCATACAGGTAACTGATTCAGTACCCACAGGCAGAGGGAAGGACGTGATGCGGATGCTCAGACACCACTGGCTCTTCTTGTTTTTGTAAGAAGTTTTGCTATTGCTTGATATCATTGATGATTTTAAACAAAATAAGGGAGATTAGCTACTTTTTGTTTTATATTTTTGGTGATACATCTGACTTAAAGTTTTGTAAATGGTTTTATAAAGCCACTTTAAAAAGGTGCATACTTTTAATTTTTATTTCAACTCTATTTTTGTATGACAAACCATCCATCTCTAAAGAAGTGTAGTAATTTTGGTGCACTCAGAATTTCAAATTAATTCTAAAATGGATTAGCTATATTTAGTTGTCTTTTTAGAATTAGATTAAGCTTATTTTTTGAAAGCATCATGTAGGTTAATTTAGACTAACATAATTTACTTTGAATAATTCTAAAAGTTCTCTTGGAAGGAATTTGAGTGTCTAATTTTTAAAATTCTGATTTGGGAGTCAGGAAGTAAACTTTTTAAATAAGAATCAGCTTTAACCATTTGATAGTCTCAAAAGAAAATTCTTCCAATTTAAACATTGACTTGTCAAAGTTTTGTTATCTTAATTCATGCCTCTGTCTCTTTCCCAAAAGATTTTTTTAAGGTATGCTGTCTCTCTCTCTCTCTCTCTCTCTCTACATATATATATATGTTTATATCTATACACACACAAATTATGTTATACAATATGTATATATTACTTTTCTTCCTATAATTAAACATGAGTTTAATAGCACATTACAGATGAACAACAATTAACTTATAGGCCTGAGAAATAACATGCAACAGGATGCTTCGACAACGCTGCTTTTAAGGTGTTTGTGTAATTGTGTTTGTTGATGTGATCTTCGTTATCACTATGGATTCCCAGTTTGCATTTTACTACCTTGTATTATTGGGAGATTTCTTTGATAAATGTGAAAGCCCTTTATACATTTTAGTGCATTTAAATATAAAGTACTGTTATTATCACTAGTAGTTCAAAATTATTCCACGTGAAGGCAATATCACAGACTTAGTTTTGCCCTGAAAAAACTTTAGATCATTCTGTTTGCCTAAATCTCCTACAGCCTAATGAGTACTGCATTTTTATTTTATTTTATTTTTTTTTTTTGAGATGGAATTTTGCTCTGTTGCCCAGGCTGGAGTGCAGTGGCATGATCTCGGCTCACTGCAACCTCTGCCTTCTGGGTTCAAGTGATTTTCCTGCCTCAGCCTCCCAAGTAGCTGGGACTACGGGCATATGCCACCAATTTTTTTGTATTTTTAGTAGAGACAGGGTTTCACCTTGTTGGTCAGGCTCGTCTCAATCTCCTAACCTCAAGTGATCTGCCCACCTCGGCCTCCCAAGGTGCTGGGATTACAGGCGTGAGCCACCATGCTTGGCCTGATGGCTGTAATTTTTTATTTGTGAAACTTAACTGCTTAGCTTTTAAAGGAATCAAAAATTGTTTATTCTGGGAGAACCTCTTTGAATGACAGATAGAGTCATGGCAAAGATGCTTACTGGGACCTAAATATCTACCAAGAAGGGCAGCAATTCTCAAAGTATGGTCTGGGGAACCCTTTTGGGGGGTCTGTGAGGCCAACACTATTTTCAAAATTGTCTAAGATGTTACTTGCTTTTTCCTCCTCTCATGAGTGTACAGTTAGTCTGCCCAAAGCGACATGATGTGTGATGAAGTCCTCACCCTGGTGGCCTGTGAAGTGTGTGTTCACCTGTTCTAAAGATCACTCTGCTTTCATTTCTAATATGGTAGATATCAATAGCTATAGCCCATATTAACAAAAGCTCTTTAGGATCTCAATTTTAAGAGTGTGAAGGGGTCCTGAGGCCGAGAAGTCTGAGGCCTACTGGAGTAGGATTGTTAACCTTGGTCATTTATTAGTCTTAGTAACTGGTGACCTCTGTTTTCAAAGTCTTACATTTCTTATGGGGACTTTAACTTATTATCTGTCACCCGCAATAATTTCGGACATAAATGCAGTTTCATTTATTGCAGTAGAGAATTAATGTAATTATTATTAATTTATTATTAATTAATAATATATAATTATTCAGGGTCAAGGAAGCCATTAGACATTTTCGGGATAAAATAAAATAAAAATATCCTAGAATGAGCCCAGAAAGCTAGCAAGCTGCTTTCTTCAAGGTAGCAAGCCCCAACAATATAGCAGGAAGGGAAAACATTATTGTTATTTTTTTTTTTTTTTTTTTTTTTGAGACGGAGTCTCGCTCTGCCGCCCAGGCTGGAGTGCAGTGGCCGGATCTCAGCTCACTGCAAGCTCCGCCTCCCGGGTTCACGCCATTCTCCTGCCTCAGCCTCCGGAGTAGCTGGGACTACAGGCGCCCGCCACCGCGCCCGGCTAGTTTTTTGTATTTTTTAGTAGAGACAGGGTTTCACCATGTTAGCCAGGATGGTCTCGATCTCCTGACCTCGTGATCCGCCCATCTCGGCCTCCCACAGTGCTGGGATTACAGGCTTGAGCCACCGCGCCCGGCCACTATTGTTACTTTTTAAAGATCTTAATGAAACCATTTGATTTCAGGGAAATGGAGAAAATGAGAGGTTCTTGGTGTTCAAAGTCTATTCATTAGTGTTATGTAGATTAAAGGCAGTACCATGGAGTGTGCTTTTAACTCCAGATCATGTTCTATAGGCCACATTTCAGAACAGCTATAGTTTTTTGTAGTAGAGTACCATTCTTACAATCTGTTCTGTCCCCAAGTGCAGTTACTTAGTTACTGAAATTAGAGGTGATAAAGAAGTCCGCAGAGGAGCACATCTCCCGAAATGAAATCCTACTTTCTCCCCTGAGCAACCAAGGCAGGAAGACTGTGGTGAGGGGCTCTTTCCCTTTCACACTCATGCTTCAGGAGGTCCCACTGTATTTGGGGCTCTCTGTGCTCATACCTTGTGTGGTGTGAACAAGTGACCCTGTGTCTGTTAGGATTGGTGGTTGGGTGGCGTCAGGCTGAAGAATAGGTGAGCAGGATTGTGCTGTTCAGCGGGAAAACTCAACCACAGGAAAAGACCGCTTCCAGAACGTGGGTCTGCTCTGGATGCAAATAAATACATTGATTTTAACATATGTTTTGTTTGGAGAACAGTTTTATTTTTTAGAGGAAAATATTACTTTTATCATCTCTGTGTAGAAAGAAATAAAGGCAAGAGAGAGGTATAAGGAAGTAGACATTCCCCATTTTCATACGGTTAGGATGCAGAATGTAATGCCATTTTGAAACTACATAGGAGGTCGTTTAAACAAAAAATTATTGAACAAATACTAGTAATGATTTTACAAGTTGTTGTTTTGTTTTGTTTTGTTTTAGGTGAGAAACCTTTTGAATGTAACATTTGTGGGAAACATTTCTCTCAGGTGGGAATACTCTTATTTATTGTTAATAATTGGAAACCTGCAACACAGTGTTTTTTTTTTAATTGGAAATAAGACATACTTTTGTACTTGTGAGAGAAGCCTCTGGTGATATTTGTAACTTCAAAGACTTCTAAATAAATCAGGAGAAATCCTTTTCAAGAAAACAGATTTCTAGTTCTTTGAGAGAAAAATAGCATTTTCATGTGTGAATTCTTACAATACTTTTTTCTCCTTGCTAAGGGTGAGTCCAGACTTAGTATATGTCTTCTGTTTCATGAATGAAGTTCCTAGTAAACCACCTTGAGCTTGGTGTACCTGGAGGCTGCACATTGTGCTGGGATAGGCTGAAGACAAGTAGTCTCCTTATTCTTGTTGGGACTGTAGATTGTAGGATGTTGGAAAAAAAGATGAAGCAAGTTTTGTTCCCTGTTTTGACTGCTACCTTTAGCTGACCTCCATTAATGTCATTTGGACACGAAGTCATTCACTCCTTGAGGAAACATTTGTTTTACCCTCCCATGGGCCAGGTACTGTGCTGGGCATGGGACACAAAGAAACCTAGAGACCTAGTGTTTTCTAGAAAATGGCTTGTGGGAACCTACTCTCTGAAACAGAAGGTAACTATTCACTGCCATGTGCAGTGCGCTGGGCTTCCAGAGGTAGAGCAGACGGAAGCTGTTCCAGGGCGTGAGGGCGCAGCTCTTCAGGGCACAGTCACTGGCATGACTGTCTCACGCACAACATGGTAGATCGTGTGGCCGCAGTGCATGCCTGTGGAGCTGGGAGGCAGGCCCCACAGAACTTGGAAATGGCAAGCGCCGTGTTTGCTCACATTCCCCCTGGAGCAGACTCTTCCAGTTTCTCTTCGTCTGTTGAGGGTGTGAGTTCCATTTTCTCACACACTGAAACCTGCCATCTTAATGGTTCTTCACTCTCCCACTCTCTGACTCCCTGCCTGCTGGAATTCACCAAGTCCTCATGGTCTCCCATCGCCTACTCGGTTGGGTTGTGTCCTCCTGGGTGGTTAGTTTCTCTGGGCCTGGGGCCGTGTCTTCTCTCCCATCCAGGAGGATGCCCAGCAGCCAGCAGGTGTTCAGGAAGGATTTGATGAACTGGGCTGAGTGCTTGTCCCTCTGGCCGCCATTCTTGATGAGCGTCCGAGGTTCAGAGCTTGGCCTCTGGGGCTGGACAGTCTAGAATTGAACTCTGCCTCTGTCAGGGCTTAACTACCCTGTGACTCTGGGCAAGCTCATATTTTGCCCTTTCAGTTTCCTTATCTGTGAAACATGGGTAACAAGATTAGTTAACCCTATAGAGTGTGAAGAGTAAAGGAGGTAATGATGGAAAGCCCTTAGAGCAGTGCCTGGCACGTTGTAATCGCTCGGGAAACGCCAGCATTCCCTGCCTTGTTGCCATCCGCTTTCTTCTGTCCTGTCCATCCTCATGACCCCCAGATGCTGGTCTTTTTGAGGCACCTCCCCACCCCCACCCCCACCCCCATTTTCATCTCAGCAGCTTTGGTTTGATGGGAAAAGCGTGAGACTCAGACTAATGACCATGAATAATTAGCAATCGCGACTTCTCTGGGCCTCATTCTTCTAATTTTTAAAATAGGGATAATACTACTTCATGGAACTAGTGGGAAAATGAAAAACTAGAGCTGAAAGCCCTTTATACATTCAGATTATGATGAGAGTCAAAGTTCCATCCTTCTCATGCCTTCTCCGACTCTCCATAGCTGACTGTATAAATTAAAGCCAGACATTCAGTCAGGCTGCAGTCCACATCCACTCCTCTCTCCTGACACAGATCCCTGGTGCCCACATCAGAGGTTCTGATTCTGTAATTTGGAGTGGGGCTTGGGTATTGGTGTTTTTTGTTTTTTGGTTTTGTGTGTGTGTGCGTGTGTGTGTGCGCGCGTGTTTGTGTGTAGACGGAGTCTCGCTCTGTCGCCCAGGCTGGAGTGTAGTGGCATACACTGTAACCTCCCCCTCCTGGGTTCAAGTGATTCTCTTGCCTCAGCCTCCCAAGTAGCTGGGACTACAGGTGCGTGCCACCACGTCCAGCTCATTTTTTGTATTTTTAGTAGAGACGGGGTTTCACCACTTTGGCCAGGATGGTCTCAAACTCCAGACCTCGTGATCCACCCACCTCAGCCTCCCGAAGTGCTGGGATTACAGGTGTGAGCCACCGCACCCAGTCAGGTATCAGTATTTTTAAAAATTCAGCAATTTTGGCGTGCAGCCAAGGTTGAGAACCACCACTATAGCCCTTGACCTGCACTTGCTCTCTTAAATCCTACCAAGGGTAGCCCTGCCCAATCCAGAAACCCTTCCCTTCTGTATTCGTCTGTGTACTTTTATTAGGTTTCTATGATTGTAGAGTCATACGTAGTGATAGTTTTCAGATGTATATTGCTGCTTTATTTTCATAGTAAAGTATGAGTTTTGGTGAACAAGGAACTGTTCTAATGTTTGTTGCAAGCCTGCAGTGTCCATATGCTGTCCATGAGCTCTGCTGTGTGCTGGGAGCAGGGACAATAATGGCCATGGCCTCCAGGAGCTTACCGTTTAGAGGAAGAAACAGACACGTAAATGATCGAGTACAGTGAAATGTCGGAACTGCTGACAGATATCTACAGGAACAATGTGGGCAAAGAAAAGGCAGTAGTCCTTTCTACCTGAAAGGTGTGTTTGGGACAGCACGAGGCCATGAAATGCTTGAGAGATTGCTTAGGTGAGCCCTGCAGACAAGCAGGCACTGGGCAAGCCTGGCGTCCCTGGCATGCTGGGGCAAGAAAGCAGTCAGATTGTCTGCATAGGGATGCGTGGTAAAGAATGCCCGCTGGTCCACCCTCCACCGTATGCCTAACATTATTTTCTTGTAATGAACTAGAGTAAATGTTTGTGGCTACAGGGGATTGGAATGCTCTTGTATAGAAACATTTACAAATAAGAATGCCTCATCCTGCTTACTGAGAATTTAGTATTTAGTGGGTTAGTCTTTTTAAAAAAGTTAACCGCAACCTGCATTATGAGTATGGCATGCCAGCATAAGGAAGTTAGCATCATCTTAGAGTGACCACAGAAGCTGCATCTGTCCGTGTGACTGGACACTGTATATGTCCAGATCTCTGCAAGGAAGAGTCATGTCATACTTTAGAGTATGACTGAGTCACACTCAGAGGGAAACGTTTCCTCTGTGGCATAGAACATGGACTGTTGGGAGGGCATTGGAGAGAACCAAAAGAGTGAAAAGTTTTGAGTGCCTGTCCTGTGAGAAACAGGAAAGAATGCGGCGTAATTAGCTCTCTTTGGGTGGAGGAGTAGGATTGCTTTTGTTCCTCCAAGCAGGCAGAAACAGGAACACTGGGCAGCTGGTACAGAGAGATGGGTTTTGAGAGGCAGTACTCTCCCAGCAGCGCTGTCTAGCCAGCAGTCTGCCCAAGTCCGGGGGTGCTAGTGCCTTCTGCAGGATTACCCTATAGGAAGCGTTTCCAGGATGCTGATGTGGACTCGTGCCAGAGGTGACAGTGTCATCCATCCATGGTGGAAACACAAAAAATAAGGACACTTAATGAGCTTTGCCCAAGCTATTACGTTTTCATCTCTGAGGTTATATTTCCACACCTTTACTGTTAAATGACATTTCATCAAAATAGTAGTTACTGTTTAAGTGATATCTCTATGTTAATCCTTACGTTTTTTTTTTTCTTTTTAATTTTATTGCTTTGTGAAATCCTAAAGTCTTGAAAGTTCTGAGCTAACTGACTTTTAAGATCTGGAATCTCTTTTATCTCTAAATGATTACAATTCCTGACTTTTTTTGATGTAAACACTCAACTGCTGTTAAGAGTGCTCATGGGCCGGGCGCGGTGGCTCAAGCCTGTAATCCCAGCACTGTGGGAGGCCGAGAGACGGGTGGATCACGAGGTCAGGAGATCAAGACCATCCTGGCTAACATGGTGAAACCCCATCTCTACTAAAAAATACAAAAAACTAGCCGGGCGAGGTGGCAGGCGCCTATAGTCCCAGCTACTCAGGAGGCTGAGGCAGGAGAATGACGTAAACCCGGGAGGCGGAGCTTGCAGTGAGCTGAGATCCAGCCACTGCACTCCAGCCTGGGTGACAGAGCGAGACTCCGTCTAAAAAAAAAAAAAAAAAAACCAAAAGAGTGCTCATGATAGGGAATAGATGCTGGTTTTGTTCACGTTGAAGCACTGAGGTTCAAGTACCTGTCAGAAGGTCAGAAGGAGTTTATTATAAAATTGCTCAGGGCAGATGTTAATTCTTCTCTACAGCAGAGTTTTTCTGTTAAAAATTCTAACAACTCCATCTGAATTAAAACGGTATTAGAAAGGATCAAAGTTCCTTTACTGCTAATATCTTTAACATAGGTTTAACAGTCCAAACTTTGGAGTCACTAGGCAAACCTGCATTAGTAAATCCAGTCCCCATTTTATGACCCAAGGCTGGTTACTTACCTCTTAGAGCCTCTGGTGCCTTATCTGTAAAACATGGATAGTACTGCTTTACAAGACATTGTGTTGACTAAGTTAAATACTCTTTGCAACAATTTAGCAAAGAGCCTCATTCATAGTAAGTTCTTAATAAATGATAGCTATTATACCACTTGCTAGAATTTTTTTGTTTGTTTTTGTGAGACAGAGTCTCGCTCTGTCGCCCAGGCTGGAGTGCAGTGACATAATCTCAGCTCACTGCAAGCTCTGCCTCCTGGGTTCACACCATTCTCCTGCCTCAGCCTCCTGAATAGCTAGGGCTTCAGGTGCCTGCCACCACGCCCAGCTAATTTTTTTTTTTTTTTTTGTATTTTTAGTAGAGACAGGGTTTCACCATGTTAGCCAGGATGGTCTCGATCTCCTGACCTCGTGATCCACCTGCCTCAGCCTACCAAAGTGCTGGGATTACAGGCGTGAGCCACTGCTCACGGCTTACTTGCTAGAATTTTTATGGACACAACTATAGATGATTTCTAAGACATGGTCTGTGCATGCAATACTAGAATATATCAAAAGTTTACCAGAAATAAAAATATTGACTAAAGCTCTAATAATCTGGGCCTGAGTTTGCTATGTAACCTGGAATAAATTATTTGAATGTACTATTGGATTTTTTGCATGGCTCATTCCATTAGTTTTATTTAATCTGCTTTTATATTATTTATCAGAAATATACATTCCTTAATCAGGGAGAAAGATTATTTTCATTGTCTGTTTCTAGTACAAAATAAGTAAAGAACACTTTAAAGTTTTTTCTATCACTTAAAATATTAAATGGAAGATCATTTGATTATATTTCTTTTGAAAACAAGTAATTGTTCCACCATTTTTAAAAAAGAAAAATGCAGCTTTGCTAAAAATTAACCCAGAATGCATTTCATTCCGAGTACATAGTTTACAAAATAACCAAAAACAAGAGGGCTCTAATTTAACAGTTCAGCAGATGGTGCTATTTCTGATTATTATGTAACTGATCAGCTTTTCTGAAATTTGCAAGTGACTAATTTAAAACACTGGTGTATTATTTTAACTCTCCAGTATGTGTTTCCTGAGTGGCAAAGTAACTGTCATATTAAATATTCAAAGCACACTTTCATTCATAGAAACTTGTGCGTCCTCAAGGTTTCCCCACAAGTAGAGGAGTTTAGATTCACACCAACCAATATTAATTTCTGGCTCCACCATGTAACTGGAACAACTACTTTATTTATCTGAATACAATGGTAATTGTGCAGTTTATCTGAATACAGTGTTAGTTGTATTATTTATCTCAAGAAAATAGGTGGTAATTTGATAATGCCTGTAAAGGCCTAATTTCAGGTTCAGCAAATGTATATTGCTGTTGATACTTGTTTTATTGTTATTAGTAGCCATTCTATTAAAAGCTGGACATTTTCCAAAGTCTTGTCAAACTCTTTCTCTTTGGTTATTGAAAATAAACCTGAGTTTTTTCGAAGCCACATTTATCATATTCTTAAATGTAATGTCTAACTCTGTTCCCCAGAGTTTGATAGACGTGATGAATCTTTCACATTATATAGTCAGATGGCATTTTTTAATACTTGTGATTTCTAGTTTTCACTCACAAGTCGATATCAAACTCATCTTCAGATCTTAACCATGAATCTTAATGTTTGCATTTTATTTAAAATACAATTTGCAAATTGAAAAAGCCCCATATGTTAGTTGGCTGATATTCATTCTTGTTTTTGGCTTATCTTGTGCATGACACCTGCTTATTTTTACCGCTGGGTGTATTACCTAATTTCAGTGGGTTTTCCTTTTTTTTCTTTTTCTTTGTTTTGCAACAGAACACTGTACAAGATTAAAATGAGGAAAATAACAGGTTGAGACTATTAATTACAGCAATGGAAGGTTTTCCAAATCCTAATATGAAACATTAGCAAGTAGCTTTTTAAATATCTGAGGCATTTGCAGTTTTGATTTCCCTGTACTTTAGGTAATTTGATACTGATTAGTGCATAGAAATCCATCTGATGATCCCCGTTTCAGTGTTATTCTTCGCAAAGCCTTGCTGGCTTCAGAAATTAGGAACACAGTGGCCCTGCACCTGAGAGGCTGCCGTGATTCTCCTGATTTGCACTTTTGCACAAAGGTAACATTGAGAAACCTGTCAGAAAGAACCAAGTGTACTTGCCAGAGGAAGTACTTTTTGGAAATATCTTCCCTTGTTTATGAACAAAAGTATGTTTTTTAGAAAGAAACAATACTGAAATAAGGACGTGTGGTGCTTTTGTTTGTTTTAAATGATATTTTAAATACATGGCCCAAGTAAAATATATCAAGGCCTGTTTAAAGTCCAGGCTTGGCGACCACCACAGCAGCCTCCACAGGGTGCTGTTTTAACAGGGAAGCACTGCATAGTGTGTGCCTCAGCTGGGACACAGCCAAGGGCTCACATGGAGGATGGGGTAGAGACACATCCCGTATGCAGCAGGTGGCCAGGCACTCTGGCTGCTCCTCATCCTCTTGCCCACGGCTGAGTTGTGTGTGGCTCATCTTCTGGCAGTTGAATTAGAACCTGGCTAAATGTGTCAGTTTTCCTTTTGAATTTATATAATTTAAAAAACCAAAAACTTTCGTTATTGGCGTGTTCTTCTTTTCCTCTTTTTGCAGGCAGGTAACTTGCAGACTCACTTACGACGGCATTCTGGTGAAAAACCATACATCTGCGAGATCTGTGGAAAGAGGTCAGTGCTGGGCGTGTTCTTCCGTGTGGAAGGGAGCATGTCTAGTCTCAGTGTCTTTGGCAGTCAGTGTCCTCTGAAGCGGTGGCTTGCAGATGAGCCACATGTGGGCTCACCCTGCCACTGCAGAACACAGGTAAATTCAAACCTTCTGGCTTTGCATGCGACACATGAGAGAATAATCAAAAGAAAATTCAAAGAAAGAAAATCTGGGACAGGAGTCGCAAAAAGAAAATGGGGTTTTACATGCCACAAAATTATTTTATATTAAAATTTTCGTCATTCTAAAAATATCTCTGAAAATATAATAGATTAATGCCCCCAAGGAGGTGACTGTCTAGTAGGGGAGATGGGACTTGCCAGCCAAGTGACTAGATTTCAGGAGAGAAAGAGATGGTGGAAGGTGCCACAAGCCGTGGGTCTGTGACAGCCTGTGGGAGCTCCACCCCAGGGAGGAGGAAAGTACATTTTGATGGGTGGGTAGGATTTTGACCTGGCGAAAGAGAATCTGACTCTTGAGGTCAGAGTGTATGGCAGTTTGATTCCTCTGCAGCGTGGTATAAATGAGGAGCTCTTCCCCTGCTGTGTGTGCAGGCTGGCACCCTCAACCCTCCTTCCCATCCTTGGGCTGTACGTCAGGCCACATACTCCATCATCTGGTGGTTGTGCCAGAACGACAGGCATCAGCCAGGACTATACCAGTTACGAAGCTCCATACGCACCTTGGTTACATAGCTTTTATATTCATTTATTTAATCATTCATTGACTCAGCATTTTTTAGACACCTGCTGTATGCTAAGTGCTAGATGGGTCCACAAAAATAAACAGTACAGAGTCTCTGCCTCTCACAGGTTCATATCGAAGCATCTTGGGGCAAGAGATAGTCATTGGGGTCAGTTAGAAGTCAGAGTCCTCATATTCAGTCTCAGCACATGCTGGGGAAAGCCGAGGAAGAAGCAACTCTAGATTCAGTTGCAGGAAAACCATTGTCTCTGCCAATGGTAGAAAACAAACGAAAGCTGCGGCCGGCAGCACATCTGCCTTTCTGCTGTAGTGGCCTGAACGCTGAAAGCCAAGTTCAGGGCCCAGTATCATCTGCCGCTCCTTCCAGATGTCTGGGAACATAGACCTGCTGCCTCTGATGGCGTCACATCACTGTTGGCCCCTGTGTGTCTCATTTTGCACGGTGTTTGAAATCTGAACCTTCTGAATTCAATTTCAAAGTGAGGCATGTGTTTATTATTTATTTATTTATTTATTTTTGAAACAGAGTTTTCACTCTTTTGCCCAGGCTGTAGTGAAGTGGCTCGCTCTCGGTTCACTGCAACCTCCACCCCCCTGGGTTCAAGTGATTTTCCTGCCTCGGCCTCCCAAGTAGCTGGGATTATAGGCACGTGCCACCACACCCGCCTAAGTTTTGTAATTTTAGTAGAGACGGGGTTTTGCCATGCTGGCCAAGCTCATCTCGAACTCCTGACCTCAGGTGATCCACCCGCCTCTGCCTCCCAAAGTACTAAGACTACAGGCATGAGCCACTGCGCCCGGCCAAGGCATGTATTTGAAACCAGGTCTATATGCAGCGTCTTCCTCAGAATATAACATACTCTGCTATCAGGCGTAGTGGAAAGGAAAGAACATAGATTTCCACATCTGAGGGCCTGGGTTGGAATTACTGTCTAAGGCAAGTTAGTAACCGCCTCAGATCTTGGTTTTCCCATCTGGAAAGTGGGGTGAAGGTGCCTGCCTGGCAGTGTTGTGGAACGACTCAGTGGGATAATGGTTGTTAAACATGTAACCGATCACCTGCACACAGCATCCGCTCAGTGAATGCTGGTTCCCTTTCTTCATTTAGTTCCCTTGTTCTCAGTGTTAGGACTGACAGGTATAAGTCTCTGTTGTGGCTCAGAAAGAGGAGAGCTTATTCTCTGGGGATATTCACAGTGGAGGGTGACGGCCATACCTCTTGGTCCCTGAGACTCTGAGCTCCCGTTTGCATTTTACTTTATAGTGAAAAGAGCAAGGGTCAAGGGTCACACCTGGCTAGACCAGGGCAGAACTCTCTCTGGGCTCTCTCAAGGTCACCCTCCTTGGGTTGGCACCACCCAGCTAGGGTCTCTCCCATGAGACCCCAGGAACCTTGGCAAGACTGCAAGGGTGGAAGGGGCATTTGGCTCTGAACTGGTGAGACTCCCTTTTCACTCTCTTTATAGCCCCTAAGGTAGAGATGCTAAACCATACAGTATCTGATCTTGTGCTCTGTAAAACTGAGGAAGAAAGTGTAATGAAATCAGGTAGAAAAAAATGCTTCAAAAACAAGACACTTGCATCATGTTCTGCTGTCCTTAAAAAAATAGAAAAGGATTTTTTCCATGCACGTTTCAGATGAAACCAGTCCAGTTCAGATTCCTTTCTGCAGCAATGTCAGGAGCAGGTATCTCCTCCCTCAGAGAGTTGCAGTTATAAAGACCCACAGTAATGTGGAAAGGCTCTTAATTGAATTTTCAAATTACATTCTAGGTTTGCAGCCTCTGGCGACGTCCAACGTCACATTATTATTCACTCAGGAGAAAAACCACACTTGTGTGACATCTGTGGTCGAGGTACAGCTGAGTGTTTTCCTCTTCTTGATTTCTGATTCAAATGTTCTCTGTCCTTCAGCTTAACACCTGTTATGGTTTCTCTAGGGTTTAGTAACTTCAGTAATTTGAAGGAGCACAAAAAGACACACACGGCTGATAAAGTCTTCACCTGTGATGAGTGTGGAAAGTCTTTTAATATGCAAAGGAAGTTAGTAAAGCACAGAATTCGGCACACGGGGGAGCGGCCTTACAGCTGCTCTGCCTGCGGTGAGTTTGGGTTTCTGGCTGTCCCCTAGTCATCCGTGTGTGGGAAGCGCTTTGTCCCCCAGCCCTCATTAGCTGACTGTGTGTCTGGGATGAGCCCTTTGTTTTCTCCAAGGTAAAATGGGAACAATGCTGTTTTTTTACTGCCTCACATGATCTCTCGTTCATTCCTGCGTTTGTGTGTCAGGCATTTGCTGCTTGTCTTTGAGGTATTAGGAACTGTCCTAAATGCTCCCAATACAAAGATGACTAAGACGGGGTCCCAGGTGCTGAGGGCTCCTGGTCCAGATGGGAAGAGGGAGGGTGGCTGGGAAAGTGGGGGGACAGCAGGACGTGTGGCCGCACATGAAGGAGAGCGGCGGTCCCGCCAGAGCATAGGAGCACATGCTGAGCACAGGGGGTGGGCTTCCATAGATCACAGACTTACAGAGCAGAGGTTATTCTCGTGGGCACTTGATGCTTTGTTGTGAGCCTCTGGGAGGAGAGTGAAAAGCTGGCGGCCCCCGATTTCAGGGCACCTGACTGCTCCGATGAGGACACGGAGACTCAGGATCAGGTCGCTCATGACCTGTGATCACAGCGTTGGAGCCGGGATTCCTATACACACGGCCTCTAAAGAGGGAGTGTGTGTACCCATGACAGGTAATTGAGGTGCTTATTGAATCATGGGCAAAACTATGAGTGACAGCAACTTCGATGATGATCTGTTTAGACCAAATAAGAAATGCTCAGAGTCCAGCTGTAGGGAGCCTGGATTCAGGGCACCATTCAGAGGGGTTCGTTCTGATTGTAATTGGAGTCTGAAACCAGCAGGACTTCTGCATATAACCAGAGGACACTTGGTTTTTGTCCCTCCATTTAAATTGTACACAGATCTTCTGGATACAGATTTAGGCAGCTCCATGACCACTCTGATCACTCTTAGAAAGTGAAGTTTCATCACTTTAAATCACTAATGTAGGCGTGTGCCTGTAATCCTAGCTACTTGGGAGGTGGGAGCTGGAGGATCTCTTGAGCCCAGGAGGCCAAGGCTGCAGTGAGCCGAGATCGCACCACTGCCTGGGTGACAGCGAGAGCTTCATCTCAAAGCATCAGTAATGAGTCTCAAATCACTAATTTAAAATGTCAGTTCCAAATAATTGTCACAACTGTGAACTTGATTTAAAGGTAAATTTTGTCCTCCCTCCCCGGCTAGGACTTGCTGCTGCTCAGACCCTGCTGTGGAGGAAGTGAGGCCGTCCGTCCCCTCCACTCCACTTAGGGTTCTGCCCTTTCCCTGCCTCACTAACCCTGGTTTCCCACCCTGACGAGGTCAACTTCTGGGGGATGGGGAAGAGCTGAAGAGAGCAGGAATGTTATGTGACAGGGTCAGTTTTTAACAGCTTTGAGACAATATTCCCATACCATAAAATTTACCAATTTAAAGTGAACAATTCAGTGGTTTTTGGTAGATTCACAAAGTTGTGTAACTCTCAACACAATCTAATTTTAGAACATTTTCATCACCCCAAAAGGAAGCCTTATACCTATTAGCAACCCCATTACCAGCCCAGGCCCCTGGCTGCCACTCCTCTAGGTTCTGTCTCTGTGGACTTGCCCGTTCTAGACATTTCCTATGCATGGACTCATATGACACGGGGTATTTTGTAGTCGACTTCTTGCACTAAGCAGCTATGAACATCTGTGTACACAGGCCTGTGTGGGGGTGTGTTTCCATTTTCTTGGGTATATAGACAGTTCTATTTTAAGAGGGTTTCACATGCTGAGCTTCTCAGTGTGTCGAACTGCTCGCAGGCTCGCGCGCTCTCGCTGTGTCATGCGTGCTGGGCTTCATAGTTCTCAAGTCTGCCTTCCCTGTCTTCCCCCAGCTTTTCACTGTGCTTTCCAAGACACAGGCCTGCACTACGCAGCCATGCATTTCTGTCCAACTGGCCTCTTTCCTGGCTCCCTGAGTTAGTAGCAGCTTACTATAGGGAGGCTTTGTTGGGGCTTCACTGCCTTCTGGGCAGCCTCCCTGCTGATTCAGAGCAGCTCCAGCGTGCCTCTTGTCCAGTGGGTGGCAGCCTTCAGGCCTGTGTTCAGGGGCCTGCATTCAGGGGCCTGCAGGCCCACAGCAGTGTGGCGCCCACCCACCTATCCCCTACTAGACCTACTGTGCAGGAGGTGGGCGCTATTCCCCTGTGCCCTCCTTGCGACCGGACACAGGTGGAGCCAAGCTCCTCTCGACTTGAAAGACGAAGGAGAGACTCCCATACTCCTCTTTCTTGGTGGGAACTCTGTCATGACTAAAAATTTTACATATTAGGGATACTAAAAGTGCTTGTCCCATCTTGTTCAGTAATTCAACTATTGAGAATTTATCTTGAAGAAACAATGTAAAGAAAGATAAAAACTTGGCCAGGCGCGGTAGCTCACGCCTGTAATCCCAGCACTTTGGGAGGCTGAGGCAGGTGGGTCACTTGAGGTCAGGAGTTTGAGACCAGCCTGGCCAACATGGCGAAACCCTGTCTCTACTAAAAATACAAAAATTAGCTGGGCATGGTGGTGTGTGCCTGTTGTTCCAGCTACTCAGAAGGCTGAGGCACAAGAATTAACTTGAACCCGGGAGACGGAGGTTGCAGTGAGCCAAGATCGCGCCACTGCATTCCAACCTGAGCGACAGAGTGAGACTGTCTCAAAAAAAATAAATAAATAAAAATAAAAACTTTATGTTAGAGCAGCAAACAGTTGGAAGCAGCCAGCAAGTGCAGCAGTGAAGCTTCTAATTCACAAAATTCCGCATGTCTGAGTAAAGCATGTGTTACAGGGGCAACGCAGAAACTAAATATGCTTTCACTCTAGCATTCTGTGAAGGAGACTGAGCCTGAGCCTGACATTGTGGGCAAAACACAGATGTGAAAGCACAAAGGCAAAGGTCACTGTGATGTGTTGTTGTAGTGTTTTGGTTTCTGGTTTTTTAATTTTTTTTTTTTTTTTTTTTTGAGACGGGGTTCTTTGTTGCTCATGCTGGAGTGCAGTGGTGTGATCACAGCTCATTGCAGCCTCAACCTCCTGGGCACAGGCGATCCTCCTGCCTCAGTCTTCTGAGTACTGGGACCACAGGCATGTACCACCACACTCAGCTAATTTTTATTTTGTTTTTTGTAGACACAGGGTCTCACTATGTTGCCTAGGCTGGTCTTGGACTCCTGAGCTGAAGCAGTCCTCCCTCCTCAGACTCCCAAAGTGCTGGAACTACTGGTGTGAGCCACCTCAGCTGGCCTACAGTATTTTTTATATGGAAAATGTGCCCAAAGTTTAGGCATGTAAGCTCACGTCCAGTTTGATTATTCAAGGCTTAAAAAAAAAAAAATAGGCCAGGCACGGTGGCTCACGCCTGTAATCCCAACATTTTGGGAGGCTGAGGCAGGAGGATCACGAGGTCAGGAGATCGAGACCATCCTGGCTAACATGGTGAAACCCTGTCTCTACTAAAAAAAATACAAAAAATTAGCCGGGTGTGGTGGCGGGCGCCTGTAGTCCCAGCTACTTGAGAGACTGAGGCAGGAGAATGGCGTGAATCCAGGAGACGGAGCTTGCAATGAGCCAAGATCGCGCCACTGCACTCCAGCCTGGGCGACAGTGCAAGACTCCGTCTCAAAAACAAAAAACAAAAAAATAGCCTACCCATTGCTTGACTGGAGCTAGATAGCTGAGAATTCAGATATAAAGTGAAAAGTTCTAAATATTTATCCATGTGAGTTGTGCAGCTCATTCTTGGCTAGTCTGTGGCCTTTGTAAGGTTATGTGCTGAGTTCCTTCTCATCTTACCTACTCCAGTGGTGGAGCTAGATTCCTTACCTTTGCCATATTCACAGAGAAAGGAAATAGAACTTGGACAGGAATGCATACAATTTTGTTAAAAGCTGAATACAGGGTCAGGCGCCATGGCTCATGCCTGTAACCCCAGCACTTTGGGAGGCTGAGATGAGCTGATCACTTAAGGCCAGGAGTTCAAGACCAGGCAGGCCAACATGGCAAAACCCCATCTCTACAATAAATATAAAAATTAGCCCGGTGTGTTGGCACACGCTTGTAATCCCAGCTACTCAGGAGACTGTGACATGAGAATTGCTTGAACCAAGGAGGTGGAGGTTGCTGTGAGCTGAGATTGCGCCTCACTACAGCCTGGGCGCCTCACTCCCAGCACTTTGGGAGGTTAAGGTGGGCAGATCACTTGAGGTCAGGAGTTTAAGACCAGCCTGGCCAACATGGTGAAATGCCATTTCTACTAAAAATATTAATACAAAAATTAGCCAGGCGTGGTATCAGGCATCTGTAGTCCCAGCTCCTCGGGAGGCTGAGGCAGGAGAAGCACTTGAACCTTGGAGGCAGAGGTTGCAGTGAGCCAAAACCACGCCACTTCACTCCAGCCTGGGCAATTTTTTTTTTTTTCGAGACAAACACCCGAATACACAAACACCTTTAGAAAAGGTGTTTCTAAATTATAGATTGGCTGTGTTCGATTTATGAACATGTAGTGAAACTGACGAGGAGAGCTGTGGTTTCTCAGCATGGGCTTGGCAGGTGCCCATGGTACCCACGTGCAGGGAGACTCAGTGAGAATCAAAGGACTGACGCTGAGATACTCAAAACCAAAGGTCGTAAGCTGGAGGGGTCCGCAGCTGGAGAAGCACCTCCCACAGGAATGGAAAGCCTTCCAGAGTGAGCAGGAGCTGTGAGGTGACCCCCCTCCTCAGATCAGGGTTGTTCGGTGTCTTAGGAGGGGAGGAGAGAATCCTTCCAGAATGGCCACTGTAAAAACATCTTTTTTCAGCCTGGGCGTCATAGCAAGACCCTGTCTCTACAAAATGTATATGTATATTAGCCAGGCGTGGTATCACACGCCTGTAGTCCAGCTGCTTGAGAGACTGAGGAAGGCGGATTGTTTGAGGCTGGGAGTTCAAGACCAGCCTGGGCGAGACCCTGTTTAAATAAATAAATAACTGTTTTTCTTTTTCCAGGGAAATGTTTTGGGGGGTCAGGTGACCTCCGCAGACATGTCCGCACTCACACTGGGGAGAAGCCGTACACGTGTGAGATCTGTAACAAGTGCTTTACCCGCTCCGCAGTGCTCCGGCGGCACAAGAAGATGCACTGCAAAGCTGGTGACGAGAGCCCAGACGTGCTGGAGGAGCTCAGCCAAGCTATCGAGACCTCCGACCTGGAGAAATCTCAGAGCTCAGACTCTTTCTCCCAAGACACGTCCGTGACGCTGATGCCAGTGTCGGTTAAACTCCCTGTCCACCCAGTGGAAAATTCTGTGGCGGAATTTGATAGCCATTCTGGCGGCTCCTATTGTAAGTTACGGTCCATGATCCAACCTCATGGAGTTAGTGACCAGGAGAAGCTGAGTTTGGATCCTGGTAAACTTGCCAAGCCCCAGATGCAGCAGACACAGCCTCAGACCTATGCTTACTCGGATGTGGACACCCCAGCCGGTGGCGAGCAGCTGCAGGCCGATGGCATGGCCATGATCCGCTCCTCTCTGGCTGCTTTGGACAACCACTGCGGTGATCCCCTGGGCAGTCGAGCATCTTCCACCGCTTATAGGAACTCAGAGGGCCAGTTTTTCTCCAGCATGACTCTCTGGGGCCTAGCGATGAAGACGCTGCAGAATGAAAACGAGTTAGACCAGTGATGTACCGCGCTTCTCCACAGTAGAGGTCTGTTCGCAGTTTGGCAGGCTGGTGTCAGGGCTGTAGGAGGACCCGGTTTCCCCATGATGGTTCCTTCTAACTAGCCAGAGAATAGGTAGCTTCCCTCCTGATGATGGCACATAATCTGAAGCATCTTGAACTGAGGGTTGAGCGGGAGGGCCTGCTGGCTCACCGTGAGGCAGCTGCGGGAGGGAGCGCTGACGTCACAGAAGCCAAAGGCTGGATGCTGTCTCAGCAGCTTCAGCTAGCGGGAGAGCGCATGTGCAGTGTCAACCACTGTACGTGTTGGTCATGTTAAAGGAATTATATATGTATAGTATTACAAGTATTTTTGCATTTTTACAAGATTGAAATTTGTAGCATTTTGTATTATTTACACAGAATTTATTTGTATATGAAACTCATACCATAATTTAATTTGAATAAATGAAACTTTTCTATATAATAGTAATATGTGTCCTCTAGCATTTTTATGAATCTAAAGACTAGGGGTATAAAAATAAATAGCAGCGAGCACTCACTCTGCAAGGATAAGAACCTCATTGGTCAGCCTCCTCCTGGTACAGCGGGTTTCTGAGTGGTCAGAACAGCCCGACTCCTGGCTGCCACTTACTGGCAAGGTCATGGGTGAGCTATTCACCCTGTCAGGATCTTCTTTGGGGTTTCTTTTTTGCAGTATGAGAGGAATATCTTCCAGCATTTTTACAAGGCTTGACTGATCTGAGCACCCACTTGAAAATACCTACCCAGGGCCTGGCCCTTGACAGGGCTTTCTAAATATTTACTTCCCCTTCCCAGCAGGCTCGACGGCCTCCACGGGAAGGAGATGTGCCTGTGGTGCTGTCACTAGAATATCAAGGTGAGACTGTGGATGTGGCACGTCACAGTGATCTGCTTATAGCACTGCCTGCACGGAGGACTGTGGAGAGCACCCTCGAATACTCTTGAGCAGCTCTAACTCAGAAGTACAAGATAAACGAGAGACCAGTGAGGAGGAGAGGATTTTCATAGAAAAACAGCACAGTTGCAGAGTAGGGCATCAGCTCTGAAGTCCATTACAGGTGCATTTCGTGGTTTCCCAACCATCAGCTGCACTGCGCTCCTGCCAGGCTGGTTCAGCGAGCATCTGTTGTCCCCGTTGCACACATGGAGTGAACTTGGAACACAGTGGCCACACGTGAATGCAGATCTTCCTCCTTCTTCCCCATGTCCTCTCCTCTCGTGGCCTCCTCTGGCTCCTCCTTCATCCCAACTCCTATAGCTCTTCAGCCTCGCAGCACCTACAGCCCATCCATCCCCTTGGCTGTCCCTGTGGACCCTCCTCAGCCATGGTTCACCCGCCAACCCCTTTATCCATTTCACCTGGTGAACCTCTAGTGCTACACAGAGGTAGCCCAGCCAGGCTAGTGAGCAACAGCCATTCTCCAGTTTCTACAGCTCTCCTGAGCCCCCACCCTATCCTACAATCCCCTCTCCTTGATCCAGGCCACATGCTACCCTAGGCGCTTGTGTCACATCTTCTCAGA
The DNA here is from genome assembly GCF_049350105.2 of Macaca mulatta. NCBI lineage: Eukaryota > Metazoa > Chordata > Mammalia > Primates > Cercopithecidae > Macaca > Macaca mulatta. Next base: position 8,685,595 of record NC_133410.1, on the reverse strand, counting down.
CCTCTGCAGCTCGCCTGTCGTGCTTATGGCCTTGCTTCCTATTTCTCTCAGAACCTAGAAACAAATAGGGGCCAGGCATGGTGGCTTACGCCTGTAATCCCAACAGGTTGGGAGGCTGAGGCAGGCGGGTCACTTGAGCTCAGGAGTTTGAGACCAGCCTGACCAACATGGTAAAACCTCATCTCTACTAAAAATACAAAAATTAGGTATAGTGGCACACGCTTGTAGTCCCAGCTACTCAAGACGCTGAGGCATGAGAATCTCTTGAACCTGGGAAGCAGAGGTTGCAGTGAGATCGCACCCCTGCACTCCAGCCTGGGCAACCGAGCAAGGCTGTCTCAAAAAAGAGAAAAGAAAGAAAAGAAAAGGAAGGAAGAAAGGAAGGAAAGAGAGAGAGGGAGGGAGGGAGGAAGGAAGGAAGGAAGGAAGGAAGGAAGGAAGGAAGGAAGGAAGGAAGGAAGGAAGGAAGGGAGGAAGGAAGGAAGGGAGGGAGGGAGGGAGGGAGGGAAAAGAAAAGAGGAAAGAACGTTCCTCAAGCTCCCACAACACCTCCCTACCTTCCCACATCTGTGCCCGTGGACTCTGCACTTTCCCATCTAAAACCAACCTGCCCCCAACCCCTGATTTCCCACCTCTGCTTTTTCTCATGAAGTCTTATCATCACCATCTGACCATCTGACCTACTATATATTCTTCCCCCATTAGGATGTAAGCTCTCTCTCTCTCTCTCTTTTTTTTTTTTTTTTAATAGAGACGGAGTCTCACTACGTTGCCCAGGCTAGTCTCAAACTCCTGAGCTCAAGTAATCCTCCCGCCTAGGCCTCCCAAAGTGCTAGCATTACAGGCATGAGCCACCAAGCCTGGCCAGGATATAAACTCTTTGTGTCTCTTTTGTTCACTGCTTTATCCTCAGTGCCCAAAACAGTGCCTGACACTAAATGCCCAGTAACAAATTGTCAAATGAATGTCTTTGGAATACTTTTTAGTCAAAATATTGGACCTCTTAGATTGATTTATTTTTTTCTCCTGAACCTTGTTCGTCAGACGCTTGTCCCATTACTCCACCGAAACACTTTTTGCCCAGGTATCCCACGACCTGCCCACTGCTAAACCCAGTGAGAATTCTCAGTCCCCATCCTAATGACTCTTAGGCAGTATATGACACTTCAGCAGCAAGTGAATTCCATTTTTCTCCTTGAAACAAGAACCAAGAGGACCACTCCTGCTAGGTTTCCCCTTCATGCATGGGTGGCTCTGACTTGGACTCCTTCCCCTACCCCAACACACATTGTAAAGTTGGGGTGCCCCAACTTTAAGAGCACAGGCCCTGCCTCTCTGGCCTTGCTCTGTCCCTAGGCCATCTCCTCAATGACAGAGCAGGAGCACCGTCATCTTGGACAAACAACTCCACTTTTTAAGTTCCAGCCCCCTTTCTAACCTCATGCATTTCAAAGAAATCACTTCTCTTCTAACAACAAGCAGCCAGGAAGAGCAGACAATGAAACACAGATAAGACAGCTTGGGCACAGAGGGAGGAGGGAAAGTCTCTAGGGTAATCACCAAACTTTACCCTCATACAATGGGCCCCAGTAAAACAGTGGGCCCTAATAAGCACATTCCTTTCCCTTTAGGCACACTGAGACAGGGAAGCTAAAAGCAGACAGGTGGTATACCTGCAGCTGCAGGAAGATGTGTGGGAACAGACGCAAAAACTCTCCCTCCCAGACAAGACAGAGACACAGAAACATTCTGAGCCTGTGATAAGCTCTCCCACCCTGAACCCTTAAATACTCTTAGTCTGTAAGAGAGAGGGCCTCTGACCTAACTCGGCCAGAAGCCCCTCTCAGGTTTACTCTCCAAAATAAACCTATATTTGTTGAGTGGCTTTTCGTGTTTCTTTCCTCTTTATTTAACTCTTACACTCACATCTCATGGCCTTAAGTACTGTCTGCCTGTGACTCTTCCCAGAACTCTGGATTCCTGTCCTGAGCTGCCTACTAGCGTCTTCACAGACATCCCAGACCAAGAGCTTTCAAGACCAAGCTCCTTGTCTTTTCCTCAATTCATGGCCACCTTATTAAATGGCAATCCTGTTCCTCCAGGATTTTTAATCCTGAGCATTTTACTCAGACTAAAAACCTTAAGAGTTATCTTACTTCATCAGGAAGCACTTATGGACTTGCCTCCTGTATGCCAGGCACTGGATTTGCCAAAGGCTCAGAAAACAAGACACCTAGGCCAAGTCACATTTTTTAATAAATCTGCTTGATGAGGACAATAATTTGCTCTTGTAGAATAAAACTTTAGGGAATAGCATTAAAACCAAAGGTCTAGGCTGGGCTCAGTGGCTCATGCCTGTAATTCCAGCACTTTGGGAGGCTGAGGTGGGTAGATCACTTGAGGTCGGGAGTTCAAGACCAGCCTGGCCAACACGGTGAAACCTCTTCTCTACTAAAAATACAAAAATCAGCCAGGTGTGGTGGCGGGCACCTGTGATTCTAGCTACTCGGGAGGCTGGGCAGGAGAATCGCTTGAACCAGGAAGCAGAGGTTGCAGTGAGCTGAGATTGTGCCACTGCACCTAAGCCTAGGCAATAGAACGAGACTCTGTCTCCAAAAACAAACAAACCAAAACCCCAAAGTTCTCTTCGTTCACATTTCCTGTCTCTTCCTTTTCTGTCCTTGTTACCCTGGCCCCAAAGCCTTATCCTAAAGAAAGAAAATCTCAGAAGAGGAGAAAAGGCTTGGATATGCGTGAATGCAAACTTGGACAGCAAATTATCTGACAGCGGACCAGACCTTGACCTTGTGCTGTACACACAGCATGGGCCATTCACAGCAAGAATAACAGCATGTGTGTGTGTTCTCACATGTGTGCACACACCTTTTATCCCAGTTAGGACACCAGGACTGTGTTCTTGGCTCCATCGCTAGCTATGTGACAAATGCCCTCTTCTCACTGATCCTCAGTGTCCTGACTGTGCAATGGCTACAGAATTTCCATTTTAGAGCTCTATGATTTTCTAAGAATGGCCCATGGCTAGGTTTTGGTAGAACCTTCCAGGGTCAAGACCTGGCTTCCATTACCAAGTTGGGAGCAGAGGCCAAGAGGCTGGGCAGGTCATCAGAAACCCCCCAGCATCTTAAAATGTCTGAGTGGAAAGGGAACTTAGCAATTATATCCTATTTTCATGGGCTTCAACCTTTTATGACTCAGCTGGAAGACTTGTTGACAATGCAGATGTTTGGAAATGATTCTATAGGTTGAGGCAAGGCCTAGGAATCTGCATTTAGCTGGTTTTCCAGATGATTCTGAGGCAGGGAGTGCAAGGGCAGTACTTGCAGGCACGCTGATCTAGTGTGAATTCCGTATTGTACAGACCCCCCGAGATGAGAAGTGACTTGCTGGATAATAACAGTAGCAAGGATGTATCATGTCTATCGTGTGCCAGCACAATGGTAAACACTCTGCAAGTCAACTCAAGCTTCATAAGAACCCCATAAGGTGTATCTCATAATTGCCCCATGGACAGTTGGGGAAAGTGACTCCCTGAGAGGTCAAGGAACTTCCCCAATACCACCTAGCCAGGAGAATTGGGTCCCAAAGTTCCAGAAAGACCTGGTAGCAAAGTCCCAAGCCAGGATCAGATGCAGCCTGGAACAGAGTGCAGGGCTCACCTGCCAGGTTGTGATGGATCTGGAGAGACACCTGCTGCTATTGTAGTCACGATACTCATCACCCATCCTGCTCCAGGAGCGTCTTGCATTCTTCCCCATTATTTTAACTACTTTTTGAGACAGAGTCTCACTTTGTTGCCCAGGCTGGAGTGCAGGGGTGATCATTGCACATGGCAGCCTCAACCTCCTATGCTCATGTGATCTTCCCACCTCAGCCTCCCAAATAGTCTGGGACCACAGGCGAGTACCACCACGCCTGGCTATTTTTTTTTTTTTTAAATATACTTTTTGTAGAGCTGGAGTCTCACTATGTTGTCCAGGCTGGTCTGGAACTCCAGGCCTCAAACGATCCTCCCACTTCAATCTCCTGAGTAGCTGGGACCGCAGGCGTGCACCACCACATTCGGCTAATTTTTAATTTTTTTTTTTTTTTTTTTTGTAGAGACGAGGTCTCACTATGTTGCCCAGGCTGATCTCAAACTCCTCAACTCAAGAAATCTTCACACCTTGGCCTCCCAAAGTGCTGGGATTACAGGCGTGAGCCACCGCGCAGCCACTTCTTTTTTTCTTAAATTACTTAAGTAATAATACATGGACAACAGGAAAATATATCAGAAAATACAAAGAAGTAAAAAGGAAAAAAAGCCTTCATGCATCGCACGCGTTCTCTCGTGAAATCCCTTGACAGTCCGATATGGCACACTGTTCACATCTCGGTTTATTTCCCATCAGACATTTCCCTCTGCAATCAGACACAAAGAAATATAGACACTTGAAGGCTTTTTGTTGTTGTTATTTGTCTTTTCGTTGTTGTTATTTGCCTGTCGCCCAGGCTGGAGTGCAGTGGTGCGATCTCGGCTCACTGCAAGCTCCGCCTCCTGGGTTCATGCCATTCTCCTGCCTCAGCCTCCCAAGTAGCTGGGACTACAGGCGCCCGCCACCACGCCCGGCTATTATTTATTTCCTTCCTTCCTTCCTTTTTTTTTTTTTTTTTGTATATTTAGTAGAGAAAGGGTTTCACCATGTTAGCCAGGATGGTCTCGATCTCCTGACCTCGTGATCCGCCCTCCTCAACCTCCCAAAGTGCTGGGATTACAGGCGTGAGCCACCGCACCCGGCGAACGCTTTTTAAAGTACCTTATAGCATACATCCTACTTTGTAATCTGCCTTTCATGTAGCAAATTGCCATAAACATCTTCCCTTGTCAGAAAACGTGTGTTTCGACACTGACTCTGAATCCCTGTGAAATTCCTGTCACTTCCCTTCAGCTCAGGACGTTGGTGAAGGTCCCGTAGGGTTCTGAGCAGGCAGGAGGAGCTCAGTCCAAGCTCCCTCTTCCCTGAATTCCCAGGGCTACAGCATTTCCTTCCAGCCGCCAGATGGCAACATAGCCACTGGCAACCGGCAGAGACGTGGCCCGGCTGTTCCCTGTGTTAAGGCCACCATCAGAGGCAGCATTTCTGCAACCCTGGGCAGGTGACCAAGGGCATTAGGGACCTTCCCCTTCGACCCCCAGGGGCCCGTTGGAGAGTGGCTCTCTCTTTTGCCCCGGTTTGGAGGCGCGTGTCCTGAGAAGGGAAGTCAGTTGCTCAAGTATCTTTCACCCTTTGAGCTGCCTGTGGCCTGGACTTTAGCGTTCACGCTGGAGCTGCCCTAGGAGCAACCCCGCCCGGGGCCCCACCTCCCAGCTCCCAACAGGCGCTGCATCTGACAGTGGTGTGAACTCAGCCAAGCTCCCAGTGGGGCCTCGGTGACTCCGCCTGTAAAAATGGGCTTAAAAACTAGCTCTAGGGGCCAGGCGCTGAAATCCCAGTACTTTGGGAGGCTGAGGGGGGCGGGTCATTTGAGGCCAGGAGTACCCAGCCTGGCCAACATGGTGAAACCCCATCTTTGCTAAAAATGCAAAATTTAGCCGGATGTGGTGGTGCCCATCTGTAATCCCAGCTACTTGGGAGGCTGAGGTGGGAGAACTGCTTGAACCCAGGAGGCAGAGGTTGCAGTGAGCCGAGATCACACCACTGCACTCCAGCCTGGGCGACGGAGTGAAACTCCTTCTCAACAACAACAAAAATAGCTCTAAGAGGTTGGTTAATGGGTACACACATACAGTTAGATAGAAGAAATAAGTTCTCGTGCTTGAGAGTACAATAGAGAATGTAGCTAACAACATTGTATGGTATATTTCAAAATGACTAGAAGAAATGATTTGAAATGTTCCAACACAAAGAAATAATACATGTTCAAGGTGATTAATATTCTAAACTGGGAGGTGGGGCCCCGGGCTGGTGCTCCTGCACTGATCTTTACACGTGGTATGCATGGATCAGACTGTCACATGGAACCCATCAATATGCACAAACAGTACGTATCAAGATAATAAATACCTTTTAGCATAGTAAACATTATCCTAAGTAAAAGATGCCATGCCCAGAAGGCCAGAAGGTCACATACTATATTATCCTTTTTTTTTTTTTTTTTTTGAGACGAAGTCTCACTTTGTCACCTAGGCTGGAGTGCAATGGCACAATCTCGGCTCACTGCAACCTCCACCTCCCGGGTTCAAGCAATTCTCCAGCCTCAGCCTCCTGAGTAGCTGGGACTACACGCACACACCACCACACCAGGATAGATTTTGTATTTTTAGTAGAGACGGGGTTTTGCCGTGTTGGCCAGGCTGGTCTCGAACTCCTGGCCTCAAGCAATCTGCCTGCCTTGGCCTCCCAAAGTGCTGAGATTACAGGCATGAACCACCACGCCCGGCCTATTATCCCATTTTTATGAAATATCCAGAGCAGGCAAATCCATAGAGACAGAAAGTAAGTTAGTGGTGACCAGGGGCTGGGGGAGAGGGAATGGGGAGCGACTGCTCACTGGGTTTCTGTGAGGGTTGATGAAAAAGTTCTGGAACTAGAGAGTGGTTGTTATGGACTGGAATGTGTCCCCCTCCCCCTAAAATTCACATGTTGAACCCCCTAATCCCCAAGGTGACTGTATTTGGAGCTGGAAGTATTTGGAGAAGGAAGTAATAAGGGTTAAATGAGGTCGTAGGGTGGGGCCCTGATTCCATAGGCTTGGTGTCCTTATAAGAAAAGGAAGAGACACCAGATTTTCTGCCTCTCTCTGCACATCGAGAAAGACCACGTGAGGATACAGGGAGGCTGGGCTGTCTGCAAGCCAGGAAGAGAGGGCTCACCAGAAATTAACCCTGCTGGCACCTTTTTTTCCTTTTTTTTTTTAAATAAAGAGACAAGGTCTTGCTCTGTCATCCAGGCTGGTGTAGAGTGATGCAGTCTTGGCTCACCATAGCCTCCCTCTAGGCTCAAGCAATCCTCCTGCGTCAGTCTCCCTAGTAAACTATAGGCACACGGCATCATGTCTGGCTAATTTTTATTTTTTGTAGAGATGGGGTCTCACTTTGTTGCCTGGGCTGATCTCAAACTCTTAGCCTCAAGCGGTCCTCCCTCCTGGGCCTCCTAAAGTACTGGGATTACCGATGTGAGTCCCTGCACCGAGCCTGCTGGCACCTTAAGACTTAGACTTCCAGCCTCCAGAGCTGTGAGAAAAAAATGTAATCCCCCCAGTGTATGGTATCTTGTTATATCAGCCAGAGCAGACTAATAAAATGGGGATGGTTGCACGACCTTGTGCACACACTAAATGCCACTGAACTGTACACTTTAAAATGGTGAAAATAGTAAATTTCATGTTATGTGTATTTTACCACAATAAATAATAATAACCACCAAGTAGCCCTGTCCCACAAGACTGCTGTGCGGATGACATGAGGTTAGCTGGGGCCCAGGTGGCTGCTTTCAGAGTCCACGCCCACAGGCTGAAGCTGAATCCAGCTCCCCTGGGGTTCAAAGTGGAACTCGGTCCCCTTCTTGCCGCTTCTTGCCAAAGAAGTGGGAACAAACCGGGTGCGGTGGTTCAGGCCTGTTAATCCCAGCACTTTGGGAGGCTGAGGTGGGCAGATCACCTGAGGTCAGGAGTTCCAGTCTAGCCTGGTCAGCATAGTGAAACTCCATCTCTACTAAATATACAAAAATTAGCCAGGCACGGTGGCAGGCGCCTGTAATCCCAGCTAACTCGGGAGGCTGTGGCAGGAGAATCACTTGAACCCAGGAGGTGGAGGTTGCAGTGAGCCGAGATTGCACCATTGCACTCCAGCCTGGGTGACAGAGCGAGACTCCACCTCACAAACAAACAAAAGAATACAAGAAGCAAACAAACAAACAAACAAGCAAACAAAAACACACAAGTGGGAACAGCAACTACAGGGCCTGGTGTTCTGGGGCTGCTTTTTTTTTTTTTTTTTTTTAATGACGGAGTCTCGCTCTGTCACCCAGGCTGGAGTGCAGTGGTGCAGTCTCAGCTCACTGCAGCCTCCACCTCCTGGGTTCAAGCAATCCTCTCTCCTCAGCCTCCTGAGTAGCTGGGATTACAGGAGCGTGCTCCCATGCCCAGCTAATGAGTTCAGCTGCTTCTTAAATATATTCATGCTGGGGAGCCCGATTTTTGTTTGGAAAATTCTGTCACCATAAAGTATCAACTTCAGTTGAGGTCAAATGATTGTTGAGCGGCACCTGGAGGGATGAGAGAGGCAGCTCAGAGAAACCAGGCCATGACCTTGGTCCTGTGACTCGGTTTTCCCCTCTGTGAAGTGGGAGAGTAATAACCATGCCCACCTTCTAGGGCTGCTGTGAGGAACAGAGGAAATGGCCCATTAAGGGCCAGATCACAGCCTGGGATGGGGGTAAATCCACAATTCATGTGGGCCTTCGTGGTTGTTCTCTCTTGCAGGGGCCAAGGGAACAGGATTCCAGTCCTTCTCATTCACTGCATCTCCTCTAGGCCCAGAACAGTGCCAGGCACATCACAGGCACTCAGGAGTTATTTAATGAACGGATGGTGGAGGTGGAGTTTGTATTAAACAAAATAATTTCGTTATTCTTGTGTCAAAATGACCACTAATGATTTTACCTAAAATCCAAGCAAGTTAGTTACTGTTATGGGTTGAGTTGCACCCCCTCCCAAATTCACATCTTGGAGTCCAAACCTCCAGAACCTCAGAATGTGGCCTTACTTAGAAATACAGTCAGTGCAGATGTCATTAGTTTGGATGAGGTCCTGCTGGAGTAGGGAAGGCCCCTGTTGTGACAGGTGTCCTTGTGAAAAGGAGAAATTGGGACGTAGACATGCACTCAGGGAGAGCGCCCTGTGAACACGAAGGCAGAGGTCAGGGTGAGGCCTCCACAAGCCAGGGAGCATCGAACATTGCACCAAAGCACCCAAAGCCAGGAGAGGGCCTGGCACAGATTCCCTCTCAGAGCCTCAGAAGGAAGCAAACCTGCAGATGCCTTGATCCTGGCCTTCCAGCCTCCAGAATGGTGAGAGCAGAAATGTCTCTTTTTAAGCTACTGAGCTCCTGATACTTTGCTACTGCAGCCCTAGCAAACTAATGAAGTTACTCAGGTTTGAAGGCTTCAAATGCAATATATCAAGATCCTACAATTTAATTCACCCTGTACCTGGGTCTGCAGATAATGATAATTTCTGAATTCTGAGACAAGGAAGTGCAGAAAAATAAGCAAAGGGATCCAATTGAAAGCTTTTGAGAGTCTGAACTGTCCCGGAGGAAAGTATTCATTCTCTCAGCCACCCCTGCACCATTGGTGATCTCCCTAATTTGGAGTCTTCATGATGACTGGAGGACTCGGGGTCTCTAGGCCCCAGTCAGCCCCTGCTCATGTCTGCAGCCAGGGGAACCCATCCTCGGGGGTCCAAGCTTGCTCAGAGCCAGACATAGGTGTGTCTGCATCTTGTTCCTCACCACCTCCTGCAGGCCTTGGAGCTGGCCATGCCCTCCACCACCCCCTGGCCTGTTGTAATCCTGCACACATACCCAACCTCTGCCAAGCAGCGGCCCCACCTGCCCAGGGGGCTCTCCTCTCAAAACCTGTGGGGCAGTGGCACTAGTGCCCCCAATGCATGGCACCAGTAGTGAGTGCTGAGTGGCCCAGTAAATGAAGCTGCCTGTAATTCTCAAATCCTAGAGTCCAGGGCAGCGAGGCCCATAACAGACAAGTCCTATTGCTAATGGAAGCTGGTCATTTTATTTTCCATCTCCCAGATTCTCAAATTACCAGGTGAATTTATCAGGGCCCTTTGCTGTAGACTGCCGGACCACTGACTGTAAGAAAGAAGAGAGAGCGAGAACTCTCAGTTTTGAGGAGAGACACCTTTTCCTTCTGGCTAAGCTGGTGGTTCTCGTTGGGCTGCAGGCTTTTCAAACACGTATTCGTGACATGTTATGTAGAAGCCCAGTCCACAGGACAGAAAAACTCGATGATCCAGTTGATAGGAGGATAGGAACCCAGAGCCCTATGTGCCTGGCCCCTCATCCGTTTTTCCCCTCTAGGCTTGAGCTCCAAGAGACCCCCAGAAACTTCAAAGAATAACAGTGAAACCACTGACCTCGGGGACAGAAGAGACTGTAGGAAATGACCAATCAGTCATGGGGATGCTGTCCTTCTGGCTTCTATATATCAACTCTGGACAGTTCCACTATTTTGTGTTTATAAACACGTGCCTTGCTCCAAGAAGACTATGGAAATGCCAAGGGAAAATAGAGGTGCAGGATGAGATGAAGCCAGGGGGTATGGTTCCTACATAGAAATGCATAACATGCTGTTATGAGCTGAATGCCTGTGTCCCCCAGAATTCATATGGTGAGGCTCTAGCTCCCAGTATGGCTGTATTTGGAGACAGGCCCTCTAAGGAAGTAATTAAGGTTAAATGAGGGCGTAAGGGTGGGACCCTGATCCAATAGGATTCATGCCTTTATAGGAAGAGATACCAGAACCTCACTCACTCACCTTCCATGAGCACATACCAAGGAAAGGCCATGTGAGGACACGGCGAGAAGGTGGCCATGTCCCACAAAAATTCATATGTTCAAGTCACAAACCCCAGGACCTCAGAATGTGACCCTGTTTGGAAATAGAGTCATCTATATATCATGAGTCAAGTTAAGATGAGGTCACACTGGAATAGGATGGACACCTAATCCAATATAGCTGGCATCCTTGTTATTTTATTTATTTATTTGTTGAGACAGGATCTTGCTCTGTCATCCAGGTTGGAGTATAGTGGTGTGATCCTAGCTCACTGCAAACTTGGCTCAAGTGATCCTCCCGACTTGGCCTCTTAAGTAGCTGCAACTACAGGCACATGCCACCACACCCTGCTAATTTTTTATTTTAGAAGAGATAGGGTCTCACTATGTTTCCCAGGCTGGTCTCAAACTCCCAGACTCAAGTGATCCTCCTGCCTTGGCCTCCCTAAGGTCTGAGATTACAGGTATGAGCCACTGTTCCCAGCCTGGTGTCCTTATTAAAAGGGGAAATTTGGGCACAGACGCACACAGAGCGAACACCATGTGAGGCACCATGTGTGCCACAAGCCGAGAAACTACCAGGTGCTAGAAGAGAGGTCCCTCCCAGCACCTTCAGAGGGAATCTGTCAATATCGCCATCTCATACTTCTGGCCTCTAGAACTGTAAGAATATCAATTTCTGTTAAGTCCTCCAGTTTGTGTTTTGTCATCATGGCAACCCCAGAAACTAATATACATACAGTCCTAACAATACCTGTGAGTTTCACCTTTGGTTATGAGATTCCCGGTGGGCAAGGCAAAGAAGGAAATCTGTTACTGGAATCTCAGCATTTCATGCAGGCTAAGCTGGCAACCTCATCAAAATGGATAGATCCAGGGTGATAAATGCAGTGCCTGGCACCCAGGTGGTACTTAAAAATAAATGTTACCTGGCATTTTTCTCATTTTAAAATTTTTATTATTTTTTAACCACTGACTTTTTTCCCCCATTAAATCAGGCACATTAGAAAACAGTAGACTAGAAGCTGGACGCAGTGGCTCATGCCTGTAATTCCAGCACTTTGGGAGGCCGAGGCAAGTGGATCACCTGAAATCAGGAGTTCGAGATCAGCCTGGCCAACATGATAAAACCCCGTCTCTACTAAAAATACAAAAATTAGCCGGTCATGGTGGCGGACGCCTGTAGTCCCAGCTATTTGAGGGGCTGAGGTGGGAGCATCACTTGAATCTAGGAGGCAGAGGTTGCCCTGGGCCGAGATAGTGCCACTGCACTGCAGCCTTGGCAAGACTCCCTCTGGGGGGAAAAAAATGCAGTAGACTGTAAACTGTCTAAAGTTTCCCTTCGGCCCTGTGGTTTTAAGGTTTTACAATTCTCTTTCAGCAGCTAGTGTTGGTTTTCGTTCCAGAGAAGTAGCTGATATGGGAATGCAGAGGCTGTGGGCTCTGGCCAGACCACAGGACTGGGTCCAGCCCTGTTTCCCAGACGTGTGCTACAGGGACTGTCCCTCACGTTGGCAGATGTGGCTGGTGAGGGCAGCCACAAAGCAAGAAAAAGACACTTAATGCTTCGTATTTATCTGCCCATTTGGCTGACAGAAAAGCCATCAGGCGATTTGTGTTCTGCCCTTCCTGCTGTGCAAGCTTGGGGAAAGCACGTGACCTCTCTGGGCCTTGCTTTTTTTTTTTTTTTTTTTGCTTTGTGAAAACATTTCTGGCTTAGTGCAATGGCTCACACCTGTCATCCCAGCACTTTGGGAGGCTGAGGAGGGAGGATCACTTGAGTTCCGTAGTTCAAGACTAGCGTGGGCAACGTGGCGAAACCCCGTCTCTACAAAAATACAAAAATTAGCCAGGCGTGGTGTTGTGCACCAGTAGTCCCAGCTATTTGGAAGGCTGAGGTGGGAGGGTGGCATGAGCCCAGGAGGTTGAGGTTGCAGTGAGCCAAGATTGCACCACTGCACTGCAGCCTAGATGATGGGTGACAGAGGAGACCCCTTCTAAAAAAATAATGATAAATAAATAATAATGAAGACATTTCCTGCTCACCCACAACCCATGCCCTGGCCTGCCTCGCTTGCTGATTGCAGCATTTTCTTGCGGAGCTCAGGTGGACTCTAGGGTCCTCCTCCACACTGTGCTGCCACATGTTTTCAGCCTGACCAACTGCACCAACGAGGACGGTCTCCAGCATCCCCAGACTCCATCATCTCCAAAGCCCCTTCAGGAACGAGTGTTCTGGAATGCCTTTGTGCTGGGTCTTTGAGTTGGTCGCTGTGCCTCTGTGCCTCTCACTAGGGTGTGGTGCATGCATGGTGGAAGTCTGAGCCTCTGACACCCAGCACCCACTCACTCACGCGTCTGTTGCAGGTTTACGCCCACTGGGCCCCGGGGCTCTCAGGGCAGAGGCCCCAAGAAGGTGGCACCTTCCCGCCCTCACAGCAAAGCCCTGCGCAGCCTTCACTTTCTCATCATGCCTGCCTGCACATCCGCTGTGGCTCTGCACTTAGTGCTCAGAATATGTATTGATTTGTCAAATAAAAAGCAACTATGACTTCACTCCTATTACAATGGCTGCTATTAAAAAAATAAAAAGTAAAAATAGAAAATAACAAGTGTTGGTGAAAACGTGGAGAAATTGGGGCCACCGTGCACTGTTGGTGGGAATGAAAAGTGCTGCAGCCATTGCAGAAAATGTCTCGGAGGTTCTTCAAAATGTTTGACGAATTCTATAGTGTCCAGCCCTACAGGGTCTGTGGGTTTTTCTCCTCATGTGCACAGACGCGAGAGATGTAGAAATAAAGACACAAGACAAAGAGATAGAAGAAAAGACAGCTGGGCCTGGGGGACCACTACCACCTAGACGCGGAGACCAGTAGTGGCCCCGAATGCCTGACTGCACTGTTATTTCTTGGATACAAGACAAGGGGGCAGGGTAAGGAGTGTGAGCCGTCTCCAATGATAGGTAAGGTCACGCGAGTCATGTGTCCACTGGACGGGGGCCCTTACCTGTTTGGCAGCCAAGGCGGAGAGAGAGAGAGGACAGCTTACGCCATTGTTTCTTCTATGCATTTCAAAGACTTTTAGTACTTTCACTAATTCTGCTACTGTTATCTAGAAGGCAGAGCCAGGTGTACAGGGTGGAACATGAAAGCGGACCAGGAGCGTGACCACTGAAGCACAGCATCACAGGGAGACGGTTAGGCCTCTGGATGGCTGTGGGCGGGCCAGGCCTTCCACAAGAGGTGGTGGAGCAGAGTCTTCTCTAACTCCCCCAGGGAAAGGGAGATTCCCTTTCGGTTTGCTAAGTAACAGGTGCCTTCCCCAGGCACTGATGCTACCGCTAGACCAAGGTCTGCTAGGTAACGGGCACCTTCCCAGGCGCTGGCGTTACCGCTAGACCAGGGAGCCCTCTAGTGGCCCTGTCCAGGCGTAACTGAGGCTCACACTTGTCTTCTGGTCACTTCTCACTGTGTCCCTTCAGCTCCTGTCTCTGTAAGGCCTGGTTTTTCCTAGGTTATAATTGTAGAACAAAGATTAGTATAATATTGGAATAAAGAGTAATACTACAAACTAATGATTAATGATACTCATATGTAATCATATCTATAATCTATTTCTAGTATAACTATTCTTATTCTATATATTTTCTTTATTATACTGGAACAGCTTGTGTCCCTCGGTCTCTTGCCTTGGCACCTGGGTGGCTTGCCACCCACGAAATTCAAATTAAAAAACCATGTCAGGCCAGGTGCAGTGGCACATGCCTGTAATCCCAGCACTTTGGGAGGCAGATCACCTGAGGTCGGGAGTTCAAGACCAGCCTGGGCAACATGGTGAAACCCTGTCTCTACTAAAAATACAAAGATTAGTTGGGCATGGTGGCGTGTGCCTGTAGTCCCAGCTACTTGGGAGGCTGAGGCAGGAGAATCACTTGAACGCAGGAGGCGGAGGTTGCAGTGAGCTGAGATCGCACCATTGCACTCCGGCCTGGGCAACAGAGTAAGAATCGGTCTCAAAAAAAAAAAGAAAGAAAGAAAGAAAAAGAAAAACTATATTAAATATTGAAATGAAGGCCGGGTGCGGTGGCTCAGACAAGGCTTAGGCAAAACTAGGTGTGGGGAGTGAGATGGACAGTATCGGGGGAGTGATTAATCAGCGGATGAGAGAATGTCCTTCCTGTGGCCAGCCAAGGGTTTTGGGAGGTGCCACTAGGAGGGGGCATCCACTAGCCCAGGAAGAGGGTAGATCAAAGTTTGGGGACCTGGGGAGAGGAGAGAAGCTGAATTAAACTAGAGTCAATCAGATGAATTAACAAGTCCAGATTGATCAGTGGGGATACACAGTTTAGCTAATCTTTGATGAGGCAAAGAATGAGAATTTGGAAGTTCTGTGCCTGGCTTGTCTCAAACAAACAAGTCGTGGGTGGGCATCTGTGGGTCTTGCCTAAGTCCACTGGGAAAGGTTGGTTCTTTGCAGTAAGCTGTTTCCTGGAACACGAAGCGGGTGAGGGGATTTCCTAATCCTTGTTGTTTTCCGGGAGCACAACCTCAAGTCAAATTCAGCACTGTCCATTCGAATAGGATGGAACTGAGAGGCATTATGGAGTATCTTAACTTTTTTTTCTGGCACACAGGGGGCCACCAATAAACATCCACTGAATAATGAATGAATGGATAAATGAATGAGTTGGCAGAAGGGAGCAACCACTAGGAGCTGGAGTGATCCAAGAAGGCTTCATGGAAGAAGGTGACATTTGAGGCGGACCTTGAGGGAAGGGTACATTCAATGAACAACACATTAAGGATCCCAATAAAACAGTTCCGAGGGTGGGAAGGAAGAAGAATGCTTGTGTATTGGGTGCACATTACACAAGAGGCCTTGCGTGGGTCCTTCAGGAAAACAGAAACCACTCTAGGTTTTTTCAAGCAGAAAGGCGTTAAGACAAGGAGAAATTCGTTGCTGACAGAGCTGTTGGAAGGTGGGGAGGAGCGAATGTCAGGCCCTGCTTTGATGTCTATTCTTCCGGGAACTGTTTCTCTCCTTTTCCCTCCTCTCTGCTTTTGTCACCCTTGGTCAAGAGCAAGTGAGCCTCTGGGACTCAACCTCCTCAAAAGCAAAGCCAGAGTCTAGCCTCTGCCAGCACAGGGCCAAGACGCCCTGCAGGTGCCTTCTGTATCTGAGATGGATTGGAGCTCTGCAATCGCTATCTTGACGCATTCCCTGCCAACACCCCAGGGATGCAATTATGCAACCGCGCTTTTCAAACAGACCTCCCAGCTGTGCAAGCAAAATCAAGGGGAGCAGGGCTCTGATCCAGCGCATCTTCAGGGCCCCACTCCTCTCATCAGCCTGGCAACTTACAGGACTCAGGAGGAGGAGGAAGAGGTGACCTAGAGCTGGCCAGAGACACTGGGCCCTTCCTGGAGCCAGAGATGAGTGGGCAGGGCAGTGCCTCAGATTTCAGAACAATGCTCTGCTCTGAGCAGGTCAAAGTGATGGGTGGGACATCAGAAGCAGCTCAGGATGCCCACAGGTTGTTCCCAGGCAATCCCAAGGCCCAGGGTCAAGCAGCAGCAATGCGGCTGAACAGGAAGTAGAAGCTGGGTCACTCAGAGCCCTCTACACCTGTGCTGAGCCCTGGACCCGGTTCCCAACACCCCTCCCTCCGGCCAGACTGAATCTCTGCAGATCCCACCATCCATGGACCCCCCCCATACCCCTACCACCATGCCTCTGCTCATGTCCCTCCTCCAGGGCATCCCTGCGTTCTTCCCATCCCCTCTACCTTTCTCGGCAATTACTGTACAATAAGCCCTCCTCACCTTCACCCAGGGGACCGGGTCACAACTGGGCAGAACAGCATCGTGGTCAACCTAAAAAAAGACACCAGAGAAAATGATCTCTAAATATGTCGAGCTTACTCGGGAGTAAGAAATAAGGATGATAATCCGGAATGCATGCAAGCCATCAGTGCATTCGGCAAGGGAAGGGTAAAGGGGCGCTTTTATTGGGAAAAAGAGATTTACATAAGCTGCTTAGAAACAGAGTTCACTGGTTCCCGAGGCTCAAAGCCAGAGTTGTTGTCAGTGCTTTGGTGGAGATGCCAGTGCTGGGCGAATGTTCTTCCAAGCGCGCCTTATCTGCGTTCCTGCAGTCCTGCAGAACGTCCAGTGGTAAGCCTCATCAAAGCAGGAGCTGCGTGAAAGTCCTTGGAAACAGTTCTTATCTCAGACATGGAAGTGCGAGCCTCCTTCACGCCTTCCCAGCCCTATTTTGTCTAAGTCTGACAGAAGTGATTTTATCCTGGTATCTGCACCTTTCACAGCGTTTACGGGTGTGACTGACAGTTGCCCAGGTTCACATAGCTGCCGTCGCCATTGCCATGTGATGGGAGGCATGTTCCTCGGAGCCTCAGTTTTCTCCTCCATGCACTGGGGGAGTCACGCTCCTAGCTTGTAGGGTTAGTCTGGGGTGAGCGTGGGACGATCATGCCCACGTTCCCCTGGGGCCTGGCTCAAGTATGTGTGCCGGACTTGCCAGCATTGCCACTCCTCCCCGTGCCCCTCCCTCCAGCAGGGACCTGACCTCCTCGGTTTCCTTGCTTGTCTCACCCACTGGACTGTGAGATCCCTCACTGCAGCGGCTGCATGTTGGCCACTGTTATCCTCAGCCCCCTTTAGTGCCAAGCCTGGCGTTGGTTCCCTGTTCGTGCTTACAGATACAAACGCACCAGGACAAAAGGGAACAGCCACTCTGAAGGACACAGCCTCAGCCTCACCAACGGCCTGCATTCATGATGAGTGTGAACAGGATGGTGGGGGTAGCTGGAAAGATGCCCGGCAGAGACCCCCAGCCCCTGGCCAAGGTTCTGGTTTCAAAATGCCTGAGAGAGGTTCCAGAAACTGACGCATTGTCCATGAGGTCCTGCTGTTGACAAACACATTCACTCCTTGTTTGTGTAAAAGCCTGGTTAGGCCGGGCGCGGTGGCTCACGCCTGTAATCCCAGCACTTTGGGAGGCTGAGGAGGGAGGATCACCTGAGGTCAGGAGTTCGAGACCAGCTTGACCAACATGGTGAAACCCTATCTCTACTAAAAATACAAAAATTAGCTAGGTGTGCTGGTGCGTGTCTGTAATCCCAGTTACTCGGGAGGCTGAGGCAGGAGAATTGCTTGAACTTGGCAGGCAGAGGTTGCAGTGAGCCAAGACTGTGCCACTGCACACTCCAGCCTGGGTGACAGAGTGAAAGTCAGTCTCAAAAAAAAAAAAAAAAAAAAAAAAAAGCCTGGTTACGGTTAGGCTGGTGAGAATCCATGGCCATGCGGGTGCTGCTAACTAGGCCTGATTTTCCAGGCACAGCTGGCACGTCATGCATGCCCAGGGAGAATCCGCTTGTGAAGGAAGGAATTGATGCTCTCCTATAGGGTGGGCGGGGGGCGGGGCGATGGTTGGTGTCATCATCAGCTTTTTCTTTTTCTTTTTTTTGTTTTTGAGACAGAGTCTCGCTCTGTCGCCCAGGCTGGAGTGCAGTGGCACAATCTCGGCTCACTGCAACCTCCGCCTCCTGGGTTTGAGCAATTCTCCTGCCTCAGCCTCCCAAATAGCTGGGAACTACAGGTGCCCACCACCATGCCCAGCTAATTTTTGTATTTTTAGTAGAAATGGGGTTTCACCATGTTGGCCAGACTGGTCTCGAACTCCTGACCTCAGGTGATCTGCCTGCCTCAGCCTCCCAAAGTGCTGGAATTACAGGCTTTTTCTTAAGGTGAGGCCTACTCGAGTCCCCCAGGAGGGAGGATGAGAGCAAAGTCAGTTTATTGAACAAATGGCCACAGTGAAGGGTCATGGAAGCAAGTTCTTCTTTCTCATCTCTGTCCCTTTCAACCCATCTCAGGATGAAATCCTACAGATCCCTTAGCCTTTCCAGCCATGCTCCGGAGAGACGGTGTGAAATGTGCTGTTATCTGGGGATTCAAAGTCAGGTCCAGGTGGTTCTCAAGCCTGAAAGCTCTCATCTGATTTAAAACTTCTCCTCTGCCCCAGGTCTTGGGCATGGAGGAGTGGGCCGGATTTTCCTCTCTCCTGCACTAGGCTCTTCCTGGCTCCCCCAGTGTGTTTGTGATTTAGAAGGGTGCTATGGTTTGAATATTTGTCCCCTCCAAAACTCATGTTGAAACTTAATCCTGTCCAGGTGTGGTGGTTCACACCTGTAATCCCAACACTTTAGGAAGCTGAGGCAGGAGGATTGCTTGAGACCAGCCTGGGCAATATAGCAAGACCCCATCTCTAAAAAATAAAAATAAAAAATAAAGAAAGGAAACATAATACCTAATGTGGCAGTATTGAGAGGTGGGACTTTAAGAAGTGGAGTCATGAGGCTTCCGCCCTTATGAATGAATTACTGCATTCATGAGTTAATGGATGAATGGGTTGTTAAGAGAGTGAGGCTGGTGGTTTTACAAGAGGAAGAGACACCTGAGCTAGCATGCTCAGCCCCCTCGCCATGGGATACCCTGTGCCACCTTGAGGCTCTGCCCTCTCCCAGGCCACATGTCCTCCCAATTGGCCGGATGACGGTGATCAACAAAATGCCTGCCGTGTGTGAGGCCAGCTGTACTGTACAATCCTGACAAAACAGGGAGTTTTTGCGCCTTTTTTTTTTTGAGACAGAGTCTCACTCTGTCACCCCGGCTGGAGTGCAGTAACGTGATCTGGGCTCACTGCAACCTTTGCCTTCTGGGTTCCAGCAATTCTTGTGCCTCAGCCTCCCAAGTAGCTGGGATCACACATGTGCATCAACACGCCCAGCTAATTTGTCGTACTTTTTGTAGAGACAGGGTTTCACCATGTTGGCCAGGCTGGTCTTGAACTCCTGGCCTCCAGTGATGCACCCGCCTCAGCCTCCTAAAGTGCTGAGATTATAGGCATGAGCCACCGCGCCAGGCCTACTTTTGCTCTTGATTGGTTCACTGTCATTTCTTGAATTTCCTCTCCAGGACTTCCGCCCTCATCAGTGGCTCCTAGCTTCCTAGTTTCCTAACTGTACTGTACTTTTTTTTTTTTTGAGACAAGAGTCTCACTCTGTCATCCAGGCTGGATTGCAGTGACATGATCTCAGCTCACTGCAGCCTCTGCCTCCTGGGTTCAAGTGATTCTCCTGCCTCAGCCTCCCTAGTAACTGGGATTGCAGGCATGTGCCACCATGCCCAGCTAAATTTTTTTGTATTTTTAGTAGAGATGAGGTTTCACCACGTTGGCCAGGCTAGTTTCGAATTTCTGACCTCAGGCAATTCGCCTGCCTCCGCCTCCCAAAGGGTTGGGATTACAGGTGTAAACCACCACTCCCAGCCCTTTTTTTTTTTTTTTTTTTTTTAGACAGAGTCTCACTCTGTTGCCTAGGCCAGAGTGCAGTGGTTCAATCGCAGCTCACTGCAGCCTTGATCTCCAGGGATCAAGCGTCCTCATCTGGCCTCTTTAACCCTTCCCTAGGCCACATGCCCACCCAATTGGCCAGGCTACCATGATCAACAAAACTCCTGGCCAGGCTATCCAGCCTCCCCATGCTGGTCCATTGCTAGGTGTTTCCCAGGTCTCCAGGTGAAAAGAATCACCTCGGGAGCTTGTTGAACATGCAGCTTCCCAGGCTCTGTCCCTAGTGAATCCACATTACCTCGTCCTACGTGGAGGTCTGAGACTTTGTGATCAAAGCACGTTTCCTGGGTGAATCTGAGAGTGGTGAGAGGTTGGAAACACCAAATCACAGCTGAACTTTCCCACAACCTTCCTGTGCATACAGCTCACCTGGGGGTCTCATCGCGGGCTCACTCTGAGTCAGCTGCTCTAAGATAGGCCAAGATTCCATGTTTCTATCCGGGATCCAGGCAGTGCTCATGCTGTGGTTCATGGACCCCGCTTTGAAGGGCAAAGTGTTACAGGTCTATAGTCCTTCAACATACAGTAGTTTCAATGTGCTTAACCACTTTTTTTTTTTGGTTTTGTTTTTGGTTTTTTTGAGATGGAGTCTTGCTCTGTTGCCCAGGCTGGAGTGCAGTGGCACGATCTTGGCTCACTGCAACCTCAGCCTCCGGGGTTCAAGTGATTCTCCTGCCTCAGCCTCCTGAGTAGCTGGGATTATGGGAACGTGCCACCACACCCAGCTAATTTTTGTATTTTTAGTAGAGATGGGGTTTCACCATGTTGGTCAGGCTGGTCTCTAACTTCTGATCTCATGATCCACCCGCCTTGGCCTCCCAAAGCAGGTGTGAGCCACCCTCCCCCCCTCCCCCCCTCCCCCCCTCCCCCCCTCCCCCGGCACTTGCTTAACCGCTTTCAAATGAGATCGGGCACGTTCAGAGTGGTATGGCCATAGACTGCTTAACCACTTCCAGATGAGGCCTTCCTACGAGCTGGGGGACAGGTGAAGGACTTTGCACGCAATGTCTCATTTGATCTCTCAATAGCCCCCTTTTACAAATGGGGGGACTGAGGGAAACCGAGGCTTTAAGAGGTTTGTGACTTGCCAAGTCATACTGCTGAGGTGGCAAGGTTGGCCTTGAACCCAGACTGTCTGAGGCTGGGGCCCAGGCTTAAAACGGCAATGGAGAAGAAAAGGAATAACAATATCTGGGCAACTACTATGTGAGAGTCTGGTGTTGCAGGCGTTCATCATCTCCTTCCATTTTTTTTTTTTCTTCTTTTTGATTATACTTTAAGTTCTGGGATACATGTGCAGAACGTGCAGGTTTGTTACATAGGTATACATGTGCCATGGTGGTTTGCTGCACCCATCGACCTGTCATGTACATTAGGTATTTCTCCTTATGTTCTCCTTCCCCTAGACCCCCACCCCCAACAGGCCCCACTGTGTGATGTGCCCCTCCCTGTGTCCATGTGTTCTCATCGTTCAGCTCCCACTTATGAGTGAGACATGCGGGGTTTTTCTGTTCCTGTGTTATTTTGCTGCATCATCTCCTTCAATCCTTATAGCAGCCTCATGGGACACTTATTAGTATCCTCAACTTACAGAAAGGGAAACTGAGGCACGGAGAGGCTACATAGCTGATCCAAAGCCAGTCAGCTCTGGGTGGCAGAGCTGGGGTTGAGTCCAGTCTCCCTGATGCCCCCATGTACCCAGCTCTGCTGCATCTCAGTCCCCTGGCCAACACCATCCTCCCTGCCCCGCAGAGCCATAAGCCCTACATCAGTGTCCTGGGGCTTCCAGAACAAATGACCCCAGGCTGGGTGGCCTTCAGCAACAGACATGTATTCTCTCCCAGGGCTAGAGGCCAGAAGTCCAAAGTCAAGGTGTTGGCAGGGCCATCCTCCCTCTGATGACTTTAAGGGAGGACCTTTCCTCTTCTCTTCCTGCTTCCAGTGGTCCTGGCCCCCCTTGGCTTGTAGCTGTATCACACCAGTCTCTGCCTCTGTTGTCACGTGGCCTTCCTCCCCTGTGTCTGTCTCTGCATCTCTTTTTTCTTTTGAAAAATTTAATCTATTTAATTGAGACCAGGTTATTAGACTGGCTAATTTTTGAATTTTGGTAGAGATGGGTTTTGCCATTTTGCTCGAACTGGTCTCGAACTCCTGGGCTCAAGCTATTCACCCGCCTCGGCCTCCAAAAATGCTGGATTACAGGCATAAGCCGTCGCACCCGGACTCTGCATCTCTTTTCTTTTTTCTTTTCTGCTCTGTTCTTTGAGACAGAGATTCACTCTGTTGCACAGGCCAGAGTGCAGTGGTGCAATCTTGGCTCACTGCAACCTCTGCCTCCTGGGTTCAAGTGATTCAAGTGCCTCAGCCTCCCAAGTAGCTGGGATTACAGGCATGCACTACCATGCCTGGCTAATTTTTGTATTTTTAGTAGAGATGGAGTTTCACCATGTTGGCCAGGTTTGTCTCAACCTCCCAACCTCAGGTGATCCGCCTGCCTCAGCCTCCCAAAGTGCTGGGATTACAGGCATGAGTCACCACGTCAGGCTTTTTGTTGTACTTTTAAGAGGTCAAAAGCCGGGGCAGGGATCAGGGGGAGGTTGGGAGGTGGGTGAGGAATAAAAGACAATATATTGGGTACAGCGTACACTGCTTGGGTGATGGGTGCACTGAAATCTCAGAATTCACTACTAAAGAACTCATTGACGTAACCAAAAACCACCTGTACTCCTTAAAACTAAAATAAAAAAGGTCAGAAGCAAAGAGAATTAACAGGCAACCCACAGGAGGAAATGTTACTAGTTAACAAGCCTGGAAATATTTTCACCCGCTGGTGATCAAATAAATACTAACTGATGTAAGATTCCGTTTCTTGGCCTTCAAATTAGTGAAAGTTTTTGTAAATGGTAATTGTGAATGCTGGAAACTGTGTGTTGAACAGTCACTTTCCTACACTGCTGTGGCCTCTTTTCGGGAAGCAATTGGATAGTGTTTCCCAGGGGCGGCCAAAAGATCCACTCCATTTGATTCCATGATTCCACTTCTAAAACTTTCTCCCAAGGAAATCATCAGAGATGTGGTCACAATTTCTATACAAAGACGCTGTTACAACATCTGGGGGGCGGGAGGGGGAAACCAGTGGTAGAAACAAATTAAAATTAGCTTAAATGTCTACCCATAGGCATTGATAAAAGGGTGTGTGCTAACTTACAAGAATGGTTATGCTAAGTGAGAAGGGATGCGAAATTGTATATCCAGTAGGACCACAAATGTGTACAAATGGTGCAGAATAAAAGGACTTGAGATACTCATGACAAGAGCCGTAAAGAGAAAAATTTCCAAGTACAACAAGGGACTCTCTCTGGGACAGATATGGGGCCATGTCGTATACTATTGTTGGAGCACAGAAAACACCACCCTAATATATGACACTTTCCATGCGGACCCGACGCAGCAGCCTCAAGGTCTCTCTGTTCCCCCTCCTCCTGTCAACCTTGTCTCTCTCAAAGCGCAGGAGGCTATTCTCTGAACCTCCCCTACCTACCTAGAAAACAGACCCCCCGTGAGGAACATAGTTGCCTTTTTTGACTTAAAAGGAAGAAGTTGAGGCAACATTAAGTACAAAGTTTATTTGGGCCAAGCTTGAGGATTGCAGCCCAGGAGCATAGATTCAAATTGCTCTGAATATACACTCCAATTAGCAGCAGTTAAAAACAAATTTTTAAAGGAAAAGAAGAGGCAGTTCTTGAGTTGTTTATCAAGAACTTGTATTAAAACAAGTTTTGATTGGGTATAGATTGTTCTATCACAAATCTCAGGAACATGAAAATAATGAGTGAGGCAGTCAGAAACAAAATAACTTTTTTTCTTTTTTAAGACGAGTCTAGTTCTGGGACCCAGGCTGCAGTACAACGGCGTAACCTCAGCTCGCCACAACCTCCACCTCCTGGGTTCAAGTGATTCTTCTGCTTCAGCCTCCTGAGTAACTGGGATTACTCAGTAACTGGACCACCACACCCCGCTAATTTTCGTTTTAGTAGAGATGGAGTTTCACCATGTTGGTCATGCTGGTTTCGAACTCCTGACCTCGTGATCTGCTGGTCTTGCCCTCCCAAAGTGCTGGTGTGTCCACAATTGGTTCCTTCTGGTGAGTTCTTGGTCTCACCAACTTCAACAATGAAGCCATGGGCCCTCGCAGTGGGTGTTACAGCTCTCAAAGACCGCGCGTCCCCACTTCGTTTCTTCCGGAGGGTTGGTGGTTTCACTGACTTCAGGAGTGAAGCCGCAGATCTTTGCAGTGAGTGTTACAGCTCTTAAAGGCCACACATCCAGAGTTGTTTGTTCCTCCTGATTGGTTCATGGTCTTGCTGACTTCAGAAGTGAAGCCTCACACCTTCGCAGGAAGTGTTACAACTCATAAACACAACTCATAAACACACAAGATACCCAAAAAGTGAGCAGCAGCAAGAGTTGTTGTTAAAAGTGAAACACCACACCTTCCTCAGCCTTCAAGGGGACGCTAGAGGATTGCAGCTTCTGGTTCTGGTGGCCAGCTTTTATTACTTTATTTGGCCCCACCCACATCCTGCTGATTGGTCCATTTTACAGAGCGCTGATTGGTCCATTTTACAGAGTGCTGATTGGTCTATTTTACAGAGTGCCGATTGGTCCGTTTTTACAGAGTGCTGATTGGTGCATTCACAACCCTTTAGCTAGACACAGAGCACTGATTGGTGGGTTTTTACAGAGTGCTGATTGGTGCGTTTACAAGCCTTTAGCTAGACACAGAGTGCTGATTGGTGTGTTTACAATCCTTTAGCTACACAGAAAAGTTCTCCCAGTCCCCACCCAAGCCGAAGCCCAGCTGGCTTCACCTCTTACTGGTTACAGGCGTGAGCCACCATGCCCAACTGGTAGGAACAAAATAACTTCAAACAGTTGTCCCTAGGTGTAGGCACCAGGTGCAGTGGGGCAGGGAATGACTGGAGTTCCAAACCCATGTCTCTCTGGGTCTGCAGATCTCACAGTGCTCAGCCTGCTCTGAGCTGTTTTTCTTTTCTCATTTCCCCCCTGTTGACCAAAACTATTCCCATAGCAGCACTGATGATCAGTCTCTGCTTAGGTGACAGTGATAGATGCCCTTCATCCCTCAGTGCTGGGAAGGCTTATTCCTGGGTAGTCCTCAGTCAAGCCACTAATTTATATAAAGGCTGTCGTTGCTTGTTGAATCATCTCCGCTCTTCAGAATATCATTTTCTGGTTTTCTTGGAAGAAGCAAAACAATGAGAGATACATAGTAACAAAGCCTATTCCCCTGGGTATTCAGTTCAAATTATAGGAAAATAATAAAAGAACTCTAAAACAATGGTCAGGGCCGGAATCTAATAATAGGTATTCTGTAGTTTTCTTCAGGAGCATAACATTTTTCTTCAGTTCCCATTTTTACCAAAGTTTAGTATTATACTTAGCCTGATTATTTGCATAAAGTGCAGCAAGAATAGTGATTGGCCATATAGACCCTTTTAAGTTGACTTTGCTGGAACGTTCAGAGGAATTTCAGATTAGACTTTTAAAAGTCTCAAGGCTAGGAGATCAAACCAAGGATTCACCGCTAGACTGCACCTGTAATACTTGTACAAATTGGGTGAATTTCTCTCTTCCCAAGGTCCCCAAAATATCTTTTGGTTCCTGGGAATATCAGAAAGAGACATTCTTTATTTACTGCAAGATTAGAAACTTTGAAAGGGAACCATGTAGACAAGATAGTAGAAGATAGTAGGCCAGTTATGCCAAGAGGCTTTTTATCAGCTCTAAAAGTCCATTTCAATTCCTCAAAGCAGTGTTATTGTATCTGAAAATATGCCATTCCAGTCAGAATCTTGATTTTTTTTAAAATAGTGTCTCAAATTGTGTCCTGTGACAGAAAACAGATTCTTATTGAACCAATGCAAATAACTTGATTGCCATAAAATAAGAATACTCATGAAGAGTTCCCAAGCTTTGGGGAAATCAGGTAGAGATAAAGGCAAATGTTTCTATTTTGTTTACAAAGGTATATTTTATCCAGTTGCTATAAGCTACAAATAACTCAAAAGAGAAAAGCTGTCTTGACTGTGGAAATCAAAATATAAAAAGAATCAGCAATGTGTCAGACAAAAAAATCACGAAAGTCATTTCAGTCCTCTATCAGTTCAGTCCCATGTAATTAATTCTTGTCATGCTCGATGTTGGGTTAGCAATCTTCATGAATGCATTAGAGTTCTGAAATTTTCTACTTGGTCCAGTGATATGATCTTTGAAGTTATCAAAAACTTGTATTCAAGAGTACGGGCCAGGGTCCTTTTCCAAGAATTTCCTTGAAGAAAAAGCAAATTTGAACTGTAACCAGTTGTAAATCACTTTTTGAGAAGAATCAAAATAGAGCAATAATTGTCTACGAATGGCGAAAGACTTCGGGTAGCCATAAAGATGTAATTAACAAGGAAATTTGATTATTTCTGTGGCATACAACAATTTAACATAAGAACTATAATTATGTGTGACAACGTAGAAAGACGTATCAGCATGTTAGGAATCTCATAACTTGAGAACACACATTAATACCATATCTATACAAATATAACTTAAACAAATTTAAACAGCATTTCTTATCTGACAAAGCTTCCTGTATGACTTTAACATACCAAGGTGGCTCAATATGTTTCTCTAGGGCTTCCAGGAGTTCCTTTTTGAAAGGGAAGATTTAGCACACTTAATTAAAATAGTATTACAGGTCACTGTAAAATAATAGTCATTTATTTTGCCAAAGTGATAATTTAAAGATTTCAAAAAGCCCACCCTTTACTCTTTGAGAGAGAAGAGACTCAGTTTTCCAATCAAAAGACCTAATAAAAGACAGCGTGAAGAATGAGACAAACG
This sequence comes from Macaca mulatta, assembly GCF_049350105.2. Classification (NCBI taxonomy): domain Eukaryota; kingdom Metazoa; phylum Chordata; class Mammalia; order Primates; family Cercopithecidae; genus Macaca; species Macaca mulatta. Next base: position 8,658,672 of record NC_133410.1, on the reverse strand, counting down.
GAATCTTTTTTTCTCTTTTTTTTTTTCAGTTTACTCAAAAGGTAAACATGAGTCTTTTATTATCTCTTATTAATATTATATGAAACTCTTGTTCAAAAGATAAAACTAAATTCTACCTTGGTAGAAGCATATTATTAATGCTAAAGGTAATTTAATAAAACCTAATTATCAACAAATCCATCCAATCTCAATCAGCTTTGACCACATAAGATTTCCATAAACCTTTTATAAACTCATATAATTTTATATTAAAGAATAGATGGATGATTCAAGAAAACCCTGTTATTCCAACACCAGGGCCCAGACTCTGACCTTGCATCAATGTGCTTTTCATATTAATGCACAGTTTGCTCGGTTTTTGGAAAAACTAAATAATCCCCTTCTAATTTTAGCCAACTTCAATACACACAAAATTCCTTTCATGAGATTAATCTTCCACAAACCTTTTTTTTTGAAACAGAGTCTTGCTTTGTCACCCAGGTTGGAGTGCAGTGGCACGATCTCAGCTCACTGTAACCTCTGCCTCCCAGGTTCAAGCGATTCTCCTGCCTCAGCCTCCCCAGTAGCTGGGATTACAGGTGTGCGCCACCATGTCCAGCTAATTTTTTGTATTTTTAGTAGAGATGGGGTTTCACCATATTGGCCAGGCTGGTCTTGAACTCCTGACCACAAGTGACCCACCCGCCTCAGCCTCCCAAAGTGCTGCGATTACAGGCATGAGCCACCGCGCCTGGACTCCTGATTTATTTCTACCTTTTTGTGCTTCTATCTTGGATCACCATGCCTGGCCGTATCTCCCACAAACCTTCTACAGCTCATGTAACCTTCAGTTTTGGACTACACTTCCTTTTTCCTATTGGCATTCCCCCTTAGGACGAAAAGTGGTTTCTCCTGCATCTTTTTGACCACACGAAATTCTTTCTCATGTAAAAGAAAACAAATTACTCTCTTTTCAATTTTCTTTTGTTTTCTGTATATAGAATTGCTTCTTTTGTAACTAGTAGTTTTAGTTACTTACATTAACTACCATTTTAACTTTTCTGGTTTTTTGTTTTTTTGAGATGGAGTCTCCCACTGTCATCTAGGCTGGAGTGCAGTGGTGCAATCTCGGCTCACTGCTACCTCTGCCTCGCAGATTCAAGCAATTCTCATGCCTCAGCCTCCCGAGTAGCTGGGATTATAGGCGCCCGCCACCAAGCCTGGCTAATTTTTTATATTTTTAGCTAATTTTTATATTTTTAGTAGATGGGGTTTCACTATGTTGGCCAGGCTGGTCTCAAACTCCTGACCTCAAGTGATCCACCCACCTTGGCCTCCCAAAGTGCTGGGATTACAGGCGTGAGCCACTGTGCCCGGCCACTTTTTTAATTTTTTAAATTTAATTTTTCTTTTTTCATTTCCAGTGGGGTGAATTTTAACTCTTAGTAACCCCAGTTTCCAGTGAAAAACTCAGGAAGTAAGTAATTTTGAATTGTTTTATACTAGTGTTTGTAGATGAAGCCATTTCATAATTTCTGAAAGATGGTTTTCTGATTGTCATTTATTAACACATCTAAATATGTTTAGCTCTTTATACTGTATAAGTGACTTAAACATTTTATGATTATCTATTATTTAATTTAGCATTAACATGACTTTAAGTTACTGAGAATTATGTTTCAAACTATGAAAAGCTGGATTATAAACTTTTATCCCATTTACATTCATTTATTTATTCTTAACAATTATGCTAGAATAGTTCACTAAACAAAGCTACCATCATCTCAAGGTATTTATTTGTTAAGCATTTCTGCAGCCTGGGAAACCCTACAGTTAAATACATGGGTATTTTGCTGATTAGAAGCCGCGGCTGCTTTCATTAAACCAACACACTAGTTTTGTTTGTAAGATTTACCCAAGGCATGTGAACTAAAATGCATTCAAGCTTCTATTTTTCTGATAAAATATTTAAGTGCTTACTTTTTCTTAGGCCAACTAATTAGAGCTCTTTTGGCCAGTGTGGGGGCTCCTGCCTGTAATCCCAGCACTTTGGGAGGCTGAGGTGGGTGGATCACCTGAGGTCAGGAGTTCGAGACTATCCTGGCCAACATGGTGAAACCCCATCTCTACTAAAAATACAAAAATTAGCCAGGCATAATGGCGTGTGCCTGTAATCCCAGCTACTTGGGAGGCTGAGGCGGGAGAATCGCTTGAACCCGGGACGCAGAGATTGCAGTGAGCCGAGATTGTGCCATTGCACTCCAGCCTGGATGACAGTGGGAGACTCCATCTCAAAAAAAAAAAAAAAAAAAAAAAAGAAAAGAAAAAATTTAAATCCACCTATAACCTGGAAGCCTCCCCCACCCACCCCACTTTGAGTTGTCCTGCCTTTCTGAACCAAACCAGTTTATTGTCAATGTATTTTGTTGATATCTCATGTCTCCCTAAAATGTCTAAAACCAAGCTGTGCCTCAATGGCCTTGGGCATATGTTCTCAGCATCTCCTGAGGGCTGTGTCACAGGCCATGGTCACTCATATTTGGCTCAAAATAAATCTCTGCAAATATTTTACAGAGTTTGACTATTTCTGTGGATAATAATTTGGTACCCAATGTAGGGACTGATTTCATCAACAGCCATGATCGCGCCACTGCACCCCAGCCTGGGCAACACAGTGAGACTCTTTCTCAAACAAACAAACAAAGAAGACTTCTCTTGATGTCTTCATGTGGCATCAGAAAATGGCAAAAGGAAGGAGGAGCAGAAGTGAAAGGAAATAGAATAAGTCTTAGAGGAGCTGATTTGGGGAGTTTTTAAGCTTCCTAAAAGACCAATAAAGTTTTACATTTTTCTCAGCAAAAATCATGCCAATGAAATGAAAAGCCAACAGAGGAATCAAACACATTTAAAAAGGGATTTCAGTCAACCAAAAAATTTTCCAGAAACAGGATCCAAAAGGAAAAAGCAGGAAGGCCTTTCTTTTCCAAAAAAAAAAATCACCTAAATATCAGCTTTTAATTAAGCTGACTTCTGACCATGGCACTCAAAAAATAAACAAACAACAATAACAAAAATACCCTTCAAATCTCTTCTGATCAGATTTCAGCCAGGACAAATATAAAGTAAGTTTCCTATTCAGTTTGTCTGGTTCTAAATTAGCCAGCTTTTTTGTTTTTTGTTTTTGACAGGGTCTTGTTCTGTCACCAAGACTGGAGTACAGAGGGACAATCCCAGCTCATTGCAGCCTCTGCCTCCCAGGTTCAGGTAATTCTCCTGCCTCAGCCTCCTGAGTAGCTGGGATTACAGGTGCAGGCCACCACTCCCAACTAATTTTTGTATTTTTAGTAGAGATGGATTTCACCATGTTGGCCAGGCTGGTCTCGAACTCCTGATCTCAGGTGATCTGCCCGCCTTGGCCTCCCAAAGTGCTGGGATTACAGGCATGAGCCACTCTGCCTGGCCCTAAAGCCAGCTTTTATTTTCTCCAATTGTGCATGCAGATGAATTATTTTAGATATTTCAAAGGATTCCTATTTTGGTTATTGCTGCTTATGACTGTCTGGGTTAGGTGGGTTCATTGTCCTAGATATTTATAAGAAGATGCCAGCTGAGCATGGTGGCTCACACCTATAATCCCAGCACCTTGGGAGGGTGAGGTGGGCGGATCATTTGAGGTCAGAAGTTCAAGACCAGCCTTGCCAACAGAGTGAAACTCCATCTCTACTGAAAATATAAAAATTAGCCAGGCATGGTGGCATATGCTACTCGAGAGTCTGAGGCAGGAGAATTGCTAGAACCTGGGACGTAGAAGTTGCACCAAGATGGCACCACTGCGCTCCAGCCTGGGTGACATAGACTCCATCTCAAAAAAAAAAAAAGATGTCCCATAAGTGTTATACATAAATCCAGTTGGTGTTTCCAAAAAGAGCACTCAGATTTTGAAGCTTGATTTCTCATATTTTAGGAACTTTTCAAAAGTGACCAAGGCTAGGAGTGTGTTTAGGGTCAAAGTGTGATGTAGTTTGGACTGTTTCTCACCACCAGGTGGCAGCAGAGTGCTCAAGGTATGGGGGGAACCAGACATACCCACCTAGAAAGGCAAAAAATGGGCACACTTTTCAGTAGAAACAAACTGGAATTGGTCACAAATGAAAGGCTGAGTTCAATTTTCGATTGATACAGCTGCAGGGTTGGGTATGCCTGCTCCTGACTAATCCCAGCAGTTTGGGAGGCTGAGGTGGGAGGATTGCTTGAACCCAGGAGTTTGAGACCAGCCCAGGCAACAAAATGAGATCCCGTCTCTACAAAAGTAAAAAGAAGAAGAAAGAAAACAGCTGCAATCTTTTTTTTTTTTTTCTTAATTTGAGACAGAGTTTTGCTCTTTGTTGCCCAGGCTGGAGTGCAGTGGTGCGAGCTCGGCTCACTGCAACCTCCGCCTCCTGGGTTCAAGTGATTCTCTTGTCTCAGCCTCCTGAATAGCTGGGATTACAGGCGCCTGCTACCACACTGGCTAATTTTTGTATTTTTAGTAGAGATGGGGTTTCACCATGTTGGCCAGGCTGGTCTCGAACTCCTGACTTCAGGTGATCTGCCTGCCTCGACCTCCCAAAGTGTTGGGATTATAGGCACGAGCCACAGCACCCAGCCGACAGCTGCAATCTTAAACGCATGCTAGACAAAATGAAGCCACTGGTGCCTAACTGCCAATCCTTTGACCTGAACCTCAGTTGTGAGACAGAGACATAGAAACCTTTAGATGAACCTCTGGTCCTGAGACAGAAGCAGAAGAAAGACGGTTGTCTGCAGAGCTCTCTACCTACATCTCCTATCCAAAGACAAGAGTCCAAAGCTCTCACTGTTAAAGGAAAGACAGGTGTCACGCACGTGCTTGTGAAGAGAGTCCACCAAACAGGCTTTGTGTGAGCAACAAGGCTATTTATTTCACCTGGGTGCAGGTGGGCTGAGTCCAAGAAAGGAGTCAGCAAAGGGTGGTGGGATTATCATTAGTTCTTATAGGTTTGGGATAGGCGGTGGAGTTAGGAGCAATTTTTTGCAGGCAGGGGGTGGATCTTACAAAGTACATTTTCAAGGGTGGGGAGAATATTACAAAGTACCTTCTTAAGGGCGTGGGAGGATATTACAAAGTACCTTCTCAAGGGTCAAGGAGGGTGTATCACACAAAGCACATTCACAAGGGTCGGGGAGTATCACAAAGTATATTATTACAAGAGTGGGGAGGGTGTATTGTCATAAAGTCAATTGATCAGTTACAGTTGGGCAGGAATGGTGGAATGTCATCAGTTAAGGCAGGAATTGGCTATTTTCACTTCTTTTGTGGATCTTCAGTTGTTTCAGGCCATCTGGATGTATATGTGCAGGTCACAGGGGATATGATGGCTTAGCTTGGGCTCAGAGGCCTGACAACAGGGTTAAAGAAAAGCCCAGATAAAGTCTAGACCTTCCACCAAAGAGTGGGAGGTCCAAATTTAGGAGAACTCACTTGAAATACCCAATGAGACTTCTGAAAACAGAGTTCATGCTAGTACCAAGCGTTGAGGCAAAGTTCATGTAAGTGGAGAGTTCATTTGGGCCAAGCTGAAGGATTGCAACTGGGAGTGTAGATTCAAGTTGCCCTCAATGCACATTCCTCAGTTATCCACAGGTACAAGTGGATTTTTAAAGGAAAAGAAGAGGGAGTTCCTGAGTTGTTCCACAAAAATTTACATGAAAATAACACAAGTTGTGGATTGGCGATACATTGTTCTTTGCATCACAAATTTTAGGAACATGAAGATAATGGAAAAGGCAGCTCATCAGGAACAAAATAAACAATTTCTTTCAGGCATGGATGCAGGGGTGGGGAGGGGAGTGGCAGGGCATAGGAATCGACTGAAGTCCCACACTGATGTGTCTTTCTGGGCCTGCAGAGCTCACAGAGCTCAGATTGCTCTGAGCTATTTTTCTTCTCTCACCTTTGACCCCATCTCTAAAGTTTCATTAACCAGAGAAGATTAAAACTCACATCACAGAGGAAGAGACAAAATTAAACACTGCACCTGGAGCTCTGACGAATTTTGTCCCAAACCATTGTCAGTTCTCGTCCCATTCAATTTCCAAGGGGAATCATTCACAAAATAATGTTTGCCTCCTGGGCGCATTCATTCCCTCTAAAAACCATTGACTATCTCTCCAAATTGCACACTTTCTTCATCTCCCCTTCCTCTATGAAGAACGGTATATATAAGCTTCTGGACTTCATTGGGTTATTGGGTAACCATTCTCCTGCAATTCCCCTGTGCATAAGCCACAGTGCCCAGGTTGGTTTTCTTTTGTTTTGTTTTTTTGTTTTTGTTTTTGTTTTTTGAGACAGACTGTTGCCCAGGCTGGAGTGGAGTGGCATAGTTGGCTCACTGCAACCTCTGCCTCCTGGGTACAAGCGATTCTTCTGCCTCAGCCTCCTGAGTAGCTGGAATTACAAGTGCCTGCTACCACACCCGGGTAATTTTTGTATTTTTAGTTGAGAAGGGGGCGTCACCATGTTGGCCAGGCTGGTCTTGAACTCCTGACCTCAGGTGATTTGCCTGCCTTGGCCTCCCAAAGTGCTGGAATTACAGGCATGAGCCACATTTCCTGAGTGATAGGAGTCTTTTGTTATTCATAATGAGCCCCTTTCAACTCACCCTTTAGTTTGTGCTAAAGGGGCAACTTAGGGTGGGGCCCCTAGATAACTTCAGGATGGGGATGGTCACCAAAAAGACCAAGTGATTAGAGAGTGCCATCTTTCAGCCCTACCCACTGAGTTCTGGGAAGGGAGAGGTGGAGATTTGCTCTAGGAAACTCTTCAACCACAAATTCGATGAGCTTCCAGTGTGCTGAAATTGTGGAGGTGCTGGGAGAGTGGCAGGCCCCAAGAGGGCAATAGGAGTTCCTTGTCCCCTCCAAACCTCCCCAGGCATCCAACTCTTCATCTGCCTGTTCATCTGTATCCTTTCTAATAAACAAGTAAACATAAGAAAAGGGGTCCCTGAGTTCTAAACATTCTTAGTGCAAACTAAAAATGAAATTTTAAGACCCCCACCAAATGAATGGACCCTCTCTTGGCCAAGAGAATCCCCCCAAAATCTTAAAAACTTAGTTTTCAGGCATGATGGGAAGGAAGGTTGGAAACATCTCATTATATCCCTTCCCTTTTGCAGTTTAGACACAACTCACCAGCACCAATGATAAACTATAGCTCATAAACTTGACGGAACAGACATTGTGGCAATAAGATACCCAATTATAAACAGGACCTAATGTCCTGCCAGGCAAGGGTTAAGTCACACACCCCTACACTTAAAGAATAAACTATATTCTTATTCAATGAAACGTATCTATAGGATCTAGGAAATAACCTCGAAAGGGCAAATCTAAGAGTTATTTGCCTTAAAGAGGAGGTAGAGAAAGAGACAGGCTAGAAAGTTTATTCAAAGGGTTAATAACCAACAACTTCCCAAATCTAGAATAAGATATCAATATCCAAGTACAGGAAGGTTATAGGACATCAAACAGATTTAACCCAAGAAGACTACCTCAAGGCATTTAATAATCAGACTCCCAAAGGTTGAGGATAAAGAAAGGATCCTAAAAGCAGTGAGAGAAAATAAACACATAGCATACAATGAAGCTCTAATACATCTGGCAGCAGACTTTTCAGTGGAAACCTTAGAGACCAGGAGAGAGTAGCATGACATATTTAAGGTGCTGAAGGAAAAACTTTCAGACTAGAATAATATATTTAGCAAAAATATCCTTCAAATGTAAAAAAGAAATAAAGACTTTGCCAGACAAACAAAAGCTGAGGCATTTTATCAACATCAGATCTGTCCTACAAGAAATGCTAAAGGAGTACTTAAATCAGAAAGAAAAGGATGTTAATGAGCAACAAGAAATCATCTGAAGGTACAAAACTCACTGGTGGAATAGTAAATACACAGGAAAACACAAAGTATTATGACACTGTAACTGTGGTGTGTAAACTACTCTACTTAGCTAGGAAGACTAAAAGAGACCCAATCAAAAATTATAACTACAACAACTTTTCAAGACATAGATGGTACAATAATATATAAATAGAAACAATGAGTTTCTAGTTAAAGATTGTGGGGATGAAGTTCAGGCATAGTTTTTATTAGTTTTATTTTTGCTTGTTAATTTGTTGATGCAAGCAGTGTTAAGTTGTTACCAGCTTAAAATAATGGGTTATAAGATAGTATTTGCAAGTCTTCCAGTAACTTAAAATAAAAATACATACAACAAATACATTAAAAAATGAAAAGCATGAAATCATACCACCAGAGAAAATTACCTTCGCTAAAAGGAAGACAGGAAGGGAAGAAAGAAGGAAGATAAGACTACAAAACAATGGGGAAACAAATAACAAAATGACAGGAGGAAGTCCTTACTTATCAATAATAACATTGAAAGAAAATGGAATGAATTCTCCAGCAAAAAGATATAGAGTGGCTGAATGGGTGAAAAAACAAGACCCAATGATCTGTTGCCTATAACAAACACATATCACTAATCATGACACACATAGACTGAAAACAAAGGGATAGAAAAAAGAGAGATATTCCATCCCATTTGGAAACCAAAAAATGAGCAGGAGTAACTATACTTACATCTGACAGAACACTTTTCAAGATAAAAACTATAGGAAGATAAATCACTATATAGTGGTAAAGGTGTCAATTCAGCAAGAGGACATAACAATTATAGATATATATTCACCCAACACTGGAGCACCCAGTTATATAAAACAAATATTATTAGAGCTAAAGAGAGAAACAGACCACAGTACAACAATAGCTGGAGACTTCAACACCTCACTTTCAGCACTGGACAGATCTTCCAGATAGAAAATCAAGAAGGAAACATTGGATGTAATCTGCACTTTAGACCAAATGGATCTAATAGATATTCATACAACATTTCATACAATGGCTGCAGAATACACATTCTTTTCCTCAGCGCACATTCTCAAAGATAAACCACATGCTAGGTTACAAAACAACTCTTAAAACATTTTAATAATTTAAAAATTGAAATAATATCATCTTTTCTGACCACAATGGAATAAAACTAGAAATCAGTAACAAAATAAATTTTAGAAACTATACAACCACATGAAAATTAAACCATATACTCCTGAATAACCTGAAGAGATTAAGAAGGAAATTGAAAATCTTTTGGAAACAAATGATAATGGAAACACAACATACCAAAATCTACGAGATACAGCAAAAGTAGCACTGTAAGGAAAGTTTATAGCAATAAATGCCTGCATAAAAAAGTAGAGAAACTTCAAATATATGACCTGACAATGAATCTTTAAGAACTAGTAAAGCAAGAGCAAACCAAACTCAAAATTAGTAGAAGAAATAATAAAGATCAGAGCAGAAATAAATGAAATTGAAATGAAAAACCCATACAGAAAATCAATGAAATAAAAAGTTGGTTTTTTGAAAAGTTAAACAAAATTGACAAGCCTTTAACCAGACTAAGAAAAAAAGAGAGAAGACCCAAATAAATAAAATCAGAGATGAAAAAGAAGACGTTATAACTGACACTGCAGAAATTCAAGGGATCATTAGTGGCTACTATGAGTAACTATATGCCAATAAGTTGGAAAATATAGAAGAAATGGATAGATTCACAGGCACATACAACCTATCAAGATTGAACCAGGAAGGAATCCAAAACCTGAACAGACCAATATCAACTAATGAAAAGTCTCCCAGCAAAGAAAAGCCCAGGACCCACTGGCTTCACTGCTGAATTCTACCAAACATTTAAAGAAGAATTAATGCTAATTGTACTCAAACTATTCTGAGAAATAGAGGAGTAGGGAATACTTCCAAAGTCATTCTATGAGGTCAGTATTACCCTGATACCAAAACCAGACACAGAAGAAGAAGAAGCAGGAGGAGGAAGAGGAGAAGGGGGAGGAGGAGGAGGAGGAGGAGGAGGGGAAGAAGAAGAAGAAGAAGGAGAAGAAGAAGGAGAAGGAGAAGGAGAAGAAGAAGAAATAATCTACAGGCCAAGATTCATGTTAAATATTGATGTAAAAATCATCAACAAAATGCCAACAAACAGGCCGGGCTCAGTGGCTCACGCCTGTAATCCCAACATTTTGGGAGGCCGAGGTGGGTGAATCACCTGAGGTCAGGAGTTCAAGACCAGCCTGGCCAACATGGTGAAACCCCGTCTCTACCAAAAATACAAAAAAATTAGCCAGGCGTGATGGTGGGTGCCTGTAGTCCCAGCTACTAGGAAGGCTGAGGCAGGAGAATCACTTGAACCCAGGAGGCGGAGGTTGCAGTGAGCCAAGATCGCACCATTGCACTCCAGCCTGGGCAACAAGAGCGAAATTCCGTCTCAAAAAACAAAACAAAACAAAACAAATCAAACCTAGCAAACAAAATTCAACAATACATTAAAAAGATCATTCACCATAACCAAGAGGGATTTATCCCAGTGATAGAGGGAGGATGGTTCAACACACACAACTCAACCCATAAGACATATCATATCAACAGATTGAAGGAAAAAAAAAAACATATGATCATTACAATGGATGCTGAAATCATTTGATAAAATTCAGCATCGCTTCATGATAAAAACACTCATAAAACTAGTTATAGAAAGAACTTACCTCAACATAATAAAAGTTATATATGACAGACCCACACTTAGTATACTGAATGGGAAAAACTGAAAGCCTTTCCTCTAAGATCTGGAACATAACAAGAATGACCACTTTCCCTGCTGTTACTCAGCATGGTTCTGGAAGTCCTGTCTAGAGCAATCCTACAAGAGAAAGAAATAGGGGCATTTGCACTGGAAAGGAAGAAGTCAAATTATTCTTGTTTGCAGATGATATGATCTTGTATTTGGAAAAACCTAAAGATGTCACCAAAAAACAATTGGAACAGATAAATTCAGAACAGTTGCAGGACACAAAATCAACTGTGCAAATTAGTAGCATTTCTATATACCAATAACAAAAAATATTTGAAAGAAATCAAGAAAGCAATCCCATTTACAATTGCCACAAAAAAATGTACCTAGGAATTAACCAAATAATTGAAAGATCTCTACAGTGAAAATTATAAAACATTGGTATGACACATTGAAGACAATACAAAAAATGAAAGGATATTTCATGTTCATGGATTGGAAGAATCAGTATTGTTAAAATATCCATACTAAAGCAATCTATAGATTCAATGCAATCTGTATCAAAATAACAATGACATTTTTCACAGAAATAGGAAAAACAATACTAAAATTTACATGGAGCCACAAAAGAACCAGAGTAACCAAAGTTATCCTAAGCAAAAACAACAAAACTGGATTACCTGACATTACCTGACTTCAAATTATACTATAGAGATATAGTAACCAAAATGGCATGATACTGGGATAAAAACAGACACATAAACCAGAGGTATAGAACAGAAAGCCCAGAAATAAATCCATACATCTACAGTGAACTGATTTTGACAAAGTTGCCAAGAACATACATTGGAGAAAAGACAGCCTCTTCAAAAAATGGTGCTGGGAAAACTGGATATCCATGTGCAGAAGAATGAAACTAGACCCCTATCTCACACCATATACAAACATCAAATCAAAATGGATTGAAGACTTCAATCTAAAACCTCAAACTATGAAACTGCTAAAAGAAAACACTGGGGAACGTCTCCATGACATTGGAGTGGGTAAAGATTTCTAGAATAAAACCCCATAAGCACAGGCATCCAAAGCAAAAATTGACAAATGAGATTGCTCAAGTTAGAAACTCCTGCACAGCAAAGGAATAATCAATAAAGTGAAGAGACAACCCACAGAATGGAAGGAAATATTTGCAAACTACCTATCTGACAATGGATTAATAACCAGAATATATAGGGAGCTCAGACAACTCTATAGGAAAAATATCTAATAATCTCACTAAAAAAATGGGCAAAAGATCTGAAAAGTCGTTTCTCAGAAGAAGACGTACAGATGGTAAATGGGTCCATGAAAACGTGCTCAGCATCACTGATCATCAGAGAAATGTAAATCAAAACTACAATGAGATATTATCTCACCCCAGTTAAAATGGCTTTTATCCAAAAGAGATGGAATAACTCATGCTGGCAACGATGTGGAGAAAAGGGAACCCTCGTACAGTGTTGGTGAGAATGTAAATTAGTATAACCACTATGGAGAACAGTTTGGAGATTCCTCAGAAAACTAAAAATAGAGCTACCATATGATCTAGCAGTCCCATTGCTGGGTATATACGCAAAAGAAAGGCAATCAGTGTGTCAAAGAGATATCTGCACTCCCACGTTTGCTGTAGCACTGTTCACAATAGCCAAGATTAGGGAGCAAGCTAAGTGTTCATTAACAGATGAAGGGATGGGGCCAGGTGCAGTGGTTCACACCTGTAATCCCAACACTTTGGGAGGCCGAGGTGGGAGGATCACCTGAGGTCAGGAGTTTGAGACCAGCCTGGGCAACAGGGGAAACCCTGTCTCTACTAGAGGTACAAAACAATTAGCTGGGCACGGTGGCAGGTGCCTGTAATCCAAGCTATGCAGGAGGCTGAGGCAGGAGAATTGCTTGAACCTGGGAGATGGAGGTTGCAGTGAGTCGAGATCGTGCCATTGCATTTCAGCCTAGGCAACAATAGTGAAACTCAGTCTCAAAAAACAAAACCAAAAATGAACAGATGGAAGGATAAAGAAAATGTGGTACATATACACAATGAAGTACTATACAGCCATAAAAAGAATGGTTCTGCCATTTGCAACAACACAGATGGAACTGGAGGTCTTTATGTTAGATGAAATAAGGCAGGCACAGAAAGGCAAACTTTGTATGTTCTCACTCATTTGTAGGAGTTAAAAATAAAAATAGTTGAACTCATGGAGATAGAGAGTAGACAGATGGTTACCAGGGGCTGAGATGGGTACCCGGGGTAGGGTAGGGGAAGTGGGATGGTTAATGGGTACAAAAAAGTTAGAAAGAATAAGACCTAGTATTAGCATTTGCTAGCAAATACCGGAGGAGTAAAAAGTGATTTAATTGTATATTTAAAAATAACTAAAATAGTATAATTGGATTGTTTGCAACACAAAGGCTAAATGCTTGAGGTGAGGGATGCTCCATCACCCTGCTACGATTATTACGCTTTGCATGCCTATATCAAAATTTCACATGGTCACCATCAATATATCTACCTACTCTATATCCACAAAATTAAAAAAAAATTGCCACCTTGCATGAGATCAATAACTGCTACTGACCTGTTAATAAGGGCAACTGATGAAACAGAGATGCGATCTCTCCTCTCTTTGTTTCACACTCAGTGAAAGTGCGTCTACATTCACACCGCTCTCAACACTATCCAGTCAGTAAACTGGCTTCTTACGAAATTCTTCCTTGGGCTCTCCATATTACAATCTCCTGATGTAATCATCTAAACTCCTGCTTCTGCTTTGAGATGAAATGCTGCATGATTGCACCATCTTAACTGATCAGCTTCTCTCGCGTACAATATACCTGCAAGAAACTCCCCTTATTCATGCTGATGTTAGCGGTTTACAGACGGATCTTACTTAAAGGATGAATCTGGAATGTATCATGCAGGATATGCTCCAGCATCTTTGACTAAAGAAACAGAAAGTGCTTATCTTCCAAGAGCCACCTCTGCTCAGCAAGCACAGTTAACAGAATTAATTAGAGCCTGTCAATTGGCAAAAGAAACAACTGCTAATATTTATACGGATAACAGATATGCTTTTGGAGTAGCTCATGATTTTGGAAAGCTATGAAAACAAAGATAATTTTTAGCCTCTTCTGGTCAGTCCAGAAAAAAAAGATGCTTTGTTTTACAATTATTGGAAGCCATAGTATTACCAAAATAATTATCTATTATCCAGATTTTAGGCCATTTGAAGTCAGACATTGCAGAAAACAAGGTAACTCTATTAGCAGAGAGTATACCAAAAAAGACTGCCCTAAAAGTACCTGAATGTGAAAATCAAATCATTTCAGCTTTTAAAGAAGCATTTGATTCTGATATAAAATTAGCTCAATCCAAAGCTCCAAAAGCAGAACAAGAAAATTGGGAAACAAAAGGGAGACTGTACTCTCCTGAGCCTGGGCTTTGGGGTGGACCAAATGGTCTTGTTGTTGTTTTGTTTTGTTTTGTTTTGAGACAGAGTCTTGCTCTGTCGCCAGGCTGGAGTGCAGTGGCGCGATCTCAGTTCACTGCAACCTCCGCCTCCCTAGTTCAAGCAATTCTCCTGCCTCAGCCTCCCAAGTAGCTGAGACTACAGGTGTCTGCCACCACATCCAGCTGATTTTTGTATTTTTAGTAGAGACAGGGTTTCAGCATGTTGGCCAGGATGGTCTCGATCTCTTGACCTTGTGATCCGCCCACCTCAGCCTCCCAAAGTGCTGAGACTACAGGCACGAGCCACTGTGCCCTGCCTTACAGTCGTTTTTCTTAACTTACGTGCATGACTGAACTCACTGGAGCCCTGATGAGATGATTGCTTGGGGAAAAAAAAATTATTGGGAACCTTCTCCAACTGTTACTCATAAGGTGTGAAATCGCTGCCACACCTGCGCATATACCTAACCCAGGGAAGCCCTTACGTAGTTTTCAAGGTTATTCTTCTTTACCAGAAACCCCTTTTGAGCTATGACAACTAGATTTTATTCAGCTGCCTCCATTCCAAGGACACAAACCCGTCCTAGTGATGGTGCATGTTTCCTCATGGGGTAGAAGCATTTCCACACAGAAGAACAATAGCCTTAGTAATAAGTACAATCCTTTTAGGGAAAATTATTCTAAGGCAAAAAAAACAAAGAAAAGAAAAAATTATTCTGACTTGGGGAGTCCCTCTAGAACTTCTCCAGGCAGTATGCAAAATCTGACCTATTCGTCAACATTCCCATTGTGCCTCTCTCCCCTAGTCGTCTGGGTTAGTGGAATGCACAAACGGAATAATCAAAACTCAATTGGCAAAATTAACTGAAGTTTTAAAATTTGGTCAGGGGCAGGCGTGTTTGCTTCCACTTGTAATCCCAGCACTTTGGAAGGCGGAGGAGGGAAGATAATGAGCCTGTAGTTCGAGACCAGCCTGGGCAAGATAGAGAGAACTTGTCTCTACAAAAAATAAAAAAAATTATCTAGGTATGGTGGCACACGTCTGTAGCCTCAGCTACTCAGGAAGCTAAGGTGAGAGGATCGCTTGAATCTGGGAGGTCAGGGCTGCAGATTCAAAGAATCTGCAGAATCAAAGCCATGATTGTACCACTGCACTCCAGCCTGGGTGACAGAGCAAGACCCTATCTCAAATTTAAAAAAATAATAAATACATATAATTTAAAAGTAAATAAATAATAAATATTTTGGGGGGCCAAAAGCTTTTCCATTGGTTTTCTTAAGATCAGACTCTCTTGGTAAACACCGGCAGTCCTCATTTGAAATTGTAAACAGGCAGACCTATGAAAATGTCTCTGGGAAATTGTGAATCTAAGATATTAAAAGGGGATATGTTGTGTTATTGTAGCAGCCTTACAAGGCAGCTAACTAAAAACTAATTTAGCAAAAGACCCTTTCCAAAGTGAGCTTCGAGAAGGTAGAGAACTCAAGGACCATGGACTTCACCCAGGAGATTTCGTCTATTGGAAATGGCACTTTTATTTATTTATTTATTTATTTATTTATTTATTTATTTATTTATTTTTTGAGATGGAATTTTGCTCTTTTTGCCCAGGCTTTTGAGTGCAATGGCACGATCTTGGCTAACCACAACCTCCGCCTCAAGAGTTCAAGCGATTCTCCTGCCTCAGCCTCCTGAGTAGCTGGGATTATAGGCGCCTGCCACCACATCCAGCTAATTTTTGTATTTTTAGTGGAGACAGGGTCTTGCCATATCGCCCAGGCTGATTTTGAACTCCTGACCTCGGGTGATCCACCTGCCTCGGCCTCCCAAATATTTATTTATTTATTTATTATTTATTTACTTTAAAATTTTATTTATTTATTTATTTTTAATTTGAGATAGGATCTTGCTCTGTCACCCAGTCTGGAGTGCAGTGGTACAATCATGGCTTTGATTCTGCAGATTCTTTGAATCTACAGCCTCGGCCTCCCAAAGTGCTGGGATTCCAGGCATGAGCCACCACACCCGGCCTAGGAAATGACAATTTTTAAAGGACTCTCTCCAGCCAAGGTGGAAGGGATCTTATCACGTGCTCCTAAACAGACTTTGTGCCACTAAGCTAAAAGGAATCCATTTATGGACATGTTGCCCATTAAAAGAAAGCTGCTTCACCAAATTGAACTTCATCTCAAACTGGTGATCTAAGATTGCAATTCTCCAGAACCAATAAGAATGAGAAGATGACATCTGAAGCAGTCAACTTTCCCAAGACACCACATCAGGCCTGCAACTAAAGGAATGTATAAGATTTATACTCATATTAGGCCGTTCTTGCATTGCTATAGAGGAATACCTGAGACTGGGTAATTTATAAAGAAGGAAGGTTTAATTTGCCTATGGTTCTGCAGGCTGTACAAGCATGGCGCCAGCATCTGCTTGGCTTCTGGAGAGGCCTCAGGGAGCTGTCAGTCGTGGCAGAAGGTGAAAGGCATGTCACATGGTGAAAGCAGGACTGAGAGACAGTGGGGGAGGTGCCACACCCTTTAAACAACCAGACCTCGTGTGAATGCAGAGTGACAGCTCACTTGTCACTAAGGGGTGGACCGAACCATGAGGAATCTGCCTCCATGAGATCCAAACACCTCCTACCTGGCCCCACTTCCAATATTGGGGATTACATTTCAACATGAGATTTGGGTGGGGACAAATATCCAAACTATATCACTCACTAATAGATGGGGATGGTCTTCCTTTGCAAGTTCTCAATAAATTTCTTATGTGTTGTCACTACTTTCACCAGCTGTTGCCTGTGAAGCAAATCCCTTTTTGCAATGTGCTTAGGAGTATGCTGATAGATTCAAGAGAACACTTGTTGGGTGTGCGGCCTCACGCCTCTTTCTGGTAGTTCTGACCTACCATGGTGGGCATCTCCTCTCCAAGGATAAGATTGGATACAATATCTGAAATATATCTTTTTTTTCTTTTTTTTTTTTTTGAGATGGAGTCTCACTCTGTCAGCCAGGTTGGAGTGCAGTGGCGTGATCTCAACTCACTGCAACCTCTGTTTCTCGGGTTCTCAGCCTTCTGGGTAGCTGGGATTGTAGGCATGCACCACCATGCCCGGCTAATTTTTGTATTTTAGTAGAGTCAGGGTTTCACTATGTTGGCCAAGCTGGTTTTGAACTCCTGACCTCAGGTGATCCACCCACCTTGGCCTCCCAAAGTGCTGGGATTACAGGTGTGAGCCACCGCACCCTGCCAATATCCATATTTTTCAAAAACAGTCATCGGTGCTGAACACTAATGTAACTAAGGATGAGGTTCATACTAATACTCTACAAAGCAAAGGGCACGGGAAGAACTTTTCGGTAAAAGAAACTCATTTGTGAGTTTTTTGTTTGTTTGTTTGTTTTGAGATGGAATCTAACTTTGTCGCCCAGGCTGGAGTGCAGTGGTGCGATCTCGGCTCACTGCAGCCTCCGCCTCCCGGGTTCAAGCGATTCTCCTCCCAAGTAGCTGGGATTACAGGGGCCTGCCACCGCACCAGCTTATTTTTGTATTTTTGGTAGAGATGGAGTTTCATCATGTTGGCCAGGCTGGTTTGGAACTTCTGACCTCATGATCTGCCCACCTCGGCCTCCCAAAGTCCTGGGATTACAAGTGTGAGCCACCGCGCCTGGCCCATTTGTCAGTTTCAACACTGGGGCTGCCTCAACTGAGAAATGAGACAACTCAATTTTGGGATCGTATAACACAAATTTGGGTTGTTTTTTTCTGGTGTACCCCCTATTTTGGTCAGCTTAGCTTGCCCATTTATGTTGGGAACAAAACAATCACACCAAAGATTCCTGCCCCAGTAGCGCTAGAGATATGAGATGGATATCCAGATAAGAGTGTATCCACACCATTATATTACAAGGCACTGATTGGCATCCCACTGAAAGGGCACAGTGACCAGCTATTTATTGGTTATCTCCAAATGGAACATCTTTGCTGTGCAGCACCAACTATGTCCATGGTTACCCACAGGATGGTGAAGACAGTATTTTTGGGGTTATGCCTGGGCACAAGGTTGAATAGTTTATGCTCTTTCAAAGCCCACAAATCCTCCTCACTTATAATCATTGAGTTCATTGGGTTCATTCTGTATTCCATTGGTGTGATCATTTAGCTTCCATCTTTCTGCCACAACTGGGTATTAAGGATGTCATTTGGCATGCAGAGGCCCTAACCATTTATACACAGAATGCCCTAGAGGATAGCCACATGGGCATCTCGTTATTCAACAACAAAGTTACTCTTATGAGAAAGGCTGTATCACGGAACTGTGTGTTGTGCTGAACCCCTATTAACCTCAATAGGGAAGGCACAAGATTCAAGAGGCTAAGAAACCCAGAGCCAGCAAATAAGACACAGGGTTTTATCAGGGGCTTACACACAGGGGAGAGAATCTTTCTAGGTTAGAGAACCTCCTTATGTATAGAAACCATCTAGGCTGGGCGTGGCGGCTCACGCCTATAATCCCAGCACTTTGGGAGGCCGAGGTGGGTGGGTCACCTGAGGTCGGGAGTTTGAGACCAGCCTGACCAACATAGAGAAACCCTGTCTCTACTAAAAATACAAAATTAGCCAGGCATGGTGGTGGGTACCTATAATCCCAGCTACTCAAGAGGCTGAGGTAGGAGAAGAATCGCTTGAACCCAGGAGGCAGAGGTTGCAGTGAGCTGAGATTATGCCATTGCACTCTAGCCTGGGCAACAAGAGCAAAACTCTGTCGAAAAAAAAAAAAAAAAAGAAATAAGAAACGGTCTAGTGGTGGCAGGCCGAGCAGGGAAACCACAAATGCTTGCAAACAGCATGCAGTTCATATAGCATTTTCACTTAACACTTTCTCCCCTTAACAACCTACACCTGGCAGCCTCCATTTAACCCAAAACTTAGAACCTCAGTGCCCTGTATGGCCCATGTTCAATGGGATGGGATGAGGACTCAGATGTTTACCATAGATAAGGAATGAATCTCCAGGTTGTCCACTCCCAGGTTCTCCACTTGATCTTAGCCAAAAGGCCGAGAAGCCATACACTCCCAGGTTCTCTAGCTGGGAATACACATTCAGGTGCATCTTCCACACAGGGTCAGTCTCAGGATATGCTTAAATGTTTGCTGTCAGGTGCATTTACCTGACACCATATGGCTTTAGACATACTCACTGCAGCCCAAGGGGGAACCTATGCTATCATAAAAACTGGTTACTGTATCTATATTCCAGATAAATCAGATAACATCACTAAATTAATGGCTGATATGAAAACCCAAATAATTATCCTTTCAGATCCAATGCCCTCCCTAAATGATTGGCTAAACAGCTGGTTGGGATCTTGGGAAACTTGGTGGCAAAAGCTATTACTTGTTCTAGAAATTATCATCATTGCTGGGTATTGTCTTCTTCTTCTTCTTCTTTTTTTTTTTAAGATGGAGTCTCACTCTGTCACCCAGGCTGGAGTATAATGGCACAATCTTGGTTCACTGCAACCTCAGCCTCCCAGGTTCAAGCAATTCTCCTGTCTCAGCCTCCCGAGTAGCTGGGATTACAGGTGCCCACCACCAAGCCCGGCTAGTTTTTGTATTTTTAGTAGAGACCACTATGTTGGTCAGGCTGGTCTTGAACTCCTGACCTCAAGTGATCCACCCGCCTCGGCCTCCCAAAGTGTTGGGATTACAGGCGTGAGCCACCGCGCCTGGGGGGTTTTGCCTTCTTTTTGTCTTCACTGCTGCTGCAGAATGTATTTGCAATGGAGTCAACTCATAACTGAAAAAACGAAATTAATGGTCACTTGAAGAACTGTATTAACTGAAGATGCAGCTGTGTAGCCTGACTCAGGTCACAAAGTCACTTCCTCATATTGCTTTAAATTAGGCTCCTACCTCATCAGGTTGATAGCCTGACATTCCCCCTGCCATGGACATGACACTCTAGGAAGGAACCTTCTAGCAATAAGGGACTAAGGTCCCGACATAAAAGGAGCCAAAACCATTTGAGTTCATCTATGAAGCTTTCTTGAAAAGATCTTGATGAAAAGGGGGAAATGTGAAGTTAAATAATCCAAGCTTAAAACTGTTGAAACCTCCAATTAACCTGAGCCTTGAGAGCAATGTGGCTATGCAGTCTTGGTCACATGGGTTGCAGCTGCAACTTCTGCCTTTATTTCTTCTTGTTAATAATTAAGAAGACCCAAGCTGCACCAGAGATAAGATCCTTTCAGATCATTGCCCCTCCTCATGGAGTAATAAAGTAATCTTCCTTGGTATGAAGCAATCTGTAACCAATCTGTAACCAGGTGCTGTGATGTATGCACCTGGCCCTGTAGAGTAGCTGATGTAATCTTGCTGGAACTTCTCTACTGATATCATTGAAACCTTAACTCCTCCATGTTGGAAACTCTGAGCCCATTCATTTGGAGTTGGTGCTTTCCCTGGTAGCCATCCTTAAGCTTTGCCCTTGAATAAACTCTATACTCAATCACATTCTCCGAATCTCATTCTTCAAGGTTAACACTTCCTTCCAAAGGCTCTAGGTGACAACTCTTTGCCTCTTTTCAACCTCTGGTGGCTCTGGGTGTTTCTTGACTTGTAGCTGCCTCACTCCAATGTCTGCCTCCATTTCATGTGGGCTCCTCCTCTTTCTTCTACGTGTCTCTTATAAGGTCACTGTCATTAGATTTGGGGTTCAGGATCATCTGGGATGATCTCATCTCGAGATCCTCAATTTGATTATATCTGCAAAGTCCTTTATTCCAAATAAGGTGATATTCACAGGTTCCAAGGGTTAGGACACGGCCATCTCTTTTTGGAGGTCACCTTTCAACTCATTCCATATACTTGTAGTCAGTGTATTTATAATTCATTTCAATTCATCTCATTTCTATTCAGTGTTTCATTTTAATCCAATTCACTTCAATCAATATTGATTTTACACCAGCCGTGTAACAGGCCTGACAATTTCCAGAGATAACTGACCTGGGTCCTCCCTTGGAAATGGTTCCCCCTGTAATAAGGCAATAGGAGAGACAGAGACAGAGACAGACAGAGAAGAGGGGCAGCTAACTCTCCCTGTAGGCCTGGGGTGGAATTTCTAGAAAAGGTGACACAGGAGCACAGTGGTTGGATGAGGAGGAGGCTGTTCTTTAGGAAGCCAAGGGACTAGCCTGCTAACAGCACAGCACTGTGGATGGCTAGTCCTGTGGGGGCCAGTGAGCCTGTGGTGGAGGATGCTGGGAGAGAAGGGGAGACATGGCCCAGGTCACAGCTCAGGGGGAGCAGGACCCCCAGGCCTGCTGGTGGACCGAGTATTCCCAGGGTCTCAGAACATCCCTGGCCAAGCCCTCTCCACCCCCAGCACCTCTTACCCGCACAGGTCCATGGCTGTTAGATGCGGGGTCTGGGGCCTCCTTGGGACTATGAGGCTGGACTCTCTCTTTGCAGTCGGGAAAAATGGCCACCTCGCCTGTAGCATCATATTCACCAGATTAAGGGCGGGCATTAAATGCCTGATCGCCAACGACCTCCTTTATCCCGAGAGCTATTCTCCACTCCTGCCTCCTCCCTGAGCCTTTGTGATTCAGGAAAAGTCAATCTAAGGAGACAGGGCCAAACACAGAAATCTCTCTCTCTCTGCCGTTGTGGCAAGATCTTCTGCTTGGAACACATTCCCTGAGTGTAAATTGGGTCCTTCTCTGGAGAGTTCAGCCCCGTGGCCCCCACCCTCACCCCCACACAGAGCTCTTGCACAGGGCCACCCCTGTGAGCTGCTGGAAGGCAGGAGCGTAACTCCCACACTCCCTGTGCCTTTTGGCTCTGCCTGCTGTCCCCTGCACAACTTCAGCCCTGGCTGCTCAGGGCCGTCCCCAGGCAGAGGCCTCTTTGTCCAGTTGGAGCTGCAGAGACATTTTCTAATGGAGACGAATGTGCTCTGCAGGGCGCTATTTGGCCTTGGACGTGTTACCCTTTCCTGCTTGCCCATGTGCTCATCTGTAAAATGGAGACAATAACTCCTTTCACTCCACTGGGTTTTTTAAATCGAGGTGAAATACATATATAACATAAAATTTATCATTTTATGTTACCATTTTTTAATTTTATTTTATTTCGAGACAGAGTTTCGCTCTTTTTACCCAGGCTGGAGTGCAATGGCACAATCTCGGCTCACTGCAGCCTCCGCCTCCCAGGTTCAACCAATTCTCCTGCCTCAGCCTCCCCAGCAGCTGGGATTACAGGTATGTGCCACCACACCCGGCTAATTTTGTATTTTTATAGAGACGGGGTTTCTTCATGTTGGTCTGCCTGGTCTTGAACTCCCGACCTAAGGTAATTCACCCACCTCGGCCTCCGAAAGTGCTGGGATTACAGGCATGAGCCACCGCACCCGGCGTGTGTTACCATTTTATAATACCATTTCTTGGTATTAATTTCATTCCCACTGTCATATAACCATCATCACAATCTATTTCCAAAACTTTTGCATCACCCCAAACAGACACTCTGTACTGATGAAGCAGTAACTCCCTATGGTCTCCCCCAGCCCCTGTAGCCTCTAATCTACTTTTTGCCTCTTTGAATTTGACTGCCAGGTACCTCCCATGAGTGGAATCACACACTGCTTGTCCTTTTGTGACTGCTTTTTTCATTTAGCCTAAAGGCTTCCAAATTCATCCCTGTTGGCGCATGTGTCAGAATGTCCTTCCTTTTTAAGACTGGACAGTACTTTACTGCATGGCTAGACCACCGCAGTTTATTGATCTATTCGTCCATGGATGGACACCTGGATCGCTTCCACCTCGTGGGTACCGTGAATAATGCTGCTATGAATGTGAGTGCAATGGCTCCACCATTTCACGTTCAGTCATTTTAGCATCTAGAGGCTTTCGTCACCCAGGGCGAAGTCAAGCTTCTAACACAGGGTTCAAGGCCCCCACATGAATTCGACCTTCTTTAGAGACTGTCACCAAATGAAGAGGCCGTTTAGCAATGGGGAAGAAGAGCAAGGATTCTGGAGCCAGGCCACCTGGGTCACCCTGCTGCCACACACTGGCTACACGATCTTGGGCAAATGACTTCTATGTACCTGAGTTTCTTCTTAGTACAATGGGGATGATAACAGTTCCTTCTCCCAGGGTGTCAGAGGATTAAATGAACTAATCTTTGTAAAGCACAGAACGTGCCTGGCTTGAAGGTCGTCCTACCTAAGTGTTGTTAAATAAATAAACTCTCAGGTCGCTGCCTCCTGAAATAACCCCACACCTCATGCTCTTTCTTCCCTGCTTTGGAATCATGCACCATCTCCCCAGCTGCCTGTCCCCCCTGCAAGGGGGAAGGACCTAATTTATTCATAACCAAGGATGCTTTGTTTCACAGCTCACAGAAGCGGGCTGAGCCCTTCGCACATGACTGGAGTCCAAATGCCAATTTTATGGTTTAAAGACCCTAATTTATTGTCTGTGAGGCAATAACGCTGCAGGCTACTGCAGGGGACCTGCTTGTGAAACACAGGACTGGCAGCAGGGAAAGCCCCCAGCCTCAGCCCAGCTGACCCACGGTGCGGCATCCACAACATCATCCTCCTGGAGTGTGGCTGCTCTGCACCTTTGACCTTTAACCTCTCAAGTGGGCTGCACCCCAGCCCACAACCCCCCAGCAGCCTGAGCCTTTGAGCTCTGTACAATTGTCACTTTCACGACAGTCTTTCCAATCTCAGTCCCCTCCCCTCTCAATCCCCTACCCAGTGTAGAGTTAAAGGGACAGGGGTTCAAAACCCACTTTCGCTGCTTGTGGCTGTATGACCTTGACCAACTCACTTAGCCTTGAAGCCGTCCTCACAGGGTTAATAAGAATTCTGCACAGAAATCTAGTTATAATTAAGCTTTCATCAGGCTACACTCTGGCTCACTTCCTTTTTGTTAGAAGTCCTGTAGCACTAGACACTGACCATTTGCATGTAGCACTAGACACTACCCATCGTTCCTAGAGGTAGGATTTCTGACATTAGGGTCATAAGACTGTTTAAGAACCCGTTTGCATCCCCATTGTTCCTACAGAAATTCTATAGGATACAGTTTAGCTGTGTCACCACCCAAATCTCATCTTGAATTGTAGCTCCCATAATTCCCACATGTTGTGGGAGGGACCCTGTGGGAGATAATTGAATAATGGGGGCGGTTCCCCCATCCTGTTCTTGTGGTGGTGAATAAGTCTTACGAGATCTGATTATTTTAATAAGGGGAAACCCCTTTCACTTGGCTCTTATTCTCTCTTGCCTGCTGCCATGTAAGACATGCGTTTCACCTTTTGCCATGATTGTGAGGCCTCCCCAGACATGTGGAACCGTGAGTTCATTAAACCTCTTTTTTATTTTTATTTTTTGAGACAGAGTTTCGCTCTCATTGCCAGGCTAGAGTGCAGTGGCGCAATCTCAGCTCACTGTAAACTTCACCTCCCGGGTTCAAGTGATTCTCCTGCTTCAGCCTCCTGGGTAGCTGGGATTACAGGTGCGCTCTACCACGCGCAGCTAATTTTTTGTATCTTTAGTAGAGAGGGAGTTTCACTATGTTGGCCAGGCTGGTCTCGAACTGCTGACCTCAGTGATCCACCTGCCTC
Source organism: Macaca mulatta (assembly GCF_049350105.2). Lineage (NCBI taxonomy): Eukaryota > Metazoa > Chordata > Mammalia > Primates > Cercopithecidae > Macaca > Macaca mulatta. The sequence goes on along the minus strand of NC_133410.1, from coordinate 8,633,830 downwards.
GGCCTCCCAAAGTATTGGGATTACAGGCTCCAGCCACGGCGCCCAGCCCTATTTTTATTTTGAGACGGAGTTTTGCTCTTGTTGCCCAGGCTGGAGGGCAATGGTGCAATCTCTGCTCACTGCAGTCTCTGCCTCCCGGGTTCAATCTATTATCCTGCCTCAGCCTCCTGAGTAGCTGGGATTACAGGCGCCGGCCACCACGCCCTGCTAATTTTTTGTATTTTTAGTAGAGAAGGGGTTTCACCCTGTTGGCCAGGACGGTCTCGAACTCCTAACCTCAGGTGATCCACCTGCCTCAGCCTCCCAAAGTGCTGGGATTATGGGCACGAGCCACTGTGCCCGGCCTAAACTTCTTTTTCTTTATAAATTACCCAGTCTTGGGTATGTCTTCATTAGCAGCATGAGAATAGACTAATAAGCTACACTATCTCGGCTTTCTGATCATTAGGCTTTTGTTTAAGGATCCCTTAAGATGTTTCTCACATCTTGAATTCCAGCAAACACTTTGAAACCCCCTCCAGAGGAACGGGGAGGAATTGCGGGCAGCGGGACGGTGGGATGGGCGGGAGAATGCAGCGGTTCCTCTCCCTGGTCCAGGTTCCACGGCTGTATCCTGCACTCTTCCAGCAATCAACCACCTCCACACATCAGTGCACTCCAAAACCCTGAAAAACCTCAGCCCCAAACTCCCTGGGGAGATGAATTTGAGGTTTCCTTCCATCTCCTCGTTTGGTGGCCCTACGATGGAACCTCTTCCTCTGCTGCAACCATGTCCTGGCATGCTGGTTTGCCACACGCACCGGGCAACAAGCCTATTACGGTTCCAGCCTCTCTGAACTGCTGCCTTCTTCCTTAAAGTGGGAATAATAATACTTTTTGCGACAGAGCACTGAGGGGGATTCAGTGAAGTCAGGAGGAAACAACGTCTTGGTTCCTGTCCTTGAAATGGTTTCCCCATTCAGCTCTCTCACTCTAGACAGCCGCTATGTGAAAGGAAAAGAAACTTGGGGCCTCCAGATCACTAAGCTAAAGGGAAAAGTCAAGCTGGGAACTGCTTAGGGCAAACCTGCCTCCCATCCTATTCCAAGTCACCCCTCTGCTCACTGAGATAAATGCATATCTGACTGCCTCCTTTGGAGGGGCTAATCAGACACTCAAAACAATACAACCAGGCCAGATTACTCCTGTAATCCCAGCACTTTAGGAGCCTGAGGTGGGCGGATAACCTGAGGCTGGGAGTGTGAGACCAGCCTGGCCAATATGGAGAAACCCCGTCTCTACCAGAAATGCAAAATTAACCTGGCATGGTGGCGCATGCCTGTAATCCCAGCTACTCGGTAGGCTGAGGCAGGAGAATCGCTTGAACCTGGGAGGCAGTGGTTGTGGTGAGCTGAGATCATGCCATTGCACTCCAGCCTGGGTAATAAGAGAAAAACTCCATCTCAAAGAAAAAATAAAAAGAATGCAACCATTTGTCTCTTATCTACCTAGGACCTGGAAGCCCCCTCCACGCTTCAAGTTGTCCTGTTTTTGCTTCGAGTTGTCCCACCTTTCCGGACCAAGTCAATGTCCATCTTACATGTGTTGATTGATGGCTCATGTCTCCCTAAAATGTATAAAACCAAACTGTGCTCTGACCACTTTGGGTACATGGCATCAGGACCTCCAGAGGCTGTCATGGGCGTGTGTCCTCAACCTTGGCAAAATAAACTTTCTTTCTTTTTCTTTTTTTCTTTTTTTGAGGCGGAGTCTCACTCTGTCACCCAGGTTGGAGCACAGTGGCGCCATCTCCGCTCACTGCAAGCTCCACCGCCTCCCAGGTTCACGCCATTCTCCTGCCTCAGCCTCACGAGTAGCTGGGATTACAGGCGCCTGCTACCATGCCTGACTAATTTTTTTTCTTTCTTTCTTTTTTTTTTTTTTTTTGGTATTTTTAGTAGAGACGGGGTTTCACCGTGTTAGCTAGGATGGTCTCGATCTCCTGACCTCGTGATCCGCCCGCCTCGGCCTCCCAAAGTGCTGGGATTACAAGCATGAGACACCATGCCCGGCCGGCAAAATAAACTTTCTGAATTAACTGAGACCTGTCTCAGATTTTCAGGGTTCACAGCTCATTCTGTGTGGGCTTTGCACAGCTGCTCACAGGTCAGCTGCCCACGGCAGGATTTGGCCAGCGTCAGCTTTGTGTCCTGCACAGAACCCAGCACATGGAACTGCCCCATTTGATATCAGCCACCAGGATATTCATACCCTTGTCAACACAGGCTCTTCCTACACATGGTTTTCAGAATTTTTTGACGAGAAGCAGTGAATGCTTATTTTTAGACTTGTTTTGTGCCGAGAAATTAAAGACATAAGAAAAGCACCCTGAGTGTGTGTTGAACATGTGGGGAAACACTCGGGAGGGTAAGAAAGAGGCTTCCAGATGATTTGGGATCTGGAGCTTGGACATGACCAAAGCCAAGTCCATATGTGGGGGCTGGGGAGGTGTTACACAGACACAATGCGTGTCAGGTGGGGAAGTGGTACAAAAGCAAGCCCTAACCACACACCAGCATTGTGACTGGAGACACCCTGGGCTCAGCTGATGACGCCACTTATGAGCTGTAGTGGGTTGAATGGTGGCCCCTAAAGAGATGTGTCTGTGCTCAAATCCCCAGAACCTGCGAGTGCCACTGTGTTAGTCTGTTCTCATGCTGCTGCGAAGGACTGCCTGAGACCAGGCAATTTATAAAGGGGGGAAGAGGTTTAATGGACTCACAGTTCTGCATGATGGGGGAGGCCTCAGGAAACTTACAATCATGGCAGAAGGGGAAACAAACACATCCTTCTTCACATGGCGGCAGGAAGAAGAATAAGAGCCTAGCAAAGGGGAAAGCCCTTTAAAAAACTATCAGATCTTAGGCCAGGCGCTGTGGCTCATACCTGTAATCCCAGCACTTTGGGAGGCCAAGGTGGGCAGATCACCTGAGATCAAGAGTTTGAGACCAGCCTGGTCAATAGGGCGAAACCCCGTCTCTACTGAAAACATAAAAATTAGCCAGGTGTGTTGGCACTTACCTGTAATCCCAGCTACTTGGGAGGCTGAGGCAGTAGAATTGCTTGAACCTGGGAGGCAGAGGTTGCAGTGAGCCGAGATTCCACTACTGCACTCCAGCCTGGGCAACAGAGTGAGACTCTGTCTATCATGAGAACAGCATGGGGGAAACTGCCCCCATGATTCAATTATCCCCACCTGGTCCCACCCTTGATACATGGGGATTATTACAATTCAAGATGAGATTTGGGTGGGGACACAGAGCTTAACCATGTCAACTACCTTATTTGGCAATAGGGTTTTGCAGATACAATTCAGTGAAGGATCTCCAGAGGAGATCAACTTGGATCACCCAGGTGGATCCCAAAGACATGACAGGGTCCCTGCAAGAGAAAGGCGGAGGGAGATTTGAGACCAAAGAGAAGGCCTGGAACAGGCAAGGAGGAATTCTCTCCTAGAGCCATCGGGGGCAGCGGCCCTGCTGCCACCCTGATTTCAGACTTCTGGCCTTCAGAACTGTGGGAGAATAAATATGTGTTGTTTTAACCCACCCAAACCGTGGTGTGTGTCATGGCAGCCACAGAAAATGAACGTGAGCTTTGTGACTGAATTCCCAAATCATCTCGGTCTCAGTTTCATCACTGGCAAACAGCCCCTAACTTACACAATTATTTTGAGGATTAACTGAAGGATTTAGGTTGAACTGTATTAAATTGCCACTTTTTGTAGGTCAAAAATGACTGGATGTTGGCAGTTGCATCAGAGCCAACCCAGTGATCTGTGAGAAGTGCCCAACATGGCAGGGAGCTCGCGGTGAATGCACAGGGAGCACCGTGTATGCACGGCGGGTGCTGTCGGGGCTGATTTCTCCAGGGGAGAGTAGCATCTGCACTGGCCCGGAGGGATGGGGAGGAGTTCATGCGGAAGGAAAGGGCTGCTGGGTGCTGGGGGGCACCCACGAGACTGCAGTGTGGTCAGAGCACAGACTGGGGTAGGGAGAGGAAAGGCAGCTCCAGGAGGGGCTGGGAGGGGACAGAGGGTGCAGGAGGGTTAATATATGCACCTACTGAATACACAGCCCTCTGTGCCTGCTCAGCTGCCAGAGGGGGTCTCTCCACCCTGCTACCATGGTGATTTTGCTGAGACATGCCTGAATGCATTACACCTGGTGTCACCTGTATTTCTAGCCTCTGTGAACTTGACACTGTTGACATCCATCCTCCATGCATGGGCCAGAAAGGCCTTGTTCTGAACAACCTGATAATGGCTTAAGTCACCCTGTCTGACCTCCTGCCTGTCTCATCACCTCCCCCACTCCTCAGAGGAGTCCTCTTCTGGGTAGAGGCACTTTTCAAATATAAACCAACCAACCCATAGTCCGTGCTGCAGCCACCTGCTTTTTTAGGCTCCACTGTTCCAGCCACATCTACCTGTCCTCATCAGCCCAGGGCAGGTACCAGACTGGTAGGGACAGCCTTGTGCCCTGGAGCAGCTTCAGTTATTCAAGCTGGCCAATCCTAAGCCTGCCTACCTTTCTTGCTGGTTCTGTCCCACAGCAACACAGTCAAAGTCCCCACTCACAGCTCTCCCCTCTGCCTCCTCCTCCTGACTGCACCCATCTTCCTGTATGGTCCCGGGTGTGGCCTGCTTCCTCCTCTTGGAAACTGTGAGTGAAAAACTATCTTTTTAATGGAGGCATATTCTGATCTGTGGGCCTTCAGGGACTTCAGATGTCCTGTGCATACACTGTATTTTTAAACATCCCTGCTCAAAACTCTTCACTGGGTTATGTATGCTTGGGAGGAAGTTAAAAATTCCCTAGGTTTATTTGTCCATTTTCATGCTGCTGATGAAGACATACCTGGGGCTGGGGAATTTACAGAAGAAAGAGGTTTATTGAACTTACAGCTCCACATGGCTGTGGAGGCCTCACAATCATGGCAGAAGGCAAGGAGGAGCAAGTCACATCTTACGTGGATGGCAGCAGGCAAAGAGAGAGAGAACTTGTGCAGGGGAATGTCTCTTTATAGAACTATGAGATCTCGTGAGACTCACCATCATGAGAAAAGCACAGGAGAATCCCGCCCCCATGATTCAATTACCTCTCCCCAGGTCCCTCCCGGAACACATGGGAATTCAAGACGAGATTTGGGTGGGGACACAGCCAAAACCTATCCCTTAGCCTTGTGTATCAGTGTCCTGTGGCTGCTGTAACAAATTCATTAGCATGTATTCAGTGGCTTAAAATAAGAGCAATGTATTCTTTTGCAGTTCTGGAGGGCAGCGACCTAAAATGAGTTTCATGGGGCTTAAGGCAAGGTGTTGGCAGGGCTGCACTCCTTCTGAGGCCCTGGGAGAATCCATTTCCAGCTCAGGAGCTGCTTTCTTCACATTCCTTGCATTCCTCAGGTGGCAACTCCTTCCTCCACCTTCAAAGGCAGCAGTGTCACCTCTTGCTCCAGTTTTTCTTCTGCATTAAACCTCCCTCTTATAGGGACACCTGTGATTACATTCAGGGGTCGGGTCATCCGATAACCTAGAATAAGCTTTACACCCAAAAACATTTAACTTGGTCTCAGCTGCAAAGTCCCTTTTGGCATATAAAGTAACAACTATAGGTTCTGCAGATTTGGACGGGGGTATCCTTGGGGGCCGTGGTGCAGCCAAACACAGCCACCATTGAAGACTTCTGCTTCCCTCGGCAACATCAGCTCCTCACCTTTCCACATGCCCCATCTAGCCCTGCTTAGATGTGCCAAGGGGCTGCTCCTTCTAGAATGTTCTCCCTGCCCTTCCTCAGGGCCCTTCTGTCTGGAGACCTCATGAATAACCTCCCTGTGGAGATTCTCAGGAACCCCCAGAGCATCGTGTTTACACATCTCACCTCTGATGCAGAATCTGAATTCTGGGCCAGTTCAGGACTCACCCTGGAAGGGGCCCATTGATGAACAAGCACATGTCTTGCCTGGGGTGACCCTGAAGGTAAAAGGTTAGACACGAAGGTGCAGCTAGGTAAAAACAGTTGAAGGTGCCAAGAATGCCTGGAGAAAAGAAATGCCAGGGGTGCACTCTGTGATGGGTTAGCACGAGATTAAAACTCACAGCTGACACTGGGCTCTTACTATGTCCCAGCCACATGGATGATTCTAACTTCATCTTCCCAACATTTCTAAGTGAAACTAGTATTAGGTCCATTTTATAGGTGAGGAAACTGAGGCACAGAGTTTCAGTAACTTCCACAAGGTCACACAGCTGGTGACCTAGGGCAGAGCTGGGCTCTGATCAGGCAGCCTGGTTCCAGGGCTGGCACCATCCAGCATGATATGACAGAGAAGAAGGCATGGAGGTAAGCCTGGAGCCCAAAGGGCCAGAACTCGATAGAGGGGAGTGCCCAGGGAGTGGCTGCCAGAGTCACACATGAGACTCTCACCCAAATAGCCATGTTGCCACTCTTGGTAAGTGGTAGCAGTTATTGCCCTTGATGGGAAAGTTGCCAAAAGTAGAAACAAATGACATGATACAAGAACTCAGGTTCCAATGAGAGGCGCATGGAGGCAGCCTGACCACCAGCCAGTCTTCCTAGAAGCACCCAGGAAGAAGCCTCTACCAGGGGTCACTGAAGGGCCCTCCCAACTTAAGGATCTCCAATTCTGTAGGACAGGAGTGAAACCATCAAGTGCTGAGGCTCAGAGGAGGGTCACTGCCAGAGGAGGAGAAAGGAGGCTGGGAGCTGGAGCATCATTGCTAAGTGGGAGAGAGAGAAGCTTCTAGCAAGACTGGCCAAGGAAAAAGAGAGAAGATATGTTACCAAGACCCAGAATGAAAGATGGGTAAACACTACAGGTCATACAGACATTAGTAGGATAAAATGAATATGTCTCATATGATATGGTTTGGCTGTGTCCCCACCCAAATCCCAAATTGTATTTCCCATAATCCTCACATGTTCTGGGAGGGACAAGGTGGAGATAATTGAATCATGGAGGCAGTTTCTTCCATCCTGTTCTGATGATGGTGAGTTAGTTCTTATGAGATCTGATGGTTTTATAAGGGGCTTCCCCCTTCACTGGGCACTCATTCTTCTCCTTCCTGCCACGATGTGAAGGAGGACGTGTTTGCTTCCTCTTCCAAGATGATTGTAATTTTCCTGAGGCCTCCTCAGCCCTGAGGAACTGTGAGTCAATTAAACCTCTTTCCTTTATAAATTACCCAGTCTTGGGTATGTCCTTTTAGCAGCAGGAGAAGGAACTAATACACCAAAAATTTTACATGAACCAATTCCTTGAAATCTGCAGACTACCAAAACTCATGCATGAGGAACTAGACCATCTGAATAGTCTTATATTTATTCAATACATTAAGTTCAAAATTAAAGATATCTAACAATGACATTTCCAAGCCCAGATGGTTTTGTTGGCTAACTTTACCAAATATTTGAGGATAACTACTCTGCAGAATCTCTTTGAGAAAATAGAAGAACACTTCTCAGCTAATCTCATGAGGTTAGCATGACTCTAATGCCAAAACTAGACAAAGACATAACAAGGAAACAAACCCCTACAAACCAAAATTCTTCATGAACATAGGTGTGAAAATCAACAAAATATAGCCAACGAATTCCAGTGTGATCTGGGCAAGGCACCTAATCTCCCTGAAACAAAATTTTATTTGGCTTAGATGAGGACTGAAGCCAGATGTGGTGGCACAAGCCCATAGTCCCAGCTACTTGAGAGACTGAGGCAAAAGGATTGCTTGAGCCCAGGAATTTGAGACTAGCCTGAGCAACATAGTGAGACTGTCTCAAAAAGGAAAAAAAAAAAAAGAAGGATGATGACATCTTTGTGACATCAACATGAGGTAATAATGCACCTTAGAATACTTAACATAGAACTGGCGTAAGTGCCCAGGGAATTTTGTGTTGCCTTTAGTCTGGCCCAGTAATCTTTCTCACACCACTCTGCTACTTGTCACATGTTGTGCTTGTGAACTTATTGGAAGACAGAAGCTACTGCTACTGAAGTGGCTTTTGCTATTGATGCAGGAGCCCTGGGGAGCCTCGGAGAATCCCTGCAGGTCACTTGAGGAAACCTGGGTCAGAGCCAGGTTCATCAACACTCCTGGGGTGGCACGATTGTCAATTGTGTCATTGGGCAGTCTCTGATCAGTGCTGTTTTATTAGCAAATACTGAATTCCACTCCAAAAGGTATGGCCTGTGCTCAGAGTTTGTTATGGGTGAAATCATTCTTCATGAGCAGTAAATATCTATCTCTGGGAGTGTTCAGCATCTTGAAAGGGCTGGTATATGTCTCCCTGTGAATAGATTTGGGTCAGCCCTACTTCCTACCCCTCATTTCCCTGAGCCCACTACGTACTTAGTTCCCAAAGTCCCCTGATAAATTATTGCACCTGCCTCTCTTGATGGTTTGGGAATCAATAGATTTGCTTTCCTTTCTTCCGCACTGGCTGATATGGTTTGGCTATGCCTCCATTCAAATCTCAACTTGAATTGTATCTCCCAGAATTCCCATGTGCTGTGGGAGAGACCCAGGGGGAGGTAAGTGAATCATGGGGGCCGGTCTTTCCCATGCTATTCTCATGATAGTGAATAAGTCTTACAAGATCTGACGGGTTTATCAGGGGTTTCCACTTTTGCTTCTTCCTCATTTTCCTCTTGCTGCTGCCATATAAGAAGGGCCTTTCACCTCCTGCCATGATTCTGAGGCCTCCCCAGTCACGTGGAACCGTAAGTCCAATTAAACCTCTTTTTCTTCCCAGTCTCGGGTATGGCTTTATCAGCAGCTTGACAATGAACTAATACACTGGCTCAGAGTGCAACTGGGTGATGCCTCTTTTTAAAATACCATAGCCTGAAAAACACCTCCTTAATGTAGGATCCAAACCTGCCTCCCTCCCCCCAAAACCCGCCTCCCCACCCCCAAGGCCATGGCTTTGGTTCACACATCCTGCTGCCCGCCTTTTCCCTTCAGCCTCTCTGACGCAGAGTCAAGCCATTTTCCACCACTGACCCCTTGGTTTGAAAAGGTCCATCCACCCTTACAGTCACTGAGGGCTGGCATGGAGCTGCAGGGGCCTCTCTGGACATGAGTGTTCTCACCTGGAAATTGGAGACACTGATACTCCTCACCTCCTAGAAGGAGCTGAGAATCGTGAGAGATTATTTGGACAAACACTGAGGACAAGACCTGACCCATGGTGGGTGCTTAACGAAGGCTAAGACTTATGATTATTATTGTTTGGGGAAAAATTAATGCTTCCTCTTGTGTCCATAGTGCTTGTGAGTTTGCAAAGTGTTGATTTGTTTTCATTCCCTTCCAGCTGGGAGGCAAGCCTGCAAGGGCGGGTCAAGGAGCAGGAAGGCCTCTGATCACAGACGAGGAAGCAGCGCTCCAGCCCCATGGTGGAGTGGGACGCAGCTGAGCAGCGCTGCAGCTTGAATGCCTGACAGCTTCCCACATTTCTCTAGGGGAAGGACTGGTCAGCCCTTTGAAGAGGGAAACTGGGACTTCCATGATGGAGCTTGGAGAGCAGAGACTGCATCTATTCAGTGTGTTCCTGCTGCCCCATGCTGTGCCTGGTTCGTAAGGATAGACCCTCAGTAAAACATGTTGGATGAATGAATGAGTGAGTGAATAAGGGCAAGGCAGGGTGGCTGAGTCAGGGGTGGGAGATAGTGGCAATGGAGGGCATGTGCTTAGCAATACCCTAAGCCCACTGAGTGCTGGGCATTAAGCCACACTGAGCCAGCTTGCATGACATCATCACTGGGATCATCAGTCCCATTTTACAGATGAGGAAACTGAGACTTGCTTGCCAGCAGGGAGTCAGTAAGTTCTACATCTGAGATTGAGTACAAGCCTGTCTGATTCCCGTCACACTTCCCAAATATCCCAGAGGTGTATATGATGGCAGTTTATCAACGTTCGAATCAGGGCCCTGTTTTCTATATAACTGCAATGATCCAGCTCGTGGGAGCATAAGCCTGAAGCCCCAGACCAAGGCCCGGCAGGGCCCATTTCTGGTGAGGGCTCCTTTCTTGGCTTGCAGACAGCCACCTTCTCACTTTGTCCTCCTGTGGCGGAAAGAGAGGGTACGCTCTGCTGTCTCTTCCTCTTCTTACAAGGGCAGAGCCATATTGGATCAGGGCCCGACCCTGATGACCTCATTTCACCTTTATCACTTCCTCACAGGCTCTATCTCACAGTATGTCACATTGGGGATTAGGGTTTCATCACAGGAATTTAGGGAAGACACAAATATGTAGTCCAGATTGTGAGGTAGGCTGAACAATATCCCCCAAAATCTGTCCATGTCTTAATCCCCGGATCCTACAAAAGGCTCCTTAAATGGGAAGAGGAGCTTTGCAGACATGATTATGTGGAGGATCTTGGAACAGAGAGATGATCCTGGGCTATTCAGGGCGGTCTGATGTCATCCCAAGAGTCCTTATAAGAGGGAGTCAGGAGGAACCAGGCTGAGGGAATGGCAATGTGAAAAGGGAAACAGAAATTGGAGTGATGTTGGCCGGGCATGGTGATTCATGCCTGTGATTCCTGCACTTTGGGAGGCTGAGGTGGGCAAATTAATTGAGATCAGGAGTTCGAGACCAGCCTGGTTAACATGGCGAAACCCCATGTCTACTAAAAATACAAAAATTAGCTGGGTGTGGTGGTGTGTGCCTGTAATCTCAGCTACTTGGGAGGCTGAAGCAGGAGAATCGCTTGAACTCAGAAGGCAGAGATTGTAGTGAGCCGAGATCGTGCCATTGCACTCCGGCCTGGGCAACAGAGTGAGACTCCATCAAAAAAAGAAAGAAGGAAGGAAGGGAGGGAGGGAGGGAGGAAGGAAGGAAGGAAGGAAGGAAGGAAAGAAAGAAAGAGAACAAAGAAATTGGAGTGATGTATTTCGAAGATAGGGGAAGAGCCACCAACTAAGGAACATTAGTGCACCCAGTAGACAGTGAGAAAGGCAGGGAAGCGACTCTATCCCAGCATCTCCAGAAGGAACCGACACCTTGTCTTCAGCCCAGTGAAGCTGAGTTTAGGCTTTGAGCTCTAAACGGTAAGAGAATTCATCTGTACTGGGTTCAGCCTCTGTTTGTGGAAGGTTGTCACAGCGGCAACAGGGAATGAGTACAGCAGGGATTAGTTTTGACGGTGAGAGACAGGAAATCCCAAGTATCAGTGGCTTCAACGAGAGACTTGGCTACAGTCTGTAGGTGGTCCAGGGTCATAGAGGGAGGGGCGCTGCCCCCTGAGGTCCTCAGGCCCACCTCCTCCCAGGACCCTGCTTCACCATCCTGGGTGGGAACCTCAACCTCATGGCCCAAGATGGCATCCACACAACAGGTGGCAGGAGGGAGAAGGGGACAGCAAGACAAGGAGAGGGCTGTGCACCAGTGTCCCTTCCGGAAGGTAACTACTAGAGCTGCTGCGCACTTCTCTCATTCCTCTTGCCAGAATGTCGCTACAGGGCCACACCTTGCCAAAAGGGAGACACGACAAGGGAGTTCTTATTTCCTGCAGACTCATGCCTAGAGGGAATTTTTATTGCAATGGAAGAAGGGGAGAATAGATGTTGGGGATAACCCACATCTCTGCTATATTTCACCTGTCTGAGCCGATGCCATTTAGGAGTGTGCTCAGTCCTGCCCCAAAAGGGCCTAAGTAAGTAAGACTTCGTTTTTCTCACAGAGCAAGAAGTGTCTGGTGGATGGTACAGTGCAGTCGGCCCAAAGATGACCACATTTTGAGGGTTGGTTTCCATCCTCAGATCTGTAGCCTCATGGACGGAAGACGGCTGCTGTGGTTCCAGGTGTCAATTCTTTTCTTTTCTTTCTTTCTTTTTTCTTTTGGAATAGAGTCTTGATCTGTCACCCAGACTGGAGTGCAGTGGCGCCATCTCGGCTCACTGTAATGTCCGCTTCCCAGGTTCAAGCGATTCTCATGCCCCAGCCTCCCGAGTAGCTGGGATTACAGGTGTGCACCATGACCAGATAATTTTTTGTATTTAGTAGAGATGGGGTTTCACCATGTTGGCAAGGATGGTCTCCAACTCTGGACCTCAACTGATCCACCTGCCTCAGCCTCCCAAAATGCTGGGATTACAGGTGTGAGCCACCATGCCCAGCCCAGGTGTCATTTTTACATGGAAGGCAGGAGGAAGGATGAAGAATAATGCCAGACTTGTATGTCCCTCTTCCACAGGAGAACAAAAGGTTTTCCACACACCCCCAAAGACTGCATAGAGTCCCATTGGCCAGGAGGGGATCTCCTGAAACCCCTCTCTGCAAGGGAGTCTGGAAAGCCAAGGATTTAGCTGCCTAGCCTCTCTATTAGATAATAGATGAAAATCCTTGTACCCTTTGAACACTAATTCCATTTCTAGGAATTCCTATACCAACAGTTTCTATCAAAGATGTGCACAGAGAATATGCCCAAAGCTGTTCACTACAGCTTTACTTACTGTGAAGAATCCTAAACATCCCAAATGCTCAACATGCGCTGTTGGGTTGGGTCCCACATTGGGTCCCAGTCATTCAGTGTCTGGCCCCAGCACCTCGGTTACTTAATATGGAAAATAGAAGAAAATGTGTTTTACCTGTTAGGATGATGGTGAGGACCAGAGATAAGAAATAGAGCTTGTGTGTAGCCGGGAGAGGTGGCTCATGCCTGTAATCCCAGCACTTCGGGAGGCCAAGGCAGGCGGATCATGAGGTCAGGAGTTTGAGACCAGCCTGGTCAACATGGTGAAACCCTGTCTCTACTAAAGATACAAAAAATTAGCTGGGCATGGTGGCACGCACCTGTAATCCCAGCTAATCGGGAGGCTGAGGCAGGAGAGTCGCTTGAACCTGGGAGGCGGAGGTTGTGATGAGTCGAGATCACACCATGGCACTCCAGCCTGGGTGACAGAGCAAGACTCCGTCTCAAAAAAAAGAAAAAAGAAAGAAAGAAATAGAGCTTATGTGGTGCATGGTTGCTGCTCAGTCAACGGTCTCCAACCCTTCCAGCCCCTGCGCATCTCCACCAGCCAAAAATATGGGGCAGATGTCAACATGTTCGATGCACCTTGTTCTCCAAGATCTCGGGAGAGTGGAACTCCGCCCTCCGACTCTCTAGACTCTGGAGTGAGAGCTATCTGTGTGACAACGTGGGGACAACACTGGCTTTGGGGCAAGCCACCTAGGCTCAAATTGGTGGTTAGGTGAGTTCATGTTCTCTAATCCTGCAGAGGGGCCGCTCAGTCGTCTCATCTGTATAATGGGGCAACAGTCCTGACCTCACAGGCAATTGTGAGGTTTCACCAAAAAAAAAAAGTACCCCCAGACAGGGTCTGGAACCTAGTAAGCCCAAAGAACCACTGGCCTTTTCACTCCTGACAGCGGATATTGGAGGAAGCGCCCATCTCCTCTGACACAGAGGCACCCACAGTAGCAGGGGGAACGCTGTAACACAAAGGGTTTCCGTTCCAGCTGGAAGTTTCCTTGGCCTGAGATATCCAGGGCTCCTGGCTAAAAGGTGACCTAATTATTAATGAAAACTCCAGAGATGAAAGCTAAGACATAATCCACCCCTGAATGGACTCGGAAGGAGCAGATAATGGGACAATAAAATTAATCTTGTAGAAAAACACAATTAGCTGTATCATTTATAAATCTCATCTCCTTCCACACCGGGCGACGCAGAAGCAACATGGGCAGAGTGTTCTCGGCACGGCCTCCCATTTCGCACGCACAGACGCCCCTTTTCCTGGGACAACATTTTCCTTTCACATTCAGGGGTCATTGTTGGAGGTTTAAAAACAATCTTCAGAAACCAAGATGACCCAGAGAACGAAGTGAATGGCGCTGTCCTGTATCCCCCCATTTCTTGCCTGTTTCCAGTCTCTTCAATGCAATTAAAGAACCATTTAATGAGAACATGGTGGGGAACAGGCCCCACACTAGGCCAAGGCCTGGGGGATGAACGAGCTCCGTCTCTGCCCTTCCAGGGCTCACAGACCAGAAGCGGGAAAGGAGAGGGCACAGAAAGCTGGAGACAGACCCAAACCCAGCTCCTCCCTCCCAGCTGTGTGATTTTGTGCAAGTGCTTCACCTCCCTGGGCCTCAGTTTACTCACAGGTAACATGCGGTGAATGAGGGTGCCTCCCTCACTCCCACAGCTGGGAGGGGATTAAAGGAGAGAAAATCTGCAGATCGCCCACTGGCACAGGACAGGCCCACAGCAGGCTCAGTTGCTGCAAGTTCGGAGTCATCCTCTTCCCTGCCATCCCTCGTCTTCCTCCTCATTTTACTCTGACCATCTCTTTTTAAAAATTGAGATACATCTGAGTTCAGGAGTTTGAGACCACCCTGGCCAATGTGGTGAAATCCCGTCTCTACTAAATATACAGAAATTAGCTGAGCATGGTGGCACGTGCCTGTAGTCCCAGCTACTTGGGAGGCTGAGGCAGGAGAATGGCTTGAACTCAGGAGGTGGAGGTTGCAGTGAGCTGAGATCATGCCACTGCCCTCAAACTTGGCCACAGAGGGAGACTCTGTTTCAAAAAAAAACCAAAAAAAAAAAACAAAAAAAACCACAGAGTCTTTTAAGGACTTATTTAAAAATTTCAAAAAAGAAAAAAATTGAGATATAACAATTCACATACATAAAAACTCACCATTTCAAGGCATGGAACTTACTGGGCTTTTTACAAGTATATTTTAGGGTCATGCACCTATCACCATTATTTAACTGCAGAATAGTTTCATCATCCCCCCAAAACATCCCATACCCAACAGCAGTCACCTCCCACTCCCTCCACTCATCTGATTTTTTGTCTCTATGGATTTGCCTCTTCTGCATGCTTCACATAAACAGAATCATACAGCATGAGGTCTTTTTTGTCTGGCTTCTTTCACTTAGTTGAATGGTTTCATCAGGTCGTAGCGTGTGTCAGTGCTCCATTCCTTTTTTATGGCTGAGTAATATTCCACTGTACAGCTAGACCACATTTTGTTTATCCCTTAATCAGTGGATGGACATCTGGGTTCTTTCCACTTGTTGGCTATTATGATTAATGCTGTCATAAACATTCATGTGCACATTTTGTGGGAACTGAACTTATGTTTCAGTCTTCTTGAGTGTATACCTAGGAGTGGTGTTGCTGGGTCATAGGGTGACTCTATGTCTAACTTTTTGAAGAACTTTGATACTGTTTTCCATAGTAGTTGCACCATTTTACATTCCTATCAACAACGTATGATAGTTCCAATTTCCTTGCATCCTTGTCAACATTTATTATTGGCTGGTGTTTTTGTGGCCATCCTCTGACCATCTCTTGTGTCTCCTGTCCATCTCCATGGCCTTATCCTCATTCCACCCTCACCTTTTCCAGCTTGAACTGTGGGTGCCACCAAGATTTTCTCATTCCAGAACTGAGCTCCTGAGGATCTCAGGGTTCCCAGGTCCTCCCATGGACTTCTCGTGCTTACCTCAAGTAACTGCAAAGGCTTCTGAGCTGCCCAGTCACTCAGCAATCGGTAGCATTGCATGGTTCCTGGAACATGCTCATTTCCTTTTGTGTGCCTCAGTTTCTCTACCTGTAAACTGAGGTATTGAACTCGATGAGGGGCACACTCAAGCACCCACAGGGCCAGGCAGGCTGGGCAGCCAAGGTGAGTGAGGCACAAGCCTCACATCTAAGGCAGGAGAGGGAATGGTGGATGCAGGAGGTGGGCAGTCATTCTCCCAGTGGAGCTGATTTTTGCCACATGGGAACGTCTTTGTTGTGAGGTCTCTTAATTTTTCAGAAGAAGGCAGTAAAGTTGCATGTTTTGTGAAATCTGGTTTTTAAGTTTTCCAATAAAGGCAATTTCCTTTCCCCCTTTTCTCCCTTCCTCCCTCCCTCCTTCCCTCTCTTTCTCTCTTTCTTTCTTTCTTCCCTCCCTCTCTCCCTTCCTCCCTTTCCTCCCTTTCATTTTCTTTTTTTTTTTTTTTTTGAGGCAAGGTCTCACTTTGTTGCCCAGGCTGGAGTATAGTGGCATCATAGCTCACTGTCACCTCAACCTCCTGGGCTCAAGTGATACACCCACCTCAGCCTTCCAAGTGGCTAGGACTACAAATGTGCTCCACCACTAAATTCACCGGATTGTTGTTGTTGTTGTTGTTATTATTATTATTATTATTATTATTATTATTGAGATGGGGTCTCATTATGTTGCCCAGGCTGGTCTTAAACTCCTGGGCTCAAGCAATCCTCCCACCTCGACCTCTCAAAGTGTTGAGATTATAGGCGTGAGTCATCGCACCCAGCTGGCAATTTTCAAAGTATACAAATGAGTACAGCTCACCCTGCAGAATTCCAGTTTACAAACCCAGAACCGATGATTCTGAAACTTAAGTGTGCATCAGAATCTCCCTAGAGGGCTCGTTAAAAAGCAGTGTTCCTGATTCAGCAAGTCTAGGGTGGGGCCTGAGCATCTGCATCTCTAACACGCTATTAGGAAAAGCTCATCTGCTGGTCCAGCCACTGCACTTTGAGAACCAGAGCCCTGGGACTAACGCTTTCTGGGCTCCACCCCAACCCTCCAGTGCAGGTTTATGATTCCAAAACCCAACATAGAGGCACTCTGCTCAGGGAGAAGCAGCACCACATGCTGGCTAGGCTCCAGACAAGTACAGCAAGCCATCCCTGCCCTGTCCTGCAAAGGCCACCAGGGAGGGACAGCAGCATTGAGCGGGGACCACCCACCTTCCCTCTACTGAGCTCTAATCAGTCCGGGGAATTCACACTCGTGAAATGCTTCGAAAACTCTAAACAATGCATATGATGTCCAAATATGTAATATATTTAAACATAAAGGGAAAACACATTAAAAAGTAGAAAAACTACCTGGGCTCAAGAACCTCCGTATTCATTTCCTGGGGCTGTCTTAACAAATTACCATAAACTGGGCAGCTTCAAACAACAGAAATCTATTGTGTCGGAGTTCTGGAGGCTGGAAGTTCAAACTCAAGGTGTCAGCAGGGCTCTGTGCCCTCTGAAGTCTCCATGGGAGGCTCCGTTCCTTGCCTCTTTCCTAGTTTCTGGAGGCTCCTGGGGATCCTCAGCAGCCCTTAGATGTGGCCGCATCCCTCCAGTCTCTGCCTCTCTTGTCCCACAGCCTTTTTCTGTGTGTCTCCCTGTGTCCTTTCATTTTTTCTTTTTTTCTTTTTTGAGAAAGCGTCTTGTTCTGTCACCCAGGCTGGAGTGCAGTGGTGCTTTCTCGGCTCACTGCAACCTCTGCCTCCCGGGTTCAAGCGATTCTCCTACCTCAGTCTCCCCAGTGGCTAGGACTACAGGCATGCACCACCATGCCTGGCTAATTTTTGTATTTTGAGTAGAGATGGGGTTTTGCCATGTTGGCCAGGCTGGTCTCGAACTCTTAGTCTCAAGTGATCTGCCCGCTTTGGCCTCCCAAAGTGTTGGGATTACAGGCGTGAGCCACCACGCCCAGCCATGTCCCTTCTTCTTATAGGGATACCAGTTATTGGATTGCGGTTCACCCTACATCCAGGATGCTCTCATCTCAAGATCTTTACCTTTTCTATCTGACTGGACCTATTTCCATAAGGTCACATTTTGTGGTCCCAGATGGACATGAATTTTGGGGGGACACCTTTCAACCCAATACAGCCTCTTTGGGATGTCATTCTGATAAGTTCGGCAATTTGGACTCTCTGCTCATAGCAGATTAGAAACAGTGCTCTGGAAAGAGTGAGGGGTGCATAGTGAGGATCGCCTCTGCAACCCCTGTGTGAATGGCGGCCACAGAGGCAGCAACAAGGGCAGAGGCAAGTCTAGCCAAGCCCACAGCCTGTGGACAGCCAGTGTGGGGCGCGGGTCCCAGCCCATAGCACCCGACCCCATTTGGTCTATGGTGTTCATGAAACTGACCTGATTCTTCAACAAGAGGTTAAATTCTTTCCAACATCCTCTGTTCTGGAAGGCAGGACAACGTGCCCTGCATTTTAGAATGACTCTGGTCCAAAATGAGGAAAATTAGACCTAGAGGGATAAAAATTCAATCTCTGGAAAATCTGCTCATGAGGACTCCAACCTTATTCCTGAGCTGGGCCTGAGAAACAAGGGGAGAAAAGGTGACACATTATGAACATTAAAAAAAATTTTTTAAAAATCATGTCATGGCCAGAAGTTGCAGGACAGCTCAGGGCCTGGGGATCAGGGCTGACTTAGGGGTTACATGCTAATTTCACTGTGCTGTGGCCACCAAACCCCAGCCCCAGCTGCATGGATGGAGGCATTCCAGACGGAAAAGCCCCATTAGGTCATCGCTGCACCGCCTGCAATGCAGTTCAGCCTTTCGCTGTGTAATCTCCAGCACACTCCGGGGAGCCTGCGAATTTTAGACACTCTCCCAGGGACCCTGGCTCCACAAAGCATGAAATGAATTGCATTCATCCATCTGTGGGCTTTTAAAAAATTCAATAATTAATTCAAGCGTATGGTTGTATTACTGTTATTAGAATCTGGCCTTTCTGTGGTTCTTTACTTTGGCAAAGTGCTTTTATAATCATTTACTGGCTAAATAATTTAATACGAGTTATTGCTACAAGCTAGAAATCTGGTACTTAGCTGGTGCTGAGGTACACCGGACTGCTTATGAAAAAAGCGGGGGGAGGGCAGAATGGAATTATGTGGCCTTCGTTATTTATCCCCCCGGTCATGTGTCATCACTTGCTTGACCTCAGTGTGTCCTCAATAATTTTCTGATTTATCAGGTTCTGATTCATCCTGGGCCATTCTTGCCATCGTGACAGTGAACACAGTGGGTAGGGGGGAGACTTCTCAGGGGGAGGAGAATTAAGTTATTCTAGTCCAAACCCCTCATTTCATGGAAGGGGAAACGGAGGTGGAGGCACGCTTTGCCCAAGGCCACATGACTAGTATGAGGACCAGCATCACCTCAGGACTGGAGGAGAGGATTCGGCTTTAGGGGATCCTCCCTCCCTGCTTTATTAGAGTCAAGAAGGGAAAGAGAGGCATAGCTAGGTCTCCTGTCAACCAGCATGGGCCAAGAGAAGGGCTGGGCCTAGGCACAGTAGGGGACTGCATCGCTGCTCCGGAGTCCACTCCTCTGACCGAGTTCTTTTTTTTTTCCCTTGAGATGGAGTCTTGCTCTGTCACCCAGAGTGGAGTGCAGTAGTGCGATCTTGGCTCACTGCAACCTCCACCTCCTGGTTTCAAGTGATTCTCCTGCCTCAGCCTCCCGAGTAGCTGGGATTACAGGGGCGCACTACCACACCTTGTTAATTTTTGTATTTTTAGGAGAGACGGGTTTTTGCCATGTTGGCCAGGCTGGTATCGAACTCCTGACCTCAGGTGATCCTCCCATCTTGGCCTCCCAAAGTGCCGGAATTATAGGCGTGAGCCACTACACCTGGACTCTGACTGAGTTCTTGAAGTGTCTGATTTTCTCCCTCCTGCCAACATACCTTCCCAGCATCTTTTTTTTTTTTTTAAATGTTTTTATCTGTATTATTATTTTTAATTTAATGTAATTTTAAGTTCTGGGATACATGTGCAGGATGTGCAGGTTTGCTACATAGGCAAACGTGTGCCATGGCGGTGTGCTGCATCTATCAACCTAGGTATTAAGCCCCGCATGCATTAGCTGTTTATCCTGATGCTCCCCCTTCCCTCGCCCCCACAACAGGCTCCACTGTCTGTTGTTTCCCTCCCTGTGCCCATGTGTTCCCCTTATTTAGCTCCCACTTGTAAGTGAGAACACCAGCATCTTGTTAATAATCATCTGTCACCCACGCCTCTGTGGCCTCATCTGAGAGATGGACTATGAATAGAAACAGCCCTAGAATGTGGGTTGAGGGCATTGGAAGAACTAGAAAGCCCTTTGGTGCTCCCTCTGTATTCACTGACGACAGATACTATTAGTACAGTCATTTACACCAATGATCATTGTTACTTTACCTGAAAAACGGGTGTAACAGTACCTGTCCTTTCTACTTCAGAATTTTTGTGAAGCTAAAAAAACTAAGATAATGAAAGGGAAAGTATTTCATGGTCATCTTCATCATCTAATTCTTTGCCTGGAGGATGGTTAAAGAGGGGTTTCCTCCTTGAGGCTCTGGGGGGCTTCAGGGAGCAACAAGTGTTCTCGTCAGCATTAGTATCAGTCAAGATGCCAAGAGGTTGCAGGGGCCACGCCAAATGGGGTCATTTGAGTAGATGGATTTCAAAGAATTGTCTGCAAAGGTGGCCAGAGTGTAGGGCTCAGAAGAAGTGTTCAGTAGCCTGGGCTTGCAGAGAGAGCTGTTGCCATCCCTGGGCCAGCAGGAGGAGGGGAGGGGGTGTGACAGGTTCTGGAAAGGCTGAGGCTGCCTTAGAGGAGGGGTGGCTGCTTTTGTAGAACAGAGCCAGCCTGAGGGAGCCGGGGGGGCAAATGCCTGTTGGCCAGAGGGCAAGGGAGTCCACTGCAGTGGCCACAGTCCATACAGCCCAGCTCCTGTCCTAGAGATAGGATCTGACAGGCCAAGGGCAGAGGCCCGCACAGCACCATTGGTGGATCAGAACCGCGAGGGTGCCTGGGGGTCGGGGGCCTTGCTGTGGCAGCAGGAGTCTGGCCTGGTCTGTGAGCTCCCCTGCCATGGCTCACTGGGGGTAACTGAACAGGCAGAAGCCCAGGGACAGGCTCCACCTCTCCTCTGAGTGGCCGACAACAATGCACCCTGCTCCCTGCTGGCCCAGGTATAAAATGAAGGTGTAAACTAGAAGATTATTGAACCTCGGAAAAACCCTTGACCCTAACATAATCGTTCTCTCAGTCCACATTTCATCCCCTCCCCTCTGCAAGACTTTGTAGAGCTCTATCTTCTGAATTTGACCCTCTCCCCAAAATAGGCGTATTGGATGCACTCTTTAGAAGTTCACATGTGCAGCTGGGCGTGGTGGCTCATGCCTGTAATCCCAGCACTTTGGGAGGCTCAGGCGGGCGGATAACTTGAGGTCAGCAGTTCCAGACCAGCCTGGCCAACATGGCAAAATCCTGTTTCTAGTAAAAATACAAAAGAAATTAGTCGGGCACGGTGGCAGGCACCTGTAATCCCAGCTACTCAGGAGGCTGAGGCAGGAGAATCATTTGAACCTGGGAGGTGGAGGTTGCAGTGAGCTGAGATTGTGCCATTGCACTCCAGCCTGGGTGACAGAGCAAGACTCTGTTTCAAAAAAAAAAAAAGAAAGGAAGGAAGAAAGAAAGAAAAGAAAGAAGAAAAGAAAGAAAGAAAGGAAAGAAGGAAAGAAGGAAAAGAAAGAAAGAAAGAAAAGAAAGAAAAGAAAGAAAGAAAGAAAAGAAAGGAAAGAAAGAAATGAAAAGAAAGAAAAAAAGAAAAGTCCTCACGTGCCTCCCTCCCCTGCCTCTGCTGAGTTTGGGGGCTGGGCTGCTTCTCCTCCCTCCCCTCCTTCCTCTCCATGATGAAAATCCTAGACAGGGAGAACATTTCTTGACCTACATATTTTTCTACTCTAATGTCCTTAATTTTGGAGTTGGACAGGTTGGGTTATTTGAAAATAGCCTGAGTTGTGAGAGGAAAACGAGCAGGCCGGAGGAATTCGGAGCTGCCAGCATCTAGGAGGTGAGTATTCAACAGAAGAACACTCGGCTCCTGCTGCCTTTACACCCCTCGATCAGCCCGCATTGCAAGGCCCTCATCTCAAATCCAAAAGCAGGACTCCAGTGGGGAGCATTTGTAAATCATCTTTTCTTAGATATTAAATCCTGGCGCTGAAAGAAGAAAACACGTGTGACCATTCCTGTCAATTTACAGATGAGGAAACGCAGGCCACAGAGGGCTTTTCACCAAAGCCTTTGGCTGTCTTTTTCTTGCTCACGCTCCCCCAAGGTCAGGCGCCTCACAGCCAAAGCAAAATGGATCTTAGAAATAATTTGGGAAAATCAGGAATTGCTGAGTGGTTCATTAAGACTATAAGACAAAACAGCAACAACAAGCTAAACAAAATCCCCAAACCCCCAAACTAAACACGCAGACACAATTCTGTTTAAATACATCATCAGTCATCAAATGTTTCTGAGCCCCATAATCGTATTTACCCAGTAAAAGCAAAGAAGTAAAGTGAGTCCATTCATTCCTTAGCAATTTACTGAGCGTCTCATGTGGCCAAGCGCTGGGAAACACAAAGGTAAATAAAACCCTGGAGAGCACTAGAAACCGCATTTATGACTTCATTTATATATTATGTATTTTAAATAACAGCATTTGGGGTTTTCCAGAAATGAGCATTTTGCAGTAAGGTCAATTCTAAGAAGAGAGTATCACCGTGATGTCATGGGCAAACCTACCTTCAGTTTTAATTAGACCATGAATTTTCTTTCTTTTTTTTTTTTTTTGTACTTGAGACAGTCTTGCTCTGTTGCTGAGGCTGGAGAGCAGGGTGTGATCACAGCTCACTGCAGCCTTAAACCCTTGAGCTCAAGGGATCCTCCCACCTCAGCCTCCCGAGTAGCTGGAATCACAGGTGTGTGCTACCACATCCGGCTAATTTTCTCCTTCCCTCCCTCCCTCCATCCCTCCCTCTCTCCCTCCCTCCCTCCCTCCCTCCCTCTTTCCCTTCCTTCCTTCTTTTCTTTCTTTCTTTTTCTTTTTCTTTCTTTTTTTTTGGCAGGGTCCACTTTGCTGTCCAGGTGGTTCTCAAACTCCTGGGCTCAAGTGATCTTTCCACTTCAGCCTCCCAAAGTGATGCGATTAAAGGGATGAGCCACCGGCCCTGGCCTGAGTTTCTTACTATGCACTTGAACTCGACTTTACATCCGTGATGTTCACATGCCTTACTTTACTGTAAATGTAAAAGAAGTGGATGCCTATTCAGTTAAGCAGGCCTTTCCTGATTACCAGGCCATGCTCTAGACGGGGGGATATAGAAATGAAAGATTAAGTGATTCTGCCTGATTTGCTCATGATCTATCTAGAAATGTAAATACCCAGACTCCGGGATAGAGAAGCACAAAGAAGGGCCAGGCTTCAAAGTGGAGACAACATTGGATCTGAGCTTTGGAGGATGAGGAGCAGTTTGCAAAATGGATGAGGAGTGGGGTAGGCAATCTAGGCAAGAGAAACAGCATTTGCAAAGGCCTGGAGGCAGGCACTTGGGGGAATGGAGAATTTGCCTAGAGGACAGCATTTAAGGAGAAACAGGGATGACTCCACCTAGGTGGGCTGATTCTTCACACTACAAATGGATTGTCCCATTTGCAGAGAGATGCAGAGCCTCACGTCTCTCCCGCGTCTGTGTCAGTTGCCGAGTGACCCCAGTGTGCTGGCTGATCCCGTGGATTGAGAAGTGGACCTGAGAAACTTAAAACCATCAGAAATGAGGGTGTGTGTGGGGAGTTACTATTGTAGGACTCAGGTTTCTTTACAGGGTGATGAAAATGTTCTGAAATTAGTGGTGATGATTGTGCAACCTCGTGAATACACTAAAACCAGTTAAGCGTATACTTTAAACTGGTGATATCTGTGGCATGTGAATTACATCTCAATCTAAAAACAAGACATTTGGATGAAGCATCTCTGGATCGACATGGCCAGGCTGCAGAAAAACAGAGTAGAACTTCCGCTGATCACCTGCCACTGAACTTCCATAGGCTGATGGCACTGGATGGCCACCTCCGCAGCAGGACCTCATCCATTCTGGCCATCTGGCTGGGTGTGGGAGGCCTGACTAGAGCCTGCTACCCATCCCAGCTCTGCAGGG
Source organism: Macaca mulatta (assembly GCF_049350105.2). NCBI lineage: Eukaryota > Metazoa > Chordata > Mammalia > Primates > Cercopithecidae > Macaca > Macaca mulatta. Next base: position 8,610,005 of record NC_133410.1, on the reverse strand, counting down.
AAGCCTGTGGCTCGGGATTCATCATTTGACTTCTCTGAGCTGCAAAGAGGCTCACCAGGTCTCTAGGGGAAGAGTCACCTTAGTCACTCTGAATACTTGTCACATAACCAGGAAAAGTGTCTATCACCTCACCCTGGCTCCAGCAGTGGCTGCTAAGAATAGAGACCACAGGAGTATAGAATTAGAGGTCAAAGCAATAGGAATACCTAAAACAAGCACTTAAACAAAATAAGAATAGCTCATTTGATTCTCACAACACTGCTATGATGGAGGTATCATTATCTCCATTTTATAGATGGGGAAACTGAAGCATAGAAAGGTTAAGCAGCTTGCCTGAAGTCACACTGTTAGGAAGAGAGCGACAGGATTCAAAATTGGGCCACGGCTTAGCCACTGTGTCACAATGCCTCTTGCTGTGACAGTCTGGACTTCAACCAGTGGGACAAGGGAAGTTGCTAAAAGGCTTGGACCTGGAAGTACCAGGGTCATTAGAGAGCAGTGCCTGGCTGCCCTGAGGAGAGGGAGCCGGGTAGGGATTACAATCGTACAGGCAGTGACGGTCTGTGCCTGAGATCAGTAACTCTGGAAGTATTCCTAAAAGAGTCATTTAGGGCTGGGCGCGGTGGCTCACGCCTGTAATCCCAGCACTTTGGGAGGCGGAGGTGGGTGGATCACGAGGTCAGAAGATCGGGACCATCCTGGCCAATATGGTGAAACCCCGTCTCTACTAAAAATACAAAAATTAACTGGGTGTGGTGGCACGTGCCTGTAATCCCAGCTACTCAGGAAGCTGAGGTAGAAGAATCGCTTGAACCAGGGAGTCAGGGGTTGCAGTGAGCTGAGATCGCACCACTGTACTCCAGCCTGGCTACAGAGCAAAACTCTGTCTCAAAAAAAAAAAAAAAAGAATCCTTTAGAAAAACTTAGTCTGTGTCAACAATCCTCTGTGGCACTTGGATTTTAAATTGTTGGTGCTGGGATAAAACCAGTCGCAGGGGAGATCACATCCCATTGATTTTCCTTTTTGTATGTTGTGAAAATACCTGACATCTGTTTGACCTGCAACCACCATCGCAGCCTCAGTCATCCCCATTTTGGTGGCTGTGGCTTCTTCAACCTAATTTCTGCCATCCTTTGTGAATGACTTAGGTTCTCCAAATCACCACACCCTTGCAAGCTTAATGCCTGTAGTGAGCTGAATGAGGACCCTTAAAATATATGTCCACATGCTAATCCCCGGAACCTGTGATTTACCTTACATAGTAAAAGAGTGAATATTGTCTTACACAGCAAAGACAGGATTAAGTTAAGGATTTTAAGAGGTAGACCTTACCCTGGATTATCCAAGCAGGCCCTAAATCCTATGATGAGCATCCTTCTAAGAGACACAGAGAAAAGGAGGAGGCAATGTGACTGGAGTAACGTGAAGGCAGAGTTTGGAGTGATGCAGCCACAAGTCAAAGAATGCCTGGAGCCACTGGAAGCTGGAAGGGGAAAGAACAGGTTCTCCTCTGTGGCTTGTAGAGGGAGTGAGGCCCTGCTGGGACCTAGACTTTAGACTGCTGGCCTCCAGGACCAGGAGAGAACGTTTCTGTTGTGTTAAGCCAAATTTGTTCCAACAGCGGCAGGAAGCTTATATACTGTCTTAACACATTCTGTTCCCCTACCTGGAATGCCTTCCCCTCTGCAGCACCTCTCTCAGGCCCACCTGTAGGATGCTTTACCCACAGTCTCTGATGTCCTCCCTCCTGGCAAGAGGCAGAGGCCACTCCCTCCCACAGGGCCACTGCTCCCAGCAAACACTTGCCCTTGTCTATAGCTCCCTGCAGGTGGCTGTGTGTCTCATGCATTTTGCATTGTCCATGCCCTTCACAGGGCCCAGACATAATCAGCAGAGGAAGAAAACCACAGGATGAAACAGTCCCAACAACCAGCACCAGTCAAGATCCAAGACAGCACGAAAAGCCAGCTGGCAGAAACATGATTGTCCGCTGTCCATCTCTGGGACAACCTAGGTCCTTCTTGCCTCTTTGTCCTCCTCAGTTGACAAAGTCGTTGAGGAAGGGGGAGGGCCTCCGCTTTGTTCCTCCCGGTGTGGAATTCTGACCAACTGTGTGTGTGTGTGTGTGTGTGTGTGTGTGTGTGTGTGTGTGTGTGTGTGTGTGTGTGTTGGGTTCTGTTAAATGCTTGAGCCTGAGACGGGAAAAAGCCATTCCCTTGCTTAAGCCCAAGGGTTTCTCCTGACCAGTGAGTCATCCTCATGGCAGATGCCTGGGCAGATTTCTAAAGCGAAGCGAGAGAAATCTCTTCTTCACCTGCTGCAGGGAGGCATCAAAGTGCCAGAAAGGTGGCTTCCGTGGGTCCCTGAGGCCCATGGCAGGGGCCAGAGTCTGACACCTGCTTTCCCTGGGTTGGGGGCGGGGTGCCTCTGCCAAGAGCCCGGGTTCAGACCAGGCTGGCCTGTGGTCAAAGGCACACTTAGACCCTGACTGGAGAGTTGGGGCGAGTTACGAGAGACCCACTAGGTCACCTGTCAAAGTCAGCTAGCCCTCCTGGGGGTTTTGAAATCAGGGCATCCGCGGCAAGTTCCCAGGCTGTGCCTGGGGCTCAAGGCGGTGACTGCTCCTGTGCTCTTGGCTTAATCCCGGGATTCTCAGACGGCTGATGGAAAACGTCCCGGACCCTCCGCAGTGCCACGGGGAAGTCCCCGGAAACGGTGTGAAAAAGTATCAACTTTGGAGGATGCCTCCTCCGCGTCCAGCGCCTGATAGGGCCCAGCTCCTGGCCCAGTTGCCCAGGAGGCACCGATCCCCGCAGCCGGCCTCCTCCTCCGCGGGTTCCAGTCCCATTTCGGCCTCGCCCCCACACCCCATAGTCTTTCATCCCTGAGTCCTGCAGGCAGGTCGGGTTGGAGGTCTGCAAACAAGACCCTCTCTGGGAAGCTGCGACAGCGGCTGCGCTCGGAGTTTGCGGGCGCAGGTCAGGCTAGAACCACCCCCCTTCTCTCTGAGTCCCGGAATCGTCCCAGCGGCCCCTCCTCTGTGCCCAGGATGCTCGGGCGGCGGCTGCGGTGGGACCTCCGCCTTCTCTTCCGACCAGACCGGAGGAACCTTTCCGCCTCCCTCCGCGCGGCGCACTGAGCGCTCTTTGCCCAGAAAGACTTCCCTCCCGCTGCCTGGGGCAGCCTCGCCCTGGGCGCCCGCACCCCAGCCCTGGGAGAGCGCTACTCCGCCTCCCGCACCACCGAAAACCTCCTTCTCCTCCTCTTGGGTACGCGCCCCCTTTATACGCGGACGCGCCCTCTTTTGGTCGCGCCCTCTTTTGGTCGCCCCCTCCCCAACCCAGCGCTCAGGAGCGCCCTGCTCTGGTCTCTGCCACCACCCAGCACCTCCTGGACTCATCCCCACAAACCCTTGAACCTCCTCAGGACCCCCAGGTGAGCGCGGCGCGCTGCGGGCGGGGACCCTCTTTGCACCTCCCCGCACCCCTGGGGGTCGCTGTGTCTCTAGGGTCCCCGCCTCCCCTTTCTCCTTTCTGAGCGCCTCGCGCCCAGGCCGCCGCCCGGGGCGGCGCAGCCCGCAGCCCTCACGCTCCGGACGCCCTCCGCCGCTCCGAGGCCCCCTCGGGGTGCGTCCTCTCCCTGTCCCCTGTTCCCTCCCCCAGCTCAGGGCGGGCGCGAGGTCCCAGGGGAGGCTCCCGCCCAGCCCCGCACTCCTTTGTGCGGCCGGGCGGGCGCTGCGTCAAGGCAGAGGCGCGGCCACACGCGCGCACCCACCCGCGCGCACCCAGCCCCCGGGAGCGGCAGGAAGGGAGGCGGCGGCGCGAGGAGGAGGGAGCGGCCGCGGAGCCCAATCGCTCGCTCCCCTTCCCGGGTCCGCGCGCGGCGCCGCCTCCGCCATTGCTGCGAGCAGGAGCAGGCGACGCGGAGCTCGGTGCGCGGAGCTCCGAAAGCTGAGCTGACCTGCCGGAGCCGGGCGTGGGTGAGTGCGGCCGGCCGCGCCTGGGCTCGCCGAGGCCGAACCTTGCCTGCCCGGGAGTGGGGCCCGGGGGATTCCCATCTCCCCGAGTGCGCGGGACGGGGCTGTGGACGGCGGGTCGCCCAGGTGCGGCTGCCCCAGGACCGGGAACCAGGTCTGGAGGGGCTGGGCAGGGGCGGCGCCCCCTCCCCTGGCTGCTGTGCGCCCTTGGGCCTGGCGCTTGGGTCCTGCGAGATGAAGGTCTAGAAATACCCAGCACCCTCCGACCCCCGCATCAGGCCGTGACCACCGCGTCTCCACGACCCCTCCCCGAGACCAAGCGGGACGGCGGTGGGTGTGGGTGCCCGCTTTCCCCAGCCCCGCCCCGGGTCTTGCTTGCGGTGACTACCCCCGGCTCTCCCTCCGCAGGCTGCAGCCTCGGAGCTCCCGGAACGATGGTGAAGTTGGGGAACAATTTCGCGGAGAAGGGCACCAAGCAGCCGCTGCTGGAGGATGGCTTCGACACCATTCCCCTGATGACGCCCCTCGATGTCAATCAGCTGCAGTTCCCGCCCCCGGATAAGGTAAGCCCCCCCGCCCCTCCACGTTGCCGGGTGCGCACCCCCAAATCTCGCACGGTGGCCGCAACAAAAGAAACGCGCCGCGTGCACTGGGTACGCGAAGTGGGGGCGGGCTCGGGAGGCCGAAGGGAGCGCGGCGAGGACAGTGTACCCGCGCGGGATTCTGCCTTAGATGATATCCTAGTCCTGACAGTGGAACGCGGTGGGGCAAGATTCCTTCGCGTTTTTCCTGGGAGCCCCGCAGCTGCCCTGCTCCTCCCTTGCCCCGTGGCCCCAGGGGCTCTGGATCGGGGGTGAGCCTTGGGGCGGACGAGGCTGCCCCTGTACCTTCCCGGGTGTGGCAGTTTTAGCCCGACTTGCCCCACCGAGGCGGGGGAACGCTCTCCTTGGTCAGATGGCCCCTCCCCAGGGCTGAATTGTTCTCGCCCTTTCTGCCTGCCCCTGCCAGGCGGGCGCTAGGTGCAGGAGGGTGTGCGCGCTCACACAGGGTCTCCTTCCTCTTTGTTCCTTTTGTGAAATCTGCAAATAAGTGCCTGGGCTCGCTCAGTATTGGTGTCACTGGGAACAACCATTCATCAACCTTTCCCCAAAGTGTTTTCTGCTGGATTTAAAGAATCTCCTCGTTTTGAATATAGCATCCAATTAAGTAGTTTCTATTTGCTAAGAATAATATTTCCAGGAGTTAACACTTGAAAATGTAAATAGATCTTTGCATGTCTAGGCAATTGTACTGTAAAACTCATATCTAAGACCGTAGACACAGCATCTGTTCTCAGCATCTTGCTGCCGCTTACAAACCACCACAGCCACGAATAATTCCCGGAAGTGCTTTTCTATTTATTTTCTCATTTAGTCCCTGGTAAAGGGGCTCTGAGTCAGGGCTCTGCCTTCCTTCCAGCAAGTTGGTGATTGCTGGCGGGGCGGGTGTTGTGGGGTGGGGGTGTCCCGGTGGGGGCCCTAACCCCTGTGAAGGTGTCCTCCCAGCTTTATTGTGTGTGTTATCGGGGGAGGGAGGCAGGAGCCGGGAAGAGGCTGGCAGCAGGGGTTTCAGGGCATGAAAGGGGGATCAACTGGCCACACCTGTGCCCCCCAGGCCACGGTGGTGCCACTCTGGGCCGCTGATGGTCCAGGCTAGGCTTTGCAGGAGGGGCAGGGTTGCCTGAGGCCTCAGCTTTCGCTCCACCCCTCCCTGTCTAGGCATCAGACTTGTCCAGTTAGCATTGCCTGGCCCCGAGGCCCCCACGCCCCCTCCTGCCTCGGCCCCCAGCTGCTCGGCTGAGGAGCAGCGGCGCCTGTGCCAGGAACTCCGTGTCCTGAGGCAGCACCTCTATCAGGTGATTCCCCTCACTTGGCCTGAGCTTCCTCTCTCATCCTGGGTCTGTTCCATTCCAGAACCATTTGGCACGGTTGGTTTATACAGGGAGGAGGGTTTCAGGCAGGTATGAAATCCTCACCCACTAATCAGGTGGACCAGGCGTAGCCTAGGCAGCTGGAAAAGGGGTGAGTCTCCTCTCTCTGCAAGTGTCCAAAGGGGGGCAACCAGTCTCAGGTCCAGCCGGGACTTCCAGCCAGGACTGAGTGTGGGTACAGGGTTATGGCTTTGGGATCATTTTCCAGATGGCTTCTAAGGTCACAATGAGGAAACTGAGCCTCGGAGCATTTATGGGACATGCCCAAGGTCACTGGGCTGAAGGTTACAGTCCTCCAGGATGCCAAAGTTTCTGGCGGTGCCTCTGACTCCACCCTGCTTGGAGCCAGATGTCGCTCATGTAAGACCTCTCTTAACCTGAACAACCGCAACGTGTTGCTAACAGTCAGAGTTCAGGGAGGTGATGTCACCTGTTCCAGGTGACATGGCTTCTGAGGGGTGGTGACACAGTTGGACTGTAAACAAGAATCTGTTCTGAGAACGTGTATGGAGTGCTGAGGTGCTGGAGGGGCAGCGGTGACAGCAGTCACAGTGCTGGCAGTAGAGTGGTCTCCCTCACATTTGCGGGACACTTATTCTGCACCAGGAACTATTCTGCCAGTTTAAATTCTATTTTTAGGTTTATTACAGGTTTAAATTCTTTTGATGCGTTGACATGTCATGAGGTCACTACCAATGTTAGCCCCATTTTGCAGGTGTGGAAATGCAGGCACGGAGAGTTTGAGAATTGCCCGAGGTAACCTAGCCTGTTCGTGGCAGGTGCAGATAGAACCCAGGTCGACAGAATATTAATGCGGCCCCCACACAGGATGGAGGTTTCTGTGGGTTTCCTCGTCCTCAGCAGTAGCCTTGTTCCCATTCATTGGCCAGTCTAGGCCTGCGTGCTCAAGGTCACATGGCTAGTTGGGTCCAGTTGGGGTTTAGGAATGACAAGGTGGCACCCAACCACTGCCTCAAGAAATGGGTGCCTCACAGGGGTGGGTGCCCAGGCCAGCCCATGCCAGGCACCCCCTCCCTCTCCATCACAGGAGCACTGGGTGGAAAAGGAGTTGGGGCCGGGGGGCCAAGAGTGTGGTTACAAGGTTTATGGCTCTTGGGATCATTTTTCAGTGACACCTGGAATGGGCTCTGCTGTTCTTTCTCCCCAAGGCTGGCTTTGGGGGTCACAGCGCCGGCTGAGAGGCCCTCTGGCTGCCCGCCGGGGGCTGACCATCCCCGGTTGCTGGGGTCTCTTTGTTCTGCCCTGGGCCCCACCATCGTGGAGAGCAGGTGACGGACCGCCCAATGAAGGGAGCCTTGTCCCTCGAGGGAGAAGAGCTTGGAGGTGGCTGACTGTCTCTAGTGCAACAGCCTCTCCTGGAACCTGGCTTGGGGAATGAAGTTTGGGGATTAGAGATCTATAACGCCTTGACACTGCTCCTGAACACCTCCCAGTCCAGTGGGACAGAGAAGTAAACAGTCCCTGGCAATGGGTGTGGGGAGTGATGAAGGCAGCGCCGCTGAGGCCAGGGTTGTGAGTGTCCCGGGTGGGGAGGCTTCCTGGGTCCATCTGAAGCTGCTCGGGTGTAAGGGCTGGTTTCCAGGTTGGACAAACATCCTTCTGCCTCACAGTAGGGGGTGGAGGGGAATGAGAGCAGGGAGACCCTTTGGGGGCTGTGGCAGGGGCAGAGGGAGAGGAGGATGTGGGGGTGGAGACAAAGAGGTTGATCCTGGATCTGTTTCCTGACAGGCTGGCGACCAGCTTCTCCAGCCAGTCCTGGAGGGCTGTGGACAGTGACCTCAGACTTCCTCTTCTTGTGCCCATGGTGGCACAGCAAGGCCAGTGAAAAAGCAGGTGCAGTCTCCCAGCTTCCTGGGCCAAGCCAGGCTTCGGCTCTGGTGGGTGAAAGGAGCACTGGGTTAGGAGTCAGATGCCAGGCTGCATCCCTGCCCTGCCGCCTATGAGCTGCGTGACCTTGGCCGATAAGCTTACCTTCTGTGGCCCTCGGTTATAATGTTTCCCTCCTGGGACTGCTATCAGGATTATTAATGGGACATTTCTCTGAAAGTCCTGGCACAGAGGAGATTTCCAAAAAGTAGTGGCTGTTCCTGTTCTTCTTGTGAATTTCTTCCTGGCCAATGGTGACTTTGAATGTGGGAGCTCCCAGACCCACCCTCTTTGGGCAGATCGTCTGAATGCATCTGACTTTTGTTTCTCTGTTTCCTGGATAAGGTGGTCGTGAAAACCAAGACCGAGTATGAACCTGACCGCAAGAAAGGGAAAGCACGTCCTCCCCAAATTGCTGAGTTCACCGTCAGCATCACGGAGGGTGTCACCGAGAGGTTTAAGGTGAGTGGTCCTGTGGTGGGGGAGATGCTGCTGTTGCCCCCAGAAGGGGTCCGCTGAGCTGCAGAGATGCCCTGCAGAGAGGCCCAGGGTATGATGCCGTTTGTCTGGGCTGATCCCAGCTGTGCACACCCAGTAGCTTCTGGCTACCTGCCAAGATGTTGTCCTTGTGCTTTTTGAACATTTCTTTCTTCCTTTCCTCTTCCAAAATGATCACAGGGAAAACCCACCCACGAACTGTCTTTTAGACAAAGGTTATAAACATATGAAAAATCACTCACCAAACATTAAAATATTTACTTAACAGTTCCAGGACGGAAGCAGACAATAACAAAAAGATAACGCACAGCGCTGATCACATGCCCGACGGGGGTCCCAGCCCTTTACCTAGTGAGCTCATCTGAGCAACCCTCCTGGCACACCAGTACTATCCGTATAACCCATTTTGCTGATGGAGAGGTTGAGGCACAGAGTGGTCACAGCTCTACACAGCAGAGCCAGGATCCCATCTGCAGGGGATCTGGCTTTGGGCCTGTGTGTATCCTCCATCCTTCCCCCTATCCCGATGGGATGAAGGGGTGCTGCTCAGAGCGGGAGGGTTCCAGCCTGTCTGGGTGGGAGGAGCGTTCTTGCCAGCCTGGCTGCCTTCAGAGGCCGCGTTGGTTGAAGAACAAGCTGGGATGTTTATCAGGAAACTCATTCTTTGGGAAACATGAGAGAGAGGGTAAAGCAGTAGCCTCATCCAGATTCAAGGCGGTGAATTGAGAGACATCAGTGGGCCCCAGGCCTTGCAGAGCGGCCCTGTCTGGCTCTCTGGTCACCCTCCACTTGACAGCGTGAGCAGTTTGCTTGTGCTGGGGGCACAGGAACTCCCACCCCCAACCCCTGCAGTTTCCAGAGCACCTGTGGGTATGGCATCATATTTGATCTCTGTGACAACCTTGTGGATCACAGAAGGGGCGGGACTGGGGGCCATCCCTGGTTACCAGATGAAGCTGGAGCCACAGAGTGACTGGGGAAGCCAGGGCATAATCTGACTTTCAGTCCCTCCTGCTTCCTGTTGCCACACACTGCCTGTCAGGGCCTGCCTGGTCCAGCGGGTCCCGTGAGTGTTGCTGTGGGGCGATTACTTGTGTCAGCTCAGCGAATCCTCCCAGCAGCCCTCTGCCTGCTACCTACTAATAGTAGGTACTATTTGTATCACCGGTATTACGGATGGGGAAGTCGAGGCACAGAGCAGTCTGTGTCTGTCCCTGCTGGTATGTAAGGATGTCGTGTGTGCTGAGAGGCTCTTTTGGTGGCTCCTGGCTCAGCCGTTCATATGGGTTTGAGGTTCATGGCCAGGGCCAAGACATACTGACCCGAGGTCAAACCTGTCTTCTGCGCTGGCCAGTGGGATTAGCGTGTGCCTTATCTGCTGCCACTCACCTGTCCTGCCCCATCTGCACCTGGGTTTGGCTGCTACCCCTGGTTGAGGCAGGAGTGGCCTTGATTTCAAGGTCACGGTGCCCTCTGTCCTGATGGCTAAACGCTGTCTGATGTCTGAGTGTGTCTGGGTTTCTCAGGCCCGCCTTGCCCTTTGCTTTCCCAGCCCCGGCATTTTAGATCCCCACAGAGCAGGGCGCAGTGCGACACTTGAACAGCTATTGCTTCATCTGTTGAGTGTCTATGGTGTGCCAGGCTCTGTCCCCGACCTCTGGTGTTCTTCATTTGTACTTTTCCCACATGACCACCTGAAACAGGTCCCCAGGTCTCTTGCCTAAGGAATGGGTGACGCAAATTTGCCACCACGGCCCTTGACAGCCTTGGCTGGGACTCTGTGGTTACCCAGCCCCTGTTGCCCAGAACCTGAAGGCTCAGAAGACCATGGGCGATTGTGCTTGTCCCAGTAGACTGGCTGCTGGCCGCAGAGGCCCTGCCTCGTCTCCCTGCCTCCACCTCCTGTGGCTGTCTGAGAAGGCGATGTATGCAGTAGGTGCTCAGTACATGACTGTACTGGACGAAGTCCGCTGGGTGTGTTCCTCTGCTTAGTTTTCCTGGCCTCCTTTATGATTCACAACCGCCCTGAAGGGGGTGGCACTGGCCCCTTCACACATAAGGCTGCTGAGCCCCAGGTGGCCCCAGGGCGGCTGGGTGCTCCCTCTGTTACTCTGTGGCTTCAAAGCCAAGCCTTCCCACCATCCCTCCCCACTCCCATGGGATGCCTGCTGCTTCCCAGACCCCATCCCTTCCGTCTCCTCCCAGGACAGGTGCAGATCACACCTCTGCCGGGAAGCCTCCTAGGTCCCTCTCAGTTGCAACAAACCTCAGCGTCCTGTTTCCAGTGCCCTTTGTAGCCAGGCCGCGACAGCATGTAACAGTGACGGAGTGCTGCGTGAGCTGGACTCTGCTTCGCACTCCTATGCTCATATTACCTCATTTAATCTTCATAAACACCTCAGGAAGTAGCCTCATAGCTCCATTTTACATAGAGGGGAAACTGAGGCAGACAGCCTTGGCTGCCTGCTCTCGGCTGTGGCACCAGAGCTCCTTGGCTTCTTGGAGAAGTGGGTTTGTGTGGGAGCCCTCACCCCAGGCGCCATCGCTGTTGAGCCATTCCGCTTCTACAAATCCTTTTCCTTTGTTGATTCCAAACCCTTGCTCTGCTGCCTAGAGCCACACAGAATGTGCGGCGCCCTCCTTCCCCAGCCCCAAGGCCTTCAGAGACCTGGCAGGCTCAGGTATCCCGGAAGCCTCCCCAGTGTACAGCTTCTTTTTCTCATGTTTCTTCCTGAGTCCTGGTTTCCAGACTCCCTTCCCCTAGGTGTCCTCTTTTGAGGGTCTGGGTTGGGTTGTCTTCTCTTTGGGTGCGAAACCTGTGACCAGATGTGTCCTGGCAAGGTCCATTGGTGTGGCCCTTCCAGGCACAGGCCCCTCAGCCTGAACGGGTGACCTGAGGAGGGGAACAAGGCCATAGAGACCCCCTGAGCCAAGAATGTCAGCCAAAAATGAAGGCTTCGGGACTCTTTGTGCAGACAGAACTTACTCATCAGCTGCTCCGTGCCAGCCACGGGAAGAGCTCCTTGATAGCATCTCCCTGGCGCTTCTTGCACGCACAGTAACAGCTTGATAAGTAAATGGATGACTAATCGTGCTGCTGGCCTCCCATGAATGGGGGACTTGGCAAGATTTCCTGGGTCTGCCTGTGGGTCCTTGCTTGTTGAGTAAGTTCAGTGGCAGCTCGTCGGATTGAGCCCTCTCTCGGGGCCGTGCTTGCATGGAAGCCTCTAACAGGTGATGCCTGCCACTTATCACCAAGTCAGACAGGTGACCTGCTCAAGGCCACACAGTCAGTCAGTGGCAGAGGCACAGTAGGAGCTGGGCAGGAGGCTCTAGAAGCCTGTTGCTGTGGCATACTTCAGCCCACTAGCTTGTCCAGGAAGCCTGCAGATGGACTTTTGCAGCTGAACAACTTGCTTTCTAAGGGCGTCTCTTCCCTGTGCCTGCTCCGAGCCCCTTCTCAACTGGGAAGGAGATTTACCTAACTCCCTGCCCACTTGTTGTGGGGTGGATGTGAGAGGCAACCTCCAAAGTGCTGTTTCCCCAGGTGTATCTGGATCTCCTGTCAGCATCAGCTGAAGTTTGATTTTAACACAGGGACCCTGAAGCCCAGGGTGATGCGTTTTAACAAATGCTTTCCAGGTGATCCTAATGTATCCCAAGTTTTTGAACCTTCTCGATGGTGGTCCATTCTGGCACAGAAGCCGGGAAGGGTGAGGAGGGCTGGTGCCTTTTGGGAATGCTAAGGGTGCCTACCTTTCTGGAATGTTCTCCCAGCTTTTTATTGTCCAGGCGGATTTCTGGCATCCCTGAACGTGTGCACACAACGAGTCGTGCTGCTGTTGTGTGAAGCTGCAGCTGGTTGAGGGCTGGGGGTCTCTCTTTCTGAAATGGGAGCACATGGGGAGCAGGCTATGCTGGAGACACGGGCATGATGGAGGGTCCAGAATAGAGATCCGCCTTCCCTGGCTTGTGTGCTCCCCTGCCAGGGCCCAGTCGAAGCTGTGGTTGGGACAGAGCATCTTCCTCGTCCGGCTGGTGACTGGACAGCTTCTGTGCAGCTCCCTGGCCCAGCCATCATCTTAGCTCTTTCATCTCCACGTGTGAATCGCAGGAATGGAATCTCACCTTTCTGACGTTTAAGCGATAGGTAAATCGTTTGTTCCCTCCTGTCTCTAATTTGTGTAGCTCAGGAGACCTCATCTTTATAGGCCTTTGGATGGCATCCTTGAAACGGAGTGTCTTTTTGGATGCAGCTTTCTGATTGTCACTTGGGGATTAATCTCTTGGCTGTGAGGTTGCTAGGCTGGTTGCTAGGTAACTGCTGACTGGGAGAAGGTTCTGAGAGACTCTGCCACACAGGATGGCAGGAGGACTCCCCCAGCGGCGGCCAGCAGCTTGGGCTTCCAAAGAGGTTCTTGTCAACAAGGAAAGCAGTCGCTTAATTAATTGGAGGCATATTTACGTTGAGAATAAACACTGGCTGAGATGTTTCTCAAATGAACCAAACCTAAACATTTTTGAAATTGTGCTTCCCCACTGATGCCTGCAGAACGGCGGGTCGGGGCTGCTGGAGCCGCTGCTTGCGGTTCTTCTGATCTGCAGACAGTCATTAGGGACCGTCATTAGGCAGGTGACAGGAAGGCTCCCTCAGGGCCCACTGCAGCCCTTTGTGCTTCTTGGTGCTGGTGATGACTGGCTGCTGACACTGGAGAGGTCTCCACACCCTGTTTGCCTGTGATGTGAGTTCAGGGTTGGGTGGTCCAGCCATGCCCCTCACCGGCTACCATGTCACCCTGGGGCCATGAGAGATTCCAAGGTTGGCTTTGCACAGGAACACCTTTCACTGCCAGGGCAGAGCTGGGGAGCATATTGGCAGGAGAGACCTCGTCCGTCTGCGTGGTCCTCGTGGTTGGCAGTCCAGACTCTGGTGGGGGTGTCCCTCTGTGTCCTGTCGCAGAGGACTCTGGGGGTGGTTTGTGTCTTTCCTTCACATCCCTAATGACCTTGAGCTTCCTGCGTGCCCATCTGTTTCCACACTCTCCAGTAAGCCCCTGGTGTGTTTCAAGATGCATTTCTTAAATATTTATGAACAGTGATGCCGTTTCCTTGGCATTCAGCAGTGGGAGTCGGGTTTCTTCCTGTGGGAGTGGTATTGGAGACCCTGAAAGTGTGTGTGGACGCCCCCTCACCTTTAGCTATGCGAGCATCTTGTGGGGTCCTCGGGCTGTGGTTGCGGAGCCCACCTTCCCCAGGCCAGCTGTAGTGTGGGGGCTTTGGCTGGATCGGATACCATGTGGGTTGAGTCATCTGTGTGTGTGTGTGTGTGTGTGTGTGTGTTCACTTTTGTGTGGGTTACCTAAAATATTTAGGGCTGTAAACGCTTAAAGATGTCGGGATTCATCTTCTTTTTCCAAGTTTTTTCCTTTTTTTTTTTAACTGCATTACTCAGCAGAAATGCTCATTTCCTTCTCCCGCCCCATTAGGGTAGGAGGATGGGGAGAGTGACAGCAGCCGCCCAGCACCATCGACCTGGCGCCATCGACCCAGTGCACGCCTGGGCTTGGGGTGCCACGAGCACTGTCTCGTTCACTGTTAGTAACAGTCTCTGATGGTTGACCCTGCTGTCCTGATTTTGTAGGTGACGAATTAAGGCCAGAAATGCTAAGGAACAGGCCCAAGGTCACCCAGCTCATGAGGGTGACACACCAAAGCCCACTGTGTGCCGTCCACACCAGTGGGGCCTGTAGGGCGACTCCCCTGCAGACCCTGAGCTGGGCAGCGGCCCCAGACCTGAGAGGGCAGACAGGAGCACAGCCAGTGCTGATGGCGCTCAGGTTTCACTGTCCAGATGGTAAGCGTTCCGAGAACGAGGCCACAGGCCACTGCCTTTCACTTCTGTGACCGTGTAACGCCCAGCCCAGGTGGGGCCCTTCTGTGAGTGACAGCACACACAGTGAGTGGTCAGGATGCTGGGTGACGGCCATCACCCAGGATCCCTGAGCCTCGAGGACACATGTTCCCTCCTTATCAACTTGTTACACACCCTGAGGCCCAGATCCTGTTTGTATTTCTCTGTGACCGGCTGTTCTTTCCAGAAAACACTCCTCAGGTCTCCCTTGCCTTCCGCCAGGGCTCACGGTCTCTTGTCAGCACCCCCACAATAGTTTGCGACACCTTCAGCCTCCTCCCTCTCTCCTCTGGCCCATTCTTTATTTTTTTATTTTTATTTTTTTTTTTATGTTTTGAGACAGAGTCCTGCTCTGTCACCCAGACTGGAGTGCAGTGGCACGATCTCGGCTCACTGCAACCTCCACCTCCCAGGTGCAAGCGATTCTCTTGCCTCAGCCTCCCAAGTAGCTGGGATTACAGGCGCCCGCCACTATGCCTGGCTAATTTTTGTATTTTTAGTAGAGATGGGGTTTCACCATCTTCGCCAGGCTGGTCTTGAATTCCTGACCTCGTGATCCACCTGCCTTGGCCTCCCAAAATGCTGTGATTACAGGCGTGAGCAACCATGCCCGGCCTGGCCCATTATTTAAAGAATGGTCTTTAAATAATTGTGGTAAAATATACAAAATATAAAACTTACCACTTTAAGGTAAGTGCCATATTAAATTCAGTGCCATTTAACACATTCACCGTGTTGTCCAACCATCATCACTAGCTAGTTCCAGCACATTTTTATCACCCCAAAAGGAGACCTGATTCCCATTAAGCAGTCACTCCCATGCCCCTTTCCCCAGCCCCTGGTAGCCACAAATCTGTTTTGTGTCCCTGTGATTTGCCTATTCTAGACATGTCATAGAAATAGAATCTTATAAGTTGTGATGTGAACATCTATCTGGCCTCTTTCACTTAGCTTGCTATTTCAAAGCCCAGCTACATTGTAGCATTTGCAAGTGCTTCATTCCTTTTCACGGCTGAGTAATATTCCATTGTACCAATAGACCACATTTTGTTTATCCATTCATTGGTTGATAAGACATTTGGGTTGTTTCCATATTTGGGCTGTTGTGAGTAGTGCTGCTATGAACATTCATTTACAAGTTTTTGTTTGCATACCTGTTGAATTTTTGGGGATATATGCCCAGAAGTAGAATTGTGGGGCCATGTGGTAATTTGATTTTTAACATATTGTGGAGTTACCAAACTTCTCCACAGAGCTGTACCATTTTACATTCCCATTAGCAATGCACAGTGGTTTCAATTTCTCCACATCCTCACCAGCACTTGTTTTATTTTATTTTATTATAAACATCCTAGTGGATATGAAGTAGTATCTCATTGTGGTTTTGATTTGTATTTCCCTAGTGGCTAATGATGTTCTGCATCTTTTCATGTACTTGTTGGCCATTTGTATCTCTTCTTCAGAGAGATGTCTACTCAAATCCTTTTCCATTTTTTAATCAGGTTGTTTGTGTTTTTATTGTTGTTGTTGTTTTTGAGACAGGGTCTCACTCTGTCACCCAGGCTGGAGTCTGTAGTGGTGGGATCTCAGCTCACTGCATCCTTGACCTCCTGGGCTCAAGTAATCCTCCCACCTCAGCCCCTGGAGTAGCTGGAACTACAGGCATTCACCACCACACCCAGCTAATTTTTGTATTTTTTGTAGAGATGGGGTTTTACCATGTTGCCCAGGCTGCTCTCAAACTCCTGGACTCAAGGAATCCTCTCGCCTTGGCCTCCCAAAGTGCTGGGATTACAGATTGTGAGCCACCACACCCAGCCATGTTTTTGTTGTTGAGTTGTAAGAGTTCCTTATATATTTTAGATACTAAGCCCTTATAAGATATGTGATTTGTTAATATTTTCTACCATTCTGTAGGTTCTTTTTTCACTTTCTTGCTCGTTTCTTTGATGCACAAAATTTTAAATTTTTGGTGAAGTATCATTTATTTTTTCTTCTATTGTTTGTATTTTTGGTGTCATGTCTATCTAAGATAGTGGTCCCCAACCTTTTTGCACCAGGGACTGGTTTTGTGGAAGACAGTTTTTCTACTGACCAGGGAGCAGGGGATGGTTTGGGGGTGAAGCGAGATCATCAGGCTTTAGATTCTCATAAGGATCATTAGGCATTAGATTCTTATAAGGAGAACACAACCTAGGTCCCTTGCATGCACAGTTCACAGTAGGGTTCATGCTCCTATGAGAATCTAATGCTGCCACTGATCTGACAGGAGGCAGAGCTCAGGCAATAATGCTTGCTCACCTGCCATTCACCTCCTGCTGTGCAGCCCAGTTCCTAACAGACCATGGACTGGTACTGGTCTGCAGCCCGGGGGTTTGGGACCCCTGATCTAAGACACCGTTGCCAAATCAATGAAGATTTTTTCCCTTGTGTTTTCTTCTAAGAGTTTTATGGCTTAGCTTTTATATTTAGATATTTGACCCATTTGAGTTAATTTTTGCATATGGTGTGAGGTAAGGGTCAATACCATTCTTTTGCATGTGGTCCTAACACTGTTGTTGAAGAGATTGTTCTTTCCTTATTGAATGAATAGTCTTGGCCCCCTTATTGACAATCAGTTGACCATGGACTCATAGTTTTGTTTCTGGACTCTCCATTGTATTACATGGATTTGTATATCTCATCTTATGCCAATACCACTCTGTTTTGATTACTGTAGCTTTGTAGTAAGTTTTAAAATTGAGAACTCCTCCAGTTTGTTCTTTGTTTTCAAGACTGGTTTTGAAAACAGTTTTGACTCTTTAGGGTCCCTTGTAATTTCCATTTTCTGCAAACAAACAAAAAAGCCTTTGGATTGTTGACAGATGGTTTTGAATCTGTAGATTAGTTTGGGAAGTGTTCCCATCCTAACAATATTAAGTTTTCCAATCTATGAACGCAGGGTGTCTTTCCCTTTAATTTCTTTCAAAAATTTCTTACAGTTTTCAGTGTACAAATTCCTTCACTTTTTAATGTAGGCAGTAAACTACAGAGGTATTAGTAGTACTTGTGAATTTGTCACCCCTGCAAATCACAGGTGTTTTTATATCACAATGCAGTTGTGGGACAATGTGATCTTGGGACAGTGTTTATTGCTCATAGTTCCTTTGAAGCCATAGTATCAGATCTTGTTCAGTGTGTTAATAAATGCATATATATTATATGAAAAATTTATACTTTTGTAATATTTCTATACCAGTATTTCAGTATAATCAGTTTTCTTTGCAAGTGTATGTATTGTGTTTTTTGCATTTAGAACATCATTCTAAGGATTTGTGGTTTCACACAGCTGCCAAAGAGGTCAATGACACAAACCTGGTGGAGCCCTGCACCCACAGCAGTGGGGGCTGGGCCACCTCAGGGCAACTGTGGGACGCACAGCAATGAGTACAAATCCCTGCCCAGCAGCTATAATCCCATTGCTCCTGCTTTAGAGCTTTTACTGCCAGCTGCACAGAAGTGATGTAAATTTCGGGATAATGTAGACCCTGCTGTAATACACACATGCATGCACGTCAGTGATAGGCATCTGTCCTGCTATAATACACACATGCATGCACATCAGGGATAGGCATCTGTCCTGCTGTAATACACACATGCATGCACATCAGGGATAGGCATCTGTCCTTCAGATGACTGCTTGTGCTGTGAGGAAAGCTAGTTTGTCACAAAGTGGCAGTTGCTTCCTGGGGTCCTGAAACACCCAGGAACTGTCTGCTTCCAGTATCTTGATGTGGCAGACGGGCACCTTTGTCGCTGGGCTCGTGTTCCCTTTCCTGCAGGATGTGTGATGCTGCAGCCACACTGGTCATAGACACTGGGTTTTTTTATGCTTCAGGCCTGTGGCACAAACCCTTTCTCCCTGCTGGACTCTCATTTCCCTCCTCCCTGGTAAGCTCCTCCTCCTTTGGGACATGGACCCCTCCTCCCAGAAGCCTTGCCTAGCAAAGTTAGCCGGGCTGGCTCTTTAGCAGTTCTCAGCCTGTGTTGGGAAGAGTTAACACCAGGGTGATGCTGTGGGACCCTACAGCCCTGCAGGGCTGCTCAGCCACATCAAAGCGCCTGAGAATGTGCCCTGGCTGCCTGGGGATTCTGTAAGAAGGAAGAAGGCAGGGACTTTTGGGACTGAGGTGCTTTGGCCATCATGGGCCCCTTCTTTCACTAAAAAAAGAGAAAATTTTGACTGCTTTGCTCTAAAGATCAATACAGTCCAGGCAGAGTTCCTCAGTATAGATTCACCAGCGTCAGTATGATGATGATGATTTTTTGAGACAGGACCTCGCTTTGTCACCCAGGCTGGTGTGTAGTGGCACACCATCTCGGCTCACTTCAGCCTCAAGCTCCCAGGCTGAAGCGATCCTCCCAAATCAGCCTCCTGAGCAGCTGGGACCACGGTGCATACCCCCATGCCCGGCTAATTTTTTGTTTTTTTGGTTTTTTTGTAGAGATGAGTTATCCCTATGGTGCCCAGGCTGGTCTCGAACTCCTGGGCTCAAGTGATCCTCTCGCTTCGGCCTCCCAAAGTGCTGGGATTACAGCATGAGCCACAGCACCCAGCCTGCTATTATTGTTTTCCTTTGATTTTTTTTTTTTCTTCGAGATGGGGTTTTGCTCTGTAGCCCAGGCTGGAGTGCAGTCCACGATCTCAGCTCACTGTATCCTCCACCTCCCAGGTTCCAACGATTCTCCTGCCTCAGCCCCCTGAGTAGCTGGGATTACAGACACCCATGACCATGCCTGATTAATTTTTGTATTTTTAGTAGAGTTGGGGTTTCACCATGTTGGCCAGGCTGGTCTCGAACTCCTGACCTCAGGTGATCTGCCCACCTCAGCCTCCCAAAGGGCTGGAATTACAGGCGTGAGCCATGGCACCCGGCCTTTCTCCTTTGATTTTGAAACAAAATTAAACTTGAACATGTTTGTGGGTTCCTGCAGGCACTGTGGACCCAGGTCCGGGCCCCGTGCTTCCTGTGCTTGATAGAGATAATGTGCCCTGGAAGAAGGTCCCGGCTTCTAAGGAAATGCGCTTCTCCCAACCTAGAGACTGCCTGGCCCACCTGGAGCAGCCAGGCATGAGAGTCAGATACTGTCTGTCAACCCACAGGGCGTGGACAGAAGAGCCGCCCTGGATCTGCTTCCTTCCCAGGCGAGATCACTGGCTTAATAAAACCAAGACAGCCAGCACCTCCTGCAAACTAAATCCATGTTCTGTTCGATGTGTAGACGTTATTCTGGGTCGGCTCCAGGTGCCCAAGAGTTGCTCAGTATGTGCTCATTAGGAGATGGAGTATCTGCCGGTTGTATTCATTCATTCATTCACTCACTCACTCACTCACTCACTCACTCACTCACTCAGTCACTCACTCACTCAGTCAGTCACTCACGCACTGAACGTGCAGGAGGCATCTTCTCTGTGCCAGATGTGTGAATCCTAGCCCTGCCCTCGGGTTCCATCTATGGGGAGATGAACTTGAAGGGAGAAGTGAGTGTAACAAATAACCACCCATGCCATGGCTGAAGACGGTGCACGGGCATTCTCCCCAGGCCTGAAAGTCGGAAGTCCTAAGTCAGTTTCATTGGGCTAAAATCCAGGGGTGTGCAGGGCCCTGCTCTGTCCGGAGGCTGTCAGGGACGCACTGTTTCCCTGCCTCTTCTGTCTTCTGGAACTGCATGGGGCTCATGGTCCCATCCTCTGCCTTCATACCCTGTAGCACAATGTCTTCAAGCTTCTCTCTGCTCTTTTGTCTGTCTTCAAGTCGCCACCTCCTCGGCAGGGGCACCTCCCTCTGCTCCCCTGCTAGGAGGACACCTGTGATTACCTTTAGAACTCACCTAATCATCTGGGATAATCTCCTCTTCTCAAGGTCCTTGACTTGATTGGATCAGCAAAGTCCCTTACCAGGTATGGTTTCGGGACTAGGACCTGGGTGTCTTTAGGGCCATTATTCAGCCACCGACAGCCAGTTTGCCTGGGCCCAGTCATGGACATCTGAACCTCAATTTCCCCATTTATAAAACACGGTCAGTAATACTGCCTTGCAGGTGTTGTATAAGGAGTACGCAGACTTGAAACAATGACCAGACTACAGAAGGCGGTGGACGTCTCCAGAGCTCCTCCTAATGGTAGTGTTTTGTTGTGAGAGTATAAAGTCTGGTGGGGTGTGTAGCTAGAGAGCCCCCAGGAATTCTGCCCAGATGTGGAATCCTTTGTTTATCCCCTTGCTTCCAGCTTAGGCTGCATGCGGGAGGCATCTGGAGTTTTAAACTTGCTATGCCACTGTCACTACTTGGGGTGGAGTCCAGACGCTGGGGACATTAGAGACGCCTATGATTCTCATCGGCAGCCACAGTTGAGTCCATTTGTACCCAGGCTGGAGCCACTGCGAATGGCTGCCACCTCTCTTTTTGCATAGCCAACACCGGCCTCTTAGGATCACCTGGGTCCTGTTGGCCGACTTGAAGGTGCTGCCTTTTCAGTGACAAGGCCTTTGTTATGTGTAAAGAAAGGCATTGAATTGGACGGTCTCCAGCTTCTGCCCAGCATGACAATTGCAACATTGTGTGGGAGTGGGGCTCCCATTGGGTAACAATGGCTCACCCAGCTCACCACGCCCACTGTTTGCTAGCCATGGGGTCTCCTGCACACCCCACCATAGACTTAGGTGCTGGGCCGGCATCCCCCTTTCACAGGAAGCCAGGCGTTGGGGTGGATGCCCTTTGCAGGGTCACTGTGTGCGGCCAAGCAGGCCAGGACCCCAGGGCTACCTCACTGTTAGTCCCTGGCAGTGAATGGCTAGTTTGTCCGTCTTTTAAGTATTTTCCAGTTGGTTGAAAGATGGAGTTGCTGGTGGTCGTGGATCTCCAAGATGCTTACGATCATGGCATGTTGTTGTAGAGAAAGCTTAAAAGATACTGCACGGTCCTGGAGGAAATGCGATGTCTGGCTCAGTAACGTCATCCATTGTTCCAGAATCCTTCTAAGTATCTCATGGGGAGGGGGCAGGGACTTAGGAAAGTCTCCAAACTGTGACACACTTTTATTTCACTTTAATTAGGGAAAAATAGGTGCTGGGCTCCTTGGTGCCTGCATGCACGATTGGTGTCCCGATAGAGGCTGGGATGTTCCAGAGCCTTCCTGGGGCAGGGGGCCTGGCCAGGGCTTTGAAGGGCACGGAGGAGAGATGGCAGGGCAGCCTGACATGGTGCGGAAGGAACGGGGTAATGGCAGAGAGAACAAGTGCAGGGGAGGGGAGCCGGTCCTGAGCCCTCTGAAGTCACTCTGCTATTAGGGCCCCCGTAACAAAGTACCACAAACTGGGGGGACTCAGAGCAACAGAAATTTACTCCCCACTACTGGAGGCCAGAAGTCTGAAATCAAGGCATCGGCAGGGCTGTGCTCCCTTGGAAACCTGCAGGGGAGACTGTATTTGCCCCTCCTAGTTCCTGGAGGTTGCCACCATCCTTGGCTTTGCTGTGTAGACCCAGTGCTCTCTCATCTTCCGTCCTCAGGTGGCCCTCTCCCCATGTGCTTGTCTGTCTGCATCCAAATTTCCCCTCTTTATAAGGACACACGAGTTTGGTTGGATTAGGGCCCACCCTGATGGCCTCATTCGCAAAGACCCTATTTTCAGATCAGGTCTTCACAGATCCTGGGGGCTGACCTTCAGCATCTCTTTTTGAGGGGCCCAGCGTGCTCTCAACTCTTGGTCTCTTGTCCTTCTCCTGAGATGCGCCAGGGTGTGAGGCATGGTGCCCCCACTTGGGCGATGAGATGTGGGGCCCAGAGAGGCCAGATGACCTGTTCAAGATCACACAGTCAGCAGCTTACAGGATTCAACTCCGAGCCAGCTTCTGGCAAGGCCCGTGGCCCTCTCTCTCCTTAGGCCATGGACCCCACGCCGTGCCCTGCAGTGGCAGAGGAGAGCCCAGCCCCGGAGTCTGCACAGGGCAAGGGGAAGAGAGAGCTCAGCCTGTAGGGGAGCGCTTTGCCACACCCCGGGCCACCTGCTGACTCTCCTTGGATGTATTTCTTTGCCTTCTCCCCTCAACTGTTCTAGGGACTCTCACGTTCTCACATTCTCATTGCACGGTTCTGCTGGCTCCTCAGCCATCAGACCCGGGATCCTGTGGGAAAGGCTTGGCTAGGTTTCGGAGGACACGCCCGCGGAGGCTGTTCCCCCACAGCCCTGCAGTAGAGAATGGGGGTTCTTTCTAAACCTAGACAGATGGGGTGCCAGGAGCCAAACTGATGTGGCTTCCCAACTGGAGAAACAGGTTTAATGATGCCTCATCTCTTCAAGGACTTGAATCTTGAAACCCTCTTCGTTTTGTTTTGTTTTTTTTTTTGAGATGGAGTCTCACTTTGTCACCCTGGCTGGAGTGCAATAGCACGATCTCGGCTCACTGCACCCTCCACCTCCCAGGTTCAAGTGATCAGCCTCCTGAGTAGCTGGGACTACAGGTGCCCACCACCATGCCCGGCTAATTTTTTCTATTTTTAGTAGAGACGGGGGTTTCACCATATTGGCCAGGCTGGTCTCGAACTCCTGACCTTGTGATCTTCCCACCTCTGCCTCCCAAAGTGCTGGGATTACAGGTGTGAGCCACTGCGCCCGGCCCCTGAAACCCTCTTCTAACAGGACATCTTCACCTGTGGTGGCTTGGATCTCTTCTCAGAATAGTGTTTTCAGATGCACAGAATAAAATATAAAGGCTTATGAAGGAGGCCAGTTAGATGGAACCAAGTCCTCTGGACTACCCTGAGTGAGGCAGCCCTGCAGTGTAGACTTGGAGAAAGGCAAGGTGGCCCCGGGTGAGCGTGGGACAGGGCAGCTGGTTAGAGGGTTGAGAGCCCGCTCTGTTGCCTGCCAGGCGCCACCCCGGGGCCAGCGAGGAAATGAGAGTGAGGATAACAGCAGTGACAGCAGACGGCTTCGCCGTGCTCCCCCTGCCCAGGCGCTGTCCTCAGCATCCCGGGCCCGTCCCTGGGAGGCGCTCCTTTCACTGCCATTCACAGGCTGGAGCCAGGTGCTGGACTCCCGGCCAGTGAGCTAGAGCCGCAGGGTCTGTGCTTCAGCCCCTGTCCAGAGCCTGTCCTGACCCCAGGCATCATCAGGGCTTGCGGCTGTCATCCTCAGGCGGCCCTCCTCGGCTGGGCTCCTGCCACTGCCTCTGGCCGCCACATGCGTCGGACGGCTGCTCGTTCTTTCTCTGGCCAGCTTTGCCTGCTTCACCACAGCTCCGCGCTCTGCTGCCCTGGCCTTGCGCCGGCCTGTGCCCCGCAGCTGTGATCCGGACTAAACGGTGCCTTTCCCTGTGGGTGCTGCGGCCCTGGGGGGCAGCCTGGCTCCATCCTGTCTGCGTCCTTTGTCAGGCATAGGCTCATATGCACTGTAGGCTGTCCCAGTGGACTGAAGTTTCTCTGGCCCTTAGAGAGGGTGATGGCCCTGAGAAGGCAACCCACAGTCGGTCGGGGTTGGGGGAGTGGAGGCAGGAGTCGTGACTGAGGAACTGGTAGGACTTGGGGACCAGAAGGATGGGCCCCTCAGAGGGGATGTGAATCTGCCTGCCAGGGGCCTGAGGGGTCCCTCCCTGGGTGAAGGGACACAGAGGAGACAGGTCTCATTGGAGTTGTAGTGGGTGTGAGCTGGGGAGACGGGAGGGCGGGCGGTGGGGCATAGCAGGTAGCCAGGTGGCGCTCGAGAGCAGCCTGGGCTGGGGTCTCATGGTCTTGGTGCAGCCCTTGTCCTGCTCCGGGCACAGTGCTGAGAGCGCCTAGGACCGATGAATCTGGCAGCACAATGGACAGGAATCTGACAGCAGAGAGGCCATGTCCCTCAGCTCTGATTCAGAGCTGGTCTTGCGGCTAGGGCTCCCTGCAGTCAAGATGCAGGCTCGGGGACAATTGTGAGGCCTGGAGATGAGGACCCTGGGAAGTGAAGGCAGGGGATGAGCGGCAGTGACTAGTGTGGCTCTCCAGGCATTAGACGGAGAGGTGGTGGAGGTGTCGTCCCATGTTATAGGCAAGGAGTCTGTGGCTCAGAGAGGTTCAGGGGCTTCCAAGGTGGTGAGGCTGGTAAGCTGCAAGGGTGCAGCTGCAGGCAGAATCTGCACCGTGGGCCCTGGTGCTGGGGTCTGGGCTGCTTGCAGGGGGTGCATAGGGGCTCCCAAAGAGAAGGAGGATTGCCCAGAGTGACTGCAGCATTCACGGCAGGGCTGGCCGCCCGTCTTCTAGGTGACCATGCTGCACGGCTGATAGGGCACTTTCTCACGCACATCTCCTGCTTCCCCAGGACCAGTGCCTGGGATGCCCTTGGTCTCTTTCACAGATGGGAACCGGGGGCCCCATGGGGTCAGGGGACTCCAAGCCTAGAGTTCCAGAGGCGGGCAGGGCTCAGGAGGGCACTCTGCTGGAGGGTCTACCCAGCGGAGCTTTGGGACTGCAGCCTTAGGAAGCAGCAGAGCTCCCCGTTCTTTAACCTTGTTGGCTGTAGGGTCTGTATGTGGCCAGGGGAGAGTCCCAGCCCCTTGCAGCCCCCAGGCTGCTGGGAAGGCGGTGGGGAGAGAGCAGCTCTGTGCATGTTCAGACTAAGATTACGGAGGCCCTGCCATGTGCTGGTACCCGGCATCCTCCCACCCAGCCAGGGAGCCTCATCGCTCTCTCTGCCCCTCTGGGCGGGAGGGGGGCCATCTGCACACTGTTTTAGCTTTTTATTGATTTATTTTGAGGTGGAGTCTCGCTCTGTCACCTAGGCTAGAGTCCAGTGGTGCGATCTCAGCTCACTGCAGCCTCTGCCTCCCGGGTTCAAGCGATTCTCCTGCCTCAGCTTCCCGAGTAGCTGGGATTACAGGTGCCCACCAACACGCCCGGCTAATTTTTGTTTTTAGTAGAGCTGGGGTTTCACCACATTGGCCAGGCTGGTGTCGAGTTCCTGACCTCAGGTGATCCACCCACCTCGCCATCCCAAAGTGCTGGGATTACAGGCCTGAGTCACCACACCCGGCCCGTTTTGGCTTTGAGACATACTCTTATCTCTGCCAGGCTCCCTGGCAGCCGGGTGCCTTCAAGGTCCAGGTCCAGTGTCATCTAGTGACCCATGCCCCATGCCCTCCAGCTGGGGCAGGCTGTCCCCCTCCAAGCCAGCTGTCTTGCAGCTGTCATGAGTTCATCTGTAAACCCCAGCTGAACACCTACTGTGTGCTGGGGCTGTCTAGTGCTCAGCACACCATGGTGAAGAAAACCGAATCCCTGTCCTTGAGGACACTAACTAACCACACGGGAAACCACCAAGGGCAAAGGCTGATGGGGCTGCCGAGGTTCTGTCAGGATGGCCCCACGCAAAAGCAGGCTGGTGTCCGTGTGAAACTGCGTCCCAGCACTGAGCCCAGGGCTCAGGACACGTTTGCTGAGCGGATGCTTGGCTGGTAGCTGATGCACCATGGCCGTGTTGGGGCAGTGGGCAGCCAACCCCGCTTCTTAGACATGTGTCTCAGTGGCCCGAGAGCTGCCTGGGCAACAGTGGGGCTTCCTCATATCGGTACCCTGAGCTCTCTGCAGGACCTTGGGTACTAAAAATAACTAATTTAAAATGAAGGTCACTTATTAATATGGTGAAAAATTAAACTGTTACAAAAAATTGCCCAGTGAAAAGTGATGCTCCTAATCTCTTGTCCTCAGCTGCCCTCCCCAGGTTCTTCCAGAGGCAGTCTGTGCACATGCTGTGTATTGGGGGGCCTGCGTGTGCCGGGGTGTGTGTGTCTGTCCTGCTGCCTTCCGACCACCCCTGACGGTCCCGCCTCTGCCCACAGGTCTCTGTGCTGGTCCTCTTCGCCCTGGCCTTCCTCACCTGCGTCGTCTTCCTGGTCGTCTACAAGGTGTACAAATATGATCGCGCCTGCCCCGATGGCTTCGTCCTCAAGGTAAAGCTCCATTTTCCCCCAGAGGCCTTGGGATGTCTTTGCACCCCCTGTTCTCTCCCTTGAACTCAAAGCTGCTCCTGCCGTCTCCCCCAGCTGGCCCAGGCACAGGCCTTAGAGCAGCAGAGGGCCAGTGTCAGGAGTGTCCCTGCGGAAGGCTCAACTGGAGAGCAGGGCAGGTAGGCAGGGGACACATGAGACCCACAGGAAGGAAACTCCTGGACTCGGCCCCTGGGAGCTGACCTCAGCAGTCCAGGGAAGGGCCCTCCTCAAAAGTGGGCCCAGCCAGGGAAATGCCCAGGGTGATACCTACCGGGTCCCAGCGGATTGCTCTGGGGGAGGGAGGGAGAGGGGACCATGTCCGCCACATGAAAGAGAGAGGACATACTGGGGGAAGCCAAGTCCCAGAGAGAGGAAGGCCTTGCCCAAGGCCATGCAGGGACTGGGGAGCAGGGCTGGGGGGCACACCTACCCTCTTGACCCATGTCCCTCTTCTACCTGTCCCACCGTGGGAGCCACACTGGTGCTGGGCTCTCTACAGGCATGGAAATGCTTGCTTTCCATGTATAATGGTCATTCCAGAAAGCCCACAAGTGGCATGCAAGGCAACAGGATTAAAGAAAAGGGAGAGGAGATAAGGGTGGAAAGAGAAGACGGAGCCAGGAGGAGGCCTGGCCATGCATCACTTAGTGACAGGAATAATTCCTGAGAAATGCATTGTTAGGCAATTCTATCATTGTGCCAACCTCACAGAGTGTACTGTACACACCCACACAGCCCAGCCTGCTACATACCTGGGCTGTAGGGTATGGCCGACTTCTCCTAGACTACAAACCTGGACAGCATGTTACTGTACTGAACAATGGAGGCAGTTGTCACACAATGGTATTTGTGTATCTAAACATAGAAGAGGTCCAGTAAAAACAGGGTATAAAAGATAAATCGTCCACCTGAATAGGGCAGTTCCATCATGAATGCAGTGTGCAGGACTGGAAGCTGGTCTGGGTGGGTGTGTGAGGGAGTGGGTGGTGAGCGAATGTGAAGGCCCAGGGGTGACTGTGCACTCCTGTAGACGGAGTGAGCGCTGGACACTTGAGCTACACTCGATTCATAACATATTCTTTCTTCAGTAATAAATTAATCTGAGCTCACTGTAACCTTTTTACTTCATAAACTTTTTTTTTTTTAATGTGACGGAGTCTTACTCTGTCGCCCAGGCTGGAGTGCAATGGCACGGTCTTGGCTCACTGCAACATCTGCCTCCTGGGTTCAAGTGATTCTCCTGCCTCAGTCTCCCGAGTAGCTGGGATTACAGGCGCCCGCCACCACCTGGCTGATTTTTGTATTTTTAGTAGAGACGGGGTTTCACCATGTTGGCCAGGCTGGTCTCGAACTCTTGACCTGAGGTGATCCGCCCACCTCGGCCTCCCAAAGTGCTAGGATTACAAGCGTGAGCCACGATGCCCGGCCCATAAACTTTTAAGTTTTTGACTCTTTTGTAATGACACTTAGCTTAAAGCTCAAACACGTTGCACAACTGTATATTATTTTTCTTCATGTGCTTTTTCTATTAAAAATTTTTCAATTTTTTTTTTTTTAATTTCAACACATTTTTGTTAAAAACTAAGGACACAGACACACACATTAGCCAGGCCTGCACAAGGTCAGGATCAACAGTATCACCGCCTTCCGCCTCCACACCTTGTCCCACTGGAAGGTCTTCAGGAGCAGTGACAGGCGCAGGGCTGTCATCTCCTAGGATAACAATGCCAGGACAGGTGTGGTGGCTCACGCCTGTAATCCCAGCACTTTGGGAGGCCGAGGTGGGAGCATCACCTGAGGTCAGGAGTTCAAGACCAGCCTGGCCAACATGGTGAAACCCCCTCTACTAAAAATACAAAAATTAGCCAGGCGTGGTGGCGGGCGCCTATAATCCCACCTACTCGGGAGGCTGAGGCAGGAGAATTGCTTGAACCCAGGAGACTGAGGTTGCAGTGAGCCGAGATCATGCCACTGCACTCCAGCCTGGGCGACACAGTGAGACAACGTCTAAAAACAAAACAAAACAAAACAAAACATAACATTGCCTTCTTCCAGAATCCCTCTTGGAGGAGCTCCCTGAGGCTCTTTTAAACTTTTGTTTTAATAACTAGGCATACACTCTAAAATACTGATTAAAAAGTATAGTATGGTAACATAAACGAGTAACATAGGCATTTATTATCACTGTCAAGTATTATGTTCTGTATGTAATTTTATGTGCAAGACGTTTATACAGCTGACAGTGCAGGGGGTGTGTTTACACCAGCACCTCCGCAAACGTGAGGCATGTGTTGTGTTCTGTCCATACAGTGGCTGCGAGGTCACCAGATGATGGGAGTTTACAGCTCTGCAATTGTCTTATGGGGCCACCGTGGCACGTGGTCCATCGTTGACCCAAATGCTGTTAGGCCGCGCGTGGCTGTAAAACGCGCTTGCTGTGGGCTCCCATTATCCATACACTCCGTAGCTGGCTCTGAACTTCCCAGAGTCAGTGTGAGATGCTCATTTCCCGGGCTTGGCACTGCTGAGATTAAAATAAAGCAGGAGAAGCCAACTGTTTCTGGCACTGAGCACGTGCACAGGGAAGCCTGGCTCGTCAGCTGTCACTGGGTAACTTAGGTTTGGGTTTCGTTTAGGTTTTGTTTTTTGCTGGTATGAGGACGCAGAGTCCTTACGCAGTTAGCAGGAAAGGCTGGAATTCACGTTGTCCAGCCCAAGTCCCTTTTTCTCCTTTCACATCATGCTGTCCTTCAGGCTCCCGACATTCAGCTCTTCCTTCCTTGGATAGGCATGTACGTGGCACCCACGCCGTGCCAGCAGCTCTTGCTATTGTTCTAGGCGCTGGAACACAGGCGAGAGCCAGTCAGGTGCAGCTCCCTGCCTTCGCGAGGCTCTTACATTCTCAAAAGAGTGGTGAGGAAGTCAATCGCACACTGAATGCAAAGGCTATAGACAGACAGGAAAGAGGGCCCAGGGTTTGGGCATGGGCATGTGGGTGGTAGTTTCTAGAAGGACGGTCCACATTGGAGGAGCGGGTCTCCAGGAGGTAAGCCAGGGCATGTGCGGGTCTTGGGGGAGTGTGCCCAACCAAGGAAAGCCCCCACCCTTTCACTCATGTTTTATTCAGCAAACCCCTGTCCATGCCCTAGGCTGGGGCTGGGAGAGTTTGAGTCTGTTTTGGAGGCTAAGAGGACACCAGGGCTTTACAACAAACAGAAGCAGAGGGTGTGGGCTTCAGGGAAGGAGGGCAGTGCTGGCCCTGACCCAGTGGGAAGGGGTGTGTGATGTTAGAGGAGCACAGAGGGAGCAGTGGGCGGTGGGGGCGTGCTGGTGGGGGTGTGCTGGTGAGGGTGTGCTGGTGAGGGGCCAGCTGCAGGCACAGGGAGGCAGTGGAGGACGAACCAGCTTACGGCCAGACCGGGTGCACCCTGAGTGCCAGACACAGGCCCCTGGAGGAGGGGAAGTGATAGGGTGATCTCTCGGGTAATCTAGGGAGGCTGGAGGTTGGAAGGGAGAGATGGGGCAGTGAGATGACAAAGGAGGCTGCTGCAGTGGCTGAGGGAAGAGAAGACCGGGGCACTGGGGATGGAGGGGAGACTACAGACTGGAGGACTGATTTAATCTGGGAGGCAGAGGGGTAAAAGGAGAGGGCCTTGTGCAGAGCTAGTTACTCAGGGAGGCCGATGTCATGGAGAGGGAGCACGGGCTGGCCCAGGAGCTGGCCCTGAGCAGGAGAGAGGACAGCAGAGGACAGCCTCCTGGGGGCCAGAAGTCCCCACCAAAACCGGCTACTTACAAATAACTGAGGCCAGCGGCTCACCGGCTGCCCTGGACTTCCTTCCTGGCTCATCCTCTCTGGGCCTGGAGCAGGTTCCCCACGGGAAGGAGGGGGCGGCTAAAACTGTCTTTCGCATCTTGCAAGCCCAAGTCCCGCTGGATACCTGGCCTGGGTGGGAGATGACCCAGGAGATGAAGCCCCGGTCCTATGCCCGGCTGCAGATGAGACTGGCGGCCACATTGGAAGGGGCCCCGCACCTGTTGTTTAAAAGGCCCTCCAGGTGATTCCCATTCACAGCCAGCCTTGGGAATGGAGGGTCCCCTGATAAGTTGTTCTGGAGTGATGTCCTGTGGGACTTTGGCATTTTCCACTAGCATCGAAGGAGGGGGTGTCCTTTCCGGAGAAGGCACCTGGGAGGGCCAGGGAGCTGCTGGTCTGTATCCAGCTGCCTTTGGCCGAAGCTGGAGAAAGGGGAGGTGTGAGCTCATGAAGTCCCCCCGCTCTCTTTCTTCCGTATTTGTGAGTGTGCTTGTCAACGCTGGGCAGCTTGTGTGGGGCTTTTATACCAGTTGCTCGTGGAATGCACCCAGAAGCCCTGTGAGGTGGATGGTTATATCCCCATTTTACCGGTGGCCGAGGGTGCACGCTGGTTACATCCCCATTTTACCGGTGGCCGAGGGTGCACGCTGGTTACATCCCCATTTTACCGGTGGCCGAGGGTGCACGCTGGTTACGTCCCCATTTTACCGGTGGCCGAGGGTGCACGCTGGTTACGTCCCCATTTTACCGGTGGCCGAGGGTGCACGCTGGTTACGTCCCCATTTTACCGGTGGCCGAGGGTGCACGCTGGTTACGTCCCCATTTTACCGGTGGCCGAGGGTGCACGCTGGTTATATCCCCATTTTACCGGTGGCCGAGGGTGCACGCTGGTTACGTCCCCATTTTACCGGTGGCCGAGGGTGCACGCTGGTTACGTCCCCATTTTACCGGTGGCCGAGGGTGCACGCTGGTTACATCCCCATTTTACCGGTGGCCGAGGGTGTACACTGGCTCTTTGTGGAGCCCAGGGTCACGCCCTTCAGTTCACTCGGTACAGTCAGCACGTGCGGTATTTACTAAGTGCCTCCTACTGTGTGCACGCTGGGTTCGCTCAAGTGATCCAGCCTCAGCCTCCCAAAGTGCTGGGATTGCAGGCATGAGTCATCGCACCCGGCCCTTAGTGGCTGTTCGTTT
Source organism: Macaca mulatta (assembly GCF_049350105.2). NCBI lineage: Eukaryota > Metazoa > Chordata > Mammalia > Primates > Cercopithecidae > Macaca > Macaca mulatta. The sequence continues at coordinate 8,578,755 of NC_133410.1, read as the reverse complement.
CCAGTGCTGACCGAGTGCTGGGTGCTGGTAAGAACACACTTACTTAGCTACCTCAGTCCTCCCATCCCTCACAAGACAGGTCTGTCATCAGCTTCGCTTCATAGGTAAGGGAATGAGGCCCAGAGAAGGTGGGGAGCCTCCCCAACTCCTCCACATGCAGGCCCAGCTGGGCCACGCGCCCCTCGATGCACGCCCCACAGGTGACGGCAGCTCTGTATGAGATGGGAAGGGGGGTGGCAGGAGTGCCGCAGGGAGCCTTCCCCGGCCCATCTGCGCTCACGGCAAGGCCTCTGTGTTCTGCTTCCACTGGGAAGCCCTTCTTCACCCCCTGGGGTGCTTGCCACCACGGGCACCGAGGTGCCTCCCCAGCCTTGCCTTCAGGCAGCCACGTTGTGTGGGAGGCACGTGGGGACTCCATCTGTCCTTCTCCCTGGGCGGGGCACCTGGAGGGCAGGGCCGTTTCTGAGCCATCTCGTATGCCAGCCCTGAGCGGGGCCGCCACTCCACAGGTGTTGGCCACATCAGGTCTTGCAGTGCTCTGCTGGGTGCCAAGGTAGGAGGGAAGAGGGGAACCTGTGGTCCGTTTCCCTGAGGGATGATGAGCGGCAGGTGGAGAGGACAGCGTGAAGGGGCGTGGCGGTGGGCTGGAGGGGAGTTTGGCCTACGGAGCCTTCCTGACGCAGGTGCTGCCGATCTGAATGGGCTGTTTGTTCTGTAGCGTGTCAGGTGCTTCCCAACGTCCTGGTGGGGCTGAGATGAAGACGTTGGTGATAAAAAGGCTGTACTTAGGTGGTGTCTTTTGGCTTTATCTTTTCTGTTCACTCTGTGACCTGAGGCACATCCCGGCTTCTTAACATGAACCACCGTGCATTGACTTGAGTCCTCAGCAACACGGTGGGGTGACTCATTAGCCCCATTTTATAGGTGAGGGACCTGAGATTCTCAGAGAAAGTACTTCCACGTGAACTCAGCTGGTGCGGTGGGCCTGGCCCCAAAGCTTCCCTTCTCCTGTAGTGCTGCCCTCCTGCCAGTGGCAGCCCCTGAACACTGGATGAGGGGCAGTGTTGGTGAGAAGCACATTCCATTTGTCATTTCTCTTCTGAAAATAGCTCTTTGCTCACAAGGGCCTTATAGGTATAAAGTATTCTCATCTTTAGACTTTAGGGTTCAATGAGCTGGTAACAGAGAGAATGGATTCCCCACGGGGCAGGGTGGCATCAGTAGCTGATCCGTGTACACCTGCCCTAAGCCAGTGAAGGTGAGTCACTTACCTCCGAGGACAGGCAGCAGCCACAGCTGCCAAAACAGGGAAAACCCCCCCCGGCGCCGCCTGAACCACAGGGCCTGGCCTGCAGGGAATGGGGGTGTGGATTTGCTGCCAGAATCCACTTCCTGATAAACCTCTGTAAGACCCAAGTGCTGTCTAGCGCACCCCCAACCCACGGCCCCTCCCCCCCCCTCGCCATCTTCCCAGCCCCTAGTCGACCACATAGTGGCTCTGTGTGCCAGCGCTGGGGCACAGAACATCACATCTGATCTGTCAGCCACGACCTAAGGTAGGTACCACCCTCCCTCTGCAGAGGACAACACAGGCCTGCCACTTCCTGATGCTACAGCAGCATGAGCTCGGGTTTTCTGAGTGAAGCCCACGGGCAGGGCAAGGGGACCAGCAGGGCCGATTTCAGCAGTGCTGGGGCCTGGGCTATATCATGCTCCTTTTGGTGGTCCTGGTGCCTAGCACAGAACCGGCATGAGATAAACCTGATGGGCGGCCCACCTGCTAACCTCACCCTGACATTCCTTTTCCTAAACACAGCAGGCATCCAGCATAAGAATTTCCAAATGGAGACAGGAGCTCACTCCCTTAGAGAAAGAACAAGACACGCCAGGTCACACTCAGGCCCCCAAATCTGCTCATGTGAGAACATCTGAGATCCACCTTTCTTCCTCTCTCAGCGAAACGTGTTTCGCCCCGTCTGCTCCTGACACTACATAGCAGCCAGGCAGCGTCACATGAGCCCGCACGTCAGAGGGGCCTCCGGATTCAGAGCATTGGGCCCAAAGTGGCCCCACGTTGGGTAGCAGATATTGTGTAGACTGTGGCCTTAGCCTTGGTTCTATTTGCAGCCCTGACTTACAGGGCAGGTGTAGGCTTCCCTGAACTCAGGTCCCCCTCTATAAAATGAGCTCTGTAATTGCTGTCTTTGAGGGCACCGAAGGGTGAAACCTCCATGAAAGCTCCAGTGAGTGAGATGGTCAAGGCAAGCTGGGATCCACCTCTCAGGCCAGTGTGCCCCACGGCAGGGACTGGATGCATGTTGGCCAGATTTAAGACTGCCAATGGAAAAGATGGTTCTGACCAGCGCCCCCTGGGTAGAGCTTATTGTAAGGCCTTCCTTTTCTCACTCTTCTGTCTTTGGGTTGGGTGGGAAGTCTTGGATCAGTACCTTGGGTGACACGGTATGGGGTCGTGGAGTTGAGGTTGTAGTCACCTGTCTGGGTCTCGCTTCCCCCATCTATAGAGTGGGACTAGTGGAACTCACCTCACAGAGAGAGAATGCCTGAAAAGCATCCTGCACACGGCCAGTATGAGAATGTCAGGAGGGAAATGTGAACCTGGGCAGTTCCCCTTTCCTGCTTGCCACGGGTGGGGGAGATGGGCCTAGACACAGCAGGACAGCCTCAGGAGCTGGCCCCTCAGCTGGGGAGCCCGGTTAACCTGCCTTCAGCTTCAGAGGTAGAGAAAGACCTGCGCTCAGGCGAGGAGGTTCCCCAAGGAGATTCCCTGGTGCGTCGTGGGTAAGCCAGGCACAGATGTCTCCTGCCCGTCCTCACTCACTGGTGCTGCAGCCACCGCTGGGAATCCTAGTGTTGGCCTGAGGTACCTGGAGATGTTGAGTCATCAAAGAGATTCCAGATGTTCACCACCCTGTATTTACTTGGGGCGGGGAAAGGAATCCAGCACTTTCGGTGGCAGAGGTGGAAACTTCAGGGTTTTCTTGTTAAGTACCAGGAGTTGGTGAGTGCTGTGGACTTCGCCACGTACCAGCAAAGTGGCCTTGACCACTTTGGACACTGGACTCAGTAGGGCTGAACCTTAGGCTTATTGGGAAGATGTTTAAAAATACTGATTACTACAGCACAAGTTTGCCGAGTCACACTTTTGTGGGGAGGGCCTGAGAATCTGGAGTTTTTAAACTCTTCCCAGGTGACAGTGGTGGTGGCTAAGGCTGGAGACCCCTGACTCAACTGCAGTCTCACTTTTCCTATTTGATAAAGTGACCCTTCTTGGCTATTAGTGTAATGCTTTGGTTGCTTAGATGCACAAATAGTCGCAGCTTTGACAAGGTGGAAGGTTTATTACGCTCTCACACTAAACTCCAAGCTTGAAGGCAGTGTGGGACCCACAAAGTCATCCCGGAGCTCTGATTCCCTGTCTCCTGCTGCCCTGCCAGCCCCCAGGGCTTTGTCCTCTGCATGGTCAGAGCTGGCCCAGAAGGGGGCAGAATGGCGGAGGGCAGGTAGCTTCCCTTTAAGGGCCCAGTGCAGAACCGGGTTGGTTACATCCACTTGAATCCCATTGGTCAGAAATCAGTCAATGGCTTCATCTGGCTACAAGGCAGGTTGGGAAATGTAGTCTTTTGGTGGGTGCCACATGCCCTGATCAACTCCCTGGGGAAAATGGGTAGACAGCAACCTCTGCACGCCTTCCTTCGGGTGATGGTGTGGGATCTCTGAGCTATATGAGCACACTGACCACCATGCCCACTTAGTGCCCCACCAACACCAGCTCTAACTGTGGGGCAGTGGGTTAGGTCTGCTCCTGTACTGCCAGGCCACCAGCCTTGGCTGCAGGACCTTAACGTTTTTTGGCCCTAGACTCCCAACAAGCTGATGACAGTGATGAACGGTCTCCCTCCAGAATGCCCACACAACAGAATTCCACATACAACCCTAGGAGTCCTTGGCCTCTGCAGGGTTTGTAGCCCGTAGGGGATAGCTTCTGGCACCCCCACCCCTCCTGAGCTCCTCAGCAGCCTCCAGCTGCTTCTTGTGTCACCAGCCCCCACTCCCAGCTCCTTCCAGTACCGCTCTTCTGACTCCTGCCCCAAGGCCTCTCTCCACTCTGGTTTCCTTTGCCTTGAGTGCTGCCCCGCCCTCGTCTCACCTAGCTAAGTTCTGCTGAGAACCTAGCTCAAGGGAAGCCCTTCTCACTTCCCTTCCGTCCTCATTTGAATTGGTTGTTTCTGGACATTTCGGAAGTGTCATTGTTTTCCAATTGATTAAAAATGACAACTAGTGCAAGATCTTCAGTGAAGTAAGGCCTGTTGTCCCATTACACTGGCACCCTTGGAGCCCAAGTGTCCGTCTGCCATGACACTCACCAGCCAGTCTATAAAGAATAATCAAGGCCAGGCTTCCCCTGTGCTGTGCACTCCGAGGGCGAGATCTATGCCCGTTTTTGCTCATCACTGTATGTGTTCCTCCAAGCTCAGGGAAGGTGCTCAGTAACTGCTGGCCGCCAACTGGAGACACACTGGCACCCCCTCTTGCACCGACGCGTGCTCTCAATGGCCTCTTGTCTTTCAGAACACCCAGTGCATCCCAGAAGGCTTGGAGAGCTACTACGCAGAGCAAGACTCCAGTGCCCGGGAGAAATTTTACACAGTCATAAACCACTACAACCTGGCCAAGCAGAGCATCACGCGCTCTGTATCGCCCTGGATGTCAGTTCTGTCAGAAGAGAAGCTGTCTGAGCAGGAGACTGAAGCGGCTGAGAAGTCAGCTTAGCGGGATGGGCAAGTTCCTTACAATGTGTCACTTGCAAGTAACAAAGGGACTTTGAGGGACATTTCATTAAATATAATTACTGATACTTTAGAGGTTACTCATTTATGGTGCAATTGCTTCTGTTTGCTAATGCTGCTTTGCAAATAAAACTTGCTGCCGACCACCCACGGGCATAAAATCAAGTGCATTTCAGCATTGCCTAAAGAGCTCTGACACCACTTTTCATGTTAAGATCTTCATTTAGCTCCTTTACTGGGATTTATTGGATGCTGTCAAAAAATAAATTTACACTGGATATGCCAAGGGTTTGGACCTCAGATAAATGCATTTTGTGGAATTGATTTCTTGAAACCACCCTACTGTCTGCAAACCTTCCTCCATAGCCATATCTAGAGTGATCTCTCGCTGTGCTAAGAGCAAGCCTCCTTCGCATTTCTTCCACTGCCATCAGCAGGTAACTGTGCTGACTGCTGCCAAGATGCACTGTAGTGAGTGGCATAGAGAATGAGGACAGAGACCCACCTGCCCCCCCGTGCTGAGTCCTGAGTTGGGGTGGGACGGCCCTGCAATGTGGCAGGCTCGGTGTGGGTTTACTACTCTCTCCCCTCTGACTCTGGCATCTTGATAAGGAGGGAGGGGCACCACCCACCTGGGTGGCGACAGCTGGGGTTCGCTCCAGTGTGTGTAGACTGGCAGAGCATGTGAGGGAGGGGCTGGGAAGAGATGGCCCTGGGCCCGTGAGGCGCAGAACTCTCTCCCTGCAGGTGGTCTGTCTGCTCTGGGACGAGCTGATGGGAAAGAGCGCCCACCGGCCCTCTCGTTCACTTCTGTTATGAATACATTTGCACCAATAGCCCTGTTAGTTTTTAAAGAAATGAGCTGGGTGGGAAAAGTGGAAATGTAATTTCTATTAAGCTAGGGCTACTTTAATTTTTATTCTATGAAACTGATATCCCTTGATGTGGGAAACAGGCAGGAAAGGCTGTGGGGTGGGGGGCTGGTGTGGCACCGTGCAAACAAAATGACAAATTTCAACTCACGATCTTTGTAAGAAAATTGTTCCAGTTTGAATCTTGATATTAAAGTTTATGTTTACAAGATTGCCAGTTAGATGAACTAAGTGTGTAAAACAATTAAATAGAAAAAAGACATTCACAGACGTTTCTTCTATGTTATTGAATGTGTTGTTTCTGGTGTATATGTCAAAAGTTTCAGTTTTTTAGTAGATCAGAAATAAATGACAAATAGTGTGAGATGTGTTGTGAACAGGCATGGTGACCGTGGTCAGCTCCACTATTGTTTCCTGAAATAGCTTCTAAGACAGAAAATATATTTTATCATCAAGGGTGTCTGGAGACACAGACCGTGACCTTGGCACAGCGGTGTGCATCACAGAGGCATGTGTTGAGAAGGGTGTTGTTAAGCTGTGGAAAATGACTCAAGAGCAATAAATCAGTGCCAAAGCTTCCCTGCACATCTGAATAGAGACAAGTGAAGCCCATGTGCACACAGTGCAGAGGCCGAGCCTGTATTTCCCAGTAGACATGGACTTTATTGACTGTGAATTCATTTACATGTAACTTCTGACATTTCACTCTGTGCAAATAAAGAACACGAGGATACCGGTGCTGCCCAGTGGACTGTCTGTACACACACGCACTTCACCAGGCGCAGTGCCAACTGTCTCATGCCCACGTGGGCGCTGGGATGCTTTCTGTACAGATGTGGTCCAGATGTCTCACGCCTTCAGTTGCCAATAGGTGTTCCTGTTTACACTTCCCGGAAGGTCAGATGCACAGGCACGAAAGCAGCAGGCCCGTTCTTCCTGTGGCCCACTTCCTCCTTTGAACAAAGGCTCCTTGGACCCAGTGGCAGGAAACTGGCCCTCCCACACCCCCTGCCTGCTCTGGGGGCAGCAGCACGCCAGGCAGCCCCTCACTGAGGGCCCCAGTCTCCCCTGCATTTCTTCCCTGATAGGAGATGGCTGGGCTGCCACTGAATTTCTCAACTTAGACTCACTGACAACACATGAAGGGTCTGTAATTGTATTTATTAGATTAACAAGGCAGATGTGAATTTTCTTTTCTATAATCCAGTGAGTCTGTGTATTGGTTGACTCAGACAGACAAGAAGCCACAAGGAAACAAAAGTAATCGTTTGTTGAGAGACGTTACTTTCTTCCCTGAAGCTACCGGATGGGAAAGGTCAGTGACTTCCTTTGAACCCTGAGACAATTAGGGGCTCTTGAGGCCTGCTGTGCCCCTGCTACTGGAGCAGCCCCCCTGCCAAGGCAGCCTCAAGTTCAGGAGCAGCTAATCACCAGCTCCCGCATTCAGTCTGTCTTACCTGATGATGGCTACACAGGCTGCTTCCCATTGGTGTACACTGTTTTCTTTTTCAGCTGCTAAATGGGCTGAACACCATTGGCCCGGGGTATCCCTTTTTGGGGAATGTCTGTCTGTCCGAACCCCTTTCCCTTCAAATGGCACTGTGATAAAATCTGGTCATACCATGCTCCAGCACCGGAGGTACATGGAGCACGCAGTCTGTGAGCGCCCATGCGGACTCTCGTGCTGGGCCCCCGTGGCCCAGGCTAGCTGTCGTACCAGTCGAGGAAGAGCAAAGAGAAGGAGCACATCACGAGGAAGAAGAGGATCCACACACGGAAACCAGCGTTGTTTTTAATGGCCTGGGCAGGGATGGGAGCACAGGGGTTTTTATCACACAGGAGTGTGGTTTGAGCAGCTCTGAAATGCCCCACTCTTCCCACGTGCTCTCCTGATCCTGGCTGTAACTATGGGTGTCACTCCATCTGTGCTTACCTTGAATAGATGGCTTAATTACTAAGCAAAACCAAAACGTGGGTTTGATATCCACCAGAAGACAAATGGGTTCTAGTTCCCTCTGTTTGGCCATCATTTGTGTCCGGCACAGTTCTCCCTCAACACACTCTCGGAATCACTCCTTTCTGTCCCAGGGTTAAAGGCCCCGAGCACAGTGTGACCGCAAGTTTTGTATTTCCCAGTAACACGATGTCTGTAGTGACCCAACCCTGAGGACTGAGCTCGAGAAACAGTCCCTTCAACAGGATGGCTGTAGTGTCCTCTGTAAGGGCCAGGCTCTGACCCCTCGGTGGGGGCCAACAAGCTCGTCCACCTGTGTGCATCCCTGTACACGGGGAGCTGGCCTGAACCTGCCAGGAGTACCCCTACCCACCCTGGATTGCTCCTTTGGAGGCTGGGGAGCCACTGCCTCTCAACAGCAGCCAAGGTGGGCAACGGGTGGTGGGTCTCATGAACACACGCAGCTCCGTTGGAATGGACCATGGCCTCATGGTCACACAAGTTTGTGATCTGCCCTGTGAGCTCTGCCCAGCAAGGCTCCTGGGCAGCTATGCCTGTGAGACTGACACCCACTGCTCGGACTCAGTGCTGCACCACGTCGGACCTGGGGAACCCAAACAGTACCTACCTCTCTGATGTCTTCGTTGCCTTCCTTGATATTTTCAGTTGCCCCCACAACTAACTGGTGAATGCTATCAATCTCAGCTTCCTGTGGAAGAAAAGATAAATACAAGTTGAGTATCCTTTATCCAAAAACCTGAAATACAAAATGCTCCCTCGAGCATTTCCCTTGAGTATCATGTCGGCACTCAGAGAGTTTCCAACAAGCGTTTCCTTTGAGTGTCGTGTCGGCACTCAGAAACTTTCAGATTTTGGAGCACTTAGGATTTCACGTTTTGGATTTTAAGTTTAGGGATGCTTGACCTATACAGCAACTTCCTCCTCCCCGAAGCATATATCATGACAAGAACAGCAGCCGTCAGCAAGGGCAAACGGCTTTACTTGCACAGCCACAAACCCTCACAGCACCCCAAGAAGTAGGTATTACCCCTATTTTCTGAAAGGGAAACTCACGGCTCAGAGAAGTTTACTAACTTGACCAAAGTCATGTCACATAGCAACCAAGTGGCAGGACTGAGATGAGACTTTTTTTTTTTTGAGACAGGGCTTAAATGATCCTCCCACTTCAGCCTCCCAAGTAGCTGGGAGTATGGGCATGCGCCACCACACCTAGCTAAATCTTAAAACTTTCTTGTAGAGATGGGGGTCTCCCTATGTTGCCCAGGCTGGTCTTGAACTCTTGAGCTCATGCCATGCTCCCGCCTTGGTCTCCCAAAGTGCTGGGATTACAGGCGTGAGTCACCGTGCAGGGCTGAGACCCCATCTTGTTGCAGTGCTCCTTCCACTGCACCTACCATCCCTCCTGTGCCACTTGCTGATGACAGGGACAAAAACCTAAGAGCTACTGTTTGTGGAGCAGCCACCATATGCCAGAGGTTTCCCTTCTAGTCTCTCATTTCTTTCTGAAGTCCACAGAAGTAAGCTTTAACATATATGTGTTTCGAAATACATATGCTAGCTTCAAAAACAGTGCTTTGTGTTTTACAATTATATCTTTAAAAACAGGCTAAATTTTAAAATCAGAATAGGATGCAGAATGCTTACATAAAACGTTTACTCCAAACAAAGCCTCGGAAAGCTTGAGGAGCGTGGGATCCTGGTCTAACAAGGGGGCGTCTGGCCCCACAGGAGCAGCAACGGTGCTAGACGGCCTTATGAGCAGGAGTGCCTGCTTCTCTCCTCCTTTTGGTGGTGGTGAAGCTGCTTCCTAACACGGTCGGGGCGGAATGAATGCTAGTGTGGGTTTTTAGAGAAACCTGACACATTTTAGGGAGGAAGGCAGCCTCTGGCCTCTATTCCCAGCAATGAATATTACCGAGATGGCTTTGCCCTGTCATCACCCCATTTTAGAGAATCTCGAAGTGTGAGCTAAGTGACCACTGCCAAGGTTCCAATGAGAGAATCAATATGAACTACAATGTAACACTGATGAAAAAAACAAGAAACACATATCGTTCCTCAGGCCTTAGAAACTCCTGGTGGGCCGGGCCTGGTGGCTCATGCCTGTAATCCCAGCACTTTGGGAGGCCGAGACGGGTGGATCACCTGAAGTCAGGAGTTCGGGATCAGCCTGGCCAAGATGGTGAAACCCCGTCTCTACTAAACATACCAAAATTAGCCAGGCGTGGTGGCATGCCTGTAATCCCAGCTACTCGGGAGGCTGACTGAGGCAGGAGAATCGCTTGAACCCAGGAGGAGGTTGCAGTGAGCCAAGATCACAACACTGCACTCCAGCCTGGGTGACACAGCGAGACTCCGTCTCCAAAAAAAAATTAAAAAAAATAAAAAAAAAACTCCTGGTGAGCCAAGGCAAGGCTCTGCCTGTGCTCTGCACACCCCTTCCAGGCCCCCTGCAGCCGCTGGGAGGTTTGAAGCAGGGTAGTGTTATTCAAAAGAGCAACTCCTATGAACCCGAACTTCCAAACTGCTGTTAGACTTAATGTACCTCATTTACAATGATTTCACTCTGGCTGTGTGGTTTATGGAAAGTCATTTTGAGAGAAGTATTTTAAGTTAAGTAGTTTAACATACTGGAGAAAAATTTGTCTTTCAAACATTCCCATTGTCTTTGGGTGCTAAAAAGAAAAGGGCAAATTTATTAGGTCCCTAAAAGTTTTGCCAGTTATTGGCTGGAAGAATTTCAGAAAATTGACTTGAAAAGAACAATCCTGGCCGGGCGCGGTGGCTCAAGCCTGTAATCCCAGCACTTTGGGAGGCCGAGACGGGCGGATCACAAGGTCAGGAGATCGAGACCATCCTGGCTAACACGGCGAAACCCCGTCTCTACTAAAAACACAAAAAATTAGCCGGGCGAGGTGGCGGCGCCTGTGGTCCCAGCTACTCGGGAGGCTGAGGCAGGAGAATGGCGGAAACCCGGGAGGCGGAGCTTGCAGTGAGCTGAGATCTGGCCACTGCACTCCAGCCTGGGCGACAGAGCGAGACTCCGTCTCAAAAAAAAAAAAAAAAAAGAAAAGAACAATCCTATTTCCCATGCAGGCACCATCCCTGAGGCGGCATGGACCTCGCACTGTGAGAGGCCTGGGCCTGAGCTCCTGTAACTCTACTGACGGAAAAGCAACTGCCCGTCAGCATCGTTCTGTAGTTCTCTCTCAAATGGAGAACAACCCTGCAGGGGTCACTCCAATCTATAGATGGGAAACTGTTGCCTGGCCGGGCTACCTAGCTCACCCAGCACATCCAGAACCCTGACTGCCAGGCCTGGACTCTCCTCCCACATGCCACTGCATGCGCCACCACACGGCGTGGTCAGTGGGGCCAGTGGATCCCCTGTGGGGAGCTTCTCCTCCATCACACGTGTGCAGAGGCAGCTCTGGGTAGTGAGAGCTTTGCCCTGAGGAGCTCTGCGCACGCACACCCGCTAGCAACACATGGCTCTGCTCCTGGCTGCGCAGAGCAGCAGCCTTTGGGAAAAATGTCTCTCAAGTACATTCCCCTTTAAGTTAAAACGTACAGCTACTTTGTTTTTGTTTTTACCTGTTGCAAAACCTTTTCCGTGAATATCTCTTGGAGTCTGGAAATCTCAACCACTCTCCCTTCGATTTGCCTTCATAAAAAGAAGAATAGATTACATATTAACTATTAGTACTTGGTAATCTAACAGGACTGTTACACATTTCTAAAGAAATCCTGTCTTCTACATGAAGGTGGGAGAGACGGGGGAGCATACCATGTTGGCTGGGGGAAGAGATTGGAGAGGAAGGCAAACTCTCCTTACTGGGTCACCTTCCCTGTCTCCCGGTGTAGCCTAGCACGCTGGGCTTTTTGGAAGTCCACTCTACCATGCCAACTGAGCCCAGTCCCAAGAGGTGGGGGTGGGCAGTGCCCTTTGCATTCTGTGTCACTGGTCAAGGACCAGGGAGGGTCTGGTTATGCCCCAGTTACAGAAAGCAGTCTCCAGTAAGTTCTCTGCCTAGCCTTGTCACCATGGTAACACATGGTGGGGATTCAGAAGGTCAGAATATGCTGATGATCCTGCTTTGTTACTGCTCAGCGGGTTAAAGAAAAAAGTGTATTTACCCTCAAACCAACTCCCTGTTCCAAGAAAAAAGCTCCTCTGATTCATTTAGAAAATGCCATGTCTTGGTTTGGCAATGGAGTGTTCTGTCGGATCGGAAACACTTGGGCTAGCCATCTTCCTGGTGTCAGGGGCAGCCTGGGCTACCCTGGGGGACAGGTCGGGGCCCATCTATTTACAAACGGAAGCTGGCCCAGGCTGAAGTTAACTGCTGTTCCAGCACAAAGCAGCGACAGGAAGTGGCAGGAGGCGAAAAGTGGTGGGAGCTGAGCTCCTGGCCAGGTGGAAGCAGACACGAATCCCAACAGTGTCACAGTGGCAGGAGGGCAGGGGAGGAGATGGGGGAAGAAAAGCCCGTGAGTATCTGGGCATGGGGGAGTAGCGGGGACGGACAGTGAAAGGTAGGCTGTTGGAGGAGGACTAGGAGGTCCATCTGAGGGCAGAAGGCGAAGAGCCCCTGGGAGGCTGACACCTACACTGAGAAAATCCTCAGGCTGTGTGAGTGCAGCATCAGGATTGATTTGATTTGGGGGACATGTCCACAATACAACAGGCTCTGCAAAGTCCTGGGCCTTACTTTCAGCATGCTGCAGGCCTTCCCACAGAAACTAGAGTTCAGTGGGTGCACGTGTGGGTGACCAAGGCCTTGCCTTCTGCATTCCTGACCCCCTAGTGGGTACAGGAGCAGGCAGACCCCAGTGGAGCCATTTGCAAAAGAGGGCTTCCCTTGGTCAGCTGTCCTTCACGAGGGCCCCATTTCATTTCAGAGTCGCTGCATGGAAACAGCCCAAATGGTGGTGGAAATTACACGCAGGTAATCTGCAGTCACTCCTGCATCTCTTGGGGTAGAAAGCATCTGGGCCCCCCGCAGCAGTGGCAGCAGGCGGGAGGTAACCCACAGGCCCACAGGCTGAGGGAGTTGTAGATTCAGGCCACATGCCCACCCCAGCCCTGTCAAAATGGCTGAGGGGGGCTGCACCAGCCCAGGGGCCCCATGTGGATGCCTGGGCACCAAGGTAAATAACGTTCCTAGTTCCTGGAAAGTTGTAAAGCAGGCTCTCAGCTCACAGAGGAGCTACAAACATACCTCACTTCATCAAACAAGCTGTTCATTTCACCAATGAGTCGCTGATTTTCCTGTTCAAACTGCGAGGAAACAAACACACTCAGGATGACATCATACTGAACTCAGGCAAGCGTCTAACAAGAAAGCGGACCTGCGCTCCAGGAACCACTGGCGAAGCCCCCATTTCCAGCTGCAGCAACATGGTGGCCGGTGCTGGATGACCGAGAGCGTCAGTGTGAACAACGTCCCTGCTCTCAGGAGAAAATTTTAAAACACAGCTGTGCTGCCTGGTAATCGACTTTTCCATCTCAACCACTGCACTCCAGGGGTGCAAGCTGACTGCTATGGCTGTAGCTGTATCTACTTATGCGCTCTCCCCTGGGCTCCCACGGCCAGCTTCCTGCCTCTGGTACCATTATTAAAAAAATTCTTTTGCTGTTGTTTTCTCTCATGAAGTATACTGAAGGACTACACATATTTTTTAATATGGAGAAGGATCTGGTGTGGGGAGGGTCTGGAGAGGAAGAGGGGGTCGGCAGCTTGGCCAATCTGCCCCTGGGCCCCTCTGACCTCAGAGCCATGCCCCTGGCCACTCCACTGCTCAACAGGGACAGAGGCCCAGAGCCAGACCAGCATGTTTCCCAGTGCTCAGGCTGGGTGAGGCCAGGTGCCCTGACACCAGGGATACATGGGAGCTTCTTGGAGCTGAGTGAGCTTGGCACAGATAGTTGCTCTCTCAGCCATTCTTGCCAGCTTGATATGGGCTAAAGAAAAGGATGGAAGCTCCTGAAACTCAGCACAGAGAATGGACAGGAACAAGGAACAGCTCCTTGCCCTCACCGCAGGCCCCCACAGCCCTGTCCTTGTGGGTCCATTCAACTCCCGGAATGTGCAGGGAGTCAGGGCATCCTGCATTTCCTCCATGGTGCGTCCCGCAGGCCCCACTTCTCCAGGAGACCTACCCGGGCCCCTAAGCTCAAACTTATTTCTCATATTCCTATTCCTGGCCTACCATTTTCTGAAAATATCTTCGGATAGTAGTCCCTTTCTGCCTTGTAATAAACTGCACATCCCAAACTTCCTGTGTCACTCTGAGCTTCCTGAGGGTGGGAACTGTGTGGAACGTAACTTTGCAAAGGCATTCCAGTTATTCTTTCTTTCATATCAATTAAAGCTGCCATCAAATCACAAATGTTTTCCGAGCATTCTGTAACAGGGGTTGGAGGAATAAATACAAGCAAGCCCCCAGAGGCTCCGAATCGACTGAAGATCGGGCTTATCACTTGCTTAGTAAACCAAAAATACAAGGGAAACAATGGTTATGGGAGGCAGCTGACCACCATGGGCTATGTTGGCACTTCCTGCGCTGGGATGCACAGACTCATGCAACAGCCCGACCTTGTTCCCGTTGTCCTAGGGCGGAAATGAGTTGCAGGGCCTCCCCAGCAGTCTCCTTCCCACCCAGAACCCCTCCCCCCAAGTACCCCAGCTGTGCTCTATGCAGGTGCTCTTCACACATGCGCCCCTTCCTAAGTCCACCAGTTTTGCCCCCACACATGCACTTGCTGTATTCAGCCCTTCCCCTACTGTCCACGTTCTACTTCTCATCATTTCTCACTTGCCTCCAGCCTGTTATCCAATCCTTGGTCAAAGTGATCTCAAGTGCTGGTCATGCCAGAATGCCTCATGCTGGCCTTGCCCGTTGCCCCTACAGATCAGGTCTAAGGCACACTGTTATCCATGACCTGGCCACGTGACATCTCCCACCTCAGCTCTGCTCTGCACAGGCTAGCTTCCTGCCTGGCTGAGAACTCCACGAGGTCCCTCAAAACCCCAGGCACCTTCCTAGCGATCTGATACCTCAGGGCAGACTGAATCACCTTCTTTTACTTCCTCACTCTTGTTACCAAGTTCCCCTGTACTTGGCTCTTCAAGGACATTTCTCACACTTGTTCAGGGACCTGTCTTCTCTCTGTGGAGGGCAGCTGTCCTCCTTTGGACCCTGAGCCCAGCCCAGGGCCTCACACATGACAGGACACCAGTTCTCGGCCCCGGCTACTCATCAAAACACAAGGAGGCATCTGCTGCACTCCAGACCTGCCAGGCCAGAAAACAGGGGGACTGGGGCAAAGCTCTGGGAAGGGCGGAAAGCTCCCTGCAGGACCACCTCATCCACAGCAGGCTGCCTTGCTGGCTGCTGACACAGAATTGCTTATGGCCCCTTTAATTAGGCAAGACAAAGGCTATTTAAGAGAATAAAACTTTCACTTTTGAGTTTGAAAGTATCAGCTCTGTTAACTTCAACAGTTACTTAAAAGGACAGTATTTAAGGAAAACATGTAATTACTAAAACATGTAGGCGCCAATTCACTTTGGCTAATTCAGGTACTACTCAGTTTTTCTTGGGCGGGGGGCGGGGGGAGCATTTTCTTGAATTTTTTTAATGACAAAATACAGTCCTGCCCTTTTAAATCCACAGTCCCCTTTATGCTTTGAAACTGTTCCTAAACAAAATTAGTGGTTCGAGGTGATTTATTCCTGGCCTGTTCCTTGGGAACAAAGCTCTTCTTGTTTCCTCCCCAACATGAGGGCGTGTGGCATAAGGCACTTATGTGCGGCACCTCCTCTTAGGCCTCTTCGTAATTGTTACTTCTGATAGCTCCACGTCCGCCCTCCACTGCAGTCAGGAGTGGGATCAGATGCTGGTCCTAATTTCCTTCCACCCCACCTGAAAAATACCTAGTCCCTAGAGGAAGAGAACCAGGTGCCTCAAGGATCAAAGGTGCTAAGGGCTGAGGAGAGAGGTTTGCCAATGGCCAGTTTTAATGGAGAGCCGCCTCTGTGTTTAAAAAACAAAAGGCCTATTTCCCAGACAACTACAAGGTCACTATTACTTAAGGAGGCTGGCAGGGCCCAGGACAATTAGGTCATAGCAAGGCTGCTGACAACACTGACTTGTACCAGGTGTCAGGATGGCTTCCAACACTGTCTAAATGGCAAACCTGTGTGCCTCCCTTCATCTGTTGCCGGGTGGCAGGCGTAGTGGTGCATGTACCAGGTGGATATGGGAGCCAGTTCTGGGGGCCTTGTAGGAACCCTGGGGCAATGCTGGGCCAGTCACTGGCTTCTGGTGGGCCTGTCAGTTTCTTTGGGGACAGATGTGGTGATTCTTATCCTTTTCTGCCTGACCCTGAGGCTGCAAAGCCACAGCTGGACTTCTAGCCTCTCACCTTCTAAGCAGTAAGCTGTTTTGGAGGTAACAATCTCTGGGTGTCTCTGTCTTTGTCACTAAAATGGGGATAGTAACAGTACTTAAGTAGTGGGGTTGTCAGAAGGAATACATGAGTGAATACATGTGAGTTGTCTACCAAAGTGCATGGCACACAGTAAGTTCTCGGTGAATGCTGTCTATCATGATTTAATCTCTTGGGTGTCAGTTTCTGGATATGCAAAGTGAGTGGTCAGATGCTGTGGGGACCACTTCTACCCTCTATTCGCAAACCCTAGAGGCCCACGGTGGCTTTCAGCCAGCTCACTCTCCCAGGCACTGGGAAAGGCACCCACAGCATCTTCTTCCAGAGCTCGCTGAGCCTCACCAGCTAGTATCTGTCTCTTTGTGGTCACACTTTGCAAGGTGCGGTGCTGAATGAAAGACCTGGTCTCCAAGGTCAGCACGACAGACAGGGTATCTAGATGCTTCGTGAAGACAAACCTGAACACAATCAAGGAAATTCTCGTTTCCTATGGAATTGCAAAGGAAGGTGAGAGGCCGAGATGGTGGGTACAGTGGGCAGGTTGGGCCTTCCATGCATGGTGGTTGCCAGCTGCTGCTCTGGGCTCCCTACATTGGTCCGTCTGCTCTACGCTGTTAAGGTCTCTTACCAAAACACGATGCTTTCTCTCAGCTAGACGAGCACTCTCCCCCACCCTCCAACCATGGCAGCACAGCATCATGTTGAACAGCCTAGGACTTGGGAGCTATGTGACCTAGGGCTGGTGACTTAAGCTCTCTGTAAAATGGGGCCAGCAATACTCTCTTCCATATGGGTTGCGTAAATGAACATATGCTGACGGGCTCAGAGCAGTACTTGGCACATGGTATATGTCACATGTGTGTTAGGCAATATCATTTATTCGACTGTTTTATCCCATTTAGAAGTCAGTCAGACTTTTCAACCAAGCCCTGCTAAAAGGTTTCTAATCTGGTTTAATGGATACAAATCCACATTGTGAATATATTGTTACAGAAATCCTTTTCTAAGCTAATCCTCTTTAATTTTCAAAAGAAAATCACTCCTACAAAGGCCTTTGAGTATAAAATGAGGCCAAGAGAAGTATTTGTGTCACAGAGAGCCAAGAAAAGCTAACTGAGGAGCACAGGGGACCATCCCAGAAAGCCCTCTGGCCCTCATAGCTCAGGAGTCCCCTGCCCAGGCCCTTTCTGGACTCTTCCAGACATGCTTTCTCTGTACCAAACCCCTTCGCACTCCTGGCTGTGTGACCCTCACCTCGATCCCCTGTGATCCCCATAATGCGCCAGTAGACGGACCCTGCCACCTCCTTCTGGTGGAAGCCAGCATTTGCTGTGCCTGTAAACCTGGAGCCTCCCCAGGGTCTGTCCAGCTCTCACTATGTGGCATTCAGATTCCACTACTCCTTGTTCTAGATCCATGAGCTGAAACTGGCAAGCCCTGCCAGCCAGCCACTGGGGGTTTCTACGGGCCTACCTCAGGGGACAGGGCCTTGGAAGATGACTTTCATGTGGATTTAAGAAACAGAAGCCACATTCATGTTTTAAAAAATTATCCCAAGGAGTACATCAATAAATGCAGGTGGTTTTACCTGAGGCAAGTAAAGTGACTGTGTTTTTAGAAAGGGAGGCATTTTCTTGATGGAAAATACCTAGTCCCTAGAGGAAGAGAACCAGGTGCCTCAAGGATCAAAGGTGCTAAGGGCTGAGGAGAGAGGTTTGCCAATGGCCAGTTTTAATGGAGAGCCGCCTCTGTGTTTAAAAAACAAAAGGCCTATTTCCCAGACAACTACAAGGTCACTATTACTTAAGGAGGCTGGCAGGGCCCAGGACAATTCCAATTGTTTTGGAAAACAATTTGGTTCCACTCAGCCTGACCACAAACATCTGCGAACTCAAAGGCATTAATATATCTGTATCGTGAATTATATAGGGAAATTTATCGTGCAAATCATATAATACCCTGCAACCATTTTGGAATATGTAATAACTGTTCCTTTGGGTGAAACAATGAATTATATTGCTATATTGGGCTTAATTTATTATTGTACCCTGAGGAAAAATTCCGAAACAGTGATTATGAATTATGACCACGATTTGCTACAACATTTTCCAATTTAAAACCAACAGTGTTATATTTCTTTCTCTTTATTTTCAGAGTTAGGCCTTTTACATAAGATTGGAGTGAGTCAGACTATAAGATACGGTACTTACCTATTATTCCCAATTAAGAAAGAAGTTAACTGGACATTAATTAGCCTGTCATAAAAGTACTGAACATTACAGCCTTCTGCCCGATCCTCTTGCAGTAACACAATAGAAAGTAAGAAGTCTGCTGATTCTGATTGCTTTAGTCATTGATACCTCCATGCTGGAATCACCAGTGTTACTGGGAGTGTCTTTAGACAATGACTCAGGACAGTGGAATGAAACAGAAGCATGCTGCATCAACCTCATTGTGGGAAGAGGAGCCGTACTCTGATACATCAGTTACTAAATCACGTGCTGCACATGTACAGGGCATGCCACCGTGCACAGACATGGCAGTATCTCTCTGGTGGGAGGGAGCCACCATTTGGTCTGCCCTGCCCTCTGCTGGGTGCTCTTACAGGTGCTACTGCATCCAGCACTTGAGACAATTCTGTGGGGTACTGATTCTGAAGAGATCACTGATGGCAGTGATTTCTAGCCTCAGCTTACAAAGACAGTAAGTGGTATAAATTCATGGTCAACTCTGTCTAGTCCCAAAGCCCATGTTCTTTCATCATCCCTCCGCGGGATGGGAGCGCCAGGTGATTGTGGATATCCTCACTGCCAGCCTTCCTCTTGTCCACCTTTCACACCTACAGGCTGCTAAGTCACATAGCTGCAAAGGTCAACATACTTAGCTCACCACTGCCTCCCAGAGAAAGGCAAAAATCCTTGGACAAACAACCCACACCACTGTTATTCTAGCTATTTCCTTTATGAAGAGTGGTGGAGTGCATAAAAAAAATAAAAATAAAAAAGAGAAAGAAAAAGAAAAAGCCCAACACAGAAGGCAAACTCTTCTTAAACACAAATGTATTCTTTCTTAATGAAGAGACAGAGCTGTACACATTTTTTCTCTAGCAAAGAAATGGGGCAATGGTATAATATTTGGGGAAATGACTCATTTCCACTCATAAAAGGATTTCATATAAACTGATGAAAACCTAAGAGATTTTTAAGAAACTTCTGCCATTATTTGGCTGTAAGATGGGAATATGATCCAATCCCTCTTTATGTTCCTTTGTGGGCTTCTCCGCCCCAGCCTCCCTCCAGTGGAGTGTACCCCAGGGTGGTGTCCACAACCCCTTCTCCTTTCTCGCTGTTCATCTTGTTTCCAGAGAGCCTCGCCCAAGCCCATGCTTCAGATATCAGCTGTAAGATGTCTCCCACGTGCTTTTCTCTAGCCCGAGCCCTGGAGCCCATAGACACCTCTCATGAATGTCCCACAGGTGCCTCAAACTCACACCTGTCTACATGAAATTCATCATCTCCTGCTCAGCCCCAGCCTGCCCACCTTCTGTGCACCCTCCCATGGCAGAAAGTGCAAGGTTCCTTCCTCATCTCACACTTCAGTGCAGGCCATTTCCCACGCCACAGCTCTCAACACTACCTTCACTGCCACTCCTGGCTCAAGGCCCTCATCATCTCTCAACCTGACTGACCGCAATGACTGCTTGGAATTCCTGCGGCTGTCTTCCTCTAACCACCCTCTACACAATGTGCACCTCGAGGGTCTAGCTCCCCCATTTGCTGGATTTGGTGAGCACTTAATTCAAGTCATAAGGTGAATTCTGGAACAGGAAAGAAGCTGGAGAGGAAGGCAAGAAACTTGCAGGGCAATTTAAGGTGTTTGAGTCATTTCCTTAGTTCAGAATTATTTTTGTCTATAAAGGATAAAGACAGCTCTGCTTAGTATTCCAAAGAAAGTATCACAGGCTCTGAAGGAGAACCCCCAAAGCAAGTCTCAGGGAAGTCAGGACTAACAGTACCATCACTGGAATCAGTTTCAAGCTTCCAAGGCCATGATTTTAAAGGGGAAACCACTCATCTGGGTGGATAAATCTGTGCGAAACTGAATTGTACATGAAAGGCATATGAAAATGCTCTGAGCTCCAGCTGCCATCCTGCATGCCCTGACCCTGCCATGACAGCATACACGCCACAGTCCTTCCCTACTGATGGCACATGGGCAGCTGTGCCCAATCTCTTCCACCCTGTGCAGGGAGAGGCTGTTTTGCCTCTTTGTATAACCTGCCACTCTGAAGGGTAAAGGAAGGGGAAACAGAATTTTTCAAGCACTGTGTTGCACGCACCTCATGGGCCAGCTCGCTCAGACTTTAGCCCCACCTGTGAGGTGGCCATTATTTGCCCATTTCACAGATGAGGGAACAGAGGTCCCGAGCAGTGAGAGGGCCCAGGGCTGCAATGATGAGAGGCCAGGTGTGGACTCCAGTCAGACGATGCACTGTTCCCACTAGGCTGTGCTGCCTTTTGGATTTTGGCTTTTGGCTTTTTTTTGCCTTCACTTGTTCATGTCATTTTTAGGAAAGAGATTTGGTTTCAGTCTTTTATTTCAGGCATGGAGAAGAATTTTTAGGAAAGAGATTTGGTTTCAGTCTTTTATTTCAGGCATGGAGAAGAAACAGGGGGTCCAGAGAGCAAGAGGATGCTAAGCTAGTCCTCTGCCCTTGGCAGCCAATGCTCACAAGAGCAGACATGTGGACCTGGACATCCCTGGAGGTCCCCAGCCTGCACCACTATGCTTACAATGACACTTCAGTGGGCCGGCGTGGCTGTTCTGACTCCTGCCTGGCTGGCCTATGTCAGTGTGCCACGCTGCTCCTATGCAGCAACACTCACCTAGACCACCAGAACCAACTGGAGAAAAAGCGCAGGGTTGGAGCCAGAGCTTGGTTCTGCTGTTTTACTGGTTCTGTGACGTTGGGCAGGGCTTTAGTTTTTGTGCATCATTTTCTTCAACTGCATAATAGTGATAATTCCTACTTGAGTGGATTGTCATGAAGATTCAACAGGACAACATATGCAAAAGGCTTGGGATAGAGAAGCCATTCATAAGTATCCATAATACTAGTAATAACTGAACACGAGAACATTCTAATAGTTATTACTGATGATTCTGTCTTACTGTTGAAAACAACCTATAGCTTTTATGTTATACTCATCAAAGTCACTCATGTATTCAACAAAGAATTCCCAAACACTGTTCTGGGCTCTAGGAATATGGTGAGGAAAACAAGACAAGATTCTGCTCTCACAGAGCTTGTGCTCTAGTGGGGATATGGGGGGAAAGCAAGTAGGGTCATGGGACACAGTATCTGGGAGCTGCTGCAGGTGGTATCACCGGGCCTCTCTGAGGGAAAAAAACACCTGAGACCTGTAAGACATGCCAGGAGTAGACAGAGAGAACTTGAAATTTCAGGTGGCATAAGTAGCAACACAAATGCCTCAGTCTGAGAGGCTCAAGGCTGGGGAAAAGACTGGATCCCATGCTTCCTCAATAGAGCTGTTTTCACGCTCCACTTCTTACCTTCTTGAGGGCTGGAAATCCAGCTCTTCCCTGATTAACTAGGGGATTCTGGGCAAGACCCTTTGCTGCCTTTTGCCAATGTTAAAATGAGATGCTAATGTTCCACCACCTCTTAGTGCAATTATTAAGAGTATCATGGATAAAATGAGAATCAAAAAGTTCTGTCCACTGCAAACTGCTGCACACTTAAAATGCTGTCACTTGCCAGGCAGAGTCACTGGAGGCATGCTGTGTGGTAGCCACATTCCCCACGTCTTAGGCACAGGACGGTGTCACATCCTAGCAGCTCTAGATGACATCTGTTCTCACACACAGGTAGCATATTCCATTTGGCTTCTGTCACACCAGTATCCAGATGAGCTGCACACACACTGCTGGACATGAGCTGGCAGGGGCTTGGCAGACCTATCAGTTTCCTTTTGAAACCCACCTAGAGATGATAAGCTAAGCAGCTGGAA
This sequence comes from Macaca mulatta, assembly GCF_049350105.2. Taxonomy (NCBI): domain Eukaryota; kingdom Metazoa; phylum Chordata; class Mammalia; order Primates; family Cercopithecidae; genus Macaca; species Macaca mulatta. The sequence continues at coordinate 8,556,613 of NC_133410.1, read as the reverse complement.
ACTCGAGGGCAGGTAACTAAAAGGAGGTGCTATCAGTAGTTAAGGTAAGATTTCACTTTTCAGTCATTATCTTACTTTTTTCACATTACCATAGCACTAGCAATTCAAACAATTAAAAAGCATCATAGTGGCATTTATAAAAGACCTATTTAGTCTAGACGACTATTTTACTGTTGTTGAAAAGACATCTATTATTAGTAAAATTCTTCCAAGGAAAAATTTATTCTTTAATTATGCTACTGCAAATTTAAAGCATATGAAAGGCACACTAAGAATTAGGAACTCAAATGGGAAAGTGTATATAAGATACACATTTATAATTTTTAAAACTCAGTATAAAAATCAGGGCAAGGGCATTGAGGATGAGTTTCTCAATGAAACAGTCTCATGAAAACCAGTTAAAAATAAATGATTAGGCAGAGAATAGCATTACCATTTGTATTTCTTCTGGGGATAACTCATCTTCACCTTTGCCATCTCCCCAGGTTCCCAATTCAGGTTGTGTTTCAGCCAAAATCTTTTCTGTTCAAAAAAAATTGAAAATAGAAGACCAAATATTCATTTTAGAATAGGCTGGCTTAGGATGTAATCATAACACAAACATGAGATGGAGCAGAATCTTACAGCTTTGTCCATATATGTCATGATCTCTGGGCTAATATTCAGGAACTGCAGACATGATTCTTTCACAACATTTAGGCTGTAAATTGTCTTTGTGCAGGCACATGCATGTGTGCGTGTGGTGGGGAGGGGACCTACACACGGTTTCAATATTGCACCAATGTCAGCAATGGCTGCAAACTAAATGGACATTCTTCAGAATGAGTCTTAAAGTATGTTTTACTTCAGGACACATACATGCCTCTCTACTTGTAAAAACTGTAAGACATATTTTTAATGTAAAAAATACGTATGCATATACATGTATATATATACACACACACACACATATATATATATACAGGAAGTGATATACCGTTCCCCAATCCTATTCCTCTCCCAGAAGTTACTGCTTTGATGTAGCGTCATAGATTTTATCTAAACATATTCACATCCAAAGATATGAGTCCCTGCCTACCTATGAAATTCAAGTAATACACAGTTTTGTGTGTATGGTTGCTTTTCACACAGATATCAATGGTAACATACTGTTCTAAAACTTGCTTTGTATGATTTATTGATACATCTTGGAGATCGTCCAAGTAGATCTACCTTGTTCTTTTAAGTTGCTGCATGATATTCCATCGTGAGGATACACTAGTCTTTAGCCATAACTACACTGACAGACCTCAGTGGTTTCAGACTGTTCACTGGGGTAATAATGGTACTGTGTCCCAGTCTGTGCTTTGTACACATGCTGGAGTGACTCTCTAGGACAGACACCTGGGCATGGAACTGCTGAATGGGAGCGTAGGGACATTTTAATCTGGAGAACTTTTTCATTATGATCAACAAAACATGATGCGTCCTCCATGAAGCATGTCAATACCACAGGCCCCTAGAAAGGACTGCTGCTGCCCAGGATGACAGTAAGAGGTCTGTGCAGTTCATCAATGGGGTGGGGTTGGGAGCGGAGGGGAGAGGGATGGCAGGGATGGATCCTCGGGGGAGACTTTAATGAAATCACTTTGTGTCTGTGTGTCTCAGTGGTGTCTCTGGGCTTATCAGTGAGCTTCCAAGTACTCAAAGGCAAATACTGCTTCTTTTCCTTTTTTCCTCAATCTCAATAAATTTCCTGTAGTCGACCTCAGCCCCATGAGATGGTGACAAGTCCAGATCTTTGAATAGGGGAAGAGAACATAATGATAGCAACAGGGTAGAGAAAGCTGACTAGGCAGGCCATGCCTGAAAGTTATGGTTATTTATTAGAAATATATCTTTACAAAAAAAGTCTCCATGTCATCCACAACTTAGTGCATGCAGGCTTTTAGAAAAATGGCTGTTTTTACCAGAAGTGTCATTATAGAAAAACATGTTTGTAAAAGGTTGGCTAAAAGTATCTTTAGAAATGATCTGGTATTTTCCTGAGATGACATTCTTTGGGTAGGAACATTTGTACTTTCATCTACCCCCCATCCCCACCTTACGAGCTGTCTCCTACTTGTCCTCATTATGGTATCCATTGCAAGCTTTTACTGTTGTTGATTTCTTTTTTAAGGATAAAAACACCAAAATTAGAAACAGAAACCTTGTTCATATCTGAACTAAGCATAAATTAACTCTGAGCTAGAATGGGAAAGTTCTCTTAGCAGAACTCACACTCTACAGCATGCTCATTTGTGGCCATCAGAAGCCTTCTTGACAGGCTGCCATAAGGATCAGCTTGAAGCACAGCACCCACCAAGCCAGTCCTCTGCGCAGGCCACCCGTGCACCCTGGTGCCACAGAGGCAAGTCCAGACTCCCTAGTCTGGCATTCAAGGCTCCACCCACTCTTCCAAGCTTACTCCCACCTCTCCTCCCACTGACGGGCTTCACTGATCCCCAGGGGTCTTCTTTACTGACTACATTCCACCCAAGCTCCAGGCTTTCTGGCCTCTGAGCATTTGCTCATGCTGCTGCCTCTGTCTAGAACTTTCTAAGCTTTCATTTTTTTTTTTTTTTCAGGTCCAGACTCACTTTTTTTTTTTTTTTTTTTTTTGAGATGGAATTCCGCTCTTGTTGCCTAGGCTGGAGTGCAATGGCTTGATCTTGGCTCACCGCAACTTCCGCCTCTTGGGCTCAAGTGATTCTCCTGCCTCAGCCTCCCGAGTAGCTGGGATTACAGGCATGTGCCATCACACCCAGCTAATTTTGTATTTTTAGTAGAGATGGGGTTTCTCCATCTTGGTCAGGCTGGTCTTGAATTCCGACCTCAGGTAATCCACCCACCTTGGCCTCCCAAAGTGCTGGGATTACACGTGTGAAACACCGCGCCTGGCCCAGACTCACTTCTTAGTGCTGCCTCCTCTTGAAGTCTCCCTGGCCCTCTGCCCTCTCTTGAGGTACTACTTACTTTCTCCCAGGGGCTAGAGTATTATCTTTCCCATCAACTGTGAGCTCCTTGAGGGCAGGAATCACATCCCTGAAACTTCCTGAGCTCCATTGTGACACCCAAACGAAATACTCATTGGAGCTTTCCAGATTTTGGTTTTCAGATTAGAGATGCTCAACCGGTAAGTATAATGCAAAATATGCAAAAATTTGAAAAAACTCCAAATCCAAAACACTTCTGGTCCTAAGCATCTCAGATAAGAGATACTCAACCTGTAATTTCTGTGACATGTCCAGGACTGTGCCTAGCATCTGGAAGACAAGAGTTAATAAGAACTGCCATGAGACTATGGAGAAGGATGCCACAGGGGACTCCCAGGTCTCTCCTGGCTCTAGCACGCCATCACCCTGTGATTCACGCAAAGAACCCTGTTCCACTGTCTCTCGGATATAGCAAACTATGCAGGCATCCGTATGTGGGGGTGCCAGCCAGACACACAGATCGCAGACATCCATGACCACATTGTGTATGTGCCCCCACATTTTCGGACTTCATGGAGACCCTGTATTTCTTCTGCATCTCCTGTGCATCAGGAACTGTTCTAAGCCTTGGGCCGTCTAGTATCTGTGGTGACAGGCAGCACATCAACACAGATTTGCATTTTGTCCTGTTGGTTTGACTGGCTGTGAAAGGCCGCTGAGGTTGCACACTCTACCTGGGCGCAGGCCTGTAAGCTCAGAGCTGACATGCAGGGCACGGCTGCCAGGGAGGCAATGCTGCCTCTCCTGAGGCTGGCACACAGGGCTCCTGAGGCAGACAGATCCCGGCCTCACCCCTCTATAGCAGGCCCTTTCTCCTGCACCCCGCCAGCTCCCAGGTGACTGGGTGAAAGCACCTCCTGCCTCCGTGGCAGTCACGAAGATCAACTGTGACAGACACAAAGGCTGCCACCTCCTGCTTCCTTTGCTTTATGCAAATACAAACACCAAAACATGTCTGAGACTGTGCTACTTCGTTCCTGTGGTGTACTCTTGCCAACATGTCAAAAGGAAGAAATGCAAGGCAAGATATTCATCTCAATTCGTACCTGGATGTTCTTCAGTGGCAGGGTTTTCTTCAGAGTCTTTTGAAGGGCTCTGTGAAACTTTCTCAGAAGATGTGGATTCTCTTGTCTTTGTATTTGGTTCTGGTTCCAGCTTAGATCTAAAAATACATAATTAGCAGTCAGGTGTTTTATTTCCATAACAGGATTCCTTTTTGACAACAGAAGAAGTCACATGTGACCCTGCAATTTTGTCCTGTGCCCCCGTACTGGGGAGCAGTCACTGCTTCTGGGCCCAGTGGCTATCCGGACACACCTCCACTGGGGCACTTAACACTGGCATTGTTGCCTGCAGGGTAGAGATTGTGCACGCCCTCTGCATTTGCAGCCATGGCACAGTGACCAGCATGCAGGGGCAGGCTACAGTTGGTATGTGCTGAATATGCTCCATAGACTGACACCACACTCAACAAACCCAGGAAGCTGGATTGATGCTCACCCAGCAGTAGACACTAATGCAAAAAGATTGCTGAATATGTTATTAATTATAATATATAATACATATTATACATATATTCATATGTATATATACCCCCACACATATATACCCCCAACATATGTATACCCACACATACACACACCACACACATATATATACATGTATATACCCACACACATATATATACCCTCCCACATATATACCCACACACACATATATACCACCACACACATACCCACACATGTATACACACAATATATATACCACATATATATACCCCCACACACATATATACCCCCTACATACACACATATCCTCTACAAACTTACATGCATGTATATCCCCCCACATATACACACATATCACATACACATATTCATATATACTCACCCACATACACACACATATATACACACACACATATACACACACCATGTATACACACCCACATATACTACATATATATACCCCCACTCACATATATACCCCCTACACACACATACACACCATATATGTACACATATGCATATATACCCCTCACACATACCCTTCCACACACACATACACCTACACACACATATGCATATGCACACACACTGATATATACTCCCACATGTACACACACATATACCCCCACATACACACACACATACAAACACATGCATATATATCCCCTACCTATATATATACACACACACATACCCCCCAACATATATACTTACACACACACATATATACCTATACCCACACGTGTACATGTTCTAAGTCACATCTTAATATAAGTGAACTCTGAAAGCACAAGTCCTTAAATACCCACTCGAAGGCACAGACTCATTTCAGGACTGAGTCCTCTGCACTTGGCATTCCCCTGCTTCTTCCCCACAGGCTCTTCCCAGGACATCATCTTCCTTCCCGCCTACAGGGCTTGGCTCAGTTTCACCTACTCAGAGAGGCCACCTCTGACTCTTCTATCAAGGAAAGGCTGCCTCCCACTCCTCTGCACCTGTTTTCTCCATAGCAGTTATCACAGTCTATAATCTGTTTATTTATCTGTTGGTTGTCAGCCTTGCTCCTAGATCCCAGATTCTGGATTAGTGCCTGGTATTCAGTTTCATAAATATATGTTGAATGAATGAATGCATTATAAATACAAGTAAATGATTAATAAGAGAAAAAATTTTGGTTATGAAACAACGGACTTTGTAATAGCTTTGCTAGAATCTACATAAACACTATAAAATTATAGTCAGAGTGCTAAAAAGATCTAGGATAAATTCCATATTGTTAGGCAGAGAGACTATAATTAAAGGAACAATGTAAATGCATATTAGGGTGATATTACTAATGCCAACTAACATTTGTTAATGGCTTATATAGTGGACATTTTTTCTAAGCAATATATATGGATAAATTTATTTGATTTCGAATATCCCCATTAGGTAGGTACTAATATTAACAACCTTTTAACAAAGGAGGAAACTGAGGCGTAGAGAAGTTAGGAAACTTGCCCAGGTCACAGTAAGCAAATGGCTGGGCTGGGACATGACCTCAGGGAACCTAGCTCTGACGCCCATGCTTATAACAACTGCTCCATGTGGGGTATATTCTACCCATCCTGGGCTGTGGGAAAGGACTTCTGTGGTCAAATCAGTCTGAGAAAGTTAGGTCAAACCTAGACAGGTGTTTCACTATATAAGTTTTCAGAGCCTTTAATATGCTCAAATACATTCTGAATTTCCAAAAAGGATGGCTTTTGCAAATAACCTGATTGCAGAGACTCTCTTCATAGAGTTTTTTGAGAGTAGTTTTCAAAAAAGATGATTTAGGAAATGCTCCTCTACAAAATTTAACAAAAAAAATTTTCAAAAGTAACTGTGTTATCAATCTTTTTAATTGTTCAGGTTACTACAGTTGAGTCATAAAACTTAGTGCCTTGAAACAGTGAGATTTATTACTGATCAGTGTTTCTGGGGGCAGGAATTTGGGAACACCTTGGCTGGGTGGTTCTGGCTCTGTGTGTCTCAGGAGGGTACAGTTAGAAGGCAACTAGGGCTGCAGTCATCTGAAGGGTTGACCAGGGCTGGAGGGTTCACTTCCAAGGAGGTCACACACATGGCTAGCAAGTTGGTGCTTGCTGGGAGCCTCATTTCTTCTTCATGGAGCTGCATGAGTGTGTTACTGGTGCATGGCAGCTGGCTGCCTGCAGGGCTGGCAGTCTCAAAGACTTTGGTGGAAGCTTCAATGCCTTTCATAACCTTGCCTTAGAAGTCAGAAATCATGATCCTAGCCATATTCTACTGCCCAACGCATTCGCGATGGTCCACTAGGGTTCAAGGGGAAGAAACTCAGACTCCAATTTGCTTTCTCAATGGAGCAGTGATAACATCACTTTTTAAGAAGAGCATGTGGTATGGGATATATTTGGGGGCAGCTTTCTTTGGAAAATACAATCTGCTATTCTAAGTATCAAAATATGCACAAAGATAAAGTTATAAGGATATTCACCACAGCACTGCTTATAACAACAATAACAAAATGACTTAAATGTTCATCATAATGTACCTCATTTACAGTTGGAAGATACAATGAAAGAGACGATTCTACTTGCAATAGCCAAAACAAAACAAAAGATAGAAAACTAACAATATCAACAAAAACTTTAGAATAAACTTAAGCCCAAAGCCCATATGTAAAAAACCAAAAAAGACTTATGAAAGACACAAAGGAAAGAAAGGACACATCATTCTTGATAGAAAAAGAAATATAAAGATGTTAGTTCTCCCTAAGTTAATTTATAAGTGTAATGTGATCTCAATTAAAAAAAAAAAATCACCAGGTCCCATCCTGAAGCTGGACAAATCAACTATGAAATTCATCTGGAAATAAGCAAGAATGGTCAGAAAAAGTGTAAACAAATATTGAACTCTAGTTAATGATATGCATACTAAAGTATTTAAGGGGAAGGGCACTGTTAGAAGTTTACTCTGAAATCTATTTTAAAAAGAGGCTAAATGAATATAGAATGATAGGCAGGTAAAAGCAGCATGTATAGTAAAATGTAAATGCTCAAATCTAGGGTATAGGTATATGGGCGTTCACTGCAAAATTCAATTCTGCCATATGTTTGAAAAGATTTATAATGAAAATATCATGAAGATTAGGAAGGGGAGGGAATAATAGCCAAGAAAACCCTAAAAAACCAAGTGTGGTATTAGGGCATGAAAAGATTGACAGACCAATGAATAGGATATAAAATTCAAAACCGGACTCAATTGCATATGTGTATTTAATATATGATATGGTTTAATAAGTTGCACTGGGATAATTGGTAGTTATATGAAAGAAAAAATGTTTTCCCTTTCCCTATACTATACACCAAGGTAAATTCCAAATGCATCAGAGATACACACATAAAAAAATGAACCACACATGTGAAAAAAAAAAATGCGTGAACCAAGTGTGGTGGCTCACCCCTGTAATGTCAGCACTTTGGGAGGCCGAGGAGGGCGGATCACTTGAGGTCTGAGGCCAGCCTGGCCAATATGGTGAAAGCCTGTCTCTACTAAAAATACAAAAATTAGCCGGGCGTGGTGGCACACACCTGTAGTCCCAGCTACTCAGCAGGCTGAGGTGGGAGAATTGCTTATACCTGGGAGGTGGAGGTTTGCAATGAGCCGAGATCACCCACTGCACTCCAGCCTGGGCGACAGAGGGAGAGTCCATCTCAAAACAAAACAAAACAAAACAAAGCACCATGAGTGGTGGGGGATGTTGACAGTGGCGAAGACTATTGGTGGCGAAGGCTATTAGTGTACTGGCGGGTGGGGGGACAGTGAAGGGGGTATATGGGAACTCTTGGTACTTTTTGCTCAATTTTGCTATGAACCTAAAAACTGCTCTTAAAATAACAAGTTTATTTAAAAAAAAAACAAACCCACCATAGGTAAAGTAAAAAGAGAAAAAGACCAACAGCTCTACAGTAAACTAGGCAAGAAAGTTCACACAAATGTAAATGGCTTTTAAACACATGAAAAATGCTCAATCTTCCTCATAAGATGATGCATATCAACAACTACACTGCGTCATTATTTCTTGCCTACTGGGACTGGTGAAAACACCCAAATGTGAAGACATAATGGGTGGGTCAGGCTGTCAAGCAGGGCACTTCTGTGTATTGATGGTGAGCGTGCCAAACAGTGTGACTCCTATGGAGGGGACCTTGGTAATACCCTGCAAATTAACATGTATTTAATCTCTAATCCAGCAATCCCACTTACGGGACTCTATCCCAAAGATATAATGATAATATGAAAAGGTTATTGATTATAGCAACTTTGTAATTCAATTTTAATATGGCGAAGGCCTAGGAAAAATCCACATGTCCATCAACATGGAACTGGTGGAAGACACTCTGCAGTACTATGGAGCTGTAAAACAGAATGTATACCTTTATATAGTGCTCTAGAGCAATCAAACAAGACGGGAAAAAGCATGTACAGAAGGGATCTTCCTTATCTGATAAACATGTACAAAATCTACAGTGAGCATCATACTTTATGATAAAAGCCTAAGTGTTTTCCCTAGGATGAGGAACAAGGTAAGGACCTGGTAGATGTGAACAACAGAGGAACAGAAAACAATTACAAAATCATTTTATGAGGCCAGTATTACCCAGATTCAGAAACCTATGAAGATATTACAAGAAAATTAGATATATATCTTCATGAACATAAAAGCATCCTTAATACAAGCAAACTGATTTTAGCAATATATAAAGACAATAATGTATCATGACCAAATGGGGTTTAACTCAGGAATACAAAGTTGGCTTAACATTTGAAAATTGATCAATGTAATATATCCCCTTAACAAAAAAAGAAAAAAGCCTACATGATCATTGCATTAGATGTAGAAAAAGCATTTGAAAAAGTCAAGATACCCTGATGATAAAAACTTTCAGCAAACTAGGAAAATAAGGTATGCAATAAAGGGATGACTCAGCAGGTTTGTGGTGTTCAAATTCTGCACATTCCAAGGAAAAAACTGGCCCTTGCTTGGCTCCTGGGAGATAACCTCTAAGCTCCTAGAATATCTTGTCTGATGACAGTATCTGTATACCTGGGGACATTCCAGATAGTTTATGCTAACAGTGTGATTTATGACTGGGGGCCTGGGCCACTGTATCAGTGCACGGCAGACACACTTGATGGCAATTGAAGAAATGAGGGCTGCCATGTGGAGGTTGCTTGGTGGGAGGATGGCTAAGTGAAGGTGCTATATAAACTACATTCTTTTTACAAGCAGTAGTGGTTCTCCTGTGCAGCCCACTGCCACTGGACTGCTCTATAAATAAGCTCCCCCAAATAAACTCCGTTCTGTTTGTTGGCTTGGGGTCTCTTCTTCAGCCTCTCTGAACCAAGTGCCATCCCCACTGAAGTTAACAGGGGTCTGACATGACAATCAATTTGACCTCTGGAGGGGATGGCGACTGAGTTAACTATGGCCTGCTATGCTAGCACTTCACATCTACATCACTGACCCCCAGTGAAGACCCTGAACACCAAGGCTCAGGTGAGCTTCCCTGATTGACAGTACATGGTGACACAGGTATTGGGAGTCACATATTGGGAGAATTAAGTGCGTCTACACTATTCCACTGGGAGAGGACAGCTAGAAGCTTGTACCTGGTCTCTCCTGGACTTTGTCCTATGTTCCCTTTAGCTTTGGTGATTTTAATCTGTATTCTTTCACTATAATATACTGTAACTGTGAGTATAATAGCGTTTCTGAGTTCTGTGAATTCTTGTAGGAAATCCCTCAATAAGAAAGGAAATTTCCTTAACCTGATAAAGAACAGCTACATAATACGTACTTCTGTGATATACACATAAAAAAATGAACCACAAATGTGAAAAAAAAAAAAAAAACCAAACAAACATGGGTGCACTGGGTGCAGTGGCTCATGCCTGTAATCCCAACACTTCATACTTAATGGTGAAGTATTAAATCCTTGTCCCTTAATCAAGAGCAAGGAAAAGATGTCCATCCTAAACACTTCTATTCAATATGGTACCAGAGGTCCAGGCCCTAGCCAGTGCAATAAAACAAGAAAGGAACAAGAAATAAAAGGCATAAAGATTAAAAAGCAAAACTACTGTTATTCACATATGGTATGATTATGTATGTAGAAAATTGATAGAATTTACAAAAAAAGGCTGAGTGTGGTGGCTCACGCCTGTAATCCCAGCACTTTAGGAGGCTGAGGCAGGTGGATCACCTGAGGTGAGGTCAGGAGATCAAGAACAACCTGGCCAATGAGGTAAAATCTCGTCTCTACTAAAATACAAAAATTATCTGGGCATGGTGGCGGGTGCCTGTAATCCCAGCTACTCAGAAGGCTGAGGCAGGAGAATTGCTTGAACCCAGGAGGCAGAGGTTGCAGTGAGCCAAGATGGAGCCATTGCACTCCAGCCTGGGCAACAAGAATGAAACTCTGTCTCAACAACAACAACAACAACAACAAGAATTTACCAAAAAAAGCTACTAGAACTACATGTGAATTACTCACAGTTGTACACAGATCAATATACAAAAAATGTATTTCTATATACTAGCAATGAGAAACTGGAAAATAACATTAACAAAATGGTATCATTTATAAGAGAATAAAAAAATCCAGGAATAAATCTAACAAAAGATGAGCAAGATGTCTACACTGAAAACAACAAAATATTGCTGAGAAAAAGAAATTTAAAAATAAAGTCAAAGACAGAAATAAATGCAAAGATATACTATGTTTGTGGATAGATGTTAAGATGCCCATTCTCCCCAGATTGATCTATAGATTCAACATAATCCCTATAAACATCCTGGCAGATTTTCTGAAGAAATTGAAAAGGTGATTCCAAAGTTGATATGAAAATACACAAAAATCTAAAATAGCAAAAAAAGTACTGAAAAATTAGAAATCTGAAGGATTTACAACTAGCTGATTCCAAGACTTATGATAAAACCACAGTAATCAAGACAGTGTGGCAGTAGAATAAGGACAATCAGACCAATGATACTGAATAGAATCCAGAAGCAGACATATACATGTTTCGGTCAACTGACTTTTGATGATGATGCCAGGTCAATTCAGTGAGAAAAAGAAAGTGTTTTAAACAAACATTGATATAATAAATATTTATATACAATAAAATAAACCTTAATCCCACCCAGATGTTTATATAGAATAAAATAAACCTCAACCCCATCTCATTCTATCAAAAAGTTGGTCTGAGACAGATGATAGACCTCAATAAACATACCACCCAGAATCATAAAGCTTCTAGAAGAAAACATAAAAGAATATCTTTGTGACCTTGGGGTAGACAAACTAAAAATTAATAAAATTCAACTTCCTCAAAATTAAACATTTCTGCTCACCAAAAGACACCATTAAGAAAACAAATAAACCATAGAATAGGAACAAATATTTGCAGCATGTATCTAAGGACGTGTATGCAGAATATACAAAGAACTCCTATACAAATCAACAGCCAAACAATCCTCCAATACAGAAATGAGTAAAAAACTTCAACAGATACTTCACAGGAAGAAAATGAATGGTCAATCAACACATGAAAAGGTGATTAACAATATTAGTCAGTGAGGAAATGCAAACTAAACCCACAATGAAATACCACTCCACATCCAGTAGAATGGCTAGAAAAAATGGCCAACGCCAATCGTGCCATGTGGAGGAACTGTAACTTTCACACATTGCTGGACAGTGTGTCAAATGGTGCTATCACTTTGGAAAACTCAAGACAGTTTCTTACTAAGTCTCTACTATGACAACCCACTTTTAGGTTGTTTACCCAAAAGAAATGAAAAGATAGGTCCACACAAAGGCCTGTAAAAGAATGTTTACAGCAGCCTTATGCATTATAGCCAAAAAAATGGGAACGCTTAAATGTCCACCAACAGGATGGATAAGCCAGTGGAGGTACTTTGATGCAATGCAATACCGTTCAGCAATGAAGAAGAACACAGCCAGGGTAAGTCTCAAAAAAAAATGTGTTAAGCAAAGGAAACAAAGCCAGCTAAAAACATAACTTAAAAGAGAAACCTATTTAAAGATAAACTGAGGATTTGCTCCATGTTTGACACTAGGTATATATATATGCTTATTAAATTTAGCATCTGTGACTTAATATTTTACCTCAAATATTAGTTTGTGGGATGTAGGAATTGAGCAACGTGACACATGAGCAAATTTTTAAACTAGCTTGACAAGATACTCATCTGCCAGAAGTTTCAGAGTTTTTTCCAGTTACTAAACGACAAATAAAATTTCTTAGCCTGTTTTCCCACCTATAAAATGGGGTTCTGACTATCTTTCTTGTTAGAGTTACTGGTTTATATGTGCTTACTCAGCACAGTCTACATCACATAATAAGAGCTCAAAAATTAGCTATTACTACAACGATTACACTACTGCTGCTGCTGCTATTATTACTGTGAAATAACAAAAGGCAGAATGGTTTAATAAGACAATTTTTGTGTGAAGTCTTAAAGGAATATACATTTTTTTCCTCTGACAAGATGCAGACCAATGGAGGAACAGAAGAAAACTGCTGAAACAACCCATAAATAATGCAGATAATTCAGAGAAAAGAGTACACTGGTACAATCTGTACAAGGGACTCGGTAGGGTCTTCAGTGCTGGCCCAACTAGCTACTGATCTTCTGGATGTCACTATGGAGGGGAAGGAGCCTTGACAGAGCAGCAGGGGAGTGGTCTGGGATGGTGACCAAAGGCTACCACCTTTGGTCAAGTGGTGGGGGGCTTTCTCCTTGGTCACATTGCACAGTAGACTGACCTGATGCCCTCCAAGGCTGTCCTGGCTGTCAGATTACTCCAGCAATTCCACAAATCCCATGACAGTCTAGAGGTGAGAGTCCTTAAACCACTGGTTGACTGGATGCCTTGAAAAAGACACATTTACAATGGGATTTGGAGAAAACAAAGGGCTTAAATTCTAGAATGCCACTATTTTTAATGTGGTCTTAGATGGGTTTTATTTTATCCTTTTTTTTTTTTTTTTTGACAGAGTCTCACTCCATCACCCAGGCTGGAGTGCAGTGGCACGTTCTCAACTCACCACAACCTCTACCTTCCAGGCTCAAATGATTCTTGTGCCTCAGCCTCCCAAGTAGCTGGAATTACAGGCGTGCACCACTATACCCAGCTAATTTTTGTATTTTTAGTGGAGACGGCGTTTCACCATGTTGACCAGGCTGGTCTCAAACTCCTGATCTTAAGTGCTCCACCTGCCTCGGCCTCCCAAAGTTCTGGGATTATAGGCATGAGCCACCACACCCAGCCAATTTTATTCTCTTTGTCCAAGTTTTCTTCATCTGCAAAACGGAGAAAATACCACCTTTCTCGAAGACTTATTTCGAAGATTAAATGGGATCACTCATGAGAAAGTGCCTGGCATGAAGCCTGGCACACAGTAGGTGCTCCTCTGGTTTACCACCTAACCTCTAGGCCTTGGTTTTCTTTTCTTTCTTATTTTTTTTTTGACACGGAGTCTCGCTCTGTCGCCCAGGCTGGAGTGCAGTGGTCAGGTCTCAGCTCACTGCAAGCTCCACCTCCCAGGTTTACGCCATTCTCCTGCCTCAGCCTCCCAAGTAGCTGGGACTACAGGCGCCCGCCACCTCGCCCGTCTAGTTTTTTGTATTTTTTTTAGTAGAGACGGGGTTCCACCATGTTAGCCAGGATGGTCTCGATCTCCTGACCTCGTGATCCGCCCGTCTCGGCCTCCCAAAGTGCTGGGATTACAGGCTTGAGCCACCGCACCCGGCCGGCCTTGGTTTTCTTAACTGTAAAATGGCTTTCAGTATCTTTCATTCCAACCCAATACCACAGGGTTCATTCTGGCTTTATCCCTTTCATTCTTCTGAGTGAGAAACCTGGCTTCCAATATCCTTCCAACAATATCTACTACTAAAGTTGTTGCAAATGCTAAAAAAGTAGTAGACCACACTAAAAAAGTAGTAGACCAAAAAGAAGTACCTTATGAAAAATATTATTATATTACTTCCATTTCTCCCTTGGACCCCATTTTTTTTTTTTTTTTTTTTTTTAAGATAAGGTCTCACTCTGTTGCCCAGGCTAGAGTGTAGTGTTGTGATCATAGCTCACTGCAGCCTTGAACTCTTGGCCTTAGGTGATCCTCCCACCTCTGCCTCCTGAGAAGCTGGGACTATAGGTGCATGTCACCACACCCAGCTAATTTTTAAATTTTTTGTAGAGATAGGGTCTCACTATGTTGCCCAGGTTGGTCTTAAACTCCTGGCCTCAAGCAATCCTCCCACCTTGGCCTCCCAAAGTGCTGGGATTATAGGTGTGAGCCACTGTGTGCAGCCCCCCACTCTATTTTGACCGGTTATCTCAATAATATCCTTTATAACAAGAGCATCACACATTGCTCCTAACTAGTACTTCTCTTCAGTCTCCTTTGTTTGGAACAGCTCTTCGGTCTCCTTGAGTTTCATGACCTCAACACACAATCATGTGTCACTTATTCTGTAAGGCTCTCTGAATTTGAGTTTGATGTTTCCTCGCGGTTGGATTCAAGTCTTGCTTCTTTGGCAGAAATCACAAAAGTGATGCTTTCTTCTCGCTGCATCCTATTAGGTTGTGTGTTTTACTTTGCCCACTTGATGAAGGTGGTGACTGCCAGGTTTCTCCGCTGTCAAGTTATTCTCTTCTGCTTTGTAATTAGTAAGTACCAGGGGGAAGAGTGCTTTCACACTATGTATCAATTTCAATCTTTCAATTTATTCATTTACTTACTCCTATTTAGATGGATTCATAATGTCCTATCTCATTGAATGGGTTATAAGGTGCTACTGTCATTTATTTTTATGCTTAAGTTATCTCTGATTTGGCCAGTAGACGCCGCTTCAAATTGATGGCTGTGTCCTTTAGACATGTCCTACCGTTCTGAGCCCTTCCTTGTTCCAGGTTTATTTTATATGTTCCCTGCTCCAGTTTAAGAATCAGCCATTTCTCTAAGAGGCCTGGCTCCCTGAAGGTGAAATTGGTATTCAGAAGACAAGATCTGAGTGCTAACTATGCTTATTGCTATTACAGTGTCACTGTTTCCAGGCCTTCTCAGTGGCCAGAGCAAGAAAATACATGCATGCATTTTCATACATGTGTATAAATGTGTACATATACACACATTTACAACCACAGGTACTTCTGTATTGATCTTTGGAAATTGAAAACTGTGAATTCATGCCAGTATCTTTCATTTCCACCCAAGACCACAGACAAGGCTTTTCCCCTTTCACTTCTCCTATAGTAAGAAACCTAGCTTTCAATATCCTCCTTTATTTATTTAGAGACAGTGTCTGGCTCTGTTGCTCAGGCTGGAGCACAGTGGCTCAATATCAGCTCACTGCCACCTGCGCCTCCTGAATCAAGTGATTCTGGTGCCTCAGTCTCCCAAGTGGCTGGGACTACAGGTCATGCTAATTTTTCTTTTAGTAGAGACAGGGTTTTACCATATTGCCCAGTCTGGTCCCGAACTCCTGGCCTCAAGCAATCCAACTGCCTCGGCCTCCCAGAATGCTGGGATTACAGGCGTGAGCCACCACACCCAGCCGCCTCCTTTATTTATTATTTCATCTATTCTCCTAAATGTAACCACCCGCCTCTAATACCCCCCTCCATTCCTCTCCAGCACGGATCAGTCCCTCTCCCGACTTAGGCTATAACTGCCCATGCTAAGCCACCTTCTTCCTGCTTGGGTCAGGCACCCTGCCCTGGAAAACTGCCGCTCCCCACCACTGCAGACGCCCACCTTACCCCTGCCTCACTGCATGGCTTCAGGACTGACTTCTTCAAGAAGTCAAAGGGCTTCACCGACTTTTAAATAAAGGACTCCTTTAATGTCTGTCATCCTTTGTGTCCAGAGGATGCTAATGTACGAGTTTCCAATTTAAAATGAATCAAAGACTACAGTGCAGCAGACTCAAAGTTGAGTGCCTTTCTTTTTTTAAGTGATAAAAACACATTCTAATTATATACAGAATGTCTACTAAAGTCCTCAGGGAAATTACACATTAACTAGTTGAAGCCAATTTGGGGGAAAGAAAGCAATTTTCAAAAAGCCATCAGAAAGATCGGTTTATGCCCCATGATTTATTTAAACTGATTTCTCTAACTGAAAGCTGAATATTTCAGAACTGCAATCAAACAATTTCTACCTGGCCAGCATCTGTTTCCAGGTCCCTTATTAGAAAACCCTCAGGGTTCTATTTAAAATTTAAAAAGAACCACAAAGAGATAGAAGAGAGGAAGAGAGACAGATTTTTCAGTTTTGAGACAAGAAAATATGTGGGAGGTTTTTGCAAACCTTAAATACAGCCTGCTACAGTCATTAGACAAAAGTAATTTTCCGATTTCAGTGTGACTCTTATACAGCCGTACCTTGTTTCAGTATGCCTTGCTTCACTACACTCTGCGGATACTGCATTTTTCATTTGTTTTTACAAATGGAGGGTTTGTGGCAACACTGCATGGAGCAAATCTACTGACGCCATGTTTCCAACAACATGTACTCACTTTGTGTCTCTGTGTCACATTTTGGTAATTCTCAAAATACTTCAAACTTTTTCATTATTATTATATTTCTATGATCTGTGATCAGTAATCTCTGATGTGACTTTTGTAACTGTTTTGGAGTGCCCAAAGCTCGTTCACATAAGATGGCATACTTCTTAAGTGTTGTGCTCTGAGTGCTTCCCGGCCCAGTTGTTCCCAACTCTCTGCCTCTCCTCGGGCCTTCCTATTCCTGGGGACATAATCCAGGCCAATGAATAAGCCAGCAATGGCCTCTAAGTGTTTAAGTGAAAGAAGAGTTGCATGTCACTCACTTGAAGTCAAAAGCTAGAAATTATGAATCTTAGGAAGAAGGCGGGTCAAAAGCCGAGACAGGCTAAAAGTTAGACCTCTTGTGCCAAACAGTCAGTCAAGCTGTGAATGTAAAGGAAAAGTTACTAAAGGAAATTAAAGCACTACTCCAGTGAATATCCAAATGATAAGAAAGCAAAACAGCCTTATTGCTGATGGGAGAAAGTGTGAGTGGTCTGGAGAGATCAAATCAGTCACAACATTCCCTTAAGCCAAAGTCTAATTCAGCGCAAGGCCCTAACTAACTCTCTTTGATTCTGTAAAGGCTAAGAAAGGTGAGGAAGCTGCATAAGAAAAGTTGAAAGCTAGCAGAGGTTGGTTCATGACATTTAAAAAAGTCAATTCCATAATGTAAAAGTGCAAGGTAAAATAGCAAGTGCTGACACAAAAGCCGCAATATGTTATCCAGAAGATCTAACTAAGATAATTGATCAAAGTGGCTATACTAAACAACAGATTTTCAATTTACATAAAACAGCCTTCTATTGGAGGTAGATCCCATTTAGGACTTCCATAGCTACAGAGGAGAAGTCAATGGCTGGCTTCAATGCTTCAAAGAATAGGCTGACTTGCTTGTTAAGGGCTAATGCAGCAGATGATTTTAAGCTGAAGCCAATGCTCACTTACCATTCCAAAAATCTTGGGCATGGTGGCACATGCCTGTAGTTCCAGCTACTCGAGAGGCTAAGGTGGGAGGACTGCTTGAGCCCAGGAGTTCAAGGCTGCAGTAAGCCATGACTGCCACTGCACTCCAGCCTGGGTGGCAGAGTGAGACCCTAACTCAAAATAAACAAAAAAACCTCACATTTCACAAGGCTACAGTTGCTACAGATAGTGATTCCTCTGGCAGATCTGGGTAAAGTAAATTGAAAACCTTCTGAAAAGGATTCACCATCTTAGACGCCATTAAGAACATTCGTGATTCATGGGGGGAGGTCAAAATATCAACTTTAACAGGAGTTTGGAAGAAGTGGGTTCCAACACTCATGAATAATTTTGAGGGGTTCAAGACTTCAACGGAGGAAGTCACTGCAGATGTGGTGGAAATAGCCAGAGAACTAAGATTGGAAGTGGAGCCTGAAGATGGGGCTGAACTGCTGCAATCTCACGATCACACTTGAATGGATGAAGAGCTGCTTATTATGGATGAACCAAGAAAATGGTTTCTTGAGATGGAATCTGCTCTTGGTGAAGAGACTGTGAACACTGTTGAAATAACAAGGAAGGGCTTAGAATATTGAATAAACTTGGTTGACAAAGTGGCAACAGGGTTTGAGAGGACTGACCCCAATGTTGAAGAAGTTCTGCTATGGGTAAAATGCTATCAAACAGCACTGCACACAACAGAGAAATCTTTCGTGAAAGGAAGAATCAGTTGATGCAGCGAACTTCATTGTTGTCTTATTTTAAAAACTGCTACAACCACCCCAACCTTCAGCAATCCCCACCCTAAATCAGTCAGTAGACATCAACACTGAGGCAAGGCCTTCTACCAGCAAAAAGATTACAACTCACCTAAGGCTCAGACAAACATTAGCATTTTCAGCAATAAAGTATGTTCTGATTAAGGTATGCACATGACTTTTTTAGACATAATGCTATTGCACACTTTATAGTATAAACAAAGCTTTTATATGCACTAGGAAACCAAAATGTTTCTGTGACTTGCTTTATTGTGATATTCACTTTGTTGCGTCTGGAACCACACCTGTGATATCTCCGAGGTACACCTGTACTTCTTTTATGCCTCCAACAAAGGCTCTGGGTAGAAAGAAGATACTTTTGATATATAATATCATGGTACTATAATTTTAAAACTAGCTTTCAGACAAACGTATCCACTCAGGCACAGGTACCGTGAACCCCAAAAGCAGGAGATGTTTCACACTACCTCAGTGACGCCACCTTTACCACTACTCAGTCACTCACTCAATTTACTGGACATATACTACATACTAGGTGACTTTCTAACCCAGCGCTACTCCAAGTGTGGTCCATGGAACAGAACCAAACCATGGACTGTCTGTTACTGGTCTGCTACAAGGTAAGTACAAAAGTGAAGAGTAAGCATCAAGAAACATTTATAGCAATCTGACATTGCCATTTAATCAGTGGTCTCATTTCGCTGGACAGAGCATAGACAAGCTCAGGAGTTGTCAGACTACTGTGGTGAGTTACTGTGGCTGTAGTCCAGGCATCCCGGACCTTGAATGCCATGCTGTTTAGCCTTTGTAAGACATGGAAGCAAGGGAGTGATAAAATCACACGTACATTTTAGTCAGATGCCTTGTGCCTAAAGACGAGGAAAGGACAAGAAGGAGGGCGTTGAATGAACTACACTGTGAAGGGTCACATCATTATTTCCCTCAAGGTCTTTTGCACAAAGTAATTGGCACAGGGCAGCTAACGATGTGGCAGGAGACAAGGCTATACTTTGCTGTCTAAATGAGAACAATTCCCATCTGACCAATTTTAATGTGTATTTTAGTCGAGGCCTCTGCTGAGAAACAGGAACTAAGGTAGCAGCAAAAATCTCTTCTTCCTTTACTTGGGTACCTGTTAAGTCCACTTGGGATAGTGAAGGAGAAATCTGCATTCCTCTCCCAGGTAAGTGTGAGACCCAGTGACCACCACAGCATCTTGATGACAAATCACACATCATCAGAGGCCTACCTCCTCCTCCATAACATCTTGGAGCTAACTGGTCTCACTGTGCCCCAGACCTTCAGCTCAAACTCTTCCCCAGGTCTGGACTGCTTTCTATCTAATTCACACACCCAGATATTTTTGTTTTGACAGCCAACACAAATCCCATTGCTTGAGAAATCTGCTCCAATTACCCTGAGATTCAAATCTTGATTCAGCTGTGATGCTGGACAGCTAACCCAAACTTGCTGAGCCCCAATACCCTAATTCAGAAAATGAAATACTAATATTTATTGATATGGTGGCTTTTTGAGGATTAATGAAATAAAATAATATACTGCCTGGCACATGGTAAATGCTTAATGGTAGAAAATATTAATAGTACAAATTAACATTTATTAACTCACTGTAAGTGTTTTATCTGTATCTTCATTTTGTTCTCACAACAACACTACAAGTTAGGTACTATTAGTTTTCCCATTTTATAGGTAAGGAAACAAAAGCACAGAAAAGTTAAGCAATCTGCTCAAAGTCACATAGTTTTAAAGTGGCAGAGCCAGGATTCAAACACAGGCTGTCTGGCTGCAGAGTCTGGCTCTTAGGCACCATACTATGCCACTTGATTGTACCATTTCCCCCTCTGAGCTTACTACCAACTTTGCTAATTACGACATATCCTGATTAAGCTAATTTTTCATGTTTAAAAGCAACCCAGTCTGCCTCTAAGCTCCCTAAGTGCAAAGACTTAATCTATGGCTTCATTCAATCTACTCTCTCAGTGCATTATATAATAGTAGCTATTGCTGACAGATAACTTGACTGATCTGCTTACTATCTTCCATAAATGCTTCTATTTGTTGGCATTAACAATTTCAAATCTGTTTCACAAATGTGCAGAAAAGGGTTCACATAGTAGGCCTGAGACTGCTATCCTTAGAAAGGCCTGCTTGCAAGGTTAACCCTTGCCTGGTGTCTGAGAAGTTGGACTTTGGCAGAATTTATGCCATCCTAATTGATAAAAACAGGTCACCGTGCCTGAACTGTTTTGCAAAAAAAATGCAGTTTTAATGCAGTTCAGTGCAGTACATCTGCATTCCTCCTGGGAGTCTAGAGTTTTGGTACATGCCAGGTGTGAGGTGCCTACGTGACCAACCCCTAACAGAATTCTTGGGCAGTGAGTCACTAATGAGCTTCCCTGGTAGACAACACTTCACATGCTTTCATAGGTCACGTGCTGTGCGACTCCACTGGGACAGGACTCTTAGAAGCTCATGCCTGGTGTCCTCTGGACTTTTGTCTCACGTGCCTTTTCCTTTGCTGTTTTGCTTCGTATCCTTTCAGTGTGACAAATCATAGATAGGAGCAGGACTGTATGTTGAGTCCTATGAGACCTCCTAGTGACTCCTAGAACCAGAGAGTAGTGCTAGGGACCCCTGACACAATAAGAATTTAAAAAATGTGGGCCGGGCATGGTGGCTCACGCCTGTAATCCAGCACTTTGGCAAGCCAAGGCAGGAGGATTGCTTGAGTCCAGGAGTTTGACACCAGCCTGGGCAACATAGTGACATCCCACCTCTATAAAATAAAATTTAAAAATAGGCAGACATGGTGGCACATGACTGTAATCCCAGCTACTTGGATGGCTAAGGTGGGAGGATTGTTTGAGCCCAGGAGGTCATGCCACTGCACTCCAACCTGGGAGATAGGGTGAGACCCTGTCTCAAAAATAAATAAATAAATAGATAGATAGATAAATAAATAAATGTGTCCCCAAACAGTTACGTGATGCTATCTTCTGAAAGAACATCCTAAAACATTTCCAAAGCTAGTCTAGAAATGGTCCAGGTTTGGACATTTGTTCACCAATATATTCAATCTCCAAGACTGGCCGAGCTGCAGTGGGAACAACCATGAGGACACAGCTCTTGCATTCCAGATGCTCACGTGAGCCCAGAGGGGAAGACAGGCAGGCACCATGGGAAATACAGTAGTCTGGCCCTGCTGCTTCCTGGCTGTGTGGCCTTGGATGGGTCACTTACCCTGCTGGAGAGTCACTGTCCTTACCTGCTGATGGGCCTCCTCAGAGTGCCTGCACAGAACAGGTAGTGGGGTTGGAGGAAGGTGAGCACTCACAGCACGTGGCATCAAGCAAGTCTGTCACAGGTGACCTGAGGACAGCCTCACAGTGGCCTGCTTGCTGTGCCCTAGCTCTTCTCTCAGGAATACACTTTCAGGGACAACAAGAAGGGGTATGGGGGTCAAAGAGATTGAGGTAAAATGGCTCAAAATGTGCCAGCCTCATCAGTTTATTAAGAGACAAAATGGGCAAGAGCACAGATTTTGGACCAACAGCCTGCTTGGGCTGAAACCCCAGCTACGCAGCCTGTGGAACTGTGAGACCTTGGGTGAGTGGCCAAGCCTCCTGAGCCTCAATTTCCTCATTTGTAAAATGAGGGAGGAATCAGTACCTGCCTCATGAGGGTTTGTTGTGGGCTAATAAAGTGACTAGCATGGTGCCTGGCACACAGTGAGTGCCCCATAGCGCTAGCTATGGCATTTTGTGAAGAAGTTCAAATATGGTAAGTTGCATAGGGTAAGTGCTCTACAAACTTTAACTGCTATTATTAGTAGTACTATTATTAAGAAACACCAATGAAAGCAATACTTACAATCTTTTCTTATCCACCACTCTTTTAACTCGGATGGCTCTCTGTTCTGAGTAAAGTTTACAGACTCCTGTTGCAGGGGAAAATACCAGAAGAAAGACTGCTTAAAACAGCTTCTCAGGCAAAGGCATCATTAAATATAATGAGACACTACAGTCTTCAGCTAGCAAAGCTAAATTCTGCATCACATCTATTGTGAAATGCCACATTTGACCTTTAAAAGAAAATGAAATACTTTTTAAGTAATCTTCAATGAAATCCAAAACAGCAGTCCTGTGTTCCTTCACTTGCTGGGAATGTATCTCCTTGTGAGCTGTAACAGAAAAGGACAATGTTCAGGTCTTCGCATTCAATTATCCTAAAGAGCAATTCATCAGCTTCCTCACAACACTTTCTTTATTGAGAGTATTTTTTAAAACACAGCTATAAAACAAGTCTTGTGTCAAGACACTACATTTTTAGAAGAGTAAGATTTATTAGGCTTCACAAGAGTGAAAGATTAAACCTGTAGAAAAACTATAGTCAAATAATTTATGGTTTATCAGAACACTTAAGGATAGTATTTGATGCAGCCACTTCTTGAATGCTGACCCCCATCTGTGTTAACAGCATCCAATGCTCAAGCTGACCTTCAGGGAACATGTTTAAATAATTGAAATCACACACTCCTCCCTGCCTGAACCTGTGCTGCTTTTCAGCCTTTGGTGCCCCATCCTCTCCCCCAGGCCACTCACATTCTGAGGGTCCCTTAGACAATGAGTCAAACTTTCCGTCTCCAGGAAACCTTCTATGACTCCTAGCCACACAGATGCCCTTCTCCTGGGATCCACCACACAGAAATGTGCTAAAAGGCCTTACCAGACCTGAAGTCTGTGCCACTGGTTTTGGTAAGACAGTGACCACTGACTGAGAGATTGACTGCCTACTGTGTGCAGGTGCTCTGCTAGCACTTTACATATGTACTGCTAGTAACTAAAATAGCAATTCCGAGTTTCCTCATTTCACACATGAAGAAATTAAGGTTCAGAGGCAATAAATAGCCCAAGGTTAGATGGTTTCATATGTAAATGTAGGTTTTGTTAATATTCCTGTGTATTTTTTAGGTCTCTCAATGAATATATATGCCCTTAAGGGTAGAGGGCATGATTTCTGTCTTTACTATAGGGCTGCCTAACCCAAGATTCATGTGGGGGACTCAGGAGCTCTGTGAAATTGCATATAGAATTTTGTGTATGTACATTTTTCTGGCAAGAATGCCTATTGCTTCCATCAGAGTCTCCAAGTGGTCCATCAGCATTCTAATAAAAACCTCCCAAACAGAGGTCTGTGTTGTGAGCACAACAGCATCTGGCAGCTTTGAACTCTACTTACTATTTAATGTACTCTGTATCTGCCTAAGCAAATTAAAAAAGAATCAAGAAAGAGGCGTGACTTGGGAAGCCATCTCATTGTCTCAGTGAGAATTAAACATCAATGAAAGTGAGATAATAAGCACCCTAGTGCCAGATATGGTTCTAAGCATGCTGTAAGAATTTAACTTAATTCTCATAACAACCCTAGAGATACATCTCCTAATTGTCTGCATTTCATAGACAAAAAACAAGGCCCAGGGAGACTAAGTGACTTGCAGAGGGCTATATGACTCGGACGGGTGGAGTTGGGGTACCACCTAGGCAGTCCTGGATCCAGAGCCTTCCTAACCTTGAAGGTTTGATAGGAAAGTTTACTTGAATATTACAAGTAGAGAGCTTAAGTACCCCGGGCTGCTGTCAACCCCTATCCCACTAAATGCCACACAGAACAGAGGCACACATAAGCATACACACATACACACCCACACACATACAATTTGCCACACAGAACAGACGCGCACGTGGCGTGCACGTGCGTGCGCGCGCACACACACGCACACGATTTGTCTTCACTGTCCCTGGCCCCTAGGTAAAGTTTTGGTTCTGTTTGGAGAGGTCCTTTCCATCTCCCTGCTCCCATTGGTTTAACTTGAAAGATGCAGCCTTTTCAGTACTTTTAACAGCTTTGGTTAAAACACTGATAAGAAAGAAAAGATTTTAATGTTTTGAAACCTAAATCAACATAAGAAGAGAGAATTTTAACCGGCCACACCATATGAATTCTGTTTAACTACCTGCTATATTCATGGTTGCACGTTTGCATCTTTCAGAGCACTTTACCTTCTGTTCGTAGTTGTTGAATTGCTTCTGAACAGGTCCTCATGAATATCTGGGCATCCTGGTCTATCTGGTCTCGTTCTGTGTCTGTCATCCTCCCATATTCAGACATGGTATGGCTAAAAAAAGACAGCAAAGGAAAGGGCAGCAGCAAATGATAACATAATATAGTCTGAGTGGGATGGGAAGAGAAGAAAAGGCCTCCCTCATCAAGTGACATTTAAGCTGAGACTTGAAGGATGAGAAGGAACAGGCCAGGTGAAAAGGTGAGAGAACCATCTAGATAGATAGATAGTAGAACTAACACATATGAAGGGTGTGTGGTAGAAAACCCTCCGGAATAGACCCAACTGACGTAAGCCAGATGGGGAAAGGGAGAGAGAGAAGGAGCGTGGAGTGAGGGCTGCAGCATAAGCTGGGCTATGAAGAATGTAGGCTCTGCTTTGAGAGCAATGGGGCAGCTACTGAGGGGTCTCACACCACACAATGACCGAATCAGAGGGTGGAGGGTGTTCCCGAAACATTTCAGGCACACTCCCACCTCAGGACCTTTCCATGTGTTGGTTGTCTCCTCCTCTGGAATGTTCTTTCCCCAGATAGCTGCATCAATGGATCCCTTACTTCTTTTAGGTGTTTACTCCACGTTGCCCTCTGAATGAGGCCTTCCCTAATCCTTCTTTACAAACTGTCCCTTCCCTGACATCTTCTATCCCACTTCCCTTCTTCCTTCCCCACAAAGATACTTATCCCACTCTAACATTCCATATATTTTGCGTAATCATTTCTTTTCTTGCCTGTCTCTCCCCCTTGTAAAAATGTAAGTTCCACAAACGCAAGGACTTCTGTTTGTTCACTGCTGTATCCCCATCATCAAGAGCAATGCCTAGCATTTTTAGTAGGCTGATCAATTAATAAATCAGTAATCAAATACTTTTGAATGAACTGAACAAATGAATGAGTTGGAGAATGTGCTTGATACACAGCTACGATTGTGCTGTCTAGTAAGTTCCTCCTGAACCAATTTTTTCCCCCACCTCAAGACGGGTAGGCATGCTGTCCCAAAGCCTTCTCTAGGAAACTTCAGGCACAAACAAACAGGGAATACATCCATCCTGAGGACAGGCCCTTCTAAAAAAGAAAGGGGTGAGATGAGCACAGAGTCCTCACTCCCAATCACCTGATAAGCATCCCCTCCTCCCTTGGAGTCACCCCTACCCCACGACCCCCACCCCACTTCCACATTTTCTGAGGGAGAGTTGAAAAGGAAACCCCATAGCCTCCAGCCTCCTAGGGAATAGACGATCCTCTCTCCATGGAACTTGAAGAGTGACATGGAATTAGTTCCTTATTCCAATGCTCCTTAGGATCTTGTTCTGTTAGTTACTTAGGCTTGGGATGGTAACCATGAGAAAATGCACTCCGTCCAAGGGAAGACCCAACAGTGAGACAAAAGCGCCAAGCCAGCAAGCTCAATCCCCTCTCCCCAGCCCCAGCCCACCCCCAATCCCAGATGAATGGCTCCCCTCTGGGGAGGAGCCAGAGTAACAAGCAGAGGGGCCAAAGCCTCAGGTTCATCCCTACTAGGAACCTTCTCATCGGAAATAGAGGCTAACGGGGTCAGGGACAAATGAATCAGAAAGGTACCAACTTAGTGAATATGTACCCTGCAGACAGAAGAGACCTAGAAATGACTAGTTCCAAGAACATTAGATTAACATCCTCCTACTCTATATTTTGATTTAATGGAAACTCAACTCAGTGAAATTGAAAAGGTCTAAAGGTTAATTTGATAAAACTGATTATTCAATTAAAAGGTAATGTTCCTTTAGGAAACATTATATATATACATTAACCTTCTAAATTGAAAATTGACAGTATGGTTATTCTATTAGTAAGAACAACAGAAACCAAGAAAGTTTTTTCTCCCAGATTGTTTTGTTGCCAGGGTATTGTGGAAAAGGTCCATCTACCAGAAGTGGAGACATTATTTTTAATTAAAATCACTCAGAGATCTAGCCCGAGGCTATCTAGGTTACATGCTGTTCTGCTCTAGTAAAATGTCATTATTAAAAAAAATTAAATGGGTCAATAAAGTCTGAGTTCTACATTCTGGAAAAAATTACAGCTTCCTAATTGTGTCAAACTAACAAAGCCTCATAGGTCTGAAGGCAATATTTCTACACATATTCTTTCAATTCCATGATCATACTCCACATAAAATGTTCCTAGGAGCAGGCCAAGGCCTGCACATTGCATTGGGAGGGCAGAAGAGTGAAAAAGAAAGGCTTTAAGCTGTCTACTACCTTTGGGAGGGAGAACTCGATGAGAGATAGTAAGGGTGGCCTTTCTTCATCTGGACAGAACCTGGGCTACCGGAGGGATTGCTTATTCCCTAATCCTCATGTTTCTATGGGAACCAACTTCCCCGAATGACACCTTGCTTCCTCCCAGAGCCTCCTCCCTCTGGCCCCCCGGCAGAAAGCACGGGGTGTGCATTACTCCTCACAGCTTTCTCTCCTCTCTTTTGCCTACTTAGAGACAGCAGAGGTTCTGCTCTGTTCCTCTCTCTCCTATGTTGCAAAGGGGCCTGTCCCTGCTGTCTGTGCTCCAGGGGCTGCGACTGCTCAGTGGCACTAATGGCTGAGTGAGTGTCTAATTCAGGAGCAGAGTATCAGCAAGGCCACCCGCCTGCAAACCTAAGCTTTGTCTGCCAACCTAGATTTTACCAATGATAAAGGGTCTCCACTGTGTTGATCTGACTCCTGCCTCTGTTTCTTTCTTTCTTTCTGCCTCCTCCCAACTCTCTGGCAGAAAACAGAGGTGGGTTTTGTCTTGTTCAATAACCAATACCCTCCAACCCCCAGGAACCGCATCATAGGTCAAATGGGGTTCCAATTCAATTATCATTCACCAAGAGACTTCTATGTGTCAGGAACTCTCATACCCATCTAATTTAATCCTCACAAGAACATTATCCACATTTTATAAAAAAGAAAACTAGCACAAAGGTGAGTTATAGTCATTCACATGATAAATACATGGCAGGATCGGGATTGGAACTTAGGTATGACTGACCCCAAAGCCCATGCTCTTTCACAGGGACCAAAACAGGGGGTGGAGTAGAATTCAGTATGCATGAGTTGGCAATGAACAACTGGCTTCGGGAAAATGAGTAAAAGACTGAGTTTCTAGCTAAGCACCATGTCATATGCCTACAGTCCCAACTACTCAGGAGGCTGAGGATCACGTGAGCTCAGGATTTTGAAGCTAACCTGGGCAACACTGCAAAACCACCTTTAAAAAAAAAGACTGATCTTCTGTGTCTTTGAACACCTATCTGCAAGCGACAGAGTCATCTTTCTATGTGTGGCACTGTCCGTAGAGTGAGGTCTGAAGGTGAGTTTCGTTTTAAAGACTGCTTGTCCCTGTAGACCAGTACCTTGTCTTATAAAAAGATGATTGTGGTCGCCCTGCAGTGGGGCTTTGTACACATCAAACACTTCATTGCCTAAATGCAGGGACATGCTTTAGAATCTTGTCAATGGCTGGTCGTGATCCTGAATGCCAACGCACAGAAATGATTAAGAAAGAAGAAGAACGTTTGAGGGCTTCCATACGTAGGGAATCTCAGCAGCGCCGAATGAGAGAGAAACAGCACCAGCGGGGGCTGAGTGCCAGTTACCTGGAACCTGATCGATATGATGAGGAGGAGGAAGGCGAGGAGTCCATCAGCTTGGCTGCCATTAAAAACCGATATAAAGGGGGCATTCGAGAGGAACGAGCCAGAATCTATTCATCAGACAGTGATGAGGGGTCAGAAGAAGATAAGGCTCAAAGATTACTCAAAGCAAAGAAACTTACCAGTGATGAGGAGGGTGAACCTTCTGGAAAGAGAAAAGCAGAAGATGATGATAAAGCAAATAAAAAGCATAAGAAGTACGTGATCAGTGATGAAGAAGAAGACGAAGATGATTGAAGTATGAAATATGAAAATATTTTATATATTTTATTGTAGTTATAAATATGTAAACATGAGTTATTTTGATTGAAATGAATCGATTTGCTTTTGTGTAATTTTAATTGTAATAAAACAATTTAAAAGCAAAAAAAAAAAAAAAAAAAAAAAGACTGAGTTTCTAGAATGAGGCGATGGACCTAACAAGACGAAGACTGCCTCGGGGACAACAGTTCAATCTCCTGAAGTTATCTGCCTGTAAGTGGCAGAGCTGGCACTGGCCCCCAGAGAACCTGATCCTCAGTCCTAGCATTTGCTGCCCTTACAGCTGGGAAAGGGGAAGGCTTAGGCCCTCTTTACTGTACTGAGACGAGAGTCCATGCTGCGGTAGTCTGGGAACACCGAAAAACAGTGTGCAGGAGCCTCCTTTTGCTGTTTGAGTATAATAACTGCCTTAACATCACTATTACATTGAAAGCTTAAAACAACTACAAAGTTCCAGAAGAACACCTGGATGCCACTGTGTTGTTCTTTTCACATTGCATTTCAATCATACTGTCTGCTTTGAACCTCTCCACTGCTACCTGAGTGATTATCCCTCCCACTACCGGCTTTGCAAAGCTTTTCTGAAAAGCGCCAGAGAGTAAACATGTTAGACTTTGTGGGCCTTGTAGCCCATCATAGCTACTCAACTCTGCTGTTGTAGCATAAAAGCAGCCCTAGACAATATGTAGACAAATGAACGTGGCTGTGTGCCAATAAAACTTTATTATGGACACTGAAATTTGAATTTCATATAATGTTCACATGTGATAAAATATCGTGACTATTTTTCCCAACATTAAAATATGTAACTACATTTAAATGTATATTTAAAATGTAGATTTGGCCTGTGGCTGTATTTGCTGACCTCTGGTACTGGAGGAAGACACTGAGTTTCACAGATTCATATGGTTTGTAAGGAGTGGTGTGAATCGAACCAGCACTCAAAGCATTTACTTTGCTGGATGTCTTTTCAAGGAAAAGGGAAGTTAAAAAGGGATTTCTATAAAAGATATTTACAACCACTTTGTCAGCCTAAGTTGTCAGATACTAAAGAAAGAAGCTACAAATTGAGAGCTTTATACAAGTTTTGTAACGTTTTACAAAATCCCTGTAGCTTCCATTTTCACAGCCTATCAAATTAGTATTTGATACACATACACACCTTTAGAAATAAAAATGACACTACGATCTAGTGTTAACCAACTATTTTAACTGAGAACTTAAAAATAAGGTTTCCTTGGTACTATGCATCAGAATAATTATATAATTAGTTTAGTATATTCCAAAATAACGCAAATGAAATGCATTTAAAAGCATAAAATTGCCTATGTATGTTAAGTGTAAGCAGACAAAGCATCAAGGATTATTTAAAATTCAACTGGGGTATAATTATTTTTCTCTGTTGGAGAATTTATAGGACATATTTCCATTTTTGCGTATATTGACAAAGTTAAAAAAAAGCAGGATTTATTTTATATTCTCTATCTTTGTGACAGGAAGGCTTCTGAAATACTACCACTCCTTGTTTCATAAAGAGGAAATCCTAAAAAGATGCTCCTAATGATGTTACCTTATCTGTCAAATCCAACTTTTTCATTAATTTACATAACACATTTGAAGATGAGTCCTACGGTAAAATGCCATCCTAAAGCCAGTGCAAATGGAGCTAGGGGAAGAGACAGAGACAAGACACCCGTGCTGCCACTGCCTGTGGAGAGCTGGAGTCTATTCCAGAAATTGTTTTAGAAGTGTTGGTTAGAATGTTTTTTTTCTCTTTCTTTCCAAATGGCATTTTTGATGACTCGCATCATTCCTTCATCTGCTCGCTAAATATTTAGTGCGTGAGAAACTATCTTTTTCATCTCTGCATGTTTCACAATAGGGCAGATGCTGTCCACAGGGTGTACGCATGTGCTAACCCCTTTGCATTTGAATTCCCTTCCTTCCTTCTTGCTTTACCTAGGTAACTCTACTCCTTCAGAGCTCTTCTCAAATGTCACTTCTTCAAGGACACTTTCTCTGACAAGGCTAAATTCCTCAAAAGCTACCTGTTCACATTAGTTTCAAAGAACTTCTTGATTTCTGTCTTAAGTTCACTATTTACCCAAGAGTCATTCAGGAACAGGTTGTTCGATTTCCATGTAGTTGTATTCCTGTGGGGTCAGTGGTGACATCCCTCTTAACATTTCTGACTGTGTTTATTTAAATCTTCTCTGTTTTCTTCTTTATTAGTCTAGATAACAGTCTATCTCATTAATGTTTTCCAAAAACCTGGATTTTTCCAAAAAAATGGCTCCTGGATTCATTGATTTTTTTGAAGGGTTTTTTTTTTTTTTTTTTTTTTTGGCATCTCTATCTCCTTCAGTTCAGCTCTGATCTTGGTTATTTCTTGTCTTCTGCTAGCTTTGGGGTTAGTTTGCTCTTGGCTCTCTAGTTCTTTTAGTTTTGATGTTAGGTTGTTAACTTGAGATCTTTTTAGCTTTTGATGTGGGCATTTAGTGCTATAAATTTCCCTTTTAACACTGCGTTAGCTGCATCCCAGCGATTCTGGTATGTTGGTATCTTTGTTCTGTTGGTGGGAGCATAAATTAGTTCAACCACTGTGGAAGACAGTGTGGCCATTCCTCAAAGACCTAGAGGCAGAAATACCATTTGACCCAGAAATCCCATTACTGGGTGTCTACCCAAAGGGATATAAATCAATTATAAAGATACATGGACAAGTACTTATATGTTCATCACTGCATTATTTACAATAGCAAAGACATGTAATCAACCTAAATGCCCATCAATGAATGACAGGCGAGATTAAGAAAATGTGGAACATATACACCATAGAATACTATGCAGCCATAAAAATGAATGAGATCATGTCCTTTGCAGGGACATGGATGGAGCTGGAATCCATTATCCTCAGCAAACTAACCTAAGAACAGAAAACCAAATACCACATGTTCCCACTTATAAATGGGAGCTGAATTATGAGAATGCATGGACACGAGGCGGTGGGGAACAATAAAAACTGGGGCCTGTTGGAGGGTGGGGGGTGGGAGAAGGGAGAGCATCAGGAAGAACAGCTAATGGATGCTGGGTTTAATACCTAGGTGATGGGATGATCTGTGCAGCAAACCACCATGGCACACATTTACCTATGTAACAAACCTGCACATCCTACACATGTACCCCAGAACTTAAAAGCTGGAAAAATAAAAGGCTACCTGTACTCTGTTTTTGCAGTACCTGTCATATCTGCAATGTTACCTGTTGGCATGAATACTTTAGCAGCTCCATGAAGGCAGGGACAAACATGTTTGTGTTCGTTCACTATTTTATACTCCATGCCTGGCATAGTCTGTGGCACATGGTAGGCACTCAATAAATAACTGCAGAATGAATAAACTGATGAATTAATCAAATTGATCAAATCATGGCACTATAAACATGCAGAGATGAGTAGGACAGTTTTTCACCTCAAGAAATGCGGTAGAGGTGATTATGAACAAATAACTCTTCTACCAGGCACATGTCAGAAGTACCATAAGAAAAGCATAGAAAAAGAGCTGTCAGTATTCAGAGGCAGGAGAGATGGCTTTCAGATAGGAAGGCAGGGCCAGGGCAGGCTCTACTGAGAAGGTGGTGGTGAGAAATGGGTCTCTCAGGATGGAAGCGTGTGAACATGTAATGTGTGGATCAGAGCGAAGAGCAACCAGCCATGATGACAGTGTGAGTAGAGGCCTGGAGGCAGAACAAATATTAACTCTGAATGCAGCTGCAGGGCACGTGAAGGAAAGGGGTAGGATGGAAAAGTGGGTGAGGGTAATGAAAAGTCTTGCTTATCTAAGAAGTATGGATGGGCCACATCCTGCAGGCAGAAAAGGGATTTGAAGAGGGAAGCGTGTGATTCCATCTACGATGATAAGGACTACACCTGTGCCTTCCAGACAGACCAGGAGAGGAAGGGCCAAAGAGCAGGGAGTTGAGAACAAAGATCAGGCAAGTGACAAAGGCTGTACTGAAGCACTCTAGAGCGGATGGGAGGAGTGGGCAGCATGCATGAGAACGGTGCTGCTCACAGGTGCTGGGCGAGCAGGACAGTGGCAATGGGGACTGGGAGAAGCCTGTGCTAATGACATGCATTTTGGAACAACTGTAATCACCTGACAGGTTCATCTTGCCCACTGCCCAGATAGAGCCGATTTATCAAGACAGGGGAACTACAATAGAGAAAGAGTTAAATATACATAGAGCTGTCTAAAAGGGAGACTGGGGTTTTATTATTACTCAAATCAGCCTCCCTGAAGATTTGGAGGCTGGGTTTTTAACGCTAGTTTGGTGGGCAGGGGGCTAGGGAATGGGGAATGCTGATTGGTCGGATTAAGGATGAAATCCTAGGGAGTTGAAGCTGTCCTCTTGCACAGAGTCATTTTTTGGGTGGGGGCCATAAGACCAGATGAGTCAGTGTCCTGGTCTGCATGGTGCCAGCTGATCCATCAAAATGTGGGGTCTGAAAATATCTCAAACATCAATCTTAGGTTTCACAGCAGTAATGCTATCTATAGGAGCAATTGGGGAGGTTAGTGGTCTTCCGGCTTCTGGCTACATGAGTCCTGAGCCATAATTTCTAATCTCGTGGGTAATTTGTTGGTTTTACAAAAGTGGCCTTGTTCTCAAGCAAGAAGGGGGTTTGTTTCCAGGAGGGGCTGTTATCGTGTTTGTTTCAAAGTTAAAACTATAAATTAACTTCCTCCCAAAGTCAGTTTGGCCTACGACCGGTAATGATCAAGGGCATCTGGGAGGTTAAAGGCAAGACAGAGTTGATTAGGTTAGATCTCGTTTGCTGTCATAATTTTCTCACTGTTACAACCTTTGCAAAGGTGGTTTCATTACTGGCATACTGGCAAGAGAGGAAGCCACAGTAGGTAGTAAGAATGTGTGGTGGGGAAGGGCAAGGATTCCATGGCCTGCCCTGGCCAGAGGCTCACCAGCTGTGATCTTCAGGTTATGTCATCACTACGCTTTCATTGCCTGCCTGCCACACAGGCTTAACAGCAGTACCTCCCTCACAGGGTTGATGTGAGGACCAAATGAGATAAAATATGACTAATTGGTGCTTATCAGAGTACCTAATACAGAATAAACATTCAGGATGGAAACATAAGGTGGACATGGGTGGGGGATGGGTGGGAGGGTAGCTAGGTAGGTAGAACTTTTTTTCCTAAGCAAAGTAGAGACAAATAAAAGAAAAGGGCCTGAAACAGAGCCCTGGAGTTCTTAGGGGATAGATGAAGGACAAAGAGGCAAAAACGAGTGGTGAGAGAAGCCAAAAAATACTGCAGTGGAAGTCAAGGAAATAGGAAATTTCAAGAAACTGATGATGGTCAACAGGATCAAAAACTGTGGCAAAGTAGAAGAGCTGAGAAAAAACCATCAAGGCACTTAACACCATTCTCATTAGAGAAGGACATGCTTCAAGTACAGTGACTTGCCATTTCACATTTATCACCGGAATTGGACAGGATAGCCTGAAAGCACACTTTAAAACTTTTTATTCCTTTTTCTCTTTTCTCCCTAGTCTCAAGATGTAATCCTAAGGCTTACTGCAGAAACCCTTTTTTTCCTCCTTAGTCTTAGAATACAGCCTTGAAACATACTTTCTCTGAAACACCACACATGCATATTTACCTAACTGTATCTAATTATGTGCTTACCTGGAAGTTCCAGGGGCTAACTTGAGATAGACTGAGCATGGAGATCTAATTGCAAAATTCCAGAGATTACCTCAAGGCGGGTAGTCTACAACCTGGCCATTGCTGACATGTCGCCAGCCTGAGATGACAGGTACCAGCAGAAAGAGACACACAGACCTAGTACTCAGCACCGCTCCTGCCTTCCCACCGCTTGCTCTGGAAATAAAGTCACCTTCTTTTTGTTCTTGTTATTGGCTTTGCAAGCAGTGAGCAGCTGAGCCTGTGCTCGGTTACATTATCACGGTTAAAATCGAAAAGCCTATTTACACCATATGCTGGCAAGGATAGGCAGCAATTATAACTCTCATGCATTGCTACAAGGAATGAAAAACCACTTTGGGAAACTGCTTGGTAGTTTATTTTAATGCTAAGCATGCACCTACCATTTGTATGACCCACTAATTTCACCCTTAGGTATTTATTCAAAGGAAATAAATCAGTATGTCCACAAAGAGACTTGTGGAAGATGCTACTCACAAAGGCTTTATTCCTACTAGTCTCAAAGTGGAAACAGTCCAGTATTCTCTATTAGATAAATGGATAAGCAAACTGTGGTAACTTCACACAATGGAATATTACAAATAATAAAGCAACAAAAAGGAACAAACTACTGGTATACACAACATGCAAGAACTTCAAAAACATGTGGAGTAAAAGAAGGTAGACACACCAGAGTGTGTACCATACAAGTCTATTTATATTCCCCTTAAGGAAAAGCCACTGGATTTGGTGATTAGGAAGTCACAGAGGAGCATTAGGAGAAAAATTTCAGAAAAATGATGGAAACCAAGCCATATGGTTGGCGTGGAGTAAAAGGTGAGGAAGCAGAGGTCACGTCAACTGCAGTCTGTAGCCCAAGTCTACCCTGCAGGCATGGCTCCCTGTGGTCTGAGAACTAAGAATGGTTAAAGGTTTTTAAAGGTTGTAAAAAAACAAAACAAAACAATATGCAACAGAAACCATACGTGGCCCACAGAGCCTAAACTATACTATCTGGCTCTTACAGAAAGTTGGCTGATCCCTGATTAGACTTTCTCCCTGTGTTTGGCACTGACGTGAAATGAAGTGACAGTGCCTGTGGCTTAAGAAGCAAGCAAGGTCAAACGTACAAGCTAAAAGGAAGAACCAGATGACCAAAAATAGCTGGGAATCATGAATACAGCAGTACCTGGGAGGCGGTGTGAGGGATGAGACAAAGGATGCGCTCGCACCACATGTATAAACTAAAGGGAAGAAGAGAGCCAGATGATGAAAACCGGCCAGGAAATCATGAATACAGCAGTACCTGAGAGGCAGTGTGAGGGATGAGACAAAGGATGCGCTCGCACTGCTTCTCAGGCACCGCTGCACTCATGATTCCCAGCTATTTTTGGTCATCTGGCTCTTTTCTTCCCTTTAGTTTATACACATGTAGGACAGTATCCTTAAAAACAAAGAGAGGGGTTTCTCTATGACAGGTGGAAAGAACGCGATGAGATGAGGAGGGAACTGAGAGATCCTATCAGAGGTTCCAAACTTCACAGAGGAGTAGGCTTTGATGCCACCTCAATGGGGCCTGTCCTGACTACTCTGTGTAAGAATCACGAGCTTTCCCAGCACTCCCGATCCTTGTTACCTTGGTTCCACTCTTCCTTTTCTTTCTGTAGGACCTATGACCTAATGTACTATACACGTAGTGCTTGTCTTTGCCAGCCCACGAGAATGCAAGCGCCATGAGGGCAGGAATACTTGTATTTTATTCCCCGATGTGCCCTAAGCATCTAGAATTCAATAAACCTGTGACGAACCAGGAAGTTTAATCTGGAGTGAGGGGTCAAGCTGGAGCAGGGGATCTCAATGTCAGCACCTCCTCAGTTTGGGGCTGGGTAAGTCCCTGTTGTGGAGAGTTGTCCAGAGTTTTGCACATTCCTGGTCTCTACCCACTAAATGCTTGCAGCACTCCTCTTGGGACAAACAAAAATTTCTCCAGACATTGCAAATGTCCCCTGGGGTGCAAAATCACCACACTTGAGAACTGCTGTGCTAGTCATGGACTTTAGGACTAGGAGGAAATCATTCATTCAACAAGTATTTACTGAGTGCCAAATATGGGTGAGGAACTACGGAAACATGATGGAAACCTGACAAGGTCCTTGACCTCATGACATGTACAGCCTGGTGACGTAAACTATAATTATTAAATAATTACAAATTGTGTTTAGTTACTGAAGAAAATATACAGGGTGGAGAAACTAACAGAAGTGACCTATTTTATAAAGGGTAGTGAGAGAAGGCCTCTCGGAAGAGGGAGTATTAAGTTGAGCCTTTAAGTTTGAAAAGGAAACCACCATGGGAAGAGAAGGAACAGCACACGCCCAGGCCCTGCACCAGGAAAGGGCATGGCACCTTCAAGGAAGGCTGGCATGGCTGGAGCACCATGGTGGGAAGGCGGTGTTTGAAATGAGGCCAGGGGCTAGGTCAGGAGCAAGGAGACCGCAGTGTAGAGGCTGGTATTAATCCTAATTGCAACATGGTATTCATGGTGGGTTTACTCAGGTGGCGACATAATCCAATTAAAGTTTAAAAAAGACTCTGGCTACTGAGTAGAAACTGGAGCTAGCCACCAGAAGGAATGTCACCATGAGTAACATTAGGGGATGAACAGAAGGATTCATCAAAAGTGCCCTAAGAAATGAAGGCTATGCCAAAGTGAGTGTGTAGCTGCCTCTAGCAGGTGTCAAAAGCCCGGGGGAAGGACAAAAGAAGAAAATGGCCATCAGGACTAAGGACTGGGAATTGGTGAGGGAGTCATGACCCAGCGACATGAGGGTAAGGACTGAAATGTGCTCATGAGAACGTCACCAAAACAGCAAAACTGGTGTCACAGACTGGGACAGCAAGAGATGGGCAAAAATAGCTTAGCAGAGGCTTGAAAACTTTGTTCTTCCACAGGTTCAGGGCATACAAATACATGTGTCCCCAACTTCAAATACAGCTCTGTAAGTATTTATGGAGTGAGTTTCATTTGACAGGAGATAATGGTATATATAGAGATACAAATAGACTGGAAGATATACTGTGATTTCATGACTTTGAGGACATGCAGTACTGCAGAGTCTTTTGCTTTGAGGAGATTTTTCCACTGCCAAACTGGTCTTCCTCATTACAACTCTGAGTTATTAACAAAAAGGTGAGGGCAAAAAGCACAAAAGAAACATAGGCATAGAAAAGAGCACAGTCACCAAAGTCCTAGTAAAAAAATATGTACTTACCTATAAGCATTAATATAATCTTTCCTGTGTTCCAGAAGAAAATCTCTCAGTTTGCCAATGTGAGAAATCTAAAATTAAAAAAGAAAGCCAACAGTTTATATAGATAGATATGTTACACTCATGTAATGAATTTTCAATCAATAGAGAATAAAATACAAATTGCAGAAAGATTCTGAAGCTACAAACTGAGCACCGTTGGTTTTAGACTCTCCTACAGTCACAAATTAGTTACCATTCCTGGGCCTCAGTCTCTCATCGATGGTTCCTTCTACCTCTAACTGTTAGGACCTATGACACTACAAGTAGGTGATTTCTAAGTAACTTAAAGATGAAATGAGATAATGCATGTCTAGTAATTACATACCATGCATTCAATAAAGGTTAATTCCTTTTCTTTTCTTATAGCTAAAATTGTACAGCAAGTATTCCTTCTTCCAAGTGTCCTAAGGGACAGTTCTAAAGCTGAAGCTGTTGGGTTTGTAAATAGGGTCCATGCAGAGCAGCAGAGTTAAAGCAAAGATTCAGGGGTAACAATTTATCCCCACATAGCAAATATCTGTCTTTCCTCTGGGCTATTTCCATGGATGAAGAAAAAGAACTCAAACGTACAGGAACAAAGCACTGTGTTTGTGATGGCTGTTTCTAGTATAATAAAAAACCTATTCTAAAGCACCTGTCAGGTACTGTGCATGGAACTAGCAATTCACAAATAAATAAAAAGTGGTGGGAAGAAAGCTCAGACCACAGTCAATGGGGACAAACATGTTTCCAGAGGGAGAATGACTACTAGCCAGTGGCCTGCTGGTCCTCTGACGACATCTTACTTCAGCTTCCGACTCACACACTTTGCACTCGTTTTAAACACGTGGCCCCAGCCTTGCAAGGTCTGCTGAACTTTCGTCTCTTCCATGGAAATTTTTCTGTCAAGGCCAATCCAGGCTAATTTTCACTTTGCTCTGATCTTAAAAGGACTTCTGCACACTACCCTCTTTGGCACTCAATTATTCATGGCCATGTACTCTGACCTAACTTGTAAATACACACTTCTTTGTCAGTGGCAGAACTATGCATGGAGGAACTGCTCAGCTTCCCCTACAGTTGTAAGCACAAGAAGCAGCACAGGGGTGATCAATAAACACTGTGGAATGAATATATGCCTAAATACAAAATAGCACTGATCACAAAAGAAACCATCCATGGTTTGTCTGGAGATATGTCAGTTTGGGTTCAGCTAAATTTCCCACATAGTCTAGACTCTTATTATAAATGTGATTCAGAAAAATATCCTAACGCATTGTAAGCAAACAAATCAAAGAAAAACAATTAAGTATGGTCACAATATTCATTTATTTCACAGATAGCAAATCAGGACTGAGAGACTGTCCACCATCCCTGACATTGCTCAACACTTTCACGTACTTGGGCTATTTCTCTTCCCAACAACCCTGCTGTGCTATGATTCCTACTGTTCTCATTAACCACTTGGGAAAAGCTAAGTGACTAGTCCAAGGTTACATGTTTAGTATGTGAGCTTGGTTTCAAAAGCTCAGGACTAAGTCCAAATTCAGCGTTTCCCAGTGTACCACTGCTTCCTGCCTTACAATCCCTGTTCCTGCTTTCCACTTAGGCTGCATCAGGAAATCTGACTTTTTTTTTTTTTTTTTTTCCTTTTTATGAGACAGAGTCTTGCTCTGTCACCCAGGGCTGGAGTGCAGTGGCGCGATCTCGACTCACTGCAAGCTCCACCTCCTGGGTTCATGCCATTCTCCTGCCTCAGCCTCCGGAGTAGCTGGGACTACGGGCACACGCCACCATGCCCAGCTAATTTTTTTTGTATTTTTAATAGAGACAGGGTTTCACCATGTTAGCCGGGATGGTCCCAATCTCCTGACCTCGCGATCCGCCTGCCTCGGCCTCCCAAAGTGCTGGGATTACAGGCGTGAGCCACCGCGCCTAGTCAGAAATCTGACTTTTAAGTCTGTTGGGGAAAAAAATTAAGAGATACGCAAGCAAGGGGTTAATTGCATCACATACAAGATTTTACCAAGCTACTCTTCTGTTTTAAAACCTTCAATGGTTTCCATCTCCTTACCTCCTCCCCTGCCTACCAGGGGTCAAAAACTCAACTGCTTCCAGGGGCCAGGTGAACAGTATAAATGAGCAAAGCAAGGGAAATGGGTGGGTAGAATATACTTGACAGTGGTGAATTCTGGTTTCAAAATACACTGCAGTTAAAGGAAGCAGCTCTGCAGACTGATTTGTCAAAGGGCAGCCAATGAGTCATCTCAGTGTCTAAACAATGGGAAAAAGTCCAAACTCCCAAATGCAGCACACAAGGCCCTTCATAACTCAGCCTTGAAAGTCCCTGCCGCATACCCTGCACCACTCCAGCCTCCATCCTGCAACACTTCAGCCTCCAAGTCCCAGGCCTTCCCCTCACTTGCATATTCATATGGTTCTCCCTTTCCCTGGAATGCCCAACCCATCATTCTCTCCCAGGCAAATTCTTCCTCCTCGTTCAATATTCTCTTTTCCTCCTCATACTCACCCTACACTCCCAGCTGCAGTCAGATCTCATTCCCGCATAAAATGCTACAAGTGCATCTATTTCAGCACCTGCTCCTTCATGATAACAATGACTAGTTCACAGACGGATTTGCCTTCACCAGACTGCAAGCTCGGAGAGGGCAGAGAGTCCTCTCTCTTTCCCCAGAGCTTGTCAGGCACAGTTCCCGGCACAAAGCAGACCCTCAAAAACTTTTACTAAATATTGAATAAATGGTGGGTGCTGAATAATCCCAGAAGGATTATACCTCCTATGGTAGGCAGAATAATGGTTTTCCAGCTTCCCCAGTCCCATCCCCCTGTAAGATGTCCAACTCCTAATCGCTGGAATCTGTGACTACATGGTGTTACATGACAACAGGGAATTAATGCAGCAGATGAGTTAAGGCTGCCTTAAAGTAGAGAGATTATCCTGGATTATCTGGGTAGGCCCAATGTAATCACAAGGCTCGGTAGATGTGGAAGTGGGAGGCAGAGGGAGAATGAGAGTAAGGCAGTGTGAGAAAGACTCATTCCAATGTTGCTGGTTTTGCAGATGGGGAAAGGAAGCCAAGGAATGTGGGCAGCCTCTAGAAGCTGGAAAGGGCAGGGCAATGGGCCTTCCTTAGAGCCTCCAGAAAAGAACACAGTCCTGCCAACACCTTGATTTTAGCTCAGGGAGTCCCATTTTGGACACCTGACCTATAGAACTATAAGACAATAAATCTGTGTTGTTGTAAGCCACAAGTTTGAGGCAATTTGTTACAGCAGCAATGAGAAACGAACACACCAGCAGCAATGAGAAACTAAGAGCCTTACTATCCACAACAGGTTTTCCTTTTTTTTTTTTTTTTTTTAGAAGTCATAAAGTTTTCCATACAAAGTTTTGAAAAGTCCAGAGGAATCTACTATACAGGTTAGATCCAGCTGCCCACCTCTACTTTTAGTTAGTTCTATTCTACAAGGGAGGGATGGTGCCTGGGGATGAGTGCCAGGAGCAAGCAAGCCCCACAGGAGCCCACAAGCACATACTTATTATACAAGAGGTTGCAGTTAGTCTAACAAATGTGATCCCAACTTCATATGCTCTGTAATGGGAAATTTCTATGAAATAAGGTTATTAAAACAGAGTGCAGCTGGTTCAGGATTAAATGGAATTCTTGACAAGAGGTATGTTAAGTAATTACTGACTAAATAACATCAGCATAATAACTCAATACTTAACAGGAACACATTGTATGATATTTTAAATGCTAAGAATGAAAAAATAAAGGAACATTAAGATTTCTTTAGAAATTCGAGAGCTCTGAATTTTCAATTAATTTCTTTAAAAAAAAATCATGACAAATCAACAGCAAAGAAAAAAGTTCAATAGATCTTTGATTTATCTACATAGGCATACCTAAGTCCCCAAATAGCATAACACAATTATCTCTGTAGAGAATGATTTGACTGTTTAATCACATGACTACCATTAACTTTATAAAGACTCTTGGCCAAGCTTAATCTATTTACTGTTAGGCTTAGTCCTATTTTTCAGAATAAACTGGCAAAGAGAGCATATTATAGTGCATACAATTCTGATGTGCTTGTTACGTTTTCACATTTTTAGAGAGGTTAAGTAGTTGTGCGCTTTGGATTTTTCTTTTTTGCAGATATGGGGTCTTGCTATGTTGCCTAGGCTGGTCTCAAATTCCTGGGCTCAAGTGATCCTCCCCCCTTGGCCTTCCAAAGCGCTGGGATTACAGGCATGAGCCACCATATCCGGCCTATGTTTTGGACTTTAAATGTTTCCATATGTAGTGCTAGTTTTGGAAGAGTCACTTAATATGATAAAGCAGGAATAAGTATATACATAAAGAGAATGCCTCTTACTTCTAAAAAGAGAAAGGCCATTCTGGTGTAAACTTTGATAAGGAAATCAGAGTAAAATAAAAGTGTATTTTAAGGATCTAAAACTAGTGTCAATTTCTAACAGTTTTGATCTCACTGAATGATGTGGGGAAAGGGCACAGGGAAAAAAGGGATCATTGGTGAAGTCTCTGTGGGACCAAGTAGGTAACAAGATGCAAGGGCTAAAAACTGGGAGTGCTTTGGATGCTGAACCCATGTTTTGAGGCACCTCACAGGCCTGGACAGCAGGAGGAACACACCATTTTCACTGCTCTGTGTCTTTGTAACTGCTCTTTCTCTGCCTGGAAAGCCTTCCTTTATCCCAAACCCCATTCCATCTTTCAGGCTATGCTTAAATGACACCTCCTCTACGCAGCCTTCGCTAATACCTCCCTCTATATTTTGTAGATAACTGTTTGCACTTTCCACATTACATTAGAAGTATTTATCTGTGATACCCACTAGACTTCAAGTAAGTTCCTTGAGGTTGGCATCTCTGTCTTGTTCATTTTTGTACACCCACTAGTGCCTAAATGTTGGAAAGGGGTAAAGGGGGGGGAAAGGGAGGAGGAGAAAAAAAGGAGATCCAACAGAAAAGGCTTCAAGATCTGATACATCCTGATGTACTAGGTGTATCAAAAAGGTATCAAATGTATCACATAGACTGCATCT
The DNA here is from genome assembly GCF_049350105.2 of Macaca mulatta. Taxonomy (NCBI): domain Eukaryota; kingdom Metazoa; phylum Chordata; class Mammalia; order Primates; family Cercopithecidae; genus Macaca; species Macaca mulatta. The sequence continues at coordinate 8,513,515 of NC_133410.1, read as the reverse complement.
AGATAACTGAGTGAGTTTTAAAAATGAAGAGAGACCCGAGTGAATTTTAAAAATGAAGAGAGACAAGCTAGAGGTCTGTGCAAATAAACAGTTCTCCTAGAAAAGTCAGTGAGGTGGGTTCAGAAGGTGCAGCATCACCATGTGAAATCTACTAAGACTGGGCAACCTAACAGCTTCCCAAGATCATGTGTCCTCACAAGTGCACAGTCTTCCATCAGACTGATGGTCTACCACGGAAAAGAGTTTTCATCAGTGAGCTATGGTTTGATTACACCACCATATTAAATATGTCTCCACCAGAGAGGAAGGGTATGGACAAAGAATAGAGAATTCTGTATTTCTGACATAAACTGTAGTTTAAAACAAGAATTGAACTGTAGGTAAAAGAAAAAGGAAAGGAATGTAATATTTATTTAATGTCTCCTCTCTACTAATGTAAATGAGCTATTTCACTTAACTCTGATTACCTGTGGAAACAGATATTCTTAGTGGAAGGAAACCAAAGCTCAAGACTGACCGAGCCGGAACCAGAACCCTTAACCCTTAACCATTACGCTGAACTAGTATGGGCTCCCTCAGTACTGTTAAATTATGTTGGTGTTTTTTAGTTTCATTTGATGTTGAAGTCATTTTCATGTCCATTGTATATTGTTGTTATTTCACTAAAAAATCTCCTACTTAATATTTAGTGATATTAAGAAATAATAAATTTCATTTAGATGTAATAATGATATTATGTATTAGGATTATGTTTTCATTTATCTTTCTGTTTTTAGAATCCTTATCTTTTAGAGATATACACTGAACAACTTACAAGTAAAATTATACAATGCCCAGGATTTGCTTCACAATAAGACAGGGGGAGGTAACAGATGCAACAGGATGAGTCCTCAGTTGCTTATGGCTGAAGGTGAGTACATGCTTACATGGGGCGTTCCTTGTGCTATTCTACTTTAGTATATATTTGAAATCTTCCATAATAACATGTTATTTAAAAAAATCTCGGGGCTTGGGCAGTGGCTCAAGCCTGTAATCCCAGCACTTTGGGAGGCTGAGGTGGGCGAGTCACTTGAGGTCAGGAGTTCAAGACCAGACTGGCCAACATGGTGAAACCCTGTCTCTATTAAAAATACAAAAAAATACAAAAAAAAACAAAAAACAAAAAAACAAAAAAACAAAACAAAAAAAAACTAGCCAGGCATGGTGACGCACATGCCTGTAATCCCAGTTACTTGGGAGGCTGAGGCAGGAGAATCGCTTGAACCCTGGAGGTAGAGGTTGTAGTGCGCCGAGATCACGCCACTACACTCCAGCCTGGTGACAGAGCAAGACTCGGTCTCAAAACAAAACAAAACAAAAAACAAAACAAACTCATGTAGTACTTTCTTCTTTTTAACATTTTTAGTCATTTTGAGGTAGAGATTTTCTGCTACCAAACTAGGAACAACTCTTACTTAACAACTAAATCCCAACGATCTTTGGCTACTTTATTTCTAAGTACTTGCAATCTTTGCTTAAATTCCATTTAACAGGATCAATGCTACTCAAAAACAACAACAACAACAAAACTTTCACTGAGAACTCACTCCCAGTCAGGCGGAAGTCCAAAAGAGCTCTGCGTGTGCTACTCATCCACTTCTCCCAGCAATGCCCAGGAGGCAGTGACAGCATCATGACTGCCCTATGGATGAGAAAACTGAGTCAGAGGGAAGATAAGAAATTTCCTCAGGGACATGTGGGTTGAAGCCTGGATCCAATCCAGCCAGTCTAAGTACCAGTCTTGAGTTCTTAACTGCCAAATTTACACAAAATCCTGGCAAGTCACAACTACAGTTTTCCAGTACTATATTTGCAAGGAAGCACCTGGGAACTGAGAAAAAGCCTCCATGTGGGCAATATCAACATCAACCTGTTCTTTTCTTTTTGTACTACATCTCCATTCAACATGCAGTACACGCTTGACTTTACCCAATCGTGACCACTACTTACAGAGCACCCTCTACGTGTGTGCCAGGTAGTGCATAAACTGCTTGATGTATGCTCTGTGGTTTCCACCCCTCTATAACGATCGTATGAATCAGATTACCTCCTCCTGCCCCACCTAGTAAACATGGAAACAAACCTATGCAAGGTCACGAGGCTAATAAATGGAAGAATTGGCATTGATCACAGACCTGTATGACTCACAGTGTTCATGTTATGTTTAGCTTAGTTAGGTCTGATTTTTTCTTCATAGAAATAAACTGAGCTTCATGAAAGTATTTGTGAGAGTATTTGTATATGTTGACTTTTTAAAAAATTAACTACACTTGCATACAGAAAGATCGGCAAAAAAAAAAAAAGTTTTCACTGATGGACATTTGTCTCCTCTGAAGTTGGCTACTACTGTTCCTTGTGTTTTACGACATGGGGGGCTTTGGATTGGCAAGCCCATAGGGATATTGAGAAGAAGGTCCACAAATACAAGAAAGGAAAAAGAATGGTCAGAAAGACCAGTGCGTTTTGAGTATCAATCATCAAGCCACCTGAAAACATGGCTTAAACAAGTAATGAAAGCAACACCCAGGATGGTTCGTTCTCCCGTTTGAATTAATCTATATCCAGTTTTTAGCTTAGAATAGGATAGAGGGCAGAGGAGAAATTCTGGGCAAAAGACTGTGGGGGGCTTGGATGAATCAGGGTGGACAAAAGAAAGATGGGCATGAAATCCAGGGAGTTGGCCAAGGTGCCTGGGTTCTACTCCCTGCTTTGCCACTTACTGTGAAGGGATTCCGTATTCCCCACTGCTATGCATTGCGTGGAGGGACTTCAGCTGGACCAGTCTTCCTGGCCTATCTCCCAATCTTTACTGAGTCTTCTTAGAGAGAAGAGGAGAGACCTGTGTTAAGATTTGGAGAAGGGAGAGCATGCTGCCCTGTCCTCTCCTCTTTTCAGATCGGCCAGCCAGCACAGAGGGTATATTCTGGTCCATGCTCCACTCGTATTGGGCCATAACTCTAAAGCCAGGTTCTCCACTTGGCTTTTTCTTGCTGAGTCCTGTATTTTTCTTTCAGGTAGTTCCGCTGAACTGGGAAGAAAGGCATATATTTTACAAGCTCCACTAAAGTTTTAACCTTTGCCAGCTGAAATTTTGAGCAAATTGCTTAATCTCCCTGGGCTTCACTACAAAAGGGAACTGGGTAAAAACTATTTTTAAAAAATAGTAGTGGCACAAGTTAATAGTCAATTTTTGAGTACTACATACTATACGGCAGGTACCAATCTAAATCCTTGCATCCCACTTGCTTCTCCTAACAATCCTTTAGGGTAGATATCATTATTACCCCATTTTGCAGATGAGAAGACAGTAAACTAACACATTCTGTATAAATGGCTTGAAATAAATTCAAAAATAAATTTTTGTTTGGTATGTCTCAAACCGAGTGCCTGTGTGCCTTCAGCTTCCGCAAGTCTACCCACAAAGATGACCCTGCTGTCCTATCTGAGTACAATTAAGTCACTGAAGGTCGCATTTACCGGACCTGTAGAAGGGACATAGTGAGATCTAACTTGTTCAGGTGAAAGGCACTGTCTATAGCTATGGGCCAGCACAGAACTAACAGCCACAATCCAGGATAAGCCAGGCTCTGGCTCCTTCATTAGGCTAATACTTAACCAAACAAGTTATTTAAACGCCATTCTAAAACTACAGGCATTCATTTGACTCATCCCATTATTTCTCCAAAGATAAATCAACTTTACTTTTTAACTAGCTATATTTTAATGAGGCGAATTCCCTAGATCATCAAGACACTGAAATTCTCCATAAAACCCATCTACCATAAAAGCAAATTCATTATAAAACAGCAGTAGTATGGTCCCTACATGAGATGCATTTGACAGGGGAAAAAAAGACTCTCTTACGTTACCTGTTCTTATACACATAAAGGTTTTACTAGGAAAGGACCAAACAAAACAACACAGCATCCCAATAGGCAAACAGTTCTCCTGTGAGAGCTGGTCCTATAAGTGGATCTACACAGTTGACATGGACTCAATACCAGGAACTACTAACATGGATGAAAGTCCCATAAACATATTACCTAGAGGCGAAAAACTGGGACAAAACAGAGGTTGCCCAAAGCATGTATGGTGTGATCCATTTGCGTAAAACATAGGAAATGCATACCTAGAGCTGTATACATATGTAAAGGGGAATCTAAAAGACTGCTCATCAAGGTATCAATGATTGTAGGTGGTAAGATTTGGAGACTGCTTTCTTCTTAATACTTCTTGCACTTTAAAAATTTTCTACAATTACTATGTATAATCTTTATAATCAGATAAAACATGTTATTAAACAATCAAAAAGGGTGAATCTTCCCACATACTTCCTTGACTAAAACTGTACATTACCTTCCCCTTTAACCCAGGATAAGTCCACGTCCTCATGCCCAAGGCCCACCAGTGCCTTACGCTCTGCTGCCATCTCCAGATGCAAAGTCCTCCCCGCTTCCCAATCCTGTCTTCTGACTCAGTCCTACGCGTGAGGCTCTGCTCAGGCGTTACACCTCCTAAAGGCTTCCCTGCTATCTCCAGGCCAGGTTAAGGATCCATCTTGTAAATATATCCCTTGCAGAGATGTCACCATCTTGTGAGTTTCTGAATTGTTTTCATGTCTGTCTGACATAAGCTGCTGAGGCATCTGCCTAGCCCAAAGTGGCTCCTCAATAATTATTTAATGCTCTACGTGGGATTTTCTTTGTTTAAAAAACTTTTTGAATTGATTTTCTATCCCCTTCAAGAATCAGTAATAGGATCCAATAAACTCCAAACATACTAAGGCAGCCACATACTTCCCATTATCCACTAGATGGCAACACAAGCATTAGAGCAGCAGTAGTAACAGGACCTCCCTCAAAAACAGCACAATTTTTTCCCAAAGACTTAAAAAATTTCTCTGATTCTTTCTTTTGATCTGGAATCAAAGGATTAATAAAGGTTCACCATTCTGTGCAGGATGAAGCTGAAATGAGATTGATTTTAAACATACATGTGCACCGCGGATAAGCTGAGTCCAGGAATATTCTGAAACACTGCACTCTAGGCAGATTCCACATAAAGGGAGCTCTGGGAGCATGGCTGCCAGCTGCCATCCCAGGCAGCAGGCCCAGCTTTGTTTTTATGTGTCACCCACAGAACAGCCTTGCTAGCTGTTCCTTCGTGGGTGTTTTATAAATTACCCAAAGCACGATATACTGTAAAACAAAAACCCTGATACAAAATGATGGGATTCTTCTCAAAGAACGACTGCACTCTGACTGTGGGGAGAGTTCAAAGCAGTCGGCAAGTGTCCTTTGCTAATCACAGCAGTGGTTTGACTTGCAACCCCCCTCACCCTTCCCAGGACGATAGAAATTCTGTTCTGCTGGCACTCACAACACTTCCAACAAAGACCTGATTGATTATGGAACACTAAGTACTGATTTGCATAATTTGCCTCTGCAAGAAACAAGCATTGTTCAAGATTAAAGAGACTCCAGTGGGTCCCTCTGGCATATTGTAAAAAGTTCCCTGTAACACAAAATCATTATTTTTTTTTCATTCAATCAGTGGACACAGCTTGCTGTTCAGTTAGTATGCAGCCAAAGGCACAGCCAGAAAACCCACTGCTGTATAACATTTGCCAGCTACTGATAAGTTACAGTGATTTTCACAAGGATCAAGTTTAACCTGGAGCCCACTGACTAAATTTCGAGTCTAACTCCTTTCAGTCTTAATTGAAAAATGCATCAATAGCAATTACTAAGTCAGAGCTAAAAGTTTAGAGCTAACACACCTCTGGAGCACGCTGACCTGCTGAGGTCACAGTGGGGACTGTCTGAGGCCTATCCCTGTGCAAGAGAAACTCCCCAGTGACCAATCGCCCACAAAAGAGGCTAGTACAGCCACAGACATTCCACTGTGCCCGGGACCACAGCAGCGAGTTTGCTGAGGGAATACATAAAGGAACTGTTCCTTTCTCGCTTTCTTCTTTTCTTTCAGCAGTTGTTGAGTAAGCAACTCCTACGGGCTTGGCCTATCTCCTATCACTTTCCCCCTAATTCCTATCGAGGGGGACACTCTTCACCAGGCCTCACCAAACTCAGATGGCTCTCCTCCCTGCTCCTGCCCCCTCCTTCCCTGTCCCCTCCTGAAGCACTAGCCTCCCTCGGGTTCCAGAACACCACTGTCTAGCTTCTTTTCTAAAACCTATGACTCCTTTTCTTCATTCACTCATTCCCCCTCTGCCTTTGTTAATCTCTGAAACTTCTTATAAGTTCAGCCCTTGGCTCTTTCTTTACATGTTCTTGCTGAGCTCACTCATTCCAATCCATAGCTTTATTTACTGTCTACAAGAATTGTCCACCCGGCTGCTGCCTCCCTCCTGTGTTCAAGCTGAGTGTATACAACTGTTTTTTAGACACTGCCACTGTGTGTCCCACTGATGCCTCAAAAGCAGTGTGTCCCAACGGTATCCTCATGTAGCCACTCACACCCTCTGGCTTACTCCTAGTCCCTCCTGTTCTGATGGCCCCGAACAGAAAGCCTTCATTCTCTCTAGATTCCAAGTTAGAATATCTTGGCCATTTTGGACTCTTCTCTCTTTTTCACTCCACAAATGAAATTGAGTGAGTCCCATTCACTCACCTTGTTAAACATTGGCTAAAGGAGCCAGCCCCACCCACCAGCTTCTGTTCCTGCACTTCCTGCAACCACCTGCGTGCCAGACCACAGAGCCTTTCCTTAAGCAACCCTCCTCTTTCCTGCCCTGCACTCTGGCACCTGCTTCTCTCTGCCCAGAATGTCTTCATTCCCATCAGTCAACTTCTACTCAAAATTGCGTGCCCAAGGAGGCTTTAAAATATGGTATTCTGGGTTCACTTTCCACCTTCCTTGAGGCAAGCAATAAGTGATAAATGTTAGCTGAATATATCAAGTTCTTTATTCCATCAGTCTGGAAATCTTATCAGAAAAAATAAATAAGGCCATCTTAACTTAGGAGACTGACTTTTCCATTTCCAACCTTCTTATTTCAGGGAGTCTCAAGTAACTGACAATGGGGCTGGTTAACAGGGGGACACGGGTGGTTAATGCTAGGTAGGTGGATTTAGCAGTCTAATTTCTCATATTAGCAACTAACTTTCTACCTGGAATGTATTGCTTCCTTTCTAATATTAAGCCCCTATCATCTTTAAAGAAATTCAGAAATTAAAAAAACAAAAACCTAGAATCTTAGTGTTGATGACACAAAGAACTCATGATTTAATTTCAAAAGTTGAGTGGCACCATATAGTGCTTAAGTTTCCCATTAAACTCAATGCAACTTCCATTTTAAAAGAGTTCTAGGACTCTTACACCCAAAGAAAAAAACAAATGTACTCAACTCTTCCTCCTCACTCCTTCCAGCCCCAACTTACTAATTTCATTCTAATTAAACATCTTCATTCCCATTCTTCTAGCTCCCCAAACTATAATTATTTGGCATTACTGAGCACATTCCCACTATTTCTGAAGCTCCGTCCACTCCCAGTTTATCTGACCTTACTATTCGCCTAGAACAGGCTAGATGACGCACAGAGCAGTGACTACTTCCCTGCTTGGATTCTCAAGACTAGCAAGGGTCTAGAAGACACCTGCTATGCCAAATGAGCAGCATGATAGGGCACCCACTGCCTCTCCCTGGCCATCCATTTCACCTCAGACAGTACAAAGCTCTTTCTTACTCTGAATTGAGGTCAGCTACTATGATCCACCCCACCTGAGTCTTCTCTCGTCTCCAAGCTAATCATTCCCAATCCTCTCAAGAATTTTTTTTTTTAATATTTTTTTTTTTGGAGACAGTCTTGCTCCTGTTGCCCAGGCTAGAGTGCAGTGGCATGATCTCGGCTCACTGCAACCTCCGCCTCCCAGGTTCAAGTGATTCTCCTGCCTCAGCCTCCCGAGTAGCTGAGACTATAGGTGCGCACCATGCCCGGCTAATTTTTTTGTAATTTTCGTAGAGACGGGGTTACACCATGTTAGCTAGGATGGTCTTGATCTCCTGACCTCGTGATCCGCCTGCCTTGGCCTCCCAAAGTGCTGGGATTACAGGTGTGAGTCACCGTGCCCGGCCCTTGCTCTCAGGAATTTTTTATGTGAAATACATCTGCGGCTTCTGGCCATACTTACTACCTCTGAATATAGTTCATGGGCCTCCCAAATAAAATGCATTTTCCAGAATAGAATCAGTACTCTCCGTGTCAGCAGGAAGTGCCGAGGAAAAGAGAACCATTGCCTCCCTTGTTCCAGGCTCTGGGCTTCCAGTAATGCCGACCCACTGCCTCCCTTGTTCCAGGCTCTGGGCTTCTAGTAATGCCACCTAAGGGCATGCTCACTTCCATGTCACTGAGTCAAGCTGACTTTACATTGACTAAAATGACTTTTTCCATGAGTAATGCTGATAAACTAGGTCTTCATTATATGCACATTTTTCCTGGCTTCCTGTCATTTGGAATTCTGCTCATTATGCCATTAAAGAGATCTATAAATAAAAATCATCATTCAAAAAATGAGATGAAAATGGGATAAAAAAAGTAGCACAGAACCATAGAACCCTCCCTTAGACAGCCAGCTCAACTAGTCACAAACGCCCTATCCCCTTTGCTCTCTTAGAAGCACGAGTGGTCTATTTTAAAAACATTTCCTCCACAAAAACATCACGGAGAGGCTTTGCTAACTACTGCCGTCTAGAAACAAATATTCTCCTCCCCTACCTGCCTAACAACCCAATCCAAAACTACACAATAGCTGGGAGGACATGGCTCAGGCTTCTGAATCTTTGCTGGTTAATAATCACTACTTTCTTTTCTGTGTGCTTGGAAAACTTTCTTTCATTTGTTCACTTGACAAATATGTAAGACCCAGCATGGGCCAGGCACATTAAGGAAGGAGGTAATAAAGAAGAGAGGAAGAGGGGAGGGAGAACAGAACAAGAAGTTCCAACCCAAGGATCCAACCCAACTTTGCACTGCTTTGCGTTTCAATCCAAACCCCATCTGGTCTGGAGGCTGTGTGTGGAGGGTGTGCATGCATGCTGCATTCTTCTGAGTCTCCATACTGCATAGGATGAAACCAGGTCAAACGGACCTGGTTTAGATCCTAGCTCTGCCACTTACTAGTGACATGGCCTTGTGTCGCTTAAACTCTTCCAGCCTTCATCTCTGAGGTATAAACTTGAGACAATTATAACTCTGAAGACCACAAGTCCCTGATGAAAATAACACCTGTGAAGAGTCTGACACTATGTCTGGCACACAGTAGGTGCTCAACTACTCTAAGTCTTCTTCTTCATTTCATCATTATTTCAGTCTCACCCCTAGGGCAAGGTGAACCTCAGTGCATAAGGTGAAAAACATACACAATTCAAGTGACAATTTTAAAAGGCCACAAGGCCACTCTGGACTTCAACTCACTCTTGCAATAGGTTCAAAGCAGCCAGTGCCCCCAGCCCAGTGTTGGAAAAGACTGCCATTTCTTCAGCTGTGCATCAGAGGAAGCGGCTGGTTTGAGTTTAGGAGACAAGATGGCAGTGAAAATGCTAGACTCACAGGCAGTAAGCAAGATACTCTTACTAGAAGAGGCCCTAGGGAACAAAACCAATGATTGGAATGGCAGATTCGCGAGCCCCAGCTCACCCTCACCCCAGAGCTCACACATGCTGGGTGGACGGCAGGCACGTTGAAACAGGCATTTCTTTTCTGCCAAGCACACCCAGTTAATCTCCTACCACTAGATTTCTGTGGGATGCACCTACAGCGTGTAGCCTGTCCCTGCCCCGCCCCCTATGCGCTCTCCTCCATATCTTTTCTCCTGCTCCCAAAGTTTTCCTTTTTCTCGATGCTGCTGGTACTTTCCTGCACGGAACAGTCTTTGACTCACCACACACTTTTTCTGGGATCACTGCTTATACTAGAATTCCATGAGCAGCCTATATCCCCTTTGCTCTCTTAGAAGCACGAGTGGTGGATGGTCAGCACGCAGGCAGAGGGTGGGGAAGGCAACTCCAGGCACATGGTAACCCCCAGCTAGTTCTATGACCTTGGAGTCACCAGGTGATGCACGATTCTCACCTGTGTGCTTCAAAGGTCAGATGGAAAGATCCCCCAAATGCTTTCCAGCTCAGAAATTCTAGATAATTTTTGGGTGTTCAATCAATTTGAAAGCTCCTACCACCAACCCTGTCAGTTTCTTTCTACTTTTATGCTTTCCAAAGCTTCCAAAATCATTCTAAGGCTCCAGGTACATTTGGGATTCTCAGTTACTGAGGCTATCTGACTTAGGGCAATTCAGCTGCAGAACTTTGGAAAGTCTGCTCATAAGAAATTAAAAATATCATTCACATGCCAATAAGATGGAGGTAAAACAGACAAGAAAAGAATTACCTTGACAATTCATAACAGGCAACTAATGTGGATACATTAGAAATGTTTTTGAGTGAATATGCAACAAAAATGATCACAGCAAGCACTATTATAGTACTTACTATATGCCAAGAAGAATTTTAAGGGCTTTTTACAGATTATTGCATTTAATCCTCATTATAAACTTAGGAGGCAGGTACCCCCAGCATTCCTCTTTTACAGAGGAGAGAGGCCAAGTTAACTGGCTTGAGGACTCATTAGGAAGTATCGGAGCTATATTTGAAATTAGGTCCACTCCATAGCCTGTATTCTTAACTTTTTCTTGCTCTTAAAATTCTTCAGAACCTTGACAAGAGGGGCGAGAGGAAAAAACATTTTACTCATATTTGAGTTCCTCAAAATATCAACTCTATCTTTAAAATTATTTACATATCTTCAAAAACAAATAGTGCAAAATTCATATTTGAGTTTCACTTTCTAAGAGGGGACTGTATTTTAAATTTCTCCAGTGGCCTTACACAGAGTCACAGTCATCTAAAGTATAGTTCTTGACCTTTTTAGGGGCACAGATGCCTTTGAGATCCTGACAAAAGCTATGAATCTGATCTCTTCTATAAAAGAAATAAACACATACACAGAAACAAAAAACTTTCTGCCTGTCATCTTGAGCTTCAGAGGCTTTTGGTTCATGGACATCAGGTTAAGTACCTCTGATTGTAAACACTATTCCACACACACACATACACACACACACACACACACACACACGAGACACACGAGGGTATACTCTTTCTGTAAACATCATCTGCATAAGGAAGAACTTTCCAGCTCAGCACTCACAGACATCTGCTGGCCATCAGTGGGGGTTTGCCTGCATGGTCGCACTAACCAGTCACACTAAGTAGGGATCTGGGGCCTGCAGGTGGTGGGGAAAGACTGAGTGTACCATGAGAACCACCTACACTGAATCATCCGAATCATCATCATAATAAACTTCCAAATCATCATCATAATAAATCATATTGAACATTGAGTGTTTCCTATGTGTCGGACACTGTGTTAAACCCATACTGAACATTTAGTGTTTCCTATGTGTCAGATACTGTGTTAAACCCATTGTGTAGACTATCTCATTGAATCCTCACAACAAATGAGAAAACAGATGAGTACACTAGCCCAAAGGCATACACCTGGCAAGTTGAAAAGTCAGGGTCTATACTCTGGAATAGACTCTAAGCCTGTGCTCTTAAATTCTTCACTCTATGCCTCCAAACTTGGGCTCTCCGAGGATAAAACTCAGTGAAGAACGAAACCAAAGAGGTGTTATCTGCAGCCTTCTGACGCCTCCTACCTGCCAAACCCATGAAAACAAATCCATCAATTTTATTTAGCAGTTTCTTCAAAAGCATTTGCCAGATGTCGGAAAATATTAAGCAAACAAATGCATTTATACCCCATCATAGTACATTCCACATCTCAGGAATATGTTCACTCCTTTTTGTGTTGAAGAATTTTAAAACTTTAAAAAATTCTAAGTCCAAAAAGAACTATGTCTTGTTCACTTTGGATTCCCAAAGCCTGGCATAGTTCCTAGCTCAACAAATGTCTAGGAACATTCAACAAACGAAGGGGTGATACATTTTTATCAAGAATTTGACATTCTAAAAAAAATATCAAGGAATGGCTGTACCTAAAATTTGTGGTCATTATGTGTTAAAAGTTGGTTTTTTTTGGTAATGTGGAATTGTTTCATCTAATTTTTGCAAATATTTTAGTACACTCAAAAGGCACATAGTCTCTATAATAAGCAGGCAACAATTTATGACCTACAGTTTATAATCAGCAGCAACTCCTCCTTTTGTGAGGTGAACAGACTATCAGCATAGCATAAAGTTTGTGGCAACAAACAGGTTCTATCCAAAGCCATCTCTTACTACTGAGGTTGAACATGAGCACTCAAAAACACAAAATCCCCAAAGACTAAATACTTCCCTACTGACCAAAAAAAAAAAAAAGCTTTGTTTGAATTATAATATCAGCTTATAAGGAGAAAACGTGGAGATGTCAATCACCAGTACATACACCTATAGCAGTGTGAAAACTACAAAGAAAACTGACGTATCACAACTGCTCCCAATCTCATTCTCCTGGGGTCCTAGCGCTAGTTAAAAACATGTGCTAGGAGGAAGATTAAAAATCACTTATTTGCAAGACAAGGACAAGAGTTACATCAATGTAGATGAAATCTCCTACCCAGCCCAGCAAGTATGGGTCCCATCCACTAGGTGGTGCTCTCCACCACACTGTTCCTCAGTGAGCAGTACCGTACATTAAAATGACAACAGCCTAGTTTTAAGATGATTTGTCTCTAGAGGATATACATTTGGTTTAAGTTTCCACTGCAAAGTTAAAGTTCTTAAGATAGGTCATGCAGATCAATTGCTCCTGTAATCTGAAACTCAAAAGAGCAAGTAATATCTAAACAAGGGGAGGGGGTGGCCCTGAGCTTATAAGGGTCTCTAAGAGCCAGGAGACAGTCAGCCTGGCTACCTCTAATCTCACCATCAAAACCGTTACCTTGTTCAGTTTCTGCTTCACATCAGCAAAGAGAATAGCAAAAGCAACTTCGAGTGGCGCATAGCAAGAACATACGTTCAACAACCATTCTGCTTGATAGATGTCAATAATTTACTCTCAACTGCTTTGTTAACATTCAAACCCCAAAAGTAGAAATGTTTTCGCTTTATTCAAACTGATTTTTTTCTCTTTTAGCAAAAACAAAAGCAAAGGAATGAATGTTCATTTTATCTTGAAGTTCTGAGAAAGAGGGTTTGGTAACAAGATATATGGCCTTGCCTCCAAAGTCATCTTTCAACTAAGTGAATGGGAATAAAATGCAGAGTATGTTGGCCTTGACCAATAATACAAATGTACAAATTCCAAGCAAAAGCCAGGGTCTTGCTTCATCATTCCCTGTCCTCAAAAATATATAGATTCCTTTTTTCCTTTTTCCCATAATGAAGAAAGTCATTATGATCGTCTTTGGAGTAAACAAGGCAAGAAACTCAAAGCACCTCAATACACATGCAAAACAATCTTTTTTTTTTTTTTTTTTTTTTTTTTTTGGTAGAGACGAGGTCTTGCCATGTTGCCCAGGCTGGTCTCAGACTCCTGGGCTCAAGCAATCTGCCTGCCCCAGCCTCCCAAAGTGCTGGGATTATAGGCATAAGCCACCACACCAGCCAGAAAATATTATTTCAAGAAATAAGTTACAGAATGGTCTAACAACATCTTCTTTGCCTGGAAAAAAATGAAAAGGTAAAACTTAGTGGTTTCTAGAATTTAAAGAAACTAGCAAATTGCCAACAGCTTGGTTTTACAAAATGAGGGCTCGTCTGCTAAAAATGGATTGCTACTTAAGTGTTCAAAATAACATAAAATAATCACTCCATAACATTTGCTAGAAAAAAAATGTGTGAAAACTACTAGAAAAATAATAGGTCCTGAGCAGTATATTAAAGCTTTTGATTTTGAGACTCAAATTATATCTTTTCATTCTACATGAGCTCGTACTTTCTTTGAACAAAAAAAATAAGGTCCTGTATCTGAATTCAGCTCACTGTGAAAGCTTTAAATGTAAAACTAGTACATGCAATTTAAACTCCCTTTAACAGTTTTTCAGACAATTAATTAGGTAAAGCATTTGAAACACCATACATACAAAAAATTTCCATTCTTATTGCAATGAATTTCACTCAAAATCACATATCAACTTGTAAGTAATAAATTTATAATAAAAATGTAACACTATCTGCCCCCTACAAATACATATACACTTTTAAGAGATACATATAGTCATGTACCTAAGAAAGGAAAGCAAAACTTCACAATGTTCAAGAAATCTTTCGAAAGCTCTACAGCATTAGTTAGCATTATCTGATCAAATATTAGCATGACCACTATTTTCAAAACGGCCCATATGTAACAATAGCCAAAGGGGGCATCTTCCTACACTTACACTATTACTCTAGTAGAACAGACAAATTTCCTTAAGAATTGGAGTTGTACTGAACACAAAATGCCGATTTGCAATTGTGAGGTCAATCTTATAACAATGAGATTTAAAACAAATTTCAGATTAAGGTTTTAAATTTTTATTCATTCTCTATACTGTGGTATATTTCAATAATTACACAAACTAAAACATTTTCCCTCCTGTTTTTTCTCCAAAAGATTCTCTACAGATGCTTATTTTGTAAAATGCAGCTTAAAACTTATTGGACACTAAGGATTTTGTTTTTTACATGGAATCTATAAATACATGCAAAATTTCTGTGCCCATAATTGGAAAAGGGCACAGAGACTCCTATAACAATCACTAAGGAAGCTCTTAAAAACAAAAAACTTTATCCACGTTCATGCTGAATAATTCACATTTAACCTTTATTTCAAATTACAGCCAAAGTCTTTGTTTCAAATCCACATAAATCACTGTTCTTCTCTCTGCAAATACATTTTTAGAGAAAACATTATTAAAAGTTACATCTGACTTGAATAGAGTTTCCCATTTGCTTTTGCATGTTTATTATCAAACTCTAATCATTACATTTCCAAACTTATTTATACTTTCACACAAACTTCCAAAGTTTTCCCAACTTAAATAAAAACCCACAAAAACTGTGGGAAATGTTTTGCTTGAAAGATAAAAGCAAAGTGGTCCAAATGTACATTTGTAATAATCAGTGTTTACTTTTGTTGTCCAAACATTCAGCTTATAGCACTTTCAATATATGCATTCAACTTAATTTTCTTGTCTCTTAAAAAAAAAAGCGGGAAAGTGTTTTCTTTCCCCGTTTTGCTCTCAAAATATAAACTCATTTAATGCAAAGCATTCCCGGATCAGGCATGTTTTAAACTACAAGCACGTCTAGCCTCAACAGCATTCATCCATATTATATACAAAATGCCATTTCTTTCAAAACTTCACTCTGGACATTTTATAAATCTAATTTCACTTTTCCTAAAAACATGAGGATGTTTTACTATATCAGGCTCAATTAAAGTTTTAGTAAATAAAAATAACAAAAGAAATGATACCATAATACTAACGTAGGAAAAAGGATATATATTAATTTCATTTACTGAAAACGTTGAGGGTTTTTTCCTTGAAGTGTCTCTACTATAGATTTTACACTACATTTATTAAAATATGACAAACCTTTAACCTGGGAACAATTTACCAGTTAACATTATCTACCGAAAGAGGAAGTATACTTTGGGTAAGTAAAACACTGGAAACGATTTATGCTGCCTTTTTTCGAAGCTGCTTAGAAAATGGCTATGTACTTTTAAAAAATAATCATTAAAAACAGTCTAATGGTTGTCTTGTGATATCGTTGATCACAAGCCTAGTGATGCCATCTAATTCTAAAGACTGAAATATGCCTCTCAAAGGGATCTATCTAGTGCATCCACAGTGTAACATAAGTTAAAGGTAAAGAAACTAAAAAGTAAGATTTCCTAATAGAATGAACATATTTTAAAGTTTTTATGATTGACAAAAGACTTCTTTTTTTTAGCCATTAAAAAACTAAAAGTATCCTGACAAGAGATTCTGGTTTTGAAGTATGTCACACCCCGGTTACCCAGCCATGAATCTCAGTTCATTTTTTAAAATGAGGTCTATTTCCTGTAATTTTAGATATTTTAGAGTATAATTATTTTACATTTTTATGATGCCTCTGGGGTATCATTACAAATATTTTTATGTGTTTAAACTTAGGAAAGAAAAATTAAGTAATAGCTTCTCTTATAGGGAGCTGTCAAGTCTCTCCCAAACAAAAATCTTTGTTTTAAAGCAATCTAGAGATTTATATCCCTAGTAACCATAGAAATTAATCTTAAGCTTTAGAGAAAAATTGCATAAAATGCTCTTTATTTAATTAAAATCAGAGCTCGTTCTTAGAAATAAGAACCTTCTTTTGAACAGAAAGAATTTTCCACAGAGTGTAAGTGTTTTAACTCAAGGTGGTACTCTTCGTGATCAATGAATCACACACATGTAATTGACTTTTGAATTGTGCGCATAGAAAGTTAAGTCCTTTGTGGGAAGGGATTCGCTCAGGGATAACTATACTCACTGAAAACCTTTCGTAAGAAAAGAAAGTGAAACACAGCATTCAAACAATGTTGTAGATTATCTGAGTGTGAGCAAGAAAAAAAGCATAAAGAAAAGCATTTAACAATAACAATTAGGAGAATCACTCATAGGGGAACTCACTTTGTTTTTATTAGGAAACTGAAAATAATTTTCAGCGTGTCTTAGTATGACGATCCATCAACACATCATAAATCAAATTTCATTTTGTGATGACTATCACTTTCTATTTCACATGCTTTAAAAAAGAGACATGTTCTGAATTCTGCTTATCACCATATGACTAAGAAGTTTATTTCAGATTTAGAAACCAGTAAAGGATGTCTGGGGCACTCTACAATGCTCTGCTTAGCCACTCTCTTCCCGAGTAGCCTGAAAAAAATGTGTGCATTTAAGAGATGGTAATGACAAACTCCTCAAATATTTTTAAAATGTGAAAGTTTTCAAGGCTTATGAAATTCAGATTCTGGGCAAATCTGCATACTTCCAAATTTAACTTACATGAGATTTAAAATTCATGGCTTCAGATTTTTCTCTGCATAATAAATAATTTTAAAAGTTAGCCACATTCTGATTCCCATTATTATATTTTTAAAAACCCACTTATTTGGAAAAAAAGATACTGCTGATCATGTCATAAAATATTAAATATCCATAAAGTGCTCAGAAAGTGTACTGTAAACACCAAGTAAAGTCAAACTGCAAATATTTCTCCTTTCAGACAATCAAAGTCTTTGGAGAGGCCTGAAGTAGGTGTTTCTCCATACGCATTTAGGCACCACTAAAAATGCTACACATTATCATTTTCTCTACGCAACCCCAATTTTTGGAAAAGGCAAAGGCATTTTCCTCCCACACTGCCCATGGCTAATTCCACAGTCCTACGAAGAGAGAATTTACTAGGCACTGAAGGGAATCAAGGCATTGTGGTACATGTAATGAGGTGCAGAAAGAGACAGAAAGTGATCAGGAATTGTAAATTGTAGGTAGTTTCCACTGTATTTAATTGACACTACAGCATATTCACCTTGGTAGTTCTAAAAACTATTCCTCTATGATAGAAAAAAATTGTTTTTGTTTAGGTGGGAGAAATATTGTTAGGTGGGAGAAATACTGATTCAAATGACGCATCTTATTATCTTCATTGTAGGCTGCACACTTCCACAGCAACTGGTCCTCCAAGTACATATCATGAATTTTCACTTTTAATTCAAATTATAATAATCAACAATACTAGAAATCTAAAAATCTAAAAATCTATACTAAAGCATCAATAGAAAATATTAATAATGGTTTAAAAGTAACTGCAGAGCGTAATGCTGTTTTGAAGTTTTTACAACATGGTTACAAAAACAAAATGTTGGTGTTCTACTAGAAATATAGTTGGAATATCTTCATTCCCCTCTGTTTTTAATCTTATACATGCAAGAAATTATGAAGATACAACAGGCTCATTTTCTTGGGAAAACAGAAGAACTGGAAAGAGGTTCGTGGGCTTTCAAGCACACATGGTTTGAGTGTCTTTAACTCTTTTCCCTCTCATGCAAGAAAAGTCAACAAGGTAAATATATGTTATTTTTCAGTACCTCCATAGGCCCATATCCCATGGTAGTATCCTTAAGGATTTTATCTCAAAGTCTTACACTGGGGTCAGGTAAGCTAGGCCTACAAAATTGTTTTGAGGGTTACATAACATATACATGAGCACACTGAGGTGACAGAGAAGACAAACGCTACGAAGTAAAAACTAATAATGATCACAGCACCAAGAAAGTATGTATTAACTATTTGTACACTACATATTGTACTGTATATATATTTGGGCTCACAGTGTACCCTTGGTCAAGTTCCTTCTCCAGGCTTCAATCCTTGCTAATAAAATGAAGAGACTGCATTCCCTGATCCCTAGGTCTATTCCAGCTCCCCAAATTCCCTGGCTTCTTGCATCTGACTGAAGACTGAACAGTATAGGTTCAAGTGATTTTTCATATCCAAGTCTTCTTGGTGTGCTTCACTCACAAGGGAATGTATTTAGCATTCATTTCTGATGACTACATTACAGAGCGTATTGCATATTTCACTGAATCTCCACAAGGGTCCTCTAATATTCTCACTTCTCCCATTTTATAGGTAAGAACAGTGTGGCTCAGATATGTTAGACTTGCTATTTAATCCTAGATCTATCTTATTAACTATCCATGTTCTTCCCCTGATGCAAAAATAACAATATATTGAATCACATGCTGAGGAATTAACAATCAAGCGCCAGGTTATGTGTAAAATGTTGTGCACAGGTTACATACAGGTGGCAAGCATCTCCCTATCTCCATGGTGCCTGTCTTACAGCGCTAAACCAAAAAGCTGTGTGTCCTTAATTGCACAAGGTCATTAGGAGCCCCACATGTGCCAAGAAATTAAGGCAAGAAGAGATTACAAAGGTCTAGAAAACAGAGACAGAGTAACTTTTAACCTGAAAGCAGAAGAGGGAAGATCTGAGTGGTCTCATGTAGGGCCCTGTAGAAGTTATTTATCCCTTCCCCACCCTGCTCCATGAGGCCCCCAGATGATTCTAATGTACAATCAGGGTTGAGAGCCACTGCTGCAGGAGCCACAGGAAAGTGGCTGAGCATGGACTTTGGAATCAGACTGCCGGGACCTAACACAGGCTGACATTCATGAACTATACAGCATTCCAAACTTACTTAACCTGCCATTGCCTCAGTTTCCTCACTTGTAAAATGGGAAAGATAATAGTACATGCCTCAGAGTGTGTGTGAGGATGAAATGCAAAGGGCCTAGAAAAGTGCCTGGCATATGTAAGTACTAGGCTAATATTGGAAGACCTCAAATGTCTAGTGAAGGAATTCTGTAAGCCAACAATGTTAAAATGTTCTCTTACAAACGATGGAGACACAAGATGGCAGCTTTCTTCTTTCTTTTCTCTTCTCTTCTCTCTCTCTCTCTCTCTTTCTTTTTGAGACAAGGTCTTGCTCCATCACACATGCTGCTGTGCTGTGACATGATCACACCTCAACGCAGCCTCAAACTTCTAGGCTCAAGCAACCCATCCGCCTCAGCCTCCCAAGTAGCTGGGACTACGGGCACGCATGTCTGGCTAATTTTTTTTTTTTTGGAGAGACAAGGTCTTGCTATGTTGCCCATGCTGCTTTCAAACTCCTGGCCTCTGGAGATCCTCCTGCCTTGGCTTGCTTTCTTTTATATTTAAATTGTATACTTAAATGCAAAAAAAAAAAAAAAAAAAGATAATCTTATAGTAGTCCATCTCCAGCACCTCCCCCAGACCAAATTTTTAAACAGGAAAATAACCTAATAAAATTCATTTTTAGGCAAATGAATTTTGTTGAGTTAACTCAAGTTTTTAATCCTAGTGCAAAGAAATCGAACAAGTTAAAATGCAAAATAGAATAGCAGAGCAGTGGTACTATCTGTCCATATTCCCATTACAGGCTCTAAAAATTATTTATGTTTCAAATACTGGGAAGGTGAATAAGAACATCTATGATTATCAGATAATGCAATTTTTTAATCCTATAGTTGAACTATATTTCCTCAAATAATGTACCTTCATTAAGGCACGTTTACATTTTCCATATACACTTTCAAAAACGAGATTTCTCTTTACATTTCCAAGAGAAAGGTAAAGCAAATAATATAAGATCCTCCATTTAAAAATGAAGAAACTGAGTGTCCGAGGGACTTGCCAAGGCTGCCAATAAGTGAGATGAACACTGATTTCTTAAATAGCAATGCCAGTGGTGAGGTAAGGGAGAGGCCTAGGCAGCAGGATGAACTGGCACCCAAAAATCGCTGAGGCTCTCACAACCTGATAATCCCCCATCTCCAAACACAGTCCAGTGAGATCCTGTGTCTTGGTTATGTGAACAGCCTCACAGCTGATCACTGTC
Source organism: Macaca mulatta (assembly GCF_049350105.2). Classification (NCBI taxonomy): domain Eukaryota; kingdom Metazoa; phylum Chordata; class Mammalia; order Primates; family Cercopithecidae; genus Macaca; species Macaca mulatta. Next base: position 8,493,011 of record NC_133410.1, on the reverse strand, counting down.
TCCTGCTGAACCACTCCAGCCAACCTGCTATCAAGTCCTCCAGCTTCTACATCTTTAAGGGCTCCTAAATTCACTCCCTTTCACTCACCCCATCAGCTTAACTCTTGGATTCCTCACTTGTGGCCCTGTCTTTGCAGTCTCTACCCTTTCTAATGCAACATCCACTCTCCCACACCACCCACTGAGCTTACCCAAGCCTTTCTGCTAAGGAGGAAAAGTTTAGGCCTAACATATTTGTGCTATTTTATAATCAGGAGCTTCTGCATGTCATTCTTAAGCCTTGGATGGTGCCGCCCAATCCAACCGTGGGTAGAAAGGCTGACATCTTCTCTCTAATCCTTTCTATGCTAAACAGCTGTCTCACCATGAGTCTGGGGAAAAAACTACCACCAGTCATGTTACACTATGGTGTCATGCAGGAGACTAAAATTCTGTAAGCCTTAAGCACTTGGGATGCAAAAAAGAACAGATGCCTGAAATAACTAGATGATATGCATAGGAAGCAGCAACTTACATACCCGTCGAAGGAGGTGGGGAGAACTCCTTCATAAGGCCAGGACAAACTAGCCTGCATCTAAAGAAGACTTAAGTAGAGTGCCTAGACAATGTCAGGGTGGGCATCTTCATGTTTTACGTGAAACAAACCCCACAAAGCCAGCGTTTCAACCAGAGCAGTTTGTGAGTATGATGGCTCCAAATCTAGGCCCTGGATTGGCTGTACTGGCCCACGGTGGACACTGCCCAGGATCCTCTCTCCGGCTCCAGGGCCAGGGGCGCGGGGAAGACAAGATGACTCCCACACTCCCCAGTACAAGAAGGTCTCCTTCGTATGGGGTCAGGATAGCTCGACCTCCAATTTACTCTCAGAAGTACAGGCTGAATTCCCAGGATTACTGGACAATATGCCAAGGAGGAGCACAGACTTCTGTTTTCTAAAATGCTTACAATGCACCATCATGGCAGAAAAACCAGGGGGAGAAATATTGTACTTAATCATCACTGACTGATCAGGCCCTGGAACTAGAACATGTTACTTTATTACAACATGTGATTAAAACTGAAAACAGCAATGAATAACTAAATGTCTACTCACTCACTCAAAATCACTTATGTAACACTATGCACCAGAGTTTTATACTGTCCTACAGACATTAACTCATTTAATCCTCATTAATGACCTAATAAGGTTGTCATTATTTTATACATGAGAAAACTGATTATCCCGATTTTACACAGGAGAAAACTGAGGCCCATAAAGGTTAAGTACTGTGCTCAATGTCCCTCAGCTAGTACACAGTATAAATGGATTAAAACCCAGTTAATCTGTCTCTAGAATCTTCGCACCTAACTCCTGTCCATACTGCCTACCATGTTATCACTGCCCTAAACACAAATAAGATCTGCCGATAAAAAAATTGTTCGCCGATCCTCAGAATCACCTTGTCCTATTTTCCTAAGATGTATCAACTGTATTTAGGATAAAATTTATCTTGTTCCTGCAGAGGTAAACTAACATCAACTTTACCTTCCAAGACACAAGAATATAAGGAGATAATATGCCTCTGTCCAGAGAGCATGTATTCATAGGTGTTTCTATCTAAGGTCTATGGTCTGTCAAAGAAAGGGATGATTACCAATTCATGTAAAGAGCGATGTTGTGTTTTCCTACATACTAAAATTAGTCACGTAAGACTTTAATAACTATATTAATTAGGAAATTCAAACTTAGTCATCCTTTTCTAGATAAGGGGAATTCTTGTTCCACAGAAACTCAGTGCATGCTGTTTTTCATAAAGAAAAACTTACAACTCATGTATGTATGTCTTCCCTAAAGTTGAAAGCTTTTTTTCTTTTTAGATTTTTTTTTTTTTTTCCTGAAGGGAGGCACTCCCAGCAAAAAGAAGCAAGTAGATTTGCAGTGACTTTTCTTCGCAAAATCGTACTGGATAATAAGATCAATGATGATAATAAACCGCCCAAAATAATTTTACTGCCAAGATATCAGAAACGTGTCCCTATTAGACTTGCTACATCTTAAAACACTAAATTAGAACACAGTAGCACTGGTGGTTTTTGTTTGTTTGGTATCTTCAATCCTCAGCCCAAAGACTGGCACATAATATGTACTCCATTAATATTTACTGAATAAGTAAATAAAAATAAGCACCTGTGTTTGGACTATCTATATCATTGGTCCAATCCAAAATCAAAGACTTCATAATCTCTCCAAGGAGAACAGTTTTGTGATACTAATTCACTGGTGTACAAACACTATTGTCAGAGCAAAACCATCAGCTAACACAAAATAGGAAATCAGGACATTTAAGGAGCATAATAAAAGATTATATTAATGTAAGCATAAATCAAATAGCAAAGCAGTTTAAGTTTTAAGAAAAAGATCTAGGTTTTTTTATTCAATAAAAAGAGAAAGAAAGATGTAGACAAAGAAAGAAACTAAACACTAGGAAGAATACAGAATTTCTATCTCTGAAGGTCCTTAAGAATAAGTAAGACATCACCTATTTCATAGAACTTAGGGTTATTTTTGCAAGAAGACAAAGTTCACGTAGATAGCATATACTAGCTCTACAATTCCTTGGTTATGGCATATGAAACAAAATATACAACTAAGCCAAATCGGCAAATGAAGAAGCTGAAAGTGCCACTTCTTAGGAGAGGAATAACAATTTGAGGCTATCATGAATTTACGTAAGACAAACATTTCAAAAATTTATCCTAGTGCCTAACAAACTTTCCTTAAAAGATCTTTTCTTTCAAATTAAAAACAGTAGCTTTATTAATGCACAACCCATTTCAAATTTGAAACACAACCCTAAACCATACCTTGTGGAATGGAAAGCCATGATTGTAATGTGGAATGAGACCAACTGAAATCAATATCAGAAATGTGAAGTAAGTAAATACTTTTTTTCCTGGGGGTAGTATAAAACGTATGAAATTACAGTAGTAAGAAGTTATTAATTTGAAATTATAAAGTGGAATGGAGGACTTCAAAATATTCAAAGATTTTTCAAAGAATTCTGAAAGCAAAGAAAACCATACTGTGCTCTGGAAAAACTTACCTTTTAGAAAAACAGCATTTCATTTGCACAGCTGCTTGCCCATGTTGTACTGCAAAGAAACAGCAATATGGATCCAACCAAGCCTAGCACTGATTAAAGCTGCATTTTTGGATTCACAGGTATTCACTGATTGGCTTCTACACAAACATTCATTATTCAATAGTTAATCCAACTTAATCATTAAACCCGAACCAGGTGAGAACAGGAACTGTCAAGTTACTTATACAATAGAACATTCTGTCAAAGAGATTTATGAAAATTTCAACAATCCCTGGGCAAAAAAATCACTAGTAGCAGAATGTTATCTTCAAGTCAGAGGAACTAACGAGTAGGCACTCCGAACTGCTTGCTAAATGAAAGAATAAAGGAATGTTCGTTCAGTGGGGGGAAATGGCTTTTCAAATCGACTTTTTTTTTTTTTTTTTCAAATAAAATGACGGCTGTTTAAAACAGTTATTTGTGGATTTGACCCAACTGCTCATGTTCCAAATGGGTCACTGTCCCCAACCACTGGGATCCTCACCATGGGGGCAGAGGTGAGGCAGCCGTGTGTGACTATAGCAGAACAGGCATCAGGGACTATGTGTCTATGATCCTATCTTCAATGGGATTTTCAGAGTTTTCTATCACTTGGTGTCACAAAAAAATTTAGCTCTTCAATTATGTTTAAAATTTCTTTTCTCCAACCTTATTTTCTGCTTATAGTGGAGAGTTTATGAGATATGCAAAATACAAGGAGGAAAATAAAATCAGTCCATAATAACATCACCTAGAAAGAAACTCTTTCATCACTGTAATATATTCTTTTCCATTTTATGCACATAACTTGACCCTGTGTGGCCATGGGTTCCACATCCAGATCCGTGGATTCAACCAACCACGGATGGAAAATATTTTTTAAAAAAGATGGTTGCACCTGTACTGAACATGTGTAGATTTTTTTCTTGTTACTATTCTCTAACCAAAACAGCATAACAACTATTCATGAAGTACATACATTGTATTGGGTTTTATAAGTAATCCAGAGAAATAAACAGGAGGATGTCTGTAGGTTATACACAAATACTACACCTTTTTATCAGCGACCTGAGCATCCACAGAGTTTGGTGTCCACAGGCAGTCCTGACACCAATCCCCTGAGGATGCCAAGGGATGACCGTATGGCCCTCATATAAGCAAACCACATGACATGTAATTTCTATATTCTACTTACTTTACTCAACACCATAATGAGTACATCCCCTTGTAGTTACAAATTCTTCTAAAAAATTACCTTTAATGGCTACATAACATTTCATTGTTTAAATTTACCATAATTTAGCCAGGTGCAGTGGCTCACACCTGTAATCCCAGCACTTTGGGAGGCCAAGGCGGGTGGATCACCTGAGGTCAGGAGTTCAAGACCAGGCTGACCAACATGGTCAAACCCTATCTCTACTAAAAAACACAAAAATTAGCCAGGCATGGTGGTGGGCGCCTGTACCCTCAGCTACTTGGGAGGCTGAAGCAGGACAACTGCTGGAACCCAGGAGGCAGAGGTAGCAGTGAGCTGAGATGGCACCATTGCACTCCAGCCCAGGCCAACAACAGCAAGACTCTGTCTCAAAAAATAAATAAATAAATAAATAAAAATTTTACCATAATTTAACAGTTTCTCTGTTGTTGGACACCTAGTTTGTTTCTTCTAATTTTTTATAAGGACAAACTATGCTATAATGAACATCTTTTTGCCAAACTATACCAGAGTATTTTTATACACTGAACCTTTGTCTGATTTTGTCATTCCTTAACATAACAGCTTTAAAAAGGAGTTACAAAGTTAAAAGTTAGGAGCATTTCTGAAAACAGCCACATTTTTGCTACATGGTTTCTCATTCTGTTTGCCTCACAGTACCGCCCCCAGCCTCCGAGGCAGGCAGGCCACACTCTGGGACCATTGCTGCCAACTCCCTCTCACTGTCTGTCAGAATGACTGCATTTTAAAACAGTGAACAACATGATTATTCCAACGCAATTAAACCCAATTATTTCACTCGTTAGTAATTATTAATATCTTCTCTACACGATAAGACCTCAGTTTCCTCATCTGGAAAATGAGGGGAGTCACACTACATGACCTCTCAGGCTGTTTTGCGTTCTAACATTCTATGATTCTTATCTTTTGCTGTGGAGACACTGAGTTTAGGTTCACAAGACACTAACAGAAGAATATAATGTAACCTATTCACTTAAAGCTGTTCAGCTGTTATTTAATCTTGCTTCTCTGGAAGCAGTTCATGAACAATAATTCTGCAAATTGGAAATACTTAAATTGTCATGCTGTTTTATAAAAAGAAAGATAACATTTACTTCTGGTATTTTAATACGTAACCCAGTTTTTGATTCTCAATTCAGGATCCATAAAACTAGATTGCACAGCTGGAAATTCTGATTCAAACTTGTAACTTCACAGAAAACCAGATGCTATATTAAAGATAAGGTTTCCTAGAGAAGTATAGCATTTTAAAAGGCAACTGAAAATCTGTATTAGATTTTCTCAGAAAAACAGAAACCTCCAGGATACTCCTAAGCATTAAGAACCTGCACATTATCGGAAAGATGAAGCTGCCAATCTGCAGTTAATATGTCTAAACAGCATAGAACATACTCATTTGACGTACACACAAAGACCTCTATTAGGTGTAATATACCTAAAAGTATCTGCCAGATACCTCGAAAGCACTATAGGGCAAAGGGAAACAAATGACAACACTATTTTTTTAATCTTGTGAAAATTACATTAGTATAAAATGTACCAAAAACACCCTAACATTGTTTTAGTAAAGAATTTGAGTGGAGCCTTACTACTTGAAAAACAGTAAAAAATAACTAAAACAATGCAATTGGGAAAACAGAGAAAAAGAATTTAGGGAAATTGGCAGTGTTACTAAGTTAGCAAGAAGCTAGGAGTCAATAAAAACTTTACTTGTAAAAGAATATTTCTGTTCTTGAAAATTAACTTCATGGCATAAAAGACTACTCAAGGATAAAACTTTCCCTTTTATATCTTTTCAAATGAAACTGAAAAGGTTCACAGGTTTGGAGTCAAATTTTACATAAAAAGTTTTTCCCAGTATTCAATATCAGTGAAAAAAAAATTTATTGAGTTATTACTAGATGCCTTGAGTTGAGGAAATTGCATTGAAGGGAAAAAAAAAAATACACAGCTCTTTTCCCTGTTGTAGCTTTCAGCAGCAGTCCACACAGTGGAGGGATGGGGATCCCTGGAAGTGGAGGCTGAATTGCTAAGGTGTATGGGGCACATGTAATTTTAAGGGAACTGATGTCTAGATCCCCAACCTTCATCTGTCTTCTTCCTACGCAGCTCTGCATGAGAACCTGCCATAACCCACATTTCATTGGCTCTACTTTCCCACATGCTCGATGCAATCTCCTTCTCCTACTTCAGAACACAAACACAGAGTTCTCACCAAACCCGCCCCCACTATGCTGCACTGTCCTGGATATAAAAACCTCAACCATAACGACGCTCAGAAATCCTGGGGAAGCTGAGAACGTGAATGACTCTAATGACTGGACAACAGAGCCTCTCACAAGTCAAGGGCTCCCAATTTTTTTCCATCCAACAAAATTAATAGAGAATCTAACTGAGTTGTCATCTGACAGGTCACTAAAAAAAGTTAATGCAGTTTTGGCTTGTAATTCAGAGGAAGTTCCAAGAAGTGAGTGGAGTGGCAGTGCCCTAACAAAAGCTCCCTTCTTATCTCCTTGTTTACGTAAACCAGGGTTCTCAGCTCTTAGGTCTCTAAGAAATGAAAGCTAAGAATGAAATTGATATTAAACCTTGTCAGATTCTTTAAAAAAGTGATATTCGTCTACTTGCACACAACCTAGGTAGCAAAAACTAAACCCATGCATCACCTTGAGAGGCTCTACTGATAAAATAGTGTATTTTTACTGTTGTCGTTTAATCCACATACACTAGTAATAATTACAAAGGTAACTCAACACGGAACAACACAACATACAACACTTAGAGACTTTTGGTCATCATTGGAAATTTTTTTTAAAATTAAATTTCAATTTGCATATCTATTTCTGTGGCACAAAAATATGATAAAATGATCAAGAAAAGATTTCTGGGTGACAGGAGCACCAAAATCTCAGAAATCACCACTAAAGAACTTATCCATGTAACCAAAAACAAGCTGTTCCCTAAAAATTACTTTAATAAAAATTTAAAAAACATTTCCAAGCATAAACTGGGATAGGAAATTATGTGGGGAAAATGAAATGGAAATGTGAGTTCAAGAAGAAAAAGGTTGTAAAACTGATGACTGTAAAGTTTTTTTAAGAATTTTTTTTCAACAAATGATGGTGGATATCAAATATGGTATTCAGATTCCATGAGATATATTTAAAAGAGTGGAACTTTTTAGTTCCGCTTAAAATGTCAAGTTTTATAGTGCACTGAAAATTATATCCTTTGCAATTATTTAAACTTACAATGAAGAATTATAGATGTCAGATTGATAGATACATATGAGAGGTTACTCAGTTTTTTTTCAAAATTCTTTTAGGGGATACATGAATAAAAATGTGTAAAAGTCACTGACTTACACATCTAGTAGGGAGAAAAACACTAAACAAATATTTACAAATAAAATTCTATGAAGCAAAAACATAAGCATACCATGAGAGCTCTCTGAAACAGAAGAACAGCATATGTAAAGGCTGTGAGGTGGAGGAGAACATGATATGTTCAACAAATCAAGCTGGATCATGCCATGCTTTCTAATCTATAGTAGATATTATTATTTTTTTTTTTCTAAAGAGATGCCTGGAAGGAAATGTTGTAATCTGGAAAATGATCTACTCAGATCTACTTATATATTTATTATTTCTCAGAAAAAAAAAATCTGTTGCTTATCAGTGAAAACAGCGCATTCATTCATTCATTCATTCATTCATCCATTAAATATTAACTGAATATCTGTTTTGTGCCAGACTCTATGAGGCACTCAGGATACAGGAGTACACAGACAATAAAGCTCTGATACCACTCGAAACTCAGCAAGAAGTATTTACTTTCAGAGAAGGAAAAGTGAAGTTAAATGGGAGACTAAGAGAAAATATTTGCAAATTATACACATGACAAAGGACTTGTTGTTCAGAATGTACAAAGTACTCTCAAACTCAAAACTAAGAAAACAAAAAACTAAACTAAAATTGAGCAAAAGATTTGAACAGACACTTCACTAAAGAAGGCAAAGGGGCACATGAAAGATGTTTGGCCTCATTAGCTATTAGAGAAATGCTAATTAACAATGATGTGTCACTACACACCTATTAAAATAGCTGAAATAAAAAATACTAACAATACCAAGTGCTGGTGAGAATGTGGAATAACTAGAATTCTCATACATTGTTGGTGGGAGCACAAAATTGTACAGCCACATTAGAAAATAAGCAGCAGTTTAAAAAATATAGTAGACTTATTGAGCTCCAATTCACATAGCAAACAATTCACCCATGTAAATTGTGCAATTCCATGGTTTTTAGTATATTCGAAAGTTGTGCAATTATATCTCCCCAATCCGTTTTAGAAAATTTTCATCACCCCCAAAATCCCATACCCATTAGTGGTCACTCCCCATTTCCCCCAACATCCACAATTCTGGGCAACCGATTAACTTTCTAACTCTATGGATTTGCCTGTTCTGGACATTTCATATACAGTGATTCCTTCATTTATGGTGGGGTTATGTCCCAATAAATCCATCATAAATTGAAAATATGGGAAGTCAAAAATGCATTTAATACACCTAACCTACCAAACATCACAGTTTAGCCTTGCCTACCTTAAGCGTGCTCAGTACACTTATTGAAGTATTTACCTACAGTTGGACAAAGTCATATTCAAAGAATGCTGGCAACACAGTACACTGTAAAGTATGGGTTGTTTACCCTCATAATTGCATGGTTGACTGAGAGCTGCTGAGGAGCATCAAAAGGGAGTGACATACTGCACATCGCTAGCCTGGGAAAAAATCAAAATCCAAAACTCGAAGTATGGGCTGGGTGCAGTGGCTCATGCCTGTAATTCCAGCACTCTGGCAGGCCAAGGCAGGCGAATCACTTGAGGTCAGGTGTTCGATACCAGCCTGGTCAACATGGCGAAACCCCATCTCTGCTTAAAAAAAAAAAAAAAATCAGCCAGGCGTGGTGGTGCACATCTGTAATCCCAGCTACTCAGGAGGCTAAGGCATGACAATCGCTTGAACCTGGGAGGTGGAGGTTGCAGTGAGCTGACATCAAGCACTGCACTCCAGCCTGGGTGACAGAGACTCTGTCTCAAAAAACAAAAACAAAAAATCAAGTATGGTTTCTACTGAATGCTTATCACTTTTACAGCACTGTGAAAGTTGAAAAATCATGTCCTGAACCTTAGAAAGTTAGAGACTATGTGTAAATGGAATTACGCAATAGGTGGCCCTTGGTTCCTGTTTTTTTTTTTTTTAATTTAGCATATTTTCAAGGTTTATCCATATTGTAGCAGGTATCAGTACTTCATTTTTTATTGCCGAATAATATTCCATTGTATGGATATACATTTTATTTATCCATTCATTAGCTGATGAACACTCAGATGGTTTTCACTATTTGATTATTATGAATGATGCTGCTATGAACATTTGTGTAAGGCAGTTTCTTATACCATTAAACACACACTCACCTAGGAATCTTACCCCTAGGTATTTGCCCTAGAGAAATGAAAATGTATGCTCATGCAAAAATCTGCACACAAACATTTGTAGCAGTTCTATTCATAATTGCCAAAAACTAGATACAACCCAAATGTCCTTCAACAGGTGATAGATAATTGTAGTACCTCCATTTAACGGATAGTACTTAGCAATAAAGAAGGAACTATTGATACACACACATCTAGAATCAACCTTAAAGGCATTATGTTGACTAAAAGAAGTCAGTTTCAAAGGGTATATATGATCCCATTTATATGATGTTATTGAAAAGACAAAATTATAGCAATGGAGAACAGTTTGTGGGTTCAGGGGAGTGGCGGTGACTACAAAACGACAGCATGGGAGTTTCTGAAGGGAGATGGAACTGTTCTGCATCCTAATTGTGAAGTGGTTATACAAAACACACATACACACAAAGGGAGAGAGTACAGAACCCCCAGTGGATGCCTGAAACCAAGGATAGCATTGAACTCTATAGATACTATGTTTTTTCTATACATACATACCTATGATAAAGTTTAATTTACAAATTAGGTACAGTTAGAGAATAAATGCAATAATAATAAAATAGAAGAATTCTCGTAAGTTATATGAATGTGGTCTCTTTCTCTCCAAGTATCTTATTGTACTGTAATCACCTTTCTTTTTGTGATGAACTGAGAGGATAAAATTCAAACCACAGTTGACCACGAGTAACTGAAACTGTGGGAAATTAAACTATGGATAAGGTGGGGGATGGGACTATTGTACATAAAATGCTAAAATTCATAGAACTGTATTAGCAAAAAGGTCAAGCTTACTGTATGTTAATCTACAAATAACACTTAAATTTTTAAAAAGCAGCTCTTCCTAAGCCTGTGCTCAGCAAGGAGAAGGCCATGTTCTCTTGGAGCACCAAGATCGTGAAGCCCAGCGGCGAGAAGCCAGATGAGTTCCAAAGAATGCTGGCAACACAGTACACTGTGTTGCTTGCGATGTGCAGTATGACACTCCCTCTTGATGCTCGGCAGCAGCTCTCAGTCAGCCATGCAATGAGGGTAAACAACCCATACTTTACAGTGTACTGTTAAGAGTCCGGCATCTCCCAGGCTCTTCTGGAGCTGGAAATGAACTCGGACCTCAAGGCTCAGCTCACGGAGCTGAATATTATGGCAGCCAAGGAAATTGAAGTTGGTGGTGGTCAGAAAGCTATCATAATCTTTGTTCCCATTCCTCAACTGAAATCATTTCAGAAAATCCAAGTCCGGCTAGTATGCGAGCTGGAGAAAAAGTTCAGTGGAAAGCATATTGTCTTTATCACTCAGAGGAGAATTCTGCCTAAGCCAATTCGAAAAAGCCACACAAAAAATAAGCAAAAGCATCCCAGGAGCGTTCTCTCAACAGCATGCATGACGCAATCCTTGAGGACTTGATCTTCCCAAGTGAAATTGTGGGCAAGAGAATCCACGTGAAACTGGATGGCAGCCAGCTCAAAAAGGTTCATTTGGACAAAGCCCAGCAGAACAACGTGGAACACAGGTTGAAACTTTTTCTGGTGTCTCTAAGAAGCTCACGGGCAAGGATGTTAATTTTGAATTCCCAGAGTTTCAATTGTAAACAAAAATGACTAAATAAAATATATTCACAGTAAAAAAAAAAAAAAAGTTACAAAGCGGCAGCTAGCTAGAAAAATATACAAGTCTCCTAGTCCCTTATGTTCTAGCCTGTAAAGGAAGCATTCCATATTTACTGCATGCTTACCACTGATCCGTCACCATGCCACAGAGGCAACCTCAGAACAAATGACCTTGGCTATCCTAACACAAAAGTAAAAGGCATTCTGAGTCCAAATATAGGATGTTTTTAACTTCAATACTAGCTAGCTTTCTATCACTGCTCAGGAGAATTATTAATCACCACTAAATAAAATGCATCATGGCTGACACTCCCCCTAGTGCACAAGACACTGAAGTGCCCATGTGAAAAGCACCTGCTTTTAGGACTTCAACTTAGGGCTCATATCTGAAACCACCGTTATTTTGTTTTTGTTTTTTGTCTGTTCATGGTGTCTTAAGTATGTCATATGTGGACCTCACCATATCCCCCAGTTTTGCTTCTCTAGAATACAACAACCTATCTCTGAACTGTCACTTCTTGCCTCCCATTTATGGCACATATCCTGTATTTCACTTGACAGCATCCCAAAAGTTCGGTGAAAATCTTGTTTTTTTCTTGTGTTGCACAAAGATTATATAAAAAATATATATATGAAGTTTGTTACTTGGAGACCAGGAGTGCCATATTCTAAAATGTCAGGATTATTTTGAACTTAACAAGAAGGAACACCTGTGTAACAACAAAAAATTTTTTTTTCTTCAACTTTTATTTTAAGTTCTGGGGTAAATGCGCAGGATGTGCAGGTCTGTTACATAGGTAAACGCGTGCCATGGTGGTTTGCTGCACAGATCATCCCATCACCTAGGAGTTAAGCCCAGTATCCATTAGCTATTCTTCCTGATGCTCTCCCTCCCACCAGTCCCCACTTCGACAGTCCCCAGTGAGTGTTGCTCCCCCAACACGTGTCCATGTGTTCTCATCATTCAGCTCCCACTTACAAATGAGAACAGGCAATGTTTGGTTTTCTGTTCTTGTGTCAGTTTGCTGAGAATAATGGCTTCCAACTCCATCCATGTCCCTGCAAAGGACATGATCGTGTTCCTTTTTATGGTTGCATAGTATTCCATGGTGTATATGTACCGCATTTTCCTTATCTAGTCTATCATTGATGGGCAATTAGGTTGATTCCATGTCTTTGCTATTGTGAATAGTCCTGCAATGAATGTATGCACACATGTATCTTTATAACAGAATGATTTATATTTCTTTGGGTAGATACCCACTAATGGGATCGCTTAGTCAAATGGTATTTCTGCCTCTAGTTCTTTGAGGATTGCCACACCATCTTCCACAATGGTGGAACTAATTTACACTCCCACCAACAGTGTAAAAGTGTTTCTATTTCTCCACAACCTCGCCAACATCTGTTGTTTTTTGGCTTTTTAGTAATCGCCATTCTAACTGGCATGAGATGGTATCTCACTGTGGTTTTGATTTGCATTTCTCTAATGATCAGTGATGTTGAGCTTTTTTTCATATGTTTGTTGGCTGCATGTATATCTTCTTTTGAGAAGTGTCTGTTCATGTCCTTTGCCCACTTTTTAAAGGGTTTTTTTTTCTTATAAATTTGTTTAAGTTCCTTGTGGACTCCGGATATTAGACCCTTGTCAGATGGATAGATTACGAAAATTTTCACCCATTCTGTAGGTTGTCTTGTAACAAAAATTTAACTTGGAATCAAAAGACCCTTATTTAAATGAGCATGGGTTTTGGTTATAATCCAGCCATATTTTAGACAAATAATAAACAATAAGTACAACCAATATGTTAAAATCAATAGTAAGTGTGTTAACAAAGTATGGTAAGTGGTGATAAGTGTTACGGGACAAAAAGCAAAAGTAAAGTAAGGTAAGGGAAACCTAGGAAGCGTGTAGGGAAAAAGTGAATTCTAATTTTCAACAGGGTGGTCAGGATGAACTTATTGAAAAGATGACATACAAAAAAATGTTTGGAGGAGAAGTAAAAGTTATGCAGACAGGTATCTCCAGGCAAATACTTGGGGAAAAACATTCCAAGTAGAGGAAACAATAAGTACAAAGGCCCTAAGACAGGTGTGTATCAAGCATGTGTGATGAACAGCAAGGAGACTGTCTATTAGATCCTCAGGTAACAGAAATAATGTCAGGTAGGAAGACATCTATAGATGTTTCTAAGTGTAGGGTTTCAAAGAGGTCTGACCTGGAAATATAAATCTGGGAGTTACTGGACTACAGAGAATATTTAGAGCTAGGGGACTGCAGGAAATCACCACGCATCATTTTATGAGCATTTTATAATGGGTGCCTACTACGTGTCAACTGTGTGCCAAAGAGAGAGACAGAAAGAGAAACTCAGCTTCACAAAATCCTCTGCTAGTTTAACTTTAGTTTAACCAAAGCAATGGAGGAAGGCAGAGGAAGAGAAACACAGATCATCCCCAGTCACAGTTTTTTTAAAAAAAAATTAAAGAAAGTTAAGAAAAACAGATTGTGTGTAAAATATAAGTAATCTTAAATCTGGGTCTTAATCTAGGTAATTAACTTGCAGGCACCTGCTAAATGTCTCAGATCCTCTTTGTCAAGTCATTCACTAACATTATTTTCATCAATCTGTCCATCAAGAAATCCATGACATGCAATTATTAAAAAGTCAGGAAAAAATAGACGCTGGAGAGGCTGTGGAGAAACAGGAACATTTTTACACTGCTGGTGGGAGTGTAAATTAGTTCAACCACTGTGGGATACAGTGTGGAGATTCCTCAAGGATCTAGAACCAGAAATACCATTTGACCCAGCAATCCCATTACTGGGTGTATACCCAAAGGGTTATAAATTATTCTACAATAAAGACACATGCACATGTATGTTTACTGCAGCACTATTTACAATAGCAAAGACATGGAACCAACCCAAATGCCCATCAATGATAGACTGGATAAAGCAAATGTGGCATATATACACCATGGAATACTACGCAGACATAAAAAAGAATGAGATCATGTCCTTTGCAGGGACATGGAAGAAACTGGAAGCCATTATCCTCAGCAAACTAACATAGAAACAGAAAACCAAACACCACAGGTTCTCACTCATAAGTGGGAGTTGAACAAGGAGAACACATGGACAAAGGGAGGGGAACAACACACACTGGAGCCTGTTGTGAGGTGGGGGACAAGCAGGAGGGAGAGTATTAGGACAAATACCTAATGCATGCAGGGCTTAAAACCTATATGACGGGTTGATAGGTGCAGCAAACCACCGTGGCACATGTAGACCTACATAACAAACCTGCACATTCTGCACATGTATCCTAGAACTTAAAGTAAAATTTAAAAACTTTAAAAAAAGAAATCCATGCCATGGCTTGAACGTGGGTTGGAAGATTAATCAAAGGTACAATGCATTCTGACAGTTTCAAAGAGGAATGTAGCTTGTCCAGACTATGCTAATGTGGACCCTCACAGTTCCTTGTGCCAGCAATACTTTATCACGGACTTCATACGACAGCTATGTTTTGTTCTATGAAACTGAATGTTTGATTTTTTATCATAATCATTCCTAAAAATAGTGATTTCATCTCTAATATATGAGTTGAATATTAATCGTAAAAGAAATCTTAGGGAGGACAGCATAATTTTGATGCAATTCTAGTAGCAATTCCTGAATAGCCTTTGCTTCAATAGTTTGGAATATGTATTGTTTAGGTACCCAAGGCAGGCTAGAAATATCTATTTGAATCTATATGGTAGGGGGATCAATAGTCCTTCTAAACCTGGGTGATGGGATATTTGTATACTAGGGCAGCTATAAACTGAAAAATCTTAAATATGGGACCAAAAATATGTACAATCACCAAACAACACTCATGATTTGTGTGTGTGTGTGTGTGTGTGTGTGTGTGTGTGTGTGCGCCCCCAGGTTAAGGTCCTCTTAAACATAAACTAATTCTAGTTAGCTTTCCAAAGCAGGAGAGAAGATTTGAAAAATACTAAGATAATACATGAAGGATGGGTTAAAGTTCAGGTTTTATCAACCTAAGCCCTATTGACATTTTGGGCTGGATAATTCTTTGTTTGGGGGTGGAGGCTGGGATGTTTGTGGGAGAACTGTACATTGCAGAATATTTAGCAGCATCCCTGGCCTCTTTCTGCTAGATGCCAGTAGCAGCCCCCTAGGTGTAATAACAAAAAATGTCTCCAGATATTGGCAAATATCCCCTAGAAGCAAAATTGCAAGAGCCACTAGTTTAAATGATCAAAAGATGGGAAGGGCAAGGATATTGCTAGCCTCTGAAACAACTAAACCAGATATTTAAAACTCCTCTAGAACTCTCTTAACTCCTCCTTGTTTTGTCTGCATTTTAGCCTTAATTTTCTCATTGCAGCTTAGCAATGAAAACTGGCCACCAACAGCTCCTGCGCTTTGTTTGCTGAAATCCAGGCCTCTGGACTAAGAATAATTCTTTTTTCTAATTCAACTTTAAAAAACCTTAGGAAAGGATTCTGATTGGCCTGATTTGAGTCTGGTTGCTACCTCTGGTCTGTGACCTAGAGGGTAGAAGATATTATGGAAACACAGCAGCTTGTACTGAAACCACTTGATTGAAGCCAGAGGGGGGATCAGTTCCCAAGAAGAAGGAAGGTACTATTGTTGACAGAAGGGTGGTTTCGGGACCAAGGATAGGTATCTGCCACAATCATCTACTGTTGATTAACCAGCACACCATAGAGCAAACAGCCAGGACATTAACAGTCCTTTATAATACTGAACTAGATTTGCTTTTCTGCATTTGAGGCACCTTTGTGAGTCAGTACTCTGGGAAGCATGAGTTGGTAAGCAGATTACACAATATATAAGCTTGAAGGTTTTTTTCACCAACGTATCTTAAAGTGACTTTCTGGATGACACATTTAAGTAATCCACAGATGAAAACTGGGAATATTGTTACTAAATATTGCTCAAAGTTAGACATGGCAAAAAGCTGGCAGTTGGTATGCTTTGTGGGCTATTAATAAAATATACTTTTAACATGTGACTCTGCCTCAATCAATAGAAGACCATAATTGACCAACCATTGCTCAATTTGTGGGCTGACAGAAAACCAACTGTTTGTCTTGAAACTCCAACTGGGTTTGAGAATAAAATCCAGGAATATAATAATAATATACATATCAAAGGGACATAAGGGCATTCAATTTAGAATTTAAAGAAGGAAGCAGTCTAAGTTGAAAAATTTTAAGACTTCCCAAAGAATGAGAGGAGACAGACATAGGAAATTCTTCCCTGATTGTCTCTTTAGGAAATCTCAGAAATTTGGTTCTATGTTAAGTAAAGAAGTACCTGTACTTTGAGAGTGGAGATTCAGATAGAGGATGGGCTCCTGTCTGGCCTGGATCTCAAATCTCAGCTTTGTCTAAGCAAGCCAGGGCTCATGGGGTTTCCCATTCATCTGGGATCCTCCAGTAGAAGAAAGACTCAAGTGCCTGATTACAGTTTTATCCCAGAAGCAGCACCACTTTATCCGGCCAGGAGCCAATCATAATCAAACTACAGAGAAAAAGGTTTGAAGAAGGAAAGGAAAGTGTGGAGGATTTCAACCAACAGAGTTAGACTGCTTTGTGGAAGTCATCTTATGGTCATGGCTCTCACTGCTCTGTTCCTGGATCTTATGGTTGCTTTTAAGGGCCACATTCCCTGGTGAGCAACATAAAGGTATAGTGATATTTTCAAAGGTCATAAGATTACTTAAATGTGACACATTGAAAATCTCTAAAATCAAGTTAGTAAAAATCACACTGCTACATCTTAAACAGATACCTGACAAAACAGCATGGCTGATGAAATTTTTAATGCTGAGTCAAAACCACCCCAGCACTCCATATTGACAGCAAAGCCAGAGGTCTGGGATATCTCCTTGCTAATGCGATAATGAATTGCCAGTTGACTGTGATCAGGCAATCACAAACTTCTGTTTTTTTCTTATAAAGACCGATGTTCCATCACTGCTTTTATAAATGGTGTGATTTCTTCCCTTTTAACCTGAGGGTAGGGGTGTGATAAAGACACTGAAGACCTCAGTGGGGGTAAGGACATGCAATTACGTTAAGAGTCAGTACTGGAGAAAGAACTGTTGAGAGGGCACCTTCCATTGCAGGTGAGAATCCAGCCTAAAGGAGATGTGGTCATCAACCACACACTTCAAAATCCACGTGGCCAGAACTTGTATATTACGGCTTCACTGTATCAAGCGGCACCTTGAAAGTCCTAAGTATTCAATACTGTTTACTGACTCTTTCTGAAGGCTTCTTTATGAATCATGAAGAAAAAGATATACGTAGATACATGAATCAGAAAAATGTTTCTCAGTCTTCTCACTGCAGATGGAGAAAACAGCTGCATAAAAATTGCTGTAAGTAAAGCTATCAACTTCTTAAGCACAGCAACAGATAGTGCAGCTTCCATGGAAAATGGAGACTTCATGAATAAAATTCATTCTATCATTGGTCTCATTAAAAAAATTTAAAGTGAGAAATTTTAAAACGTTCTATTGTTCAGTTATTTGGTTATGGCAAAAAAGAGAGTTATATGTTACTTAGATGTGATTTCTACTAACTTTTAAAAATCCTTCACTCCTACCTTTCAATACTAAGATCTCAAATGGATGATCCACTCTCTCCTCATTTGGTTAACAAGGAGCAAGTGCCTGTCACAAGCCAGGCACTGTGTTTTAAGCAGTAACACAATGGGATAGGATAACATCCATCTAGTCTTTGATCTGAAGGAGCTTACAATCCAGTGGAAGTGGCATAAACAGGTTAATCAACGAATCAACGAATATAAAATCCAAACCACCAAAGGGAGTACCCACACATTAGGCAATGAAAGCAGGAACTAGGAGGGGCTCTGGGCTGTGGGAAAAAAAAAAGAGAAAGACTAGAGAATGCTTTCTTTGGATCAGATAAGGGGGTATATGAAAGAGGATCCAAAGGGTCTCTCAAGTTCCCAGATAGGAAGACTAATCTTTTGCCTTCTCTATGAAGATCCGAAGAAGCACACAACGGAGGCTAATTATAACAATAGTTCCATAAACTATTGTTTGGAATATAGTTGGGAAGGAGGGAAGGAAATCATATTATCCAAGTGTTTGCAAGTAAACGTCTCATGAAAACATTCAACATAAGGTACTTGTAATCCTCTTTAAGTTTCACTTTCTCCATATAATTCTCAGAAAGTACATTCATGCAACCAAATAAAACCACTTCTCTCCCCAATGACAAAGTCCTTAAAAGTTCCAAAGGATAGTGAGACCTAAAAGAATAAAACTTATTAATATAACATACTAGGAAAGGTTGTAAAATTTCTAGAAAAATTCATGGCCTAATATGCAATGATTACTTCTAATAATACCTCAAAACATTTGTTTCCAGTGCTAATTGTAATGTGAAAAACTGCGAATACTAAATAATGGAAAAAAAGAGCTCTGACTACCACATAAGCAGTTCTAAAAATTGTGGTCATCTTTTGTTTACCTTGTGTTTTAAGAAAAACTTGAACAGCCAAGGTTCCCGGATAAAATTTAAATACTTTGAACTGGCTGTGGTGGTTCATGGTAATTAATTCTTACTCAAAGACTCATCAGATCATAAATTGACTTTATTAAGAGAAATTATTTGAAATGGACTTTGAATACTATACACTGTCTCTTATACTGGATACCAGTCTGATTAGTAAATGAAATAAAAATGTGTACCCAGAAAAAACTATAAGACATTTGATAAAAGAGAGACAGATGTGCTTTAGCAGTCTACACATATTTTTGGAGACATTAAGTGTACAAAGCAACTGGAAATTACCTATAGTTTTCTAAATTTAAGAAGAAAATAAATTATTTTTTCCTAGCACATAAAAAAGAGTTATAGTCAGCAGCAACATTTTAAAGGCTACTTAAAAAAAATACTACTCACTGGTAAAATCCCTTCCCCCACCCCATGCAGTCTTTTCTCCAGTGCAAATTATTGATTTGCAGACAAGAATAAGTATTCCGAAAACAGCATCTGATTACAGCATAAGCTATAGCTGATACAAAACCTTTTGTGATGAGAAAAGGCAGTTTCTCAAATCTAAGAAGGTAAAACACCAAGTAGCAAAAATGAATCCTTTAAGAACTATCAAACCAAACAAAAAATAAAATTAGATATAAATTCAAGTTTTAGACTGTGGTCAATTGAGGTCTAGACAAAACCCTATGTTTGTTCACTGCCTAGTCTCCAGTCTGCTCCAAGTTTGAAAAGGTAATTGAACACAGTCTATAATTACTGGATTAGACACAGATGGGCTCTGTACATTTCAGGGGGAAAAAAGCACTGTTTTGATTCATTTTATGATTGCCTGTAAGGTCAGACTTTTCAAAATGTACTTTCATCTGTTAAATGGTTTCTCAAATTCCCTGGGGTATATCTTCAATAACTGTGATGTTTTAAGCAATTTGGGTCTATCAGATCCTGTCTTTGAATATAACTAGCTGCCCATTTTCTAGTATTATAAATGTGCATGTAGGTTAATTGCTACATCTCTTACATATTTTCTGAAGTTGCAGTTTTGGAGGAAAAAATTGAAAAATTATGCCTCTTTTCCAACAGGAATTGGCCATATTGATGATTTTCACATAAGAAAAAAATCTTTAGCTATATACAAAGTCCATGAAAAATATTTTCTAGCTGACTCAAGTGAAAAACAGAAACAAGGAAACATCAACATTCTGCATTTAAGTTGTAAGCAAAGTAATCTTAGATAGATACTTGCAACTGAATAATTTATAAAACAATGCACTCTTGACTAATGTGCTACGCATTTTTATTTAATAACTATAAATAAATAGGAAACATTTTGTCTGTGCTAACATTTAAACGATTTTCCAATTTTAAAAAAAAGAAAAACTCTAAACATAACATTCTGCATCACTTGCAGTAATAATAATGTTATTATATAGCAATATATTATAAATTCATAGTGAAAAATCGTATCTAACTTGGAGAATTCAGTATTTGGTCCCTTCAGTGTAGTGCCTATCTTATTTCCAAACATCCCATATTAAAACAATTTATGCAACAGCACTGACAATACACAAAATTTGGATGAACATTTGTGGCATACTCAGTAGCATCAGTTACAATGCCACAGTCTTCTTTGCTTAGTATACTTTATCACAGAAAGTTGGTTCTAAGGCTGAGATTTGTTCACAGGAACTCCTGACTGTATCAATCAAACAATCCTTTGGAAAATAGCTATAGAATTTCCAGGGCTGTTCCGAACCAGCGGTACTGGGGCTCATCAGTACATTCTTCCCCTTATTCCCACCGACATCATGACATCAGGTGCTTCTGTTTTTTCAAAATCTCCTTTCCAATTATAGCTTCATTTTCTATTCCCAAAATTTACTTCAGTTAGCTACTGTGATACTAAATAGAAACATCCCAACATCAGAAAAATAATAGGAAGACAGTGTAGAATAAAGAATAATCCCCAAAAGTTTGTATATTTTAGGAAGTTGGTTTTTTGTTGGTGTTGTGTTTTCACACATAAGGAAAAGGGGAATTTATAGTCACATAATTAAAACCTAAGTTGACATTCTTCATAAAGTCACACATGTAGGCAGAAAGCTTTATAATTAAAACAAAAAGATTTATAACCATGTTCAAGAAAATCTAGCAATTTTACTAACACTCTTTACAAAATGCATAAACGTGATTTACTTATAACCTCTTCTTGTCATCAAATCAAGAGTTTCTAAACCACACAGATAATCCTGTGTTTTTAAAAACCACTAATTTCAAAAGAAGATAATATTTTACAGAGACAAATGTTCATTTCACTACCTACATGAATATAGCAATCACCATTCTTTATAAGTGTTTTTTAGTTTTTATTTTTTTTGAGACAGTCTCGTTCTGCTGCCCAGGCTGGAGTATAGGCGCGGTCTCGGCTCACTGCAACCTCCGCCTCCTGGGTTCAAGCAATTTTCCTGCCTCAGCTTCCCGAGTAGCTGGGATTACAGGCGCCTGCCACCATGCCTGGCTAATTTTTGTATTTTTAGTAGAGACGAGGTTTCACCATGTTGGCCAGGCTGGTCTCAAACTCCTGACCTTGTGATCTGCCTGCCTTGGCCTCCCAAAGCACTGGGATTATAGGCATGAGCCACCACACCTGGCCTATAAGTGTTCTTATAAAATGTTGCAAATATAATGATCTCGCATGTGCTAAGGAAGTGGCTTTAAAACTTAAATATATTATAAATGTGTTATATCTTTATGCAAAATGAACAACTGCCCCAATTTATATTTCAGATATATATGAATTTTCTTATAACGGTTTGTTAAACGTAAGACATACCTGTATTAAGTGACTAAAAGCACAGAGAACCATGTAAATGCTGTAGAAAATTATTAACAATTTCCATCCTTACTCTCCTTAGGGCTCATGCACAAAGCCAAGATAATATCAGAATAAGGCATTTGTATAGAAAACTATGACAGAACTTTGGCCTTGTTATTGTGCTGTTTAATTCTTTCTTCGAAAGGGTGTATATAAACTGAGTGCAACAAGCCAATCTAAATGGTAAAACTCCCAAGGAAGAAAATTTCTCTAAGTAAATTTATTTGTGAATTTAAATGTGAGTTTCACAGGACTGGTTACCAAAAATTGTGCCTTAATGTAGATTATAAACACATCACTACTTAAGAAAACATAAGGATTTAAAAAAAAAAAAAAGATATACAAGCTATAAATTAACTCCTTCCTCTCTCCTTTCCTTTCTTCCTTAATTTCTTTAATTTCATTTCCAGTCACAGAAAACATATCTTACAAGATTATAAAATAATGAATTTGATATTATCTGCATCAACACCACCCAGTTCTAGCCCAGCTCTAGCTCACAACGGTTTACTTATACACACGTGTACTTTATTTTATGACATTAGCGCTCTAAATAAATTGGGAGCTTAAAAATCATAAAACTGACTATAAGAAACAAAAGAAAGCCTGGAAAGATTTCTTCTTAGCCTGTCTCAAAAAAGGTCTTTCCCTTTTTAAACAATTTACATGATGTTTTATGGTCCTTTTAGAAGAGAATTATAGTAAATGGCACTCCAAGTGGGTTGTGTGAACCCACAAACCACTCTTCATAAAAACTGCTATAATTTTCTAGGACAGAGACAATAAAATATCATACATAAGCCAATGCAAAATCACGGTGTGACCGCAGTAACAAACACATTATTTTCTTGAAAATTAAGCATGATAAAGCTGACAAAAAGATGACAAAGAGAAAAATCCTGACAGTTTACTCAATATACTCAACACACAAGCATTTACAGAATTTTCCTCCATTCCCTAAGTGACTTGAAATACAGGTGCTAATCTAGGACTCAAGTTTTTATACGTAGTTCATCTATTTTTAATAAGAGATTAACAAAAGTATTAACTTCATCTGTAGCTCAAGGAACACTTTAAATAACCTAATCAATCTATCTAAAGCTGCTAACATTTTTGTTTCTAGTCAAATGTTAAGCTTTATGGAAAGTCCTAATGAAATTTTCAGGAGATGCATTTCCCATTTCAGACCACTAGGGACCAATAGGTGCCATCCACTCCTGAGTCAGTAACTGAATAGTTAATAGAATTAACATGCTGCAAAAATAAGCATGTATTACCTTCTCCCTAATAGAACCAAATCATTAGCTGTAAAATAGCTGCGAAGAACTGAATGCTATATAGGCAAAAAAGAGAATGCTCAAATGAGATTTTAAGAGGATGAGTAGTTCAAATGGTGTAATTGTTGAATCATCATCTACTCTAGAAAACTTTCTACTTTCCCTTTCCCCATGGTAGAATTATTGAACAAGAAAACTGAAATACTAAAACCATGCTTTTCTAACTTAAAGGTGGACGAAACTGCAATACCACACTGATACAGAAAAATAAAGCCTGCCTAATACAATTCCCTGTAGCTGATCACAGCAGCTTATTGCTAAGTCAGGCATGATACTGAAATTAGGATTGGTGAGCCAAGCCAAAATATCTATAAAAGAATATCATTTATCTTATGATGCAGTAATAATAGTAAAACGAAACAGCATTTTCTACTTAAACCTGTTCATAATTACAAATTCCAGGTACAATGAACGATTTAAAATACTTGCAACATTCCTTCACAGTAAAACATTGGAAGAGAATTGAAGAGAAATAAACATGAATCCCAGAAACAAGTTAACTGGTACAAACCTTAACAGATACATTTTATTGCTTTTCAGATTCTTACAGTAAAATGGTTGCTCGTAACAAATTATGCTGAAATTAAACAGTATTTTTGCATATAGCTCAAATAACCCAACTCTTTCCCAATAGGGTGCTGTTAAGGAGCATCTCAAATTCCAGGAGAATATGGCAGTCATTTGATTAAATCTGTTAAGATGTCGTACATAGATATTTGGTCTCCTTCCTTCCACACACACAAAATATAGTAAGTGCAATTCTAAAACAGTGAGCTAGAGAACAAAAGTTGAAGACATGAAATGTATACTCATCAAATACTTTCACATAAAAATGCACTTTAAATATTTTTGCTTCTATACAGACTTTAATAAGATACCTAAAAAGCTATACTATTAGATGTAAAGAACAAATAGCCAGTTTTAAGTAATGTGCTATTAAAAATGAATTCATTATTCTTGAAGTTGAAGTTTTGTATTATAAAATACATCAGTGCATTTGTTCAGACAGTCTAGCTGGCCTTTGTTTGTGTTTACTGAAAATGCCTTCCATATACTTAAGGCCCCAAACCAAAGCTTCCCAAATGGAATCTGCAGAGAAAAAAAAAAAAAACACTGATTCCAAAAAGAAGACTGTGCAAACAATACATAGTTCCAAGATAAATAAATCTACTCAAAGCAACAAAACTTCCTCCAGGTTAATCAAAGACTCCTGCCTAGTGAAATATATCTTTCAGAAAACACAAGATGTCCACATGTTGAAGACTTACAATCAAAATGATCTTTAGTATCTAAAAAAAATTCATCATCCCAAAAACAACATTGTAGAATTTATCTAGTCTTCCAAAAAGACTTGAACAATCTTTGAAGATGCAAAACATTTTCACCACATCCTATAAAATCCCACCTGACTTCGTTTACCAAAGACTACTCGCCCACCTAACCCACCCCTCCACCCCACTCTACAGCTTTCACTAGACTCTGTTATTTGTCCAGTAAAATGCAAAAGTCTGGCAAAATCTTCATAGCAAAAAGAAAAAGTTACTGAATCTCTTTTGACTCCAAGGCCTGGTTTCCTTTAGGTCCCCTCACTGACATTTCTTTGGCCCCACAGCATGGGGTACAGGCCGATCTGCATGGCTGGCTATACAGACGTATTATGAAGCCTTTACAATTGACCACACAAACACAATACCACAATGTAGGTCAACTTGTGCACTCAAATGCCAAAGTGAAGCTTATATGGAAGTAAACTACAGACATAAATCTGCGAGGGTAGAATTCCACCCAATGATCCTAAAATTATTTCAAGGAATCAATCTCCAAGTATGCATCATGAAATCAGAAGAGCCCAGTTAAGCTTTTGAGGGGGGAGGATAAAGAAGAAAGAAAGAAAATGAAAGACTTAAGAAGCAGCAAAGCTTTCACCAATCATTATATCATTGAGAGGGCTCAAACTACAGATGAAGTTAGAATACAGAAGATTGTAGAAAGGGTATTTAAAATTATTAACTGATCAAAAATTTGTAGTTGTCATTAAAAAAAAAATACAACTTAGCAATTCAGTTCAGAAAGAAGAATATCCCCAGGAACATACACATCTGTTTAATATTACAAGCCAACTGTCAACATCCTAAGTGAAGTTTTAATTTAATATTTTTTCTTTCTTGATGTTTTACCTTTAATCAATGCCTCATGAGAGTATCAACTTTCTATAAGAAACTGTTAAATATAAAGAAATGTTATTGTAGCATGTTTATAAAATCATAGTTCGAGAACTTTTTATTTTTCCAAAGCCTGACCACAACTTAATTATCTGCAGGACATTCCAGGCTCACAATTGCAAGCTCCAGTTCCCAAGCAATTTTAAACAATATCTACTGTACAGGACACAGGGTACACAAAAGACCGCAACATGGTTATATTTCCAAAAGTCAGCATTAGGCCCTTTAGACATGGTTTTTATTTTCATTAAACAATATTTGTTTCCTCACTAATCATTAAATGGTTTTCATCACTATTGCCTGCTTTCCTTTCACATGTCAGTTGTTAGCATCAGTGTTTGTGTTCATAATAAATATAAAAGTGACCCACCCCATCATTTAAAAATGAACACACATGATGTCTGGTTCAATGAGTGTTAGAGACTCAGCAACATACTCACACCCTGAATACTGTTCTGTTTTAATCTAGACACTTAAAAAAGTGTAATGGAGTAATAGACTATAGAGCCCTCTCCTTTAAATCAGATTTAAGCTTCGTGCCTGCTTATGTTATTGTGGGCACACAGATCTAATCAGTGGTTCAAGACATTTACTTGGGAAAATGAAAGAAGAAGACAGTAAGTTCATATCCCTGACCATAATGGGAAGGAGTTGAGAATACTGCCAATTCCTACAGATGCATGAGAAAAGTAGCCTGATTAAAAGTAACACATTAGAAACTGACTGAAATGTAGAGGAGCAACTCACAGAGCATTCCAGAACTTTAGGAATAATTCTGAGAAAGTAAATTTTAAAAATAAACAAAAGCTGTATGCTATAAAGTATTAGGAACAATAAAAAATATGTGAAGTGTGGAAGAAACAAAGAAAAGTATATCAAAGTCAGAGGAAAAATTAATCGTCAGTAAAAAAAAAAATCCAGTAAATAATCTGGAAAACCTTCAAGAAGTTCAGATACTTGCACTGTTGCATTGGAACTAGTAGAGTTTCCATAAAATCAAATTATTTAAGTCCAAATAAACTAATTTTGGATTTCAGATTAACTGGCCGGTAGCTATGGTGAGTGCAGAGACACAGAAATGTACAAACACATGTGTTTACTGGCACATGTGTTTATCAAACACTCTATAGCACTTCTTATGTGCTAAGCACTTTCAAGGTGCTTTACTCACATTAATCCTCCAAGATTAGGTACTACTTTATTCCCATTACATAGATGAGGAAATAAGGCTAAATATTTTACCCACAGATCAGCCACAGGAGGTGGTAAGAGCCCAGAGTCCATGCTCTTAACCATCAGGGCACAAATCATTCTGGGTGACATTACCTCTAATCCAAGTAAAAACAAGCCTATTACTTGGAGGGATCCACAGGCCTAAGTTCTCCATAGCTGCCTCCTCGGACTTCTTATCCTCTGCTGGCTTCTCAAATGTAGTCTTTTCCCAGGGACTACTCTGAGGCCCTCTTTTCTTCTGACTTGAAATTTCCCTTGGGCCATTCCACTCTTTCCTCAACGCTTCAATCTCCATTTACATTCTGATGTCTTCTCCATTCTAAATTCCTGGCTTAGAAATCTTTCCTCCAGTACATTTCGATATTTACAACTGCCTGGGAAATGTGTCCCTTGGGTGTTCAGCAGGCACCTCAAAAACTACAAAACGGAACGCATCTTAACTACCTACCTAGTTATCCACAATGAAAACCTCAAAGTCATCTATAACCATTGATTTTCATCTCCTACATTGAACAAGTCCCAGCTCTTGTCAAATATATCTTGAGTCTACTCCCTGGCTCTATAGTAACGAGCTGAGTTCAGGTCCTTGCCGTATCTTGACTATACTTGATTACTGCAACAGCTCAACTGGTCCTCCTCCTTGCTGCCAGTCCTTCTCACCTCTGCCGAATCCACCAACTGCCAGCAGAATGATCTTTCTCAAATACATACCTAATCACGTTAGTCTCCTACTGAAAACTTTTTATAGTTCACCATGGCCTTCAAGATAATGCCATTCCTTTCCCATTCTAGGGGAATCCCTTTTTACCCTTCAAGGCTTAACTCAAAACTCACCTCTCCTATTATGCCCTCTCCCTTTAACCCCTCCCAGTGAGTTCTTCACTTCCACCTGTGTCCATATACACTTTGATAGCAGCACTTATTAGAACATGCTTTAGTTATATGCCTCTAAGTCTATTTTTTCCCTAGATTATGTGTTTCTCAAAGTCAGACATTGTCTCACTCATGTTTGTACACCCAATACCTAACCTAGTTGTATACCTGGCATATAGTTGGTGCTTAATAGTAAGTGACTATAAGTGAATGAATAATTCATTCTCAGAGATATCCTTAGTTCAAAGTGATACTTATAATGTCTAAAGCAGAGTGAATGGGCACGATTTTTAATGCAATGTACATCTCTTGTTGGCCACCCACATGCATTGCTACCCTCCTTCTGGGAACAGTTCCCCAAATTTCCTTTGGAAACAATTCTTCCCTGATTCTCGGCCAAAAATGTATTGAGTGGAAGTAACATACTGTGTCAGATGCAGAGCTGGGTCCTAAGTGGACCAAGCTAAGCAGTATGTCCTTTTCCTGGCAATAGGAGTGGATTGAGAATAAGAATATCGCTCAATTTGAGCCCGTAAGAGAAAGTGAATCCCAGTCAAGGAAACAGCCTCTCTCTTCCTCCAGAGGGGGCATTATGAGAAAGTGAGGCCTGCCAAGTGCTGCAGCTCAGTGGCTGCCACAAAGCAAGGGCATTAGAGGCGCCTTAAAGGAGAGGCCAACACTGTGTGTGCAAGAAAGAACAGAGGGAGTAAGAAAAACCAGACCTGTGGTGACACTGTTTGGTTCACCGAATCCAGCCATGCCAGAGGTTAAGTCATACCACTAGACTTTTCAGTAATATAAATCAATAAATTCCTTTGATCACTTAAGCTAATTTGCATTGGGTTCTCTGTAACTTATAACCGTAAGACTTCTGATAAAGCAAGTTAGTGTTTATGGGAAGAAAATCAAGCTACACATTTGAAGAAATGTACAGAAAAAGGAGACAAACAGGGAGAGGGTGAGAGGGGACTGCAAATTAAATGTGATAGGCTATGAAGGAAGGAAGGAAGGAAGGAAGGAAGGAAGGAAGGAAGGAAGGAAGGAAGGAAAGAAGGAAGGAAGGAAAGAAGGAAGGAAGGAAGGAAGGAAGGAAGCAAGGAAGGAAGGAAGGAAGCAAGGAGAAAGAAGAGAAGAGAAGAGAAAAGAAAAGAAAAAAAAAAGAAAAGAAAAAGAAAAGAAAAGCTAACAAGGTACTCTACAACACAAACAGGAGAATGAGATTCCAGATGTGGAAAGAAAGCTTTCCATTCCAGACAGCATCAGTCAGGCCCATATAGGGGTATCCTGTGGTACATTTATGAAAAGAATAAAGATTTATAAAGAGCTAGAAAAAAAATTTAAAAAACCAATGTTTCTTTTTGAAATGGCCTTTATGAGAAAAAAAGAAAACACTTTGGGATAATTTAATCTGGAGAAAGCAAATCCTAGAGGCAATTTAACTTATTGAAGGGTTATTTATAAGGAGGTGACTAAACAGCTGTTCTCCAATTTCACAGGGAAAAGAATGACAGGAAATTGATTTAAATTTCAGTATGAAGCTCAAGGCAGGCAAAGGAGAAGTGCTTGAGGGAGAATGGTTAATGATGAAAAAAACTAAATGGAAAACTGGATTTTTATAGCTTTTAAAAGATGGAAAATTACCTATGTTGATTCTTTTAGTTTGGGGGTAAAACTACTAAACAAATATTTGAGATGTGCCTTCTGTTCATTTATTCAAATGCCATGTATGAATCCCTACTATGGGCCAGATGCTCTGCAAGGCACTGGGAATACAAACACCAAGAAAATATGGTGTCTGTTCCGTCTAAAGGCTATGTTACTTGGTACAAGAGTCACTGTGCTAAATACAAAGAAGCAGGAAAATAGAGTCCTGCTCTCTCCTTTTCCATCCCCCACGCCAAAAATAAGCCCCAAAATCAACAATATCATTTGAGAGATAACACAGTAGCAGCTAAAAGGTTAAGTGACAATGTTATTATTAAATAAAAACACAAAATAATAAGGCAAGGGATGTCACAGGCCATACATATTTCCATAGTAAGGAATACAGGCAGCGAATGCTTTCAATTCAGGAGGAGACAAGTATAGGCTAGAATGTGCCTTTCAAGACCAATGGAATTTGAGAAAGTGAAGGAGAGCAAGCAGTTCAGGCAAGAGAAACAGCAGGAACCAAAGAAGGAGGCAAGAAGCTGAGGGGACTGCTAACAGAGCAGTGTGGTGAAAACTGGTGGGATGACGGAGGAAGTGTGGGGTTTAACACTGGAAAGGTGGCTAGGCTAGCTTTATAAAGACCAAATATCTTAGAATCTTTGCGTGGAGAATGAGTGGTACTACGAGTGCTTCTGAGTCAAAGTAATGATGAAAGCAACATTTTCCACACAGTGGCTTAGCGCGGAAAGGGACTGAGGGCTCACCGTTACTGTGTCAGCTCAGGCACAAGATGGTAGGAGTCTGAACTCCTATGGAAGCAGCAGAATGCATGAGATGGAGAGAAAGTGCAAGTGCTTATTTACTTATTTCATTTCCAAATACTATGTACTGAACTGTGCTCTGTGCTGTGAGGGGAATGGTACACAGTGTCTATCTTCTTGGGCTTGGTAATTAACTGGATAGAGGAGGACAGGAAAAGGGAGAATGATAGATGTAACTGCAAAAATGGCAGTCAGGGTGGAGGAGCTCTCTGGTGAGTTGGAATTCCTAAATTTTTATTCACACAAGCTGGAACAACAACAAAATGTCAAAACGTAAACAGGAAAACCAACCCTCCCAATATACCACTTCATGTGTACCATGGAAGATGCTGATTTTATTGCAGTTGAGTCAATGGAAAAGTACAGAAGCAAATGTGCTTGCACTGGTTGAACTGTGCCAAGTAATGAATATTTTAAAAGACTTCTGAAGCCAGGCATGGTGGTGTATATGCATAATCTCAGCTACTCAGGAGGCTGAGGCAGGAGGATGCTTGAGCCCAAGAGTTTGAGGTCAGCCTGGGCAACACAGTGAGACTCTATCTCTAAAAAAAAAAAAAAAAATTGAAAAAATAAAAAAAGACTTCAAAGATAGGTAGAAGTAAGGCATTTTTTTAGGACTGAAATGTTTCCAGATTTCATCTTTTGACATAAGTGAGATATATTCACAGATTTTCCATCATTTACCCACAGATAGGTATTTAGAAGCTTTCAGGAAATTCATCACCTCTCCTTGATAGTTCTTCTTTTTTCTTCCTTCTCTTAATCTAATTTTGATTTAACTTCCTCTTGTCATTGCTTGCTTACAAATCACTGCCTCTGTGTCTGGAGCCAATTAGGGCTGTAAAGTACCCCACAACGCCTTCATCTGAGGACCAATTTATATATATTTTCTTATTTCAAGAGGTAGAGTTAGCCTGTAACTCCAAAAGTTTCCAATCAACCATCACATTCTATTCTTTGGAAAAATATGCTTCTCTCCACAGTTAAGAAGAAGACATCAAACTACATATATTTTGCAAGAATATTTCCTTTCTACCTGTATAAAGATGAATTGTGCTTTGGGAATTCACTTGCAAAAAAAGGGTTGAGTGTAGGTAATAAATGCTTAATAGCAATAACATTTTAAAAATCTTCCTACCAGTTAAAATTAAATGTAATTTCCTTATTACTTTAATGGAAACCTTTGGAGTTGAAGTATTTAACTAGTCTCTTTTACATCAAGTGTTCATTATGTAATTCTCTTTTAATATTAGGTATGCATACTGTCCATTGACAGAATAAAAACACACATTTCCACTGAAACAAAAACTGGAGAAGGACAAGGCAGCTTGATTCAGAATCTGATAATGGGTTACAGATTTCATTTCAGTTCAGATTTACAGTCAACATGCCACACAGTCATTTACCAGGTCATATTTGGAGGGAAAGTATGAACTGCCACATCACTGAGAGAAAAATCTGTGTAAGCCTAAAATACCTGACTTTTCCCACTGTAATGCTGAGCCTAAGGAAGAGAGGTAGAGAAAAAAAACTATATACATATATAATTATATATATATACATACATACACACACACACACACACACACACACACACATATTTAAAACTACCTTAAATTAAAAGGCAGTGATGATTTGGTCCAAGTTCTGGGCATAGGGAAGACTTCTCTTTGCCACTGTCTTTCAGGGTCACCCTGAGTGAGGCTGCAATGCTGCCTTGTCCATTGCTGGCTGGTTCTAGCCTACTAGCTAAATCATCCTAACCCCCAGGATGCTAGACTTACACAGGGGAAAATTCTAGAGCTGGTGGGCAGACACCTAACCTGAGTCATGGGCTGTGGATGCAAAGCTTCTACCCAGTTCCCAAGCCAACTCCTCTTTTCCAGCCTTCCCATCTCCTGCTGGAGCCTCCCATTAGTTGACCCCTATCAGAAGCCAGGGGGCAAGGAAACCCCACTATGCAGCCCATAAACATCAGCCTCTTGATATGATCCCCAATACTGGAGGTGGGGCCTGCTG
Source organism: Macaca mulatta (assembly GCF_049350105.2). Classification (NCBI taxonomy): domain Eukaryota; kingdom Metazoa; phylum Chordata; class Mammalia; order Primates; family Cercopithecidae; genus Macaca; species Macaca mulatta. The sequence goes on along the minus strand of NC_133410.1, from coordinate 8,460,941 downwards.
GGAGGTGTTGGATCATGGGGGTTGATCCCTCATGAATGGCTTAGCGCTGTCCCCTTGGTGATAAGTGAATTCTTGCTCAGTTCACACAAGATCTGATTGTTTAAAAAGAGTCTGGGACCTCCCCCTTCTCTCTTCTTGCTCTCTCTCACCATGTGACACTCCTGCTCCCCCTTCAACTCCTGCCATGACTATGAGCTTCCTGAGGTTTCACAGAAGCAGATGCCGATGCCATGCTTCTCGTACAGTCTGCAGCATCATGAGCCAAAATTAACCTCTTTTCGTTATAAATTACCCAGCTCCAGGTATTCCTTTATGGCAATGCAAAAAATGAACTAATGCAGGTTGTGTGGCTAAACCACACCTTTCAGAGTGAGGCCCCCAGGTACTAGGAGGACTGCCTGCTGCTGGCTCACAGCCAAGTGAGTCTCAAGCAGCAGGAAGGTGCCTCACCCAACGCTAGCGCCCTTCCCTGGGAGAAGCCCACAGACAATGGCTAGCCAATGCAGTGGTTAAAAAGCCCTGGCCCTTTGCCTCAACTGGGCAATTCTAAAAAGCCATTTCAGCTCCAGAGATCTCCATGGAACTGACTGTTTAATAAACAAATAAAATTAAAAACTGGTATCCCAATAACAGAAAAGGGAATTACAATTTTTCAAATGTCTATAATCCATAAATTGGGTCTCCTTCCCTCTCAATGATTTTACTAACTAAAACCACAAATCTTTTTCCCTTTTCCCCAAAAGTAAACCTCAACACTTATCTTTAAGAAATGCATGGTCGGACAGGCATGGTGGCTCATGCCTGTAATCCCAGCACTTTGGGAGGCCGAGGCGGGAGGATCAAGAGGTCAGGAGATCGAGACCATCCTGGCTAACATGGTGAAACCTCATCTCTACTAAAAATACACAAATTAGCCTGGCGTGGTGGTGGGTGCCTGTTGTCCCAGCTGCTTGGGAGGCTGAGGCAGGAGAATGGCGTGAACCCGGGAGGCGGAGCTTGCAGTGAGCTGAGATCTGGTCACTGCATTCCAGCCTGGGCGAGACCCTGTGTCAAAAAAAAAAAAAAAAAAAAAAAAAAAAAATGCATGGTCACATGGTAATTGTTGATTAAAAGAAAAAGTTTGGTTTGGAAGCAGCCGTATTTCCCCAAAAGGTAGTCAAGCACTTTCAAATATATAATATATGCACCAAAATATGCTCCTAAAGACAGCAGATGATGTGATAACACACTAAGGAGCAAGTCCCCAGAGGCTTGGTCTGTGGAACGCCAAGTGGAGCACAGTTCCCAGCCTGGGACAATCTTGCCACAGGACACCTGTGCATGCCCAAGAGCTGAGAGGCAGCAGGCAACCCGAGAAGCACAGCATACACGTGCCATGACTACTCATCTCACAGCACCAGGGACGTCATCCTGGGAGATAGCTTAACCTTCTGAACCTCAGTTTCTTCATGAATAAAGGAGCCTAACTTGAAAGGATAGTCAAATAAATTATAAAGCTTTTAACAAAGGGCCAGGTAGAGTAGGTGCTCAACAAGTGGTAGCCATTATTATCATTTATTATGCTTTAGAATAACAACCAGAAAGTTAAGACATCAATGCAACATTTGTGGATCATTTTCTCATATAGGTTAAGAAACTCTAGACTGGAAATCCAGCTGAGATACAGGAAAATTACTCCCTTTACAAAAGATTTTACCACAGACTTCCTTAAAATAGCCCCCACCCCTCCACTGCACATTTAATATAGAATTAGATATTGCTTACTCATAATATTTTTCTAATCAAAAACTATTAATTCTCCATTTCCTACCACAGCAAATAAAAACTCATCTGCCAGGAGTTTTACTTGTTCTGTTTTGCTTTTCATTTCAAAAGTATCTGTGTTCATTAAAGAAATTCTGGATGATAGAAGCAGAAAAATAATGGCCGGGTGCGGTGGCTCAAGCCTGTAATCCCAGCACTTTGGGAGGCAGAGGCGGGCGGATCACAAGGTCAGGAGATCGACACCACGGTGAAACCCCGTCTCTACTAAAAATACAAAAAATTAGCCGGGCGCGGTGGCGGGCGCCTGTAGTCCTAGCTACTCAGGAGGCTGAGGCAGTAGAATGGCGTGAACCGAGGAGGCGGAGCTTGCAGTGAGCCGAGATCGCGCCACTGCACTCCAGCCTGGGCAACAGCGTGAGACTCCGTCTCAAAAAAAAAAAAAAAAAAGAAGCAGAAAAATAAATCACCCAAGTCCCATCACTCAGAAAAAGCCATGGTTAACATTTTGGTGTATTCCCTTCCAGTCATTTCCATGCCTAGAGTTTTTTGGGTTTGCATACACAGTTTTAATTGTAACTGGTTTGGGTAGTTATTTTTTTAAGCTAACATAATAACATAAGTATATATTAATTACATATAATAATATATAATTCTCATGTCATGACATACTCTTCAGTATGTCACATTTACCTAACAATTTCTCTCTACTTGGGAATAATGCTAGTGTCTCTACGTAAGGCACTTGTGACAGCTGCCATCACTATCGTCATCAAAATCATTATTATTGTATTATTAAGGCTGCTGCTGTTCTGTGAACATTTCCAAGGCTTCGTGAAAAAAAGAAAAGAAAAGAAAAGAAAACAACCCCTGCTGCTGCAAACTTCGCTTTTTCTTTTTTTTTTTTTTCCTAGCTGGAGTGCAATAGCACAATCTTGGATCACTGCAACCTCTGCTTCCCAGGTTCAAGCAATCCTCCCACCTCAGCCTCCCAGGTAGCTGAGATTACAGGTGTGTGCCACCGCAGCAGGCTAATATTTGTATTTTTTTTATAGCGATGAGATTTTGCCATGTTGCCCAGGCTGGTCTCGAATTCCTAAGCTCAAGCGGTCTACCTACCTCAGCCTCGCAAAGTACTGGGATTACAGGCATGAGCCACCATACCCAGCCAAACTTTTAATCTCAGAAAGACCTCCCACTTCTACAAAGTATGTCAACATTTATCTTCATTTTCTTCAGTTTGGTTGTTATAGTTAAATCTTTAGTTCATCTAGAAATTTATTTTAATATATGTATGAAACAAGGAACTAAAAATTTATTTTTTTTCCCAAAGTGCTAACCAATTATCCGCAATCACTGAATAAATCTTCCTTTTCTTACTGATTTACAACACATCCTTTAGCATGGATAAAATTTACACACACACACACACCCTGGACTAATGGGTTTCACTAAAAAATTCACATATGCATATATTATTTTTTGGTGCTAAAATGTCTTAGTATATGTGCTGCCAAAGCGAGCACTAAAGTAATAATTAATGTGTTGACAACACTTTTCTTCGCTTCCAGGTATCCGTGTTTCTATTCGTCCAAATCTTCTGTATCTGTCTACAAAATTTTGCAGTTTGTTTCAACTAGGTCATTTACATTTCTTTTTAAGGTTATTACTAGAAACTCTTTTTGTTGCTACTATAAATGTTTCATTATATTCTAAATGGTCATTAATTAGATATAGGATCACCATTGACCTTTGCCCACTAATGTTATACAATGGCTCTCAAGGCCTCTGTAATCAGGCCATAGCACCTCCCCGTTTTCACACTGCTGAGTAAGAAGCCCCCACTGGCCTTGTTACGCTGGTTTCCTTACTGTCATTGAGCACGCCAGGCTCATGTTCACCATCCATCCACTTGACTTGCTCTTCAAAGATCTGTTCCCAGGTCAGTCAAAGCTTTCCTAAGTAGTCTGCCTCTAATTACATGCCTTTTTCTATACTCAACCAGAACTGATAATAAGTTCTAAAACATTTAATACTTTCAAATAATGTAGCAATAATTTTCCTTTTATCAATATTAGGACATTCAATTTTTTACGTTTGAGAAAAGATTAAATGAAAAACAAACTATATTTTTTGTCTTTTTTAAGAGGCTATGATCAATTTCAAACTAATTTGGTTAAAAATATAGTTTGCTTACAATACTAATAAACTAGAAGCAGTCTAAATAGCTTTCAACAGGGGTTCAGATAAATCAATTCTTTGTTACTATTTTTAATAGCTATGCAGCCAAATAAACTGGTGGTAAAAGCAATATATACTGATATTTAAAAATTTCCAAAATATATTGTTTTCTACAATACTGTTATGTAACCCCTCTCTACTCCCCCAAGGAAGGAGGGGGGGCATGTGGAGAGGGATTACATAACAGTATTATAGAAAAATCCTGATTTTATTTAATAGAAAAAATGTCTGGAAAGTTAAACACCAGAATTTTAACTATGGTTATTTCCTGACAGTAGTACTAAATGTGAACTATTTTCTTCCTTATTCTATTTAATGAGCACCTACTAATTTTATAATCAGATTTTAAAATAGTCAACTTCAAAAATGTGCCCTGCTGATAAAAGTCCATTATAAAATTATATAACCACTTTTGAATCAAATACATTTGTGAAAACACACCAAATGCTAACTTTGAAAAAAGAACAAACCAAAAAAAAAAAAAAAAAAAAAAACCTCACTCTTTCAGAGAATCTGGGAAAATATCACAAGGTAATGGGCAGTTATCACTGCAAAAAGTATTTAAAAATATATCCTGGGACTTTCAGAAAAAGAGTTCTGAGTCATGCAACCATCTCATTGAAAAGGTCCTTACGGATTATCTAGTCAAAACCTCTCATTTAAAAATCAGAAGAGTGACACCCAGAGAGGTTAGGTGAGTTCTCCAAGATCACACAGTAAGTTACTGGCAAAGCCAAAAGTATTTATAATTCAGAACATACACTTTTTAATTCCTGTCTCAATTCCTCTGATTAAGACATGCTGTAGCCTCTTACTTCTGCTAAGACTACAGAATTCACTGCTGGAGAAAATGTCCAAGAAAAGGCAAGTGTTCATTTCACCAGAGTTTTCTTATCATTTGACTATAAATTAGATAGAAATGTTACAATATTGTGAAATGGAAAGTGTCTCTCTCTTGGTTAAATACAGCTTACAAATTCCATAAGAACATTTTGACAAACAGACATATGTTAGATGGTGATAAGTGGAAGTTGGCAAACTTTAGTATTCATAGACTTTGAGGATCTGAAAGTCTGTAAGAAAGAAAAAAGTATTACCGAATGTAAAATTTCAACTGTGCTGCAAGCTTTCCATATCTGAGTTATTGGGTTCATTCAATATACCATACTTTCATTCTTTTGGTTTATTCACTTTCTTTTAGAGGAGTTTTGAAGGTGCCTCTTTTTAAGTCAATATTAAATGTAATACGTTTTAAACATAAAATGGTTTTCATACCATAAGTTGTAATTAATATTTGTAGACTTCACTGACACTTTACCCACCAGAGGGAGCCCATATGGATTTCCATGTAGTAAGAGACCTCAAACATCAAGTTTATGTGAATTCAACAATTACATTATTCATAATACAATCAATATTATAAAATCACTCAATAATATATTTCTATCCCCTGAAAAAGAGAAAAATTAAATGAAATCGGGCACATAAAGTCCTTAACTGAGTTCCTGACCTACAGCAGAAGCTCAAAAATGACTGAGTTTCCAAAATTTGTATCCTTCTGCACATTACTTATAGTGCTTACAACAAATTAACTGGTATTCTGACTTACACACAGGTTGATATGAGCTTGGCTGATATCTGCCCTGACAGATGGTTCTAGACCCAATATGTAAATAAATCTGGTTCTTGGGCCTCCAAAATGAAGCCAGCCCCTGACGGGAAGAATTCACTAAAAATGTCACACTGAGAAGACGTGTTTCTGAAGCCCTACCCTAGTAGGTGATACACATAATAACTGGTCAACTGCCAACTCAAAAGTGAGGAAAGAGGGAACTCTTTGACACACTCCAGATTCTTCATGGAATGCAGGAGAAAATGAATCAACTATCCCCGAGAATCATGCTTCTACAACATGTGATATAATCACTACCCCCAGGATGAGTTTCATTCAAGAATAAAGAAAGCAGAACTGAGAATAACAGGAGAGAACCTGGCATCCACACGGGCCCTCCTGAGTCTCTACCCCCTTGTACTTCTCGCCACCATAAGGCCCAGCCTAGTGACAGCCGTATTGCTGAGACAGGTCTCAATCTCCATGCAACTGGCTGGGCATAGGTACGTATGCACTGGGTATCTATTTTGTACTCAACTGTCTCCAAGGTCTAAATATAGTAAGGCTGAAGGACCCTATTGAGTTCCAGCTATGTTCTCCAATCCAGATTTATCAGTAAGCACTGCTGCTGGGGAGTTATCCACCACATGCTGTCTTAATAAAACTTCAGTGTCCACTGGGCTCCTTGGATCTATTCTTTACTATTTAGAATTAAGAAGAAGGCATGAATAACTGGCACCCAACTCTAACCCTGAAAATGCTGTTATTGTAATCTTCTACCATTTAACTTTTCCAACCAGAAAACTGGGAATTACTCTACCTCCTCCTCTTTCTATTTCCACTAATTAGTTACTAAGTTTTACTAAGTTTGCTGAGTCTACCTACTAAATACTAAATACCTACTTCATCTATTTTCTCCCACCCAACCCTACCGTCACCGGCCCCTCAGTTTCACCTGAATTACTGCAACAGCATCCTACTTAGCTCCCCATGTCAGTCTTGTTACATTTCAAACCCATCATCAGCACTGCGGATTAGTTTAAGATGCAAACATGATCCATTCATGCCTCTGCTGCATAGCCCAGAGCATAAAGTACAAACTCCTCAGCACTGCTAACAATGCTGTCATTTAAGAGTTGGCAAATTTTTCTCTAAAGGGTCAGACAGGAAGTATTTTTAAGTTTCGCAGGCCTTTGTAGGCTATCGCTCTGCTGCTATAGCACGAAAGTATCCTTGGCCTATATTTAAACAAATGAAAATGACATATTCCAATAAAACTTTATTTACAAAAATAGGCAGTGGGCCAGATTTGGCCTGTGGGCCAGTTTATGGACCCCTGCTCTAACCCACTTCAGCACAACTTCATCCCCTGATACTCTGATCCTCACCCAGATCTCCTCTAGAAAAGGGCTCTAGTCATACCAGTCTTGCTGCTGGTTCCCAAACTGCCCTGCTGTTGTGCGCCACTGCCTTTGCTCACATCCATCCTTTCTACCTACGTCTGGTGGAATGGTTTTTCTCCTTAAAGGCCAAGTTTGATGATCACTTTGAGATTTCCACTGATTCTCCCCCAAAGAGATTTAAGTATCCTTTATCTATATTTTCAAAGAACAGGGACATATGCCTCATACTTTTTTTTTATGGCCCCACAATGCCTGACACACCAGATGTTCAGTGTTTATTGGATGATGGTATAAATTAATTACTGAATAAATACATTTCAAAACTTACAGTCCTCCTAAGTCTTGGGCAAAATTCAGAAGTGTAATCCACACAAAGGATTCACAATCTCATGAAAACTCTGCAGTGCTGAGCTCTCCTTACAGTACACACTTAGTTATTGCAATCCATAAAAACATAGCATCACGAAGCTAAAAGAGGCCCTGGAGAGCATTAAAGCAGTGGTTTTTAAACTGTGTGTCTCTGGGCCCTCTGGTTGGTTCCTTGGGGTTCCTCAAGGAGAGGGGGAAGGTAAGAGAAGGGTAGGCTGGCGAATGAACCTTTCTCCCTAAACCTCTCACTCCAGCTTTTACCAAAGTTGCTCCTTATTTCATTAGCTAAAAGGTTCCTGCCATATTTAAAAAGAAATCTATATTATTCAGCACACTCATGCTCTGTTCACAGCTTGCATTCTAAATCTCCATTGTTTCCTGATCCTACTTCTGTATGGTTTGGCCCTATCTCCTGTCCTTCCTGCCTCTCATGGAATCACTGTACCTGTTGCATGATACTGCTTCTTTGAATCATGCTCCCTCAACTGAAATCCCCTAACTATGATTATACTCAACCCTTGGGTAAAATTTATAACCCAGGTGGTCCCAGCTCAAGCTTTGGGTTCCAACACTTGCACACAAACTCAACACTGCCTCCGAAAAGGAAATCAAGGAGGTTCTGGGGAATCAATGCTAAAAAAGTTACAGTTGTTACTCATACCTGAGTTGTTGTGTACCTGTGCCTGCCTTTTCACTAGAGTGTACACGTGCTGAGGGGGGAACTGAATCTTAGTAATAAAATAAAAGCTACTATATACTGAATGCTTACTCCTAATACTGGACTAAGTATAAACGTGCATCATGTAATATTCAAGAATCATGTGAGGATCACACAGCTTTAGAACTACAATGAGCCTTGGACAGAGATCACCTAGCCCAAAAACTGAGAGAGACACAGTAGATTAACAGTTATTCATTAATTTAAGAAGTATGTACTAAGCACCTGCATCCCTACACTGTTCTAGAAGCTACAGATTCAGTGCTAGCAACACAAAGTTCTTCATTTTCAGAAAACATATATTCTAGTAGACAAACAACAAATAAATGGATATACGATATGCTAGGGGAAGTGACAGAAAAAGGATGCCTCTTTACGTAGGACATTCAAGGAAGCCCTCATGGAGGCAACATTTAACCAGAGACCTGAGGAACTGAGAAATCAAGCCATATGGAATCTGGGAGAAAAGTGTTCCAGGTAGAGGGATGCAAAGGTTGTAAGAGGGGAATGTGCATGATGCATGTGAGAAAATGAGAGGCCAGAGTAGCTGGAGTAGAGTGAGCAAAAGGAGGGGGAGAGGAGGTGAGGCCAGAGAGGTAGCAGAACCAGATCATCTGGCTTTGGGCCACTCCAAGAACTCTGAATTTCAGCCAAAGATTCAAGATAATCAATTCCTAAAAATAAGTAAATAAAAAATGAAGTTTAGCTTCCACAAAAGAATGTATTATCAAGAACAAAATCTCATCTGCATGCCTAATCTGAAAATAGAGTTCCCAGCAATTCAGGATCACTATTACCTTATTTAGAATCAAAATGTCCTTATTCTACAAGAAATCTCTGTAGTTATCTAGTTTAAGCTCTCAGTTTTACTAATGTGGAAACTGAGGCCCAGAGAAATCACATGAGCAGCCCACTTACTGGCAGACCTGCGGCTAGAACATGGGTTCCTGCTTTCCTGTCCAGGGCTCTCCGGTAGCCCCTGCTGCCTCTGCACAGCAGTTCGGTGCTGACAGGTTTCTTGGTTACCTGTGTGGTAACCACCCCTGGCTCCCGTAACCTTTATAAGTCAGTAAGAGAATAGACGAGCTGCCACTATGAGGCATCTCCAGGACTATCCTCACCCCAGAACCTGTCATTATAAACTCCTGCATTTTCTAGTTTCTCATTCCCCACAGAGCTGAATACAGCCAGGCAGACAAGGTGAAGGCACATCAGGCACTGTCCCAGGCACTGTGAGGGATGTTTTTGTTGCTTTTGCTTGCCCAACATTCCTTACTCCCTATTCCCAGACAGGGCACTGCCGTTTCCAAGGTTCTGGTGGGGGCTACATAGTATCCAAGCCACCTATTAACCACAGATTGAGGTGGACATAGACCTGACCAATGAAAGAAACATCCCTCTGGCCATAATTAACACTACAAGAGAGAGCTGAGAATCAAGCAGAAACTAGATTTCCTTCCTGGGCTTTACAGATAAGAGCCAGAGAAAGAAGCTCTATGCCTGGATTTTCCAGTTATATGAGCTAAGGCATTTCCACTTTGTTCAGGTTAGTTTACATTAGGTTACTATTAATTGCAATCAAAAGAACTCAGACTCATGTAGGCATCTACATGATGCCTTCTTATTTCATCTAACAACTTTATAAGGTTGCCATTACTCACTCTATTTTAGACATAAGGAAACTGAATTAAGTGGCTTCCCCAAGTTCATATAGCAGATAAGACACATTCAAATCCAAGTCCTCCTGCCCCACGTTCCATTCAGTATTCAGTATTCAGAATTAACTCAAGAAGAAGAAACTCACTGCCATTCAGAAGCCAAAGAAATTCTGGTTTAAAAATTATAGGAGGATGTAGGGGACACGGGGACAGCAGCATTAAACCAGGTCAAAGGACCTGGCTTCTAGTTCTGGCTCTGTCCTATGACCTCAACTGCTATGACTTAGGGCAAGTAATTTCATTTACTTAGATGTTAGTTTTCTTATCTATTGACAAAATGAACTCGAGGTCCTTTTGAGTGAAAAAAAAAACCATACACACAAACAAACCAACATGGGTCTGCTTTAAGCATACAGATTCTACTGTTACCATATGCCAAGTAGATTTCAACTTGAATGGCAAGCCTAATAACAGGTAATGGCTCCTGGGGGACAATGTTGCAAAGAATTCTGAGCTCTAGGGATCCACGAAGTTATGAGCATTGACTTCCATGATCACAAGGAAGAAAAGAAAGTAACAGCTGCCTACCTGCCACACATCTGCCATCACTGAAAGAGTTTCACCTTGGCAAAGAAATGCTACCGTCTTTTACAAATGCAGACAGTACTTCTGCACCATCACTGATTCATCAGTACCTACCCAGGATTTTCACTCATTCCTCATGCATTTAACTTGGCTCCCCTTTATAAGCAAGGAATGAAAGTGCAAGAAAACTAAGTGGTTTGGAAAATATAGCTTGGTGCCACTAAAGAAAATATGTCTAAATGGCCTACATGAGGAGGGGGGAGGTATTTGAGGGGAACAATAATAATTACTCTGGTTTCTTAAAATATATACATATAGACTACGTGAGTAGGGTAACTCACAAGCTACCCTACTTAGCTTGTGAGTTAGGTAGGGTATTATCATGTCCATTTTATAGAAATGGAAAATGAGAGTCAGACTTGCCCAAGTTCACCCATTTCTAAGTAAGAGAAGCCAGATTTGAACCCAAGGCCCAGGTCTCTTTCCAATCCCACCGTCCTCATTAGTCCCACACTTCAAATGAGTTAACTAATCAAATTCCCATTGCAGAGTGACATATTCATTATTATTTGGAGTTGTTCGAATAATATAAGTTCCTCCCCCAGATAATCTGAAAAGTCATTACTCTCCATTTGTAATTTAATGGGTAGACATGCATTTGAGTACATATAAATTTAGCAAAATTGAACATAAAAGTTAAATGTTTAAAAGAATGATGCAGAAGAAATCAGTCTATTGGTGGGAGGTAGGGAAGGAAGATTTAGTTTCAATGCAATTTTATGAAACTTAATATAACCTTTACAACAATTCAGTGAGATGGAAATCTGGCATCAGGCATGTATTAGAGGAATGGAATGGAAGAACAGAAATTGAACCAGATTAAAACGCATCCTAGAAGTAACAGCAAATGCTTCAAGGAAGGCACTTACCAAAAGGCATACTATAACTTACTACATTTCATTAAGTCTGACAACCAGGGCTAAACCTGAATTAGAATATGTGCTTCTGGTATTGACCAGACTTTTCTGTATAAGGAATCCAGGCCAAACAAAATAACAGGCAAACTTTTGACACATCTAATCATAGTGAAAGCACAGGACATCCATCACTAGCTCTTCTAGTTAAAATTCCCACAAAAGAAGATGGGGAGTGGGGAATGGTTGGAAGAACAGGAGATAATACGCAAAGCAATGACAACACAAAATCAAAATTGCTTACAAGAATGTATGTTTCCTCTACGTCAGGGGGACAGTGTCCCTGAACAACACAGCCCATGTACTCACTTAAGGTAATGTGACACCTACTCACATCAATACATAGCAGAATTGGAAGTTTCACTGTCACGCGGTCCAAACCTATGACATATGCACAAAGTTCTTCTCAAACATCTCTGAAAAGCAGTCATCACTCTGTTTAATTACTTCCAGTGACAGGGAACTCAGCACCCTACAGGACTGTTACTGTCCCTGAGGCCCATTAACTCAAAAGTCTAAAACACATTTTCACCACTCAGGGAGCGGTGGAAGTGATCACAGGGCTATCCAAAGGGCTTGCCAACTCAACTGTGCCTCTTGTCTCGACCATTCCCAAATCCCCCCTTTCCCTGAGCAGGACTCAAAATTAGCACAGTGTTCATAAATCAGTGGTTTCAGAGTCAGAAGGGACCCTTACAACGCCAATACTGTGATATTCATACCACGGTTCTACAAAAGGAACCCCAGGAAGTGCTTAGGCCAAACTGGGAGGGAGAGTGTCCTGTTTCTCTTCCTCTCATTTCAGCCTAGGAAGCTTCCACTTTAATTTGTTATATATAGAGGACCAGGGTAGTTTTTTAAAAGGAGGAGGAGAAAAAAAAAGACCATTTACAGGTAAATAAACTGAGGTCTTGACACTTGCTTAATGAAATCATATAGCTAACAGTTGCAGGGTTCAGACAACAACCTGGTCTCCTGGCTCCTTCTCTGGTACTTTCTCTACCATATAACATCTGACGGCCTAGAGGGCAAAATTCAAACTCCGCAGTGATATACAAAGCCCTTTAAGATCTCTCCCGGTCCAATTTTTATGAGAGTCCCACATACCAGTCTCACTCAAATGTTTATTGAACCAACTTATATCAGACTCTTACACACCTCCACATCTTAGCGCATACTATTCTTTTAGCCTGAGATGCCCTTCTGCACTGCAGCCAACTAATCCTCTTTCAAGATTTGTTTTGGGCATCATCACCTCTATAAAGCCTTTTCTGATCCTCAGGTAGAACTGACCACATTCTTCTTTGTGCCCTACATAACACTTGCAAGGCTTTATGGCACTTGTTTTATGTCTATGTCCGTCTACTCCACTACTCCTTTTACATCATATTACTCTAACATGAGGCTGGTCAGAAAGTAGGTGCTTCATAGATGTTCATCAATAGGGAGAGTGTATTCATCTGGTCCAACCCCTTTCTGATGTTTAAGTATCCTCTGCTAACTGTCATTAATGCATGCATGCATACATTCATTCGAAAACATCTGAGTGTCTATGCAGTGCCAAGTGTATGCCAAGCAGAGTAGGATTTACTGTGAAATTAATGAGGTTTTAGCTTCGGGGTCCCTCACTTCCATCTTCCAAAGCTCTGAATCTCTCTTGGTGATTTTTATTTCTTAAAGACGGCAGACATAACTATAAAAACTTTCGGCCCCACAAAACCTAGATCCCTCCTTGGTGTCACGGACACAAAAGGGAACAAGACAAACATCTCTCCCCTCATGGAATTTTCTGTTTAACGGGAAAGACAGCCATTTTGTTCATTCATTCATTCAACAAACATTTACTAAGCAATGCTATGAGTCATGCATTGTGAGATGAAAACAACTGTCCCTGCCCTTAAGGAAAAGGTTCCTGTTCCCAGAGAAATGAAGGGACACCTGCTCTGATCAGGGAACAGAAAGTAGTTGAGATGACTGTAACACCGTGTTTGCGAAAGATGACCCTAAACTCGTCTCAAGAGGAACTGAGCCCTACTTATCGCGGAGACAAAGAGAAGAAAGAGTTCGGATGAATATGGTTTTTAATCTCATCTGGGGATGGGAGGCAGACAAGTAAAGAGCACAGGCAAATACGGTGTGGTCAGTTCTGCAACAGGAAGTGAAGGACAGTGAGGTTTCCCCTGAGTGCAAGTCTGTAGTGACGGCGAACTCATGACCTCACAAAGCCGCCCGTGCACTTTCCAGATAGAGATTTCTGAGGGTCTCCTTCCTCGTCCCCCAACCCCCGCCGCCGCAGGAGAAATCTGTTCCCCAATATGCGTCCCCCTTCCTTAAAATAAGGCTGTTCCTTCCCCAAAAAGCTGTCCGGTCTCTGAGGCCAACTCTCCTGTCCCCCTTGGGGCCACCTCCTTCACACAATGCTTATGGGACGGGGTGTGGTTTGGGGCTCGGGGTCCCTGTCGCAGGACTGCCCCCTCCTCAACCCGCCGTTTCCATAGCAACCAGCTCACCACTTCGCGGGCCCGGCTGGAGAAGTCGCCCTTGGGCCGGGGGCTCCGGCGGAACAGCTCATCCCGGCTTCCATCGACCCCGCCGCCCACCGCCACTCCCAGCGCCTTGTTCCGCGTCTTCACGGTCTTGACGCTGGCCCGGAATAGCAGCGTGATGTCCACGGCCATAGCGACCCGTACCCGCAGCCCCACACTGGGCCGGCTCACGTAAGCAGCCGGCGACCGCGGCGAGAACCCGGCCGCTGGAGGACTGGTCCTGCCCCGCACTCCTCCCCACCGGCAACTGCGATGCGAGAAGAAAGGTTCCGGCCTGAGCCCCGCTACCGCGGCGGGAGGAAAAAGATTCCGAACTCAGCGGCGCACCTGGCGGAGGAGGAACCCCGCGACGAGCTCACGGGCACCTCTTTCTCCCGGCAAAGCTTGGAGGGTTTAGCAGCGCGGAGAGCTCAGCGAGCTCTCCTGTGCTTTTTTGGGGCGTGTGGGCTCCGGGAGCGTGAGGACCGGGAAGCTGGGAGGCTCCTTCCCTTCTGGTGGCTCCCTCACTGAGAGCGGGCGGTTTGGTTGCGGGGGACGTGGAGGCGAGCCACCCTTGACCTTTGACTGCAAGGACTCACCTTGAGCAGGACAGAGGCACTTGGACGGTGACCCTCGGGGTGCAATAAGTGCTGAGACAGAGCAGATGTGCAAGGCATAGAGCTAGAGGCCAGAGGTCTTTCTTCTCCACCCTTCAGTCACCTCTTTGTAAAGTGAAGCCAGCATCCTCCTCGGAGTTTACTGTGAAAATTAAGTGAGCTGACGCGTGCTGTGTTTTGATGTTGCTTGGCTCCTAGTAAGTGGCCAATAAATGGTAGTAATCGTTAATAATATTATTATAATCACTCGTATTTGTGGTGATGGAAGAGGCTGTAGAGAAAAGGCGTCACCTGTGCAGAGATTTGAAGGATGAATAGGAACTTTAGATGGAGGCAAAGGTGAAAGAGTGGCCCTAATGTCGCTGGATTCTGTTCTTCCTTCATGCATAGTTTTTAATTGTACCGTCTTGAGCCATAGCTATTAAAATTGACAAGTCAGTCAATGAGTTTCTTCTGCATTTTTGGTTCATGGTTCTGTTTTGTGTTGTTTTTTGAGATGGGGGTCTGCTATGTTGCCCAGGCTGGATTGCAGTGGCTATTCAGAGGCGCCATCCTAGCTCATTACAGACTGGAACGCCAGGGCACAAACGATCCTCCGCGGCTCCGCCTCCTGAGTAGCTGGAACTGTAGGCACTTGCCACCATGGCTGGCCTAAGGATATTCAAAATCTCATTGATTTCTTCAAGATTTTTTTTTCCATAAAGAGGATGCACAAGTAGAATGTGTATTAAAATAGTGGTTTTAATGGTCAATATAAAAGTATTTTCATAATACTAAGATGTTATTTGCCTTTTCACTCTCACTTTCTCATGAGTTGCATACAGTTGAGTTTGCTAGACTGTGATATTGCAACGGAATAAATGCAGAACAGCTGTTTTCTATTAAGCCAGACTTCAAAAAAAAGATTTTCAAAAACATCAAAAGTTTTTAATTTCTCATATAGTGAATGTCGATAATGTCAATATAAACAAAAATTGTTTAGAGCCCTTAATAATTTTTAAGTGTGCAAAAGAGTTGAGACCAAAAGTTTGAGAACACTGTGTTAAAGAAATAAAGTTTATCAGAAATAGATGTCAAGAAAGTGTATATTTACCAGAAAGGAGGAAGGAAAAGTTTTTTTTTTTTTTTTTAGACGAAGTCTTACTGTGTCCCCCAGGCTGGGGTGCAGTGGCACGATCTCGGCTCACTGCAAGCTCCGCCTCCCGGGTTCACCATTCTTCTGCCTCAGCCTTCCCAGTAGCTGGGACTACAGGCGCCCGCCACCACGCCCAGCTATTTTTTTTGTATTTTTAGTAGAGATGGAGTTTCACCGTGTTAGCCAGGATGGTCTCCATCTGCTGACCTTGTGATCCTCCCGCCTCTGCCTCCCAAAGTGCTGGGATTACAGGCGTGAGCCACCTCACCTAGCCAGGAAAAGATTATTTAAACCCAAACTGTAGCCACTTCTTGCAGTTTAAGGAAAATGAATTTCCATACAGCTTTCTTCCACCTACTGCGGAAAAGAGAAAGAAATTACAAAACCTCTGCCAATGATTCTATCTTGCATAAATGGCCCTTTGTTTAATCCAGACATTAATCAGTTTTTGGCTATGCAAAGTTAAGCTTGGGGCAGAGTAGAAGGAAAGAGAGATTGCCCTGCATAGTAAAGTGAGGGGGATTGAATTGAGGGGAGAAAAAGAGAAGCCAGAACCCAGGGAGGGGGCCAGGAAAGTACAAAGTAGGTAACTGGGAAGGATCTTTGAGTGGGAGGGAGGCTGAACTACATCAAGCCTTCAGTGAGTGGTGCCTTGTGTGAACAGCGTGTTTGTTGCAGTTGGATATTTTGGGTAGAAGGGTAGGGACAAAAATCTAAGTTTTCTGTCTGGATTTGCAAGAGCAGAGAAGATTGTGGTGGATATAAGACCCAAGTTGAGCTCAAAACATCAGGTTGTAAATCCACAAGTGACCAGAGGGCATAAAATTCCTAGATAAGTCACAAAGATCTTGAGGTGGCTGCTGAACTTTCCACAGACCGTGGGATATGGGGTTGTGCTTTTTAAATTTTGTGTTTATTCTTTAATTTCAAAGAGCAAAATGACTTCAGTTGACAGTTGACTAATAACTATATTAAGCCCCATAAAGCTGAGAGGGGATGTGGATTAAAAGGATGAGCAGAAATATAAGAGTATACTACTGCATCTCCAGGGTTCAAATGATCCTCCCGGCTCAGCCTCCTGAGTGTCTGGGACTATAGGTGCATGCCACCATGCCTGGCCTGTTGGACGTAGTACTCAACTGCCCAGTTGGATGTAGTACACAAATTATGTTTTCTTTATGCGTTCAGCAAACATTCATTGGGCCAGACACTGTTCTGAAAAATACACAGTCGACTCTTGAACAACACAGGTTTGAACTGCATGCGACCACTAATACTCAGACTTTCTTCTGCCTTTGCAACCCCTAAGACAGCAAAACCAACCCCTCCTGCTCCTCAGCCTACTCGATGTGATGATGGTGAGGATGAAGACCTTTACTTTCTGATGATTCACTTCTATTTAATGGATAGTAAATTTATTTTCCCTTCTGATTATTTTCTTAATACCATTTTCTCTAGCTTACTTTATCGATAGGATACAATATCTAATACATATGACATACAAAATATGTGTTAAGTGACTGTTGATGTTATTGATAAGGATTCTGGTCAACAGTAGGCTATTATTAGTTAAGATGTTAGGGAGTCAGAAGTTATACACGAATTTCCAACTGTGAAGGGTGGAGGAGTCATCAAGGATCAACTGTATTGGCATCCCTAAATATTGCTCCCTACAGCAGAAACTCCTATACAAGGAGACTAGATGTAGGCTGCCAGTGAAAACCAACGTCTCATTTCTGGGCAGCGAATTTAGGAGCTAATGTATGATTCACCATGCTCTCTTTTCCCTCTGCTGTGACAACCTCTAATGTTCCAATGTTCCATCAGCTTGAGTCCTTAAGTAAATATGACATGGAGCATAGCCAACCAAGGACATTGTATTGGTCAGAGTTCTCTAGAGGGACAGAACAAATAGGATAGATGTATATATAAAGGGGAGCTTATTAAGGAGTATTGACTCACACGGTCACAAGGTGAGGTCCCACAATAGGCCATCTGAAACATGCGGTGTTTGGTTTTCTGTCCTTCTGATAGTTTGCTGAGAATGATGGTTTCCAGCTTTATGCATGTCCCTACAAAGGACATGAACTCATCCTTTTTTACGGCTGCATAGTATTCCATGGTGTGTATGTGCCACATTTTCTTAATCCAGTCTATCATTGATGGGCATTTGGGTTGGCTCCAAGTCTTTGCTATTGTAAATAGTGCCACAATAAACTTACGTGTGCATGTGTCTTTATAGCAGCATGATTTACAATCCTTTGGGTGTACACCCAGTAATGGGATGGCTGGATCAAATGTTATTTCTAGTTCTAGATCCTTGAGGAATCGCCACACTGTCTTCCACAATGGTTGAACTGGTTTACACTCCCAAAAACAGTGTAAAGGTGTTCTTATTTCTCCACATCCTCTCCAGCACCTGTTGTTTCCTGACTATTTAATGATCGCCATTTTAACTGGTGTGAGATGGTATCTCATTGTGGTTTTGATTTGCATTTCTCTGATGGCCAGTGATGATGAGCGTTTTTTCGTGTGTCTGTTGCCTGCATAAATGTCTTCTTTTGAGAAGTGTCTGTTCATGTCCTTTGCCCACTTTTTGATGGGGTTGTTTGATTTTTTTCTTGTAAATTTGTTTAAGTTCTTTGTAGATTCTGGATATTATCCGTTTGTCAGATGGGTAGATTGCAAAAATTTTCTACCATTCTGTAGGTTTCCTGTTCACTCTGATGAAACTACCATCTTTTGCTGTGCAGCTCTTTAGTTTAATTAGATCCCATCTGTCAATTTTGGCTTTTGTTGCCATTGCTTTTAGTGTTTTAGACATGAAGTCCTTGCCCATGCCTATGTCCTGAATGATATTGCCTAGGTTTTCTTCTAGGGTTTTTATGATTTTAGGTCTAACATTTAAGTCTTTACCACCTTGAATTAATTTTTATATAAGGTGTAAGGAAGGGATCCAGTTTCAGCTTTCTACATATGCCTAGCCAGTTTTCCCAGCACCATTTATTACATAGGGAATCCTTTCCGCATTTCTTGTTTTTGTCAGGTTTGTCAAAATCAGATGGTTGTAAATGTTTGGTATTATTTCTGAGGGCTCTGTTCTGTTCCACTGGTCAATATCTCTGTTTTGGTACCAGTACCATGCTGTTTTGGTTACTGTAGCCTTGTAGTATAGTTTGAAGTCAGGTAGCGTGATGCCTCCAACTTTGTTCTTTTGGCTTAGGACTGTCTTGGCAGTGCAGGCTCTTTTTTTGGTTCCACATGAACTTTAAAGTAGTTTTTTCCAATTCTGTGGAGAAAGTCATTGGTAACTTGATGGGGATGGCATTGAATCTATAAATTACTTTGGGCAGTATGGCCATTTTCACAATATTGATTATTCCTATCCATGAGCATGGAATGTTCTTCCATTTGTTTGGCATTGACACTCAATATTAACCATCACAGACATGTACTAAGATTGAGAATTGTCCACAGATTTGTGGGTGTTTGTTAACTGCAGCAGCATTAGCCTGTCCTGACTGATGACAACCAATATCTAGGTATCTACCAAAACAAGAATGTTAGATGTATTCTACACTCACCATCTTAATAGTATTATTCCTCAGTGAATGAAGCATGGAGAGGAAAGAACAGTTGTGCCTAAACCTAACCAGTGGAAAAGACCAGGCTGGCAGGGTCAGAGTGGCAGAAACCTTGGAAGACTGTGACCATGGCAGGGTAGAATTTATAACGCAAGAGGAAAGGCCTTCAAAAACATATACCTTCACATTAGGAAGTAAACTTAATGAAATTCATTGAAAACCATTTTTTTCCCCTCAAGGACTCTGGAAAGGACCCTGACTCTAGGGATGAGAAGCTCAAAGAAGAAACTTTTGTTCCCAATAGGGAACCTAGATAAAGAATTCAGGGTGGGTTTCTTTTGGTTTTTTTTTTTTTTTTTTTTTTTTTTGAGACGGAGTTTTGCTCTTGTTGCCCAGGCTGGAGTGCAATGGTGTGATCTCGGATCACTGCAACCTCCACCTCCTGGGTTCAAGCAATTCTCCTGCCTTTACTCAGCCTCCCAAGTAGCTGGGATTACAGATGTCCTCCACCAT
This sequence comes from Macaca mulatta, assembly GCF_049350105.2. NCBI lineage: Eukaryota > Metazoa > Chordata > Mammalia > Primates > Cercopithecidae > Macaca > Macaca mulatta. The sequence continues at coordinate 8,441,246 of NC_133410.1, read as the reverse complement.
GCCCAGCTAATTTTTGGGGGGAATGTGTATTTTTAGTAGAGATAGGGTTTCACCATGTTGGCCAGACTGGCCTCGAACTCATGACCTCAGGTGATCCACCCACCTCGGCCTCCCAAAGTGCTGGAATTACAGGCATGAGCCATTGAGCTCGGCCCAAGGTGGGTTTCTTCCGGCAGCTCCCCCAGAAGTTTAGCTTTGAAACAGATGTGCGCAAAAAGGGAGGGAAAGGCAGGAAGCAAACAGGAGGTTGTCATGGTCCAGCCCTTTGAGGTGTGGCCTTTGTCCCCCAACCACCCGTTGAAGTAATATGGTTTGGCTATAACTCCACCCAAATTTCATCTCGAATTGTGATCGGAATTATATCCCCATGTGTCAGGAGAGGGACCTGGTGGGAGGTGATTGGATCACGGTGGCAGTGTCCCTCATGCTGTTCTCATGATAGTGAGTGGGTTTTCATGAAATCTGATGGTTTTATAAGGGGCTCTTGCCCCTTCACTCTCTCCTGCTGCCGTGTTAAGAAGGTACCTGCTTCTCCTTCGCCTTCCACCATGATTATAAGTTTCCTGAGGCCTCCCCAGCCATGCAGAACTGTGAGTCAATTAAGCCTCTTTCCTTTATAAATTACCCAGTCTCAGGTAGTATTTTTACAGCAATATGAAAACGGACTAATACACAGAGGGTACCTAAAGGAGGGGCTGCCACTACCTCATTCCTACCTGATTCTTGTTCTGGATCCTGAGCCCCTTGCCCTGGCCTACTGGCTTGTTTTATCCTACTTTCTGTCTCCTCCCACCCTGTAATGAGCTAAATGTTGGCTATGCCCAAAAGATATGTCCATATCCTGATCCCTAGAACCCATGAACCTGACCTTACTAGGAAAGGAAGTCTTTCCAGATATAGTTAAATTAAGGACCTTGAAATGAAGAAATGATTTTGGATTATCCTGGTGAGCCCTAAATCCAATAGCAAATATCTTTAAAACAGACACATAGAATAGAAGACCATGTGAAGACAGAGGCAGATACTGGAGAGATACAGCCACAGGCCCGTGAATCCTGATGACCACCAGAAACCGGAGGAAGCAAGGAAGAATTCTCCCCTGGAGTCTCTGAAGGGAGCGTGGCCCTGCCAACACCTTGATTTTGGACTTCTGTCCTTCAGGACTGTAAAAAACAAATTTCTGCTTGTGGTCATTTGTTACTGCAACCATAGGAAATTAATGTGCACCCTAACTCTTTTCCCTGCCCATCCTTCCTCCATTACCTATTCTCTACTTCCTGGGTGTGGCCCTCAGCCCCTGTTTGGGTTCTCAGCCCTGCAGGTAAGCCACCTTCAGCTTCACTGGGTCTGTACCTTTCTTGTGGTTGATTAGTCCTGCAGCTGCCTAGCCTGGTGCTCTTCTTTCCTTCCCCATCTCTTATTTGATCTCCCCTTGGAGAATCACAACTGACCAGGCCCCCTGTCCCACAAGGAAAACTGGAGGCCAGAATGAACTGAATCTAACCAAAAAGCACACCAAAATGGGCTCTTTTCATCAAATGTGCAGCAGAAAGGGTGTCCGTGCAACAAATATTTCACTCTCCATGTGTGACTCAGAGAAGGTAGACATACTCAACTCTTGTTTCCAACTTCTCTATTTAGGAGCTATTTGAATGCAGAAGATAGGAGAGAGCTTGTATGGCGGTTCTGCCAGCGGCTGTGGCGTCTGGAGTGTCTGCACCCAAGGAGCTGCCCTTCTCAGTCTAGAAAGACCATTCAGCTGGGCACGGTGGCTCACGCCTATAATCCCAGCACTTTGGGAGACCAAGGTGGGTGGATCACCTGAGGTCAGGCATTCAAGACCAGTCTGACCAACATCACGAGACCCCGTCTCTACTAAAAATACAAAAATTAGAGGGCATGGTGGCGCACACCTGTAGTCCCAGCTGCTCGGGAGGCTGAGGCATGTCACTTGAACCTGGGAAGCAGAGGTTGCAGTTGAGCCGAGATCATGCTACTGCTCTCCAGCCTGGGTGACAGAGCAAGACTCTGTCTCAAAAACGAATAAAAGAAAGCCCATTCTAAGCAGTTCAAGTAAGTGCAGAGAGAGGAAGGGGACAGTTGCCCACACAGCCAAGTCAGTCCCAGGGATAGTGAACAACAAGTTGCCTCCAGAACTTCAACATTAGGAGCCACTGGATAACAAGAGTCAGCACAGGGACAAAACAGGTGCCAAGATGTCAAGGATTCTTCTTTTGTCATCCTGAGTCCATCCGACTAAATTTCAAGAGGTCAGGTTAGAAAGAGCAAAGTTGATGGGGCATTTACGTGTGATTTGAACTCTTACCTGTCATATTTCAGGCAATCACCATGAGAAGCTTGACTTAGGAAGTTAAGGAAGACATGTCTTTTTGTTGATTTTCACATGGGAAGACGTGTGTGTGTGTGTGTGTGTGTGTGTGCACGCGCATGTGTGTGTTTGGTTGTGGTGAGACACAAGGGTTAAAAACTAACTGCTTCTCAGTTTGTGGTGTTTCCTGCCATCAGCAATGGCCTTGGGGATGACCCCCACTCCTCCCTTCTAGCCCTCAAGAAGACTCAGTTGTCTCTTGCTCCAAATTAGTATTCAGGAATACAAAGCCCAGCAAGTGCAAGGGGGCTCAGCATGACATGCACACAGTGTGGCACAGCCCAAGAGTCCGGCTTTGGAGGCAGCAATCTCTCAGAACTAAGACCACCCTGAATTAAAACCATCCTGTCAGCATCCCTTTACTCTGACCATGCAGGATGGTCTTCGAGCTCCACAAATATCCTTGAAGCCAAGAGTCACAATTCAGTTGGGAATCACACAAGCCCAGCCAGCAGGCAAAGATGGAGGCCAAAGGGCAGCTGAGCATCCATCATCACTGCTCTCTACTCCCAGAGCTACTCGGAGGTGGGCACTAGCGAACAAAGGCCCTCAGAAGAGAGAAGGGGACATCACTGCCCAATTAACCGCCGTCCTGCCTTTGGCCTGTAGGCCTCTGCACACTGTAAGCCTAGACCAGCCTCAACTATATCACACATTGACTTTTTTCCTCTCAGGACAATGGTAGCCTGGAGTATTGTAATACCCATGGAATTTTTATAGGGTACCTAAGGGATATTTATCAGATCTCTGAGTTCTTTCTAGTTAAAACAGAAGTCCAGGAAACAGTTAACAGAGGATGACTAATAGGAAACAAAAACACAACACCCCTACAACCTGAGATTCAGAGATGGAAAGACTTGGGTTTGAATTCAGCCGCCCAACTCACCAACTGTGTGACTCTGGGCACGTTACTTCACCTCTCTGAGCCTCTGTCTAAAAAATGCAGACAAACCCTTTTAACTGCTCCTGATTTCTGTGAGTAGGGATTTCCTTTTTATACCTCTCCATGGAAGCAGCCTTAGTCATGTAGTTTTGAGGCAACATCGGCCAGTCTGCATTTTTCAGTTGGTCAAAGCAATCTATCAACTGAGGACATTTGGTCTTTTGCCTTCACCCTTTAACCTGAGCCAGTGGGAGGCAGTGACCTGGCTGAGGACTGTGTTCTGCAGACTCATACATTACCTCAGAGAGAAGCTAAAAACCAGAACGCTGCCAGAACTCTTTCTGCCTCTCTCTTCCTCATTGTCATTATCATCTCCTCAAGTCAGTTTTCTGTGCTTCTCTGTTCCTACGGCTGAACATGAGCCCCACTCAACGCCTACATTTATTAATATATGAGATACCCCTTAATACGGTTTGGCTGTGTCCTCATTCAGATCTCAACTTGAATTGTATCTCCCAGAATTCCCACATGTTATGGGAGGGACCTAGGAGGAGGTAACTGAATCATGAGGGCCGGTCTTTCCCATGCTATTCTCATGATAGTGAATAAGTCTTATGAGATCTGATGGGTTTATCAGGGGTTTCCACTTTTGCTTCTTCCTTGTTTTCTCTTGCTGACGTAAGAAGTCCTTTTCGCCTCCCACCATGATTCTGAGGCCTCCCCAGCCATGTGGAACTGTAAAGTCCAATTAAACCTCTTTTTCTTCCCAGTCTTGGGTATATCTTTATCAGCAGCATGAAAACAGACTAATACAGTAAATTGGGATCAGTAGAGTGAGGCATTGCTGAAAAGATACCCGAAAATTTCAATGTGAATTTGGAATTGGGTAACAGGCAGAGATGGGAATTGTTTGAAGGGCTCAGAAGAAGACAGGAAAATGTGGGAAAGTTTGGAACTCCCTAGAGACTTGTTGAATGGCTTTGCCCAAAATGCTGATAGTGATATGGACAATAAAATCCAGGCTGAAGCGGTCTCAGATAGAGATGAGAAACTCCTTGGGAATGTAAGCAAATTTGATTCTTGCTATGTTTTAGCAAAGAGACTGGTGGCATTTTGCCACTGCCCTGGAGATTTGTGGAACTTTGGACTTGAGAGAGATGATTTAGGGTATCTAGTGGAAGAAATTTCTAAGCAGCGAAGCATTCAAGACGTGACTTGGGTACTGTTAAAGGCATTCAGTTTTATAAGGGAAGCAGAGCATAAAACTTTAGAAAATTTGCAGCCTGACTATGCAATAGAAAAGAAAAATCCATTTTCTGGGGAGAAATTCAAGCTGGCTGCAGAAATTTGCATAAGTAGCAAGGAGCCCAATGTTAATCTCCAAGACCATGGGAAAAATGTCTCCAGGCCATGTCAGAGACCTTCATGTCAATCCCTCCTGTCACAGGCCTGGAGGCCCTAGAAGAAAAAGTGGTTTTGTGGTCTGGGCCCAGGATCACCATGCTTTGTGCAGCTTAAGGGCTTGGTGGCCTGCACCCCAGCCTCTCCAGCCATGGCTGAAAGGGGCCAACATAGCTGAGGCTGTGGCTTCAGAGGGTCGAAACTCCAAGCCTTGGCAGCTTCCACTTGGTGTTGAACGTGCAGGTGCTCAGAAGTCAAGAAGTGAGGTTTGGGAACCTCCACCTAGATTTCGGAAGATGTATGGAAATGCCTGGATGTCCAGGAATAAATTTTCTGCAGGATGACAGCCCTCATGCAGAGCCTCTGCTAGGGCAGTGTGGAAGGGAAATGTGGGGTTGGAGTCCCCACACAGAGTCCCTATGGGGCACTGCCTAGTGGAGCTGTGAGAATAGGGCCACTCTTCTCCAGCCCCCAGAATGGTTGATCTACCAACAGCTTGCACCAGGCACCTGGAAAAGCCACAGACACTCAATGCCAGCCCATGAAAGCAGCTGGGAAGGAGGCTGTACCCTGCAAAGCCACAGGAGCAGAGATGCCTAAGACCGTGGGAACTTACTTCTTACATGAGTGTGACCTGGATATGAGACCTAGAGTCAAAGGACATCATTTTAGAGCTTTAAAATTTAGGCCGGGCACGGTGGCTCAAGCCTGTAATCCCAGCACTTTGGGAGGCCGAGACGGGCGGATCACGAGGTCAGGAGATCGAGACCATCCTGGCTAACACAGTGAAACCCTGTCTCTACTAAAAAATACAAAAAAACAAAAACTAGCCAGGCAAGGTGGCGGGCGCCTGTAGTCCCAGCTACTCGGGAGGCTGAGGCAGGAGAATGGCGTAAACCCGGGAGGCGGAGCTTGCAGTGAGCTGAGATCAGGCCACTGCACTCCAGCCCGGGCAACAGAGCGAGACTCCGTCTCAAACAAAAAAAAAAAAAAAAAAAAAAATTTAACTGTCTGCTGAATTTCGGACTTGCATGGGCCCTGTAACCCCTTTGTTTTGTTCAATTTCTCCCATTTGGGATGACTGTATTTATCCAATACTTGTATCCCCATTGTGTTTAGGAAGTAACTAGCTTGTTTTTTATTTTACAGGCTCATGGGTGGAAGGGACTTGCCTTGTCTCAGGTAAGATTTTGGACTGTGGACTTTTGGGTTAATGCTGAAATGAGTTAAGACTTTGAGGAACTGTTGGAAAGGCATGATTGGTTTTGAAATATAAGAACATGAGATTTGGAAGGACCAGGGGCGGAATGATATGGTTTGGCTATGTCCCCATTCAAATCTCAACTTGCATTGTATCTCCCAGAATTCCCATGTTGTGTGAGGGATCTAAGAGGAGGTAATTGAATCATGAGGGCCGGTCTTTCCCATGCTATTCTCATGATAGTGAATAAGTCTCATGAGATCTGATGGGTTTATCAGGGGTTTCCACTTTTGCTGCTTCCTCGTTTTCTCTTGCCACCACCATGTAAGAAGTGCCTTTCACCTCCCGCCATGATTCTGAGGCCTCCCCAGCCATGTGGAACTGTAAGTCCAATTAAACCTCTTTTTCTTTCTAGTCTCAGGTATGTCTTTATCAGTAGCATGAAAATGCACTAATATACCCCTAGTCACAGAAAGGGTCTAACTTGATGTCTCAATCCCAAGTCCCATACTGGCCCAGCTTGAGACAGACCTTCCCCTGGTCTGGTCAGCTAGGCTTTAGCATCTGGGTCCAATGTGACTGTCAGGATACACTCTCTGGCTGGGGATTTGTGGGGAGGGGATATGTTAATATTTTATTGCTGCTATAACAAATGATCACATTGTGGCTTAACCAATGCGAATTTGTTATCCTACAGTTATAGAGGTCAAAGTCTAATGTGGGTTTCACTGGACTAAAATCAAGGAGCTGGAAGGGCTGTGTTCCATTCTGGAGACTCTGAGGGAGAATCCACTTCTTTGCCTTCTCCAGCTCCTAGAGGCTGCCCACGTTCTTTGGTTCACGGCCCTACACTCCTTCTCCGAAGCCAGGTATGATGGGTGGAGATCTCACATTGCATCACTCTGACACTGACTGTCCTGCCTCCCTCTTCCACATTTAAGGACGCCTGTCATGACATTGGGCCCACCCAAATAGTCCAAGATAAGCTCCCTATCTGAAGGCTAGCTGATCAACATCACAGATTCCATCTGCAACCTGAGTGCTCCTTGCCAAGTGAAATACATATTCACACATTCAGGGGTTAGGACTTGGACATTTTTTGGGGGCCATTATTCAGTCTACCACAAGGATGTAGCTCCAATAAAAAGAGAGGGTGATTATGAGCTGGGTAGACACCCCTTTTGTGTCTTCCTGGAAGACAGAGAGATCCACCTACTCTTTTCCATTTCTCAATGTTTGTAGGCCTGCTCTGGTGATATTCCAAGGGTCTACAGAAATTAAGAAAACAGAACCTTTTCCCCTTGAGGATCTAACCTAGTAGGAGACACACCAATATCCAAACACAAGGCAATGTTCTTCTGAAAGCTTCTAGTCCTTTCTGCCTCTTTTAAGGTACTTATCCCACCCTGTTCACCCCATTTTAGAGGCATCAACTCACAACAATGTGATCAACAGTCATCAAAGTTCAAGGCCTCTCTCTCCCCTCCTTCTCCTGGCCCCCAGGTTGGGAAGTTTGGTGCAACTTCTTCCCAGGGCTGACTTCGTCCACCCCAGGAGTTTCATAAAGCACCTCATAAAACCCCATTTACTGGTTTCCCCAACATAATGGCAGAAATAAACTGCTTGATACACACTTGGAAATCCCCTCCAGAGAACGTGTGCATTGTTTTGTTGGCATGGCATCTTGGTTTCCAACTTGAATTTCCACCACCTTTGCTTTTTTGACAGTATCTTCCATGATTAAGATGGCTGAATCCTCCACTTTTTATTGAGTTGGACAGCAAATCACAGAATAAATGCTTTCCCTTGCGCTTTAAAAGGATTTAATAGGAAAATATTTTTCCTACATCCTGTTTCAAGGGGAAAATGTGATTTTAAGGGGCATTTTATAGTTCACAACAGGATATTGAAGGGCATTTGGTTTTGCTTAGTTTATTATGACTGTGTTTCTCCAGCATGAAGTAGTGTTTTTTGTGATTATTTAGATTAGTGTGATTATGGTAGGTAGGCAGCCATAGAATTATGGAAATTTAGTACTGGAAAGAACCTTAAATATCATCCAGGCCAAACTCCCTCATTTTTCAGATGAGAAAACAAATGACTTGTCCAAGATCACATGTTGAGTTGCAGGGGAAAATGAGATTAGAATCTTTATCTTCCAACTGTTTAATGTCCCCCAAATAGTTCTGTGGCGAGAGTAGGAGTAAGGAAAGTAGCATTTATTCGAAGAGATCCCTATGTATCTGTAAGCCCTTCTGAATATGAGAATTGGAGTAACTAGTATGTGTGGATTTGTGTGGATTTCATTCATTCATTCATCCATTAAGCTAGCCAGTCAGTGAATCATATTCTAAACATATTTCTAGTGTCTACTCAGTAGGTGACACGTGCTAGGTGCTGAAAATATAAAAGCAAAGCTGAAGTCCCCGCCTTGGAGCAAGTCAAGGAGTAATGAAAATGGACAGACAAGTATATACAGACATAATAAACATAAATGTGATAATAGAGTTTGTTATTTTTCCATAGCAGCTTCAAAGCATGAAATTAAAAAGCTACAGGACATGATCAGCACTCCAGATATAGAGTTGGAGAGATGCTTTCCTTGTGGTCTATTTCTGGCCCTTTCATTATCTCTGTCTTGATGGAACTCTATGGAGCAGGAACCACCTGTTAGCCTGGCATTGTGGCAAGAGCCTCAGTTCTGTGTCAGACAAGCTTGGGTTCAAATCCCAGTCACTTATTAGGAATGGGTTCTTGCGAGGTTATTTCCTCATCTGTGAAAAAAGATAAAAACACATCCATCAGAGTTGTTGTACATGTGTATTAGTCTGTTCTTACACTGCTGATAAAGATATACCCAAGACTGTGTAATTTATAAAGAGAAAAAAAGAGCTTTAATGGACTCACAGTTCCACATGGCTAGGAAGGCCTCACAATCATGGCAGAAGGTGAAAGGCACATCTTACATGGTGGCACGCAAGGACAGAATGAGAGCTAAGCGAAAGGGGTTTCCGCTTATAAAACCATCAGATCTCATGAGACTAATTCACTACCATGAGAATAGTATGGGGGAAACCACCCCCATGATTCAATTATCTCCCACCGGGTCCCTCCCACAACTCGTGGGAATTATGGGAGCTGCAACTCAAGATGAGATTTGGGTGGGGACACAGCCAAACCATATCAACATGTTAAATGAGATGATCTATATAAAGTGTGTAGCACAGCATCTGGTGCAGTTAGTCATAAAAATTCCAGCTATTGTGGCAATGGGGATTTTGAGGATGAAACTAGACAGAAGAAATTTCAGACTGGCAATGCCAAGGCATCTGGAGGTGGTAAGAAGTCTTCTTTAGATTTTGGAAGGAAGCTTGGTTACTTTCAGTCTTCCGTATCACCCAATGAATGTGTATTGTTCAAGAGAGAAGGCTGAGATGGTACCTTGGACGAGTGTTTGGAATTAAAGGAAGCACTTAGAAAGTAATCGGGCACATGGTTTGGGTAAATCTCAGAGAATGTTTCTGGGATTTGGAATATTTATTCTGGAGAAGAGAAGATTTGGGGGTTGGATGAAATGAAAGTCCTCAAGCACATGAACCAGTGGTGGAGAGCAGCTGTTCCCTATTTCTGTTTTGGACTGAAGGAGAGGAAATGAGCTTACATTGAAGCATGAGGGATTTAGGCTAAACATGAAGAAGAATTTCCTGGATGTGGGTGTTGTTGGACTTTGGAATGAGTTACCAAGGTGTCTAAAATAAGGACAGTGTCTCTCTGGCTGCAGATCTTGAAGTTTGGAAGCCTCGGCTCCATGCAGGAGTGTCTACACTCACACACTCTTTCCAAGTGGGAGAGTCTATGACATTAACGGGATCTTCTAACATGAGGATATGAGTCTCAGTCAACCCCAAACCACTGTCCAAAACCTTGTTCTAGCATAAGAAATGGTTGTGGTAGGAGCTGGATGATTATCTCTGGCATTCTGCAGTTTGACATTCCACAAATACCACGATTGCTTATGTAGGCTACTCCAGTGACCAAACACCTCCCCTCCTTGAAGTTTATTAAGAAATTCTCTGCAGGGCTTCTTTCACCAAAAGTGCATTTAATAGAGCTTGGAATTTCCTCACAATGCATTTATTTTTGTTGATATATTTTTAGGTCTCCATTATTACTTGTCTTCACCTTCCTTTGCTTTGTAGGCATAAGTTATCAATAACCAGGCATTGACCACACCGCAGGGGTTCTCCCCTACCCTCCCAGGGAAGCTAAGTCTTTAGCTGTTAATTTCAGAAGGTTTTAAGCCAACCACTAGTTTTCATAATTGTACATCAAAAAGGCAGGCAAATTGCAGCAGCTCTAAGTTCAAAGTCAGGACACAAAGGTCTCACTGTGAGCATCACAGCGAATAGTTTTGGGTTACCCTCACCCCAAAAGTAGCCCATGATGGGTTAGATTTTTATTTTTAAATAAACTTAGAGTTGAATAACTAGCCCTTGTAAGGGACTTCAACAAAGAGGCTGTATGTTGGCAGATATTAAATATGCCCCATACACCCCAAATTGTTTTGTCCAGAATGTCTCATTTACTATAATTTCATTGATAAAGCCCCTGATTGTAGCCCAGGGACTTTCACATATTGGCTGCCTCCTGTCGGACCCACAGGCCTCTATTGGTGGCTCCGAATCAGCCCTTCAAGGCCTTCGATCCCCTGCTGTAGAGGAACTGGGTGATGGTATCTATAAACCAACAGACTTGCTCTTTTCCAGTAAATCCCCCACAGAGTCCAGAAAAATATGCAAGCAGTCATTTTACTTCAAGTTTCTACTCACACAGGGTCAACAGAGGGAAGAAAGGCAGAGGCAGCTGCCCTAGAAGCAGCCATCATCCCAGCCCCATAGCCAGCATGAAATCTTAGCCCTCTTTTCCTTACACACGGCCGTGGGCACTCTTGTAGTCGGCACCGAAATCTCCTCCCTGAAGACCTTCTTTCTCTTCCTCCCTTCTTCCTTCCTCTGCTTCTTGGTCCACTGAAGTCCCTGGAGATCCCCTGGGTCCTGTCCTCTTTGGGTTGTCATTTGTCTTTGCTTCTGTTGCTCAAGCCAGGGCTGAAGGAAATTTGCTGCGCCCCCCTAGGTACTGTTGTCAGAGTGGACTCTGGGTTGAGTCAGACCTTTCATTTGTGTGCTTCAAGTCTAAGCTTTGCAAGCGCCTTCTCTATGTTACGTCTGCCTCCTTCCTCTTTAGTTTGTCTTTTATTTGTCTTAGTCTTGAGGAGGGAAAGTTTCAGGAAATTGAGGATGGGAATATAATGGAAAATCCATTCCCCACTGGAAAATATTCTGAAATTTCTGGCTTGGGCAACAGCTGTCATTGATAAAGATAGATAATGATGAAGATAATGATAATGATAGCCGATCCTATGTAGTACTCATTAAGTACCAAGCACTATTAAGTGCTTGAGGGAGAATAAATCATATAATCCTATGTGGCTCGTATTCTTGTCATATGCATTTCGTTGATATAAAAAAAAATCAAGGCACAGAATGATTAAGACACATACCTGAGATCATACAGCTAGTAAGTTGCAGAGCAAGAATGGAACCCAAGGCCGGGAGCAGTGGCTGAAGCCTGTAATCCCAGCACTTTGGGAGGCCGAGGCAGGCGGATCAGAAGTTCAGGAGTTCGAGACCAGCCTGGCCAACATAGTGAAACCCTGTCTCTACTAAAAACACAAAAATTAAAATTAGCCAGGCATGGCGGCACACGCCTGTAGTCCTAGCTACTCAGGAGGCTGAGGCAGGAGAATCAGTTGAACCTGGGAGGCGGAGGTTGCAGTGAGCCGAGATCATGTCACTGCACTCCAGCTTAGGCATCAGAGCGAGACTTCGTCTCAAAAAAGAAAAAGGAAAAAATGGAACCCAAAAGGCTGGGCATGGTGGCTCACACCTGTAATCCCAGCACTTTGGGAGGCTGAGGTGGGCAGATCACTTGAGGCCAGGAGTTAGAAACCAGCCTGGCCAACATGGTGATACCCCATCTCTACTAAAAACACAAAAATTAGGCCAGATGTGGGGGCTCACACCTGTAATCCCAGCACTTTGGGAGGGCGAGGCCAGTGGTTTGCTTTAGGTCAGGAGTTCAAGACCAGCCTGACCAACATGGTGAAACCCCATCTCTACTAATAATACAAAAATTAGCTGGGCATGGTGATGGGCGCCTGTAATCTCAGCTACTTGGGAGCCTGAGGCAGGAGAATTGCTTGAACCCGGGGGCGGAGGTTGCAGAAAGCCAAGATCGCGCCATTGCACTCCAGCCTGGGTGACAGAGCAAGACTGTCTCAAAACAAAACAAACAAAACAACAACAACAAAAACAAAAAAGAATGGAACCCAGGCAACTCAGCCCCAAAGTCTCAGGAAGAGTCATCAGGCCACAAGTGTGTGTGGACCAGCCAGGTGGAAAAGTAGAGTGGCAGGGGCAGGGACTCTGGCTTTGAGGCCAAGTGTGACCTGGAGAAGGAGCTTAGGGAGCCGTCTCACCCTTTGGGCTCCTGGCCCCACTGGGCTGCTGCTCCAGCTCTGCCTTGCTGGCTGAATCAACATCTCCTTTTCTCCATTTCAGTTTCATTCCCTCTTGCCCACACATCTTCCTTATTAAAGCCACCCAATCCCACCCCAGGCATCTCCAGGCTTAGTTTATACTTCCTGCCCTTGAAGTTACTCCTGGTGCCAAGATCTCCGTCTCACCATTTTTCTCCTGCCTTCCCATCCTCAAGGCTCACACTGACACGCAGCATCCTTAGGAGGAATTTGGCCAAGACTAGAAAAGCAGGGGCAATGCCGCCTCCTAGGGAAGGAGCATTTTCATGAGGTGGTTTTTTTCCTCCATCCTGCTCTGCCCCATCTCTGCTCCAGCTCCTAGAGCAGGAAAATGCAACAACCTCATTTAGAAAATATAATTTACATAAAATAGTTTCCAAATTTATTAAGGAAGCAGACAGCGAAAGGAAACCCACAATTAAAGAGGCTTTGCACGCATTCGATATCTTTCCACTGGCTGAAGTATATCATCTTCCTGAATTAATGAGGTCTGAGCAAAAACTGTAGCACAAAAGTATGCTTCGCTTTCCAGACTTCAGGGCCTTTATCATCCTGGTGGGGCAGGCAGCAGGGGTGGAACTGGCAGGGAAGACTTAGAGGCCAATCTGGTTTTTTAAGGATGCGTTGCCAGACTGAAATGGACAGGCTGCTACTGTAGGTACAGCCTTTCTCTGTAAAGAGGGGGAGCACTTTATATTCGGGGACACCCCAGTTTGTTCATTCAGCAAATCTTTTTAAAGAAAGTGTTTTAGAGACAGGACCTCACTCTGTCACCCAGGCTGGAGTGCAGTGGTATGATCGTAGCTCACTGTAACCTTGAACTCCTGGGCTCAAGTGATCCCCTTACCTCTGCCTCCCAACACCAGGATTACAGGCAGGGGAAGGAGCGTGTGTTTGTATGTAAGTATCCATCCATTGATTTCACTGTCATGTCTTTATCATTTACCTAACCCTTTATCCAGCCATCCACTGAACACATACTTTTTTGTTCTCAAAGTCATTCAAAGCAGGCTGCCAGAGATCTGGCCCCAAGAGCAGCTGGGGAGGGAAGGGGTAGGGCAGGTTACCGGAGATGCCCAGGATGAGCTTCACTGAAGCCACATGCCACTGTCCCCTTAGTAGCCTGTGATGCAGAGAGAGCCTGGCTTTGGAGTCAGGCAGCACTGGGTTTGAATTCTGACTCATTGAGTTACCACCATCGGCTAGTTCCTTTATCTTATTTCTTGTTTATCTTAAGAACAGAATCACACTTAACCACAAGGGTGTTGGTGGATTAACTAGTAATGTTAGTAATGTGCTTATGATATAATATCTGTCATCAAGGTAGACAGCACATATTTTATTCATTCTCTAAGTATTTATTGAGCACCTACTATGTGTCAGGCATCGCCCTACCTGCAGGAACTGTAATAGAGACTAGGATAGCCCTGTCCTCATTGAAATTTTTTCAAGTACTTATAGGCCTTTTGCTAATTAAAACCCTACGCGAGGTACAAGATCCATGTACAATTTGCATAAACTTTGAAGAGCAAAGCAAATAAAAGATTATCAAGAGCCAGAATTTCAGGGACAGATGCTCATAAGATTTCATTACAAAAAGAAAATAACATGGAAAGGAGGCATGCAGAAAGTAACAAGAGGTTTCGTTGTCTGTTTTTTGTGTTTTAGAAAACCTATGAGCTGTTTGTAGAAAAGAAAAAGTAAATATGACCTAATGTTTCAGCTTCAGGCATAATACCCCAGACATTTTTGAAACCCACAAGGGTAGTTTTTACTTCTTCAGAATGTCTTTTTTTTTTTTTTTTCCTCCTGACTGTCTGGCTTCCTTTTCCCTTCAAAGGAATAACATATACAAACTCTATCTAAGAGTGCTATGTGAAGTACATGCCAGCCTACAAGACATGTCTCTAACCAAGTCGAAAGAGTGCAGTATTCATTCATTCATTCATTCGTTCATTCATTCAACAAATGTTTATTAACAGGTATTGTTTACCAAGCACTGTGTGTTAAGGACAAGATGGTATGAAACAAACAGACCCAGGCCTCAGGAAAGAGAGGCTGTTTCATTCAGAGACAATTACCGTACACTACAATGAATGCCGTGATGAAGGGATGCAAAAAAGGAAAAACAAAACAAAAAAAACAAAACAACAACAACAACAAAAACCCCATAACGGTGTGGATCCCTCCCTGTGGGGGTGAGGAGAAAGGAAAACAGCTTCAGGGATCTCCAAGCCCTTGTGCCGGTCACTCTTCTTTCCCCTCTCCTCTCTTCCTTCCTTCTCTGTCTTTCCTTTCATCCTTCCTCCTCCCTTCTCTTTGGACATCACTAATAAAAGAGAAGTAGATGTCAGAGACGTAGACATGGGGAGGGCTTTAATATCTAGCCTTATGGAACAAAATCCTTGGGACCCAACAGAACTTAGTGTTGCAGAGCTTTCTCCTGAGTTCAGCTAAAACCAGGCTCTTGTCACACGACCAGGGAAGATTAGGCTCTTGGACACATAGAAGGGTGAGGAAAACAGAATGTATTGGGCGAAAAGGAAAAAGAAAGAAAAACTCTCAGCAAAGTCAGAGGGGGTCTTGCCAACAACCTCCCTCCTCACAAACTGAATCCCAGGTTACCACATAAGCCAGGTTCCTCTCCCCTACAAATGTCGTGAACTTCCCCTGGCTCTACCCATTTCCCCCGGTAAGCAGGTGGGCCGCATTTAGAGAAAATCATCTGGGAAAGGGCAGACTTCATCCAGGACCAGCAATCCAGTTTCTCAGACTTCAGGCTGTTTTAGTCTTGGAGGTGGGGTTTCACCCGGGACATTTGGCTGCCTCCTGTCTCTATCATTAGCATCTATTCCTATCCCCATCTTCGTTGGAAACTTGACTCTCTCCTAGAGCAACCCCAGCAAACATCTGTCTATTGTGTACTTAAATACCCCCACAGATTGGGAACTCTCTCCTTTATGGGAAAGCACTTTATATCTGGGACACCCCAGTTTGTTCATTTGGCACATTTTCTTTTCAATTTTTTTAGAGACAGGGTCTCACTCTGTCACCCAGGCTGAAATGCAGTGGTGTGATCATAGCTCAATGTAACATCAAACTCCTGGGCTCAAGTGATCCTCCTGCCTCAGCCTCCCAGGAGCAAAGGGATACAGGCATGTGCCACCACTCCCAGCTAGCTTTTTAATTTTTTAAAAAATGTTTTGTAGAGATGATGTCTCGCTATGTTGACCAAGCTTGTCTCAAATTCCTGGCTTCAAACCATCCTCCCACCTCTGCCTCCCAAAACACTGGGATTTCAGCCGTGAGCCACCAACACGCCTGGCCTCATTCTGCAAATCTTTACAAAGCTTCAAAGACATCCCAGAAGCTGGGAATACAGAGACGAATCAGACACAATTCCTGCCCTCCAGCTGTTCCCGGTATTCTCGCTCCTTTGCGGCCACCTCTTCTGCCCTGCCTTTCCACCTTGTCCCTTCTTCTGTCAAGTGGCTTTTGGTTTGGTCACCACTTTGCCCATGTTTCTTTCCAGAAGTGAGTCCCAGACTTCAGGTGTGGTCTGACTCATGTCCTATCGGCTCTCTCCCTCTGAAAACCGTGCTTGTATTAAAGCAGCTTGGGAGCTCATTAATGTTCTTGGCAGCCAGGTCCTACCCCTGACGTGCAGAAGCTGGCTGGCCACTTAGGGGACCCCTGCCTTTTTCACACGTGAGTCTGTTAAGCCTCACCTCCCTCATCGTCTCCATGTGTGGGGCAGTTTTCAACAAATGTTCAGAGTCCAACACCTGCCCTTGTTAAACGTAATCTTATTACACTAGTCCCCTTGTTTTAACTTCTCAAACCTTTTGAGTCTTGCTTCTGTTACCCAAGAAGACCTAGAAAGCTCCACATCTCCTCTGAAAATGTGTGTGTATGTGTGTGCATGTGCGTGTATTTGCACGCACACCCCTGGGTACAACTCTGAGGAGCCCACCCATAGGTTTCTGAACAATCTTCCATGAATGCAGCTCATTCATACACACATTTATTCATTCTGCAACATTTATTCAACATCCCCTAACAAAACTTTCGTTTTAGAGCATTTTTTACCCAGGCATTACAAAGAGAATAGAAGCAAACGAAATGCATACTAAGGAGTGAATTATTGATAGTGCTCACCTGCATTTTTTGAAGCAGAGAGTAGCATTTATTTTGGCCTCATTTCCACCAGTCAGAAAATTAAAACAGTGATGAATTACATATCACTATACTGCATTTTATTATCAGCATCAAAATTCAAGTGTGCTCTGCTTAAAATTCAGAAGACAAACTTTCTCATTTAGAAAAATTCATTCTGTTAGTGCCTGATCAGAATGGAATAAAAATTTCATGATGCATACATATTGATTCAATTTTTTTCTTTTTAAAAAAAATGTATTTTATTCTGGATTCAAGGTGTTCATGTGCATGTATGCTACAGAGGTGTAATTGTGTACTGGAGGGATTAGGCTTCTAGCATGTCCATTACCCAAATAGTGAACATCGTACCCAATAGGTATTCAATTCTAGCCCCACCTCTAATGATCCCCCCTTTGGGAGTCCCCAGTGTCTATTGTTTCCATCTTTATGTCCATGTGTGCCCATTGTTTAGCTCCCATTTATATGTGAGAACATGTGGTATTTAGTTTTCTGTTTCTGTGTTAGTTTAGGATAATGACCTCCAGCTCAATCCATGTTGTTGCAAAGGACATGATTTTGTTCTTTCTGTCTTTTTTTTTTTTTAATGACTGCTTCACCTTCTTCTTAACTATTCCAAGGTGTTTGGTTCTTAAACTGATTGGTGAAATCAAGCAGTAATAGCAGAAGCAAGTGGAGACAAGTCTTGTTTAAATAGTATCATGAAGCTGACTCTGACAGAGTCACCCAACCCTTTCCATACACACCCAACCCTCTCCTCTGTCAGAGCTTCTAGAGAGAGGCTGGCTAACCCCAGGATCCAGCAATATTTGGAGAATCATCAACATTCTTTCTACGCATCCCAGTGACCCACTTGACAGCAGGGAGCTCAGAAATGTTGTGGGAACCCCAGAACCCCGAGATCTTCAGCCCCAACTCACAACTTTCTCCCTTGTCATTGGAAGGGATTGAGGACCTTGGGCCAAATCTCTGTTTCTCAGAGTGATTTCTGGCTCAGCCTATATCCAGGTGGAGTGAAGCTTTTGCTTATTGTTTTGGAGTAGGTACAGCCGGACTAGGGTTTGCACCCCCGGAGTTAGGTAGAATTGGAGTAGCAGAGCCTTTAGCAGATCTGACCTCTGGGAAAAGTTCTAATGTGGCAATAATACAACTTTTCCATAGGATTATTCCTAAGGTTAAATGGCATAATAGCTATGACATGCTTAACACAGTGCCAGGCTTGTGGTGTTTGTAAATGTTAGCTATTATATTAGTTAGGAAAGCGAGCTAATGCAGAACATGATACCTAACACAAAGTCCTCCTTATGCTTAAACAGAGAAGGAGTTATTTTTTGCATACAGTAAGATGTCTAGAAGTAGGTAGTTGCAGGTTTCAGTTCAGGAGCTCAAAATTGATGGGCTCAATGTCTCTGAAATTCTGGACGTTTCTTCATAGATGCAAGAGGGCTGTTAGAACGCAGGCAATTGCATCCTTGTTTAAGCCAGGAGAAAGGGGGAAGACTGCCTTAACCACATCTGACATCTCTCATCAGGAAAGAAAAGCCTTTCCCAGAAATCCATGAGAACATTTTTGTTTAAGTCTCAAGGGCCAGAACTGGGTCACTGGCTACTCCCTAGCTGCAAAGAGGCTGGGAAAGTTAGGAACAGCATAATCATGATTGGCACACCAGTAATGAGCCATTGCCCGGAAGGAGTAAGCAGTTTAGATACTAACAGTGATTACCATAGTGATTGTTACCAGCTCTAGTCTGCCTTCCATCTATCTACTTCTCATTTGTAGCAAATTATCGAGTGGCCTCATGCCAGTTATAAATATTATTCATTGTACTCATAGCTCCCTGCACTAAGCCAGCTTTTCTCTTAACCTTTCCCTGTCCATCTGGATAACATTTCTTATTGTTCCTCCTCCCCCAGGAGGATTTCTGTACTAGTCACTATTGCTGATTACGCTGTGTAACAAATAACTCCCAAACATTAATAAATATTTTTTCCCACTCGCAGGTCTGCAGGTCAGCTGAGGGGGCTCTGGCCAAGGGTGTGGGTTCAGGTCTGCTTTTGTGTCTCTCCTTCCAGAATCCTAACCTAGGGAGCACCAAGTACCTAGGAGATGCTTTCCTCATGGTGGATTAGGAGAGCAAAAAAGGACAACACCACATGAGCACATTAAAAGCCTCTGCTTGCATCATGACCACTCATGTTCCATTGGCTGTAGCAAGTCCCATGGCTGGGTCTGACGAGGAAGATTATTCTTTCCAGGAGAGGGAAGGAGAAAGCAAGTATTTGCTCAACAGGAATCTAATCCACTGCACCTTCTCAAGCCCAAACTGGGTTAGGAGTCCTCCTTGGGCACCCATGGTCCTTAATGCATCCTTCTGTTACAGCTTTGGATTCTCCATTGCCCTTACCTATTCCATTGTCTGTCTTCCCCAGTGGATTGCCAAAAGATTGCTATCGCTGAGATGTGTAAGTCTTTTGTGGGATCTAGGTGACAGCCGATAAGTGTAGTTTTCATGGTCACAATGGCCAATTCTTTAACAGTTTATTAACAAAATAATAAAAGTTACAAAATGAAAATATAAAGGATAAGTTATTCGAAGACTGTGATTGGACTCTAGTTCTGAACATTATTTAAACTTGATGTTAACATGCTGTAGATAATAACATATCCACAGAACAGAAGCTAGGTCTTCCATTGGCCATAACATATGCCTCTAAATCCCCTCCCCACTACCAAAGTAGTGTCCAGAGGTATGTGCTATTACTTGAGAGATCATTCTGCAATTTAAAATTTAAGCTCGACAAATAATTAATACCATAAACATTTCATTGCCAAGCACTGAAGATGCAATGATAACACCTGGCCATCATGCTCAGGTAGCTCACAATCTGAAGGGTAGATGGTGGTGGGAGCAGAGCAGTTAACAGATAAAATAAAGAGTAGTAAGTGGAGTTCTTATTTGTTGCTGGTGGGAATGCAAAATGGTACAGCAACTTCAGAAGACAGTTTAGAAGTTTCTGGCAAAACTGAGTATACTCTTACCAGAAGATCCAGCAAGCATGCTCCTTGGTATTTATCCAAAGAAGCTGAAAACTTACATCCACACAAAAACCTCCACTCAGACTTTTACAGTAGCTTTGTTCATAACTGCCAAAACATGAAAGCAACCAGGATGTCTTTCAATAGGTGATGGATAAACAAACTGTGGTACATACATACAATGGAATATTATTCAGCACTAAAAGCAAATGAGCTATAGAGCCATGAAAAGATGTGGGGGAACCTTAAATACACATTGCTAGTAAAAGAAGCCAATCTGAAAGGCTACATACTGCAAAATTTCAACTATAGGACACTCTGGAAAAGGCACAGCTATGGAGACAGTAAAAAGATCAGTGATTGCCAGGGGCTCAGGGGAGGGACAGAGGGATAAATAGGTTGAACACAGAGTATATTTAGGGCAATGAAACTATTCTGTATGATACTGTAATGGTGGATACATGTCATTATACCTTCCTCAAACCCATGGAATGTACAATACAAACAATGAACCCTAATGTAATCTATAGATTTTGGTTGATAATAATGTATCTATATTTAGTCATCAATTGTTACAAATGTATCACACTAATGCAAGATGTTAATATAGGGGAAAGTCTGAGAGAGGAGGTGTTGAGGATGGTATGTGGTAATTCTATGCTTTCTGCTCAATTTTTCTGTAAAAGTACAACTGCCCCCCAGAATAGTCTATTAATGTAGAGAACAAGGTAATGAAGTGCAATAAAAGGGATATGTACAAAGTGTTATGACAACACAGAAAGCACACAGGGAAACCCTTCCAGAGGAGATGGGTTTGAACTGAGTCTTGAAGGATAATAGAAATTCACCAGGTAGAGCAAAGGAGAAAGGTGAACCTGGAGGAAAGTACCACCTGTGCCAAGCTGTCAATGACAGGATCATCACCTCTTGTGTCCACTGACCAAGTATCTAGAGTGCTGCCTGCCCTAGAGAAGGCGCTCAATAAATATTTGTTGAGTGATTGGATGGTAACTTGACACTACATAATACGGTGGAGCTTTATTTCCCAGCTAGATGCAAAGACTATCAAAAAGTGCAATAGGTACATTTTTTGTTTGTTTGTTTTGTTTTGAGACGGAGTTTCGCTCTTGTTGCCCAGGCTGGAGTGCAATGGTATGATCTTGGCTCACCACAACCTCTGCCTCCCGGGTTCAAGCGATTCTCCTTCCTCAGCCTCCTGAGTAGCTGGGATGAGAGGCATGTGCCACCACGCCCATATAACTTTGTATTTTTAGTAGAGACAGGGTCTCTCTGTGTTGGTCAGGCTGGTCTCAAACTCCCGACCTCAGGTGATCCACCCTACTCAGCCTCCCAAAGTGCTGGGATTACAGGCGTGAGCCACCGTGCTGAGCCAATAAGTACATATTTTATAACCTCCCCTTCCTATCCATCCTTAATGGTGAAAAGGGTATCAAATGTTTCCAATTGCTCTTTGGCTGGGGAAAAAACATCTTCTTGATGTTGATATTCATGCTCTATAGGTAATTAGATGCCAGAGAAGAGACCAGATTGTAGGCGATGGCAGCCCACTTACAGTATGCATTTATAAACAAGCAAAATCAAAACTGTAAAGTCGCATTTCAAGATGGTTTTGTGTTTCTCCACATTGAGCCAACAGCCTGTGGACGATATCATATGCTCCACTGGAATTGGCCGCCTTGGCCAAATGAGAAAGCCCATCTCCATGGAGGCTTTGAAGCAGAAGCATTAGGCACTGAGCAGGGAGGGAGGAGCACCACCCCTGTGGGGCTTGGCTTAGTCCACAGGGTCTGGGGGCAAATCTCATGCAAAACACGAATGGGACTGGTACCGACGTCAAAGAAGAGACACTTTGGAATCCGGCCTCTGTCACCAGGAGCTTCCCCTCCAGGCCTCTGGCAGAGGTGGTGTGGTCCTTCTTCCCTGATCTTTCATCTCTTGGAATCTCTAGTTGCTAAGCACAGGTGAACAGTGTCAAAACCCAGCCCATGATGTATTTATCATCCCACTTGCTGAGTACTGCCTATGGCCACATACTGTGCTTAGCACGTACACATTTGGGTTTATGTAAACCTTCCAACAAGGTGCCAGGTGGGTAACGTGATTGGGATTAGGAAACTCAGGCTCAGGAAAGTTAAGTCACTTACTCAGTGTCACCTGGTGATAAATGGCAGGGCTGGGGTTGGAACTCCCTTCTGCCTGGCTTCAAGCTTATGTGCTTTCCAGTATGCGTGGCCACCCTGCCAACTACTCAGCAGGGGTCTGGGCACAGCCTTCTGATGGGCACTGTGAGAGGACAAGATACAAAAGAAATAGACAATGGGCTTCTCCTTTGCCCCTGAGATTTCCTTTGAAAAATAATTTGCAAAATCCTCCTCCCTGTGCTTTGCTCTGGAGTTTGAAGGCTCGGGTTCTGTGAACAGTGAACTCTCAGGAGGCACAAATCGCTCCCTCGGACACCATGCTTGAGACTTGACCACACTTCAGGCTGGCTCCACCTGCTCTACGCTGTGTCTCTAAAGGTGACCCCACCCCTACCTTGTACTAAGTCTTTACTCAAGAAAATGCAATGCTACCAAACCACAAAATGTGCATTGTCCCAACCCAGCTTGCACCAAACTGTTTTCAGGAATTCTCTAGTGACCCCTTCTGTAATTTCCATTTCTACATAGACTCCAGGCCCTTTTTGTTCCCCCTTCTTCACTTCCCCAGCATCCCTTTTGGTTCTTTCTTTGTTCTCCCTTCAGAAGCCTCAGTCCGCTTTAATTGGGGCTGAGTTCTGTCTGACCTGGAATCTCCCCCAAAGCAGGAGTCTGAATAAAACCTGTCTTGCCACCTTTCACAAATGTGCTGTTTTTTATTTTAATTTTTTCATTGATAGTTCAAATCCTGCTTCCTCTGGGTATTGTCTGTGTGTCCTTGGGTTAATCACTTCACTTCTCTGAGTCTCAACTTCCTCATCTTCAAAATGAGAACATAGGTAGGCCCACCTTGCTGCAAGGTGATGAGGGAAGGCCCTCGCCAGGGGCCTAGCACTCCTCACTCAGGAGTAATCAGTGACCCGTCCCCAGAGTGCTGGAACTCTTCTAGGCATTGGGAGTAGAGAGAAGCAACACAGAGTTCCTGCCCACAGAGAGTTGACTTTCTAGTGAAGAAACAAACACACAGGGAAACCCATCTGTATTAGTCTGTTTTCATGCTGCTGATAAAGATATATCTGAGACTGGGCAATTTACAAAAGGAAGAGAGGTTTAATGGACTTATAGGTTCACATAGCTGGAGAGGCCTCACAATCATGGTGGAAGGCAAAGAGGAGCAAGTCACATCTTACATGGATGGCAGCAGGCAAAGAGAGAGCTTGTGCAGGGAAACTCCCATTTTTAAAACCATCAGATGTCAGGAGACTTATTCACTATCATGAGACCAGCACAGGAAAGACCTGCCCCCATGATTCAATTACCTCCCACTGGGTCCCTCCCACAACACATGGGAATTCAAGAAGAGATTTGGATGGGGACACAGCCAAAACATATTACCATCTTAAAATATCAAGTAGTGAAAGCATGATGAAGAAAGTTAATGCAGGTGGAGGGATGCAGGTGACCTACCAGGAGGAGGAGCTATTTTCAAAGACCTCTCTGATGGGGGACATTTGCACAGGGAGCACCAGGTGGAAATCTGGGGAGCCCACACTCCAAGCAAAGAAAAGAGCAAGTGCAAAGGCCTAGAGGCAGGAGAGCACTGGACATGTTCCAGAAACCTCCAGCAGGCCAATGTAGCTGAAACACAGCCAGGCACAGGGGCTGGGACAGGAGGTGGGCCAGGCCATGTAGGACTCGGGGACCATGGTCAGGACTCTATATTCATATCAAAGGTGATAGGGAAGCACTAAGGTTACAGTGTAACCATAACCATGTCTCAATCACCTGCCTAACTCTACTAGAAGGAGGGAACGTGTCAGTGCTGGTTGAATTGTGACTTTCTCATGGGGGAGGGGGTGGGTTATAGGAACATGAGATATAAAGCATACCAGAAAAGGTATCCAATCTCTAGGTGTCCCCCTCCTTGGACACCTTCTTCAGGTCCCATGGTGATGTGATTTGGCTCTGTGTCCCCACCCAAATCTCACCTCAAATTGTAATCTGAACAGTGGAGTAATATGATCTAAGTTGTATACATTATATATATTTAACATGATCTCAAATTTACAAAAAAGTTACAAGTATGGTACAAATAGTTTTTTTTCCCTGAATCATCTGAAAGTAAGTTGCCAGCATGATGCCTGTCACCCCTGGACACTTTACTGTATATTTCCAACAAACAGAGAGAATGACCATCAAAATCATGATGTTTACAACATGCATTTTTTACTATTTGGTCCTCAGACCATATTCGGGTTTCATCCTTTGTCCCAATAATGTTCTTTATAACAAAAGAAGCCAGGGTGGAATCACACATTGCCATTACATACCAAGCTCCTTTAGTCTCCTTCAGTCTGAAATGTTTCCTCAGGGTTTCTGTGATTTTCGTGACCTTGACTCATTTGAAGATGACTGGCCAATGATTTGATAGAATGTCCTTCAATCTGTATTTGTCTGACATTTCACCCTGATTAGAATTAGGATATGCATCTTTGGCAGAAATATCACACAAATGGCATTGTGTTCTCTAGGTTGCATCCTATCAGATGCACAAGAACTCAGTTTGTCCCATGACTGATGATGTTCACCTGCATCACCTGGTTAAAGTGGCATCGGCCCACCTTCTCCATTGTGAAGTTACTATTTTTACTGTTTTTCCCTCTGCAGTTGATATTTATTTTTATATAAATATCCTGTTCCTCATGAAACCTTCAATGTATTCAGTTATTAATAACACCATGGACTCCTGTTTCCCTGTTTTATTCTGTGGGCCATAATCCTTACCTCTCATTACTTATTTGTATTTGGATTACTCCGGAAATGTCCAGCAATGGCTTCTGGGTTCTTCTGGCACGTTTCCGTCATTGTTTGGGTGCTTACTTTCTGGGTAACAAGATGTTCCAGGCTCCGTTCTGTCTCAGTCCCAGAATCACCCATTTTTCCTAGGGTGCATCTTCCTTTTAGCTGAGATGGCCTTTATAATCCAAAACCTGACTACAATGTAGGCTCACCACTTTTGGAGTGTCAGTGCCCTCAGGTTCTCTCAATAGACAAAACTAAGGAATATATGTGTGTATATACACATCCAGTTGCAAGTATACATAATGCACATATATTTTTCATCTATATTTCTATGTCTATTTAGACATTGAATGCCATGAGTTCCTATCAATACCTCCAATCACAATCCCCTCCACAAGGGTCTTTCCAGATTCTCTTTCCATATTTGTAACCTGATTCTCCAACAGCAAGAAATCTTTCTCCTTTGCTTTTAATATATTTGCCTACCTGATAAATCCCCATGGATATAAATAATTGTCCATCTCCATTGCCATTCTCTCCCTTAGAAGGATGTTATTCTTGGTCCACTGAGGTCCTGACAGGTGGTGCTAGGCCTTCTCCATGCATGGATGCCTGCTCATCCTGCCTGGCTTCTGACATCTCTATGGGGTCACCTTCCTCACCTTGGATCTAACACCCTATACTGACCTACCCCTTTTGGTGCTTTCTTCATTTAGCCAGAGCTCCAGCACTCATGCCTGGCAGCCCTCCTCCTTGGACGTCTTCTTCAGGTTCCGTGGTGATGTAGTCATCACCCAAATCTCATATCAAATTGTAATCCCTATGTGTCAGAGGAGGGACCTGGTGGGAGATGATTGGATCATGGGGATGGATTTCTCCCTTGTTGTTCTCATGATAGTGAGTTCTCACGAGATCTGATGGTTTTAAAGTGTGACACTCCCCTCTTTCCACCCCTCCTGCCATCATGCCTTCCACCATGATTGTAAGTTTCCTGAGGCCTCCCCAGTCATGGGA
Source organism: Macaca mulatta (assembly GCF_049350105.2). Classification (NCBI taxonomy): domain Eukaryota; kingdom Metazoa; phylum Chordata; class Mammalia; order Primates; family Cercopithecidae; genus Macaca; species Macaca mulatta. Next base: position 8,415,586 of record NC_133410.1, on the reverse strand, counting down.
ACTGTGAGCTAATTAAACCTCTTTTCTTTATAAATTACCCAGTCTCAGGTAGTTCTTCATAGCAGTGTGAAAACGAACTAACACATAGCCTGATATTCTGCTCCAGGCCACCCTTTGATAGAGGCTTTCCTTACTCCACCTGTCCCACCTGACTAGCTGAAAGGAGGCATATGTATCACACCTGTTCAGTGGCAGCTTAGGCCCTCTCCCCTTGGAAGGGTATATCAATTTTCACAGTTTGTGGCTCTGCCGTTTTCAAAGGCTACAGTGAAATCTGAGCAGAAAATGAAAATCACCCATTTCTGCAGTACTCCCTGAAATCATTACATCATCACTAATTTTCCCTGAGTTCCCATGTGATGTTGGAGCTGGAAGGCCCCCGTTTCCCAGAACCAGATAGCTTCTTTCATGCCTATTTGCTTTTGCACAGGCTGTCTCTCTGCTTGGAATGCTTTTCCCAGGCGCGATAAACTCCTCCATTTCAAATATTTTGACTCTGTGAAACTTTCTTTAACCCCTAAATTTGACCCCAAGTTAATCATTTTTCTTCCTCTGCTACTATTTTCACATGTAGCTTTTAAAAAATATTTAATATATTGTGCACCCCTTGTACTAGGCTGTGAACTCCCTGAGACAAGTTGTTCATTCATTCGTCAAATATTTATTGAGCTCCTACCATTGTAAAAGGCTCTGTGCTAAGTACCAAGGATGAAAATGGAGAACAAGATATAGCACTTTCCCTCAAAGAGCTTGCAGTCTAGTAGGGGGTTTCACTAGGTAACCAAGCCATCCTAATCCATATTGCTGACATAGAGTCTGACACATGGAAGATGGTGAATGAATGCTTACTGGAATTTCTAAGACTGGTGTCAAGAGCATGGAACATAGTACTCATTCCCTGCTAAAGACTTTTCTCACTGTCTCTGTCCTCAAAGAGCTGGTTGTTTACTGGGAGAGACAGACACCAACTGTATATAAAAAGAGCACTAGAGTGTTTTCCAGGCCATGGTGTGGCATACTCGCTGTGAGCCGCTGCACGCAGCAGACACCGTTGGGTCTGCCAGGGCCCTCAGATACCCTGCATGCCCTTTCCTGGCTCTGCATGCCCATCCTCCACACTTCTGTGAGCTCCACTCTTAAGACTCACCCTGCAGCTTTCTTGGAGGGACTTCCTTGGGCTACTGGAGCCACTTCTGCAATGGCAGTGAACGTCAACAGTTCAAAAACGGACAGGCGGGAGGGTAGGACAGCCCATGTTTCTTGCCTCCAAGCAGACGTAATCTACTCTGGAGAGCTCGGGATCAGGCTGGGACTGGGGCTTCTGATGTGATGTCCTTGTGTAGCCTTGTGTGGCCTCTTCTCCTTTCCTGTCCTGCTTCCTCCACTCCCCTCTTGCTTTCTTCTGAGAGCACCTTCCTTCATAAATACTTTGCCCACTCATTCTCCAAGGGTCAGCGTGTGGGAAACCTGGTCCAGACACTGCATTTGCAACACCTGGCCCTGCTAATGAGTAGCTCACAGGCCAAGTGTGTGCTCCAGCCGGGAATCCAACCAGCTAAGTATCTGATATAGTTTGGCTGTGTTCCCAACCAAATCTCATCCTGAATTGTCATTCCCATAATCCCCAGTGTCATGGGAGAGACCCAGTGAGAGGTAATTTAGTCATGGGAGCTGTTACCCTCATGCTGTTCTTGTGATAGTGAATGAGTTCTCATAAGATTTGATAGTTTTATAAGGGGCTTTTTCCCTCTCTGCTCAGCACTCCTCCTTCCTGCCGCCAGGGGAAGAAAAACGTGTTTGCTTCCCCTTCTGCCATGATTGTAAGTTTCCTGAGGCCTCCCCAGCCATGCTAAACTGTGAGTCAATTAAACCTCTTTCCTTTATAAATTACCCAGTCTCAGGTATGTTCTTATTAGCAGCATGGGAATGGACTAATACAGTATCCAACCAGTCAAGTGCAGCTTCAGAGACCTTGGGCTTTAAGGAAGGGGCTGAAGGCCAGAGAAGACTTCTCAGTGAAGGTGAGTTGAGCAGGGCCTTAGAGGAGGGTAAGTCATTAGGTAGAAAGTGGGGCATTGCAAGGCAAGAAAACAGTGTATGAGCTGCTGTGAAAGACATGGGAAGGGGAGAAGCTCAGGCTCTTTCTCCTCCACTGGAGAATGTCCTCCTCCTTCCTCCCCCTCCCTCCCAACACACACACACACACACACACACACACACACACACCCCAGTTTCCTCTCTGAAACTGAGCTAATCCAGCCAACATTTGCAGTGATTTTACACATACACGCATACACACACACACACACACACACACACACCAGTTTTCTCCCTGAAATTGAACTAATTCAGCCAGGCCCCGACAAACATTTGCAGTGATTTTACATACATACACACACACACACACACACACACACACACACAGAGCAGCTTTCTCCCTGAAATTGAACTAATTCAGCCAGGCCCTGAAAAACATTTGCAGTGATTTTACATACACACACACACACACACAGAGCAGCTTTCTCCCTGAAATTGAACTAATTCAGCCAGGCCCCGACAAACATTTGCAGTGATTTTACTCCCAGCGTGGACTCTCCTGCCCGGTCAGCTTCAAGGATTCCTTTGGTCCCAGAAATAGCCAAGGTGGCGGTGAAGGGAGGAGCTGTTTCATTTCCGAAATGAAAAACTTTAAGATAATTACACAGACGGCTTGAGCCTGCAATGGACAAAAAGAGTTTCATTATTGGACCCCTTTAGTGTAGGCGCCTCCCATCCCCAAAGGAGCGGGTTAACCGCTCGGCTGGCGCGGCCCCACCCGGGTCGCAGTCTGAGACGGACGGTCGCGCCCCCTTTGAAGTGCGGCCGCGCCTAATGAGGGACTCGCTGGGCCTCGGGATCAAGTGTCAGCGCCGCCCCAGACGCCGCAGGGCAGACAAAGGGCGCGGGCCGCCTGGCGGCGCTGGGAGGAGCGCGCGGCCCGCGGCGCTGAGCTGGACAAAGACGGAGACGGGCGCGCGGCGGGGTCCCGCGGGCAGAAGAGCCTGGCCTCCAGCGCCCGGCGCCCGGTTTGCTGCCCCCGCAGCCCCAAAGAGCCTCTTTGAGGGCGGGAGCGGCCGCGCAGGCCACCCCGACGGCGACTAGAACGTGCCTGTGCCAAGCCCCAGCCCCAGCGTAACCTCGTGGGTGACAGTGTGACCTGGGTTTTCTCCGATTCGCGGGATGTGTCCGCTGAGCGCAATATAGCACCCTCCTCGCACCTCACACTCTTCTAAATCCGACCTTCTATTAACCCATTTCCTGTCCTGGATCACTTTGCGAGGTGGGTGGGGTGAGTAGTCCCATTGTCCAGCTCACCCCATTCTGCAGATCACCCCATTGTCCAGTTTACCCCATTGTATAGCTCACCCCATTGTACACATCACCTCATTGTACACATCAGCCATTGTATGGACCACCCCACTGTACAGATCACCTTGTTGTACAGATCACCTCGTTATTCAGATCACCCCAATGTACACATCACCCCATTGCACAGATCACCCCACTGAGTACATCACCTCATTGTACAGATCACCCCATTGTAGATCACCTCATTGTACAGCTTATCCCATTGCACAGATCGCCCCATTGTACACATCACCCCATTGTACAGATCACCCCATTGTATAGACCACCTGATTGTGTAGATCTCACTGTACAGATCACCCGATTGTACAGATCTGTGAAGCGAGGCTTGGAAGGAGCCCCAGATCACAGAGGCCCCAGATCAGAGAGCTAGAAGGGATGCTGCTGGGCAGAGTGGACTCAGAGTCCCAGACAGATGTTTACATATTTGGCATTTTTGTCATCTTGTCTGCGTGTGTGTTTTTAAAAACTCTTCCTTTATTTTTTTAATTTTAAAAATATATTTACTTCGATTAAAAATATATTGCATTAAAGTATTCTTTATCTTGGTTATTGAGATTTTGGGCGCCCTCTTACATTTTGGGTCCCGGGCGAGTGAGGCCCTGTCTGGCTTTTACCCGGCTTTACTGCCTGGCTCGAGGCTTTGGATCCTCACAACAAGCTCACACAGCCAGGGTTACTGACCCCTTGGATACTTCAGAAGGAGAAAAACTGAAGGTCAAAGATGTGACGTGACCTACCCAGGGATGCCCAACAAGGAATGTGACACCAGCTAGTTAAGGTACCAAGTCAGCACCTTGCAGGCCCTTAGGTACCTTTGCTTTGTGGAGCCTGGCCATCATCATAGCAAACTTAAAAACACATTACATAGGGCCTTTTTATTCCATAATTTCTGAAACTATTTTTTAAAAATAACTTCGATTTTGCTTTTAGTTGGCTACAAGGCACTAATTTACAGTGGCTGTGATTTCACAGAAATGATTGGGTGTACTGGGAAATTCTTGCAAAGTGAGAAAATTAAATCCTTTTCACATGTAATGAAATTTTTAGGAATAATTAATTTAGCATTTTAATGATGTTGACACGGTGTTACCTTCTGTAGACATTTAATTAAACATTTATTAGTTTTGACTTTGTAGTTTGCTTTCCTCCTGGTAGAGCCAAAAATTGTTTTTCCAGATCTCCAGCATTTTTGTTGGAAAGCCGTTCCAGCAGCATGGGGGTCCCGGGCACCTTTCTTAGGGTACCCAACCCCTATGGTTGGATGGTCCTGCCCACTTCAGTCCCCCACCTCCTCCCCATGCTGGGGGTGGGGTGCCTCACATCTTTCTAGTGTCCTGGTTTTTATGTGAGCAGGACTTTCTCAGGTCAGGCCCTGCTAAGCTGTAGCTTCCCTGGAGTCCAGTGTGATTGTAACCATGTCTCAATCACCAGCCTAATTCTAACAGAAGGAGGGTACTTGTCAGTGCTGGTTGAATTGCGAGTTTCTCATGAGGAGTTGGGTTAGAAGGACATGAGATATAAACTGTACCAGAAAAAGGATGGGTAGTTCTGGTGTGTCTCAGTCAGCTCTGGCTGCTATAACAAAATACCATAGCCATAGGATGACTCAGACAATATTGACTTCTCATAGTTCTGGAGGCTGAAAGTCCAAGATGGAGGGGCCAGCCGATTCTTGTCTGGGTAAGGGCTCCTGTCCTGGCTTGCAGACGGCTGCCTTCTTGCTGTGTTCTCACATAGTGGAGAGAGAGAAGGAACAAGCTCTCTGGTCTCTTCCTATAAAGGCACTAATCCCATCATGAAGATCCCACCTTCATGACCTCATCTCAACCAACCTATCTCCAAAGGCCCCACCTCCAAATACCAACCTTGGGAGTTAAGGCCTCAACATATGAATCTGGAGGGAACACAAACATTCTGTCCATAACATGGTGCTACTACTCATGCTGTGTGTCCCCAGGGAAGTTTCTGCACCTCTCTGTTCCTCAGTTTCCCCTTCTGGAAAATGAAGGTGAATCAGAAAATTTCCTATCTGAAGCTCTTTTCAGTGCCGTCAGTCTCTCGTATGGGTTCATGGAAGAAAAAGTTTGCTTTCATGCAACAGAGCATTAGGGAAAGGTAAAGTTCTAACGGCCTGCTTTCGCAAATGGGGTCAAATAGATATTTTCTACAGTGGTAGCCTGTGATTATCTGTGATTTTTTTTCTGGGTGCAGTCTCCTCACTTTTCCTTGAATCCTTAGCAGACACTGCCATGATTTTTCTGTGTGTCTCATGCCATTGTGACTTGTGTGACCACCAGGCATTGGGTTTGGCATGTGGCAGGTGCTCAATGCATAGATGTCAGGAGGGAACATCTTTTCCAGATGAGGAAACTGAGGCACAGAGAGGTCTGAGTCAACGCAAAAGCAATCTGACTGCTATGATGTTTCTGTACAGCCTTCTCTGGAAGAGGAGAGATTTTATATATTTGCAAATTGCACGAACTTTCTTCTTGCCTGTACCCAAACCACAGCTGAATGAGGTCAGTGAGGGACACTGTGTTCCCACCAGAACAGCTTTCAGGGCAGAAGACAGCTTTCCTCCTTACATAGGAATCTTACATCCACTCCTCCACAACCTATTTTACCCAAAGGCTTCTGACTAAACACATCTGTCTGGGGACCCAGGAGCCAGGGTGCCGGTTCCAGCCCTGGCGCAAACATTCTTTGTGACTTGGAGCAGGTCCCTTATCCTCTTGGAGCCTTTGTTTCCTCTGCAGGGAACCAGAAGTCTGGACTAGAGCAGAGCTTCTTACATCATCCGAGGGTCCTGTTAAAATGCAGAGCCTGAATCAGGAGGCCTGTTGGGGGCAGACATCTCGCACTTCTAACGAGCTCCCAGAGGATGCAGTTACTTTTGCCTGTCTGTGGATTGACTGAGGAGCAAGGACTGAGAGGACTTCTAAGGTCACCTCTTGCTCTGAAGGGACAGACCTTGAGCCCTGGCAGTGGGCACAAAGAGAGTGACAAAAACAAAAAACAACAAACAAACAAACAACAACAACAACAGCAGCAACAAAAACCCAGATGCCCAGATTTGGGTCAGCCAGGAGAGCACAGAATGTGAAATGATTCCAGAGGGGTCCTTCGGACCACAGATACAAAAATCAACATCATCATCGTCACCATCAACAAACATTTGTGCAGTGCTTTCCCCTGTCCTGAGCAGCTGTCACATCCTTGAACCCAGTTGACCCCTACAGGCACCCTGTTGGGAGAGGAGGACGTGGCTGAGGAATCCATTCAGTCCCGGAGGAGGAGCTGGGCAAGAGCACAATAGCCCCTGAAAGGATTGTTTCCATGCAGCCCTTTGATTTTCTTTTTGGTGCCTGCTCTCTGACCCCTTCTTCCTTTGTCTCCTAATGCACCCCCGCCCCGCTCCTAATTCTCCCCTCCCCCAACACACACACACACACACACACACACACACGAATGTCAGGAGGAGAAAATCAGTGTATCCACTTTGGTCCTTTCCTCTCTCACCGCCTGGAACACAGTTTCAGGGACCAGGATCCTGGCTTGTTTTAGGGTGACCCAGTCTCTTCCGCTCTTCTCACTTGTAACTATGCAATTTTCCTTAAGGTGACATTTGTGAAGGATTTATGTTGTCTGGGCACTATGCTCCGTGACTTCCTTCTCACCTTCACCCTAGGGCGTGGGAACTCTAACTATCTCCATTTCGTTGGTGAGAAAACTGAGCCTTTAGGATGTTGACCTGCCCAAGGTCACCTAGTTGGTAAATGGTGGAGTCAGGACATTACCTGACCTTGGCTGACTGACATCAGCGATCATTGTAGATGAACGCACAGTTGTAAGAAATAATACAGAGAGATTTTGTGTAACTCTTATCCAGTTTTCTCCAAAAGGAGCATCTTGCAAAACTGTACTACAATATCATAGCAAGGATATTGGCACTGATAAAATCCACCAGCCTTATTCAGATTTCCTCAGTTTTACTTGTCTTCATGCGAGCGTATTTAGTTCTCTGCAATTTTAACATGTAGGTAGGTCCATGTATGCAGCGCTGCAGTCAAGACACACAACAGCTCTGTCAGCACAGGCTTGTGCAGCCTTTTATAATCACATCTACTTCTCCATGTCACCCTGCATCCCTCATTACTGTAACACTAAACCTGTTCTCTATCTCTGTAATTTCATTATTTCGAGAATGTTCTATAAGTGGAAGTATATGCTTCCGGGATTGGCTTTTTGACTCAGCATAATTCTCTTGAGAATCACTGAGTTATGGCATGCATTGGTAGTGTTTTGTTTGTTTGTTTGTTTATTTTAACTGAGTGGTGTTCCACGGCATGGAAGTACCACAGTTTCTTTAACCATTCACCCACTGAAGAATATCTGTGTCCGGTTTCTGGCCATTATGAGAAATGCTGCTGTGAACATTCACGTACAGGTGTTTGTGTGAACATGTTTTCACTTTTTTGGGAAAAATGCCCAAGGGTATAAAGTCCTTGCTTTTAATCCCAATGTTGTGTGGCCCTCTAGGTTGGTTGCAAATATCATTTTTTTAAAAGAGTGACATAAGTTGAGATCTTACTATATATTTGATACTATGGTAAATATTTTGCATGGATCAAATCACAAGTCTGCAAAACAACCTTAGGCTTAGGTACTAGTGTTATCCCCATTTTGCAGATGAGGAAACTGAGGTATAGAGAGGCTACATAGTCTAAGGACACACAGGCTGTAAACAGATGAGCCAGGATTTGAGCTCAGGCTGTCTGACTCCAGATCTGGCTCTTTAACCAGCCTATGAATGAAGTTTCTTTTTATGGAGAGGGGCAAACTTTTTTGGAAAGTAAAACTTGTATCCAGCAATTTGCGTAACTCAAGTGCCCGGCACTAAGAACTTTTACAAAATGATGAATATCCCCTTGGAACCACCACTCAGATCAAGATATGAAGCCTGACAGATGCCCTGAAGTCCCCCTCCTATGTGCCTCTTGTCATTATCCCCTGAGAAAGGGAACCGCTATTTGTACTGCAGTTGCTGTAAGTTAGTTTTGCTCTTTTTTGGATTTTACATAAATGAAACCATAGAGTATGCTGTCTTTGATATCTGGCTTCCTTCATTCAACAATGTGCGTGTGAGGCTCCTCCCTGTAGCCGTGTCTAGCAGTCATGTGCTCGTTCTTCTTGCTGCCCTGTATTCCATCGTATGGATATACCACAGCTTCTTTATTTCTTCTCTAGTTGAATGGCATGTGATTTGCTTCCAGTTTTGGCTATCACGATTTACGCTGCCATACATACATAAATATAAATATTTAGAGTTTTCCTAGTTATGTTGTTATTGATTTCTAGTTTAATTTCTCTGTGATCAGAGAGTATAACCATATGATGATAATCCTTTCAAATTCATTGAGATTGGCTGGGAATGGTGCCTCACGCCTGTAATCCCAGCACTTTGAGAGGCCCAGGCAGGAGGATCACTTGAGCCCACGAGTTTGAGACCAGTTTGAGCATCATAGTGAGACTCCATTTCTACAAAAAATTTTTAAAAATAGCTGGGCGTGGCGATGCATATCTATGGTCCTGAGGTGGGGACGATTGCTTAAGCCTCAGAGATTGAGGTTGCTATGAGCCACGGTTGTGCCACTGCACTCTAGCCTGGGCAACAGAGTGAGACCCTGTGTCAAAAAAGAAAAGAAAAGAAAAGAAAAGAATATGTACACTGCAGCTATCGGTTGCATGACTCTTTTTTTTTTTTTTTTTTTTTTGAGACAGAATTTCACTCTTGTTATCCAGGCTGGAGTGCAACGGCGTGATCTCGGCTCACTGCAACATCTGTCTCCTGGATTCAAGTGATTCTCCTGCCTCAGCTTCCCCAGTCGCTGGGATTACAAGCACGTGCCACTATGTCTGGCTAATTTTTGTATTATTAGTAGAGACAGGGTTTTACCATGTTGGCCAGGCTGGTCTCAAACTCCTGACCTCAGGTGATCCACCCGCCTCGGCCTCCCGAAGAGCTGGGATTATAGGTGTAAGCCACCATGCTCGGTCAGCTCTATTTATTTTTATTGGCTTCAGTTCATTAATCATGTTATTAAAATCTTTCATATCTTTACTGAATTTCTGCCTGCTTTTTCTTTCAATAACTGAGAGATGTATTTTAAAATCTCTACTAGGATAATGAATTTGACTGTTTCTCCTTTTGTCCCACTTTTTTTGAGGCTATGTTTTTTGCTGCATGCAAATTTTAAATTCTTATCTTGTCAAATGCCTTTAGAGATATAAAATATCTCTAGTAACATTTCTTGCTTTAAAGAATGTATTGTCTTTATAAGTTATTATAATTACATATGTGTTATAATTATGTTGTGTTGTTATTAAGAATATGTTAATGTAGTTATGTATCAGCTTTTCCTGTGCTTTTCATTTCAGTTTTTCAAACTCCTTATCTCTAAGGTAAATGTTTCTTATAATCACAATGTAATTGGGTTTTGCTATTTTAGATATCTGATAATTTTTGGATTGCTAAAATAATTTTGAAAATTATTCAGTTTTCCCCACCCTGCTAACCTATTCGTTATGCATTCTGTATCATTCCTGTACCTGTTCCCGTAGAGCAGGGGTCCCCAGTCTTTTCCACACTGGGGACCAGTTTAATGGAAGACAATTTTTTTCACGGATGGGGGCAGGGGAATGGTTTCGGGATGAAACTGTTCCAGCTCAGGTCATCAGGCATTGTTAGATTCTCATAAGGAGCGTGCAACCTAGATCTCTGGAATGTGCAGCTCACAGTAGGGTTCGCGCTCCTATGAGAATCTAATGTCCTGCTGATCTGACAGGAGGCGGAGCTCAGGCAGCAATGCTCGCTCACCCCTTACTCACCTCCTGCTGTGCAGCCTGGTTCCTAACAGGCCACAGACTGGTACCTGTCCATGGCCCGGGAGTTGGGGACCCCTGCCCTAGAGGGTAGAATACTCATCACTGGCTTGTTACATTCTGTCTAGTTTTGGACGTTACCATGGCAAGTGTCGTCAGTACAACACCATCAGTCCATTTCTCTCCTTCTGCCTTTTGTGCTATGCTATCGTGTATTTAATTCTACATATATTTTAATTTCCTGAGGACGTTGTTACTTTTGGTTTAAGTGGTCAGAATTTAATTATATTTACCCATATACCAATATATTTACCATTCCCAGCACTCCTCATTTATTTCTACCTTTTTGTGTTTCTATCCTGGATCATTTCCTTTAATACTTCTTTTAGTGTTGGTCCACTTGCAATGCATTTTCAAAGTTTTTTCTTGCCTAAAGTATCTTCATTTTACCTTTATTTTATTTTTAATTGGTGTGATGGTTAATATTAGGTGTCAACTTGATTGGATTGAGAGATGCCTAGATAGCTGGTAAAGTGTTGTTTCTGGGTGTGTCTGTGAGGGCGTTGACATTGGAGAGATTGACATTAGAGTCAGTGGGCTGGGAGAGGCAGACCCACCTTCAATCTGGGTGGGCACCATCCCATCAGCTACCCAGATGGGGTTTCACTGTGTTGGCCAGGCTGGTCTCGAACTCCTGACCTCAGGTGATCAGCTCACCTACGCCTCCCAAAGTGCTGGGATTATAGGCATGAGCCACCATGCCCAGCCCAGACTTTATATTTTTATGTTTCATTCTAACAGTTTTCAGTTCCTACCCACCTTTCTTCCACTTTTGCCCCACATCTGGGCTTTATCTTTGTGATCTAATCACCTCCCAAAGCCTTCATTTCCTAATACTATCACCTTGGGGCTTAGGTTTCAACACATGAATTTTGTGGGAGGACACAGACATTCAGAATCCAGCACCAAACAATGAATCACCATAATCTAGTCAAGTTGACCTGTGAAATTCACCACCAACTGCTCACTTCTTTCTCTCCTCTATTCTTGAGCCTCCAATTACATGTTGTTAAATATTTTCTACTTGGTCCCATATATGTCTAATTTTCTGTATTTTTATCCTTTTTCTCTCTGCTTCAGTTTGAATATTTTTATATCCCTATTTTCTGGTTCACTAGTACTCTCTTCTGATAGGTATACTGAGCTAACAATTAAAATTTTACTTTCTATTGTATATTTTTCAGTTTTAGGATTTCCAATTGGCTATTTTTAAATAGATGCCAGTTTCTTGTGATTTTCTCTGTCATTCTCCCTGTCTTTTGGCATTGTAATCATGGTTATTTTAAAGTTTATGTCTGGAAATAAAAACCTGGTTCTTCAGCAGTCTGTTTTTAACTCTCCGTTTTTCTGTTGATTTTCAGCATTTAATCATGTTGCCTGTCCTGCCTGGTAATTTTTTATTGCATGTGAAAATTGCATATGAAAAGTTATAGAGCGTATGGTTGGTGTTATATTCTTTCATAAAGGGTTTAATTTTCTTCTTATTGGCACATAGAGTATGGCCAAATCATCTTTATCTAGTCACAGCTGGCCTGTTTCACACTTCCTCTTATTCTTACACTTTTCAGGGTTTCAGTGGAAAGCTTGAGGTATTTGTTGGGAGCCCTAATCCTTAACTTGCTCTGAACTCCAGTTTTTATTTCCCCAACCCCATGATACTGCCATGTTCTCTGCTCATCGTTTAGCTTTAGAAGTTGCTTTATAGTGGGGTTCTCTGGGCCTCTTCCTGTGATTACACAGTTTAGGATTTAGTGCATTTCTTGGGGAGAAATCATACACAGACTGTAGGACTCACTTCTCTGTGTTCCCCACCATCTGGTATCTAGTCCCTTATGTCATGGCCACTTTTTACCCCAAACTCTAATGTGTCCAGTCTGCAGCACAAAAGAGAGTCCTCATCAGAACCAGATCATGTTGGCATCCTGATCTCAGCTTTCCGCCTTCCAGAATTGTGAGAAATGAATTTCTGTTGTCTATAAGCCAGCCACTCTGTGATATTTTGTTAGAGCAGCCTAAACTGATGAAGACCAAAATTGGTACCAAAAAGTGGGGGTACTCCTATAACAAATACCTAAAAATGTGGAAGCAGCTTTGGGTAATGGGTAAAGGCTGGAAGAGTTTTGAAGTGCATGCTAGGAGAGGTCAAAATTGTCAAGAGTTTTGAAGTGCATGCTAGGAGAGGTCAACATTGTCACTAAAAATTAAAACAAAGAAACAAACAAACATAAAAACAGGATCTCGCTTTGTTACTCAGGCTGGAGAGCAGTGGTGCAATCATGGCTCACTGCAGCCTTGAGTTCCTGGGCTCAAGTGATCCTACTGCCTCAGCCTCCCCAGTGGTTAGGGCTATTGATGTGCGCCATCGCACCTGACTAATTTTTTTGATTTTTAGTAGATAGATGGTCTTGCTATGTTGCCCAGGCTGGTCTTCAACTCCTGAGCTCAACTATTCTCCTGCCTTGGCCTCTCAAAGTGCTGGAATTACGGCACTTTTGGCCACTGTGCCTGGCCAAAAGTACTTTTAAAGGTGATTCAGAAAGGAAAGATAAGAGGTATTGAGAAAGCTTCTGTCTTCTTAGAGAATACATAAATAATCATGTGCAGAATATTGGTGGAAATATGGCTAATAAAGGGCATTCTGATGAGGTGTCTGACAGGAATGAGGAACAAATTGTTAGACAATGGAAAAAAGGCAATCCTTGTTATAAAGTGGCAAAAAACCCTGGCTGAATTGTCTTTGCATTCTAGTATTTTTGTGAAAGGTAAAACTTATGAGCAGTGAAAGTGGATATTTAGCAGAGGAGATTTCTAAGCCAAGTGTTGAAGAAGTCACTTGCTTCCTCCTGACCACTTAAGGCAAAACATAAGAAGACGGAAATGGCTTGAAGATGGAATTATTCACAAAAGGAACTAGAACTTAAAGATTTGGAAAATTCTCAGCCTACTCATATTGCAAAAATGGTGAAAGTGTATTTGGAAAATAACGTTAAGGGTGTGGCTAGGTGACCATTTGATATGGAGGTCAGTATGGGTGTGAACCATGGACTTAATCAACCGGCAGTTTCCCAGCAGGAAAACTGTCAGTTTGAACTAAATAGGAAGGGGATGGTAAAGAATGAAAGAAAGTTGTTGGACTTTTTGGATTTTACAGGACAGGACTATAGAGCTATTCAGTTGTGAATGTGTGCTCTTCTTAAAGACAAGGGGAAGAATGAACCCAAAGGCAATGCAGAGGTCAGTAGGGTTGCCTTCTTAGTTTCAAAAGGAGGGACCAGTGCCTTGCTTTCAACAGAAATGAGCTCCACCCAAAGCTGTTGGGGATACCAGCTCCTGGCAGAGCCCTGGAGCTGCGACTCTTGTCCAGCTGAGCTGTGTGGAGAAGACTACCTCCTGAGTGGGTCTGCAAGACTGTACTTCTGCCCCAGTGTGTTCAGTGGCCCTAGACGGGAGAGTGTCAAGCCAAAGAAGATTATCTTCAGCTGGAAGACCTGGTGAAAGTCGTCTTGTGAGGTTTTGGACTCGCTTGGGATCTGTTAACCCTTCTTTCTTTTCTATTTCTCCATATTGGAATGGGAATGTCTGTCTATGTCTGTCTCACCACTATATTTTGAAAACAAGTTTGATTTCACATGTTTGCAGCTATGAAGACCTGGTGAAAGTCGTCTTGTGAGGTTTTGGACTCGCTTGGGATCTGTTAACCCTTCTATCTTTTCTATTTCTCCATATTGGAATGGGAATGTCTGTCTATGTCTGTCTCACCACTGTATTTTGAAAACATGTTTGATTTCACATGTTGCAGCTACGAATTTTGCCTCAGAATGAATTGTACTCTGAGTCTCACCTTATGTGGTTTAGATGATACTTAGATTAAGAGCTTGAAGTTGATGATGCTAGAATGAGTTAAAACTTTGAGGGCTTTGGGGATGGAATGAATATAGTTTACATGTGAGAATGACATGAACTTTAGGGGGTTTGGAGCAGAATGCAATGGACTAATGTTTGTATTCCCTCCAAAATTTCTATATTGAAATCTTAATCCCCATATGATATCTTTGGGAGGTGATTAGTTCATGAGGGTAGGGCCCTGATAAATGAGATTGGTGCTTTTATAAGAGGCCATTTCATATGGAACCAAAATAGACCCTGTATAGCCAAGACAATCCTAAGCAAAAAGCTGGAGGCATCATGCTGTCTGACTTCAAACTATACTACAAAGCTATAGTATCCAAAGCAGCATGGTATTGGTACCAAAACAGACACATAGGCCAATGGAACAGAACAGAGACCTCAGAACACCACACATCTACAACTATCTGCTCTTTGACAAAGCTGACAAATCCAAGCAATGGAGAAAGGATCTCCTATTTCATACGTGGTACTGGGAAAACTGGCTAGCCATATGCAGAAAATTGAAACTGGACCCCTTCCTTAAACCTTATACAAAAATTAACTGAAGATGGATTAAAGGGCCAGGTGCGGTGGCTGACACCTGCAATCCCAGCACTTTGGGAGGCTGAGGTGGGCGGATCACGAGGTCAGCAGACTGAGACCATCCTGGCTAAGATGGTGAAACCCCGTCTCTACTAAAAATACAAAAAAATTAGCCAGGCATGGTGACGAGCGCCTGTAGTCCCAACTACTCAGGAGGCTGAGGCAGGAGAATGGCGTGGACCCAGGAGGTGGAGCTTGCAGTGAGCCAGGATCGCACCACTGCACTACAGCCTGGGCAACAGAGCCAGATTCCGTCTAAAAAAAACAAAAACAAAAACAAAAGATGGATTAATGATTTAAATGTAAAACCCCAAACCATAAAAACCCTAGAAAACCTAGGCAATCATAGGGATGGGCAAAGACATCGTGATGAAAATGCCAAAAGCAATTGCAACAAAAGCCAAAATTGACAAATGGGATCTAATTAAAGAGCTTCTGCACAACAAAAGAAACTAGCATCAGAGTGAACAGGCAACCTACAGAATGGGAGAAAATGTTTGCAATCTACCCATCTGACAAAGGTCTAATATCCAGAATTTACAAGAAACTTAAACAAATTTACAAGAAGAAAAACAAACAACCCCATCAAAAAGTGGGCAAAGGATATGAACAGACACTTCTCAAAAGAAGACATTTATGTGCCAGCAAACATATGAAAAAAAACTCAATATGACTGATCATTAGATAACTGCAAACCAAAACCACAGTGAGATACCATCTCACGTCAGTCAGATTGGCAATTATTAAAAAGTCAAGAAACAATAGATGCTGGCAAGGCTGTGGAGAAATAGGAACACTTTTACACTATTGGCGGGAATGTAAATTAGTTCAACCACTGTGGAAGACAGTGTGGCAATTCCTCAAGGATATAGAACCAGAAATACCATTTGACCCAGCAATCTCATTACTGGGTATATATGCCCAAAGGAATATAAATCATTCTACTATAAAGACACAGGCACATGTATGTTTATTGCAGCACTATTTACAATAGCAGACATAGAACCAACCCAAATCCCCATCAATGATAGACTGGATAAAGAAAATGTGGTACATATACACCATGGAATACTATGCAGCCATAAAAAGGAATGAGATCATGTCCTTTGCAGGGACATGGATGGAGCTGGAAGCCATCATCCTCAGCAAACTTACACAGGAACAGAAAACCAAACACCGCATGTTCTCACTCATAAGTAGGAGTTGAACAATAAGAAAACATGGGCACAGGGAGGGGAACAACACACACCGGGGCCAATTGGGGGGTTAGGGGCATTAGGACAAAGAGCTAATGTAAGAGGGGCTTACAACCTAGATGATGAGTTGATAGATGCAGCAAACCATCATGGCACACGTATACCTATGCAACAAACCTACATATTCTGCACTTGTATCCTGGAACTTAAAGTAAAATTAAAAAAAAAAAAAAAAAGTCAAAAAGTAGAGGACAGTGATCCAGCTAGCTTTCTTTCCACTATGTGAAGCTACTAGTAGAAGTTAGTATGCAACTCAGAAGAGGGCCCTTACCATAACCTGACCATGCTGGCACCCTGATCTCAGACTTTTAGCCTCCAGAACTATAAAAAAGAAATGTCTGTTGTTTATAAGTCAGCCTTTGTTATAACAGCCAGAATGGACTAAGATGATTCTTCTTATCCCAGTAAGATGCTGCCTTATGCTCTAGTTCACTGCTTTCAATTAGGTCTCTGTGACCCCACATTGTGAAATACGCTGCAAGGGATGAAACCCGCAGGGGATGCAGCACTCACTTTAATGTGTTTCTCTGGGGTCTTGATCCCTCAAGTCTGGCCTGCCTGGGATATTTTGTGATGCCTTCAAACAGACCTTTTAAAAAATTTTCAGCTTTTACAGTTGTTCTTGGTGACAAGTTAGGACTGATAACAGCAACCTATCTTCAGGCAGATGTAAAAGTTTGAATTAAGTTTTGCATAGTACATGGCCTGTAAGAAGTTTTTTATTCAGTGTGGGTTCCCTTCCCTAATGAAAAAAGGTTAATGGTTTGTCTGGACGTGAGAGGAAGAACGCCCTAGCATTCTTTGATATTTCAAGATATGCAGTTGCTCTCATTACCCTGAAAGGAAGCTCACATTTGACAATAATTGGTGTAGAGTCTTCTGTTGCATGCATCATGTGTAAGACCAGGCTGGGGAAACATTAAGACTAGTAGGCACTACAGAGACCAGCAGGGGTTCAAGGACCCTCTCATGATGTTCTTTAGTGTGTGCCTCCGAAATTTCAAGCAAAGATTGGGTCTATCTGCACATGTGTTTTTATCAGATTCTTAAAGGATCCTTGAGACAATGCTAAGATCCAGTGATCTAATCTGAGGAACTGAGGCAGCATGAGGGAAGGTATATTCACCTGCCTTGCTATGACAACACACGGCCTTTCCCATGTGCACATGGAGAGAGGGAGCTCTTTGGCTCTTTGGTGTCTCTTCCTCCTCTTCTTTTTTTTTTTTGTCTTGGCAACAGAGTTTTGCTCTTGTCACCCAGGCTGGAGTGCAATGGCGTGATTTCGGCTCACTGCAACCTCTGCCTCCTGGGTTCAAGTGATTCTCCTACCTCAGCCTCCCGAGTAGCTGGGATTACAGGTGCCCACCACTATGCCTGGCTAGTTTTGCATTATTAGTAGAGACGGAGTTTCACCATGTTGGCCGGGCTGGTTTTGAACTCCTGATCTCCGGTGATCCACCCACCCCGGCCTCCCAAAGTGAAGGGATTACAGGCATGAGCCCCTGTGCCCGGCCTCTTTTCTTCTTCTTCTTCTTCTTCTTCTCTTCTTTTCTTTTCTTTTTTTTGAGACAGTGTTTCACTCTTGTTGCCCAGGCTGGAGTGCAATGGCGTGATCTCGGCTCACTGCAACCTCTGCCTCCCGGGTTCAAGCTATTCTCCTGCCTGAGCCTCCCAAGTAGCTAGGAGTACAGGCTCCTGCCACCATGCCTGGCTAATTTTTGTATTTTTAGTAGAGACGGGGTTTCGTCATGTTGCCCAGGCTTGAACTTCTGACCTCAGGTGATCCGCCGGCCTCAGCCTCCCAAAGTGCTGGGATTACAGGAGTGAGCCACCACACCTAGCTTTAAAGGCCCTTCTTAAAGGCCCTATCTCCAAATACAGTCACCTATTGAGGTTCTGAAGGCTGGGGCTTCAATACATGAAATTTGAGGTAGACAATTTAACCCATAACAGAAGGACTAGCCAAGATTATGGTTAGTGACAGCACTGAGGCTGAAGATGGACAGCCACTAGTGCCTCCTTGACCTCCAAGAAGGAGGCCCTCAGTGGAAGGATGTGTTTTCTCATAGCCGTGGCTTCTGTGCCTACATAGTAGGTGCTCAATAAATATCTTATGGATCCTAGGGGTTCTAACTGCGATCTCCTCTCAGTGCAATATATATATTTTCCCTTCCCTAAATGTAATGACTGGGACCCAGATTTGGCAAATGATTCACCTGTGATTACACAGTGACTTGGTTGCAGAAGGAGGGCTAGAACCCAGGCCTCCGGCCTCCAAACCCAGTGCTCTCTCCACTGCCCCCAAGTGGGCCTCCTTCCCGCATTGCTAAAATCAGAGAGGAGGGAACAAATCTATGAGTCTGGGAGTCAGCACCGACTCATTTCCTCTTACAGGATATTTGTATTTAAATCTGTGTGCCAGGCCGAGGAAGAGAAATCGAAGCCATGTGTGTGCAGTGGGCTCCCAGCAGCTTGGAGGGCCGTGGAGGTCATGGACCTAAGGCCGTGTGACAGGGTCATACTGGGGAGGCCTGATTCATTTGGCCTCCTGACTTTCCTATCCTCCCGCCCGACTTCATTTTGTGATGCTGTGATTGTTTGTGTGTGTGTGTGTGTATGTGTGTGTGTTGGGGGGGGCATGTGCATGCACACACGCACACACATGCAGAAAACTTGAAAGAATTGGATGAGGTTTCTGCAGCTAACACTAAACTAAACTAACTAGTTTCTGCAAACGAACATTTGAGTTTTCCAGCCTCAAATCCCAAATGAAAGAAATGCCAAGTTAGCTGATGTGAGTTAGAATTTAGAATAAAAATGAAAGTGAAATATTCTTAAGATGTTGAGAAAAAAAGTCTTTCCATTCTGTTTCCAGAATAGAGTTTAAAACAATGCAGCCACAGAGGCGGACAGCTTTCCATGGAAAGGAGTAGATCTTTCACGGATGGTTGAAGTTGACAGGCAGGCTTCCCGCCTTTCAGAGCTGGGGCTGGGAATGGTGTTTCTGACTTCGCCACTGATGGGCTAGCTGGTGCTTGGCATGTGACTGTCATCTGGGGCTGTGATTTTTCTCATCAGCCTTGGTTTGCTCATATGGAGGGATTAGCATGGGTTGGGAGTCCCATCCCTGCCAACTGTTTCATACACATTGCAGCATTTCATCCTCACACCCACCCTGTCATGCAGGTATTACCATCCCATCTTATAGGAGGGAAAGTAGGTACACGAAGGCACTCAGCTTTGAAGGATGAAGCTGGAAGACTCCATCAACTCTTCTGCCTCTATGGTGATCTTTGCAGTGTTTTGAGCAAGGATATCTGCATGATCTTTGGCAAGACCTTTAACCTCTCTGTACTTTGGTGTCCATATCTGTAAAGGAGACTGAAGGAAACCAGAATAAACCACCCCAAAATATGAAGGACTGTTGAGCTGAAGGCAATTAAGAAGTGGATGCAGGAAGGCTCTCTGCCCTCCCTCTATTTGCCTAAAAGCAGGACATAGATTTACAAAGACAAGAGATATCCCACCTCCACTCTGCAGGGAGAACAAAGGGTAACCATGGAAGACAATATTAGAGCCCTGTTGTCTGGAGATGGCACAGGGTCCAGCTTCCCTAATCCACCTCAATCTGCCTGTTATTGCCTTCCCACAAGAGGCTATCCCCTAGAGACTCAAAGTCCTTTTTCCCTTTGTCTTGTCATTCTCTAAAAATGTGCTGTTTTTGTTTGTTTGTTTGTTTTTGTTGTTGCTGTTGTTGTTGTTGAAGATGCTGTATAAGCTATAAGCAGGAATCCAAAGCCACCTCCTTGAGAATTACTCGTTCCCTGGTTGTCTCCCATATATATGTGAAATATACATGATAATAAACTTTGGTTTGTTTTTCTCTTCTTGTTAGTCTGTCTTTTGTTACAGGGGTCTGCTCCAACTAAGAAACTATGAGGATTGAAGAATAAATAATTTTTATTCTCCTACAGGATCATGATCCACTTTAGTGGGTTACTATGGAGATTAAATAAATAAGCCCTGGCACTTTATTAAATAAAAAAGGTGGCACCTGGCACATGGTAAGCACTGAATTCAGTATTAGCGGTCACCACTAGTCCTATTATCCTTCAAATCTGCAGTGTGAAAGGTGGAGGCAAGTCCCTTTGGCTCTAAGCAACAAACACCAACTCTGGCTAAAAGAAGCAAAAAGGCAAGCTCTAGGGAGACTGTGCTAGCTCTTAGATTCGGGGAAAGGCTGACAACCCGGCTTCAGAAGGACAGGACCTGCATGCCTGGGAGGATACGGGGAAGATGAGCAACTCAAAGCCCATGCTGGTGTCAATCAGCTTCAGCTTTCCATTCTGTGTCACACCTCTCCACTCACAACTGAAGTCCAGCAGAGGGAGAAAGTGGCTGTATAAGTTTCCCATTGCTGCTGTAACAAATGACCACACATCAGGGACTTCAAACAACACAGATGCTTTCTCTCTTATAGTTCTGGAGGTCAGGAGTCTGAAATGAGTTTGGTTCCATGGACCAAAATCAAGGTGTCAGAAGGACTGTGTTCCTTCTGGAGGCTCGAGGGGAGAATCTGTTCCTTGCCTTTTCCAGCTTCTAGCTCTGCCTTGGCTTTTGGCTCATTTCTCCACTTCCAAAGTGAATAGTGTAGCAGCTTCTCTCCTGTCTGACTTCTGCCTCCATCCTTACATCTTCCTGTTATGAGACTTGTGATTACATTGGGTCTTTGTAGTTAAGCTAGAACAATCTCCTCATCTCAAGATCCTTAATGTAACCACATCTGCAAAATCCCCCTTGCCATGGAATTTCATATATTTGCAGGTTCCTGGGACTAGGACAGGGACATGTTTGGGAGCCACCATTCTGCTGACTGCAGTGGCCGCCCAAGTCCTTTAGTTTACATATCTACCGCTGGCAATGACCTATGTCAGAACTACTGGGAGGGCTTGTTGAAATGCGGATTGCTGGGCCCCACTCTCAGATTTTCTAATTCAGTGGGTTTAGGGAAGGACCTGGGAATTTGCATTTCTTGTGGATTTCAAGGTGATATCGATGCTGCTGTTCCTGGAATCATATTTTGAGACCTCCTGGGCTAAGAGAAGGTAGAATTCCTTGACTTGCTTTCCCACAGAGCCTACATATTTATGGGGAGAGCAATTTCCTAAAAGATCCATTGGAAGCAGAAGCCAGGAGAGAGGGAATGGTTGCCTGTGGCAGGGACACCCAGGTCCAGGTTGTTAGGGGCTCCTGCTCTGGAAAAATGTGTGATGCACCAAGGAAGGTCTATGACGAAGGTGCTCAGAATGATAGAGGAGGGTAGAGAGAGGCTGACCGGGATCTTGGTGGTCACTGAGACCCACGAAGTGGTGGGTCCCGAGTCCTGGCTGAGTGCTCCATGGTCTGGCCACCAGTGCTCTGCTTGGAATTCTGGCTCAGTGGCACCCTATACCGTGTGGTCCCCGAGATGCTGTTATTGGGACAATTTTACCTGGATCTTGGAGCCAGAGAACAAGCCAGAGGGAGAATCTGCTTTTAATTCTCAGAAATGAGGAGGCTGGATCGAATGACCTGTGGGACCAGCTCACCTGCCTAGCCTGTGATCCTACACGCTCGAGTCCCAAAGCTAATGATGTCATAGCCCTGGGCTGCGTCCGATCTGTGTAGTTAGGTTGATGGGATTAATCAGCTCATGTTAACATGCTGATGATCATGAAATAAAGACGACCATTTCAATAGGATACTCGGGGCTGAGGGACTGAAGTGAAATCATTTGGACTTCTACAGAGGTCACGGTTGAATTATCACAAAACTTCCTTTACTGAAAGCAGATGCTTATTAAGATTAATTTAGTGTGAAAAGTGAACCAGACTGAGTATAAAGGACATTGTCTCCTCAATTATGTAATAAGACACCTCCTCATTGTCCTGTACTCACTGAAGATGATTGTGCATTTCCTCGGGGACATTTCAGCGCGGTGAGCCGAGCCGCTGCGCAATCCCTCTTTTGGGGATGTTCAATGAAATCTCAGTGTTCACACAAAGACAAAGTGGGCAGAGACAAAAGGGAACATCAACTGGGAAGGGGAAATGGGGTCTGAGACAGAACCCATCTTTCTGCTAAAACCACACATTCAGCAATTCCAGAGATGTCCCTTGTCTGAGGATAAGAAAAAGAACTGGGGAATGACTTTGCCTTCTTATAACGATGGTTTGTGCCAGTGATGGCTCATGGCAGCAGTCCCAATATCTTGGGTCCAGAGAGGCTGAACAGGACCACTGGCTAGGACCACAGCTATTGGACCCTCGTAGGCTCTAATCATCCTTCTGGGCCTCTGCAGGGTTGGTCATCTTCTCACTTTTTTTTTTTTTTAATGTCAGTAAGTTCTATTCCTCTTGTTTGTCTGTCTGTTACAAAATACTCCATTTTAAAACTCTTTTCCCTTTGCTCCCTAGACCTCTCCTGCCCAGGCTCTCCTCCCACTTTTTGGCTTCCTCTCCTAGTCCCTTCCTTGGCTCCTCTTCCAATGTTGATTTCATGACTGTTGCTGTTCCCAGGGCTCCAGCCAGTCTCAGCTCTCTTTTTCTACTCGTGGAAACACTCTCTTCCTTGAGGTAGTTCATCCACCCACATGGTTTCTTCTGTCATTTTATGTCTAGAGATACCTGGGAGGCAGTGTAGTACCTCCCAGTAGTGGTATTTTTATTTAAAGAAATAAAACCAAGAATCTCCCAGGTCAATACTGAGAGGAGAGCTTCTTGGTGAAATGGGGCAGCTGGCCACATGGCCCTTGTCTGAGTTTTATTTTCTTTGGAATTCAATTCTTGCTTTCTAACTCCCCACTCCTCTGGGGCATATCAGGAACAACGTGCTTTCTTGCAAATGTCTAACTTACTAAGTAGAAGCAAACTCCTTTCCCTTGGTTTTCCTAAAGCATGGTTGAGATGGAAAGAAGCTTTCCTCATATGTTCCAAGCACAAAGGGAAACACAAAGAGGAAAACACAATGAGACCAGGAAAGGTAAACAACTTGGTTTACAAGGTATAAACTAACAGAGCTTGTATGAATTGTCTGTTGCTGTGTAATGTAATTTATACCATAAAGTTTAATGTATAACATAATCATGTATTATACTAATCATTTCCATGGGTCAGGAATTCAGGAAGGCCTTGGATAGGTGCTTCTCACTTGAGATTTTGCATGCAGTTGCACTCATATGCCTGTTGGGGCTGCAGTTTCATCTGAAGGCTTGACTGTGGCTGAAGGCTACATTTCCAAGGTGGCTCACTCACATGGCCAGCAAGTTCTTGCTGGCTATTGGCTGGAGGCCTCATTTCCTCTGCCTGTGGGCCTCTTCACAGGACTGCTTGAGAGTCCTCATAGCATGATGACTGGCTTTCCCTGGAGTGAGCCATCATTGCAGGAGCTGCAATGCTTTTCATCTAACCTCAGAAGTCACACATTTCAATTTTCTTAATATCTGATTGGTCACAAAGGGGCAGCCCTGATTCAATATGGGAGATGACTACACAGGGTGTGAATACTGGGAGGCAGAGATCACTGGACACCATCTCTAGAAGTTGGCTATGACATGAGCCAACTTGTTCTTCAGGATTTGCAGGACTGTCCTACTCCATGAGGATCCCTGGGAAGAGTAGCTTTTTAGACCATTATTTTTTTATTTCACCCATAGCCACAAGTTAAGCACTAACTTGCCAAGAGCATTTAGGGCCACCCCTTCTCCAGCTTTATCTTTGGACGTAAGAGTGGATAATTAATCAGTCTTACCTCTCATCTCATGGTATACTTTCATCCTTTGTCTATACAAGGCTCCTTTTTTGCTTTATTCATTTATTCTTTTTTTTTTAAATCTCCAGTCTATACTTGTACTCTCTCTCTTGCACCCCCTCCCCGAGAACTGCCACAGGCAATTGCTTTGAAATGTTTGGTGGGTGTCCTTGCATTTTTATACATATTATAAGTATGTAGCACTGTTTTGTCTGTTCATGGATTTTTAGTTTTCATGAATGTTGGACTAAAGGATTTAT
The DNA here is from genome assembly GCF_049350105.2 of Macaca mulatta. Taxonomy (NCBI): domain Eukaryota; kingdom Metazoa; phylum Chordata; class Mammalia; order Primates; family Cercopithecidae; genus Macaca; species Macaca mulatta. The sequence goes on along the minus strand of NC_133410.1, from coordinate 8,391,441 downwards.
TCCATATCTCATCTTGTTCATTATCTGTGGACTCTAGGAAGGACATTTGTTTCATTTCTCTTATTCATTTTCCTAGTGATGGATGGATACCCAGATTACTTCCAAACCCTCTGTTATAAGTGATACTTCAAAGAATCCCTTGTCCCTTCAGGTTCTGAGTGAGTATTTCTCTGGAGTTTCCATTCAGGTGAGGGCCCCTGGGAAGGCATACTCATACTCCATGTGACTACAAAACAGCAGGCATCTCTCCAGGGCACTCTCTTCTCCCAAACTCCAGTCCAAAGAAAAAGGATGTCTGCTTATCTCCCTTTCAGCATTTGTGCTCAGATCCAAGGTTTTGATTGAGAAATGCAGCTCCTCCAGGAAGCCAGATGAGTTGTGGCCCTCACAGGGATGAGAGTTCACCCTTACAGGTGCATTTGCAGGATATACCCTCATATGGCACCCGACATCCCCAGAAAAGGACTGCCATTGCCATGCTCTGAGAGGGCATTTCCTCCTGCTCCCAACTGCATGTTTCAATCCCTTACCTCTCTGCTGGAGGTCTGACCTGTTTATTCCATTCTCTGCAACATATTCCCCTTTTGAATGTTCCAAAGGCCTCTCAACTGCAACTTGTTCATACGACTCTTTGTCTTCATGGCAATTAGTTGACCCAATGATTCTACTATTAGGTATATACTGAAAAGAAGTGACAACGGATGTCTACACAAAAACTTGTACATGAATATTCATGGTGACATTATTCTTTTTTATTTTTATTTTTTTTAAATGGAGTCTTGCTCTGTCACCCAGGCTGGAGTGCAATGGTATGATCTCGGCTCACTGCAACCTCAGCCTCCCAGGTTCAAGCCATTCTCCTGCCTCAGTGTCCTGAGTAGCCAGAATTGCAGGCGTCTGCCTGGCTAATTTTTGTATTTTTAGTAGAGATGGAATTTCACCATGTTGGCCAGATTGGTCTCAAACTCCTGACCTCAAGTGATCCACTTATCTCAGCTTCCCAAAGTGCTGGGATCACTGGAGTAAGCCAATGCGCCTGGCCTCGTAGTGGCATTATCCTTAATGGCAAAAAATAAATAAATAAGTAAATAAATAAATAAATAAATAAGCTGGAAACAACCTAAATGTCCATCAACTGATGAATGGATAATCAAAATTTGGTCTAGTCACAAAATGGAATATTATTCAGCCACAAAGAAGAATGACTTACCGATACATGTTACAGCACAGAGAGACTATGAAAGCATCATGCTAAGTGAAAGAAGTCAATCACAAATGACTCCATTTTCATTTCATTTATAGGAAATGTACAGAATAGGCAAATCTGTAGGGGCAGAAAGTAGATTAGTGGTTGCCTGGGGCAGAGGGGGATGGGAGATTATGGGTAATAGCTAAAAAATACAGGGTTTCTTTTTAGGTGTGATAAAATGTCTTAAAATTGATTGTGGTGATGGTTGCACAACTCTAAGAATATACTAAAAACCCTTGACTTGTAGACTTTAAATAGGTGAATTGTGTGGTATATTTAGTATATTTTACAATATACTACTGTTGCCAGAAATATGGTGTAGTTGGCTGGGCGCAGTGACTCATGCCTGTAATCCCAGCACTTTGGGAGGCAGATGGATCACCTGAAGTCAGGAGTTGGAGACCAGTCTGACCAACATAGTGAAACCCGGTCTCTAATAAAAATACAAAAATTAGCCTGGCATGGTGGTGTGCACCTGTAATTCCAGCTACTCATGAGGCTGAGGCAGCAGAATTGCTTGAATCCGGAAAGCAGAGGTTGCGGTCAGCCGAGATCATGCCACTGTACTCTACCCTGGGTGACAAGAGTGAAACTCTGTCTCAAATAAAAAGAAAGAAAGAAAGAAAGAAAGAAATATGATGTAGTTGTGGTTCAAGCACTGGTTTGGATAATTTAACACAGTGATTCCACTATTAGATATACACTGAAAAAAAAATGAAAACAGATGTTCACACAAAAACTTGTACATGAATGTCCATAGTAGCATTATTCTTTTTTTTTTTTGGGACACCAGTCTGTTCTGTTCATCCACTAGGGTGCTGCTCAAGTTGAAGCCAACTTTGAAAACTGCCTTTCACGTGTATAAACCCTGGCATAAATCCTTGTGCTGTAAGGAACTTTAGCAAGCACGTTGTCTATTGCTTATTCATTTTGCAGATGAAGAAATAAAAACTCAGAAATGTCAGGGGACCTGCTGATCCTATGCAGCAGGTTTGCAACAGAGCTGGGACTAGACCCCCTCTATGCTTGATAATTTCTGCTGCTTAAACATTTAAGCAGAAAGTTCTGGTCCTCATCCTTCCCTCCTTGCAAAGTAAGAACCGAACTGTAGCTCTAGAGGCCTGGAGGTCTGGAGGAATGAGGCAGGGGTAAAACTATTCTGGCCAAGAAACTTGTTAGTTACAATGGAGAAGCAAACTCCACGCCTATCGCCTCCTCCTGAGCAGGCCTCTGGGCCCCTGACCCCGTTTGAAACCACAGCCTGCAACACACTTCATCTTTGCCAGGACAGACAAAAACTCACATTAAAGAAGCAGTGGGCTGCTGCCTATGCTGAGGTGAGGAGTGGGCAGGAGGCTGGGACGTACCTCCACCCATGAGGGGCAGGGGCTGGCCAAAGCTGAAGGCAGGTACAGATGGTGAGTGGGGAGGTGAGCCGAGGGTCACTCCAAGGAGAGTGGAGACTTTTGTCAAATCCTAAGGTCAGTGGGAGGCTGGGCTGGGAGAGGAGGCAAGGAACAGCACATCGTAGAAATTGAAAGTGAGGAATAGGAGAGGCCCAGGGCTCAGTATGCAGGCTGTGCACAGCGGAGGTTGCCCGGCTGTCTCTGATGGGCTGCTGGTGGGGTGGGGTGGGGCTGGGGAAGGTTGGCTTGCTAAAAGAAAGCCTGCGGCAGTCACATGTTATAGGGGACTTCTGTGAGAATTAGGGAAAGGAAGTTGCTCTCTGTCGATGCAGTCTTACCCAGGCACATGGCTTGGGGATGACCTATGAAGGGGACTTTATTTCTCTGGGTTTAGTTCCCTTGCTGTGCAGTGCACAGCTTGGACAACCACACATGGGCAGCCTTGGCTAAAAGGTTTTGGTTCAACCAGGTATTTTTCTCATCGCTTAACTTAACTTGTTAACTTAACTCCTGGCTTCCTAACACTCCCCATGCAAGGCAGCCCCAGTTCACCTCTAACCCCAGGAGGCGCCAGGAAACAGAGCTGGAGCTGCGTCTACTGCTTGACTTCTCAATGCAAACTTAACTATTTAAAAGTGTACACGTCAGTGGCATTCAATACATTCACAATGTCATACAGCCACCACCTCTGTCTAGTTCCAATATGTTTTGTTATTGCCTCAAAGGAAACCCTGTACCCAAGAGGCAGTCACTCCCCATTCCTCCTCCTCCAGCACCTGGAAATCACGAATTTGTTTTCTTTTCCTACAAGTTTGCCTATTCCGAACATTTTGTATAAACAGAATCAGGCCAGATGTGACCTGTTGCATCTTGCTTCTCCCGCTTAGCATCGTGGTGGAAGATTCACCCATGGTGTAACATGCGTCAGTACTTGAATCCTTTTTATGGCCTTAGGATAGGCCAGGGCATATGTAGCCCACATTTTACCACATCTTGTTTATCCATTTATCTCTTGATGGACCCCTGGGCTGTTCCCATCCTTTGGCTGTTGTGAATATTGCTGCTATAAATACGCATTTACAAGTTTTTGTTTGAACACCTATTTTCAGTCCTTTGGGGGTATAGAGCCAGGAGTGGAATTGCTGAGTTACACAGTAATTCAACATTTAACTTTTTGGAAAACTGCCAAACTGTTTTCCACAACATCTGCACCATTTTACATTCCTGTCAACAATGTGCAAGGGTTTCCATTTCTCCACCTGTGTCAACACTTTTATTTTCCATTTTAAAACATTATAGCCCCCCTCGTTAGAGTGCAGTGGAATCTCATTGTGGTTTTTGATTTGCATTTCCTTGATGATGAATGACATTGTACATATTTTCATGTGCTCATTGGCCACTTGTGTGTCTTCTTCAGAGAAATGTCTACTCAAGTCCTTTGTCCATTTTTAAATTGGTTGTTTGTCTTTTTTTGTTGTTGAGTTGTAAGAGCTCTTTATATATTCTGGAGGCTGACTGACTTTTATTCTTCTAAGTCAAAGGTGCTTTAACTCAAGTCCTGTCACTCGAAAAGAAGGCTGGGTGCAGTGGCTCTTGCCTGTAATCCCAGCACTTCGGAAGACTGAGGCAGGAGGATCACTTGAGCCCAGGAGTTTGAGACCATCCTCGGCAACAGGGTGAGACCTTGTCTCTATAAAAAAAATTTAAAAACATTAACCAGGGATGGTGGCATACTCCTGTAGTCCCAGCTACTCTGGAGATTGAGGCATGAGGATTGCTTGAGCTTGGAAGGTCGAGGGTACAGTGAGCTGTTGATTGCACCACTGTACTCTAGCCTGGATGACACCACTGCACTCTAGCCTGTCTCAAAAGAAAGAAAGAAAGATAAAGAAATTCTAAATGTAAATACTATCCCTCCCTTGTTTACTCTTGAAAATGTCAACAAGCTATTGGGCAATTCTGTGCCTCAGTTTCCTCATCTGTGCAATGAGGTTAATAATAGTAGCTGTTTCCTAGGGCTGCTTTAAGAATCAAATGGGCTCATGTATGTAAGGTACTTAGAATGGTGCTGGCTGTACGATGCAAGGTCTCCATAAAGGTTAGCTATTGCTATTGTTATCATTATGGCAAACTAGCACAATCATGATCGTTGACAGCTTCACTTTAGGTCCTAAGGCTGGGCAGAGGTGAGGGAAATGACCCCATTTGTGAGGTCCTACTGTACTCTAATCACTTCCCTTATATTTTTTAGATTTCTCCTCCCCCTATCCTTTTGAGGTAGATAAAATGGTGTTCATTTAAGGAAACTGGGCTCAGAGAGGTTGGGCGACCGGCCCAAGATCCACAGCTCATTTGTAAGAGCAGGATGGACATGGATCACCTGCTCAGATCTCTCCCCTGGCCCTTCTCAGGGTGGCCTGCGTCTGGCAGATCAAGATGGGGGTTTCCAGGCTCTGGCAGCATGGCCCAAAGCAGGACAATGCTGAAGCACTGCCCCAGTTCCAGAAGTGGCCCCGGGATCATCCAAGGCCATGGCTGGGCCTGCACTGCAGCTCAGCTTCTCTCTCTGTCCAATGCTGATTCCATCTTCTGTCTCCGAAATAAGCTTCCTGCTCATACATACATAGGTGTGTGTTGGACTGACAGCTTTCTCTGGACTGATAACTTTCAGCACCAAAACTGGGAACGTCCTGGGTTTACTGGGAAGATTTGGTTCCCTATGCATGCTGAACTCCACTGGAGTCTGCCTCTTAAGGACCCCTTCTGTGACTGCGGCTCACAGCGAGCTCAGTCTGGTGCTAAAGATCAGGCTGTGTCTGCCACACAGCCCAGAGGAGTTGTAGAAGGAAAAGAGAAGGTCAGGGCTTCTGCTGCTGTCCACTTTGCTACCTTATGCTGTCCCGCTTGGGACAAGACTCAGTTCTTTCCCGGATTGAGCTGAAAGTCATCAAGGCACTAGAAGGTGAACGTCTGAGGTCCAGGGCTGGGCTGCTGCTGCAGTGTTCTGAGCTCCTGGCACATGGTAGGGGCTACAAATTCGCTCACGAGGAGGGATGCTCCCCTGGGCCACGGAAGGTTGGGGAGCAGGAGGCCTGGGCAGTACAGCCTGTCACCTGTGCTTCCCAGCCAAACCCCCATGCTTTTCCGGAGACTCAAAAAGCAGCTGAAATGGTTTTCTGAATATCCCTCATCTGTCCACTTAGGCTCCAATTGCCCAGGCCGACTTCTTTGTTAGAAGCCAGCTGATCAGTTTGCTACAAAGCTGTATAAACAAGATAAACAAAGCTCACCACTGCCAGATTGTCTGTAGGGTTCCCCCCGTCTCTTTTCTCTCTTTTAGACTCTGGGTTTTTTTTTTTTTTTTTTCTTGTTTGGGGTTTTGTGGGGGTTTTGCGGTATTTTTGCCTTTGTTTCCTGACAATAGTGTATGGGTATCTCCCTTATGTGTGAGTGTATTGTCAGGATTCTTCAATAGGATATATATGACATATAACATATGACATATAACATGTTGTATATATCCTAGTATTTGTTATACATCCCATAAACCTATTATGTATTATATATATCCTATATATAATATATAATATTACATACACACACACACAGACACACACAAAAATAAGAAATTGGCTAATTTGATGATTAGGGAGGCTGAAAAGTCCTGACTCAGGAAACCCAATGTAGAGTTCCAGTCTGAGTCTGCAGGCCTGAGAACCAGGAGAGTCAATGGTAGAAGTTCCAGTCCAAGTTTGAGTCTGAAGGCCAGAGAAGACAGACGTCCCAGCTCAAAGGCAATTAGACAGAGAGAAAGAATGATTTCTGACTCAGCCTTCCGTTCTGTTCAGGCCATGAACTGGCTGGATGAGGCCATCCACACTGGGGTAGGCAATGCTCTTTCCTCAGCCCATTGACTCAAATGCAAACCTCACCTGAAAGGCCCTCACAGGCACACCCAGAAATAATAGTTGACCAAACATCTGGGCATCCCTGGCCCAGTCAAGCTGACACATAAAGTAAACCATCAGAGCGAGCAGATGGGCATGCAGCTGTCTAATCTGAATGTGTCTGGGTTGTTCTTTGGCCATGCTCAATACACAGTTATTGACTATAGACCCAATGACCAACTACTCAAAGAGGTAGTTGTATCAGAAACCAGATACTGTTAGGATGTGGGTTTTGGGATGGACAATCTCAGGGCGAGTTGAGAGTAGCTATAGTCCTAGAAACTTGGATCTGTCTCTGGGTTGGACCATGTACCCTTAAAAATTCATGTCCACCCAGAACCTCAGAATATGGCCTTATTTGGAAGTAAAGTCTTGGCAGATATAATTAAGATGAGGTCATCCTGGATTAGTGACGATGTCCTTATCAGAAAGGGACACAGATACACACACAGAGAAGACAATGGCATAAAGGCAGAGGCAGAGTGGAGTGATGCAGCCACAGCCAGGGAATGCCAGGAACCTCTGCGAGCTGGAAGAGGCCAGGAAGGATTCTCCCCTTGGAGGATCCTCTCCTGGGAGCCTTGGGAGGGACTGTGGCCCCAGTGACACCCTGATCTCAGCCTTCTGGCCTCCTGAACTGCGAGAGAGTAAATGTCTGTTAAGTCCCCTAGTTGGTTGTTGTATTATTCTGTTTTCACTCTGCTGATAAAGACGTACCAGAGACTGGGTAATTTATACAGAAGAAAGGATTTAATGGGCTTACAGTTCCATGTGGCTGTGGAGGCCACGTTAAATCCTGGCAGAAGGCAAGGAGGGGAAGTCATGTCTTACATGGATGGCAGCAGGCAAAAAGCGAGAGCTTGTGCAGGGAAACTCCCCCTTATGGAGCCATCAGATCTCTTGAGACTTACTCACTCAATAGCACAGGAAAGATCTGCCCTCATATTCAATCACCTCCCACCCCACCAGGTCCCTCCCACAAGACATGGGAATTCAGGATGAGATATCAGTTGTCATTCCTTGCGGAAGCCCTAGAAAATTAGCACAGCCTCCTTCTTGCATAAGCATCCAGTGGGCCTTTTTGCCCCTCAAGGGTGATTGCCTGATGCCATTCCTCTTACTGGAACACTCTAGCAGTTTGGCAGGATTCCCCTGTCAGGGGCCTTTCCCCCTTAACTGTAGATACTGGATCCCTAGTGTCTGCCTTGGTTGGATTTTAGTAGACCTTTTTTTATTTTTTTATTTCCCAGTTGCTTATCATGGCAGAAGGTTCAGATTAACTTCGAGGAATCATTTGTATTTGAGATAAGAAAGTCCTTGGCCGGGCGCGGTGGCTCACGCCTGTAATCCCAGCACTTTGGGAGGCCGAGATGGGCGGATCACGAGGTCAGGAGATCGAGACCATCCTGGCTCACCCAGTGAAACCCCGTCTCTACTAAAAAATACAAAAAAACTAGCCGGGCGAGGTGGCGGGCGCCTGTAGTCCCAGCTACTCCGGAGGCTGAGGCAGGAGAATGGCGTGAACCCGGGAGGCGGAGCTTGCAGTGAGCTGAGATCCGGCCACTGCACTCCAGCCTGGGTGACAGAGCGAGACTCCGTCTCAAAAAAAAAAAAAGAAAGTCCTGTTAACTTTGAATGACTGCAGGAGGCGAGAGGGGAGCTGAAATCAGAAACTGTCTGGGTCCTTGAGGGTCATAAGAGAAGTTTCCTTGCAGGGGGGCACTGCTGGGCAAAAACCCATGACCTGGGGAGGTTTATAGTGCCCATCTTGCAGAAGGAGAAGTCACACACAAGTGCATTGGGATCTGCAGGCCACCAGTCCCTCCCAGAATGTAAAGGGCTTTGCTATTGGTTCTTATTACAAAATAAATATGTATTCACTGGGAGCAATGCAGATGAGAACTCAACTCTTTTTTTTTTTCAATCTTGCCCAAATTCCTGTCTAAGGGATCCGGGGAGTCATGCTCTACAAATTATAAATTCTCATCAGATGGGTTCTGTTTAACCCTATATATGGTGACTTACTTTCCAACCTGACTGGTATATCATTACAAGACAAGGAAACAAAATATTTTACCCCAAAACATGTTTCTTTGCCATATTTTGAAATGGCCCTGCAAAGCTGTTCTTTATGGGGGGAAATTTGCATCTGTAAAGAATCTCTTTTAACACAGCTACATCTTTTTCTTCCAGACCCTCCCAATCCTGAAGAGATTAACTAAGATCTGAATAGGAAACATTTGTCATCTATTGTCTCTAAGGGCAGCCTTCAAAGAACTTTGGTCTCCACAATGTTTATCTTAACCTGAACACCCCCTTTCTATCAATCCCAGATCTTTAGACAAACTCAACCAATTGTCAACTAGAAAATGTTTAAATTCACCAATAGCCTGGAAGCCCCTGCTTTGAGTTGTTCCACCTTTCTGGACCAAACCAATGTATTTCTTCAATGTATTTGATTGATGTCTACTGCCTCTCTAAACCAAGCAATTTTTGGTTGGATAAAACCAAGCTGCACCCTGACCACCTTGGGCACATGCTCTCAGGACCCCCTGAAAGCTGTGTCATGGGCCATGGTCACTCATATTTGGCTCAGAATAAACCTCTTCAAATATTTTAGAGAGTTTGACTCTTTTGGTTGACACAGACAGTAAGCATAAAGGGGTGAAAATGCTCCTTACTGTCTTCCCACCTAACCAGCATGAACACTGCATTGGCTGTTTTCCAGTTGCTCCTGTGTGCTCATTCATGCCCATAGATGCCTTCTTTGCTTGTTTTGATGTTAAGAACCACGTGCACTACACAGATTGTAAGCTGCCTTTTCACTTTATGACATATTGTGGACATCATTCCATGTCCATAATTATGAACTGACATCATTCTCTTTTATTTATTTATTTATTTATTTTTGAGAGAGAGAGAGAGTCTTGCTTTGCTGCCCAGGCTGGAATGCAGTGGTGCGATCATGGCTCACTGCAGTCTCAAACTCCTGGGCGCAAACAATCCTCCCGCCTCAGCCTCCCAAGTAGCTGGGAGCACAGGTGAGTGCCACCATGCTCGATGAATTTTTTTACTTTTTGTAGAGATGGGGTCTTACTATGTTGTCCAGGCTGATCTTGAACTCCTGGACTCAGGCAATCCTCCCGCCTCAGCCTCCCAAGTGGCTGGGACCACAGGTGAGTGCCACCATGCTCGATGAATTTTTTTACTTTTTGTAGAGATGGGGTTTTACTATGTTGCCCAGGCTGATCTTGAACTCCTGGACTCAGGCAATCCTCCCACCTCAGCCTCCTAAAGCGCTACCACATCCAGCAATATCAACATTTAATTTCCACCTGAGTCTACCAAAGTGCTGCCACACCCAGCAATATCAATGTTTCAAATTGCTGCATAAGAGTTCATTATTGCCAGTGCCTCCTTCCTTTCACACTCCTCTGCTGTTGGGTTTTTAGTTAGAGTGTGCAGATGGGAAGGATAGACACATATCTGCTGAGGAGTTTCAGCCTGAAACCAGTCAGTGTTAAATTGCTTTTCCTCGTGACTTTGTTTTCCTAGATACAAAATGGAAGGATTTGTATTTTTGATGTGATCAGAGCGACAACACGCTATAGAAATGAATGAGAGATGGCTGGATTATGAGTTCAAAGTTCTCAAGTGGGTTGTGTGTGTGTGTGTGTGTGTTGTTTGGTGATCTTTCCTTCATCAAGGACAATCAAAGAGGAAGCCATTTGGAAGCATGTTGTTTCCTGTTGGGTAGGCTCTAGCGTTTGCTTGTGTTCCATCTCCAATGGGCAAGTGGGGAGAAAGGAGTCTCTGGATCCTGTATTTAAAGCTCAGCCACACCAACTAGCTGAACAAACCAGGGTGGGGGGGGATTATCTGACCTGGTTTGCCTCCGTTTCCCCATTGAATTAGTTTCCGGTGGCCACTGCGACAAATGACAACAATCTGGGGGTCATAAAACAATGGCGATTTATCCTCTCACAGTTCCAAAGGAAAGAAACCCAGAATCAAGGTGTCGGCAGGGCTGTGCTCCCCCTAAAACCTCCAAGGACAAATCCTCCCCAGCCTCTTCCAGCTCCCGTGGGTTGCTGGCATCCGTGGCACCCTTTGGCTTGTAGCTGAGTCAGTCTGATTTCTGTCTGTGTTGTCACACGGCCTTTTCCCCTCTGTGCTTCTCAGTGTCCAAATCACTTTTTTTTTTTTTTTTTGAGATGAAGTCTTGCTCTGTCACCCAGGCTGGAGTACAGCAGCTCGATCTTGGCTCACTGTAACCTCTGCCTCCTGGGTTCAAGCCATTTTCCCGTCTCAGCCTGCCGCGTAGCTGGGGTTACAGGCGCTGACCGCCACACCCAGCTAATTTTTTGTATTTTTAGTAGAGACGGGGTTTAGTCATGTTGGTCAGGCTGGTCTCGAACTCCTGGCCTCAGGTGATCCACCCGCCTTGGCCTCCCAAAGTGCTGGTATTACAGGTGTGAGCCATGGCGCTGGCTTTTTTTTTTTTTTTTTTTTTTTAATAAAGACATTAGTCATTGGCTTTAGGGCCTACCCTAATCTAGTGTGACTTCATTTTACCTCGAATACACCTACTAAGATGTTGTTTCCAAATAAGGTCACATTCTGAGGTCTGAGTGGACATAGATTTTGGAGGGACACTTAACCCCCAGTAACATTCTTTAGGAGGAAATATAATTTGGGGAATTCGTTAATACGCAGAAAACACTTAAAACGGCAACTGGCCCAATGAAATCCTCAAAAATGTTGGTCGATGCATGGTTGAGAACTTTGAAAGGGCTCACGAAAAAGCTACTGTGGAACTCGCCCCGGAAACTCACCTCCTGGCCAAGCATCCCCCCAGCCCCCACCCCCACCATACCTTTTGAGTCTTTATGTCTCATACACCAGAATATTAGGTTTTCCTCTTGCAAGCCTTCCATTAGAGAATGGTTTTCTGGTGAGTTGTTTATGCATGGAAAATGCATAAAAAATTTATAAAATAAACCCATTTACTTCCAGGCGAAAGTTAGCATTTTGCCCGGAGTGAATTTTTGTGGCTGAGCTATAAAATTCTGAAAATAAGTGTTTCTAACGAAACTGAGCTACCCTTTAATGAATATCACCGTCCTCGCTATAACAAAGAATGTACAATATTTGGCATGATGCACTCTGGAAAAATCGCTTAATATGTAATGTGAGTGATGGCTCCCTTTGTGAGCCAAGCTCTGTTTTCATTTTGTGGGAGTAATTCACCTCAACAAACATTTATTGGGCGCCTACTAAGTCCCAATCACCCTGCTAGGCAGTGGGGATATAAAGCTACCCCCAACCCCAAAATGAGTGGGAGGGTCCTGTTTTGTAAACACGAATGAGCTCTTCAATGGGCACATGCTGGGCACTATGCTGGTGTTTTATGTACATTAACCCATATCATCCTAACAGGGTCCCCGGCAAGGGAGGCCCACTGTCTGTATCCCCATTTCCAGATGGGGCACAGAGGTCAAAGAAATTTGCCCACTGTGATGCAGCCAGCAAGTAGACAGTCAGGGTTCAAATCCAAGCAGTCCGTTGCAGAGTTCCTGTTCTTAACCGCTGTCCGGGACAGCAGCATCAGAGTCGCAGCTCAGAGAGGCGGATCCAGTGCTACCGGTGTGAGCACAGGGGCTGCGGAGGCACAGAGGAGCGGCACCTCCCGCACGTGGTCTAGCGGGTGCAGAGAAGCCTTCTTGGAGGGGTGGGTGTCCTTATGGGGAATTGGAGTGGGGGCTGGGAAGAGGAGAGGGGACAAGTGACACAGGCCCTGAGCTTAACAACAGCATGGCGTGTGTGTGCATGCGTGTGTGCTCGCGTGTGGTAGTTGTAGCAGGCTCCTGCATCGAGGGTGGGAGCGAATCAAGAAATGAATCCAGAGACGTGGGCAGACGTCAGTCCGAGGCACAGCGTGGGCGCTACCCAGCGGAACGCGAGAGGAGGGCAGGAAGGAAGGCCTGAGTCAGGGTTTTTAGGAGGAGCAGTAATTCAAACACTTCGGGACATGCCACCTGGAGGTTCTTTGCAGGGATGAGGGAAATAAAAGAAATATAGACGAGAAAAAAATACAAATTACTATTTCAAAATTCCACCCAGCCTACTTTTTTTCCCTCTCTCATTAGATCTATTTGTGCCCTCTACTTAAGGGTGGAGGGTGGGAGGAGGGAGAGGAGCAGGAAATATTACTATTGGGTACTGCACAGAATTCCTGGGTGATGAAATAATCTGTACAACAAACCCCTGTGACATGAATTTACCTATGTAACAAACCTGCACATGTACCCCTGAAACCTAAAATAAAAGCTAAAAAACAAAAATGAAAATAAAAAGGCTACGGAGCATCAGAAAAAAAAAAGATCTCTTTATGCCCATTTCATCTTTTAGCCCCCAAAGTCTGAGGTTTTTATGTTTTTTGTTGAATGTGGGATGTTCCTGCTGAAATAATAATAATAATAATAATAATAATAATAATATCAGCTGGGCGCAATAGCTCTCACCTATAATTCCAGCACTTTGGGAGGCTGAGGTGAGAGGATCACTTGAGGCCAGGAGTTCAAGACCAGCCTGGGCAACCTAGCAAGACCCCATCTCTATTAAAAAAAAAAAAAAAAAACTAGTCCCAGCTACTTAGGAGGCCAAGGAGGGAGGGTCAATTGGGCCCAGGAGTTTGAGGCTACAGTGAGATATAATGGCACCACTGCACTCCAGCCTGGGTGACAGAGTGAGACCCTGTCTCTAAATAAATATATGAATAAATGAATGAATGAATGAATGAATGAATGAATGAATAAATAAACCAACACTTGCAAACACTTCTTATGGACTGAACATTGTTGCAAATATCTTATGTGTTTCAACTCATTTAATCCTCGCCAGGACTCCGCAAGGCAGGCACTAATGGTCTCCCCATTTTTAGATGGGAAAATCTGAGGCACAGAGAGTACCCCAGCATCACAGTGTGGGAGGGGTTGAGTTAGGATTTGAGTCCTGCCAATAGCTCCTTCGTTCAGCTCCATCATTGCTCCTAATGGAGTCTTCCCGTAGGCAAGCCATACCATGCTTGGGTGTCACTGGCAGGATTCAGGTGTGCTGTGGACTGAATTTGTTCCCCACAAATTCCTATTCTGAAGCCTCAGCCCCCAATGTGATGGTATTAGGAAGTGGGCCTTTGGGAGGTGATCAGGTTTTAGATGAGGTCATGAGGCTGGGGTCTCAGGATGGGATTAGGGAGCTTGCTCTGTCACCACCATGGGAGGACACAGCAAGAAGGCAGCCACCTGCAAGCCAGGAAGGGGTCCTCGCTGGGACCTGACTGTGCTGGTGCCCTGACCTTGGATTTCCACCTGCAGAATGGTGAGAAAATCAATTTCTATTGTTTAAGCTACTTGATCTGTGGTGTTTTGTTATGGTCGACAGAGCAGAATAACACAAGGTGTTCCAAGACACTGAATCTAGTAGCCCTCAGAGTGGCTACTCTGATGCAAGCTCACCAGCTGCTTCTGGCTGGAGCAGCCTCCGTTGTGAACCCAGTGAGCCACTAGATACAATGTATGTGTGTGTGTGAACCATAGCCAGATGAAGGCAGTGCTTCCCTGTGTCCTGCTTTAGAATAAAGGGTGTTGTTAAACTCATGACAAATGGCACTTCCTGTTGGGGGTGTGACCTTGGGACAGATACTCAGGGGCCAAAATCCAGCTCTCCCCCTCCCAGGGCTCTGCGTAAACTTGGGCCTATTTAACTTCTCTGAACCTGGGTCCTCTCACCTGTAAAATGGGGGTACTGATACTTATCTCTCAGCATTGATGTGACAATTACATGAGGTACTCTAGGTAAAGTGCCCAGCACCTAGTGAATGCCTAATAGGTGGTGGGGATTTACATTCATATGATACAATTTTCCCTTCAATACCCAGTTCTGGTGTCTCCTCACCTAGAAACCCTCCCTGGTTCTGTCTGCTCAGTCCCCTCTATGCCTCATGCACACGGTGATGACCACGTCCCATATTTGGTTCTGCGTGACCTGCTGAGATATCCACCTGTCTGCCCAGTTGCACAGACAGATTCTTTAATATAAACAAGGGTGGGAGAAGGGCTGCAGCTATGTGCCAGGTAGAGGAAGGAAGGAAAGAAGGGCGTTTCAGAATGAGGTAGAGAGTTGTACCAGGCAGGAGTGACTGGGAGGAGAGGGGAAGCTGGTGGACAGGGGCGCTGGCTGGATGGCGTAAACAAGGAGGTTTTAGGATGAGCAGGGCATAGGGAGCTGGGGCTTTGTCCTGAGGACATGCACACATACCCCCGTGGGGATTCAAGGGAAAGTGGTTTGTTCAGATTTCCTAATATGTAGACAGAAGCCGTGACTGCAGCATGGAGATGGCCCACATGGGTGAATCTGGAGCCAGCGAGGCTAGGCAGGCTGTTAGGGTGATTATTGAGAGAAGCCTGATCCCATGGGGGCTGGCCACGACCAACATGCCCCGGGGGCTGGGAGCACAACTGCCTGTCTGATGCAGAAAGTTCAGGTAGAGGATTAGGGTCGATAACTGCCCTCCCTGGCAGGCAACAGGGGTCTCCAGGCCCCTCTCCATAGGATCCGACTCTTCTCTCCCCATCCCCAAAGGTGTGATGGGGAAGCGAGGGCTGGAATTTGGAGGCTTTCTTCCTTTTTTTTTTTTTTTTTTTTTTGTCCTGTGATCATTAGGGTTGCTGATAAGTGGGGATTATTAATTAAAGGGATAAAGCGTGTGCTTCCAAGGGTGATTACCATGACTGTAAATCAGACTTAATGGCCGCAGAAATTCATTAGGGACTCATTTCCTAATGATAACGAATTGGTTTGAGCAGATGTCAGACGCAGCCGTGACCATAATTCTAATGCCAGGTGCAGGGAGGGAAAAGTGTTCTCCCTGCCCGAGCCTGGGGCTGGGACTGAGAAATCAGGGTGGCTTCTTGGAACTTTGGGCCTCAGTCATGAGTTTGGTGCCACAGCAGCCACTGGAACTTGGGCTTCTCTGTAAAAAATTCCCGGCCTTCACTCTTGCTGTGTCCTCTTCTAGGAGCAACTTTCCTGCTACTACTTCCCTTGAACCTCACTTTTCTTGGAAGACTTCCCTGACTGCTCCCAGGTTGGGCCAGGGACCCATCTGAGCTCCTGAAGCACTGAGCACATTGTGATGGCACTGTCTTCCCCACCCAGACTCCCTTGGAGCCAGGCACTGGCTTAGTTCTATCTCCGTTTCCCCTGTGCCCAGTACATAGTTAGTGCTCCAGATGATGGGAGACTCAATGGAGAGACACATGAGTGGATGAATGTTTTGCTGAAGGCATCCAACGTGGCAGAACCTGCAGCAGCAAACTGATTCTCTCTGGAATTTGGAGGCCAGAGAGGAACAGCCTAGAATGGACAGGGTGGGCCCCCAGGTTGTCTGGAACACTGGGCCCCACTTCAATCTGGCCTGCCCAAGTGGACCTTGGTGAGCCCAGGTTCTTCTCCCAGGCACACATGCCTGGACTAGGCAGGTCTTGGGGCTCATGAAATTCACAGGAAATTAGCCAAGGCAGCAGGAGCTAAAGGACACCAAACCAGCTGCCAAGCGTGGGTTTCCTCCCCTGTGAAGTGGGATCTCAGTGGTCATTGTAAGGTCTAGATGAATTAATACACATCAAGAACTGGCACAGTGCTTGGCACAGGGGAAACAGTAAACAAATATTAGCCATTATTATGATTATTATAATTTTGCTGAACCGATGAGACAGAATTGCCAACTTTGTGACCAGGAGGAAGGTAGATAATGATCCATGCTCAGGATGACAGACCAGGCTTTGGAAGGGTGCGGTGCCTATGGCTAGGAAGGGAAAAGGAGAAGAGAACAGCAAGTATATCCTAAGAGGTCAGGCCTCCTGGAAAGGGTAGGGTGTGCCGAGTCAATGCAGAAGGAAGGACAGACAGGCTGCCCAAGCCCTGCCTGGCTCATGCAGAGCCAAGTGGCCTAGAGAGGCTTAAAGGTATGGCCTCCGCAGCCCTCCAGAGCAGCTGGATCAGGAAGACCAGTGTCGGTGGGGTCTTTACGCAAGCAGACAAAATAGTTATCCCCAATACGTGACATGTGTCTAGCCCCCACTGTGTCTGCTCGCTCCAGCCAAGTGCTTGCAGAGTAATTTTATTCCAGGTTTGGGTCCTTTTATGAATGAGGAACCAAGCTTGGCAAGGTTGAGTGGCCTGCCTACAGGCACTTAGCCAAGACGCAAGTCCCATCTGATAGCTTCCACACCGTCTGGAAACCTGACTGGCTGGGTTCAAAAAGGGAGAGGCCAGGTGCAGTGACTCACACCTGTAATCCCGGCCCTTTGGGAGGCCGAGGCAGGCAGATCACCTGAGGTCAGGATTTTGAAACCAGCCTGGCCAACATGGTGAAACGCTATCTCTACTATAAATATAAGAATTAGGTGGGCATGGTGGCGTGCACCTGTAATCCCAGCTATTCAGGAGGCTGAGGCAGGAGAATCACTTGAGCCGGGGAGGCGGAGGTTGCAGTGAGCTGAGATGGCGCCACTGCACTCCAGCCTGGGTGACAGAGCAAGACTCTGTCTCAAAAAAAAAAAAAAAGAGGGAGGGCTCCTCTCCAGACATCAGGCTAGTTTTGTGCATCCCAAAGGGAGGAAAGTCCTTTCTGATACTGTACTTCCTTTGCAAGACCTGGACTTAGTGTTCGGGTCCTTGCGGATTGCCAAAACCTCTTGAAAATGTAATCTGGAAGTATCTATTAACATTTAGAAGTACACATTCCCTTTGATCCAGCAATCCCACTTCTGGGACTCTCTCTTACAGAAATGAAAACCTAGAATGTAAGGACATAGGAATAGGATGTTTATTGCCACACTGTTAGTGGTGGCAAAAACCTGGAAGCAATCTGAAAGTCCATCGAAACTGGGAAGGTTGAATACGTTATGATACACGGCTTTTTGGAATATCAGTCTTTCCAAAATTAGATTTCTATATAATTATCTGGAGGGCTCTTCCTGACATGTTATTAAGTAAAACAAACACACAAATAACCAAATAACCACCCCCCGGAGTTGGCCAGTAATATGAATTATACAATGCCACTTAAAAAAAGACAAGTTTTAAAGTGTGTATTCTATTTTTATTTATGTATAGAAAAGAAGTGAAAGATATTTACAAACCCTCACAGTTGCTTGATTGAGGAGGGATGAAATAGTGTGGTTAAGGCCGACATGCACACCACTGGTAGAGCGCTGAATGCTAAGACCCCATCACTGTTTCCTTCTACTACTTAACCACTGTGAGAGTTGGTAAGTATCCTAACCCCACAGAACCTCAGCTTCAACATCGGTCCAATGGAGCGAATCATCTGCCTACCTCATAAAGCCTCCCAATATTCACATTTTACTGGGAAGACTTATCATTGCATCATCCGTTCATCCATTCATTTGTTCCATCAGCCCTGGCAGAGCAGCCACCATGGCCTGGCCCTGGGAATGGGCAGGGTAGTTTACAAATGGTGAAGATTTAGCCTGTGCCCCCTAGAAATTTGCAGATGTGCCTCCACTGACTCCAGAGGAGAGAGAGGGAGGGATGCTGTTGACTTTGAAATCAGAGAGGGCTTCCTGGAGGAGGTGAGGTTTAAGCTGGAGCTTAAAGGAGGAGGGAGACTTCACCAGGTGGAGTGTGATAGACATATATATTCTGAGCCAAGGGAATAGTTGAGGGTGAGTATGGGGACTTGAGACATAAAAGTATTTTTTGAAATCTGGGAGTAGCTTGCTGTTGCTAGATTTTGGGTGACTGTGCATGACTGGAAATTATTAAGAATGGAGGCAGGAGGGACACTGGAGCCAGGTTGCACAGCACCTGACACTAGAAAATATGACTAAGAGAGAGAACGCACAGGTAGCTGTCAAGAGCCGGCCACATCTTAACTCAGTGATCTCACAACAGTTTTTTTTTTTTTTTTTTTTTTTTTTTTGGGGAGACAGAGTCTCACTCTGTCACCTAGGCTGGAGTGCAGTGGCACGATCTCAGCTCACTGCAACCTCCACCTCCTGGGCTCAAGCAATTCTCCTGCCTCAGCCTCCCAAGTAGCTAGGATTACAGGTGTGCACCATCACACCCAGCTAATTGTTGTATTTTTAGTAGAGACAGAGTTTTACCATGTTAGCCAGGCTGGTTTCTAACTCCTGACCTCAAGTGATCCACCTGCCTTGGCCTCCCAAAGTGCTGGAATTACAGGTGTGAGCCATCGTGTCCGGCTACATTTTGATGAATGAATATTTGTCCCATTGTACAGATGAGGAAATTCAGGCACAGAAATGTTAAGACACTTGCCAAAGGGCAATCGGCCAGCTAGTTGTAGAATGAGAATTCCAACCCAGGCAGGCGTGCTCCAGAGGATCTTTGGACATAATGTCCAACTGTCTATGTGCTGGTGAGGCTGCGCTATTCTCACGGATGGTCTTGACCAGAGATTTTGAGCCCCACGATGACAGCTGCTCTGTCTGTGTTTTTGGTGGCAAATCCAGCATCTACAGTGGAGCCAGATCCCTGGGAGAGACCTGCTGCATTCTTCAGACTTGGAAAAAATGAATGAACTTTGTGAGACAGGGAGAACTATGCCCATTTGACAGATGAGGAAACTAAGGCTTTGGATAACTAACCATCTGCCCAAAGTCTCCCAGGAGACTGCATGCCCAGGATTTCTCTACTTTCCCCATGCTGCTTCACAGGGCTCACAGCAACTCTGTAGCATCAAAGGCGTTGCACCTTTCCAGATGGGGAAACTGGGGTCTGAGAAGTTAGGAGCCTGCCTGAGTTCTCATGGTTAAGTGGAAGGAGAGAATGGTCTCATTTGGTGATGTTGGATCTGGCCTGATTCCTCAGGCACGTTGTTCTCGAGACACATCTGGATCTGGTTGGGGAAGGCCCCTCATGTGGAAGGCTTTCTTTCCGAGTGCCTTTTTATAGACTTGGAATGAAATTCTCCTGTGCCTTGCAGATCCCAGCTTGCTGCTTCAAAGATCATTTCTTCTCCGAACGGAAGACAGAGGTTTTTTGTTTATTTTCACAACAGCAGTAGAGACGGGTGTACCTCTCTTAGACATCTCCATTGCTGTTTGAAAATGAGTCTTTACATGGTTGGGGGCAGGAAATAACAGTTGCAATGAGAGAAACATCGTGATACGTGCTTTAGCTGTGATCTCATTTAATGCTCCCGACATCTCTGCTGGGTAGGTATTATATCCCCATATGATAGAAGAGGAGATTGAAGTCCAGAGACAGTATGGTTCTTGCCCAAGAACAGATGCCGAGACAGTGATGGAGGCAGGGAGGCTGTGATGTTGGAATATGTCTTGCACCTAGCACCCTCCTTAGCTGTTTCCTGTGCGGCTGCTCTCTGGGTCCAAGATGCTTTCCTCCTCTCTTCTGGTCCACTTCACGTTCTAGTCCCTGTGCCTCAGATCTTGCCCCTCTCCCCAAAGCCTTCCCCTCGCTGCCTCCACATGTATAATTTCCCAAACTATACATCTCCTTAGCCATTCTCCTGTTTAAAACGCCAGTGAGTCTCCAAAAGCCTCGGAAGGAAATTCAGTTCATCAGCTCCACCTTCTTCTCTGTGCCATTGGAGCTTCTTAAAAATAAGCTTTCATAGGAGTCTCCTTTTAGAGAGAGGACTTTGTGACAGAACAGATCATGAGATAGAACAATAAAAATTGGCCAGGTGTGGTGGCTCATGCCTGTAATCCCAGCACTTTGGAAGGCTGAGGTGGGTGGATCACCTGAGGTCAGGAATTTGACACCAGCCTGGCCAACATGGTGAAACGCTGTCTCTACTAAAAATACAAAAAATTAGCTAGGCGTGGTGGCAGGCACCTGTAATCCCAGTTACTCGGAGGCTGAGGCAGGAGAATCGCTTGAACCTGGGAGGTGGAGGTTGCGGTGAGCCAAGATCGTCCCATTACACTCCAGCCTGGGCAACAAGAGCAAAACTCCGTATCAAAAAAAAAAAAAAAAAAAGTACAATAATTAGCCAGGCATGGCGGCGTGGCGTACATGTGTAGTCCCAGATACTCGGGAGGCTGAGGCAGGGGAATTACTTGAACCCGGGAGACAGAGGTGGCAGTGAGCCGAGATCGCACTTCTGTACTCCAGGCTGGGTGACACAGTGAGACTCTGTCTAAAAAAAAATCCAAGAGAGTAAGATAAAACAATACTAATAACAAGCAGAATGGTATCACAGATTCATACCCCGCTCCTCAAACAGGTGAAGAAAATGAAGCTTCTACATTTCCTATAAATGGCTTAACCTATGCTGCTGGGTAGCTGTGGAAAGGGAGAGGGACGTACAATTTGATAGTCATGATAGCTCAGTCCCTCCCTCAGTTCCTTGTCTCCTTAGTCTCTGTCAGCTACGTGCTCAGATGTGCAGAGTTCTCCTCCTCTCTAAGATGGCAGCCACAAGGATTGGGGGAAGACACGGAGCAGTATCTGGGCATGCAGGTTGTTGGGCTGTCCCTGGATCTTCTTAACTCTGCTCTGGCATGTCCGGTTTGGTAGGACTTGGCTCCTGGGCCCCTGTGTGGAGTCCCGTGAGAGGCAGCAGAGTCCAACCGGCCTTTTGGGGTATCATCAGGACTCTCATTGCAAATAGTCTTGGCCATTTGTTCCTGCTCTCAAAGTCCCTGAATTCCATGGCTCTGTCCTTCTGACTTGGACCCTGTTGATCCCCTGGTCCTCCCTCATCTCACCAAGGCACGTAGGAACCTGCATCCTCATTGATCATGGAGAATGAGCAGCACCTTCTCAGGGCCAGCGTCTAGACGTTCTCTTTGCTGATGCCGTGCTGTTGCTTTTGGCTATATATTGGATGTTGCACCAAATGCAATGTGCAGCTTCTCCTAGAGGCTTGGAGTCTCCTCTGGCTCTGTATGAGCAAGCAGCTCATAAGCCTAATGCTCTCTAGTTTTCTCAAAATTATTTACATACTTTTACCTCAAAGTCATGGACACGTCCTGTCCTACCTCCTTCTTCCTCCTCTTAGAGAGACAGATGAGTTTTATCTTACTCCCCTTCCTGTCTAGCAAGAACTTCTAGGTCAAGCCCTCTTCTTCTCCTATTCCCTGAGGTTTTAAAGCAGAGTGGCTTTCAGGCAACAATATTTGCAATACAGTAGAGAGGATAAAAAACACATCTCTACGATACATCCAAATTTTATTCATGTTATAGTAAATGAGATGAAGCCTTGAGCTTCTCAGTAGCCATGTAAGGCTTAAATATGAGGGAACAGGGGCTCGTAGAAGTGAAATGACCTCTCAAAGATGCACAAAGAATTAGGAGAGAGTCTTTATTCAACCCCAGAACCCTGACTTTCAGGTCAGGACCTGTCCCACTAGACAATGACAAAGCCATGGGGAGCGGCGTGGAAAGCGTGAGCTTTGGAGTCACGCTTGGGTGTGAATCCTGGTCACCCCAGTTCTGGTAGAGACCTCAAAAAAGTTACCTAGCTTCATTAAGCCTGTTTCTTCAGCCAAAAATTAATGGTGTTAATACTTATCTCTCAGGATTAGGGTCACAAATACGTAGAACGACATAAAGTACATAGCACATCAATCAGTTAGGATGCCTTTGGCTATAGGTAAAAGAACAGCCTTCCTCAACTGGCTTAACCAACAATTAACCTATTATCTTACATAAAAGGGAGTCTAGAAGTAGGGATGTTCCAGATTTGGCTAATCCAGCAACTCAACCATGTCAACACAGACCGAGTTTTCTCCATCTTGCTTCTTCGCCATCCTCAGTGTTTTCACGGGCTCCCTGTATGCTTGCAAGATGGCGGCTGCAGCTCCAGACATCAGCCTCTCACATACCTATGTCCAGAAGCAGAGGAAGGACATTTCTCCCTTGCGCATTTCTACTGAAGACTAAATGTTTTCCACTTCGCCCCTATCAGTCTTCCCCTCAAGTTTTATTTACTAGAACAGGTAACATGTTCTGGGTATCTGTAGATGGGTCATTTAAAAATCATTCCAAAATTTAGTGACTTATAACCACAATGATGATTTATTTTGCTTACAAATTTGCAATTTGGGCAGGTGTCAGCAAGGACAACTTGATTTTGCTCCATTTCTAAGCTGGGGTGATTCTGCTGGGAGCTGGAGGAGGGTCTGATTTCAATGGCTCATTTGCATCCCTGGCAAGCTGGTGCTGGCTCTTGGCTGGGAGCTCAGTTAGGGCCGTGGGCCAAGGGCTTGGTTCCTCTCCGTGTGTACCTCTCCACAGGCTGCCTGGGCTTCCTCACAGTATGGTACTGTGTTCCAAGAAGAAGTATCCCAAGAGAACCAGGTGGAGGCTGTGCTCCCTTTTATGATGTAACTTCAGAAGTCACATTGAATTCCTACTTCCACACTGTATGGAAACCTGACTGACTGGGTTCAGAAAGGCTTGTGTCTATGGACACAAGCCTACTCAAATTCAAAGGGAGACGACCTAGACTCATCCTGTCAATGGGAGGTATGTCAAAGTCACATAGTTGAAGAGCATGTAGGATGGATATCTACTGGTATGATCATTTTTGGAAAACACAGTCTGCCACATATGCTTCCCTCTTAACAAATTAATAACAAGGAGGATGAGCTCACCATGTGTCACTCAGACCTATCTGCCTATCTGGATTTACCAGAGTAATGGTGGTTAGGGCCTTGGAAGAAATGGAAAATGGCTGTTAGGCAATCCAAAGTATTTGCCTGTAAAGCTGCTCAGCAAATGATAATGTTATTATCATTGGTCATCTAGCTCTAAAACCGGGCGAATATGTATTGAGAATCCTGTGTGCAGCTAGTTAGAGCAGAAATGTCCTCCAGAAAGAGTGTCTTTGTTTTTTTGAGATGGAGTCTCACTTTGTTGCCCAAATTGGAGTGCAGTGGCACGATCTCAGCTCACTGAAACCTCCGCCTCCAGGATTCAAGTGATTCTTATGCCTCAGCCTCCCGATTAGCTGGGACTACAGGCGTGTGCCACCACACCCAGCTAATTTTTGTATTTTTAGTAGAGACAGGGTTTCACCATGTTGGCCAGACTGGGCTCGAACTCCTGACCTCAAGTGATCCACCCGCCTCAGCCTCCCAAAAGTGTTAGGATTACAGGCGTGAGCCACTGTGCCTGGCCCCAAAAAGTTTCTTCAGAGCAGCTGTACATGCTAAGTTTACTCTTCTCCTGCAGTTCCCTGCCCCATTATGAGCTATCTTCATGGCTTGACTTTCTCTCATGCCTGAGGGCTAATGTTTTATTGGTATGGGACATTCTAGCTTGACAAGTTAGTGACCAGTAGAGGCTGTTCTGAGGCAGCTGCTGCCATTGTTCTTTCATGGCTGTCTATTTTTCTTGTAGCTGTTTTCTGGTGTTAGAAAATTGGATTAAGCTTCAATCGCATTTCCTCCTAAACATAAAAGTCCAAAATTAGTAGCACATTTCTAACAGATCTCACTTAAAGCCACATCAAATTAAATACGGCCTTTTAAGATGGGCCCTCCTGTATGTGTGTGTATATATGTGTGTGTGTGTGTGTGTATGTGCATATATGTATGGTGCCGCACGGATTGGAAAAGTTTAGAAAGTGAGGTATGTTTGTAAATACTGGAAAGCTCAAAATTATTTTGACCTTGTGATATTTGAACCATATTCTTGTAAATTGTATTCAACTTGGAATTGCCATCTTATGGATTTGCAGCCCTAAACCCCTGCATATTGCTTTGGAATTTCCTTACAAGCTCTTTTGATGATGTTCTGTTTTTATAAACCTTGATGTTATCTGAGCTTGCATAGGATCAAAAGGTATTGAGGGCAGAAGCCCCCTTTGAGAGCTCCTATTTAGCCCCCAGAACCCACTCAACTTAGACATGGACAAACTGAGGCTCAAGGTGGTGAAATTAATTTATCTAAGTCACACAGGGTGGTGGTGTTTTGGCTGGATGTTGAATTCAAGGCTTCTGATAGCAGAAGTGGGGGGGACTGGAGTGCAAGCATGCTTTGAAGGTACATAGGAAGGTCTGAATTCCACACCGACCTACCTTCCTTACTAGCTGTGTGACCTTGGCTGGGTTGCTAATCTCTTTGCACCTCAGTTTCCTTTGCCCCTGCAAAGTGGAGACAAATGTCCTTATCTCAGGGTGGTTGCAAGAGTTAAATGAGATAAATGTGAGGCACAGAGGCCAGAGCCAGGCTCCTAGAAGGTGCCTGTCTTAGTCCATGTGGGCTGCTGTAACAAAAATACTGTAGAGTGGATGGCTTTTAAACAACAGAAATTTATTTCACACAGTTCTGGAGGCTGGGAAATCCAAGATCAGGGTGCTGGAAGATTTGGTGTCTGGTGAGGGCTCACTTCTTGGTTTATAGATGGCACCTTCTCACTGTGTTCTCACATGGCAGAAGGGGCAAGGGAGCTCTCTGGAGTGTCTTTTTTATAAGAGCATTGATCCTCCTCACGAAGGCACCGCCCTCATGAGCTAATAATCCCCCAAAGGCCCCACTTCCTTATACTATCACCTTGGGGGTTAGGATTTCAACATATGAATTTTAGGGAGACACAAACATTCAGGCCATAGCAGTGTCTAATTCCTACTCTTTCCATTCTCCTAATGACTCCTTATCCAGTGTGTATTCCAATAAAATAGGCTTGGGGGTGAGGAGAAGAGGTGGGGGTGGACCCAGCAGTAGTAGGGTGTGGGAATGTTTTGTTTTTTTTCTGAGATGGAGTCTTGCTCTGTTGCCCAGGCTGGAGTGCAGTGGCACAGTCTCGGCTCACTGCAACCTCCACCTTCTGGGTTCAAGTGATACTCCTGCCTCAGCCTCCTGAGTAACTGGGATTACAGGCACCTGCTACCACGCCTGGCTAATTTTTTGTATTTTTAGTAGAGATGGGGTTTCACCATGTTGACCAGGCTGGTCTCGAACTCCTGACCTCAGGTGATCCGCCCGCCTCGGCCTCCCAAAGTGCTGCGATTACAGGTGTGACCTACCATGCCCACCCTGGGGGTTGGAATGTTGAATGGGAGAAGGTGATGATTTATTTAGTTGGCCAAAGACCAGATTCTTAGTTTCAAGTGCTCAAGAAAAAGTAAGAGATTCTGGAAGGTGGGTGTCACAACGATGATTGCACATTCAGGTATCAAAGCCCTGGCAGGTGGGGAGAATAAGAGGGTACCCCTCTGTGCCTTGGCCCATGGGAAATCTTTGACTCTATTCATTTGTCAAGATCAACTCAAACATCACATTCCTAAGAAGTCCTTTTATCCTTTCTCCTTTATGCATCTTGGGCATTGTGCACTGAATTAGGGACTATGGTTGACTCCCTGCAACAGAAATATTACTGGAGGACCTTAACTAAATTTTTGTTTCTTCATATAACAAGAAGTCTAGAAATGGGAAGACCTGGCTGCCATAGCAACTCAGTGGTGCTCCCAGAGGCTCAGGCTCCCTCTGTCTTTCTGTTCCACCATCTGTAGTACACGGCACCCATCAACATGGTTGCTTCCTTGTTACAAGATGCATGTTTCACCCCAAGTTTTCCATTTGAGTTCTAGGAAAAGGAAGAAGAAAGTAATAGTAAAAACAATATAAAAGCTTTTCTAAAAATCCCTAGCAAGCTCTACTTACATGTAATCTTAGATTTAAGATAACCACCACCCTCACTGAGAGGGAAGGCCTATGTCCTCTCCCTTTGAATGCGGGTAGGGTCTTTGACTGCCTACCAATAGAATATAGCAGAAGTGATGCTATGCTGTTTTCTAGGTCCAGGCTTTGAGAAAATGGCAGCTTCCAATTCTTCTTAGAATCCTTGCTCTTGAAACCTAGTCACCATACTGTCAGGCAGTCCAAGTTATCCAGTGGAGAAGCCCATGTGGAGAGGTACTGAAACCCCCAGACTACAGTTTCTACCCTACAGCCAGCCACAGGAGTGAACCACCTTGGAAATGGATCTTCTAGATGAGCTGCCCCAGTGGATGCCATTGTAGGGCTAAGTGAGCCATCCCAGCTGAGCCTTGCCCATATTCAGGTTTGTAAAGTAAATTACAAACTGCTTTAGGTGATTTGCTGTTTAAAATGAATAGGTTTTGGATTGCTTTGTTGCATTGTAACAGATAATCAGGACTTATGCCATTGTCCATAAGTGTGTCATATGGTGACCTCTAACTGCAGAAAGATGCTGGGGAACATAGAATTTTAGCAAACGCGTTGACATCCAAAACGAAAAATCAGAGCTCTCTTAGTAAAGAAAAAGAAACAGATAGAAAGTAGGCAGCCAGCATTGCTCAACTGGTACCTGTAATTTTTTATCCTCTTCATTATTGACATGCCTTTCATCCTCTTTGCTGCTGTCTCCATTAAAAAAAAAAAAAAGTTGTTTACCCCATAAAAAATTTAGCATGTACTCCATGTATTCGTTTGTCTAGGAATTATATATTTATACCTACAAATATATTACAAATATTAAAAACCTTACACAAAAATGGAAACTTCAAAGCTAGACATGGTGATATGTGTCTGTAGTTTAAATAATCAAGAGGCTGAGGGAGGAGGATTGCTTGAACCCAGGAATTTGAGGCTGCAGTGCATTGTGACTGAGTCTGATAATAGCCACTGCACTCCAGCCTGGGCAACATGAAACACTGATATGGTTTGGGTGTGTTCCCCCCAAAATCTCGCCTTGAATTGTAATAATCCCCACAAGTCAAGGGTGGGGCCAGGTGGAGATAATTGAATCATGGGGGCAGTTTCCCTTGTGCTGTTCTCATGGTAGTGAATAAGTCTCATGAGATCTGATGGTTTCATAAAGGGAAGCTCCCCTGCACATGGCCTCCTGCTTGCCACCATGCCTTTGCCCTTCCTTTGCCTTCTGCCATGATTGTGAGGCCTCCCCAGCTATGTGGAACTGAGTCCATTAAACCTCTTTTTTAAAATAAATTACCCAGTCTCGGGGGTGTCTTTATTAGCAGTGTAAAAATGGATGAATACAGACACCATCTCTAAAAATTTGATTAGTTAATTTAAAAATAACTGTTGAATTCAAGGCTTCTGATAGCAGAATGGGGGACTGGAGTGCAAGCATGCTTTGAAGGTACACAGGCAGGTCTGAATTCCACACCGACCTACCTTCCTTACTAGCTGTGTGACCTTGGCTGGGTTGCTAATCTCTTTGCACCTCAGTTCCCTCTGCCCCTGCAAAGTGGGGACTTTGGTGACTCACGCCTATAATCCCAGCATGTTGGGATGCCAAGGCAAGTAGATCGCTTGAGCCCAGGAGCTCGAGACCAGCCTGGCAACATGGTGAAACCCCGCCTCTACAAAAAATACCAAAAAATGAGCTGGGCTTGGTAGTGCGTGCCTGTAGTCCCAGCTACTCAGGAGGCTTAGGTGGGAGGATCACCTGAGCCCTGGACATCGAGGCTGCAGAGAGCTGAAATTGTGCCACTGCATGCCAGCCTGGGTGACAGAGTGAGACCCTATCTCAAAAACACAAACGATAATAATAATGATAATGATAAATAAAAACTTCAAAAAGAATTTTAAAAGATATTTTAAAAGATTTAAAATATTCTTTTTTTTTTTTTTTTTTTTTGAGACGGAGTCTCGCTCTGTCACCCAGGCTGGAGTGCGGTGGCCAGATCTCTGCTCACTGCAAGCTCCGCCTCCCGGGTTTACGCCATTCTCCTGGCTCAGCCTCCCGAGTAGCTGGGACTACAGGCGCTCGCCACCTCACCCGGCTAGTTTTTTGTACTTTTTAGTAGAGACGGGGTTTCACCGTGTTAGCCAGGATGGTCTCGATCTCCTGACCTCGTGATCCGCCCGTCTCGGCCTCCCAAAGTGCTGGGATTACAGGCTTGAGCCACCGCGCCCGGCCTAAAATATTCTTTCATTGTATTTATTCACAGTACTAAAATAAAAATTATTAATAACGTTTTGGGTATTTTCACATCATCTTGAATATCTCCAGACACAATATATAATCCTTTATGGAGGGATCATTGCTAATGTTAGTGGTGTTGCTAATGTTGCTAATGTTAGAGGTGAATTATATTCAGCTCTTTTCTTAATGAGCTCTCTCTCTCTCTCAGTTTCTCTCTCTCTCTCTCTTTCTGTCTCTCTCTCTCTCGTTGACTCCCATTGCCTCTGATTAGATTCTCAGGGGTTTTACCTAAAGGATGACAATGAACTCATATTTGGGGGACAAATGACAAATCTGCTGTTTTCTTGTTCTCTCAGGCTTCCATGTTTATAATCTTCTTCAATCCATGGCTTCTTTGCAGGAATTCTGTTCATCTGTGACTCCACAATGAGAATTCGTGTGACTAACTAGACAATATAAAGTTGCAATTCCTCTTCACAGAGCACAGACAGCCACAGAGCACCAAGCGGGATGCAGGGCACCATCACCTGCTGGGTTCCCCAGCCTGTGTGAGGAACTCTCCCTCTTCCCATCTGTATTAGTTTGTTTTCATGCTGCTAAGAAGGACATACCCGAGACTGGGTAATTTACAAAGGAAAGAGGTTTAATGGACTCACAGCTCCATGTGGCTGGGGAGGCCTCATAATCATGACAGAAGGTGAAAGGCACGCCTTACATGGAGACAGACCAGAGAGAGAATGAGAACCAAGCAAAAGGGGAAACCCCTTATAAAACCATCAGATCTCGTGAGACTTATTCACTACCACGAGAACACTATGGGGGAAACTGCCCCCAAGATTCAATTATCTGCCACCGGCTCCCTCCCACAACATGTGGGAATGATGGGAGCTACAATTTAAGATGAGATTTGGGTGGGGACACAGCCAAACCATATCACCGTCAGATGCTCTCAAATGCCCACCAGACATAGTGTGCTCCTGGGCACCAGGGTTGACCCTCATAATAAATACAGCATGACTCAATTTCCTAACTCTTGCTGCTTACCTGATACAAATGAATATAAGCAGAGACTTAAGGGCTTCCCTACACCCAGCGCATCATCTTGCCTGTCCCTGGCATGCATTTTCCCCCACTTTGGAGACCACTGGCCTCTTAGATTATGAGCTACTTGTAGGCAAAATGCACGTCACAATCATCTCGGTCCCTCCTGGGACTGTTCTGGCACCCAGAAGGGGCTCACTCAGTGTTTGCCGGACACACGAATGAAAGAATAGATGACCAGGATCAGTCCATGAGCAGTCCTAGGGCAGGACCCAAACTCTAGGGTGGGGCTCAGGGGTGACATTCTGGAACTGGGAGGGTGAGCTGAGAGTAGGGATCTGGGAGCTCGTTAGAGCCAAGGGCACGGAGGACCCACTGAATCTCTTCCCACTTAGCTGCTTCATCTGTAACTGGGAATCATCATGGTAATACGCACCATACCTCTTGTCCAGAGAGTCCAGGAAACAATGTACAGGGGAGTAAATGAGGAGCTTTCTGGGCCCTGACACTGTATGTGCTCAATAAACATTTGCTCCTTCCCCTGGGAAAATGAAATAAAATAGAGTGGCAAGGCCAGTGCCTGGAGGCAGCTACAGTGTGTCTTAGTGTCTTTGGCTGCTGTAACAGATGACCACAGATGTACTGGAGGTCAGAAGTCTCATGTGGCTCTCAATAGGCTAAAGTCAAGCTGTCAGCAGGACTGGTTCCTTCTGGCTCTTGCCTGTTCCAGCTTCTAGAGGCCGCCTGCATTCCTTGCCTTCTGGCTCCTTCATCTTCAAAGCCAGCAATTGTATCATTCCAACCACTGTTTCTATTTTTATGTCTCCTTTTTCTGACTTTAACCCTCTGTCTTCCTGTGATAAGTATCCTTGGGCTCATCTAGATAATCCAGGGTAATCTTCCCATCTCAAGATTCTTAATTGAATCACATCCGTAAAGTCCCTTTTGCCAATCAAAGGTTCCAGGGATAAGGACGTGGACATCTTTGGGGTGGTGGTGGTGGTATGCTATTGTTCAGCCGATCACAGCGAACAACCAAGCCGATTTGCCTGGGACCGCCAGACTGATTGGTTTAATTTATAGATCATCTATAAATTTTCACTCTGTCACCCAGGCTGGAGTGCAGTGGTGCCATCATCACCCACTGCAGCCTCGCCCTCCTGGGCTCAAGCTATCCTCCTACTTTAGCCTCGTGAGTAGTTGGGCCTACAGGTGCGAGCCACCGCACCCAGCTATTTTTTTTTTTTTTTGAGATGGAGTCCTGCTGTATTGCCCAGGCTGGAGTGCAGTGGTGCAATCTCGGCTCACTGCAACCTCCACCTCCTGGGTTCAAGCGATTCTCCTGCCTCAGCCTCCGGAGTAGCTGGGATTACAGGCATGTGTCACCACACCTGGCTAATTTTTGTATTTTTAGTAGAGATGCGGTTTCACCAGGCTGTTCTGGAACTCCTGACCTCAGGTAATCCACCCACCTCGGCCTCCCAAAGTGCTGGGATTATAGGCATGAGTCACTGTGCCTGGCCCACCCAGCTAATGTTTAAACTTTTTGTAGAGATGGGATCTTACTGTATTGCCCAGGCTGGTGGGCTCAAGCAACCCTCCCATCTCAGCCTCCCAAAGTGTTAGGATTACAAGCATGAGCCACCATGCACAGCCTGGGGCTGCCATTTGAACACCGAAAGTCCTATGTGCTGGAAAACCCCTCAGTCCCATGCATACTGGACCCATGGGTCTTGCTAGCATAACTAATGGGCTGTGAAATTAGAGACCTGGGTTAGAACCTCCCTTCAGCCACTAACTGGGTGGTGCCTGGTGCAAGTTGCTTTAGCCTCAGTTTCTTCCTCTGAAAAGTGGGAATGATAGCAGCACCTACTGCAGAAGGTTGATGGGAGCTTGAAATATGAAAATGTATGTAATGGTGACACACACAAGAGTAGCAGCTATTACTGTTTTTATATGGAGAGGTCTACGTGGGGTGCTATGGAGCCCAGAGGAGCTGCTCCCAGCCACATTCCCTAACCCTCCTCGGACCTGAGTCTCCTTTCTCCTTTCTCCTTCAACCCCAGCCCAGCCCAGCATGGCCCTGGCTCCCCTGTCACCTCTTTCCCCATGGCCCATGCGAGGGCCTGTGCTCAGTGAGGGCTGGACACTCTGTGAGCATGGCCAGGTTCTGGTGGCCCCAGAAGACTCCTGGCAGAGAAGAAGGGCTGCAGGAGGTGAATCAGCTCCACTGTGTTGTGCTCGGTCCTGCTCCTGGGCTGCTCATGGGGGCGGGTAGGTGGGTGGGGTCTTCCTGAGTTGTGAGCCCACCAGGCCCCTCAGCCAGCAGTTGTGGGTGTGGCCAGCAGCCTTTGCAAAGCTTCTAGCAAGAAGGAATCTTCCTGGGCATCCTCCCTGCTTCCCTCCTAAAGGAAACAACACAAGGATAGAGCTCCTCACACCCACGTGTCCAAACACAACAGCTTATTGAAGTTTATTGTGAAGTCAGTGTATTGCACTTTGTGCTGTTTTGCTGATTGGTATTTGTTTAGCTGACAGATGTGCTCTGCATGAACGAGTCAAGGGTGTTTCCATCCCTGTTGGTTCATCAGGAGGGGGCTGTAGAATCTGGGGCCAGTGGGATCTTCACCTTGGAGGAGCAGGAGCTTGAATCAGATAATTCTGCTGGTGCCTTGTGCGTGTATCTTATCTGAATTTTACTTCCTGCCTTGACATTTGGAAGTGCTGAGCAGTCCGGAGATGGCTCCCTGCATTAGAGTCCCTGTGCCTTGTCAAGCCTTAGAAATGCGGGTTTGCCTTGATGGAACAGATGGATTTCATGATGCACTGTCTGATGTATTCAGACCCGTAGTGTAGGGTGCCCAGGGCTGTGGGGTATAATGGGGGAGCCTGGGAGAGCATAAGCTCCTGAGGCTCCCTCTTGGCCTGCACTGAGTTAGCTGCTGGGCCAGGATGGTGAACAGACAGACCCAGCAGCTGCCCTCCTAGAGCTGACAGTCTAGCAGGCAGACCCCCTGATTGCAGAGTTACGCAAATAATTGAATAAAAATCACAAGTGTGGAAAAGCACAGAGCAAGAGAATAGGCCTGGGGCTGGATGATGTATCTCTGGTCTCAGCAGGGTGACAGTCCCCTATCCAGCTTCACTCATGGTGCTCGTGGCATACCCACTCTCTCCCCGCCAGGCTGAGCAGCTTCTCATTCTCTGAAGAGATCAGCCATGTCTTTGCTTGGGCTGTTCTCATTTCCTGATAAACTACTCATCCTGCAAAATTCAACCCAGGTCTCACTCCCTCCAGGAAGCCCTCCCCACCCTCCTGCTGGCCCTACACTTTAGTTATTCCCTCCCCTGAGTGACCTGCCATTGCCCGACTCACACCTTATTTTAATTTATCACATTTGTTTTTAGAGTGAATGTTATTGCAATGTCATTCACACAACATAAAATTTATCATTTTAAAGTATTCAAGTCAGTAGTTCTAAGTACATTCACCATATTGTGTAATAACCATTCCCACTAAATCAGAACATTTTCATTACCTGCAAAAGAACTCCCACGCCTATCAGCAGCCCCTCCCAATTTCCTCCTCCTCCAGCCCCAGACAACCACGAATCTGCTTTTGTCTCTCTAGATTTGCCTATTTTGGACATTTTATATTAATGGAATCATACAATGTGGGATGTTTTGTATCTGGCTTCTTTCACTTAGCATAACATTTCCAAGGTTCACCCTCACTGTAGCATGGGTCAGTGTTTCATTCCTTTTTGTGGCTGAATCATATTCCATTGTATGGATGTATCTCATGTTATGTACTCATTCATCCATTGATGGATGTTAGATTGTTTCCACTTTTTGGCTATTACAAATAATATTGCTATGAATATTCACATGGAAGTTTTTGCATCGATATATGTGATATGGTTTTGATGTTTGTCCCCTCCAAACTTCACATTGAAATGTAATTTCTAATGTTGTAATTGGGGCCTGCTGAGAGGTATTGAATCATGGGGTGGATCCCTCATGAATGGCTTAGCACCATCTCCTTGGTGAAAAGTTCTTGCTCAGTAAGTTCACATGAGATCTGGTTGTTTAAAAGAGTATGGTGCCTCCCACCTCCTCTTTCTTGCTCCCACTTTCACCATGAGATGCTAGCTCTCCCTTCACCTTCTGCCATGATTGTAAGCTTCCTGAGGCTTCACCAAAAGCCAAGTACATGCCTGTACAGCCTGCAGAACTGTGAGCCAATGAAACCTCTTTGCTTTATACATTACCCAGCCTCAGATATTTCTTTACAGCAACACAAGAACGAACTAATACCACATGCTTTCAATTTCCTTGGGTATATACCTAGGAGTGGAATTGCTAGGTCACATGGTTACTCTTACATTTAACTTTTTGAGGAACTGCCAAATATTTTCCAAAGCAGCTGCACCATTTTGAATTCCTAGCAGGAGTATATCAGGGGTTCATTTTCTCCAAATTGTCCTCAACACTTGTTATTATCTTTGTGATAAAAGTCATCATCCTACTGGAGGTGTAGTGTTATCTCATTGTGGTTTTGATTTGCATTTACCTGATGAGTAGTGACATTGAGCATATTTCTTGTGCTTATTTGCACACTCCATTTGCATATATTCTTTAAAAAACTATCTGTTCAAATCTGTTGCCCATTTTATTTTACTTGAGACGGTGTTTCACTCTTATTGCCCAGGCTGGAGTGCAATGGCATGATCTCGGCTCACCGCAACCTCTGCCTCCCGAGTTCAAGTGATTCTCCTGCCTCAGCCTCCCAAGTAGCTGGGATTACAGGTACCCGCCACCACACCAGGCTTATTTTATATTTTTAGTAGAGACAGGGTTTCTGCATGTTGGTCAGGTCAGTCTGGAACTCCCAACCTCAGGTTATCTGCCTGCCTCAGTCTCCCAAAGTGCTGGGATTTCGGGCATGAGCCATGGTGCCCCAGTCTCTGTTGCCCATTTTAAAAATTATTTTTTATTGTTCAGTTGTAAAAGCTATTTATGTATATTGGATATTAGACCCTCATTGGATATATGACTTGTAAATATTTTTCTCCCATTCTGTGGGTTGTCTTTTCATTTTCTTGTTGGTGTCTTTTGATACAGAAAAATTTTAAATGTTGTTGAAGTACAATTTATATATATTTTTATTTGATTTTGTACTTTAGGTGTAATATCTAAGAAACCATTGCCTAATCCAAGGCAATGAAGATTTATATCTGTTTTCTTCTAAGAATTTTATAGTTTTACCTCTTATATTTAAGTCTTTGATATTTTTCAGTTAGTTTTTGTTGATGGTGTGAGGTAAGGGTCCAAATTCATGCTTTTGCATGTGGATGTACAGTTGTCTCAGTACCATTTGTTGAAAACACCATTCTTACCATTTGACCCAGCAATCCTATTACTGGGTATATACCCACAGGAATATAAATCGTTCTGTTATAAAGATACATGTATGCAAATGTTTATTGCAGCACTATTCAAAATAGCAAAGACATGGAATCAACCTAAATGCCCATCAATGATAGACCAGATAAAGAAAATGTGGTATATATAAACCATGGAATTACTATGGAACCATAAAAAAGGATGAGATCATGTCCCTTGCAGGGACATGGATGGAGTTGGAGGTCATTATCTTTAGCCAACTAACAAAGGAACAGAAAACCAAATACTGCGTGTTCTCACTCATAAGTGGAAGCTAAATGATGAGAACACACGGACACACAGAGGGGAACAACACACAATGGGGCCTATTGGAGGGTGGAGGGTGGGAGAAGGGAGAGGATCAGGAAAAATAACTAATAGGTACTAGGCTTAATACCTGGGTGATGAAATAATCTGTACAACAAACTCCTGTGATACAAGTTTACTTACATAACAAACCTGTACATGCACCTCTGAACTTAAATATTTTTAAAAAAGAAAGAAAAGATCATTCTTTTCCCAGCAAATGGTTTTGGCACCTTTTTTGAAGATAAATTGACCATAAATGCAAGGGTTCATTTCTGGACTCAATCTTACTCTATTGATCTATATGTCTATCCTTATGTTAGTGTCCCACAGTCATGATTACTGTATGTATTTTTTTTCATTTTTTGGATTATTTATTTATTTAAATTGTGGTGAAGTATACATAACATAAAATTTTTCCTCTTCATAATTTTTTAGTGAACAGTTCAATAGCATTAAGTACATTCACACTGTTAGGTAACCATCACTACCATCCATCTTGCAAAACTGACACTCTGTACTTTTTAAATAATAACTCCCTGTTCTTCCTCCTCCACCCCTGGCAACCACCATTCTACTTTCTGTTTCTATGAATTTGACTACTCTAGATACCACATATTGATTATTGTAGTTTTGTAGTAAGTTTTGAAATTAGGAAGTCTAAGTTCTCTGACTTTGTATTTTTAAAGTTTGTTTTGGCTTTTCTGGGTCTCTTACATTTTCATATAAATTTTAATCGCTTGTTTGTTTCTGCAAAAAGGGCAGTTGGAATTTTGATAGGTATCATATCAGATGTAGATTAATTGAAGAATATTACCATCTTAATAATATTAAGTCTTCTAATCCATGAACATAGAATGCCTTTTTATTTATTTAGGTTGTCATTAATTTCTTTCAACTATGTTTTCTAGTTTCAGTATGCAAGTGTTGTACTTCTTTGGCCAAATTTATCTTTAACATTTTGTCCTTTTAGATGGTATCAAAACTGGAATTGTTGTCTTAATTTTTGAGTGAGGTTATGAGCCACTGGAGGGCGGAGTCAGTTGGCATAGGCAGCCAGCTGTGCATCAAACCTGGTTTCCCTTTCCTCAGGCAGCTACATGGAGCCCTGTGTCTGTACCACTGGAATGCGAATGGAAGTGATGTGGCCACTTCCAGGCCTGGCCTGCCAACCTCCTGGTATAATCTTACACATCATCTTCTCCCACCTCCCAGCCAGAGGTCAATTCCCAGAATGACTGTGGAAGCCACCGTGTGACATGGCAGAATTTCCATCAGCCTGAGCTCCTGAATGACCCTGAGGAAGAGAGAAGACAGGTGTATCTGTGAGAGAGTGAGAAATACTTCATAAAGTCACTGAAATGTGGGAGTTTACTTGTTATAGGAGGTAATATGACTAAAACAGATACAATCATCCTTATCTCTGAATCTCTAACACCATGGGTCATACCTAAGAGGTGCTTGATGGATTTTTTGGAATGAGTGCGTTTTAAGCTTTCCTGACTTGACACTTCAAGGATGTCTTTGAGTTCTCCTTTTCCCTTTTCTCCTACAGTTAAGCAAATGCCCGTTGAGTGAATTAATTCATCCCAATGTTGCCTGGAGTACAACGAAATAATATTTTGGGAAAGCATCAAAAAGTGGAAATCAGTAGATGGTAACAAGCATCCTTTCATTTGCAAAAATGTCTAAGGTCGAGTTTAAAAATTGTTTTTACTATGTTTTGTCTTCTGATCCCATAGTATTCCTATGAAGTAGGCATGACGGTTGATAATGAGAGTCAACCTGATTGGATTGAAGGATGCAAAGTATTGTTCCTGGGTGTGTCTGTGAGGGTGTTGCCAAAGGAAATTAACATTTGAGTCAGTGGACTGGGAGAGGCAGACCACCTCAATATGGGTAGGCACCATCTAATCAGCTGCCAGCATGGCTAGGATAAAAGCAGGCAGAGTAACGTGGAAGCACTGACTTGCTGAGTCTTCCAGCCTCCATCTTTCTCTCATGCTGGATACTTCCTGCCCTCGAACATCGGACTCCAGATTCTTCAGCTTTTGGGCTCTTGGACTTCCACCAGTGGTTTGCCAGGGGCTCTCAGGTCTTCCATCACAGACTGAAGGCTGCACTGTCAGCTTCCCTACTTTTGAAGTTTTGAGATTTGGACTGGCTTCTTTGCTCCTCAGCTTGCAGACAGACTATTGTGAGACTTCACCTGTGAAGGTGATCATGTGAGTCAATACTCCTTAATAAACTCCCTTTTTAATATACATCTATCCTACTCATCCTGTCCCCCTACAGAGCCCTGACTAATACAGTAGGTATACCAGCTACCGCATTCAACTGATGAAGACACTGAGGTCCAGGAATATGAAGTCACTGGCCCAAGGTGGACCTAGGTGTGTGGGCCCAGGAACACGTCTCATTCCACCACCTCCCTCTGAGCATCAGGGGTCACACTAGAAGGGAGTGGCCATGGTAAGCATCTTCCCTCCCTGTCATTGCACATACTGTTTCCTCAGCCCGGAGCATCTTCCTTCCCTTGCTGATTCCTACTCCATCCACACAATTCAGCTTAGGACTCCCATCTCCAGGAAGCCTTCCTGGATGCCCCTTCCCCACTGAGCTTGGGGTAGCTGCCTTCTCAGAGGCCATGAAGTGCTTTCTTCGTCAGAACCATCACTAGAGTAAGTGAGAGTGTGGACTCTAGAATGGACTTCCAGAATTTAAATAGTGACTTCAAGTGACTTTACTGTCCTCAGGCGCCAGACAGAGATGGTCCTAATAGGACATAGCTTGTCAATTTGTCATGAGGACTAAATGAATGACACACGTGCAGCACTTGGAATGGTGCCCCCACATGCAAGTGCTCAGCAAATGGTGGCTTTTCTCTGTTATACCACAACCCCATTGTCTGTTTATGTATCTCTTGACTGTGGCTCCTTGAGGCAGGGACCTGGTAGTAGTAGGTGCTAAGTAAATAGCAGTAAATTGGATTAATAATTGCAGGCCAGATGCAGTGGCTCATGCCTGTAATCCAAGCACTTTGGGAGGCCAAGGAGGGAGGATTGCTTGAGTCCAGGATTTCGAAATCAGCCTGGGCAACATGGCAAAACCCTGTCTGTACAAAAAAATACAAAAAATTAACTGGCATGGTGCTATGCACCTGTAGTCCCAACTACTCAGGAGGCTGAGGTGGGAGGATCACCTGAGCCCAAAAAGTCAAGGGTACAGTGAGCCGTGATCGTGCCACTGCACTCCAGCCTGGGAAACAGAGTGAAACTCTGTCTCAAAAAAATAAAAATAAAAAATTGCAAAATGAGCAGAGCTCCCTCCACTCTGGCTTACTTCTCTCAGTGTGTGGGTTAAATGCAGGAATGGAAAATTCAAGTCCCGTAAAAACGTAGGAGATTGTGATTACCAGAAGAATCTTGTGTCAATATGCCATTGTTAACAGAGTTTTGTCCC
Source organism: Macaca mulatta (assembly GCF_049350105.2). Taxonomy (NCBI): domain Eukaryota; kingdom Metazoa; phylum Chordata; class Mammalia; order Primates; family Cercopithecidae; genus Macaca; species Macaca mulatta. The sequence goes on along the minus strand of NC_133410.1, from coordinate 8,352,645 downwards.
TTGGGTTTGTTGAAGCATTAACTTCCTACTTGACAGCATTCATGGACATGATCTTCTCAAAGACAGAAATAGAAATGGAGAACCCACCCTTCGATTCAACTTTGGTGAAAGTGAAAAGGAACAATGTCACAGCTTAATTGGATAAACCTGGGACAAGAGAATTTGATTATAATGAGCACTTGACAGTTTCAAAGTGTCTTGCTGGTGAGGTGAGGCTATTTACATTCCACAGCTGCAGGAGCCCAGAAAACAGAGAAACTTTCCTTAGGAGGGGAAAAGGTCAGTTTACACTTAATTTTATAGAAACCCTTTTGTCCATGTTTTCTGAGATGGAGCAAAAACTTCTTGAAGAAACAGTAACTCTCAGTTCTTTTCGGATTCTCATTCGTTGATAAATGGCGAATTCTTGCTAAATCTCTCCAGAATGTCACCATCAGTCTCAAAGTATGTGTACATCATTGCACATTAAGCTACGAAATACTCTATTTGCCCTTTAAACTACTATTTTCTTTCTTTCTTTCCTTCTTTCCTTCCTTCCTTCTTTCCTTCCTTCCTTCCTTTTTTCTTTCTTTCTTTCTTTCTCTTTCTTTCTTTCTTTCTTTCTTTCTTTCTTTCTTTCTTTCTTTCTTTCTTTCTCTTTCTTTCTTCTTTCTTTCTCTCTTTCTTTCTCTTTCTCTCTCTCTCTTTCTCTCTCTCTTTCTCTCTTTCTCTCTTTCTTTCTTTCTTTCTTTCTTTCTTTCTTTCTTTCTTTCTTTCTTTCTTTCTCTCTTTCTTTCTCTCTCTCTCTCTCTCTCTCTCTCTCTTTTATTATTATTATTATTTTGACAGAGTCTTGCTCTTGTCGCCCAGGTGGAGTGCAGTGGCGTGCTCTCGGCTCTCTGCAACTGCCTCCTGAGTTGGTTGCAGCGATTCTTGTGCCTCAGACTCCTGAGGAGCTGGGATTACAGGCACACACCACCACACCCGCCTAATTTTTGTATTTTTAGAAGAGACGAGGTTTCGCAATGTTGGCCAGGCTGGTCTCGAACTCCTGACTTCAGGAGATCCACCTGCCTCTGCCTCCCAAAGTGCTGGGATTACAGGCATGAGCCACCATACCTGGCCTAGATATTTTCATAGCAGATGTAGCTTGTTCATTTATATTGTAACCAGACTCACCAGTCTTGAATCAATTGCTACATGCATGGTTTAAGCTCCTCTCAGAAAATCTTGGATCCCTGAATCTAGTTTTTCTCTTTTCAAGCTGCAGATAATGTAAAATAATGCCTCTAGTGTGCTTAAGTCCAAGCAAAATGCCCATCTAGTTTCTTCAACATGGGAGACTCCTTGGCACTTTGGGGAATTAATTTTATTCAGTCAGAGATGAGAATTAAGCAGCTTAGTTGGAGGGAGCCATCAGATGTAGTCAGGACTCACCAGCCAGAGGCAATGGGGTGGAGTCTGCCAGGAGGCCCAGCACATTCACCACACAGAGAGAGGATGAGTTGCTGGTTTTCTTTCAAACAGAGGCCAGCTAGAGCCAGAGACGGCAACTCGGAACGTGTCTAATGACAAGAGCCTTTCTCAGCTGGTTCACTCATTCTTTGTTTCATCTATTCATTCACTCAGAAAATGTTTGCTGAATATCTGCCACATGACAGGCACTGTTTTAGATATTAGGGAAACAGTGTATCTAAGGCCACAATTCTCTACTCCATTATTTGAAATGGCAGGAAAGGGAAGCAGAAAGTAAAGCAAACCCACAATGACTCCCATGTAAGAGACGGTGGTAAGTGCTATGAAGAGAAACAAAGCAGGTAAGGGCCAGAGAACAAGGGGTGCTCTTCTAGACGGGGAAGTCCCCTCTCTGGAAGGTGACATGTGTGCAGAGCTGGGAATGAAGTGAGAGGGTGAGCCTGGAGGTTATCTGGCAGAAGAACATTCTAGGCAGGGGCTCAGCAAGTCCAAAGGCCCTGAGGTGGGCGTATACCTGGAATATTGGAGGAAAAGCAGGGAGGCAGATGTGCTGGAGTGCAGGGGATGAGATGAAGCCAGAGGGAGCTGGGGCCAGGTGGGACCAGCATTTCCAAGAGCTTCCTCTGATCTGGACCTAGGGAGACATGTGAGGGGCACAGAGATCCCATCACTCCCATCAGCACCTCCGATTTGGGCTTCAGACACTCCTACCTGGCACAAACGCCTTGAGCTGGAAGCAGGAACATCAGGTTTGAATCTCTGCTCCTTCCTGTAGCAACTGTCGCCTGACTGAGCGGACCTTTCTGAGCCAGAGTTCCTTTATGTATAAAACGGAGATCACCACATCTACTTTTGAAAAACTGATGGAGGCTGGGCACAGTGGCTCACGCCAATAATCCCTGAACTTTGAGAGGCCAAGGCAGGTGATCACCTAAGGTCAGGAGTTCGAGACCAGTCTGGCCAACATGGTGAAACCCTCTCTCTACTAAAAATACAAAAATTAGCTGGGCATGGTGGCGGGCACCTGTAAACCCAGCCACTCGGGAGACTGAGGCAGGAGAATTGCTTAAACCCAGGAGGAGGAGGTTGCCGTGAGCCGAGATCGTGCCATTGCACTCCAGCCTGGATGACAGAGTGAAACTCTGTCTCAAACAACAACAACAACAACAACAAAACAGAAAGAAACCGATGGAGTACAGTTTGTTCTCTTCATTCCTAAGGGAAAATCCATCTCTTGCTCCTTAATACTTGGTCTGGTTCCTGCACTCTAAGCTAGGAGATAGTTGAGACATAAAATTACGAAGGTGGCATGCAGAACTATAGAACTTACAGAGCTTTATACATCTCGTTCAGCTCTTCTGGCAAATAGAGAGTGATGGATGGATGTATTATTGGTAATTATTAGTTTCCTGTTTTACAGATGAGAAAACTGAGGCCTGGGACCTGATGTGAGTTGTTCAGGTGGCCAAGGGAGGAATTGAACTCAGATTTGTGTGACTCTAAAACCCAAGTATTTGGGCTGTTTTTTCTCCTTTTGGTTTGTCACTTGTAACCTGCTGTCCCTCTCACTGTAACACATGTGGCCATGACTCTGACTTTCAGTTCACCTGTGGCCCGGTGCCCAAACCTTTGCTTTATTTGTCAGCCTCTCCCATTAGACTATGAGGTGCTTGAGGACAGGGGAAGGTGTCACCTGTCTCCACATTCCACTGAACAAACTGGGTAACACTGAGAGAGGTGGCATGCTGCAAAGAGCACTGGGTTGGGAGTCTGGCCCCTGCGGGCAGGTGAGGCTCCTTCTTAGCAGACATGACTCATTTGTGGAGGAATTGCATTAGTCAGGGGAGGCTAGGCCATGCCAAGATGACAAATTAACAGACACCTCAGGGACTTGACACACTGAAGGCTTAGTTCTTATTTGTGTCACATGTCAGTGCTCCCCTGCCAGTGCTGACTTGGGGGTCCAGGCTTCTTCCCTCTTGGGACATCATTGTCTTAAACACATGGCGGCCAAGGTCACTTTGGAAGGTGCAGGGAAAGAGAGGATCAGCCAGGATGCTTTTTTTTTTTTTTTTTTTTTTTTTGAGACAGAGTCTCGCTCTGTCGCCCAGGCGGGTTCACGCCATTCTCCTGCCTCAGCCTCCATAGTAGCTGGGACTACAGGCGCCCACCACCTCACCTGGCTAATTTTTTGTATTTTTAGTAGAGATGGGGTTTCACTGTGTTAGCCAGGATGGTCTCGATCTCCTGACCTCGTGATCTGCCTGCCTCAGCCTCCCAAAGTGCTGGGATTGCAGGTGTGAGCCACAGTGCCCAGCCGCCAGGATGCCTTTTAAGGATCACCACAGCTGAGTGGCTTTCACCTCTCTGCCATATTCCTTTGGCCATAACTCAGTGCTATGGTCTCCAGTCTAACTGCACAGGAGGCTGGGAAATGCAGGCCAGGACATGCCCAGGAAGAAGAAATGAGTGGTGGGCCTCAAGGCTTGTCTGTGCCACAGCCACCCAATTTTTCAAATCTCACGTCTGGACAAGAGTCCACCAAGCTAACCATCTTACGGAGACAGTAGGGCAGGATTTTTGCAGTTGGTATTTCAGGACTTACCATTGCCAGATTCTCAGGGCAATTCCCTTTCCACTTTTGAGACTTAATTTTCCCCCTGGTAAATACGTGGTTGTTCCCCATCTGTGGCCTGTGGATCCCAGTAGGGGTGAGGGGACTGCATAGTTAATTCTGAGTCTTAGCATTCCCCTATAAACCAGTGCTGTGGCAGATGGAGGGAGTGTAGATGCTATAGGTACCAAATAGAAGCACACTTATTTTAAAACCTCGCTGTTTTTGTCATACATATTCTCAATTAATATAAACATGGAAATAGTTTCTATCAGGTGAATAATTGTGAAATACTTTAGGTTAAGATCTTCATAATGAAAAATATCTAGGCTGGGAGTGGTGGCTGACGCCTGTAATCCCAACATTTTGGGAGGCTAAGGCAGGGGATTCCTTGAGGTCAGGAGTTTGTGACCAGCCTGGCCAACATGTTGAAACCCCATCTCTACTAAAAATACAAAAATGAGCTGGGCGTGGTGGCAGGTGCCTGTAGTCTCAGCTACTCAGGAGGCTGAGGCAGGAGAATCTCTAGATTGGGCAACATGGTGAAAACCCTGTGTCTACCAAAATAAATAATAAATAAATAAAATTTAAAAAAAGGGGAGTGGTGGTGAGCCAAAGGACTTGAATAGATATTTCTCCAAAGAAGATATACAAATGGCAAAGTACATGAAAAGGTGTTCAACACCACTGCTTATCAGGAAAATGCAAGTTAAAACTAGAATAAGAGACTATGTCACACCCATTAGGATGGATATTATTAAAAAACAAAAAACAGAAAGCAAGTGTTGGTGAGGATGTGGAGAAATTGGAACCCTGGTGCATTGCTGTGGGAATGTAAAATTGTGCAGTCACTGTGGAAAACAGAATGGCAGGTCCTTAAAAAAATTAAACACAGAATTACCGTATGTATTAGTTCATTTGTATGCTGCTGATAAAGACATACTCAGGATTGTGCAATTTACAAAAGAAAGCGGTGTAATGGACTCACAGTTCCATATGGCTGGGGAGGCCTCACAATCATGGCAGAAGGCAAAAGGCACATCTCACATGGCAGCAGACAAGAGAAGAGAATGAGTAACCAAGTAAACCAAGTAAAAGGGGTTTCCCCTTATAAAACCATCAGATCTCAGGAGGCTTATTCACTTCACTACCAAGAGAACCGTATGGGGGAAACCACTCCCATGATTCAATTCTCCCCGACTGGGTCCCTCCCACAACATGAGAGAATTATGGCAGCTATACTTCAAGATGAGATTTGGGTGGAGACACAGCCAAACCATATCACCATAGGATAAGCAATTCCACTTCTGGGTGTATCCCCAAAAGAACCGAAAACAGAGACTCAAACAGGTATTTGTACACCCCTGTTCATAGCAGCATTCTTCACACTAACATTAATTTCCACCAAAAGGTGGACACAACCCAGTGTCCATGACAGCTGAGTGGATAAGCAAACGTGGTTTATACATACGATAGAAGAGCATTCAGCCTTGAAAAGGAACGAAGTTCTAACACATCCTACAACCTGGTTAAACCTTGAGGATATTATGGTAAGTAAAACATTGGATAACATGGTGAAACCAGTGTCTCTACCAAAAAAAAAGGGGGGGGGATGGGCAAAGGACTTGAATAGACATTTCTCCAAAGATACACAAATGGCAAAGTACATGAAAAGGTGTTCAACATCACTGCTCATCAGGAAAATGCAAGTTAAAACTAGAATGAGAGATTATGTTACGCCCATTAGGATGGATATGATTAAAAAACAAAAAACAGAAAATAAGTGTTGGTGAGGATGTGGAGAAATTGGAACCCTGGTGCATACAGTATGTATGCACCATACTGTATGAGGTACTTAAAGTAGTCCATTCATAGCAACAGGAAGGAGAATGGTGGGTGCCAGGGGTTTGTAGGGGTGAAGATGGGCATGTTAGTGTTTAATGGGGACAGAGTTTCAGTCTGGGAAGATGAAAATGTCCTGGAAAAATGGATGGTGGTCACGGTTCCAAGACAATGTGAATGTGCTTAATGCTGCTGAGTGGCACATTTAAAAACGGTTAAAATCGGCCAAGCTTGGTGGCTCATGCGTGTCATCTCAGCATTTTGGGAGGCTAAGCTGGGAGGATCATTTGAGCCTAGGAGTTCGAGACCAGCCTGGGCAAGATGGTACCCCATCTCTATAAATAAAAATAAAACTGGTAAAATGGTAAGTTTTATGTTGCGTATGTATTAAAAAGTGTGGGGGAAGAATGATGAAAGGCTCCTGGGAAGGCCAAGTGCTTCCCCGTGAAGCAGGGAGCCTGTGGGGCTCGGAGGGTGGAGTCAGGCAAACTGGGCACAGCAGTGGGGACCTCGGGGCTTTTGAGGGGGCTGGGACTGACCTTTCTCCCATTTGCTCCTGCTGAGAGTCCCGGAGACCAGCTCAGCTTGGCCTGAGGTCTCAAAGGCATTTCTGAAATGCCTCACTCCGGAGGGCACTGCTTCCTGCCACAGTGACATGGGGGATGGTCCCGGGAACTCATCCCAGCTAAGTGACCTCTCTGGCTGGCTGGCCTCTGTCCAATGCCAGGCATCATCTGGAACCTCTAAAAAGCTCATTTAGCACGAGGGCAGAGGCATGGCGTTCAGGGTCTGCCCCGTAATGGGAAACCAACTGTCCTTTAGAAAAAGGAATCAATTCAAAAGCAGTCCGTGGGATCATAAATCAACCGACATGTTCCAAAAATGTTGGAATCACAGCAACTTCGGGGGGATCTGAAAAGCTCTCCATTGTAAACAGACAAATTGTTTGGGATAAAAGCAGAGAAGAAACTCTGGCGATGCCATCTTCACAAGTGAACCGGCTCTTTTTTAAGGCAGAAGGAGTGTCTATTGTAGGACTTGTTCTTTCCTTTTCTCTTTTGTATCGTTGGGCTTCAAAGAGGATGGCGAGAGGTTAAAACACAGCGACAGAGGCTGCCCTTGTTATTTTTCAGGCTGCTGGAAACAGAAAGATACCAGGAATCTACTGAGGTGGTGTAGACATGGGGTCTTGGCTGGGATTCCTCGCGGAATCAGGGAATCATATCGGTGTGTGGGGCCATGGGGCCTGCGGCGCTTTACAGGTTTCCCGAGACTAAAGCAAGGCCCGGGAAGCCTGGGCACCTTATCCAGGGCCACCTGGCTACTAAGGGCCAGTCCCTACTGGTGGCTGATTTGCCTCCAAATGAATTTTCTGATGTCCACATTTCGCTGCAAGAAAGACTCGAGTTAGAATGTGCTGAATTTCAATCCCGGAGCCTCCCAGGAGGAGGCGTTCATTTGCTCCCCAAACTTTCACCATGGTGGCCAGAGTTCTCAGCCCAGGACACCTCCTGTTGAGGACCTGGGCGCTGTCTGGGATGTTTGCCTGTTTCTCACTCTTCCACCCCGCCTCTCCCCTCCAGAGTACCCAGTTCACCTTTAACCAGTTTCTTTCAGGAGCGCAGATGATATTTCAACTTCAGAGAGAGCGACAGAGTTGGGGGGCCTTTATGAATCTGTGACCCCCGGCTCTTTGAGTTGCACAAACTAGCTCTCCCCCGCCCCGGTCCAGCCGCTGCCAGCCCCAGCCCTCTTCAAAGGCCGGCTGGGTGCCACGCAGCAATTTCCGCTGCTGAATCTGACAGTGACAGTTCACGGGGACCTTCTCTCCCTCCCTCTGTGTTCTCCGTGCTGGGGCCTTCTCAGCTTTAAGGCTGATAGGGTCTTGTCACAAAGTCTGGCTGGAATAGGCTGAAGGGAGACAGAAACTGATAAATTTTCTTTTGATCTCAGATCTGCAAAGCCGCTCAGAAAAAAATAAATCGCAACAGTGGGTCCACGGTGGTTGGTCAGAGCCAGGGAAGACAGAGAAAGTTCCTTCTCCAGCTCAGGGTTCCCTGATTCCCCCTGGTACATTACATATCAAAAGGAGGCGGTGCGCTGGGGAAGGATCCCTGGCTCAGAACAAGGCAAGGAACCTAATTAGGTGAAAATCATTTAAATGGTTTTCACAGCATCGCTCGATTTAAAGCATTTATCACCACCTAACGCATAATTAACAGCAGGACAAGCGATTGAACAAAGGCTCTCTTCTACTCAGAGGGATTATGTTAATTTTCATTAATCTTATATATTACCATCGCTTTCCAAATGAATGTTATCTTAAAGGCCCAAATGCCTTCTTTGATCTTGGGGAAGAGAGAAAAAGAGAGAGAGAGAAGAAAAGATTGTAACCTGTGTTTGTTTGGAAATGACATTTTAACAACAGGCACAAAGTACAGGATCAGAAGTTTTTGGTATTCAAGAGTTAATTCACAAAAAGAAAGAAATTCTGTGTGGAGGAATGAGGCGCTGCGCTTGCCTGGAAACAGGAGGATTGGGCCAGATGGGTTGTTTGAGGTCTCCTTAATTTGATTGTTTATTCCGGTTCTAAGGGAATATACTCGGATTCTGCTATAACATTCTCATGTCGTTGGACGTGTCTGCCCCTTGCCATCCTAGCCCAGACGGTCCCCTACAATAATTTTAATTAAAAAAAAAAAAATCAATGAAGACAAGTAGTTATAGAAACTGGCTTAATATGAATAATAACCACACACTGTGCTCTTCGTTTGAAAATTAATTACTTGACCTGTATTATGTCATCAAATCCATACCACAGCCTGATTGTCATCCCCACGATACAGATGAGGCAACTGAGCCATGGGGAAACTGCAGTAGCTTGTCTCCGTTAATATTTGGGATACTTACCCAGGCAGGTGGCCTCCAAAGCCTGTATTCTTAGATGCTGGGCTGCACGGCCCACCTGCATGGTCAGGAATCTTGCTGTAACCCGTCTGTCTGGGCTCCCATCTCAGCTGTGCCCCCAGCTTCGTGTGCAATCTTGGGCAAGTGTCTATGTCTCTGGGGCCTCAGTTTCTTCATCACCAACGTCCAGAATATCAGTCTCTGCGCCGGGCGAACAGCTTGCATTTATGGAATGCTTTGTTGAGTGTTGGTGCTGCCGTTTCGCCCATTTTACAGATGAGGAAACTGAGATCTTAGAGGCCCTGCCAGGTTCACACGCTGTGAGTTGTGGAGCTGGGATTTGAACCCAGATCAGCAGATACTGAGCCTTTTCTTAATCTTTATGATCTGTTGACTCACAAAATCCAACTAAGGGCCTTTCTAGCTTTAAATATATATATGTTTTTGGTCTTTTTTTTTTTTTTTGAGACAGAGTCTTGCTGTTAGAAATGCTCGTTCCTCGGTACCATAAAGAAATAGCACTTGATCGTAAGTTTAATTTCCTCAGCAAGGCCATTTTTTTACTCATCAGCAGTTCTGCCACCAGAGCACACCGAACAAAAGAGACAGGGTCATTTATAACCTGATGTGTCCACCTTACCGCTGTGTTCGACTTCTACTGGCTGGAACGGGGCCTCACATTCTGTATTTGTCCTGATTGGCTAACAACTTAGAACTTTTACAAAGAGGCAAAGGCAGAGGAGAACAAAGGAAGGATGAGGTAACTTGTGGAATGCTAAGAAATTTAAAAACCGCTTCAAATAAGGAAGAGGAGCAGGCTATGACCTAATGCTTGCTTGGACCAGTATAAGCATGCCGGGGTAAATATTTAGGCTAAATTGTGGGAGCTAAGAACATAAAGTACATTGATTTCTTTATTACGGCTAGCAGATATTTAAGAATGTTAGCACAGGTCTTTGAATACATTTTGCTTCTAAGAGAAGTTACTATTTATTCTTAATTAGATGGGGAGGAAAGTCTTTGAAGAGGAAACTCTACTTTACTTTTTACATTGCTCGTCACCCAGGCTTGAGTGCGGTGGCGTAATCTCGGCCCACTGCAACCTCCGCCTCCCGGGTTCAAGCGATTCTCCTGCCTCAGCCTCCGGAGTAGCTGGGACTACAGGTGTGCACCACCATACCTGGCTAATTTTTGTATTTTCAGTAGAGATGGGGTTTCACCATGTTGGCCAGACTGGTCTTGGACTCCTGACCTCAGGTGATCTGCCTGCCTCGGCCTCCCAAAGTGCTGGGATTACAGGAGTGAGCCACCACACTGCTCTCTAGCTTTAAAGAAATAGGATTTCTATGGGGGGTGGAGGGGCAGTGTTACTGTGTTAGATCCCAGTATCTTGACTGTGGTGGTAAACACACAAATCTATCCTGATGAAATTGTATAGAATTTAATACACAGGCCGGGCGCGGCGGCTCAAGCCTGTAATCCTAGCACTTTGGGAGGCCGAGATGGGCGAATCACGAGGTCAGGAGATCGAGACCATCCTGGCTAACACGGTGAAACCCTGTCTCTACTAAAAAATACAAAAAACTAGCCGGGCGAGGTGGCAGGCGCCTGTAGTCCCAGCTACTCGGGAGGCTGAGGCAGGAGAATGGCGTAAACCCCAGAGGCGGAGCTTGCAGTGAGCTGAGATCCGGTCACTGCACTCCAGGCTGGGCAACAGAGCGAGACTCCGTCTCAAAAAAAAAAAAAAAAAAAAGAAAAAGAAAAAAAAAGAATTTAATACACAGACACTAATACAAGTAAAATTGGGAAAGTATGAGTAAGATTGGTAGAGTAAATCAATGCCGGTATCCTGATTGTGATATTATGCTATGGTTTTCAAAAATGTTACATGGGTGAGCAAAGTGCATAAGGAGTCTTTCTGTATTATTTCTTACAACTTCACATGAATCCACAATAATCTCAATCAAAACATCAATTTACAAAAGAGAAATGGGCTGGGCACGGTGGCTCATGCCTATAATCCTAGCACTTTGGGAGGCTGAGGCAGGCAGATTGCTTGAGCCCAGGGCAACGTGGAAAAACGCCGCCTCTACAAAAAAAATACAAAAAAATTAGTCAGGCATAGTGGTATCTGCTTGTGGTCCCAGCTACTTGGGAGGCTGAGGTAGGAGGATCACTTGAGCCCAGGAGATGGAGGTTACAGTGAGCTGAGATTATACCACTGCACTCCAGCCTGGGCAACAGAGCAGACCCTGTCTCAAAAATAAATAAATAAATAAATAAATAAATAAATAAATAAATAAATAGTAAACTTAAAAATATACAGGATTCTATCTGTAAACACACTGAGTAAATTTATTGTGTATTTGTGAAATGTTTGGAATAAATGTAAGACCTGGTTCTTGCCCTAGAGGAATGTACTGAATTAATAATAATCATAATAGTAATAACTTTTAAATGACTACCATTTATTGAGTGACCCTGTGTCAGGCACAATCCTGAAGCTCTATATTAATTTCCACAGCAATTTTTTTTTTTTTTTTGAGACAGGGTCTTGCTCTGTCACCCAGGCTGGAGGCAATGGCACTATCAAGGTTCACTACAGCCTCAACCTCCTGGGCTCAAGCGATCCTCCCATTTCAGCCTCTCAAGTAGCTGGAACTACAGGCATGCACCAGCATGTTCAGCTAATTTTTTTTTTTTTTTTTTGGTAGAGACTGGGTCTCGCCATGTTGCTCAGGCTAGTCTTGAAGTCTTGGGCTCAAGCAATCCACCTGTTTCCGCCTCCCCAAGTTCTGGGATTACAGGTGTGAGCCACCACGCCCAGCCCATTATCACTTCTTTACAAGTGGAAGAAACTGAGCTTCAAAGAGGTTAATAACTTGCCCAAGATCACCTGTCATGTAAGTGGTAATGGTGGTGGGCATGGGTTCAAGCCTGACTCTGGATGCCACTCCTCAGCCAAACCAGGATTCCCTGAGCCCCTTCTATGCCAGCACATTCCAGTAAAATAGTATCATTCTGCCCTGGCACAGTTTGGCGAGGCAGGCAATATCATCCCCATTTTGTAGATAAGGAGACTGAGGCTCAAAGTTGGAGAAGACTTGAATCCACCTCCCCCTTTTTCCTCCTACAAGGAGGAGACAGAGCTGAACACAGGTCTCACAGCACTGTGAGGTCATTCTGGGGCTCAGGGTATGCCTCAAAGAAGAAGGTGTCTGGGCAGGCCTGGGGTATGTGTGGGGGTGCGGGGGAGTAGGCAGGAGATAAGTGAGTTTCAGGAGCTAAGAGCAGGGTGTGAGCTGAGCCTGCAGCTGTTTATTCAGCTTTAGGGGAAAAGATTTCATCCAGGGCCCTGGTTGGTGATAAAGCAGCTCTGTTTTCAAACCAAACATGACTTTTCCTTCGAGGACTGGGAAATTTGGGAAGAAAGATATTGCATGGCTCTCCTGTGGATCTTTCCGGTCCTATCACCAACCAAATATCTCACTGGACTCTTAGGGGAAAGTTGAAATGCACTCCCAAAGAGATTCAGGCCGCTGCGGGTAACTTCAAAGGATGGTCGTCCAGAAAGCTGAAATTTTAAAAGCCCATGACAGTCCTTTAAAGGTGGCCTGGACACGCATTGTTGGTCTGGCGCCCATTGTCCCTGACCCTGACCAAAAGCCTCACAGAGCTGCAAAAATGTCTGTGGCCAGGACTGGCTCTAATTCGGGCCTGGGAGGCAGGACTGAGAAGAAAACCCATGTAGTGAGCCTGCACCAAGCCCTAGGAACTTTCTACACTTTCTCTCTCTTTAAGACTCATAATAGTCCTGGAAGAGAAGAAGTCTCACTCCCATGTTCTAAATGTACAACCTAGGGGAAGAGACAAGAAGGGTCTCATTCGCGATCACATGGCTGAGAAGTAAGAGATCTGAGATTTGTCTGCTCCAAAGAACTGAGTTGTAGTGGCCTGAGAGATCACAGACCATGACAATGACGATGACAACTACTATCACTCATTATACAGATAATATTTTCTAAAGATGGCTGTGACAATATCTCCCATTCCACATGTTCTTATAATGTGACTTTGACACTCCTCCCACTGAGTGGTGGGGATGACTGTATTCTCTCCCTTTGAACCTGGGCAGGCTTGTGACTATGGCAGAAGTGACACTGTGGAACTTCCAAGAAAAACTTATTAGATTTTAAAATGTCATGCATGTCTACCTTACTCTCTTGGGTCTCTCTTGGAACCCAGCCGCCATGCTGTCAGGAAGCCTAATCTAGCCCACATGGAGACAGCACGTGTTCTAACCAAGAGCCCAACTGAGGTCCCAGCTGAAAAGCAGCATCAATTGCCAGACGTGGGAATGAAGACACCTCAGAATGGCTCCCACCCCTGAGTCTCCCCCAACAGATTGAGTCTCCTGTGTACCAGATGTTGGGGAACAAAGACAAACTGTCTCTGCCCAAATTCCTGACCCAGAGATTCATGAATGTAATAAAAATGGCTGTGCAATGCCACTACGTTTTAGGGTTCATTTGTTACTTAGCAACAGTATGTAGAGCAAATACAACCATTGAATAAGGGCTAACATTGACCAAGTACTTGCCGTGTGCTCAGCACTGTGTTAAGAGCTTATACAGTCAGAGGAAGCAGGAACGTTGAAACGCAGCTTCTTCCACTTGTAAAGAAGTGATAATGAGGCTGGGCGCAGTGGCTCACGCCTGTAATCCTAACACTTTGGGAGGCTGTGTAATCCTAACACTTTAAGAGGAGTGGATCACTTGAGGTCAGGAATTCAAGATCAACCTGGCCAATATGGTGAAATCTTATCTCTACTAAAAGTACAAAAATTAGCCGGGCGTGGTGGTGTGTGTAATCCTAGCTACTCGGGAAGCTGAGGCAGGAGAATCTCTTGAACCCAAGAGGCAGAGATTGCAGTGAGCCGAGATCGCGCCACTGCACTAGAGCCTGGGCAACACAGCGAGACTGTCTCCAAAAAAAAAAAAAAAAAAAAAGTGAAATTGGGCTAGGCTCCGTGGCTTATGCCTGTAATCCCAGCACTTTGGGAGGCCGAAACAGGTGGATAACTTGAGCCCAAGTGTTCAAGACCAGCCTTAGCAAGGTGGCAAGACCCTGTCTCTACAAAAAGAAAAAATTAGCTGGACATGGTGGTGTGTGCCTGTAGTTCCAGCTACTTGAGAGGCTGAAGTGGGAGGATCTGCTTGAGCCCAGGAGGTTGAGGCTACAGTGATACATAGAAGTTTTTTGTTTTTTTTTTTTTGTAGATTGGAATGCAATGGCACGATCTCAGCTCACTGTAACCTCCACCTCCTGGGTTCAAGCGATTCTCATGCCTCAGCCTCCTGAGTAGCTGGGACTACAGGCATGCCCCACCATGCCTGGCTAATTTTGTATTTTTAGTAAAGACAGGGTTTCACCATGTTGGCCAGGTTAGTCTCAAACTCCCGACCCCAAGTGATCCCCCTGCCTTGGCCTCTGAAAGTGCTGGGATTATAGGCATGAGCCACTGTGCCCAGCCTACATGGAAGTCTTGTGTAGTACTCCTGGGAAGCCTTCTGAAACACAGATTTACAATACTGGAGAGATGAAAAATGTAGGTTTCCAGACCCCATCCCAAACCCGCTGAGACCACATCATGCACAGCATCCCAATGGTGAAAGCAGGGTCAGACCAAGCCCAGGAGAAGAGTCAGGACAATGTGATTCCATTTAGTGCAGCAAATATTACTGACAGCCCTGACTACATGCCAGGTGCCTGGACTTCCCTCAGCTACTCAGGAGGCTAAGGCGGGAGGATCACTTGAGCCCAGGAGTTTGAGGCTGCACTGAACCATGATCACTGCAATTTAGCCTAGGTGACAGAGCAAGATCTTGTCTTTAAAACAAAATAAAATAAAAATATTATTATAATGAAAGAATTTAAATAACACAGTGTTGTAGAATATAGAATACATGCATATAGATGACACAGTGCTGATGGGGATGACAACTCATGACCATCAGGCTTGTACTGGGCACCCTCCTGGATTCTCTATACACAGATTCTAGTCGATTACCTTCTCATAACTGCTCCCCCACCCCACCCTTTCTATTTTTTAGATGCAGAGATTCAGAGAGTCTAAGCAACTTTTCTAAATCATCTAGCTGGAATTCTGGTAACTGAGCCAGGATCTACCCCAGGTCTGACTCCAAAGCCTTTGTCTTCCAGCACACACTGCTGCTGCCTGGGGTAAGAGCTCAACATTATGCTTGGAAAAAGGAGCTTTTCTATCTCATTGTGGAGGGCTGGGATGTATCTCGTGTCCACGCTCCCTTCTTTCTTAGCAATGGGCACATTACTGCGTTCCCCAGCCTCTTTTGCAGCAAGGTGACCAAGTGAATACTTTCTGGCTAATGAGATGTACACAGAAGTCTTGTGCAGTACTTCTGAGAAACCTTCTGAAGGAGAGCAAATATACTCTTCTCCCATTTTCCTCAAAAACCTTCTGGCAGGAATGTGGAGATGATGTCTGGAGCTCTAGCAACCATATCAGACCATAAGGATGAATGTACACCCCAGGAAGGACAGAGAGGAAAGCCAGAAAAAGACTCGGTCCCTGATGGCTGAAGAGCTACCATACCTGCCCCTAGATCATCTATTTCTGGTCATCTTCTATGCAAGGGTGAATGAACTTGTATTGTGTTTACGTCACTGTGATACTGGGTCTTATTTCTCACCAGTTGAATGTGATCCTAAATGATAAGAGTGGGGCAACTGAGAGGAAGAGAATTAACTTGGGTTGGGTTTTGAAAGGTGGGTAGGACTGAGACAGGGATGGGGAAAGAAGTTCCTTATAGGTGCTGGGAACAGCAAGAGTGAGAAGGGTCCTTGAGGTGACATGTGGAGTATAACAAGGAAGATGTAGGAGTTAAGCAGGGTTAACGCAATGTTTTGTAAAGAGCTTTGGCTGCCAGGCAGTCAAGATACAATTTCAACTATTAAGCACTGGGGAGCCATGGAAAGTATTTGAGTGGATGAGTGATGTGTTTGGTACTAGATTTTACCTTGATGGAGATCTGTAGGCAGAACTGGAGAGGAGGAAGCCTGGGCCGGAATTGGGGACCTGGGGGTGGGAATTGCTTGGAAAGGAGGTTTGGAGAACAGCTTTGGCAACGGTCCATGGAATCACTATTGCATTAAACAGTAGTGTGCTAGTACTGTGGATGATGTGGAAGCCACTGAAACGATGATGCACAAGACAGCGTGGTAACATGGCAAGTTGCTCATGGTATATTGTTCTATGACAAAAATAGGTCTCCAAACAGTTTGCACAAAATGACAAGTTCCGGAAAATTCACTCCATGCATTTTATTTAAAAGCCAAGAAGGTTACTCTCCAATTGTTAATAATAGTTACTACTAGGTGGGAGTTTTTAGGAATGATTTTTCTTTCTTCTTTTGCTCGCTATTTTCTAAGCTGTTAGTAGTAGTAGTGGTAGTAGTAATAGCTAAGCACTCCTGAGGGCCCACAGAGCTCAGTGCCAGCCTCACTCTCAGCGTTAATTCATGCATTTAAATTCTCATAGTCCTCCATGAGGGAGGGACTTTAATTTTCTTCTTTATATATTTGAGGAAACTGAGACTCAGAAAGCAGGAGCCTATGTCTTGGGGAGAGTACCCGTGGAAAGAGAGGTGACAATGAGGAACTGAGAGAGGGGATGTCCTAGCTGGACAGAGGAGTTAGGGAGTAAGGAGGGAAAGGCCTTCTCAGAAATCCCAGGGGATGCACACATTGGCCTTTACAGTTTATAAAGCACACCCCGTACGTCTGCTCTTAAAATGCGCTTGTTAGGAATTACAATTGCTATTTTATGGGAAAGGAAACAGGCTCAGAGAGGTGAAGCAGGTTGCTCAAGATAACAAGGGGGAGAGTTGAGATTTGAACCCAGAGCTCTGTGCCTGACTCGGGTTCTCTCTCTGCTACACCGAGCCAAAAAAGGGGGCTAGTTTCAGTGTGTATTGGAAATCTGTTTGACCCCGTGGCTCCCTTAAGCAACAGACTTTGTGTTAGCAGGTAAACCACTTAAAAAGAGAAACACAGCAAGACCCAGAACATTTAAAAAAAATTAGCCAGGTGTGGTGGTGCATGCCTGTAGTCCCAGTGACTCGAGAGGGTGAGGCGGGAGGATTGCTTGAGCCCAGGTGTCTGAGGCTGCAGGGAGCCATGATCACACCACTACACTCCAGCCTCTACCACAGAGTGAGACCCAGTCTCTAAAAAAACAAATTTTAAATAAAGAAATAAAAAGAGGTCACTGACCCCTACCTTTTGGCCGAATCTTAGTCTTGAACGGCTTGCCTGAACTGTCTGGAATTTCTTGGCCCAACCTGACCCTGATCTCAACCCTTCTGTTCATTCCTTGTGCCCCACCGCCCATAGTGCTTCCTTAGCTGTCTTCTTGACTGAGTCTGAGCTGCCTTTGACCTCCTGGGGTAATGCCTCTGAGACAGGAGAATAGGGTCTGGAGGCAGGAAACCTAAGGTAGTTTCAGGCCGACTTCCTAAAACTAAATTGAAAGAAAAAACCCAGGCCGGGCGCGGTGGCTCAAGCCTGTAATCCCAGCAGTTTGGGAGGCCGAGGCGGGTGGATCACGAGGTCACGAATTCAAGACTAGCCTGGCCAAGATGGTGAAACCCTGTCTTTACTAAAAAAATACAAAAATTAGCCAGGTGCAGTAGTAGGCACCTGTAATCCCAGCTACTCAGGAGGCTGAGGCAGGAGAATTGCTTGAACCCAGGGAAGGAAGGTTGCAGTGAGTGAGATAGCGCCACTGCACTCCAGCCTGGGTGAGGGAGTGAGACTCCATCTCAAAACAAAACAAAACAAAAAGAAAGTAAAACCCTAACTTTCCATGCCTAAGTAACAAAAGGACCAGAGGCTACTCCTTTTGCAAATCCCTTTTCCGCCAGGCAGATGGGAAATTGGCTGTCCGCAACCAATCAGACTGATTGAGGGCGGAGTCTTCCTTTGCATAGAAGTGGAACTTCGTAACTTCACCTTAGCCTTTGATTGGCTGCTTCTTGCAGCCAATCAGGTGTTTGCGGAGAAGTGTGACTTTTGTAACTTCACTTCAGCCTCTGATTGGTTGTTTTCTGCAGCCAATCACACCGATTGCGGGCCACCACTTCATTTACGTGAGGTGGCCAATGGGAAACTTGCAGCGGGTATTTGGACCCGAGAAGATTCTGTATCTGGGCTCTTGAGCCGCTGGTTGGGCCGCTCCCACAGTGTGGAGGGTACTTTTGTTTTCAATAAATCCCTGCTTTGGTTCTTTCGTTGCTTCATTCTTTCTTTGCTTTGCTGGGCTTTTGTTCAATTCTTTGTTCAAAATGCCAAGAACCTGGGCAACTTACAGTCAAGACCCTCTACCGGTAACACTCCTACCCTGCCTGGCCTGCGCCCTGAGCTCCCTTCCACAGCCCAAGCCCTGGCAGGAGGCTTCCCACTGCCTCTTCCCTGGCCAGGCTCAGCCAGCTAGGGATCTGGTTTTCCCATCCTCCACTCTCCCTGCCTTTCCCAGCCACATTCCACGCCCACCAAGGCCCCTCCAGGAAAAGGCCCCAGAGAGCACTCTGTCCGTATGTCAGACGTTTCCCTAATTCCCCGTAGCTTGATCTTTCGCTGTTTCAGTTTATCACAAATGATTTTCCAAGCCAGTGGATTTAATTACATTATACACTTAGGGAAATTGGTGCCATTTCTTAATTACTTTTATAGTTGAAAAGCAATTACTTAGCAATCACATGAAGGGCTTCTCGTGTTTCCTGGAATTCTGTAGAGAACCAGACCTGGCTTTGAAGAAGTTGGGTTTGCCCCAGGGGTAACCCAAGGAACTGGGCAACTGGGTTTGGGGAGACAGGTAAACTTTGTGGTATAGAATTGGATAAAGATTTTTTTAAAAATCACGATCCGCCCAGTTGCTTAAGCCAATGCCTGACGGACATCCTTAACATCTCCATCTTCCTCAATTCTGTGCACCTCGACACTAGTGAAGTGCTTGGATTCCACCTCCTGGTACCTCTGAAACCTGCCTGTGACTCTGCTTCCCCATGTCCAGTCCAGGCCACCATTGTCATGCACCTCTTAAGTGATCCTCCTCTGTCCACCCTGGCCCCCTGAAGGGGGTGGAATGGTGTTCTCCAAAAGATCCATTTACCCCGAACCTAGGAATGTAACCGTATGTGGAAAAAGGGCCTTTGCAGATGTAATTGAGTTAAGGATCTTGAGACAAGAACTTCCTGGATGAGCCGGGTGGGCTCTCAATCCAATGAGAAGTGTCCTTCTCAGAGGACAAGAGGAGAAGACACACAGAGGGGAAGCCATGAGGAGATGGATGCCGAGGTGAGTGATGTGTTTACAGGCCAAGGAGCACCAGGAGTGGCTGGGAACCACCAGAAGCCAGGAAAGAGGGTGGGCAAATCCTCCCTCAGAGCCTCCCGGGAGGAGTGAGCCTACCCATTACTTTGATTTTAATTAATTAATTTATTTATTTATTTATTTTGAGATGGAGTCTCACTCTGTTGCCCAGGCTGGAGTGCAATGGTGCAATCTCGGCTCACTGCAACCTCTGCCTCCGAGGTTCAAGTGATACTTGTGCCTCAGCCTCCTGAGTAGCTGGAATTACAGGTGCTTGCCCCCACACCCAGCTAATTTTTGTATTTTTTGGTAGAGATGGGATTTCATCATGTTGGCCAGGCTGGTCTTGAACTCCTGACCTCAAGTGATCTGTCTGCCTCAGCCTCCCAAAGTGCTGGGATTACAGGCCTGAGCCACTGTGCCTAGCCAATCACCTTGATTTTAAACTGCTGGACTCTGGAACAGTGAGGGAGTAAATTTCAGTTGTTTGAAGCCATGTAGATTGTAGTTATTTGTTATAGCAGCTCCGGGAAACTAACACAGCCCTGTTTAGTCCATTTTTCAACACGTCTCTCCCATGCTAAAGCCCAGTGGCTCTCATCGCCCTTAGAATAAAGAATTGCATTTTCCTGATGACTAATATAGAGTACCTTCATATGCCTATTGGTATTTGCATACTCCCCCCTCTTTTTTTTATCTGCTCAAGTCTTCTGCCCATTTGAAAAATAGGATTGTTTCTTTTTCTTATTGATTTATAGGCATTCTTTATATATTCTGGATACTACTCTTTTGTCAGGTGTATATATTGTGAATATCTTCTCCCGTTCTGTGGGCTGCCACTACACTCTTTTAATGATGTTTTTGGATAAAGTACTTAATTCTAATATATATCCCACTTTATAAGCTTTTAATCTTGTAGTTAGCCCCCTTTTTGTCCTATTTAAGATATCTCAGGTCGGGCGCGGTGGCTCACGCCTCTAATCCCAGCACTTTGGGAGGCCAAGGTGGGTGGATCACAAGGTCAGGAGATGGAGACCATCCTGGCTAACACAGTGAAATCCCTGTCTCTACTGAAAATACAAAAAAATTAGCTGGGTGTGATGGCATGTGCCTGTAGTCCCAGCTACTTAGTAGGCTGAGGCAGGAGAATCGCTTGAGCCCGGAATGCGGAGGTTGCAGTGAGCCAAGATTGCACCACCGCACTCCAGCCTGGGCGACAGAGTGAGACCCTGTCTCAAAAAAAAAATCTCAGCTTACTCGGAGATCAAGAACATATTATTCTATGTTTCCTCTAAACATTATTGTTTACCTTTCATTTTATGTAATTAATTAATTTATTTTTGAGATGGAGTTTCCTCTTGTTGCCCAGGCTGGGGTGCAATGGTGCTCAGCTCCACCTCCTAGGTTCAAGCAATTCTCCTGCCTCAGCCTCCTGAGTAGCTGGGATTACAGGCATGCGCCATCATGCTCGGCTAATTTTGTATTTTTAGTAGAGAGGGGTTTCTCCGTATTGTTCAGGCTGGTCTCGAACTCCCGACCTCAGGTGATCCGCCCACCTCAACCTCCCAAAGTGCTGGGATTATAGGCGTGAGCCACTGCGCCCGGCCTACCTTTCATTCATATTTGGATCTGTAAGCTATCTGGAATTGATTTTTGTGTATGGTGTGAGATGGAATTCAGCTTTGTTTTTTCCCCATATAGACATCCAATTGGCTGATCACTGCAATGCTATCTTTGACATAAGCAGATGACCATGTATGTTTGAGTATGGTAACTGGTTTTTAAGTTTATCCCGTCCCTGGAATCTCAGCTTCAAGGCAACAGTAAGCTTTTATTGACAGGAGGAGGCCAATCCACAGCCCTGGGCTGTAGGACTGATGAGGAGGAGGCAAGAAGGGTGGGACTCTGGGTCCCTGGTTCTTGTCAAACAGATCAACTCACAAGGTGTCTGGGTTCCTCTTTGGCTTAACTCATGAGCCTGCTTCAGGAGGTGGTTGGTCCCAGGTTTGTGATGGGCTGTCACTTCTATCAACAGAAAAGCAGTTCTCAACCTGTGGATGATTAGGAGTTGATAGTCACCACATTTTGATCTGGTGAGTGCTTACATTTTAGGCCCTTTCCAGGCCCTCTAGGATGGTGGTAGGAGCAATGATTCCTTTATCAGGAGTAGAAGGCAGCATGAAGAAAAGCTACGAACAGGGGTGCCATTTGACCTAGGCATTGAAGGATGTATAGGAGTTTTAATATTTAAAAAAAAAGAAAGAAAGGAAGAAAGAACAAACAGGAAGCACACTGCAGGCAGCACAGGGAATGAGTATGGGCAAAGGCAGGGAGACACGCAGGAGCTTAGTAGGGGAGCAGGGTAGGCCAGCCGCGGTGGCTCACGCCTGTAATCCCAGCACTTTGGGTGGCCAAGGTGGGTGGATCACCTGAGGTTGCGAGTTCAAGAACAGCCTGACCAACATGGAGAAACCTCGTCTCTACTAAAAATACAAAATTAGTTGGGCATGGTGGCACATGCCTATAATCCTAGCTACTCAGGAGGCTGAGGCAGGACAATCGCTTGAACCTGGAGGCAGAGGTTGTGGTGAACCGAGATGGCACCATTGCACTGCAGCCTGGGCAAGAAGAGCGAAACTCCATCTCAAAAAACAAAAAAACAAAAAAAAAGGGGGGGAGCAGGCTGAACTTTTCAGGGTAGATACAATAGCAGAGGACGTAGGGAAGGGAAGGAAAAATGCAAAGCAATATGAGTTTTAATAAAAACCACATGGTCATTTGACCTTAGAAGACACTATGGTCTGAATGTGTCCCCGAAATTCATATGTTGAAACTTAATGGCCAGAGGTATTAAGAGATGGGGCCTTTAGGAGATGATTAGGTCTCGAGGGTTCCACTCTCATGCATGGGACCAATGCCTTATGTTTTAGTCCATTCTCCCACTGCTATAAAGAAATACCTAAGACTGGATAATCCACGAAGAAAAAAGGTTGAACTGGCTCATGGTTCCACAGGCTGTACAGGAAGCATGATGGCTTCTGGGGAGGCCTCAGGAAACTTTCAAACATGGTGGAAGGTGAAGGGGAAGCAGGGACATTACATGGCTGGAGCAGAAGGAAGAGAGAGACATGGAAGGCGCCACACACTGTTAAACAACCAGATCTGAGAACTCTATCATGAGACAGCTCTAGGGGGATGGTGTTAAACCATTAGAAACTGCCCACATGATCCAATCACTTCCCAGCAGGCCACACCTTCAGCATTGAGGGTTACAATTCCGCATTGGATTTGGGTGGGGACACAGATCCAAACCATATCACCTTATGAAAAGAGGCTTCATTGCATACGTCCCTTTGCCCTTCTCTTCCACCATGTGAGGACACAGCGTTTATTCCCTCCAGAGGATGCAGCAAGAAGACGCTCTGTCTTGGAAACACAGAGCAGCTCTCACCAGAACTGAACCTGCTGGTGCCTTGATTTTGGGTTCCCAGCCTCCAGAGCTTTGAAAAATCCAATTTTGCTCTTTATAAATTCCCCAGTCTCAGGTATTTTGTGATAGCATCAGAACTGACTAACGCAGAAGGCTTAGAATGGATGCAACCCTCCGACCTGCCATTCCTCCTGGCCAGGGAAGCCGTGTGCTGTCAATAACAATAATAACTACAATCTGCACACTGACAGGGGGCCAGGCCTATCATTTAAAGCATTTGTGTTTTTAAATCTCCATTTCGCAGAATTGTTCAATGACTATTAAGCTTGGGTGTTTGGCAAACTCGGGTCTCACTTCTATTCATGCGCTGTGTGGGGCACTTACTGAGCCTCAGTTTCTCCATCTGTGAAGTGGGGTCACAGTGTGACCTACTTACTGAGCCTCAGTTTCTCCATCTGTGAAGTAGGGTCACAGTATTACCTACTTCATGGATGTCGTGAAGATTACTCTGAGTGGGATCATTTAATGCTCATACGCAGGAGATCCTGATCCTAACTTATCCAAGAACTTTACAAGGAAACTGCCAAGAGCCCAACCACTTTAGGGCCCTTGGTTGGCCTCTCTAAGATTCTTCTGACCTTTCCCACAGTCACAAGGTGTCAGCCTGGCTCTGAGCATCATCTCCTCACCCGACAATAGCACAGCAGGAAGGGAGTGACACGGAACGCTCCTCTCTCTTTCCTCAGTGAAGAAAAACTGTCCCAGAAGCTTCCCTGCCCTGAAAGGCATCACTGATGTCTCACTTAGCAGATCTAGGACAAGGGGTCACTCCTTGTTGTCAGGGAGGCTGGGAATGCGAGCATCTGGCTGGCAGTCTCGGCTTCTCCTGTGGGGCTGGTCTCCAATGAGATAGCAGGGAGGGGATGGGCTGTGGGTATATTTCAGTGTTGGCTGCTCTGAGGTAGGAACTGAGCAGGTGAGAAAGATCTGTGTGTGTGTCTCAGAGGTGGAGATGACAGTAGGGGTGAGAGAGACAGAATGGAGAACTGCTGCTGTCAGATGGATGTGGGGGCTTAGACACAACAATGCCTCAACAGTCATTTTATAGAGGAGGACCCTGGGGCCCTAAAAGGGAAAGGATGCCCACTCAGCACATGGCAGCCAGGGGAGTCAGGGGACAGGCCTGCCTGGAGTGGAGCTTGCAGGATGGGAACCAGTGGGAGATGAAGTTAGAGTGCTAGAACAGCCTCGGAGGAGATGCACAGAGCTGGGGCAGAGACCGCTGCCCACTCTACATCTCTTTTCTTTTCCTTGGTAACAAAACCTAATGAATTCAGGGCTATAATATGCCCAGCTAAAAGACTCTACTTCCTGGTTCTTTTGAAGGCAGGTGTAGTCATATGGCTAAGTTCTGGCCAATGAATGAAAGCAGAAGTGTCAGAGGGACTTGTGGGAAGATTCCTTAAGGGAGCTGACTCATCCATATCCACCATTCCTTCCTTCCTCCTTCCAGGCGTCTGGAATGTAGATGTGATGTCTGGAACTCTAGCAGCTCTCTTGTATCCTGAGAGGACTTTGGGTCTGGAAGCCACATGCTAAACTGGCGGGACAGCATGATGGAAGGAGTCTGGGTTCTGAACTTTCACATATGTCTTCCATGTGGTCTTCATGAGATTCCAGATGCTGGGTATTGTTGCCTGCACTTTACAGATGAAGAAACTGAAGGAGAGAGAGCCAAGATTCCTGCCCCGCAAAAGGCCGAGATTCAAACCCACTCTGTCTTACATCAGAACTCCTGCTTGTATCAGTTGGAATTCTGTTTGGAAAAGTGGGTTTATTTTTCTCATGCAACAGGAAACCCGAAGGCAGGTGATTGCTGGTGTTGATTTAGCAGTTCAAGGGAGTGGGACTGACATACCTGTTTTTCTCTTCACTGTTTCTCTTGGTTGCAAGACGGCTACTGCTGCTCTGACCATCACATTCCTGTTCAAGGACGAAAGGGGAACAGGAGCATTACCAGCAACATGTGAACCCTTTTGCTGAAAAAGTCAAAGCTTTCCAGAATCTGCTAAAGGCTTCTGCTTAGCCCAGCATGGCAGATTGTGTTTTCCAAAGATGGTCCCAGCAATATTTCCCATTACACACGCTCTTCTGCAAGGTGCCCTTGCCACTCCCCCATCAAGAGGTAGGGGCTGGGCTGAGTGTGGTGGCTCACGCCTGTAATCCCAGCACTTTGGGAGGCCAAGGCAGGTGGGTCACCTGAGGTCAGGAGTTCGAAACCAGCCTGGCCAACATGGTGAAAACCTGTCTCTACTAAAAATACAAAAATCAGCTGGGTATGATGGTAGGCGCTTGTAATCTCAGTTACTTGGGAGGCTGAGGCAGGAGAATCACTTGAGCCCAGGAGGCAAAGATTGCAATGAGCAGAGATCACGCCACTGCACTCCAGCCTGGGCGCAGAGTGAAACTCCATCTCAAAAAAAAAAAAAAAAAAAGGGGGGGGGGTTGGGGGTAGGGGCTGTTTCTCCATTGTCTTGAACTTGGGAAGATCCTATACTTAGAACATAACGGAATTGCCTGTGCGCAGCTCCAAGTGTGGCCCATAACTGGTTGGGAGCTTCCACCTCCTCCCTCCGCTTTGCAAGAAGTCAGATAACTCAGAGGCTGCCATGTTAAGAGAAACTCTGGAGGAGGAAAAGCCACCTGGAGAGATGGGGGAGCTCAGGGGCTCTGAGGCTTCAGACCTGAGATGAGGAGGCCATCCTGGAGGTGGGTCCTTCAGCCCCAGCCACCTTAACTGGGCCCATGTGGAGCACAGACAGCCACCCAGCAGGCTCTTCCCAATTGCCTGATCCACAAAACTATCAGCAAAATACAGAGGTTGTCCTAGGCTCCTAAGTTAAGCGATGTTTGGTTGGACACTGGTAGGTAACTGGAGCCTCCACACTGGCCGAAAGATAACGGGCAGCAGTAGATCACCGGAACCTCCACTTGGCCATGCCTGACCTAAAAGGAGGTTAAGAAAACAAGTATTTAGTTTTTCCAACCCCGAGATACATGGAGGTAAAGGAGAGGCTCCTCCCACCAGGGACCCCTGCTTCTCTTTGCTTTTGTGATTGAACCAAATAGAAAATCCACCACCCATTGGGCCCTCTGTGCCAGGCACACGCAGCTTCTTGCACAAGGCAGGCGGTATTTATGGCTCCCATTTTGCACATGAAGAGACCAGGCTTGGTAATTACCCAGATTGTCCAGCTAGGAAGAGTTTGAGCCTGGCTTTGGACCCATGAAGGTCGATGCCTTACCCACCCGCTTTGTGGCTATAGCTATATTGGGGAGTGAGTAGGTTAACAACTTGGGGAACAGCGTTTTTGGTAGAAGGAACAGCCAGAGCAAGGATACCCAGAATGATGACACAGTGAGGCTGGGGAGGGAACAGAGGTTGTGCAGGATGTGAGTCAGAGACCAGGCTGTTTCGTGGCCTCAAAATTTTGGACTTGATGCTGGAGGCAGCAGGGAGCCACTTCAGGGTCTGTTTCTTTAATCAAAACATTTGAATCAACAATACAGTCGCATGGCTCCCAAACCAACAAATATACAAGGGAAACGGAAAAGTTTCTCTTCCATGTCCCCATGCTCATTTTCATTAGTCTCCCAGGTTAGTTTTCTGTGTGGCCTTTCAGAGTTTAAGTGAAACAATGGCGAATGAAGATTCTTATTTTTCCTGTTTACACAAAATATTATGGTGTCGTTCTACACCTGGCGTTTTTTGCTTAGTGATGAAAAATTCACCCTTTAAAGTGTACAGTTCAGTGGGTTTTCAGGATGTTTACAGAGCTGTGTAACTGTGACCACTATCTCATTCTAAAAGACTCTCATCACACCAGAAAGAATCCTGACTTTTTGTTTCCTCCTTTTTTTTTTTTTTGAGATAGAGTCTTGCTCTTTGACCAGGCTGGAGTGCAGTGGCAAAATCTTGGCTCACTGCAACCTCTGCCTCCCGGGTTCAAGTGATTCTTCTGACTCAGCCTCCCCAGTAGCTGGGATTATAGGTGCCCACCACTACTCCCAACTAATTTTTGTGGGGTTTTTTTGAGAGAGAGTCTCGCTCTGTCACCCAGGCTGGAGTGCAGTGGTGCGATCTCTGCCCACTGCAACCTCCACCTCCCCGGTTCAAGCAGTTCTCTGTCTCAGCCTCCCGAGTAGCTGGGAGGCTGGCTCCTGCCCTCACATCTGCACTGGCGAATTTTTGTATTTTTAGTAGAGACAGGGTTTTACCATGTTGGCCAGGCTGGTCTCGAACTCCTGATCTCAAGTGATCTGCCACCCCAGCCTCCCAAAGTTCTGGGATTACAGGTATGAGCCACCATGCCCAGCTCTTTCTATTTCTTTTATTGCCCTGGCAACCATGAATGTCTTTTCTACCAGTTTATCTTGAAGATCTTTGCATATCAGAACACAGAACTTTTTTTTTTTTTTTTTTTTTTTTTGAGACAGGGTCTTGCTCTTTCACGCAGACTGGAGAACAGTGGCACAATCACAGCTCCCTGCAGCCTCCTCAACCTCACTGGCTCAAGTGATCCTCCTGTGTCAGCCTCCCAAGTAGCTGAAACTACAAGTGTGTGCCACCACACCCGGCTAAGTTTGAAATTTTTGGTAGAGACAGGGGTCTCCGTATGTTGTTCAGGCTAGTCTTGAACTCCTAGGCTGAAGGGATTCTCCCACCTCGGCCTCCCAAAGGGCTGGGATTACAGGAGTGAGCCACTGCACCTACCTAGCCTTTCCTTGTTTGTGAGTGATAGGGAGGGTCTCAATGCACAGGTGCAGTATGATTGATTCACAATCCCACATGCATGGCTACTGGGTTGTTTCTGGTTGTTCTCTGTCATGCACAGCCCTGCACTGAGCAGCACTGGAGCACAATGGATAGCAACACTTTGTCTGCACACAAGCAGCATAGCAGGACACATTCCTAGATATACAATTGCTGGATCAAGGGCTCCATGGGAATTTGCAATTTTGATATATATTTCCAAATTGCTCACCGCAGGGTTGTACCACATGGACTCTCAGATGTGGAGGATAGATTGGGGCCAGCATGGCTGTGGTGGGGTGGCAGGGCTGGTGGGGGAGGGGATTACTGTGGCATTCCAGCCGAGGGATGAGGACCCTTGGAAGGTTAAACCCAAGGGACAAGGACACGGTGACTGGTTAGAGACTGTCTATGAGGAGAGGATGGTGAGAATTACTCAGGATGATCCCTGGAGGTGGCAGTCCTCCACTGTCCCCCAATGTCCATGCTCTCCTGCTTCTAGAGTAATTGAGTTCTCAGCTGGCATGTGGCTGCCTAGCTGATGCCTGCTTTCCCAGACGACCTTGCAACCAGGTGTGGCCATGGGATCAGGTTCCGGCCAATGAGCTGTGAACAGAAGTGATGTGTGCAACTTGCAGGGCATGTCTTTCCTCTGCCCCTTTTCTTCTCACTGGCTAGAGTGCAGATGTGAGGGCAGGAGCCAGAGGAACCATATTGGGCCATGAGGTGGGAGTTTCCTGTTAGGCAGAGCAAGAAGACAGAGGAAGTTTGGGTCCCTGGTGAGAGAGAAACAAACCTCTCTCTTGTTAAGCCGCGATTATTCTGGGTCTCTCTTAGAGTCACTATACATGAATGACAGTTTCTGTCCGCCTGCCAGTGTGTGCCTTTCACTAAGCCAGAGGCTGCAAAGAGATGGCCAAGCTGTTTTTACTTTCCGGATATTGAGATCTCACTCTGTGCCAGGTGTGAGCCTGGGTGCTGGAGTGTGGTGTGACCAGGGCAGATGCAGTCATCTTACCTGGGGACCATCACACAAGGACCTGCAGGAGGGGCTGAGCTGGAATGGGGCTCAAAGGTCTCCTGAGGCGGTAACATTTAAGCTGAGACCTGCAGGAGGAGTTGGTGGCAGGGCCAGCGCAGGAAGGGAATGTAGTGTCAGGCAGAGGAAACAAGAGAATGGCAAATTTGTGGCTTGGCAAGAAGTTGTGGATGGAAGTGGGGAGTGCAGTGACATGATCACAGCTGCTGTGTCGCCGGCCACTTTGTCCAGGACAAAGTTTAGGATAAAAACTGTCACACCAGGGGGACACGGCCTGCTCTAACTTCCCCTTCTGGGTGGGTTGTGGTCATTGGGAAATATTTAGTGATTGGCTGTTTAACTTTTAGAAATATTTTTTCTAGATTCGGGACCTTGTGAGAAATTAAACACCAACCTGCATCTGGAACTTTTCTTCCCAGCATCAATGTTACAAAGTTATCCAGTGGGTCCCTCTTGGTCATCCCAAACTAACCACTCCCAGGGGATTAATCATATCGCTGTTCCTGCCAGCAACAATATTCATTCAGGAGAAAGCAAACAGTCAACATTGCACACTGATAAGATGGGTTTGGAAGCTCATAAAGAAGAAAATTTTCTACAGCTAGACAAATATAATTTTCTTGCTGGGCACGGTGGCTCATGCCCATAATCCCAGCACTTTGGGAGGCCAAGGCGGGAAGGTCACCTGAGGTCAGGAGTTCAAGACCAGCCTGACCAACATGGAAAAACCCTGTCTCCACTGAAAATACAAAATTAGCTGAGGCAGGAGAATCGCTTGAACCGGGGAACCGGGGAGGCAGAGGTTGCAGTGAGCTGAGATTGCGCCATTGCACTCCAGCCTGGGCAACAAGAGCAAAACTCCGTCTCAGAAACAAAAAAAGGAAAAAATATACATAATTTTTCTTACATGCACACCCCAAAGAGCAAGGGCTCATGAGGCATGTTTCATGTCCAGCTTAAAGGGAGCCCAACATAGGGAATTTACAGGGATTTTTCCCTTTGCTCTTTTAGGGAACAGGAGGCCTTGCTGGTTTCCTTGTCTCCTATTTCTGTTCCTATGTGGGGATATGACCTTTGAGGTGAAGTTGGGATTCATATGGATGCACATTTGGGGAGACTGTTGAGATTTACTCAGTTATTTATGGAGCATTTATTCATTTTAGGCATTTATCCACTCAACACGCATCCCATGCGTCATTGACTGGCAGAGGGCTGGGGGTCCGGAGGTGGGTGGTGCATGACCCCTGCCCTCAGGTGGTTGTGAGTGAGTCCTTTGAATGCACAATGACAGTACCGTGTGACATGTGCTATGCAAGGGGCTGTGGGGACACAGAGGCCGTGAGCCAGGCTGGATGGGGCTCGGGGAAGCTCTGTTGGAACCTGGAAGTAGGGTCCTCTGAGTTGGGTCTTGCCAGTTGAGTGAGAGCTGGCCAGGTGGAGAAGCAGGATGGGTAAGACAGGGAGGGAGAACAGACTAGTTGAGGGCTGGGGGCTGGCGGGGCATCCCAGTCCCAGTCCAGGAACATGCAAAGACACAGGGTAGCTGAGGCTAAGCAGATGGGGCCTGGGGGCCGGTGATGAAATGCAAGAGGCAGCCAGACACTTGTGGGCAGGGCTCATAAGTCCAGCTGAGCGAGTGCAGGCTTCACTGCTCATACTGAATCCCTACTATGTGCCAGTAAAGAGAGCAGGCAAAGCTGTGGATAACCTGGTCCCCACTCCCTGTGTTGCTGACAGGGTGCAGGACATACAACCCCAATACATAGCACCTCAGAAATTGAGAAAACAGCAGAGGCAGGAAGGCCACTGTCTGCCCTTCCCCAGCCTTGCTGTGTGACAGCTGGTGTGAAAGGATTCTCTGACCCACTCCCCTGAAAGTAGAGACCCTCATGTGACAGGTGTCCTGACCTGTACCCAGAGGAAAGGAATGAAGAGACAGAAATGCCAAGACGCATCTGAACAAACAGGGCCTTGCTGAGCGCCTCCAGTTTATGACCCTGAGATCACACCCCATCTCTCCAATCACAAGACTCTCCACTCTTTGCAAACCCAGGCAGAAAAATGCATTGTTTTCCTGTGTCTTTGAGTCTTGATTTCTGAAGTTTCCCATGTCACATAAAACTTAGATGGAATCAATGTGTTGCACTTTTCTCTTGTTAATATGTCTTTTGTTATAGGGTGTTGGCTATGAAGCTTGTCATAGGGGAGGAAAGGGTATAGTTTTCTCCCCCTGCAATGCTCAGAGTCCACTTGGGAAACCCTAAGCAGGTGATTATCATTGAGGCTTTAGGAGGTACGTTAGTTTCCTGTGGCTGCAGTACAAAGTGCCACAAGCTGGGTGGCTTGAAACAACCTAAATGATTCCCCCCTAGTTCTGGAAGCTGGAAGTGAAATCCACATGTTCTCAAGTCCATGTTCCCTCCGAAGCTCTTGGGGGTGGGGGATCCTTTCTCTCCTCTTCCAGCCTCCATAATTGCTTGTAATCCTTGGCCTTCCTTGGCTGTTGGTTGCATGGCTGCCATCTCTGCCTCTTTCTTCACATGCCTCCTTCCTTGTGTGTCTGTTTCTGTGTCCAAATCTTCCTCTTCTTATCAGGACACCCAGTCATGGGATTAGGACCCACCCTAATCGATGTGACCTCATTTTACCTTGATTGCGTCTGCAAAGAGCCTGTTTCCAAGTGACATTCACAGGCACCACAAGTTAGGACTTGAACATATCTTTTGTGGAGACCCAATTCAACCTGTAATAAGATGCTAACTGGCCAATCGCGGTGGCTCACGCCTGGAATCCCAGCACTTTGGGAGGCTGAGGCGGGTGGATCACGAGGTCAGGAGATCGAGACCATCCTGACTAACATGGCGAAACTCCAACTGTACTAAAAATACAAAAAACTAGCCGAGAGCGGGCCCCTGTAGTCCCAGCTACTTGGGAGGCTGAGGCAGGAGAATGGTGTGAACCCAGGAGGCGAAGCTTGCAGTGAGCCAAGATTGCACCACTCCCCTCCAGCCTAGGCAACACAGTGAGACTCCATCTCAAGAAAAAAAAGAAAAAAGAAAATTAAAAGATGCTTAACAAGCACACCCCTCTCTTTTGAATCTGCCTGAGCTCTAAATCCACTGAAGTCGGGTGGATAGCACCAAAGTATCCGCTGTGCTGTGTCTAGAAGCTGGTGACTGTGTCGGATAAGTGCTGCACCAGTACACCTCCTTTGGCCACCCCCAGAATCAGGCAGGTTCACCCACGCAGTCCAAGCCACCCTGAAAGGCAGGAGGGACGAGGACGACCATGAATGTCCCTCTCATGGAACCTGGAGCATGCAGCCAGGGCAGGAGGTTGCCCTATCCTGAAAATTCTAGATGATGAGCATGGGCTGTGCAGTGCACAATGGGAACAAAGGACAGACACGGACATCCCCAAACACGGTGCTTGGGTCTGTAGAGGGATCCAGGAAAAGAGATGATTGTAGATGGGACAGATAGGAAGGAGTCAGAAAGAGAGGAAGGGCGCAGGAGTCTTGGCAGAAACCCTGCAGTGAGAACTCCGCTGGATGTGGGAACAGCACTCCCCCTGCCCGCCCACAACACACTGCCCCCACATCCTCGCTTCTGGGATGCCTTCCTTTCAAATTGTCAAAATGTCAAAAGGAGGCAGCACGCACGGTCGGTAACCCGTCCAAAATAAAATCGAACAACCCATGGTCCTCCTGAGAACCAGCTAGGTCCTGACCACTTGCACATTTGAATCATTTCTGATCTGGGTTTCTGGCCTGGGCTCTGCAGGCCCTAGCGCACAAGGAGGCCGACTCACTGAAGTAGCCTCTGCTTCAGTGTTTGGCTGTTTGCATTTCTTGACAAAGGAAATTTGTTGGGCTTAAGTTGCCAAGGGTTTGCATCTGGATCCTATGATGTTTGACTTTGGGAGGGCTGTGCACAGAACCGGCTCCGGGGCCTCCACCGGCCTCCATGTAATTAACTTAAGTGCTTCGAAGATGAAAGCTTATTTGCCTGATCCTGGATTATGGCATGTGCCGCGAAGGTAGGCAGAGCAGACCTCGCCAGTTATCTCTCGCTATTGAAGTTTCCCAAAGAAACCAGTGGTGGACAGTGGAAGTCAGGAAGTTTGGGCATGTTGGAATTTATTAAATTTGCAGTTAAAAAAAAAAAGTTCTGGATGCCAGCACAAAGAGGTTAAGTGGAAACAACTTTACATAATGAAGTGGTTAATCATATTTTGCTTTAGAAACACTAATATCATAAATTGGCCTCATACTTTTGTGCTTCCAGTTTCAACAATAGAGCAGAGACATTAATTTCCTGGTTTGGTATAACTTCTGGGATTTTCCTTCTGTGCCTCCTCCTCCTTCTCCTCCCTTCTCTCCCCCCTCAGCAGGAGTGAGGAAGATAGCTTTGATCCTAGATGCTCTGGAGGCCTGGGGGAGGTGAAGGGGGCGGGTAAGGATTCCTACAGGTGATTTTTAGGCCTGAATTCCATTGTGACAGCAATGATTTATTTTAACTACTAACCCAGGAAAGCAGGCGCCACCAGGATGAATACCTCCATCAGCTTCTAGCAGACTAATTTTACTGTTTATGAATCACTAATATGTTTAAGAAAAAAAAAAGGGGAGGACTATTTTAGATAACTAAAAGTAAGACTTCGAGAAAAGACCTCATGGTGCTCAAACAGTTCCACATGGGAAAGACGACTTTGGATTACAAGATAGAGAACACATGGGGTCCAGAGAGCTGCCCCCAACCTCCGCAGCCGGCAGAGGCTACTGGCAGATGAAACACTTTCATCTCTCCCAGGGAGATAAACAGGCCGGTCTGGATGGGCCTCTTTATTTACAAAAGAAAATTAAATCCGTTTTAACACTTGCACCATTCATAGGAAACACATGTTGGCTCGTAATTGTTTTGAACTCATTTTGAGCTGGGCTGCACCACGTTGGGCTGCCCTTGCGTTTTCGCACTGGCTTGAGATGGCCGTGGAATTTGCAAGGAATTTTGTTCCCAATTCCAGAGGCTCCACGAGGGGGACGTTCCCTGGCCGAGCTGGCAGAAGAGCACTGTTTGGCTTCCTGCCTCCTGGAGGGAAGCACTTTCTCCTTATTGGGAGAGGGCTGCCCCCAGCGCCCCTTGGCCTCGCGTTCTTATCGGGAGATTGGAAAGAATCAAAGGGTCTCACGGCCCTAATTGAGCCTGACGGGCTTCCCTCCCACCTGGGAGTTTTCTCAGAAGAAGAAATAAAAGGTTGGGTGATTTTCCCAAGAGTTTCTGTTGGAGTTTTACAGCTGCAAGGAGGTGTCATTCCGAATTTGGGTGTCACCAGCTTTTCAAATGTTAATATGCATACAATTCCCTGGGGATCTTGTGAAATGCAGATTCTGATTCAGTAGGTCCGGGGTGGGGCCTGAGATTCTAACATTCTCGCTGACTGGGCTGATCAGAGTCCCATACTTCGGGTAGCAAACATGACGTCCTCAGACCTTCCCTTCCGGAGCATCAGAATCAGAGCTGGTTAAAATGCAGATCGCGGGACCCCTCCTGCAGAGGCTCTCATTCCACAAGTCTCGGGGGGGACCTGAGGATTTGTGTCTCTAGTGAGCTCTCAGGTCATGCTGTCATGCTGATGTTGCTGGTTTGGGGAGAACACTTTCTAAACCACTGTTCAAAACCAATGCCCTGAGAAGAAGTGAGCACGTTTTTCCACGGGGTTCCCTACTGTCCAGGCACCAGGAATGGCTCTGCTTGAGGGCAGAAGACGGGGTTTGATTGAGAAGGTCTAGGCTGCTGTTCTCCATTGGACGTATTTTCTGGAGCTGTTCGCTTACCCTGGAAGCCCCCTTTTCTTCCCCTCTTTCCAAATTGCGTCCCACTCATTTCCAAAGCTCAGCACTGGCATCACGTCCTCCAGGGAGCCTTCTTTTCCTCCAGGCCTGAGTTTGTTTCTGCAGTACATTTTGTATGTCTGTATCATCACTTCGTTTCACCACAGTGACCTATTTGCAAGTAATAGATGGTGCGGGAGGGAAGTCCCCTCTGAAACCTTAGGGAACAGGACAGAGAAAGTAGCAAGCAGATATTTCTTAAATGAATGAACAAATATCTTCCCAGTGGCATCTTTGCCTGCTGTGTGTCCTTGGACAGGTTATTTAACCTCCCTGATGCTTGGGTTTCCCATCTATAAAGTGAAAATGGTAATGTCTACCCCACAGGGTTGCTGTGACTAGTTCTAATATATGTAAATGGGCCAGGCACAGACAAGTCGTAGATGAAGCTTTTGTTGTTTTTGATATTTTTATTGTGAATTTTTATTATTGTCCTCAGGGTCAATATTTTTATCCTTAAAGTCACTAATTTGACTAAGGTTTTGCCCCAGTTGACATAAAAATATTTCGAGGATGCTAAGCCATTGGAGGGAGATACGAATATGACTCATATGTCTTCAACACTTTACAGTTTGCCTGACAATTCTGCCACAAGTTGAGTCGTTTAATCCTCACAAAAATCCAGCCTAGCAAGTACTATCAAGTTGAGGCTCAGAGAGGTGCCGGTGCTAACCCACGTTCACACACGGCCGTTTTTTAACGTCGTTTCCTCAAAGGCGGGGAGCTGTGCTCATTGAGGATTTGGTCTGCTTCCCCCAGGCCCACAGCTGGAGGACGTGAGACCTGACTTTCCTTTCTAGCTTAGCAAACAGCTCCTGCCGAACATCGCAGAAACCCCTTTTCTGAGGTTCCAATGTGTTTTCTGAGGAGTGTTTATCCTGGATGTGTTTCCTCCCCAGCAATTCTGGGGTCGGTTAGGCTTGGGAGCTTGATACCCTCTGCCTCATTCCTGAGGCCCTAGACATCCCTCAGTGAGGAAGCCGGCCTTCATTTCAGGAGGGCTCGGCATTTTCTGGACTTCACAGCTGGGGCATTCCCGGTCCCCGACGCCAGTGGGCGCTCTGCTCGCCCTTCTCCGTTCCTCCGAAGCAGCCTTGGCTCCATTTTTAATGCGTTCTTTCACCACCTTTGGGATTTTGGACGGCCGTTCTCCCTTCCCCACTATTTCTAGCGTCCTCTAAGTCTCTGAGCAGAAAGGCCTTTCCTGACCACCTTATGGGCAACGGTGACCCCACCCCTTAGCTATCACCCTCCCCCATTCTACTTTCCTTCATAGAACTCATGACCAGCCAGCTGACATAGTTTCCTGTTTTATTTTCGTGGTCCGGCTCTGCCCGGTAGGATACAAGCTTCGTGAGGGCTGCACTTTTTCTCCACTGTTTTGCCGGTGCCTACAACAGCACCTGGCTCCTTGCAGGCACTCAATGAACATTTGTTGATGAATGAATCAATGAAGCTGGATTTGGTCAGAGGTGTTCAAACCAGAGCAACTCCATCTTGAATAGGGGCTGGGTAAAATAAGGCTGAGACCTGATAGGCCGCATTACCAGATGAGGCATTCTTTTTTTTTTTTTTTTTTTGAGACAGAGTCTTGCTGTGTCACTTAGGCGGGAGTACAGTGGCGCTATCTCGGCTCACTGCAAGCTCCCCCTCCCGGGTTCACGTCATTCTCCTGCCTCAGCCTCCCGAGTAGCTGGGACTACAGGCGCCCGCCACCACGCCCCGCTAATTTTTTGTATTTTTAGTAGAGACGGTGTTTCACCGTGTTAGCCAGGATGGTCTCGATCTCCTAACCTTGTGATCCGCCTGCCTCAGCTTCCCAAAGTGCTGGGATTACAGGCGTGAGCCACCGCACCGGGCCGACGAGGTTAGGCATTCTAAGTCACAGGATGAGATAGGAAGTCAGCACAAGATACCGGTCGTAAAGACTTTGCTGATAAAACAGCTGGCAGTAAAGAAGCCGGCCAAATCCCTCCAAAACCAAGATGGTGATGACGGTGACCTCTGGTCATCCTTATGGCTCATTATATGCTAGTTATAATGCATTAGCATGCTAAAAGACACCCCCCCCCCAGCACCAGGACAGTTTACAAATGCCTTGGCAACGTCAGGAAGTTGCCCTATATGGTTCTAAAAAGGGAAGGAATCCTCAGCTCTGGGAACTGCCCACCCCCTGGAAAACTCATGAATAATCCAACTGCTGTTTAGCATATAATCAGAAAATGACCATAAAAGTGGACAGGCAGCAGCCCTCAAGGCTGCTCTGCCTATGGAGTACCCATTCTTTATTCCTTTGCTTTCTTAATAAACTTGCTTTCACTTTACTCTATGGATTCAACTCAAATTCTTTCTTGAGCGAGATCCAAGAACCCTCTCTTGGGTTCTGGATCAGGACTTGTTTCCAGTAACTGACTGCATGGGTGTCACTCAGCACCTTCCCAGTTGGCTCTGGCCATGGGCATCTGGCACCCAGATCCTAGTGCTGGCTCCTTCCAGGCCCAGACCTGAGCCCTGCCACAGAGGCAGCCCTTGAGAGGCAGAATTGCACCTCAGTGTGATCGGTTGTGTTCAAGAGGCAGGCAGCATAGAACAATGAAAAGCCAAGGGCTTAACAGTCAGGCAGATCTGAGTTCAAATCCTGGTTCTTCCTCTGCTTAGCGTTGTGGTCTTGGTCAACTTACTTTGGTGTCCTGAGCCTCAGGCTGCCATTGTTAAATGATTCCCACCTGGCACGGTGGCTCATGTCTGTAATCCCAACACTTTGGGAGGCTAAGGCCGATGGATCGCTTGAGCCCAGGAGTTCGACAACAGCCTGAGCAACATGGGGAGACCCTGTCTCTACAAAAGAGGAAATGTGTTCTGTATCCTCCTGCTGGCTCCCAAGCCTACCTCTAGCTTACAAAACCCAAGCACTTTGCGCTATCCCGGACATGGCTAAAGCTAATTTTTGAAGCAGAAGTTGGCAGAATAAAAAAAAGCCTTTGCTAAGGCATTGACCAGGGGAAAACTCCAAGCTTGGAGGCCTCCTAAGTGCTGCATTCTCAGAGCAGTCTCCTGCCCAGGGTGAGAGCTCCTGCCATTTGGGAGGGACCTTTCTTTCTGGTGAGCTTTGAGGTTGGGCCTGTGGCCTTTTCCCAGCACCGTGGCTCCAGAAAAAAATGTGCAGGACCTTTTCCTAGAAGACTTGTGATTACTCTGAAACCAGTGCTCATAGGAGTGGCTGCAGAAGTAAATCTTGAAGATGTTTATCCTGAAAATTCCAGGTCTAATTTATGTCCTTCTCCAAACAGTATCTTGGCTTGCTAGCCATTAGGGTCATCATACACGGAACAGCATCTCTGGGTCTCAGAGTATAAATACCTACTGTCAACTGGGCTGGGAGAGGGCAGGCTCTTTATGGGTGGGGGATTGGGAGTGAGGGGTCTGCTGGGCTTCCAGTTACCTTCCAGCCCTCTCCAGAGGAGGTGACACTGCTTTTATCAACTCCCTGTAAGATGAGATTTAAACTAAGTCAGTCCCTAGGATTCTATTGACAGAAATGTGTAGGGCTGGGCAGAACACCCATAAACAAACCCAATTAGAAGAAACCTCTGACATGTTAGATAAAGATGACAAAGGGCCCGTCTCAGGCACCAAATTTAGTCACCATTGCTGCAAACATGTCTGGATTCCTGGGAAGTTCTTCAGGGTTTAGTTACTTGGGGCAAAGAGAAAACTTAGCAACTGAGTTGATTTCACAGAGACACCCAGGGAAGGGAGTGGAAGGAAAAGATAGACCTGGATATAAACCCTGGCTCCCTGAGTACGGGTGTGGGCCAGTGTGCAGGGCATAGAGCCTTTCTGTGTCAACGTGTGCTTAGCCTTGCACAAGCATGCGTGTGTGGGTGTATGTGGGTGTGTGGCTGTCTGTCTTATGTGGACAGGGAGTGCCTGATACACAGTAGGTCCTCATGCTGGCAAACCCCTTTTTGCTGGTACACTTTTCTTTCTAGAACCCTCATTTTTCTGCCCTTCAAGTGAGTGATGTCATTGATTGAGTCACTGATTGATGCATTCATTCATTTACTGTTCAGTACATTCAGTACAAGTTTACTGTGTGCTTGCCATGTGTTAGACATTGAATTCAGCTATGCGCAATATCCCAAGTATTAGGGTCTTTCTCCATTATTCAAGTGCTCTTGACTCCAGTGAGGACACTGTGGGCAGGCGTGGATATGTGATGTACCCTGAGCAGACAGGCACTCGAGTTTCCATTCCCAGCACCAGGGTGGTGCCAAGTACACAGTGACGTGCCACTCCCTTTGGACACGTTTATTACATTTACTGTCCTTTGTTCCCCCTGGAATGCAAGCTCCACGAAGGCGGGGACCTTCATCTGTTTTGGTCACTGATCTCCCCAGAGCCTAGTGCCCTGCTGACATAGTAGGCACTTGATAAGTATTTGGCAGATGAATGGGTAATATACTCACTCACGGGCAACTTTCAGGAAGAGAATGTTTGTCTGATCCTCTCATTTATAAAAATCCCCACAACAACTACTCTCCACCCTGTCCCCAGTGTTGAAAAAATCTATAGAGTAGAAATAATCAGCCCATTGGCTATTTCAATAATATATCTAGTTCTGAAAAGCTCTTAATTGACTGACTCCTCTCTGAGTCCTTTCCTTAGACCTCCCTTAAAACTCTAGCCTGGTTTGTTCACTATAGGACAAAGGAGTCTGTGAGATTCTGGCTCTGAAGGCTGCCTAGGAGCTTGGCAAAAGCATCTGTTCTGAGTCCTGTGATAATCACGCCCCTCACCCCTTTACAACCACACCTACTTCTTCCCGATCCCAGCCCCTGTCCCCTTCAGGACCACGCCTACACCCTCCCTGACCACTCGCATCCCTATAGGACTAGCCTCTCTTCC
This sequence comes from Macaca mulatta, assembly GCF_049350105.2. Classification (NCBI taxonomy): domain Eukaryota; kingdom Metazoa; phylum Chordata; class Mammalia; order Primates; family Cercopithecidae; genus Macaca; species Macaca mulatta. The sequence goes on along the minus strand of NC_133410.1, from coordinate 8,313,334 downwards.
ACTCAGGACCACGCCCCTCTCCCATTCCAGGCCACGCCCACTCCATTCAGGACCACGCCCAACGCATCTTCAGGACCACGCCCATTCTCCTCACGCCCACGCCCAGCTCATCTTCCCTTCAGGTCTTCCACTCCTGGTGGACTTTTGGAAGCCTCTTTGCTGGTTGCAATATTAGCAGTATTTCTCTGCACACATTATCCTGACACCGATTCAGATCACGTTCCCTTACCCCTTGACTTTGCTCAAAGAGACACATCTCCATACTTCTTCCTCCCATTTGCTATCTTAACTCCACCCACCATCATCACACACATATTGTAGGAAATTTAGAACATAAAGGTGTAAAAAACTGAAAAGCTTCTATCCATTATTCTCCTTCTCTGAGGACTGGAGATAATCTTTTGGCCCGTTTCTAATAGTTTATTTCTTTTTCTTTATGAGTTTATTAGTAGGTTATGCAGACAGTTTTGTGTTCTGTTTTTATCATTTAAAACGATCTCACATATTACCTATAATCTTTAAAATAATTTTGTAAATCTCTCTCTTTCTTGTTGCCCAGGCTGGAGTGCAATGGTGCCATCTTGGCTCACCGCAACCTCCGCCTCCCGGATTCAAGCGATTCTCCTGCCTCACCCTCCAGAGTAGCTGGAATTACAGGTGCCCGCCACCACGTCCGGCTAATTTTTGTATTTTTAGTAGAGAGGAGGTTTCTCCATGTTGGTCAGGCTTGTCTGGAACTCCCGACCTCAGGTAGATCCACCCACCTTGGCCTCTCGAAGTGCTGGGATTACAGGCCTGAGCCTCCGCATCAGGTCAAATCTCATTTTTAAATGGCTGCTTAATAATTCATGGTGTGAAGAAGGTATCATTTCCTAATCAGTCCCTAATTTTTTGGACATTTATATTAATTCCAGTAAACAATTAGGTGACGCATATAATTGTGCACAATTCTTTCTCGGCATTTTGACGTATTTCCTAAGGATTGATTGCTCTCAGTAGATTTACAAGGGGTCAGAGAGCACTGATCTTTTTCTTTTTCCTTTTTTTTTCTATTGCAGTAAAATATATGTAACATAAAAGTTACCTTTTAATTGTTTTTAAATGTATTATTCAGTGACACTAAGTACATTCATATTATTATACCACAATCACCCCCATCCATCAGCAGAACGTTTTCCATCTTGCAAAACTGAAACTCTGTCTCCATTAAATATGAACCCTACCCCTGCTCCTCCAGGCCCTGACAGTCATCAATCATTCCCCTTCTGTCTCTATGAGTTTGACTACTCTAGGGACCTCAGACAAGTACAGTATTTGTCTTTTTGTGACTGATTGTTTCATTTGGTATAATGTCCTCGAGCTCCATCCATGTTGTGGCATGTATCAGTATCCCCTTCCTTTTCGAGGCTGAATAATATTCCATTGCATATGTATGTATTACTTTTTTTTTTTTTTTTTTGAGACCGAGTCTCACTCTGTTGCCCAGGCTGGAGTGCAGTGGCACAATCTTGTATGTATTATGTTTTATTTATCCATTCATCTGTGGTGGACATTTGGGCTGTCCCTACCTTTTGGCTATGGTGAATAATGCAGTTATGAACATGTGGGTGCACCAGCCTTTTAAAGATTCTTAATAAGCTTTATCATCTGGAAAAGTTGTACCAATTTATGTGTCCACTAGCAGTGGGTGTATGAGTGCCTATTTTACTACATTCAGCACTTGACAGCAATTTTCAAAATGAAAGACCTGTGAATATTGAGGGGGACATGCTGTAATGAAATTACATATAAGAATAGGAAAAGGCTTATTATTTTTACCCACCCACCCACCCTTCTTCCTTCCAAACACCTACCCATCCACCTATCCGTTCACCTGCTCATTTACCCACCCTTTCTTCCATCCACCTATCCATCTACCTATCCATCACCCACCCACTTGCTCACCCATCTACCCACTCACTCACCTGTACAGCTATCCACCCACCTGTCTACTGTTCTTACACATTTAATCCACCTACCCATCCATCAGTCCATCCATCCATCCATCCACCCATCCACCCACCTATCCATCTACCCATCATCCACCCACCTATCCATCTACCCATCCATCCATTCACCCATCCGGTTATCCACCCATCCATCTATCCATCCATCCATTCATCCACCCATTCACCCATCTTTTCTGTCATTTCCAGCTCCATCTTCTTGAATCTACTCTCTTATTTGTTTATAACACAACGGAATAAGAAGATGAGAATATCTAAGAATCTTTCTCTCTCTGTCCTTTATTCCTGCAGGGACATCTGAAAGGTTACACTTTATTACCTTTCTAAGTCATTCCCCTGCTCCCCACCTTGGGCCCCCAGTCTCTTTGAAATTCCTCCATTGAATATTTGAATCATTTTAATAAAGGTCAAATTTCTCTGCCTCCTCCCACCTCCTAGTTTGCACCATGTTATGAAGATACTTTCAATTGTTACTGTGGAGTTCTAGTTTCACCAAGGAGCCTCCCCTGCTTTTGTTCTTTCCTAAGCAGGTGGGTTGGTGAGGTGGATGCCTGTGATTCTCGTGGCTTTTATGGGGGCTTTTGGCAGAGGAGGAGTTTCTGAACTCTGAAATATCTCCTTTTGCAGATAACATCTTGGGCCTGAAGCTAAGAGAATTAAGAGGTATTTACAATGATTTACAGCAAATGTTATACTATGTTACAGACTCACTTTGTCCTGAAATTTGTAAGGCAAGATCTGGTGTGTGTGTGTGTGTGTGTGTGTGTGTGTGTGTTTTAATGTAAGCATAAGGATAGGCATATTGTATGGGGGCATTTCTATTAAAAGTAGAAAACAACTATAATATTTATATCTCTATTAATTACCTAGAAATCACTCTAGGGTGCATTTAAGAAGAGAGGCTATCTCAAATAAATGGAATAAATAATAAGCAAAAAAGCATTTTAGAATGAGGCTGAATTGGCATCCAAAATAAAGTGAGGATAACGAGAAGATCCTAAAGGTGGCTTAACAAATGCTTTGATCTTTCACAAACAAGTTTCTCAGCTAAAAAGAAAATAGAGAGAAAGGTGTACTGTCATAGAATTCACATTTTACAAAGCAGGTCATTTCAGCCTCTGTTGGAGGGTATGCTGCTCCTCTAGCTGGAGTCTGCACTGACTTCAGACAGGAGTTCTAACGGAGGGCACATGATTCATGCATACTTCGGTGTGTTTCTCCAACATCTTTTATAGTGGCACTCCCACTTCCCCAGTTGTTTACTTTGAGGGCAACTTCTGTATCAGTCCAATAGGTGCTTGAGAGAGAGAAGCCCTTTTATAAAATTTAGCTTAGGATTAAGCCAAAAATACCACCGTGTGGGGAAAGATTCCGGTTCGAAACACTACCTGTGTGTGTATCCATGCACAAGACTCTCGGCTTCCAACCGCCATGGGGAGTTCACCGCTAATACCGTCCACTCCCAAGAAGCCAGCATTGATCACCGTCGAGCGTTGAGGAGATTGGAAACAGGGCACAGTTGTTATTTTAGAAGCACACTACTCCCTTTCCTACTTGCTTTCCTAAGGACTCTCTTGTCGTTGGGCTTTCCTGGGGCTATTTTAGTTCTTTTGGGCCCTCTGACCAAAAAATTTAATTTTTCTTTTTTCAAATTTTCAAATGACATTTGGAGAAAAGAGGAGGGAAGCTGAGGTAGGACAGTGTTTGCCTCAAAGTAAACAACTGAGAGAGTGGGGGTGCCACTATAAAAGATGATGGAGAAACACATCCAAATGTGCACGAATGAGAATCCACATCTTCCCCCAAATCCATATGGAAGAGTTGGCTTGAGGAGGACATTTCCAGAACTTTCCAGAAAGGTCTTCACTTACCCCTTCAAAGAATTTTCACAGCCACTTCTTCTCCAGGGGAGCAAATTTATTTCCCAGAGCTTCCCATGAGTACCAGTGTCACAGCCATCCTCATGTAAGTGGTACTCTGCCTGGTGGCCTCATGCAGAAGAAAGGCTACTTTTTGAATAACCCGTGTATTGTCATAGTTTTTACATCCTTCCCCCTCCTCCTTACCTTCTCAATTTCACTCTTCTATGTCCTATTCTTTAGTAATTTTTTTAAAATTCCATCTTTTCTTGTCTGTCTTTTCCTGTTCTTAAATATGTAGCGTTACTGACAATTATGGATTCTTTATGACTGGAATCATATCTGTTGTGAGTCTTTGCAAGCGTCTTGCCTTCTTCCCCACCAAAAAACAAAACAAAAAACAAACAACAACAAAAAAAGACCCCCAAACCAAAACAACAGCAACAACCAAAAAAGGGCTCTGACTTGTTAAGAAATTCTTTGGCATTTTGAGCTGGGAAACCTCATTCAGCGGGGTACTGCCGGTGGGAGAAGGTCTCCCGCCCAGCCTAGGGTGCAAGCAGGGCTGGGGTGTGGGCGTTTTCCTGGGAGCTCCTGATTTACAACGACCTCAAGTATGAAGCCAGTAAAAGTGCCAGCGATGCCGTGTCTTTGAGGTTAAAAAATCTCTTGTGTTGATATGGCTACTTCTGAGCCACAAGTAGTAAAGTCTGCAGAAATGTATTTTCAGACTCAGGAAATCTCCAGGCTAAATTTTAAAAAGCGCACTGAGTGCGCTTCTCAGTGAGGCTTTTGAAAACCGAGATGTGAAATGAATCGCAGATCACTTTAAAATGCGTTTATTCATCTTGGAAGAAGTCTCTCCGCTGAATTCTTGAGCTTCTCGGAGCCAAAATGTCTGTGCTACATTAACAGTCCCCGCCCCCACCTTCAGCTCCAGCCACTTTCCGAGTGTGTCTTCTCTTTTCCTTAAAAACAAAACATTCTTCCCTTTTTCCCATTATGCAATTCAAGCTGGCAGTGAGCAAAGGCTGTAATTACTGAAAATATCTGAATGGCTTCATTACCGTGGACATGTTATTGTCAGTACCGCATATCAGTTTACAGCCATCTTTTCTCACTTTTCCCACACCGCTAACAATCCGGCAGTTAATAGACGTCTTTTAGCCATCCGATGTTGTGTTTGAGATGCTTGTGGTTGACAACAAAGAAGAAGTATTAGGAAACATACTTTGCAAAACATGTATTCCCCTTTGCAAGATGTAAAGGATGCGTTTGAGAAGCCATGACCGCAGTGGGCTTGTAGTTCTCCGGTTCTACACAAGAGGGCACTTTGGTATCCCCTTGCACAAGGCCCTGAGAACTACAGGGTGCTGTGTGATGGTAACTTTCTTAAAAGTATTTCATATCCACGGCCTGCTTGCTTTTGGCAAAATTACTTCCAGCCACAATTAAGAAAAGCGAAAGTTATATGTCCACAGAGTCCTTGTTTTACTTGTGTGCTCAAGTTGCACAGATGACTTAGTTTCCTAATGACAGCGCCTTCTAAGGAAGGGACATGGATTATCCAACTGGGGATGTGTCACTTTTGCAATCAGAGTCCACTGTGGGCAAAACCAGGGAATGTTCAAAGGTTGTCCTTCAAAAGTCGTCTGATCTCAAACTGTTACACGGGTGGTAAAGGTTCCAAATGAGCATAATCCCCTTCCTGTTTTTCATCCTTATCCCATTCATTAAACCCATGATCCATACCAGCATCTCCACCCCAGATTTAGCTTCTCAGGTAGAGCTAAGCCAGATTTTGAGGAAAAAAACTGTACGGCTGAATTATTAATAATTCCCACTGAGACATGAACTAATCCTTCCATTCCTACCTAAACTCTTTTCAGAATTAAAAACAAACAAAAAACAAAACAGTTCAGGGCCGGGCACAGTGGCTCATGCCTGAAATCCCAGTGCTTTGGGAAGCCGAGGCAGGAGGATTGCTTGAAGCCAGGATTTCTAGCCTGGACAACATGTCAAGACCCTCTATCTATAAAAAATTTAAAAAATAGCTGAGTGTGATGGTATGTGCCTGTAGCTACTCTGGAGGCTGAGGCTGGAGGATCACTTGAGCCCAAGAGTTTGAGGCTGCAGTAAGCTATAATTGCACCTCTGCACTCCAGCTTGGAAAACAGAGTGATAGCCTGTCTCTAAACACGCACACACACACACACACACATTTAACAGTTCAAAAGAGGGTACCACATTTAGCTATTGTTAATAGAATTCAGACTAATGAAGTAAACAGTAGTATAGCAATATGGATAAAAGTTTTTATATTATATAGGTATGGGTTGAAGTTCAGATCTTGCCATAAGGTGACTTTGGAATAGTCACTTTTCAATAATGTACTCAACACATTTTATTGAGTGCCTACTGTGTGCAAAGCACAAGGGATGCAAAGATAAGCTAAACCAGATGGGCTCTATTCCTAGGAGCCATAGTCTAGCAGAGGGGTAGATATTAATCAGAATCACACAGATATGTGAATATTCAGAACTACCATGGCGGTTACCAGGATGTCCCCTCACTTCTTTTTTTCTTTTCTTTTTTTTTGAGATGGAGTCTCACTCTGCAGTGGTGCAATCTTGGCTCACTGTAACCTCCGCCTCCCAGTTCAAGTGATTCTCTTGCCTCAGCCTCCTGAGTAGCTGGAACTACAGGTGTGTGCCACCATGCTTTGCTAATTTGTTTTAGTTTTTTTTTTTTTTGTATTTTTAGTAGAGACAGGTTTTTTATTTTTATTTTTTATTTCTTTTATATTTTTAGTAGAGATGGGGTTTCACCATGTTGGCCAGGCTGTCTCGAACTCCTGACCTCAAGTGATCCACCTGCCTCAGCCTCCCAAAGTGCTGAGATTACAGGCATGAGCCACTGCGCCCAGCTTGTCCCCTCATTTCTTGTTGGATGCATGGTATGATTGTACTTTCCCACCCCATTTGAGGTTAGGCATGACCATGACTTGTTTGGCCCATGAAATGCAAGCATAAGGGCCATGTGTCTCAGTGATGGGTAGAAGCTTTACAAGTCAGTGCACCATTTGCCACATTCCCTTTCCACTGTGGCAGTGAGTGTGGAAGCAGGCGTTAAATTAAGCCTCTGCTAGGCTTCAGTCCCAGAGTGGCTCTGATGAATTACACTCCCACCCCCTGGCATCCCACAATGAACACATAGCATGAGGAGAAATAAACATTTGTTAAACTACTGAGATTCAGAGCTTGTTTGTTACTGCAGCAGAGCCTGGCCTATCCTGACTAATGCAGCTGCAAGACAGGCAGGTACCTGGTGTCATGAAAGGCTGTCAGAGGAGGGATGGCCTGCTGGCAGGGTAGAAAAATATCTCTGAAGATGTGAAAATAAGGCTGAGGTCTCAAGAAGATAGGTAGGGGCGCCAAAGGAAGAGCATTCCAGAGTTTGGACCAGGGGTAGAAAGATAGGTGGAGAGATTTGTATGGATCAGCCTCTCTGAGCTCATTGGTACATGGGGTTCATAGATTTGTTGAGAAGATGAGCAATAAGAAGGCAGAGTGCCCAGCCTGGGGCCTAGAATGAAATAGGTGCTCAATGCATAGCAGTCACTAACAATATGTGCCAGATACTGTGTTAAATGCTGCACATATAGGAACTCATTCAATTCCCACACAGTCCTATTCTTTAGGAACGATTATTATCCAGCTTATTAACTGAAGGACAGAGAGGTTAAGTAACTTTGCCAAGGTCACTTAGTTACTGAATGATGACACTTAGCTTTGAAATCTGAGTCTATGCCACCTGACTTTCACTGTTGGTTTTGTTATTGCTAGGATTTTAGTCATAAAGGCAAAGGGCCTTTCTTCCTCTCTCAAGCTATAACAGGAGCAACTGATTACCAATTTAAAGCTATGTGTGATGATGTACAACTACTTTTAAGTCCCATTGATAGCCTGTATTAGTCAACTATTGCCTGCTAATGTGGTGTAACAACCAACCACAATATTCGGAAGCATTCGACAATCAATATTTACTTCTTATGGGGGTAGAAGTCATCTGGGGCAGTGCATTTTGGCTGGCCTCAGCTGGGCAGTTCTCCTTCAAGCTGGGAGTCTGGTGGCTGAGCTTGGCTGGGATGCCTTTGCTCTCTGTCTACTCATTTTTTGTTATCTCTGAAGGAACAGCAACTACTTGGGGACTCTCTTCTCAGGATGATGGCAGAAATGCATAGAGAGGAAGTGCAAACCCATGATGCATCTTCAGGCCTCGCCTGGAACTTGCAAGTGAATTGCTGAAGGAGGCAGAGCTAGGAAGTGCCAGGGCCAGGTTCATACCCACATCTGCTGGACTCCAATGCTGTAGAAAACTCCACATCGTGCTGCCTTGCTTAGGTGGAGTATGATCTTTAGACGGCATCCAGGACAGAGGTGGTCACATTACATACATTTATATATTATTACATTAGTAAATATTTTATATATATATACATATATATGTGTATATATACTTATTACATACATACACTTACGAATGTCTATGTTTCCATAAAATTGCTGGATGTGAAAGTACCCAGGATTATCTGAGCAGGGGGCGGCCATGGGAGGTACCATGGATGGAGCATGGTCTTTGGCATCTAAAGCTCTTTGCACTTATGTTTCATCTAGGAGACTGTATGGCTGTTCCAGGCTGAGAAATTTGACTTTGACACCACAGCTGCAAAAAGTCCTGCAGACTTGAGCATCCTATGTTAATTTTCATCTAAGTGATGTATTAACTGATGGGGTTACTCTAACAGTAGAACAAAGTACTGTGCCTGTTTCTTTAAAGTTTTACACTTTTTCTTTCCTTTTCTTTCTCTTTCTTTGTCTTTTGTTTTGTTTTTGTTTTTGTTTTTTCTCTTTGTGGAGAACAGGATCTCGCTATATTGCCCAGGCTGGTCTTGAACCCCTGGGCTCAAGCTATCCTTCTGCTTCTGCCTCCCTAAATGCTAGGATCATAGGTGTGAGCCCCTGTGTCCAGTCTGTCCTTTGATTTCTGCTGATTGTCTCTCTTAATAGTTTCATTGGCTAAGTTAACTCAAAAGCAACTTCGCTCACTTGGTTTACTCATAGAATGGGAATAGCATACCTACCCCGAGGGCTTGTTGTGAAGATAAAATAAGATAATGTATGCCCAGGGCAGGATGGGGATAATGCCATGACAAAGTACTACAGACTTGGGGACTTAAACAATGGAAATGTATTTTCTTACAATTCTGGAAGCTGAAAGTCTGAGATCAAGGTGTCTACAGGGTTGGTTTCTTCTGAGGCCTGTCTGATTGACTTGAAGACAGCCTCCTTCTCCCTGTGTCCTCACATGGTCTTCCCTCTGTGTGTCTGTGTCCTAAAATCCTCTCCTTATAAGGACACCAATGAGATTCGATTAGGGCCCATCCTAATGACCTAATTTAACTTTAATTACCTCTGTAAAGGCTCTATTTCCAAACACACCCACATTCTGACACCCTGGGGGTTAGGACTTCAACATATAGATTTTTGGGGGAGCACAAGTCATCCCCTCACAGCAGCTGATGTAAAGTCATGAGCTCCACCCTGGCCCTCTAGTAGCCATATCCTTGATCAAGTTCCTTCTGTTACTGGGTCTCAGTTTCTTCATCAGGGAGGTGGGATTGATCCTAGGGGCCCTCAGTGGAGGAGGCTCAAGGACATCCCATAGCTTCAGGCAGAACAAGGATGTCCTTCAAGCAGCTCATCGTGAGCAGAGGGGCAGCTGTCCTTTTTCTGCCATGTTCCAGTTGGGGCTGTCTCTCCCACATGCTCTGGCTGGAAGGGAACTCTGGGGTCAGGTCAGGTGGTCTAGGTGACAAGTGAGGGTGGTGATCGGTTGGCCTTTGTGACAGCTGCCACTCTTCTTCCCAGCCAGATTCCCCCAGCTATACCTGTTTCAGGAGCAGGAATGGAGGGCAATGGATGGGAAGGCAGGAGAGCTAGGGGCCGAGGACCCAGCTGCAGACTTAACTCCCAGCCATTCATTTCCAGAGACAGGGCAAAGACTTTTATATTTTTTATTTCCTTCTTTTAACTTAAACATTATTATTATTATTATTATTATTAGCTAAGAGATGAGCTTTCACTATGTTGCCTAGGCTGGTCTCAAACTACTGGCCTCAAGTGATCCTCCCACCTCAGCCTCCGAAATAGCTGGGATTAAAGGTGTGAGTTACTGAGCCTGGCTTAACTTAAACATTTTTGTGAAAACAGCTAATATAGTCACATAAAGCAAAATAAAAAAAGTCTAAGCAAATATACAGGGAAAACTTTCTCTGTAACTCTCTCCCAAGCCTCCTCATTCCTTTCCCAGAAGGTTTCCAATGTTCCACGTTTCTCACGTATCCTTTGAGAGATGGGTTCTGTGCACACAAGCCAATATACGACTGTAGTCTTTTCTTCCCCTTCTCCCCTTCTGCTGTGCACTTTAATTTTCCTGCCTAACTCTCCATCCTGGAGGCGGTGGGAGACAAGCTCATGAACTTCCTTACTCTGACTGTCGCTGCACTGTTATCAGATGCCAGTGTGGGCTATACTGCAATTTAGTATCGATGCCTTATTGACAAACATGGTTGTTTCTAATATGTGGGGCATTACTTTAAAACCCTCCTGCCTCAATTTCCTCTTCTGTAAAGAATGCAGAACAGAGCCTGACACAAGATGTTCCATAAATATTGAAGAGTAATATATAAAGAGTAGCTCTTTTGGTCATTATTCTCCCTCTTTTTTCAATTTTGTTAATTCATTCACACATACTCTGAGCCTACCTGCATGCTGTTCCCTCTTTCCTTCCATGCTGTTCCCCTTTCCCCTCTCTTCTATACCCTCTTCCTTGGATGGCCCAGCCATGTGGTGTTATAGTGCCTTGTCCTTCCCTTAATCAAAAGCACAAGAAGCAAAAGCACACTGAGCAGAGAGCAATGAACTAATTCACAAAAATAAATAAACAGGCCAACCAGACATTCATGTTATCATGTTATTAATTCATTCAAAAAATATTTTTGGGCACCTACTGTATGCCAGGTCCTGTGGTAGGCACTGGGGTGAAATGTGACCCAGTGGTCACATGTCTTAGCTGAGGTGCCAAGACAGAGTTTATTGGACAGTGATAGAATTTGCAAGATAGGCCAGGCGTGGTGGCTCATGCCTGTAATCCCAGCACTTTGGGAGGCCAAGGTGGGTGGATCACCTGAAGTCAGGAGTTTGAGACCAGCCTGGTCAACATGACGAAACCGCGTCTCTACTAAAAATACAAAAATTAGTCGGGCATGGTGGCGGGCGCCTGTAATCCCAGCTACTCAGGAGGCTGAGGTAGGAGAATCGCTTGAACCTGGGAAGCAGAAGTTGCAGTGAGCTGAGATCGTGCCACTGCACTCCAGCCTGGGCAACAGAGCAAGACTCCATCTCAAAAAAAAAAAAAAAAAAAAGGATTTGCAAGATAGTCTACCACATGCACATCTTGACAGGAAATATCCAACAATGGCTACTGGACCCTTAGTCTAAGGCAAGGACATTAAACAGATCAAGAGAGTGGAAACGGGAAGTTATTTTTGGAGGAAGTTGTTGGTGTATAGGGCTGGGCATTGGGGAATGCTCTGCACAGATCCGAAACCTGGTAAAAAAAAGGCACCCAAAGGATCATCGGAGGGCTTGCTGTGTGCCCTGTGGCTGGGCACAGGGCACTGGTGCCTGCCTCTTGCTGGAGGCAGCTGAAGGGGCAGCAACATACGGAGGGTCACCTGTAAATATCTGTAGGGTGCGGAGAGCAAGAAGCCATCTGAAGGCGGCACTCATCACAGGAGTATTTTTCTGGTTTTCTTCCCTCTCCCTTTTTTTTTTTTTTTTTTTTTTTTTTGGAGATGGAGTCTCTGTTGCCCAGGCTGGAGTACAGTGGCTCAATCTTGGCTCACTACAACCTCTGCCTCCTGGGTTCAAGCGATCCTCCTGCCTCAGCCTCCTGAGTAGCTGGGATTATAGGCACGTACCACCACGCCCAGCTAATTTTTGTATTTTTAGTAGAGATGAGGTTTCGCCATGTTGGTCAGCCTGGTTTCGAACTCCTGACCTCAAGTGATCCACCCACCTTGTCCTCCCAAAGTGCTAGGATTACAAGCATGAACCACCGTGCCTGGCCCCTCCCCCCACTTTGACCCTGGTGAGGTCGGGAAGAACAACCAGCATGGGAGAAAGGGAGAGGGCAAAGGAGGATGAATTCCCCTTCCCGGGCAGGTGCCCCATCTGGAGCCAGTCTGGGCTAGGGAGAAGAAAATTCCAAGTTTAAATTGAGCTCTGAGTTTTGGTTGTTCCCTGGGATTGGCTATTTCATGCCGAATTGAAACCAGGATTATGGCTTAGAGTGATGGCAGAACTTTCTATTGTCTAAGAAGGAGCAGGAGAGTTGTAGAACTACGGCATTTTCACCGGGACAGGAGATCAAGGGCAGGCAGTCAGGCAGGGACTTTGAGAAACAAAACTGCAGCTGCTTTTCTGATTACACCACAGGAATCCTCTGTGTTCAAAACTCTGGTTACATAATTTACATGAACGTGCACAGGTCTTTCATTAACATGCCTGTCCTTCTTCATGCTCCCTGCTCCGTGGGGGCAGGGCTTAAGTCTGTATCGCTCCCCATTTCATCCCCAGGACCTGGAGCATAGCAGATGCTCGGCGGCGTTTACCAAGTGAATGGATGAAATCAGGGGTGGCCTAGATGTCCAGCCGCAGGAGCGTTCATTTCTCACTGTAAATTAACACTTGATATCTCAACCACATGCTTTGGTCCCTCCGGACTGTAAGGAACGTGCGGGCCGCTGAGAGGCCGGTCAGTTCTGGGGTCTACTGACTGGTTCGTGGGTCTGGACGCCTCTAAGGTGGAGGCCTGAGCTGTGGTGGTGGGTGGCAGGTGCCTTCCAGTAGGACCTGCCTCAGTGCTCAGGTGTGCTGCTTCCCTCGGGCAAAAATGAACCAAAACTTTCTCCCATCGGCTTCTATATTTGTAAAACAAAAGGGTTTTATGACATCCACCTAAGGGGAGCAATGGGAAGCAGGGGTTGTGCCAGGTTCAGGTCTGAGTTTCTGTTCCATACACTGACTACAGTATGATGACCCTGGGCAGGTCACTAAAATAGTAAATAACCCTTATTTATTACTACCTACTGTGTGCCAGGGGTGTTTAGTGCTTTTTATATAGAGATATTAACTCATATACTCTATGACAGCACTACAAATTTGGCCACTATTCCTATCTTCATTTTACAGTTGAGGAAATGGAGGCACAGAGAGGTTAAGCAACTTGTTCAAGGTCACACAGTGATAAAGCTGATATAGGAACCTGTATCAAACTATTTGGGCTGCCATAACAAAATGTCACAGACTGGGTGGCTTAAACATCAGAAATTTATTTTCTCATAGTTCTGGAGGCTGCAAAGTCCAAGATCAAGGTGTCGGCAGAGTTGGTGTCTCCTGAGGTATCTTTCCTCGGCTTGCAGATGGCTGCCTTCTTGCTGCATTCTCACATGGTCCTTCTCCTGTGCATTACATTCCTCGCATCTTCCTATTCTCACAAGGACACCAATTCTATTGCACCAGGGCCTCGCCTTATGGCTTCATTTGCTTCCCCCCAGGCTCCCAAGTTTCAATTTTATCATGTATGAAAAGACACTTTTGATGATATCTATGTCAGAGACCTGTCAGAGGATAAAATGAGACAACGTACAAAGGCCTTTTAAAACAATAGGGCACTATTGTTACATGAAGATATTAAACAAATAAACCTCATAACCCCCAGAGATTGAAGACATGAGGGTTGACACTGGGGACCACATATTGGCTGAATCAGTTGGAAAGACACTCTTTTTAATTGCCTCCTGACAGAATTCACAAGTTAACCCTCCTTGAGATGTCTGTCTCCCCTTGTCCATCCCTCCTCATCATCCTTGCTGTATTAGGCCATCTCCCACTGCTTATTTAAGACTCAGTTCAAGTGTTGCCTCTTACAGGAAGGCTTCCTGGGTTTTCCTAGACTGAGTTGTCACCTTTGTTTTTGCACAGCCTCCTGTTAGCCTTAGCACACACCACAGGTACTAGACAGCCTGCTACTTTTCAGCCTCTCCCAGACTGAAGCTCCTGGGTAGACACTTTTTTTTAAAATACTTTAAGTTCTAGGGTACATGTGCACAACGTGCAAGTTTGTTACATATATATACATGTGCCATGTTGGTGTGCTGCACCCATTAACTCGTCATTTACATTAGGTATATCTCCTAATGCTATCGCTCCCCCCACTCTCCCCACAATAGGACCCGGTGTGTGATGTTCCTCTTCCTGTGTCCAAGTGATCTCATTGTTCAATCCCCACCTATGAGTGAGAACATGCGGTATTTGGTTTTCTGTTCTGCGATAGTTTGCTGAGAATGATGGTTTCCAGCTGCCTCCATGTCCCTACAAAGGACATGAACTCATCCTTTTTTATGGCTGCATAGTATTCCATGGTGTATAAGTGCCACATTTTCTTAATCCAGTCTGTCACTGATGGACATTTGGGTTGATTCCAAGTATTTGTTATTGTGAATAGTGCCGCAATAAACATACGTGTGCATGTGTCTTTATAGCGGCATGACTTATAATCCTTTGGGTATATCCCCAGTAATGGGATGGCTGGGTCAAATGGTATTTCTAGTTCTAGATCCTTGAGGAATTGCCACACTGTTTTCCACAATGGTTGAACTAGTTTACAGTCCCACCAACAGTGTAAAAGTGTTCCTATTTCTCCACATCCTCTCCAGCACCTGTTGTTTCCTGATTTTTTAATGATTGCCATTCTAACTGGTGTGAGATGGTATCTCATTGTGGTTTTGATTTGCATTTCTCTGATGGCGAGTGATGATGAGCATTTTTTCATGTGTCTGTTGGCTATATGAATGTCTTCTTTTGAGAAGTGTCTGTTCAGATCCTTTGCCCACTTTTTGATGGGGTTGTTTGTTTTTTTCTTGTAAATTTGATTGAGTTCTTTATAGGTTTTGGATATTAGCCCTTTGTCAGCTGAGTAGATTGCAAAAATTTTCTCCCATTCTGTAGGTTGCCTGTTCACTCTGATGGTAGTTTCTTTTGCTGTGCAGAAGCTCTTTAGTTTAATTAGACCCCATTTGTCAATTTTGGCTTTTGTTGCCATTGCTTTTGGTGTTTTAGACATGAAGTCCTTGCCCATGCCTATGTCCTGGGTGGGCATGATTTTTATCTTATTCTGCTTGTGCCGTACTGGGCATGCAGCGTGTGGTCAAGTGAAATGTTTGAGGAAATGGACTGAATTTCTTATTTTCCAAAATACTTTTTTCTTTCACTTTTCCAGCTTTCCTGTCTTATCTCCCCCGCCCCATTTGTTCTTTCTGCATTTCTAAACATTTTTCTGATTTCAAAACGTAGCATGCCCTTCCTAAAAAATTTGGCAAATTTGAAAAAAAAAACCACATGTAAAATACAAATCTGTGATTCCACTACCTGGATGTTTTCCTTTAAACAAAGTTCCATCCAATCATTTTCCCCTGTGTGTATGTGTGTCTATATAACTATATCTGCATCTATATCTATATCTAGATCATACATATATGTATGTGTGTACACATGTGCATGTATGTAAGTATATATATATTTTTATAATAATCATATAACTACATACACAATTTTGCCTTTTTTTCCTTTTCTTCACTTCTTATCAAACACATTCTCATATCATTAAAATACCTTTGTAAACACCAACTTCCATGACAGCTACGCATTCTGTTGTTTGAGATATTGTTGATTTTCTCCTCTGTGTTTCTGAGGGCTGCCTTCATAAACCACCTGTGGGTTCCCATTGTGTTCCTGCGTTCCCTCCTCCCTGGCTCCGTGCTCCTTCAACATCTCTCCCTTCAAGCCGATGAGTCACCTCTTCCATGGGTTACAAATTGGTCCGGGCACTTTGTTCTTGGAGAATCACAGAATTTCTCGTCCACAGATTCTTTCATCTTGAGGGCCTCAAAGGCCTTTTTAAAGATGGAGACAGCTCCCTGGAGACTTACCTTGCCTGGGAATCTCGTCTTTATTTATCCCCCGTGCTTCCATCAAGCGAGTAGGTGTAAAATATAGGCAGCCCCATTTATGGATGGAAACACCAAGGCCCAGAGCAACTGTTTGCTTTTCCCAAGGAGTGGACTGTTGCTTTCCAGTTGGCTGATGCCTGGGTCTGCTAGGCTTTCATTAAGGATCACACCACCGTCTTTGCTTTACTTTTCAGTCTAAACAAAGCCTAAAATAAAGTGCCCCCGAGCATTGCATTCTTTCTAACGATTTCAAGAGGGCAGCCCAGACAACATCTAGAGAGGCAGCTCCCTGGTTCGTTGCAACGTGAGCTCTCCCACTGCCTCCAATGTCTGCTTCCCTGTCACCCCATTTCTCATCCCCACTCCTGCTGTTGTCCAGCTGTCTCCTCTCCCTGGAGTCCTTTCTCCTTTTTCCTTCACTAAATTCTTAACGTCTGAGACTCCTCTCCTGGGTTGCTTCTTCTGGAGGCCTTTTATCCTCTCTGAGTTGGGGTTCAGGGCCTCTCCTTGGTTGGCTCTGCCCATACTCAATCCTCCTGTTTGTGCTCATGTCTCCACCAGCGTCGGCAAAGACCGTGAAAACAGGAGGAGAAATGTCCTACTCGTTTCTGTATTCCCGTTGCCTAGCACAGTGCCCGGGGGGTGCTAAGCACACGAATGTGTCCGAATGAAGTCCCTCAGTCACAGCTACCTACCATGTGGATTTTTGTGCCATAAAATGAAAAGAGAGACAAGGGGAGACAGGAACTTTAGAAGAGGAGAAGGCAAGATTAAATCAAATTGAGACAATGATCCAAACACAAGGCATCCGGCTGACTCCACCTTCTGGACCTCATGCCAGTTACCTTTCTCATTGTAAAAGGGGTACTTGGGGCCAGACACGGTGGCTCACACCTGCAGTCCCAGCACTTTGGAAGGCCGAGGAGGGTGGATCACTTGAGCCCAGGAGTTCAAGACCAGTCTGGGCAACATAGCAAGACTTCATTTCTACAAAAAATAAAAACAAAATAATTAGCCAAGCATGGTAGTGTGCACCTGTAGTCTCAACTACTTGTGAGGCTGAGGTGGAAAAATCACTTGAGCCTTGGAGTTTGAGGCTGCGGTGAGCTGAGATCGCACCACTGCACTCCAGCCTGGGCAAGAGAGTGAGACCCTGCCTCAAAAAAAAAGCAACAACAGAAGAGAATTTGACATGCAGTTTAGCCATCCATGTCATATGCATTGGTCCCGGTGAAGCAGTCCTCCTCCATTCTCCAGCCTGGCCACCTCTGGGCACCCTTTTCCAGGTGCTGCCATTGGGACACCATGACCTTGTGAAGTTGCACACGGACAGCCAGAGACCTCTCCCTGGAGCACCAGACTCCATTGCCTCTTGCTCTTGGTCTTTCCTTACTCAGGTGTTCACCAAGAATTACAGAGAGCTTCCAAAGTTGACCCCAGTGATTTCCTCCTCCTGGTACTCATGTCCTCCTGTAAGCCCCTGCCCTTGACTGTGGGCTGGACCTAGTGAATCACTTCTAACCATAGAATATGGCAGAAATAATGGGATGTCACTTCTGTGGTTAGGTTCTAAAAAGACCGTGGTTTCTGTCTTGCTAGCAGATTCTTTCTATTGACTTCTTGGCTTGTATCCTTTGATGAAATCAGCAGGAGGCCCACGTGGCAAGAAACTGAAGGTGACTTTCAGCCAAAAATCAGTGAGGAACTGGGGCTCCAGTCAGCAGCCACATGGAACTGAACGCTGCCAACAGCCACTGAGTGAGTGGACCCTTCCCCCTTGGAGTCTTCCCATGACATCACAGCCCCTGGACTGACACACCTTGATGGCATCAGCCAGAGACCGTGAAGCAGAGCACCCAGAGAAGCAGTGCCTGGATTTCTGACCCACAGAAACCACGAGATAATAAATATTGTTTCAAGCCACTAAGTTTTGGGGTAATCTCATACACCAACATCAATAACTCACAGCACCCACTCTGCCATTGTTCTAAATGTCTTCTGTGGACATTTTGCATCCATTTGTACCCCTTCCTATGAACTTCCCAACCCTGATTTTTCACAGGGGATGAAATCTATTGCCTATGTTCCCTTACTGCTAGGGTTCTGGATAAAATTTAGGCTCTGACAGCGGGGCGGGGTGGCTCACACTTGTAATCCCAGCACTTTGGGAGGCCAAGGTGGGGAGATTGAGACCATCTGGTCAACATGGTAAAACTTTGTATCTACTAAAAATACAAAACTTAGCTGGGCGTGGTGTCGCACACCTGTAGTCCCAGTAGTCCCAGCTACTCTGGAGGCTGTGGCAGGAGAATTTCTTGAACCCAGGAGGCAGAGGTTGCAGTCAGCTGAGATCGCGCCACTACACTCCAGCCTGGATGACAGAAAAAAAAAAATAGCCTCTGTCGATGAGAAGCACATGTGCAACATTTGGAAAGCAGAATTTGCTCTGGCAGTGGCAGCTGGTGGGCAGGCTCTGGCAGGAGTGAGCTTTGCAGTGGTCATACTCTCTCTTTATCAGTTCATGAGTGAGGGACTAGTGGGGCACCAGCTGGGATTGCCTACATTATCCTGAGTTCAGAATCAAAGCAAAGTGACCTTGAAGCCTAAAGCCCAGTAGCAGCCTTATCACTTTCACTCCTCCAGCTGATCCAACAGTTTTCTAGCACCCATTTATTTCCTCATACTGAATACCTCATTGCCAAAAATACCTAGACACATTTCTGTTTCCTTGACTGAACTCTGCTGATACAGTCATTCACTGTGCAAAACCCTAGGGCTACAGGTGAACTTGACACAATTAATTCCATAACACAAGACACTCACACTCTAGTGATGGAGACAGAAACTTAGAAAGTAATGTCACTGTAATGTACCTGTCTGTTAGACCCCACTCAGAGGTGGGTATACAGTGAAGCAAGAAGCTTAAGCTTCAGTGTCCCTCACCTGCATGGGTCTCTACCCGGGTCTGAGAAAGGCCTTGTGATTTTGTTTTCACAATTTTGTGGGTTTTGTTTCTCTCTCTCTCTTAGGCTCACTGCAACCTCTGCCTCCCAGGTTCAAGCAATTCTCCTGCCTCAGTCTCCTGAGTAGCTGGGATTACAGGCACATGCCACCAAACCTGGCTAATTTTGTTGTATTTTTAGTAGAGACAGGGTTTTACCTCGTTGGCCAGGTTGGTCTTGAACTCGTGACCTCAGGTGATCTGCCCACCTTGGCCACCCAAAGTGCTGGGATTACAGGTATGAGCCACCACACCCGGCCTTGTTTCTTAATAAGCACTTCACCATCCCCCAGATTGTATAAGCTCTGGGCCCCTCAAAATCTGGCTCAGGTTTGGTCTCTGGGGACCATCACCCACTCTGATGGCTTGCCCACTAGCTATTGGGCAAAAACCTCTCAGATCCATTCAGTCAGCTAAGCCTGAGCTTTATGGCTCGAGCCACCCTGAGGCATTTCTCCCAGCAGTCCCTCAGGACTTCCCACTCAACACTTTTTCCTTCCCTAAACTAGCTCTTCACCCTGGGCGTCCCCTTTGTTAAATGGTATCACTGTCCACCCAGTGGCTACTCTGTGGAGTAAAATACCCATGAATGTTGGAGAAAATAAGTTAGAATGAGGCACATTTGGCAATCTTATTGCCAGAAAGGCTGGCCCAGAGGAAGGCATGGCTGGGCTCAGGGTCCGAGGGATGGCACCTACCTGAGTGACTCCAAGCGGAAAACGTGACGTAGGGACCTTGGAACTGGCCCCAAAGTCTAATTTCTATGGCAAAGTGTATTAGTCAGGGCTCTCCAGAGAAGCAGAATTCACAGGATGTGCGCACACACACATATATGCACTCAGACACACACACACAATTTATTATGAGGAACTGGCTCACATGATTATGGAGGCTGAGAAATCCCCCACCCTGGAGACCCAAGAAAGCTGGCGGTGGAGTTCAGTGCAGTCCAGAGGCCCGAGAACCAGGAGGGCTGATGGTGTAAGTCTCAGCCTGAGGGCAGGAAAAATCCAAGTCCCAGCTCAACCGTCAGGCAAAGAAAAGAGACACATTCTCCCTTCTTCCATCTTTTGCTCTATTTGAGCCTGCAACAGATTGGATGAGGCCCACCTGCACTGAGGAGGCCCACCGGCCTTTCTCCGTTCACCCATTTAAATGCTCATCTCATCCAGAAACACCCTGGCAGGCACACAAAAAATAAAGTTTAGCAGAATATCTGGACACCCCTTGATCTAGTTAAGCTGACACAAAAAATTAAACATCACAGCTGGGCACAGTGACTCAGGTCTGTAATCCCAGCACTTTGGGAGGCCGAGGAGTGTGGATCATTTGAGGTCAGGAGTTCAAGACCATCCTGGCCAACATAACAAAACCTTGTCTCTACAAAAAATACAAAAATTAGCTGGGTGTGGTGACATGTGCCTGTAATCCCAGCTACTCGAGAGGCTGAGAGGCATGAGAATCAATTGAATCTGGAAGGTGGAGGTTGCAGTGAGCCAAGATCGTGCTACTGCACTCCAGCCTGGGCGACAGAGCGAGATTTCATCTCAAAAAAAAAAAAAAAAAAAAAGAAAGAAAGAAAAAGAAAAACAAATTAACCATCACAAAAGTGGGAAGGAAAGTGGAAACAGATATACAGATATCACCAGGTGAGTACCCAGATAATTGAAAATGAGGTGCAGGCCAGGCACAATGGCTCATGCCTGTAATCCCAGCATTTCGGGAGGTTGAGGTGGTTGGACCACTTGAGGTCAGGAGTTCAAGACCAGTCTGACCAACATGGGGAACCCCTATCTCTACTGAAAATACAAAATTAACCTGACATGGTGGCATACACCTGTAATCCCAGCTACTTGGGAGGCTGAGGCAGGAGAATTGCTTGGATCCAAGAGGCAGAGGTTGCAGTGAGCCGAAATCATGCCGTTGAACTCCAACCTGGGCAACAAGAGCAAAACTCTGTCTAAAAAAGAAAAAAGTGCAATCCAGTGGCAGGAAGAAGTTGAGAATGAGTCAGAGATGAGGCTTTGAGTGCAAATGTGGCCTGGAGCTCCCCCTGCCTCTTTCTTTTGGGGGTTCCCCTTTTGCATGGCACCTGTTATAGAATGGTATCTAAATTTAAATTCCCCCCCCCCAAACAGATCCTGAGACAAGGATTGGTTCAAGCAATCTATTTGGTGATGATCCAGGAAGCACGGGGAGGGAAAGGAAAGTGAGACAGGAAGGTAGGGAAAGTCAATCGAGGGGGGAGATGGTCAGGTCTTCAGTCTTTGCTGAGGGCAACTGGGGCTTAGCCCCCTGGGAGCCTCTGCAGGAGGATGTGGAGGTGGAGCTCAGAGCTGTCCCATGCAGAGCGAGGAACATGGGGTGTTGATCCCCCAACTCTTGTCCTTCATTGGTTGAGGGTCACTCCTAGGGTGTTCACATCCTGGCACTTCTGACTTGCTCTGTGTGCCAAGCCAAACAAGCTCCTGCAGCCAGAGAGAGGGGAGCTCATGGGTTTGTTTGAGAGTGATCTTCAGTGAGTTCTGGGCCATGGGATGCTGCGGGCCAGGCATTGATTGCTCCTAAAGGCTGGCTGCCTTCCCTTTGGTGCAGCCAGTCTGTGGGAACGCCTACCTACTCAACTTGGATGGTGGGAAGTGAGAAGGGCACACTTCTTCTCCTTGGTTCACTAAATGGCTTCTGGGGTCCTGCCATGGCCAGGAGGAGGAATAGTGCAGGCTGAGAAGAGGACTCACTAACTTTGAGGTGACAGACCTAGATTTAAATTCTGGAATCACCTCTGGAAAGCCGGTTGCAATTTCCTTATTTTCAGAGCCTCAGCTTTCTCCTGCGTGAGGTGGGGCTAGGCCGACCATCTGCTCTACATGCCTGTTGTGAGAATGACAATGGATCTCCATCAGCCCCTGTCCCCCAGTGGTGGTTGATGAATAGCGACAGGGATTGGAAGATTCTGCTGACTCAGTGGCTTCCCCCTGCCAGCCCTGACCTTGGCCTGAGGGCTTCCCCCAATTCCCAGCTCCTGCTCCTGCTCAGCTCCAACTCTCCTTCCTTTGCATCTGTTTAAAGCGGGCCTTCCAGGGTAAAAAGTCCGTTCTGTGCAGGCTGCAGGAATCACCGCAGCTGCTGGACAAGGACATCAGTGTCTTTGAAGTGCCCTGGCTGGCAGAATTCCCTGCCGTTTTGCGGCAGCATGGTTCTCTCTTCTCAGCTCATGGAATGACAAACTTGCAGGAGGCCTCAGTGGCCTTGGCAGTTGGCCAGTGTTTAGACAGTTTCTTGTACTGTTTTAATAAGAGGCACGGTGGAACTGTGCCTTTGCCTCATTACCTCTCCTGTGACTGGGCAGCCTGGCAGCCTGGAAGCCCGTCATCTGGAGCTGCGTGCAAACCTCCCCTCAGCTCCTGAAGAAGCTTTATAGGTGAGGAACCTTCCAGAAGGCACCAGGGTTCCCTGTGCCCTCCCTTTTTTTGTAGACAGTTTTCTTGTGAATTGCCTTTTCGCACTTCTGAGCCCTCAGGATGGCTTTGGAAAACCTTTGCCCTGGAGGGTTATCTCTCACCAACATCCATAAACCATAAACCATGAAAGAGACAGAATGGCCCTCACATGTTATTTTGGAGGCTTAGAGAGATTAAGTGACTTTTGCCCAGTTACACAACCAGTTAGTGACAGAATCAGGGCTAGACCCCAAGTTTGCTGACTTCAAGTCTTCCAGTATCTGGGTTGTGTAAGAGTCCAGGTGAGGGCTAGACTCACCTGAACCCGCCTTCCTATCTTTTGAGGATTCATGAGATGAAGACTGACTGAGGCAGCACCACGTGTAGCTCAAGCCAGAAACAAAGGTGTTCCCTCCTTTCCCCACCCTAGACCCCCAAGCACAGGGTAGGGACTGTGGATGGTATAATCTAGTTTCTGTGCTACAAGTTTAAGAAGGAATAAATGACACCAGGGAACTTAAAAAGAGGGAGGAGCATAGTGAAGTGGGACGGAATCTCGCAGTCTTGGGCCTAATTAACTGTGTGATTCAAGTCACCTCCCCACTTCAGGCTTTTGGTCACTTGAAGAGGAATGTGTGGATTCAGCTGGCCACCTCCTTGTAGTTTTGGAATTCTGTCCATCCATTCCCTCATCCATCCATCCATCCATCCATCCATCCATCCATCCATCCATCCCTCTATCCGTGCATCCATGTAGGTATCTATGCATCCATCCACCCATCCATCCATTCATCCATTCAGACATCTTTCTATCCATGCATGTATCCATCCATCCATCCATCCATCCATCCATCCCTCTATCCGTGCATCCATGTAGGTATCTGTGCATCCATCCACCCATCCATCCATTCATCCATTCAAACATCTTTCTATCCATGCGTATATCCATCCATCCATCCATCCATCCATCCATCCATCCATCCTTCCATCCATCCATCCATCCATCCATCCATCCATCCATCCATCCATCCATCCACCCATCCATGCATGTATACATGCATCCATCTATCTGCTCATCCATCTCTCCATCCACTCATCTAACCTTCCATCCATCTATCTTTCTATCCATTCACCTACCCATCCATTAACCTACCTACGCATCCCATGTGCCATCCCCCGGGCTTTGCATCAGAAAACAGATTAAGAAGCCTATAGCTAGATCTCCATAGTTGAGGAGCTTACAGTTTTGTACAAGGTCAGTGGGCCAGGATTCCATCCTAAAGCTGCCTGAACCCTGAAGGCACTAGGCTTCAAGGTACCTTGACCTTTGGACCCTTCCTGCTTCCATGAGCTGTCAGACCATAAACCGTTCTTCTGCCCTACTCTGTGTCCCATGTGGGGATCCCACTCCACATGCATTTACACTTTGCATGCTCATGGCAATCTTGTGACATGGGGCTTTCTCTACTCACTTAAAAGAGGAGAAGACTGAGGCTCTGAGAGATAGAGAGCTTAGCCCAGGGCCTCGTTTGTGACATCTGTCCTGTGCTCCCACTGTAATTCTGGTGCCTGGTTCAGATCTTGGCTCTGCATTTTGGGAAAGTCACTTCCTTCCCCAAGTCTCTGTTTCCTCCACTGTGAAATGGGATAATAACAGTCCCCATCTCATCAGATTGTTGTGGGCATTATGTGGTATAAAGCATGTGAATGGCACATTGTAAACACCCAAATGTTGGTCATCACGACCGTTATACATAATATATGCTTCCTGTCAAAGTCAGACAGGTAGTAGGTAAATTTCAAAGGGAGGACTGACTGCTTCATAATATTTGATGGATGGAGGGTGGAAGGAAGGAGGAAGACTTTCCCTCAGGACCACAGTTAAGGCCAGTGTGTTAGGAGTAGGTCCACAAATGTGCAGCCAGAGGCTCCATCTTCTGCCGTGGGAGGCAGGCACGGGAGCCACAATTAATTTCTTTTACCACCAAGCAGCAGGCATCAAGCCTCATTACCCTGATGAGTCCATGAGCCGGGGGATTTGTGTAATCTTGTTTTCCCTCCAGCCGGCCTCCCGGAACGCCATTGTGCTGGCACTGAAGCCTCAGTGACCCCACTGAATTGCCCGTGCCCGACGGAAGCCTTGCCTCACTAAGCCCTGTCTGCTTTCATGAGAGCCCCACAGATCACCCCTCTGTGCTCAGTCTAGTCAGGCATTTCCAACCCCTCTCAGCCTCCTCCAGCCTCCACTCCTGGGTCAGGCAAAGTGGGATGAAGCCTTTGCACACCCTGAAATAGCCAAGATATATTCAAGCAAATTGTGCAACTCTCAAAGTTGCACAGGACTGAGAAGAAAAGGGAGACTTGTGTTACCTGAATGTTTCCTCATGCCAGTGACTTGATACCCACTTAATATCCAATGTGGAGGCCTCTATCAGAGTGACTTCACAGACTACAGGGGATCACTTGGAATCCCAGAGGATGGAACTACAAGGGTCATGGATAGGTTTGGTGTCATGATGGAGTTGATTCCTGACTCCCTCTCTTCTTGGCTGGGAGACCTTGGGCTATTTTCTTGTCTCTGTGAGTCTGTTTTCTCATCCAAAACCTCTACCTCCCTGAAGGTAAGGAGGAAGAAATGAGACAACAGCTTGTAGGAGGAACTCAAAAAATATTGGTTCTCCTTCTTCGCATTTGTTCATGTGACCACTTGGAACTTACTAAATGCCAGGCCCGGTGATAGCAGTGAACTGGACAGTCATGGACGGCTCTTCCCTTTCCCATTATCTCTTGGGAGTGATGGACACCAAACAGTGAGTTATACAAACCATTTCTGAGTCACCAGTGTGAAAAGTGCTACAAGGCAGCATCCACAGGGGGATCAGAGAGCCAACCCAGAGGGCACCAACCTGATGGGGCCTGTCCTGTGGGAGGTCAGATCTATCTACTATCTATCTATCTATCTATCTATCTATCTATCTATCTATCTATCATCTATCTCTCTATCTTATCTATCCATCTATCTATCTATCTATCATCTATCTACTATCTATCTATCTATCATCTCTCTACCATCTATCTATCTATCTATCTATCTATCTATCTATCTATTGACTCACTCTGTTGCCCAGGCAGGAGTGCAATAGCAGGACTGCAGCTCATGACCTCCTCAGCTCAATTGATCCTACTACCTCAGCCTCCTGAGTAGTAGGGACTACAGGTATGTGCCACCACACTCAGCTAATCTAAAAAATTTTTTGTAGAGACAGGGTCTTACTATGTTGCCTAGGCTGGTGTTGGACTCCTTGCCTTAAGTTACCATCCCACCTCAGCCTCTCAAAGTGCTAGGATTACGGGCATGATCCACTGTACCCGGCCAGAGGTCAGTTTTAAATAGAGACTGATCTACTGATTTTGGAGAAATTGCCGCCATGGGGTGGGGGAGCAGTCCACCAGAGGGAATGACCTATGTGGTGCTGGAAGTGACAGAGTGTAGGTGTGATACAGCGCAGTGGGGCAGAGGAGCGAGGGGTGTGAGAAAGAGCTGGGGAAGTGGGCAGGGATTCTGCAGCCCTTTCCCCACATGGCCTGCCTCCAAGCCTCAGGAAGCGTTCTCAGGATAAAGCTCTGCTAACAAATCACATCTTCCCAATAAAATCCATCACTGTTTATTTTTGATGGATTGTGTGGTTGGCAATATCCCCTTGGGCCTTTGGATGTTGATGTTTGCAAATTGTCCTTTCATTTCTCTGCAAGTCTGTGTTGTTAAAGCCGGATATTTCATGCCAAAAGCACAAATGTAATGTGTTCCTGGTGGACTCTGGCTCGGAGCAGGGGGATGAACTGATGAAGGTCTTCCCATCACAACACTGTGAGTCCTGGAATCATGTTCCCTCCCCAGCTGAGGGTCTGATGATGCTCAATGATGGAAAGCAATTTCTTCTAATGGGTGGGTTCCCAGTACTTTATGGCACTAATTCCATTGAGTTCTGCTCTCCACAGGTGGAGCTGGGATGATCTTCCCTTTCCAGATGAGGGAAGGTTAAGTCACTCACTGAGGGGTGTCTAGCTTGAGAAGTGGAGTAAGGATTCAAGGCCAGGTCTCAAACCCTGGGCTTTAAACATGGTGCTCTGGACCAGGTCAGTCAAACAATGTGGGTGGTTAAGAATTATGAGGGTCACTGGAGGGGCTGAGAAGTGTGTTTGGGTTTATTTCACACACAGAGAAATGGTTAATGAAGTGTTTAATAGAGAAAGTGAACCAGCACTTTGGTGTCCCAAGCTCAGTCATCAACTCTTCAAGCACAGCCTTTAGGGCTGGGAAAGACATAACATTACTTTAGTTTGAGCTTCTGTCTCTTTGTCGATGAGGAAACAGACCCAGGGTGGTCAGGGAACCTGCCAGCTGCTATACAGCTTGCTGGGGGTGGAGCTGGGCTGGAGGCTAGGATTTCTATGTCCCATTGGGTGAGCTTCCCACCTCACCTCAACCACATCAAAATTGACCTTCTGGAGGCAGCCACTTCCCACCTCCCACCCTTCCTGGATAAAATATCTGCACAGATAATCCTGCCATGAGACACCTCATTAAATGACATTATGTCCCTGGGATTGGTCTTTAAGTAACATTTGATTTGAGGTTTCAGCTCTAAATCCTTCATGTGTCAAGAGGTATTTCACACTTGAAACTTGAAACTAGGGGAAGGGTGGTAAATACAAAAGCAAGAGGCAGAGTGAGGAATCTTAAAGCATAGGTCCAATTCAGACCCACCAGTTGTATGAAGTTCGGTGAGCCATTAAATCATGGAACCGTTTTGTACTCAACTACAAAGTAGGGTTAAAAACAGTTTCCTTCTCCTTGACCTCATGTGGTAGCCATGGCAATTAAATCCATACATGTATACAGTAGGTGAGCAATAACTACAGTCCTAATGTGAAAAGTGATTTTTCTAAAGCATTAGTATGAGCAGGTTCTATCTTTTATTCAAATTCTGCAGTGGTTCTCTTTTGTCTTCATTCATTCATTCACTCTTCAGTATTTATTGAGCATCTAGTATGTGTCAGGCACTGTTTTAGATACCAGGGACGAAGGAAGAAAACAGAGTGTCTGTTTTGAACTTACAACATAACAGAGAAAACAGACAACAAACAAGATGAATAAACAAGATGGAATAAGTAAAACAAATAGTAGAGTCCTGGAGTGATTGGGGAACACAGGACGCCCTTGAGTCTAGAGTGAGAGAAAGAGTGGGACTATAAAAAATGAGGACTGAAAGACAGTGAGGGGCTGGGGGATGCAAAGTCTCATGGCTTTTACTCTGTATCAGATGGAAAAGCCTTTGGAAGATTCTGAGCAGAGTAGAGACATGATCAGATTATGTTCTAACAGAATCACTGATTGCCAAAGTGAACACACTGCAGTGACAACAAGGGCAAAAGCAGTCATCCTAGGTAGAGGGGATGGTGACTGGGACCAGGTGTTGTCAGGAAAGTGGCAAGAAACAGTGGAATATGATAGTTCTGTTATTTGTACTTGGTTGCGTCTGTCAGCTTGCTCCTACTGTTTTGGGACTGTGATGTGTGAGCTTATCTTCAGCAGACATACCTTGCAGCTAAGGTTGAGGGATACATCTCCAAGGAAATTTTGCATATGCTTCTTGTGGGCATCTCAGACACTCATCCTCATCAACAATGGACTACTACCTTAATTTCGAAAACAACAAATATTGATTCATGAGACGAGCCTGGCCTTTTAGGTAAATTTCTCTGCTTCAGGTTCTTCAGCTACATGGGGTGTATCAATGCTAACAGTAAATATGAATGCAGACTTCTAATTTCTTTTTTTATTTTCATATGTTATTGGAGAACAAGTGGTGTTTGGTTACATAAGTAAGTTCTTTAGTGGTGATTTGTGAGATTTTGTTGCACTCATCACCCGAGCAGTATACACTGCACCCAGTTTGTAGTTTTTTATCCCTTACCCCTTTTCCCACTGAGTTCCCAAAGTCCATTGTGTCATGCTTATGCCTTTGCATCCTCATAGCCTAGCTCCCACTTATGAGTGAGAACATATGATGTTTGGTTTTCCATTCCTGAGTTACTTCACTTAGAATAACAGTCGCCAATCTTATCCAGGTTGCTGCAAATGGTATTAATTCATTTCTTTTTATGGCTGAGTAGTACTCTGTCATATATATATATATAACATTTTCTTTGTCCACTTGTTGGTCAATGGGCACTTAGGTTGGTTGCATATGCAAATTGTGCTGCTATAAACATGCATGTGCAGGTAACTTTTTCATATAATGACTTCTTTTCCTTGGGGTAGATACCCAGTAATGGGATTGCTGGATTGAATGGTAGTTCTACTTTTAGTTCTGTAAGGAATCTCCACACCCCATTTTCCATAGTGGTTGTGCTAGCTTACATTCAGTGGGTGTGAATTCTTTTTTTTTTTTTTTTTTTTTTTTGAGACAGAGTCTTGCTCTGTGGCCCAGGCTGGACGCAGTGGTGCGATCTTGGCTCACTGCCAGCTCTGCCTCCCAGGTTCACACCATTCTCTTGCCTCAGCCCCCTGAGTAGCTGGGACTACAGGCGCCTGCCACTACGCCTGGCTAATTTTTTGTATTTTTAGTAGAGACAGGGTTTCACCATGTTAGCCAGGATGATCTTGATCTCCTGACCTTGTGATCTGCCTGTCTCGGCCTCCCAAAGGCGTGAGCCACCGCGTCTGGCGAATTCTTAAAGGATGACGAAGTTGAGAGAGACTAGCTTGTTGGGCAGCTCCTGGGGCCAGTGGGAGGGTTTTTCTAACCCACTCTTCTCCAGGGTTATAATCTGTTGAGGGTCCCTGCTTTATGGTGATGTCCTCAGTTCTAACTCCCCACCATGCATGGGCCTCAGGCCTTGTCTCCTGACCTCAGCTGGCCCACGAACACCCCAGCCTTTAAGTTACCAAAGCCTACCCTCTAATCCCTGCCCCAGGGCAGCCACAGGTAAGCTCATGTGGATTGCTCTGGTTGTCAGTTCCTGTCACTCCTTTGTGCCCTGCAAATTTCCTTTATTTGACTTTATGAACTTAATTCTGCATTTAGTTAAGTTTTGCATGTTTTTCTTAAGCACATAGCAGAAGGATTTTCAGGTTTTCTGGTCCACCCACTATGCTGCTAGAAACCCACTTGATTCCCTGTGTCATCATCAATGTCTCTTGACAGGATTAATTTAAGTCTGTCAGCGTCAGACTCACCTTGGAAATGTGTAATTAATAAAATGTATATTCTCTGGTTTCACCCCAGGACTCTCAAATCACACTCTTGGGAATCTGGAACTTTCATTTTAACAAATGCCCACGGTGATTCTGATGCACACGTAAGTGTGTGAGCCACTGTCCGTCTGAGATTCAAGTTACTGAATTAACCCAACACACATTTATGAAACACCTTCTGTGCCCCCGGCACCACTCAGGCTTCATGGAATGCAGACATGAGTAAGATTATTTGTTTCTTTCAAGAGCTTTATAGCATAGGTCAGGGGCTGGCAAAGTTTTTCTGTAAAGGGACAGATAGCAAATATTGGAGGCTTTGCAGGTCACGTAACTTCCTTCACAAAAGCTGCCACAGACACTACGTAAACAAATAGGTGGGGCTGTGTCCCCAAAATTTTATTTAAGAAACAGGTGGTGGGCCAGGCATGGTGGCTCACACCTGTAATCTCAGCACTTTGGGAGGCCAAAGTGGGCAGATCATTTGAGGTCAGGAGTTTGAGACCAGCCTGGCCAACGTGGCAAAACTCTGTCTCTACTAAAAATACAAAAATTAGCCAGGTGTGGTGTCAAGTGCCTGTAGTCCCAGCTACTCGGGAGGCTGAGGCAGGAGAATCACTTGAACCCAGGAGGCAGAGGTTGCAGTGAGCCAAGATTGTGCCACTGCACTCCAGCCTGGGTGACAGAGCCAGACCCTGAAAAAGAAAGAAAGAAAAGAAAAGAAAAGAAAAGAAAAGAAAGAAAAAAAAGAAAGAAAGAAAGGAAGAAAGAAAGAAAGAAAGAAAGAAAGAAAGAAAGAAAGAAAGAAAGAAAGAAAGAAAGAAAGGAGGGAGGGAGGGAGGGAGGGAGGGAGGGAGGGAGGGAGGGAAGGAAGGAAGGAAGGAAGGAAGGAAGGAAGGAAGGAAGGAAGGAAGAAAGAGGTGGTGGCCTGGCTCACCTGTGGTTTGCCCGCCTCTGGCGAAGCTAAAAGAAACATGCCAGAGAAAGGATCCTAACGCAAGCAGTTGCTAGGGCGGAGGTGTGCAAGAGGTTTGGGAACCAGAGAAGGAGTTTGAACCTGCTGGGGCTGTCGGCAAGCCTTCCCATGTGAGCTCCCACTGGAGATGAGCCCCGAGGGGCCATCCATCACTGGATGTTTAGGTGTTTCCATTCCTTGCTGTTATAAACAGTAAGAACAAACCACCTTCCACTTTGTAGGCTGGTCTGATTCTTCCCTTAGCCTGAAGGCACTGTCAAGGCTTTGGTAGCCCATTTGCAGGGTGCCTTCTAGAAAGTTCATACCACCTTCACACCCTCCAGGAGCATACACTGGGGCCCTCCACCCTCATCAACACTACGCTGCTAACTCGTTTAATTTCTAAAACCAATAACAAATATCAATTCATGGAAAGAGTCAGTGATATGGTTTGGCCATGTCCCTACACAAATCTCATCTTGAATTGTAGCTCCCACAGTTCTCACATGTTGTGGGAGGGACCTGGTGGGAGGTAATTGAATCTTGAGGGCTGGTCTTTCCCATGCTATTCTCACGATAGTGAATAAGTCTCATGAGATCTGATGGTTTTATAAAGGGGAGTTCCCCTGCACAAACTCTCTTCTGTCGTTGCTGCCATGTGAGACATGCCTTTCACCTTCTGCCATGATTGTGAGGCCTCCCCAGTCATGTGGAACTGTGAGTTTATTAAACCTCTTTCTTTTGTAAATTGCCCAATCTCAGGTATGTCTTTATCATCAGTGTGAAAACAACTAATACAATTAGTCTGATCTTTAATTACAAAACTAAGAACATAGACTGGACAACCTTGCTTGCCTTATTTCCCTGAGATATTCCAGTTTTTATTTCTTCATATTGGGCAATGAAGACTGTATATTTTTGGTAGCTTGAAGGGTTTTCCTGGGTTTGGGTGTGACTCCTCGGAGCGTGGCTTAGCAGGAAGGTCTACGTCCAATCTCTCTTTTGCTGTGTGAGCACAGCAGTCCGCCAAGGCCACTCCACTCAGCAATCAGCCTTTTCCACTGTGGCTAAACGCGCATCCACATCAGTAGAGAGGAGGCCCTGAAGAGCACGTTTGATCTTAGTGGAAAGCTGGCCCAGGCTGGCATTTTGACATTTGGAAACAGTGAATACAATTACCCATCTGCAGACCAAAAGGGAATTTTTTTTTCCCCCTTAAAGGGAATTGAAGGTATTTTGCCCTGTGGTAGTTTCTCTCTTAAGAGGCCCCTTCTGACTTGACTAGTGTGGAGAATCTTCTTCCAGATTTAATTCAGAAGAGTGTGCTCCAGGAAGAGAGGACAGGCTAGTGCCCGAAGTTCCGTCTTCCTCTGGAGTTGACCTTTTAATGAGAGAAGGGTGGAAGGCAGACCAGTGTGAGCCACACGCCCTTTACAGTTGGCTCTCTGCTGTTGCAGACATCGTTTCCTCTGTCTCTAACCTCAGCCCTTGAAGAATGTGTGGTTATTTCATCATCAGCAAGTGGGGAGAATGAGGTCAGACTTCATGTAATTGTCCAAGGTTCCACAGCCAGCCATGTAGAGCTGGGACAGGAAGTCAAGGTTCTTGCCTTCAAATTCAGTTCTTTTCCCACTTGTTGTGTTTCTCAAAAATGTGTATGCTGTAGTCCTAACCTCCAGTACCTCAGAATGTGACCTTATTTGGAAATAGGTTCATAGCAGATGTAATTATTAATAATTAAGATCAGTTCATACCAGAGTAGTGTGGGCTGTAAATCCAATGACTGGTGTTCTTCTTCTCATTATTTTTTATAGATAGAGTCTTGCTTTGTTGCCCAGACTGGAGTGCAGTGTCATGATTACAGTTCACTGCTGCCTCAAACTTCTGGGCTCAAGCAATACTCCTGCCTCAGCATCCTGAAATTGGTGTCATTTTTTCAAAAAGCCAAGCTGGGCACAATGATGGGTGCCTGTGGTCTCAGCTACTTAGGAGGCTGAGGTGGGAGGATCACTCAAACCCAGGAGTTTGAGACCAGCTTGGGTAACATAGCAAGACTCTACCTAATAAAAATCACACGGAGAGACAGGGGCACACACAGAAAGAAGACAACGTAAAGACACATGAAGAAGACGGATGGTCATTTACAAGCCAAGGATCTCCTGCAGCTACCAGGAACTGAAGAGAGGCATGGAGTGGATCCTCCCTCACAGACTTCAGAAGGAACCAACCCTCCCAACACCTTGCTTTTCAACTCTTAGCCTCCAGAGCTATGAGACAATAAATTGCCCCTGTTTAAGCTACCTGCTCTGTGGTTCTTTGT
Organism: Macaca mulatta; assembly: GCF_049350105.2. Taxonomy (NCBI): domain Eukaryota; kingdom Metazoa; phylum Chordata; class Mammalia; order Primates; family Cercopithecidae; genus Macaca; species Macaca mulatta. The sequence goes on along the minus strand of NC_133410.1, from coordinate 8,280,359 downwards.
TACAGCAGTCCAAGAAATGAATCTACCACTCATCATGGTAAACACATTGTAGTTCTTAAGACAATATAATTTACTGAGTGTGTGGCAATAGAATTTATGGAGACTTGTATTCTCTCTCTGTCCCAAACATTCTAGAGCAGAGATGGCTAACTGCTCTTCAGTACACAGTCTCCTTCCTTTTATTAAGAGAAACAGCCTCTCCGATTTTAATAGCCAGAGACTATGTTTCCTGGCTTCCCTTGCAGTAAGATACGGCCATGAGACCATGTTCTCACCAGTAGAATATGAGTGGAAATGTTTTGTGCCAATTTCAGCAACATTTTCTTAAATGAAAATTGTTTGCCTTCCAATTTCTCTCTCTTTACCCTGGTTGCAGCCTGGAATGTAATCATGGATAGCCAATGGATGATCAGCTTCCATCATGTGGTCATGGAACAAGATGGAAGGAAGCTGGGGCCCTGAGTGACCCGTGGAGCAGAGGCCTTTGCCCACCCTGGGCTGCCTGATTTCCCCTGGACTATCATGAAAGAGAAGAAAAAGCTTCTATTTTATTTGAACCACTGTGTTTTGGGAACCTTGGATTAGAGCAGCTTAGCCTTTGTATGCTAACAAGGTGTATGTATCTGCTCTTTGTTGCTTTTGTAGATAGTTGTGTTATAAGCCTGAATGTAGAAGTTGTCCCCCAGACTACTGGATTTGTTGCCTTTTACAACAAGTTCATTGAAGTATAATGACATACCATGAACTGCACATAGGTAAAGTGTACAATTTGATAAGTTTTGACATGCGTATATACCTGTGATATCATCACCACAATCAAAATAATGAACATATTCATCCCCTTGAAAAGTTTTGACTCACTGTTTTTGTTTGTTTGTTTGTTTGTTTGTTTTTCCAGAAGCTTGAACTCTGATGGGAAGGTGAGAGAAAGAAGTGCTTTTGGAAGCATTTGGAGGGAAGAGAGAGACCTTGAAGCTGGGAATGGGGCAAAGGTAGTGAATTATAGAAGACTGGGAATCTGTACCTTCTTCCTTGATGACACCCAAGAGAGTGATGTTTTGTGAACTATAATTTATATCTACTATGTATATGAACTCATATCACCCTCAGAGTGTCTCTTGAACTTAGAGGACTGGCAAAAGCTGGAAGGGGTATGATTTTCATTATATCTAGTCCACTGAGGGCACTGAAGAGACAGGTATCTCTCTATTCTTAGGTCTTGATTAAGAGAAGGGGTGGAGAGATTACAGTTTATGCCTTTTAGCTTTTTACCAGCATTATGAGTTCACCTATGTTAAGAACTGTACAGGGGCTGAGATTTCTCCCTACTTGCAAGCTAACAAGTGAGCCCATCACAATTTCCTGGATGCTTGCAGAAGACATGAGACTCTTGGATTACAGACAAAGGACAGTATACTACTGACTAGATAGAAGCAGGCAGAATATCGTCATTTTCTTGTGCAATTCCCCGAGCCCTGATTTCCATAAGGTGACAAGAGGAGGAGCAGGTGATGCCTACACAGCTTGCATTTTAGGTGGGGAGCCCTGAGCTTAGGCAACTGAAGTCTTTAATAATCTGTAGTAAACTTTCATCCTCTTTGTTTTGGAAAGAAACACTATCTTTATCTTCCAAGATTGTGAGCAAATCTACCCTTTGTTCTGGAATAAGACACTCTATAATCTCAGGCTGTTTCTTTACCAACAGGAACAAGTTAGTCTTAAACAAAGGAACCTCAGTGCCTCACTTTCAAGACAACCAATATTATTTCCCAACATTCTACTAGTAGAGGGTCAGTAACAGAGTTAAAAGTTCTCAGACTGGGGGTAGAACTGAAAACCCAGTTGAGAAGTATTAAGGTGCCCTCCTTCCCCAAAGCTACATATTCTTGTATTAGGGTCTTACCATGAAATGGAGGGCACATTTACACAGGGCAGCCAAAGAGACTGTTTCAAAGGAAACCAGCAAGATGTGACAAAGCACCCCAAGACTAGTGACACTAGGAGACCTTCTCACTTGACTTAAAGGGCTGGGGCAGGTGAGTTACAGGACCCAGTAGTAGCTGTAGCCAAAGCTCTGGGCAGGGCCACCTAACACAAGCTGCACCCTTCTGTAGAGCAGCACAGACCTTGTGCATCTGAGGCCCAGCAGGCTGGGGCCTTCCTCATCCTTCCCTTGCAGCTTTTGCCAATGCTTCCTGTTGCCTGAACCCAACTGGAAGCCAGAGGGCAAGGGAAATCAATTGACACGGATAATGGAGGTAATCCCCCAGGCACAGGGCAGTATGGCAGAGGTGAGGAGTCTGTCTAGGGCCACAAAGGAAGCCCACGGAGCACTCAGAGGACTGAGTCCAGAGGTGAAAGCAGTCACTTATCCCCAAAGAAACCTGTCACACATTTGGGCTTTGATTTATCAATGAGAAGGCTTGAGGGACAGTGGGAAAAACGATGAGTCATTAGCTCCTTGTGGAAATGGTGCCCTTGAAGGATGAACCTGTAATCACTAGGTACATGTGGGTGAATGTTGGTGTAACAGGTGGAGGGAATGAAAGGACAGAGAGAACATGAGAACACTGTAAGCGGAGCAGAAGTCCATGCAAAAGCTAGAGACGTGAGACAGCAGGGTACATTTAGGGAGCCGCAGGTGGTCTGGAGTGGTTTTGCTGTGGGCTGTGATGAGATATCCACCGTGTTGGAGCTCTTGAACAAAAAGGAGATCATCTAAGCTGCTTGTTTCTGTTTTTTTCTTTTCATTTTTTTCCTGATGGATTTCAGTTAGGTAAGGAGTACTAGGCAGAAACCCCTCCTGAATACAAACCCTCTGTCTTATTCTACCAATTAAAGATGAACAATGGCTCACTTCCTATTGGGTACTATGTTTGTTATTTGGGTGACAGGATCAATAGAAGCCCTAACCTCAGCATCAGGCAATATACCCATGTGACAAACCTGTATCCCCTAAATCTAAAATAATAATGAAAAAGATGTACCATTACTCTCATTTGCTCTTTCACCACCACTAGAGAAAGCCATTTCCACTCCAATCTGAATTAAAGAATTCTGCAGTGGCCTACAGTCAAAAAGAGAGACTTCAGCTAAAGAGAAAGCTGGTGCTCCTCTTCCTAGCTGAATGAACTCTGATCCTCTTTTTCATTTTTATTTTCTTGCTTGAGTTCTGCTTTGTTAAATCAAACACCAGCCCATGACTGGGCCCATGGTTCACCATACTGGCAGTCTTATCCTAGAATCTCAGGGCTGGAAGGAACTCTCTAAACACAGCATTCTCCAGTGTTGGGTGTCGGCAGGAGCTGAGTTGGTCTCTTTTTAGAGCTTCGTGGAGAGTCTATAAAAACCTGGCTCTGGAACTCTTATATTTGGAGGCTGAGATTCAGAAGGCCTGGGATGGGGCTTGGGAATATAAATTCTTTTTAATTTTTTTTTCTTTTCCTTAGATAAATCTTAGAAACCAAAGGGAGTTGAATTCTTAAGAAGACCTGAAAATGATTCTAATTTAGTTGGGTTGGAGGAAATCTGGTCTTGAACTTTTTCTTGGGAGATGTGGTGAGTCCAAGGCAAGCCAGGCTTCAATTCTCCATCTACACTCTTTCCACACATCTATGTGGCCTCTGTGCAGAGTCTGAGTTTTATGTTCTACAAAGAAAACTAGGAGAAAAACTGTTAGTCTTCTGATTAACAGGAAAGTTGTCCAACTGGCTACACTTGAATTATAACCCCTGAATGTTAAACTGAGGCTCCTTTAGTTTTCATTTATTTTATTGCATTGTATGGAGATGTTTTAAAAGAGGAAGGCGAGGGGTGTTGGGGAAGGATTCTGGGATAGTGGCCATTCTCACCCCATGCAGAAGGCCAATATTCCTTCCAGAAGGAGACGCAAGGAATCCTTCACTGAGTGAAAGGTTTTTTTTCTTCCAGAGAATATCAGGATTCATACTTTATAACAAGCCAAGAGCTTTTTCTGGTTCCTGATTTAAAAATGGATTCCTGACTGCACAGTTCTCGCACAATAGCTTCCTTCCCGCAGGGGCAGTGTGATTGCCTGGAATATGAATTCTTAGGGGACCAACCAGGGATCATGAGCAATTATTAATATGTTCTCTGCTGCTCTTAACATGTTGTGATTCTCAATAAATAAACCAGAGACAAAGCATGGTGTTTTGTTTTGCTTTGTCCCAATGAATTTTTCAAACTGTATTTACTGTCTCAAAGTGAGGGCATCGCAATTTTCAGAGCCAACTGCAGCAATTTTCCAGGTCTGGAGAGTATTTTTGAAGATTATTTCTTTGAAGATTTTCTCTCTTATTTGGTTTGTTTTCTCTTTGATAATTTTTATTATTCATATGTTGAATTTCTTGAACAGAGCTTTAATTTTCTTATCTTTTCTCCTCCTTTCTTCCATTTTTTTCTTGGCCACTTTTGTCTACCTTCTGGGATATTTTCTCAAATTTTTTCTTCTAAACTTTTACTTTTATCTTTTCTGTGATTATAATTTTAAATTCCAAAATAACTTTTTTTGGAGCGGGGAGTGGAAGGAAGTATTCTCTGACTGTTCCTTTTATATAGTAGCCTGTTCTTATTTCATGGATGTAATATCTTTTCTCTTTCTTTCATAGTCTGTTTTCCCCAAGTTACTTTTTTCCCTTGTTTGTTTGTTTGTGTCTCTGTATTTCATCTTGGAGCATTCCTTAGGTGTTTGGTGATTTCCTCCTTCTCCCTCTCTCTGCTGCCTGCATTGTTATAATCATCTCTGAGCTGACTCCCCCACTTAGGTCTTTCTCATTTTCTAGTAAACTTGGCATAATCCTGTGAAACCCATCTTTTTTAAGCCCCCAATTCAACACGTGATTCTGTTGGTGAAAAGCCTTTGGTGGCTCCATATTTCGCACTTCATCAGACCTTAACTTTGCCATTTTTGACATTTTCAGTCTCTGACCCCACTCAGGCTATGCACCACACCTCTTGCCTCAGAATGTGGATACTCTTATGTGTTCAAAGTTGGCGATTAGTAAATAATACTATTACAAGTAGTAGTAATCAGTGATGATAAGGCCTCCATATGCTTTATTCACAGACATTATTGACTTCTCCTATTAGCTCTGTAATGCTTACATCATGATGCCCATTTTTCAGGTAAAGAAATAGTGGCTCAAACAAGGTAAATGGCCAAAGATAACATAGCTCATATGTAGCAAAGCAGGGACTTTTATCTGGGTCTCAGTACTTTGTCCACCACGGTCTCCACTGGTTGATTCAGGTGATTCACCTGCGTGACAACGCTTCCTGAAGGCCACCTGCTGGCAAATGTCATTGTCAGTTCATTGACCAGGAGCCCCCATGTGTTTCTACCAAGACCCTGCTCCTCTCTTCACATACAGTAATCTGTTGTATACACTTTGTACCTCACCCACAAGCGTGTGAAAATTCTCAGCTGTTCTGGTGCCAGGACTAATGGGAGCTGCTTACAGTCTATGAGGACAATCAGACTTGGCCTCCTGCCTTCTTTCCATATAATTTTTAATAAGTCAGTAATATCTCTCCAAGCACTACAGACCTCTGGCTTGGACCAAGAAACCTGGAACTGTTTAAGAGAACATTAATTTCCTTTGAGCTAGGATTACAGGCCATCTAAAACTTCTTAATGAACGGCCACACTGCCTTTTTGAAGCATTTGTGTATTTGCCAACACAGACTTAAAGGTTACGTTAGGTTAGATATTGGGAGTTGTCTTTTCTGGAAGTTAGGGTCTTCTAGAAGGTGACAGGCGATGGAGGCCTGATACTCTGCCATTTCTTTGGTGAGACCTCTGTACTGCTTCGTTCACGGTCCTCTCTCCCACATATGCTCCCCTGATGTCTTACTTTTATTTTATGGGTTTTTGGTAACTGAAACATTTAAGACTCAATTCCGCCACTTTATTGAGGATAAAATCAAGTTCAAACCATGCTTTATTTTATTTTTCAATTTTTTTTTTTGGACTGAACTAGTGAGGAAACTGTGTGTGCAAGCCCCAGAAAACCCACTTGAGACCTGATGCTAATTGGCTGGATGATGTTCAACGGGACACGGCTCCACTGAGTTTCATTTTTCTGATGAGGGTTAAACTGATGATTCTTAACCGGCTCTGACATTCTGTAAATTCAGCATACTTGCTTCTGATTTCACAGTTTCCATGGGATCAGAGGATTGAAATGGCAATGGACCGCCCTTGATGTCCCCTTAAGACTCTAAATTGAACTGTGATGAGGACCCTTTTTGGAATCTTTCAGTGACCCCCTTCTCTAAGGAGGAAGGGTGAAGTATGCTTTGTAAGAGAGATTGTCTATTTGACCTTTATCTTCTGATTTCAAACACAGTGGTTCCACTAAGCTGCATCTTTGTTGTTCTTTTTGCTGTGAAAATAATTTTGTCAGAAAATGTAACCAGTGCAATTATACTGAAATTTCATATGAAATGTTAATAAAATGGATGTTTGACCAATAAAATACGTGATGCCAAATTAAATGGACCAAAAGAGAATTCTGCTTTGGAGCAAACTTCATGGGAAACAGGATAAAAAAGAAAATAATATCTTTGAGCTACTATATGAATTTCCCCAGAAATAAAAATATTGTTTATAATAAGTTGCTACATCTTTGGCTTGCTCAGAGGGAGTAAAACATAGTGGCCAAAGATGTGGATTCTAAGGGCAGATTTCTTAGGTTCAAATCCCAACATTGCTAGTTCTTATCTGCTAGCCCTGGGCAAGTTACTTAACTTGTTTGTGCTTCAGATTGCAGTCTGTAAATTGGGGCTAATAACAGTATTTTCTCCAAAGTGTTGTTGTGAGGATTGCGTTTCTACACATAAGGCAGTTGGTAATGCCTGGCACATAGGAAGTGTTCAGTTTGCATTAGTGATTATTATTAGAAAGTCACAAACTTGAAATGAAAATGGTTTTCGAGTGTGAATACGAATAGGTATGCATATTCATGAATTCATATGTATTCATATTTCTGCTCTAGGGCAGAAGGTTTGCTTCCATATTTTACTGAGAGGACATCTAGGACCTTAACCTATTGAAGGATTTTCCCAAGGCCACGTGGCTGATCTGCAATGGGAAGAAAGAAATATTAGTATTTAGCCTGAATGATCTGCAGATACCATAATTAGTGCACCTTTGTGGAGCAACAAATTGGCAATTACCCAGAATGCCTAGGAAAAAACATTCTGGTTAATTTAATCTTCTGACTAGCCAGTGAAATTTTTCTAGCATATCTGGGTGAGTAAATTACAATAATGGCTGCAAAAGCCTCTGAAAGCAGATAACTAGAAAGTTCACAAATTTTGGGAAGTTCAGCAATTATACTTTAGAATGTCAAATTAATAAAATTTAGAAAATCCAAATAAAAATGCCAATGAATATAAAATCTGTGGGATGCAGCTAAGGGTGTACTTCGAGGGAGATTCTTAGCTTTAAATATTAGAAAGAAAGAAAGGTTGGAAATTGAAACATCTGTAAAAGACACTGTATTGCCCAGGTTCTCCCATTTAGGACTGAAGCCCTCATTGCCTCAGTTGTTGGGAATGCCTGCAACCAATAGTTTTCAGTTGAGTCTTCTTTGGGAAACTGCCCTTGACTGATGAAAGTCACCTTGCCCAGGCCACATTCTCTTCTCATATATGGTCTACATCCAATAGCTAGTTGATGAGAGAATAAAGGTCTGGCTGCATGCCTCAGTCATACCTGTGGAATTTTAATTTATGGAGGTGACTGGGGGCTGGCAGAGAGAGGCCAATGCCCTGATAGATTTTTGTTTTCTCTATATTTCTTTATTGTTTTATTAGCAGCAGAAGAATGTGTTGTTATATTTTTAAGATTTTAAGTTTTGTTTTCAATTCAAACGCAATACATGATTACTGTTAAAAAATCAGTACTACAAAAGAAAATTTAAAACTTTTGAATATCACCCCTTCATTTCATTTCCTAGAGGAAATGACTATGAGCAGTTTGGTGTACGGTCTCCTTGACAGATTTTCATTGCTTATATTTCCCAAGAGAAGGGGGCATGCCATGTCACACAGGGCCGTGTGGGGAAGCACCAGGATTGGTCAGGACATGCAGCAGGAGTGAGGGCCAAGTTTAGGCAAGATATTGTATTAGAATTTCTGCAGGAAAGGGAAGGCAGAGGCAATGGCTTAGGATTGTCTAGTTTGAATAATTCTGGCAGTCCTTGGGCCACAGGGGCTGTCCTAGTTGTCTGGTACCCAGCCCTGGGTTGATTTAAGGCAGGGAAATATTGACTGGTGTGTGAGTTAGATAGAGAAGTGGTTCAGAATGAGCTCTGAATCTCAGGGCAGCAGGAAACAACTCAGCTACAAGTTTGGCCTGTGACTAACAGATGCCACATGGACAAATAAAGAATGTCAGAAGATACAGAACACCCCTTAAACCAGATGGCATATCCCAGTACCAGTGCTTGACCCTTTGGGCTTGGCAGAGGCCCTTGTTGGGTCTGCATTGCAGTTCAACTTCTCCCTCTGCCCCATCCTGGTTGTTTCCCTCCCTTACAGGGACTGATCCTACAGGCCCATCCTGTACCTAGATCTTAGAGAGACCCTATTGTGCAATAGTATTTGTCTAAGAAAGTTAGTTCCTTTGTCCATTTGGGATGCTATCACAATATACCATAGACTGGATGGCTTATAAACAAGAGAAACTTATTTCTCATAGTTCTGGAGGCCAGGAAGTCTAAGGTCAAGGTGCTGGCAGATTCAGTGCCTGGTGAAGGCCGGCTTCCTTTGTAGACATGCCTTCTTGTTGTGTTTGTATGACGGAAGCAACCAATGAGCTCTTTGGGGCTTCTTTTACGAGGGCACTAATCCCATTCATGAGGGGTACTACTCTGATGACCTAATCACCTTCCAAAGGCCCCGCCTCCAAATACTATTGCCTTGGGAGTTAGGAGTTCAACACATGAGCTTTGGGAGGACACAAACATCAGACCACAGCAGTTATACAATGGACAAAACAAACACGAATAATGCCAAAGGGAGGAAATAATAGAGATGGGAGTCGTAATTACTACAATAGGAAAGAAATGTGCAATAGCATCAATAAAGCCAAGGGTTTGAGATTTGAAGAGGCCGATAAAATTGATAATGCTCTTATAAGACTGATTAAAAAAAAAAAGGATGACAGTGTAATATCAGTGCTTTGCAAGTCTGAGGTGGGAGGATCGCTTGAGGCCAGGAGTTCTGAGACCAGCCTGGGCAATGTTGCCAGATCCTAACACCAAAAAAACAAGAGAGAGAGAGAAAGACAAGGCACAAATTATCACTGAGAAATATCTAGAAATCCTATAAACAAGAAAAACACAACACAGGAACATTATGAAAAATCAGCAGCAAATATACTAGAGTATTAATATTTGTTAAATTTAGGTAGTGGGAACATAGGTGGTTATTACATTAACCTGTATATCTGATTATATATTTGAAGAGTCTAGCGTTATAAAGTAAATAAACACTTTTTTTTAGAAAAACAAACTCAGTCGTGTCCTTTGTAGGGACATGGATGCAGCTGGAAACCATCATTTTCAGCAAACTATCACAAGAACAGAAAATCAAACACCGCATGTTCTCAATCATAGGTGGGAATTGAACAATGAGAGCACATGGACACAGTAAGGGGAACATCATACACCGGGCCCTGTTGTGGGGTGGGGGAGTGGGGAGGGATAGCATTAGGAGATATACCTAATGTAAATGACGAGTTAATGGGTGCAGCAAACCAACATGGCACATGTATACATATGTAACAAACCTGCAAGTTGTGCACATGTACCCTGGCACATAAAGTATAATAATAATAAAAAAAAGAAAAACAAACTCAGTTTTCCAGTATTCACCCTGATTTTCTTCTACTATTAATAATACAATCATTTTCCTTCTTTTTATATTTATAGAGGAATAATTCTATTCTAATTCTGTTAGAAGTATTTTCTTCTACTATTAATAACAAAGTCATTTCCTTCCTTTTATAATTATAATTATTGATGAAAAGAGCAAAGTGGTTTTTCTTTTGTTTTTATTTTGTTTTTTTTGAGATGGAGTCTATTTCTGTTGTCCAGGCTGGAGTGCAGTGGCGTGATCTCGGCTCGCTATAACCTCCGCCTCCCAGGTTCAAGCAACTCTCGTGCCTCAGCCTCCTGAGTAGCTGGAATTACAAGCATGTGCCAACACACCAAGTTAATTTTTGTGTTGTTAGTAAAGATGGGATTTCGCCATGTTGGCCAGGCTGGTCTTGAACTCCTGACTTCCACTAATCTGCCTGCCTCGGCCTCCCAATATTTATAGGTGTAAGTCACCATGCCTGGCTGGAACAAAGAGATTTTGAGCTTCCATTAAGCAGTGGCCACTTCTTTAGGAACTTTCCCTGAACTTCACTGAAGGCTCTTGACAACTCTATGAGGTCATAACTATCCCCCTGGAAACAGAGGAGTCAGTGGAGACTAGTCAGAGACCAGTGGGCCACAGTTACCAAGCTATAGTGAATGTAGGAGCTGAGATCTTAATCCATGAATTTGACACCTGACCCCAAGTGATTAGTGATAAGGGTGTATAACGCAATTCAATAAATATTCATCACATCTGGGGATATGGGATGTATAAGGCTGATGTAGCCCTTGTGCTGTGGACAGATGATTAAGTGGTTCCAATGGGGGAAGCATGTTGAACCCTCAAATCTACGAAGAGCAGAAGCCTCTGTTCTGCTCAGTGGGGAGAAAGTGGGTTCGAATTTTCATTTGTTGGGGTCAGTATCAATTTTCTGTGGCTGCCTTAACAAATTATCACAAACTGGTAGTTTGAAAACAGCAGAAATTTGTTCTCTTGGTTCTGGAGTCCAGAAGTTCAAATCAAGGGGTTGGCAGGGCTGCACTCCCGTGAAGTCTACAGTGAGAGCTGGTTCCTTGTCTCTCCCAGTCTCTGATAGTGGCTGGCAGTGCTGGGGTCCCTTGTTTTGTAGCTCAGTCACTCTACTCTCTCCCTTCATCTTCACAAGTCCTTCTCCGTTGTGTGTGTGTTGTGTGTGCATTGTATGTGCATGTGTTGTGTGTGTATTTTACCTATAGCAACCTGTTGAAATGTTCAAATTCAGAGATTGTTGAGTATGTATCATTTTCCCCCAATACAATACAATTATTACAAAATGATGGGCAGTTCCAATTTTCTAAATGGAGTCAGATACTTTTTTCACATACTTTAATATAAAAAACATACACAGTGTCAAGTCCTTTTGTTCCAATGATATAAGGGATGAGAGTGTATAGACTTTGAGTCAGACCTGAAACTGAGCCCTGGCTTCACTCCTTTCACTTGTGTGGCCTTAGGCAAGTCTCCTGGCATTTCTGGGTCTTACATTTTCTTATCTGCAAAATAGGCCACTTGCTTGGCAGGGCTATGATAAGTCCTCCGGCCTAATGCCTGGCCACAGGAGGACTTTGCTCATGCTAGGCTCTTCCCTGACTTCGTAGGTACTCATGGACCAACACAGAAAGAAACCATCCTGATGCTCACAAGCTGGAAGGAGAATGCAAACTGATGTTTGACAACTGCCAATGCACCTGCAAGGGTAGAAATATAGACAGAGATTTAAACCAGTTTCTTCTGATTGCAAGTAACAGAGACCCACAGGCTCCCTCTAGCATCAAAGGGGGATTTATTGGGATGATGGGGAAGGGAAAGATATCTCATGCAAACAACAGGCAGAAGCACCTGCTCTCAGAACGGGATGAGCAAGGGTTTTCAGCCTGGAGCTACAGATGCTCAAGGGTTATATCTGGAATTCAGGGGAGCTCTTAAACTTGAATGAAAAGGATTGCATCTTTAGTTTTATTAATCTTGAATTGAAATTTAGCATTTCCTCCACTTAATGACTATAGATGACAAACCAGAGCAATACTAGCAACACCTGTGAATTCGTCACAAATAGAAATCACAGATATTTCATATCACATGGTTATGACCACTTGTGCCCATCGCTGCCTCAGAATGAGCACCTTAGATCTGATGCCAGATGGTGTCTTCTAGTGTGGTGAAGAAAGCAACACATATATTACTATTTCGCAAATGTATTTTTTAATATTTTGATGATGGTATCTTAGTACAATTGCTTTCCTTGATAATCCTCTTTCTTTTATTTTAATTAATTAATTTGTTTTTGAGACAGAATCTCACTCTGTCACCCAGGCTGGAGTGCAGTGGCACAATCTCAGCTCACTGCAACCTCCACCTCCCTGGCTCACGCCATTCTTCCTCTTCAGCCTCCCGAGTAGCTGGGATTACAGGTGCCTGCCACCATGCCCGGCTAATTTTTTGTATTTCTAGTAGAGATGGGGTTTCACCATGTTGGCCAGACTGCTCTCAAACTCCTGACCTCAGGTGATCTGCCCACCTTGGCCTCCTGTTGGGATTACAGGCATGAGCCACCATGCCCAGCCCATTTTATTTTATATGTTACCTTTTTATCCCCCTGAGAAGAATCCCTTGGCTTACACAGGCTGCTAAAGAACTCATGACATCCAGGAAATTAAGATCCCCTGGGTCATATTCTCTGTCCATGGCTCCACTTGGTAGGTCGAATTCATAGTCTATTTCTCCTTTTCTGTCTCTGGACTGGCTTATTTTGCTTGTCAGTTTGCACAGTAAACATAATCTCTTGAGAGCTGTGCTAAGCATTTTCTCACATGCCGTTCCTGCATCACCGCTATGAGGTTCTACTCTAAGTAGGTTCCACTCTATTCCTTGGAGGGTCCCCATCAGGACTAAGCGCAGGTGCCACAGTGGTGACACACCCTCTGTTGGCTTCTCCATCATCCCTATCTCAGATGAGGAACAGTGACCCAGAATAAAACATCCACCCCGGGGGAGGTGGGTGGGCAGCCAGTGGGATTCACTCCACAGTTGAGACCAGATTGCATGCACGAACTGTTAAGGCATTTGACGGGTATCCTCTGTCTACAGCCTGAAAAAGGTACTAGCCTCTTGCATTTCCCTTCTAGATAAACCTCCAGGATTCTATCCAAGAGTGGATAATCTGACACACATCAAGAAGTTTTTACTATGTACCTGGCCTTGGATTCAGTGCTAGGACAGAGCTGTGCGCCAGCCTGGGCTCTTGCCACATGAAACTCCTGACTAGGAAACAGAAACACATATTCACATGTACAACTCATGCAGCACAGCAGACAGAGTGTGGCCAGATCTTGTGACTTTTGGGTCTGCACACCTTTGCTCCAGCTGTTTCCTCCACAGAGAACAGCTGAGGGTGGAGAAGATGAGATAAGGAAGGAGAAGCCAACAGAGGGTAAGCTAATGCTGGGTCACCACTGTGGCCCCTGGGCTCCACCTGCTTCCCGTCCACAGGCAACAGCAGGTGCGTCCTTTCTCCAGCTTCTCCTCTTGGTGAACTTCCACTCCTCCTTCAGGATCCAGCTGGACTTCTTTCTTTTTGGAAATCTTCCCTAACTCCTTGCCCCTGTCCCCATGTCCCCATGTCCCCATGCAACATTAGTGGCAGGGGCTTCTCCTCCGTTCTGCTGGCGTCCGGGCTCTTTGCCATAACATTTAGCTCACAGCATTATCTCTTAATTTATCTTTCCCACCTTGAGGAAAGAACCTGTTTATGTTTTTCTGTTCAGAACCAGGCCTGCCACAAATAAGGCATTCAGGAAGTATCAATTGGTTGAATCAAATGACTAATGAATCATTTGGCACTGTGGAATGGGTTCCCAGTGTGTACACGGTCACCGGAATGCAGCAGGTCTAGCTGACGGAATGTGCTGACTGCACAGTTCTTCCTCCGTGCCCCAGCATCTCCTCCACCCCAGCTGTGTACCAGGCAGCGTTGGCTCGCCCGTGAAGGATAACTCATGGGATGGCTCTCCTTTTGTCCTCACTCAGCCCATGTTCCACAAATCCAAGGCAGGCAATCATTGATGCCCAGGTGTCATCCCTGGGTTCCTCTGAACTCTCCTGTGGTCTTTGGGGTGTACCACAGAGTGTGTCTGTTACTTAATTGACTGGTTTGAACTCCAGTTTCCTAATCAATAAAATAGGAACAATAACAGCTGCTTCACAGTGGGATTATGCAGAAAATGCCTGGCTCTGGCTTCCTCCACTTGTACCCTCCCCTCACTCACTCTGCTCTGGGCTCTGCGCTTCTGCAAGCACGCTCACCTGTGGTTGCACATGCAGGGCCTCTGTACTACTGTTTCCCTCTGCTGAGAGCACCTTCCCTGATAGCTATGGGGCTCACCCCCGATGGGGGCTGCATTGTGTCCCTTCTCAAATGATACATTGACGTCCTAATCCCTGGTGTCTATGAACGCAACCTCATGTGGAAATAGGGTCTTTGCAGACATAACCAAGTTACGAGGAGGTCATACTGGAGTAGACTGGTGTCTTAGTCCATGTTGCGTTGGCATAAAGGAATACCTGAGGTTGGGTAATTTATTAAGAGGTTTATTTGACTGAGGATTCTGCAGACTGTACAAGAAGGATGGCATTGGCACTTGCTTCTGGTGAGGACCTCAGGAGGCATCCAATCTTGGCAGAAGGTGAAGTGGGAGTGGGCGTGCCACATGGCAAGAGACGGGGCAAGAGAGAGATGCTGGGTTCCTTTAAATAACCAGCTCTCACATGAGCGAATAGAACGCGAATTCACTCATCACCGAGGAAATGGCACTGAGCCATTGGTGAGGGATCCACCCCCATGAGCCAGTCACCTCCCACCAGGCCCCACCTCCAACACTGGGGATCACATTTCAGCATGAGACTTGGAGAGGACACACATCCAAACCATATCAGGTGGTGTCTTTATAAGAAGGCTGTGTGGAGACTCAGGGACATAGAGACACATGGGGAGGACACCATAGGAAGGAGTAGGCTGAAACTGACAGCAGCCATCAGAGCTGGGGGAGAGCCTGGAGCAGGTTCCCCTGCAGTCTGCAGAAGGAATCCACTCTGCTGCCACTCGGCCTCCAGAATGGGGAGGAAGAGAATCTGTGATGTCTGAAGGCGTCCAGTGTGGTCCTGTGATGCAGCAGCCCTGGGAACTGAGCACAGCCCCTCATTGCCTACTGAAGCAGGCCTGCTGGACCATCTCTTCCCACCGCAGGCCACCCCCACTCTTCTCCCAGGCCTCTCAATCCCCCTACGTCACTGTCATTTCTCTCCCCTCCTGGAGCCAGGACAGATTCCATAATTGGCAGGGCCCTGGGCAGAATGAAAATACAGAGTCCCCTCTTCAAATGTGATTTAGAATTTCGAGATAGAGACAGCAGAGCATTAAACCAACCTGGGGTCCCTTCTGTGCATGGGCCCTGGTGCAACTGCCCAGGTTGCACGTCAGGAGCACTCAATACATCATACACAGCTTCTTATTTTTTGATGTTGTATGTTGGCTATTGTCTGTTTCGTTCCACAAGAATATAAACTCCTCAAAGACCGACAGACCCCAATCCTTCAGAACAGCTTCAGGTATAGGGTAGGCGCTCAACAAAAGTGGGTTAATGGTTGGCACATTGGGAGGGAGGTTGTAGGTGAGCACTGCTCTCATCCCTGGCCAGGGTCCGGATTAGAGCCCAGGTCTGCCTGTCTCCAAGCCTGAGCCCTCTCCCTTCTACCAACACAGTGCAGAGCTTCAAGCAGGCACGTCACAAACACTTGCCACTTGTGTCTAAAGCATAGCACAGCTTAGCATCTCTAGCTTCAGCATCCTCATCTGGAAAACGGGGTGATCATGATACACACCTCTTCAGATTGTTTGATAAGTAAACAACACAATAAATGGAAGCACTCAGGACTGTACCTGGAGACCGACTGCCTCTTCTCACTGGCATCTGGACAGATTTGTGCCTGTGACTGTCCCCGGGGACAGAACAGGGGAGGGAAGGGTAGTGGTTGTGGGAGTGGTTTGGAAGTGAATCTCTTCCCAGTGTTTGGAGGGTGATTAAAGGAGGAAAAAAGGGAGAGGACGGCATGTCACACAAGTAAAGACAGTGTCTAGGGGTGTGCCCCCAGGCAGATGCACCAGCTGTGAGCCTGTGAGTCGCATCTGATGACAACCAAGAGGTGGCTCCCATCCCTGGCCCTGCAGGAGCCTCTGTTATGACTTAGAGGACATGTTTTAAAGATTCCACCAAAAAGCCGAATAATTGATTTTGAAATATTTGAATTCTGGAACATGAAATCTATGAAGCTTTCATGTACCTTCCTCTCCTCCATAACCACACTGAGCTTATTTCAAACTCCAGAAATAACAAAAAGAACCGGGAGACCGCCCCCTTAGAATAACCCCACAGGTGATGAAAGGAAGGCATATCAAATTCACTTTGGGAAGAAGGGATTCTGAGATATGGATTTTCATGATGTCCAAATGGAGTTGGCCTATAGATTTTCACCCGTATTAGACTGGCCTGCTTTGCCTTCAGATGAGCACAGCTGGTCACATTCATGAACCAGGGTTGCTGAAAACACATTTTAAGGGGGCTTGACATGTTTTAAAACAACGTGAAGTTCTTGACCAAAAGTACTGGTCAGCCAAACCTTTTTTTTTTTTTTTTTTTTTTTTAAGTAATAGGCTTTATGTTTCAGAGCAGTTTTAGGTTTTTAGGAAAATTGAATATGGAAAGTACAGAGTTCCCATAGCCCCTCCCCTCCACTCCCAAAAGTTCTTATTGTCAGTGTCCTGCATTCACTTGATGCATTTGTTACAACTGACAACAGCCAATATTGCTACTTTATTATAACTTAAAGAACATAGTTTACATGTGGGTTTATGACTTGTGTTGTGCATTCTATAGGTGTGGACAGATGTACAGGGATCCCCCGTGAGAGTGCCATACAGAATCATTTCACTGCCTTAAGACCCTCCAGGGCACCATCCGCTCATCCCTCGCTCGCCTCATCCCCAACTCCTGGGAACCACTGATCTTTCTACTGCTTCTGTAGTTTTGCTTGAAGTTTTGCCCTGCATGGCTTATTGTACCTTGGGATATAAGTCAATAATAATAAGACGTGTATTGAATTTATAAAGGAAATAATCAATACATATTAATGGTGAGAATTTGTTTTACTAAATGAGGACCAGATCCAAAAAAACATGGAGACTACCACCCTAGAGATGAACTGATAACTAAACTACTTTCTATAAGGTTCTACAAGCTATTTTACACTTTGAAATAAAATATACATATTTTAAAGATATTATATCTTAAATAAGAAGTTACAGTATTTTACCACTGAGGGATGGATTTTTGAATTTGCGAAGTGTCTTTGCCTCCATTTTCTCATTTTACTCCTTTGTGGAATGAGAAAGCAAGGTATATTTTACCTCCACTTTAGTGTCAATATTTAAGTGACTTTCTTGGCCTGTCCCTCTTTCTTCCTCTCTCTCTCTTTCTCTTTCCCTTGTAGTGATATGCGCAATAACAGAAGTTTTTTTTTTTTTTTTTTTTTTTTTCCATTGACCTCAGCTTGTCTTATGACTCTCCCAGTTTTTTTTATTGGGGATAAATGTGTTTTCGCCAGTTCCAGGTAACTCAGTCACTCCTGCTTTAAAACACAGCCTCTGTGGGGCCCAGTGCCTGTGGCCCAAATTCTGGATTCTCATCTTACTACCAAATCCTTTTCCCACCGCTTGAGGGTGATACAAGTTCCAAGGCCGCTGTATCATCCATATGAGTATTGCGTTGTCAATGAATCCTCCATGTCCAGAAGTGTATCTTGTGCTCCGTAGACACGGAATATTGAATACCTTTCTCTTAGGAATTGGCCTGGATGGTTAGACTTTAAAAGTCCCAAACTGAACTCAGGTCTTCCTCCCATGATCCCTGGGCTAGTGCTCCTCCTCCAGGGCTCCCCATCTGAGATGTGACACCATCTACCCAGTTGTTCAAGCCAGAAACTGGGTCATACTGGAGTTAACCCCTGGGTCCCTACTATATCTTGGCTTTCATTGCCTATGTGCAAAATCTATGGGCTATACAATAACAACTCTCATTGGTAATCGGTCCACAGAACAGTAGGGACAGCCATTTGTGTAGACTAACATTTTTCATTTTTGCAAATCTGCCTTTGTAAACATCCATGTTTAGCATAGACTTCCTTGTGGGCCACCGCAGCCCCACTGGCTAGTGCTTACCTTGGCCATGCCTGAGGAGACAGGGAGGAAAGGAGAGGAAACTTTAGATGAGTGTCCCAACTCTTTTCCCCAATTTTAAAGATAACTATCCTATCCTTCAAACAAGTTCTCTCCTCTAGGGCAGTTATCCCCAACTTTTTTGGCATGAGGGACTGGTTTCATGACAGACAATTTTTCTACAGACCAGAGAAGACTGGTTTCGGGATAAAACTGTTCCATCTCAGGTCATCAGGCATTAGATTCTCAAAAGGAGCTCGGACCCTTGGTCCCTCACGTGTACAGTTCACAAAAGGGTTTGTGCACCTATGAGAATCTAATGCTGCTGCTCATCTGACAGGTGTCAGAGCTCAGGCAGTAACACTCACTGGCCCGCTGATCACTGCCTGCTCTGCAGCCCAGCTCCTGACAGGCCAGGGACTGGCATCAGTCCACAGTTCAGGGGTTGGGGACACCTACTCTAGGGCTCAGAGAAGAACCTGCTACAGAGGTGGGAGCACATGTTGTGCTGGTTTTCTTGCTTCTCTGCTACAGGGAAGGTTGTTTGGAAGACCAGGGGCTATGCTGTCCTGGACACAGCTACCCAGGTACTACAGGCCATAAAGCTCTCCCTTTCCACTCCATTTCCCTCTCTCTAGGAGCTTGTAAGATGTGTGGGGCATGGCATTTTGAAGATATACATCTATGTGGAAAATGGATCTTAGAAATCTTCCAGTTTTAGTACTTCTTGGGTCTGTGAGAAATGAACTCCCCAAGCTCCTAGAAAATAAACATTCTGGGTTTCAAGAACTGTGCACCAGACACAGGCGAGAGGAGCCGTGGTAGCCAGGGTAGAGGCTCAAGACCTCACACAACTGTCCCTCTGTGACTCTCCCCTTCTCTGGTTAATCCTATGAACCCCTCTTGAATCTGGGATGCAGAAACTGGTGCAGCTCCTCGGGGAGCTGAGGACCCTTACAGAGGAGTCACCCTCAGCAGCCTGGAGTCGATGTGTGTTGGGAGGGCAGTGTTTGCATAGAAACCCTGCAATGGTTGAGGACTTGGTGGTCAGGCAAACTTGTTTCCAAGTGCTTCTTTTGGTGAAGCGCTCTGCCTTGTAGCTTTATGGCCTTTTAAAATAAGCTGTTTCATATTTTTTAATGGTAGGCTTCGGGCCAGCATTATCATCTCTACCTTACCAACATGGAAAACGCAGATAAGGAAATGCCAAGATGTTAAATGAGTTGTCCAAGATTTTGTAGCCAGTGGCGGTAGAGCCAGGATCAGCATCTGGGCCTTGTAAATGCTCTGACTGTGAAGGTGTTACCCATATTGGACTGTGTCAGGGCCTCCATCTCTCCAGAGCAGCTGTTTGCCCCTAGCTGAACCCTGAAGGGGTATCTGCAGAACCAGAGGCAGATGGACCATCAGACTTGGAAGGGACTTTAGAGCTGCCTCTTGTTTTTAATGATAGAAAGATGAGTGACCTTCCTCATGTCCTATATCTAGTTCATGGCAGACTGATCCCAAAGATTTGGAACACAGTCAGAACTTTCTGCTTTCCCATAAGAACCAGATGGCGTCAACTCAGAGTTCATCATAAACTTCATTCAACTACAAAAAAGGCAGAACAGAGAAAATTATTACTTTTCCCATCTGGAAGAAGCATAGCAATTAGGATTTCTGGGCCTCCATCCATTTATCATAAAGAGATGATGGGGGAACAATATGATAAATAATAGATATTATCAAACTTCCATTTTAGTATCATGGTTGACTTCTGCTGGAAGTTAATAGCTTGGCATTGCTAAGCACACTCCCTAGAAGCCGTTTTGTTCTTGGCTGATCAATCCAAAAATGGTTTTAAAAGTTTGGAGTGTAGTCTCATCTTAAGTTAGCTAAGATAGGCTGAGGATTAAGGCACAAATCCAACTTTACTTTTCTATTAAGAAATAACACTTTTATTAAAACATTATTACAGATTATAAGGGGCATATTAACTTTGCCATTAACCGGCTATGTGACCTTGGAGAAGTGACTCACCTTGGTGTTCTCATTGTGTATGTAAAACACCCACCTCCCAGGGTGAGCAGAGAATTCAATCAGGTGAGAAAATTTATGCAAAGTGCTTTTAGCAGGCCCAAAACTGATCTGTCTGTGATTGCTTCTGGTTACTAGAAGCTAATCTGGGATTTTTGGCTCCTAGGAGGTGGGCCATTCATCTCAGAGCAGATCGTCTTTGTCCAGGAAGGAATCCTTTGGGGGTCTCTCTTGGTTTGTCAGTGCAGTATAAGGCAAATGGACCTTCATTTTTAGACAATGGAGTGGAACTTACCATCTTGCATACAAAACCCAGGGACCCAGTCTACTGTCAGGAAAGATGGAGGTCACCTGATTATGATCTGCAGGCAGAGAAAGCATCAGAGGCTGAAGGAGAACTTGTGTGACAGTCAGGAGAGTCAGATCGAAGTCTCAATATAGGGATGGAGGGTTCTCCAGATACACAGTACCAATAGGATGCATGTGTGTGTGTGTGTGTGTGTGTGTGTGTGCATGCAGAGAGAGAGAAATAGCGAGCGAGTGAGAGAGATTTATTTTAAAGCACTAACTCACATAATCACAAGTATGGAGGCTGGCAAATCCAAAATTTGCTGGGTGGGCCTGCAGCTGGAGACCCAGGAAAGAGCCAATGTTGCAGTTTGAATTTGAAGACCATCTGCTGTCACAATTCCCTCTTGCTTGGTGGGGAGGTTAATTTAGTGTTTTATTCAGGCCTTCAACTGATTGGATGAAGACCACTCACATTACAGACAGCAATGTGCTTTACTCAAAGTCCACCACCTTAGATGTCAACATCATCCCCAAACACCCTCATAGAAACATTCAGAAAAATGTTTGACCAAATATCTGGGTACTATGGCCCAGCCAAACTGTTGTATAAAATGAACCATCACAGAGTGCTCACAGGGAAGTTGCTGGTTTGGGCAGAAGTTGAGATCTATTCAGAAAATTATTTTGGACCCAGTCACCCTCACAAGTGGTGTGTTTGAGGGAATAATAGCTAAGCAAAAGATATGGGAATGTGAACTGCAAGACTTGTATTGTTGGTGCCTAGAGTGAGCAGCATAGTAGCCTCCATAAGTAGGTGCAGCCCAGCAGCAGGAGCAAGTATTTTAGGCAAGCTGCACAGAGCTTGTCTTCAACAGTGACACCTGTGGCCACGCAAGGCAATGACAGCAGTAAATAGATCAGACTCTGCTTCTCCAAGTGAACCTCAGAGGCAGGAATGACCCTTTCTAGACTAAGCAAGCCTCTAAGTATTTCAAACAATTATGATACAGGTGCAGGGTGGGTTCAGGTGTGTGTAAAGGTGACCTCAGGGAGAAAAGAGCTTCTGCTAGTTGGACACAAAAGCCTTTGGTGATTGACTGGCAAAGTTCAGGGGTGTCCACTGTGCACTGAGTTGGTAAAACAAAGAATACAGGTTGCCACAAAAAAGTTAATAAGGGACGACTTCTTCCCCTCACTTTCCAGCATACACAAAAATAGCAGAAGCTTTATCTGAGTCCCCCATGCTGTAGGTGACAGAGCTTGAGCAGTGGTTTCTTCTTGTTTACCTTCTGGCTTTTCCCAGGAAGCCGCTTAGGTTTGAAGCAGCATTTCACTTTCCATCTCTAAACAAGCACCCATATGTTTACAACTTTGGGAGTTCTTACTCTTCTTTCTGGAGTCAAGGGTGTTCTCTTGGGGGGGGGGTGAAGGAGGGGGTGTGTGCTTTGGAAGGTCGGGAAGGTGACATTTATCAAGTGTCTGCCATGTGTCAGGATGAGGCTGGCTGGATGTTTAACCTCTATCATATCTTGATATGGTTTTGATGTGTGCCCCACCCAAATCTCATGTCCAATTGTAATCCCCAGTGTTGAAGGTGGGCCCTGGTGGGAGGTGACCGGATCATGGGGGTAGACTCTTCATGAATGCCTTAGCACCATCCCCTTGGTACTGTTTTCATGACAGTGAGTGAGTTATCACAAGATCTGGTTATTTAAAAGCATGTAGAACATCTTCAATCTCTCTTCCTCCTGTTCCAGCCACATGAAGACACCTGCTCCTGGTTTGCCTTCCACCACGAGTAAAAGCTCCCTGAGGCCTCCCCAGAAGCAGAATCACCGTACTTCCTGGACAGCCTGCAGAACCATGAGACAGTTAAACCTTCTTTCTTTATAAATTACCCAGTCTCAAGTACTTTTTATGGCAATATGAGAACAGACTAATACATATCTACATATCCTCAAACCACCTGAGGAAGTGGGTCCTGATGCCCTATTTTATATGAGGAAACTGAGGCACAGAGAACTTCAGTAACACATCCATGGTCACCAACCTCACAAGCGTCCATCAGAACCGGGAAAGGAGATGATTCTCTGCACCGAAGCCAACCTGGAAATGTAGGAATTCTGTGGATACTTTCTTAGGAAGCATAGGACTGCTCCCATCCCCTAGAAAGAACTCCTTGGCATGCAGACAACAGTCTCTCCACCACAACAATTTGCTTTCGGGATTTCTTCTCTGAGGCCAGTGGAGGAACATGGGTAGGATTGTTTTTCATGGCTCAGTTGCCCAGCAATCTGCAATTGCAAGATGGTAGGAAGGACTCCTCTTACTTTGTGGTAACCTAGAGCAAATCCTGGGCAAATCTCTCTGAGGACTGGGCTTAGTGGCAGGGAATGGGCTTTTCCCACCTCCCCCTCCTGTACTGTAGACCCTGCAAGTGTAACCTATAACAGATTTCATCACAGAGAATCATATAAAAATAGCAAAACCACTTATGATCCTGTGTTGGAAAGTGAATAACTTACAGTTTGGGAAAGGTTCCTTCTATTAAAATTATCAAGCTGCTTCCTACCCATAACTTTTTTTTAATTTTAAATAATTTTATCTCCAAATCAGAAAGTCTTGCAGGCATGAGGCAATACTTGCCTAGGATTTGAGGTTAGATGTTCTTGATGAAAAGTCTGATGTCCTCTGTGCAAGACTGGTCAAGTCAGTGAATTTCTCTCAGCCTCAGTTTCCTCATCTCTGAAAGGGACTGTAACGTCTGTGCCTGGTTGCTGTGAGAGCCAATTGCATTTGGGGAGGTGAAAATTCCGTAAATTGTCAAAAGCTGAACTCACGTGAAGTATTATTATTATTCATAGTTGTAATATATAGATCTTACGATATCATAAGGGAAGTTTTGCCTTTGTGGGGACTGGCTGAGTAGATCACAAAATTCATGGCAAAAGGCCATATGAATTCCTCAATAAAGGGTTCAGAATCAGCACCGGAGGGCACTGGCGAGAACTGAGCTCCTTTTCCCCCTGAGGCTCTGAGCTGGCACGGGTGGGGGCTGGGGTGGCTGAGGCTCCTGCCTCCAGTCGCCTGGGGCAGCTTTGCAAATTGGGTGTGATGTCATGGCTTGCCACAGAAGTGGGGGTACTGAGGTTAGGCACAGGGTCTCTGTACCTCCCTGGATTCAAAGGCTGACCCTGCTATTTTCTAGTGTAGAGGTTTTGAGCAGTTGATTTTTACCTCCTGGCTCCTTATCAGCAAAATGAGAATATAACGGTAATAATAGAATGCCTCATAGGGTCACCATGAGGATGAAGAGCTTCAATAAGCACAGCAGGTGGTGCCCATTGTGGCACAGGGGCAGTGTGGAGAGTGCTGGATTTCACGCGGCCCTTTCTCTAAGGGTCCATATCCAGCATGGCTCCTGGCTGCTGCCATTCACTTTGCAGCTCCAGTCCACTCCCTACCCACAGCTCAGGCCCTTTCCTCTGTGACAATCTGGAAAGCTGCAGGGCAGAATCCACCCTTCCCTGATCCCCCTGCCTGGGAAGCATCACCCAGTGTACACAGGCTTGTGTAGCGCTCTTACTTGGGTCAGGGCAATCCCTTGGGGTCACAGAGGATTACATCCTGTTAGGGGTGACACTCAAGACTGGTTCCACTTGGGTTTTCCCTTGTGTTGCTCAGGCCTTGAGCCTTCTGGGAGGGGACCCCTGCCCCACCCCTGCCTCACTGCCCTGTCTGAGCCCCATCCAGTTCCCTCTCCAAGCCTCTCAGTGTGAAACTTTACCCCTCTTTCTGGTAATGGATTCAGGGCGCAGCAAGGGAGTCATCCGTGGGTATCCTGAGCTCTGGAGTTGGGAGATGTGTAGCAGCCCTAACCTGGGTGGGCGCTGGTGCTCTTTTCCGCTTAGCCTCTCGCGAGTCCCCTGAGCTCAGCATTGGCGAACATGCCCCACTGTAACCTGAGCTCTCACCTCAATCCCCACCCCACTCCCAGCCCCAGTGGCAGGTTGGCAGCCCCTCTTCCTGTGATCCGTCTTTCAGAGATGTGTGCCACTTGGCTTTGGTGATTCCATGGCCTATTTCCATCTTGAGAAAAGATGATTTTCCCTGTCGGTAAGGCTAGGACCCTGCCCTTGGAAACAATGGGGTCTATTATGCCCATGAGGAGCAACTGAGTTAGCAATTGAGTTAGGGACTGTTCTGAGCATGTTACAAAGACCAGAATCTCCCTCTGCTGGTGCTGGCTTGTGGGGAGGTGCAGGCAAATCATGAAATGTGACTCCCATCTTCATGCTTCTGCCTTCTCCTAGGGGCTTACCTTGGAGAATGGCACCACCGTCTCTGATCAGTTACTCAAGCCTTGAACCCATTGCCACATTTGGGTCTTTCCCCTCCCTCGGAGCCCATATCCTACTGCTCAGTGGTGTCTCGTGTCCTTATTTAGTCACTTGACAAGCATTGGCTTAGTCCCTGCTGTGTGCCCTGCACTGCACTGAAGACTACAACACAGTCTCTGTGCTCAGGGTTTTGCAATCCTGAGGGATCAAGATGCAAAGATCGTTGAGTCCATCAGCCCTATAGCCTGTGTCTCCTGCTATGGGAGCAGAGTGGGAAGGACACCGAGGCTCACAGAGGCTGTGCACAATCACGTGGCACCAGCAGCAGAGCCCCGTGCCCAGGCACCTGGAAATTGCATCCATCCCTGGACTGTGGTGGGTCCATGGGGCTCAGGGCGGGGATGGGGCTCCTTCCCGGGCTTCACACGGGTGGGCTCAGCCACCCCCGTGGGCTGTTTCAGCTCCAGCATTCTCTGGGCCAAGATTAAACGTTAATTTATAATGGGGTCTGCTGAAGGTATCTTTGGTTGCAGCCGCGAGGCAGATTACTCTGGAATCTCAGTGGAATGAATCAGGGGCCTGCTTTTGGCAGTAAGCATCTGAGGCTTAACCAGGGAAAGATGACAATTTATGTTGCGTCGAAGAGGATGATAACTTTCTTGTTTTACTCCCAGAAGAACAGCATGGGGTAGGGGTCTGAAGATGGAAAACCAAAGCTGTGTCGGCTGGAAAACTTTTGTTTTTATTTATGAGACTGATTTGTATATGTTAAGGCCAATTGGTAGAAATTGGTCCATTTGCAAATTGGCAGACAGAGAAAAATCTTGATTTAGGACTGAAAGCAACGAAGCTAAGACAATAAAAAAGAATCACTTTCATTAAGTTAAAAAAGCAGACCCCTATTCAAACGTTTTTTCCCTTAAATTCTTAACTTCTCTCATTGCAAATGAGTTTGAGATAGTTTACAGAGACACAATATAATAGGATAAAGATAAATAGATTAAGAAATCAGGATGAAGGGAAAATAAAGGATAATATAATAAAGCCAGAGAAAAGATAATCAACAGAACTATATATGTTACTCTTGGGAGCATTAAAAATAATATTTAAAAATCTGTTAACTTGAGGTATAATGTGCATATATTAAGTACAAAAGTCTTAAGTGTTTAGCTAGCTCAATGAAGTTTGTGGGCCCAAAATTACCTGAGAGAGGTCTCAATCAACTTAGAAAGTTTATTTTGCCAAGGTTAACAGCCTCAGGGGGTCCTGACGATATGTGTCCATGACAGTCGGGGTGTGGATTGCTTTTATACATTTTAGGGAGACATAATACATCAATCAATACAGGTAAGATTTACATTGGTTTGATCTGGAAGGAGGGTACAATTTCAAGTGCGATGCGGGGCACTTTCTGGTCATAGGTAGCTTTAAAATTTTTCTATTTGGTAATTGGTTGAAAGAGTTATTATCAATAGAAAGGAATGTGTGGGTTACAGTAAGGGGTTGTGAAGGCCAAGGCTTTATCATCCAGCTGAAGCCTCCAAGTAGCAGGCTTCGGAGAGAAAAGATTGTAAATGTTTCTTATCAGACTAAGGTCTGTATTGATGATAATGCTGGAGGGTAGATGAGGCATGTTCGATCCTCTCTTCCATCATGTCCTGAACTCGTTTTTCAGGTTGACTCTGGAATGCCGTTGGCCAAGAGGAGGGGTCCATTCAGATGGTTGCAGGGAGGCCTTAGAATTTTATTTTTGGTTTACAGGTTTTACATGTGTTGCCACCGGATGACCACCACCGATAAAGATATAACACCCTTGTAGATTCCGTTAGGCTTCCCCTTCTCATCAGCGCCTCTGAAGAGGTGGCCACTGTTCAAACTTTTCTCACCATATATTAGTTCTGCCTGTTCTTAAGCCTTCATGTAAATCGGATTGCACGGTAAATACTCCTTTGTATCTGTCTCCCTTCACTACTACATCTGTGAGGTTCACTCACATTGATGCAGGCAGCTGTACTCTCCTCTCCTTCACTGCCGCAGATTACTCTTTATATCTCATGTGATGGACTCATCCATTCTACTGGCGAGGGAAATATGGGCCATTTCTACTTTTTGGCTTTATACATGAAGGTGCTGTGAACATTCTTGGGCATGTGATATGGTTTGGATCTATGTCCCCACCCAAATCTCATGTTCAATTGTAATGCCCAGTGTTAGAGGTGGGGCCTGGTGGGAGGTGATTAGATCACAGGGGCAGAGTTCTCATGAATGGTTTAGCATCATCCCCCCTTGGTACTGTATAGTGCGTAAGTTCTCACTGGGATCTGGTTGTAAAAGTGTGTGGCACCTCCCCTCACCTAATCCCCTGCTTTTCTCCTGCTCTGGTAATGTAAAGTGCTGGCTTCCTCTTCACCTTCCATCATGATTGTAAGTTTCCTGAGGTCTCCCCAGAAGCAGATGCTGCCATGTTTCCTGTACAGACTGCAGAACTATGAGCCAATTAAATATCTTTTATTTATAAATTACCCAGTTTCAGATATTTCTTTACAGCAATATGAGAACAGGATAATACAGTATGACTCTTGGGGGGACATAAACACTCATTTCTGCTGGGTATATATACCCAGAAGTTGGGTTGCTGGGTCATATTGTATGTGTATGTTTAGCTTTAGTAGAAAATGCCAAGCAACTTTCCTAAGTACAGGCATACCTCACTTTATTGTGCTTTGTGATACAGTAGTTGTACCATTTTAGACTTCTATCAATAACACACAAGAGTTCCTGTTGTTTCATATTTTTGTCGACACTTGATATTGTCAGTCTTTAATTTTAGCCATTCCCACGGGGGCATGGTCGTTCTAGAAGACGTTTTCCCCCTTTTCAGCAATCATTTCCCCTTCTTTGGATGAAAGCATTGATTTCCAATAGAAGCCATTATTTGCTAGCCCTGAGGAGGATCACATGACCCAGGTCTAAGACAGGGCATCACTTTGTCCTGACATAGTAATTGGTGTGGTGTGAGCCACATAGGTAGATGCCTGAGCTGGTCCAATAAGAGTGAATCTCTGGCCTTTTGCCAGAATTTAGGTGGCTATTATGTAGCTGTGAGGGGAGAATTGGTCTAAGAACAGACTTAACATGAGAGAGTGAGCCAAGAAGACAGGAGCAAAGGCAGCTCGCCAAGACTGTTGGACTCCTGACTGTGGTTGTGTCCAGAACTACATCTATCCCTAAAGTCTATATTTTCTCTTTTATGCTTCAGCCAGGTTGAATCAGGTTTTCAATTATTTGTCATCCAAAGAATCCTATTCAATGTCCATCAATTCCTAAAAGCCCACTTCAGCATTATTCTGAATACAAGAGGCTTCCTTACTTGTGAATCTTTTCTCCACTTTCAGAACCTCCGCAGGGGCTATGTCCTCCCCAGAGAATGCTCTTGCTCTCGCAAGCCTGGATCCTTCCCATTCTTTAGGGAAGAAATGTCCCCTCCTCCAGTATTCTCTAGCAGAGTTCCCTCCTCTTATTTCTGCAAGGCACTTGTGCTGTTCTTGCACAATTTCTCATTTGTTTATTGGTTATTGATGGAATTTTGCCATCTCTCTGTGATTTCCATGAGGTCAGACACAATCTCTATTTTGTTCTCGCTGGAAACCTTGTGCCTTGCAGAGTGCCTGGCCCATCAAGGCATGCAATAAATGTTTGTTGAATGAATGAATAATGAATGAATATAACTGTGTCTTAACCTTGGTCTGGGCTCACATCGACCTGGCCTGGAATGACCCAGGTGTCAGGTCAGTTCCCCTGGGCCCATCCCACACATCTGAGTTTGGATTCTCCCAGAAGCAAAACCTGAGACAGACTTGAGATGAGGGGGGAAGTGAGATAGGGAAGGGGAGCCAGACAACCAATAATGTGTTAGAAACCAGGTGTGGCTCATGCCTGCAGGGAGCTCTGAGAATAAATGTAGTCAGGTGACCCAAACTTTTTTCACCCGAGGGAGAGGGAGCTGTGGTATTTATACCCCAACTCCCCCATGTCAGTGACTAAGGGCTATTTACTGGGAGGTATGGATTCCTAACACTTCTAGCTTTGCCTGTGATGGCCAGAGAAAGCCATCAGGCCGGAAAATACAGGGGCAGGCATTGGGAAATGGGGCAGTATGCTTTGCAAGGTGAGGGTGAGGGGATAAAGGTGTGGCCCCCATAGCATCTAAACTACAGCCTTATTGAGGTTCTTCCCATTACCTGCTGTCCTGGGGAAGCTACTCTGAAGGGCAAAGCACCTGCTCTGTACCTAGTCTGAACCTACCACCTCCTTTGTTGCTGTGTGGCTTTACCCAATTCACTTTACCAGGATGGGCTTCAAATCCCTCACTTATGAAATGCAGATAGCAGGCCACACCTGCAGTGTTGCTGGCAGGACTGCAGGCATGGATGGCTTCTCAGCACCTGGAAAGGTTCTGGCCATAGCAGTTGTTCACAGCTCAGTTTCCTACCTCTCTGCCCAAGGGCTGTTCCTTCTAGCAGGCTTGCACTGTACTTCTCCTCAAGGACAAGGTACAAAATAGAAGCTCAATGTGACAAGTCTGAAGTGAGGGTTGTTGAAAATGCTGGTGGCTCCTGAACATCCCATCTCTAAGCTCTTGTAATTGTGCTTACTGGAGGACATACCTTTCCCACTGACGTGCACTGGGGGCCCACAGCCGGGGATGGCCACTAGCCAAAAGAGGATTAGACCATTTCTGAAAAGTCTTAAGCAAACAAATAAATAACTATCCCCACCACCCCCCTGCCACGCCGGTGGAGAATGCTTTCTCAGTTTAATTTCAAACAGCTCCTCTTTGTGGGCCGAGCAGCCGCAGGCCACATTTTTTGAGGCACAGGACCCTGAATAGACTTCCCTTTGGATCGCAGCAGAAGACTTTGCCTGGGGGACTTTTCCCATTGCCAGGAAGGATAAAATTGCCATGACTCGACCCAGAGCTCAAGCCCTTAACGGTTCTCAAAACCCTTTCTGGTCCAGCTTCTCTTTTGATTTTTGAAATCAGCCCTACTGTGAGCAGGCCAGAGTGGCCTCATTATATCAACTTTGACAAAGATCGAGGGAAGCCCAGAGAGGGAGAGCTACCCATCTAGCATCACACAGCAAGAGCCAGAGTAGGGACCTTGCCTGTTGGCTCCTGCTGGGTACACTTTCCCCAGCATGGCCCTCTGCACCCCAATATCAAATCCCCCAAGTTCCGGAAGGGAAGCAACGCCAGGCCCTTCCTGCCTTTTAAAGAGACTTCTCTTCTTCTCTCCACCCCCTTCTTCTTTAGTAAGTAGAACCATTAGTTTTTATTGACGGGACTAATGCTTTTCATTTAGGGCCAATTACAATAGGAAGGGAGACGCTTAAGGGTAACTGGGTGATGAAAGGCCCCCATTAGGGAACAAGCTCAGGAGCTGCTGTTTCCCATTTGTAATGCTGGTTCCACATGCGAGTCATATTTAAGCCATAAACGGTGGCGCCCAGGGAGCACTCGTGTATTGCCTTGAGAAACCCAATACTTTTATCAAATCTCCAGATGGCCGTGTCTTTGAGAAACCATTTATTTAATTTATTTTTTCCCCTTAGAGATGCTTAGATTCTCAGAAGCTGGCTCCACCTAACCCCATGGACCTTCCAGTAGCATCTATGCTCCTGCTTGAAATAATTGTCCTCTGGGTTTTACTGGCACCCCAGTGGCTGCTTGTAAACTCTTGCTCAGTTTTTTTTCCTTTGCTTTTTGCAATTTTGCTCCGTAGGGGAGAAAATAAAGATGTGCTCAGTGCTTTCCTGGTGTTGGGTGCTGGGTTCCACCCTTCACTTACCTTAGATCTTTTGGTCTGTGTAGGACCCCACAAGTTGCACCCATTTCACAGATGAGAAAACAGAGGCTCCCAGTAGCCCCTTCACTTGCCTAAACCAGGAAGTGGCAGAGGAGGGACGCCAACCCAGGGTAGTCTGCCTCCTTTCAGGGCTGCAAATAATTTGCAACCTACACTGAAAATGTCTAATAGCCTGATATATTGTCTATTTACAAAGTATTTTTCCCGCTTTAAACCAGAGACTTGGCAGGGCCCCGTGATTACGTAGTGGTTCCCCAGATGATTATGATGCGGTGTCTGGACTTCGTGGAAAGTTTTGGCATTAGTGGCCGCCTTTTGTTTTTTCTTTTCTTAAGGTTTGTGAAAGTAAACTGGCGCTTGCCCTGAGGGGCCTGGGCAAGTGGGGGCTGGAGCTGCGGTGGCAGGGTTAGGCAGGCTGCAGGCCCGGGAGGGGAGAGTGAACATAAACAGAGAAATGAGAGTGTAAACAGCAAATCAGCCTGGGACAGACACTCAAGGGATGGGCAGGAAGGGAATTCTGTCTGGGGTTGGTGGAAAATGAAGAAGGAAGTTGGAATCTGCTTTGAATCCTTTGAATCCTGCGGGCAGACTGACTTCAGGAGGGTGGGAAAGTCCAGAGTGCGTGGGGAAGTCTCCTGTTCCTGCTTGAGATGTCATTCCCAGGGTTGGAGAGTACCCATGCCCAGCCCAGGACCTACAAGGACAAATGCCCTTCTCCACTGATGAACTCCACTGGGGGCAAGGTGCAGATGAACAACGGAATCAGTGCATTCAGTATGTTCTGCAGCAGATAACGGCAGCCCCACAATAGTGTTCCCATTTCATTTTGCACTGCAAGGCTTTGCAGTACCAGTACTGGTCTCATTTTAGGGATGAGAAAGTTGAGTTCCAGGAGGCTGTCATTAGCTAAAATCTCCTAAATTGTAAGTGGGAGACTGGGATTCAAACCCCTTTTCAGATTCCAAAATTGGAGATTTTCAGCTCTCATCATTGCACAGAGCCACCTCTCTGGTAGAAGGCAGAGAATGGGGGAAAGGCACCAAGGAGGGAGGGGACCACACAGCTTGAGGTCAGGAAAGGCTTCCAGGAAGAGGTGATGCTGGAACTGAGCATTGGCGGGTGGAAGGGCAAGTATTCTAGGCAGACAAATGGACTGGACAAGGGTCTGGAGGCCTCACCCCACCCAGAATACATGGGGAGCTGACCAGAGTTGGAGAGGTTGAGGCAATGGAGGCTTTGGTGGTGGAGTGAGGAAGGGAACCCCAAGCAGCCCTGCCTGTCACCAAGCCTGCGGGACATGTGTTTTGTAAGTGAAGTCTGATGGGACTGTGGAGCATGCACATGGGCAGAGGAGCTCCATGCTCTGTGTGTGCCCAGTGTTCCTGTGACCCTGTTTGCACAAAGCATCTTCGAGGCCCCAGAGGCACGGGATGCATAGGAATTCAGTAGGACTCAAATCAAGTCCAAGGAAAGCAGGTTACATGTGTGGCTATGGAGGTGGGGGGCGGGGGGCAGTAAGAAGAAACTATACTTTCTGTTCCAACCAGGACGTGCTTCAAATGCAGAAAGAAGACTGACATTCTAAGCAATGGGAACAACCCATTCTATCCTTGCCTTTTCCTGCTGCTTCCCTGGTATAAGACAACCACCTATGCTGACAATGATGACAAAGAAAGACGAAGAAGGATAGGGAAATCACAGGCTTTTTTTCCACTCAGTACTTCCTTAGTCCTCTGTAAGCTGAAGGTAGAAAGTGGTGGCAGAATGCATACATATCAAAACGTGAACTAAAAACAGCTGAATTTGCTTCGTGCAGTGTTTCCAGTTCTGGAAAGAAAGACATGCATATTCAGATATGAGATACGCCATATGAATGTGTGATTTCTGCGATTTCACCTACACGTTAAATACTCTTATATGTGCATTAAAACTGGCATCACACACTATGAAACTGAACCATGAAATTCATGCTAATAATATGAAATTTTAATTTAAAAAACTTACAATGTCATTAAATAACAAATTAAAATACACCACAGCAAGTCCAGAGAGACTGCAGAAGAATGGGAAACACTTTACATTTCTGTACATTTATTTTTTTGTTCTGTTTTTACAACAAGGGGCCCTGAGCTCAGCTCCTGAGGGTCTGTTTGCTTTTTAGGCCATGGCTTTGTCTTCTGGGACAGCAATCTTCACAAGTCCTGACACCTCTCCAGGCCTCAGTCTCCCCACTGTTAAAATCAAAGGAGCAGGAAAATAGATCAGAATTGTGGACAGAGACTAGACTTGGTCAGACAGAATGGGGGTTGGGACCCTGGCTGTACCAGCTCATAGCTGTGCATTTGGACATATGGAGTTAAATGTACACCTACCATATCACCCACTCATTCTACTCCTATGTATCCCCAAGAGCAATCTGGGCACACAAAGACTTGTACGGGAATGTCCATAGCAGTTTTTTAAATAATAGTGAGAAACTAGAAACAACCTAAATATCCACCAATGGCAGAATGCATAAACAAATTGTGGTACGTCCATACAATGGAATACTTAACAACTAAAAAGAATGAACAACTGATACATACAACAACATGAATAATACTCAAAAGCATTATTGCTAAGGGTTGAATATTTGTCCCCTCCAAAACTCATGTAGAAGCTTAATCCCCAGTGTGGCAGCATTGAGAGATAGGGTCTTTAGGAAGTGATTGGGTTCATTTATGGACCCAATGGGATTAGTCCATTTATGAATTAATGGATTAACACATTAATGGATTAATGGGTTATCATGGGACTGGGACCAGTGGCTTCATAAGAAGAGGATGAGAGACCTGAGCCAGCACACTCAGCCCCCTTGTCATGGAGTGCCCTGCTCTGCCTTGGGACTCTGCAGAGAGTCCCTGCCAGCAAGAAGGCCCTCACCAGATGAGGTTCCTGGACTTTGGACTTCTCAGTCACTATAACTGTAAGAAATAAATTCCTCTTCTTTTTAAGTTACCCAGTTTCAGATATTCTGTTATAAGCAACAGAAAACAAACTAAGACACTTACGCTGAATGAAATAAACCAGATTAAAGAGTACACATGTATGATTTCATTGATGCAAAATTCTGGAAAATGCATACTAATCTGCAGAGACAAAAAGCAAGTCAATATTTCCCTGAGTAGGGGTTGGGGAGGACAGGAAGAAGAGAGCACAGATAGGCCTACAGAAAGTTGGGGATCACTAATTTGTTTACTCTCTTGATTGTGATAATTCACAGGTATAGAAATATGTCAATTGTATACAATTGTACACTAAAATATGTGCAGTTTATTATATGTCAATTATACATCAATAAAGATATAAAGGCAAAATTGAAGCAATGCTAAGCACAGTAAATGTCAATGATTGTTAACATTTTTCCTGATATGATAACTGAAGCCCAGAGAGAGATGTGACTTTACTTCACATTTATGCTATTCATTCACTCATTCATCCTTTTATGCACTTTTTTCCCCCTACAAATATTTCTTGTGCGCATACTATGTCCTCAGCCCTGGTTTAGGAGCCTGAGATGCAAAGACGAATGGAAAGGCATCCCTTTCCCCTCTGGACCTCACAGTGGTCACAAGTTAATGATCCTAAATGAGAGGCAGCCTTCAACATTTCTGGGCCTCCGTGGCCTTGCATGGGACACACACAGATTGCATTAGTTGCTGAGAATCCTAGAGACCTGTTGGTCCTCAGATCCAGATCTCACACTTCCCCTGATCTGCTTGGTATCACAGAGGCTGACTCCCACAGGCTGCAACTCCCAGGTTCCATATCAGCTTAATGGAAGGTTCAACTAATGGAAGGTTCTCGAAGGACACTCAAGGGACAATCTGGGGAGAAGAAGTGGTACAGGATCTCTCCCCTTGTTCTCTACCTCACTGCATCTCCAGAAGCAACCACACCTCCTGCATGGCTCAGCTGCCATCCTGGGATAAAGCCCAGCCCACTAGTCCTGGCTCCACTAGCACCATCTCCCTTTGCCTCTGCAATGTAGGGGTGCCAGTGTCTCCTTCTGTCGCAATCTCTGTGTAACTACACACATTTGCTACCTTGTCAAGTCTGAAAGTGGCTTCTACTTTCCTGGTTAAACCCTGACTGGCGAAAATCTCTTCTAAGGTTTCTTCCAGATTAAAAAAAAAATAAGAATTTAATACTAGAATTTCAAGCATGGTGTCAGGCAGGGAGAGAGATATTTGGGGGTTGGGAGGGCCTCCTAGAGGCCTCTGCAGGCTCATCACACAGACAGCTGCATTCCTTCATGGCAGAACCCCTGAGACAGCGTCCCTGGGGCCTGAATCCAGCCCTGTATCTGAAGTTCAGAGAAGCATTCGGCAGGAAGCTTAGATGTGTTTCCATCCAGAGTTCAACGCAGATCAAAGTGGTGTGGCCACGCCATGCCCTGTCACTTCAATTAAAGTGATCCCAAAGTGCTTTGGAGAGACGTATTGGGTTCAACCAGACTCTGCCATCCAGCATCAGCCATCCAGCATCAGCTGGGAATTTCAAGTGGAACAGCTGCTGTGTCTCTGTACATGTGTGTCTCTGTGCACTCATGTGTGTGTCCTCAAGTCTAGGAATCCTATTGATCCTGTGTAACTCTTCTGAAACGGAGATGCCCAGATCTGAATGTACGCAGAATGGTTTTTTCTTTTCTTTCAAGGAAAGCTGTTACTAAATCCATGATGCTTCTTATAACTGATGGTGCCTTAGAATTGAGGAAATAGAGGCTCCTCTCCTCAAGAATACCACTTTGGTTAATGTGCTCCCAGGAGGCATCTCCTTGGCTTTTAATATCCAAATTTTATAGACTATCTATATCTCACAGTACTTCATTTTGAGGGACCAGTGTTTACATTTAAAAATTATATTTATGTCTAAATAACTCAACATAACATTTTCCGTAAATAAAATGATGAGTGAGAAAAGTCTCCAATTACATCCCAGATAAAATCCACAGACTGTCAGAATCATATATACACATGTCAACCAAAGGAGTGTGTATTTCAGATGATGTTGGCACTGAAAGAGGCCTTCTATCTTCTGCCCGGTGTGAGCCATCTGTGCTGTCGTGTGCTTGTCCACAGTGATATCAAAGTGCGCCCTTGCTTTTGCCTGGTGTTAAACAATACGTCCCCTCAAGTGTTGAATATTATGGCAAGGAAAGTGGTTATGGTGGAAAGAAAGATGCTATCCAACACGAAGTGTATCAGCCAGCTATTGTGTAACAAATCACCCCCAAAGCTCAGTGACTTAAAGTACCAATTGTGCATCTTCAGGGTGGAGGTTGGCTGAGCTAGGCTGGGTGCAGCTGGATGTTCTAGGATAGAGTTGGCATTTACTGGGAGGGGAAGACACTGGAAATAACAGGGTTGTGGGTACAGGGAGCCTCAGTGGTTGGGTCAAGGGCATGTTCAGTTCGAGAGAATGAATAGACATCCAGATAAAGGTGTTAAGCAGAAAGTTGGAGAATTGAGCCTGGGTCTCAGGGGAGAGAACAGGCCTTGAGATTCAAGTTTGGGGAGCATCTGCTGATATTTAAAGCCATCAGATAGGGTGAAGTCAGCAAGGGTATGAATATGGACAAGAAGAGAATATACCCGAGCGTATCCAAGACCAGGAGGATCCAGTGCAGTGTGGATATGGGAATTCACAGAGCATCACTCCACTCCTAAGAGACTGAGGGCAATGAGAAGCAGGAATCATTGTGCCTTGACTGGCCTCCGAGTGGTGGCCCAAGGGTTGTAAAATAGCCCAGCCCAGACATGTGTTTTATCAAACTTCATAGTGTTTTTTCAAAGAAGCTGAATTAGCGACCGATATTCAAAAATGGAACAAATTCCCCAAAAGGTCTAGATGTTCAGCTTCTGTTGACAGATTTGAAGCTCTGGGCATACTGGGCCTGTATTCCTACCTGGCAACACTCAGTCAGAGCGGAGATGTAGTTGCCGTGGAGACAGGCCTGGGCACCTCAGTTCCCCCAGCCCCACCACTCCCTATTGCCTTAGACCCACTGCACTTGGCTCGTTTGTGTTTCCTGCCTAACCCCTGTGGGCCCTTAAGTGTGTAAGTCCCTGGCTTAGTCTATGGAAGTTCTCTGCATATCCACACATCATGTCCCCAGGATTCCTGACCTCAGAGAAGATTTGGGGCTTCTTGAATCTGCCCCACCCATAGCCATGGAGCCCGTGGGGTGGCCAAAGCCTCCTGGATACCTCACAACAAATCTTTGGAGCATTGGAACATGAGTTTGCCATTGAGGACCTAGACTGCAAGGCTGTGTAAAACATTTTATGTGAGAAGTGAGGAGCTTTCCTTCTTGGCTGTAGTTGGGCTGTGTCAGAGCCAAGTCCAGAGTTCATGTTATGGACTAAACTCACCCAGGGGCCTTTAGGAAATGAAGGAACAAAGTGAGACAGAAGAAGATGGGCATTTCTCTGCAGCACCCAGGCCCCTTGTAGGCCCTGCCAGGCTTCCCCTGGGACACTTGCCTTTTCTGGTACATCAGGGTCTTGAATGACCACAGCGTGAAAATGGCAAAGCAGACATTTTTCTCAAGCTCCGTTCTCAAGGCGCAGAGGAATGTTAAATGGCTTCGGGTTGGGGTACTTGGCACAATTTGCAGCACTAAATCCAAAACAGATTTGAGCAGCCACAGCCACAGAGCCACAGTGGTGGGTCCCAGGTCCGGAATGCCGGTGGGAGCAGAAGTTGCCCAGCTTGTGCTGGAAGAATGAGGAGCACTGGTGGGAGAATGGAGTGGAGGTGGCACAGCCTTCTGAGCACCAGATGCAAGGTGGCCGAGTCACAGCACTGCAGTCATGGACAAATCACTTCGCTTTTCTGGACCTCATTTTTCTCATCTCTGAAATGGGAGAGGGGTTGCAGTTGATGATGCCAATGAATTACAATGGCTCAAGGAAGTGGTGTTGAGAGGATTCCCACCTTGGCCCTCAGCAGCCCTATGGGACACTGTGGAGTAGTGTTTAGGGGACTTGGCACCAGACTGGATGAGAGTGAGTCCTGCCTCTACCACTTATGGGTTGTGTGGCTTTGGGAAAGTAACTTTACCTCTCTGTGCCTCAATTTCTTCCTCTGCAGAATGGAGTTGATATGGTGGGTAGCCCCCACCATATAGGTTGGCAGTGAAGATTGATAATAACGTTAAGATCATGGATGCTTGCCATGGTCCAGGATCTGTTCTAAGTGCTCTGTAGTTTGTGGAGTTAAAACCTGTTGTGGGCTCAGCACAGCCATGACATGCCTCCTCTGTTGGATGCAAGCTGGCCATTGTACTGGGTTGAACAGTGTCCCCCCAGAATTCATGTCCATCTGGAGCCTCAGAATGGGATCTTATTTGGAAGTAGGGTCTTTGCAAGATGTAATTAGTTAAGATAAAGTCATACTGGATTAGAGTATACCCTAATTGCAATGACTACTATGCCTAGAAGAAGCCATGGGAAGACAGAGGCAGAGATTAGTGGGATGCTGCCACAAGCTAAGAAATGCTAGGAAACCCCAGGAGCTGGAAGTGGCAAGGAAGGATCCTCCCCCGGAAGCTTCAGAGAGAGCATGGCCCTGCTGACACCTTGATGTCGGGTGCTGGCCCCTGCAATTGCCAAAGAATAAGTTTTGATTGTTTAAAGCCACCCAGTTAGTGGTGTTTTGTTACCACAGCCCTAGGAGCCATGTTTATTACTTTATGGATAAAGAGAGGGATAGGCAAAGATGGAGTGGAGGTGGGGTGAAGTGAACACGAATGCAGAACTTAACAATTTGCCAGGTATTTGGAAGCTTAAAAAAAAGTAGAAGGGAAAGAGGAAGGAAAGTGCTACTTTTTGAGTATCTCTCAAGGATTAGGCAAGATGTGATTCTATTCCTATTATCCATAAGAAAATCAGGGCTCCGGAAGATGGAGCAACTCACTCCTGGTCACAAATCCAGGGGAAAGAGGCTGAGTTTCAAACCCTGTGTTGGCGACTCCGTTGCTCTTGTACTGTCTACTGCCCCTCATTCCCTTCTGCTCTGCTAGAATGCAGCCTTCACAAAGACCAGGCCAGGTCTGAATTCCCCATGACTGGCAAAGAGTGAGCAAGCTGTAAATATTGGCTGATGAATGAATGAATGTCCAGAGTTCCCTAATAGTACTGGAATTCTAGGTCTCTAATTTTTCTGCTTCTCAGTTCTGAATTTTATTCTGACTTCAGTCTTATGATTATGACCCCTGGGAAACAGGAAGGGGATTTTTTCCCAAATATAAGTGTGCCCCCAAAGTTGTGACCCCGCTGGCTGCAGCCCCTCAGATCTCCCTGTGTAGAGAACTAACCATGAGGAGTGAAGTTGGGTGCAGACTGCTGCACCTTTGGTATCTGCTGCAGTGTCCACGCCATGGCCACACTCCCCCAAGTGGCTCCTGGACAGTGACCTCTCAGAAAGGGGCTAGGAGAGCTGGTCATTTCTACCTAATGCCTCCCTGCTCTTGTTTTCAACTTTTTTTTTTTTTTTTCTGTTTAGATGTAGAACCCTTTAAAAAAATTCAAATAGATTCTTATATAGGGTTCTGGTAAAATAAAAACTATATGAATGGCATTTTATTAGTCTACAATAACATTTACTTATAAAATTGTACAATAAGGGCAATGGAGTGGTTATGAATGCAAATGTTTAAAATAAGGAGTTACATCTGAGACAGTCTCTATTAACCTCCAAAGCTAATTTATTTCCATTTCTGAAGTTTGTTTGGATTCTGAAGTTTGTATTGCAAGTACAGTAATGCACATTCACAAAAATAAATATATGCAAATGGTGACATCCTTCAAACATCTTGTCTCACTGTCTCAGGTAATGCATTAATTAAATACAGATGAAAGGAGGGTTTTTTTTTAGGTGTTTCTTTTTCTTAAGTCTGAATGAAATCTAGTTAACCTGGCGGTCCAAGTTATAACAGATTTGTGGTGTCCCCCAGTGTGTTAAAATATGTCTCCATCCATTGGATTGTGTGTTATTTTTTATTCCATTTTTAGAAGGGTTAGCAATGCTATTAAAACATTGAAATATGAAACAAACATCTGAGAAATTCTTAAACAGCAATTTAAAATCACTGGCTGAGATTTTATGAGGCTCCTTCCCAGCTCAGACATGCTGTGGTAAGGGGACTCTGTTATTTATTACCACAATAATGCTGCATAATAACATGACCCTCAGTGACTGAAAAGAAGAAAGCATTTCTTTCTCTCATAAGTGGCTGTTGATTTAGGCTGGGCTCAGCTGGGCGGTTCTTCTGGTCTTGGCTAGGGTCACTTTCATTTCTGGTGACTGGTGGTAGCCTGGCTAATCTAGAAGAGCGCTTGCTGGGGCAGCTGGGGAGATGGGCTGCTCCACGTGTGTCCTCATTCAGCAGGCCAGCCCAGGCATGCTCTTGCAGCCAAGGCTGAGAATAAGAGCAGATGGGAAACACATCAGCACTCTTTCACGTTTGTGCTTATGTCACATTCACTCCCATCTTTTTGGCCAAAGCAAGGTGAAAAGATGAACTCAGACCTGGGGTAGTGAGACAGATTCAGTTTCTTCAGTGAGAGGAACTGCAAAGTCATGTGGTAAAGAATGTGGGAAGAGGTAGATCATCAGGGCCATCAATGTAGCCCTATGCCACACTACCCTCCCCAAGTTCTTGCCTTGACCCAGTGAAATAAGGAAGTTCAACCAATCCCTATTGGGTATATTAGGTATATTAGTTTGGGGATAGTGAGTATAATAGTTTGCAGGGGTTTCCAAAATGAAATATCACAGACTGGGTGGTGGCTTAAACAATAGAAATTAATTTTCTCATAATTTTGGAGGCTGGAATTCCAAGAACAAGGTGTCAGCAGGTTGGGTTTCTTCTGTAGCCTCCCTAGGTGGCTTGTAGACAGTGTCTTCTCCCTGTGTCTTCACATACTAATCCCTCTGTGTGTGTTTGTCTATCAGTCTTCTCTTCTTATAAGGACCCCAGTCATATTGGATTAGGGCCCACCTAATGACCTTATTTTCACTTAATCACCTCTTCAAAGGCTCTGTCTCGAAATATGGCAATATTCTGAGGTATGGGGATTAGGACTTTGACATATGAACTTTGGATTGGACACAATTCAGCCCATAACAGTTGGAAGAAACTTTTTCTCTTCTTGCCACCCCTTATAGGTAAGATTGGACTACGGGCTGGGGTTTTTACACCATGCAAAAAGCAAGTTCTGCTGCCTCTCTCTGTCTCCTGCTCTCTGAGAATGCTTGCCCTTGGCCAGAGTGAATTCATTCTGCACTTCCTGTCTCCAGAAAGGGGGCCTCTCATAGAGCCTTCCCAGCCAGTAGAAGAGGAAGTTTTCTCCAGCTTCATAGTCCATACTTGCTGGATAAGACTCAAGTGCAAGGGAAGGAGTGAGCCCCATTAGACCCTTGAGGCAAAGCTATTGTCCTCCAACCCACCTTACCAGGGGTAATGCACTTTGGGTCACAAAGTTCATGCCACAAGCAAGAATTAGCCCAGTTCTTTGTGTATCTTCTACCTGGGAGGTGGGAAGCATAGCTGATAGCCTACTCTAATCTGCAACATCTCCAAGACTGTCACAATGAAGCCCCTGGGCATGTCTCAGGCACCCCCAAGTCAATAAGGCTAACACGCACTTTTCTGAGCCCTGGTTCCTCTCTCCTGTGATGACAACT
The DNA here is from genome assembly GCF_049350105.2 of Macaca mulatta. Lineage (NCBI taxonomy): Eukaryota > Metazoa > Chordata > Mammalia > Primates > Cercopithecidae > Macaca > Macaca mulatta. The sequence goes on along the minus strand of NC_133410.1, from coordinate 8,238,915 downwards.
ATGTGATCAGGAGCCCTCACTGAACACCATGCCAAGCTCCCTCTGGTTCCTGACACTGCCAGAGCCAGGGAAGGGCAATGTTGGCAGAAACCATGGGAAACACTGGGATGGAGCCATTTTTGGTAATAGATGGGATCTTCTTCTCTTAATACAGCTGTAACATAATAGAATGGCAGGAGGAAAACTAGATGGTGGCTGGAATTCTTCCAGACCTCTTAGTGTCATTTTAAGGCTAAGGTGAAAAGTGGAGAAATCCATGAGATGACCACAAGGGCTCTGGATGGTCACGACCGTCCAATGTGGCTCTTTGCACTCTCTGTCTCCCTAAATGCCTGGCTTAATATTGACTGTGTAAAAACCTAATATATCACTTTAGCAAATTCGTTGGAGCAATGTTTTTGAATGGGATGGATGGGGGGTGGGAAGCAGAATGTTGGAACAGGAAGGTTTAATTGACTTACTTACATTCTATTATTTTTAAACTTCTGCCTCACATTAAAAAGGATTTGAGGCCAGGCATGATGGCTCATGCCTCTAATCCCAGCACTTTGGGAGGCTGGGCAGGAGGATTGCCTGAGGCTAGGAGTTCAAGACCAGCCTGGCAACATAGTAAGACCCCATTTCTAAAAAAATAAAAATATAAGATTAGCCTGGCATGGTGGCATCCACCTGTAGTCCCAGCCACTTGGGAGGCTGAGGCAGGAGGATTGCTTGAGCCTAGGAACTCAAGGCTTCAGTAAACTGTGATTGCACCACCACATTCCAGCCTGGGTGATGGAGCAAGACCTCAACTCTTAAAAATAAGATTTGAAACATCACGTTAAGATGTATTTAATGCCATAAGAATGGAAACAAAATCAAGGGCATTTAGTGCAATAGGAAAACAGAGGTAAGAAAATAAGAGTGAGCCAAAGTGAAGTTCGGTCTTTGGAGGGAAGCATACCATAGGTAGTGTGTATTTGCCACAGCCATGCTGAGAGGCGGTCTCTGTGGTTCCTTGTGGCCAAAGCAGAAGGTAAAAATGATCAAATGCAAGATTCACAGAGACTCTTGGACAAAAACATTCGCTCAAACATTTGAAAACGTTTGCTCAAACGAAGCTCAACTGCTCCCAGTACAGAGACCTGTGAAGAAATTTTTCCTGTACGTCCTCAGAAAGCAAGCCTCCCCAGCTGAGCTCCACAGGGTTGGGGATTCAGGCCTGTCCCGCACATTGCGTGAAGCCAGCTGAAGCAAGAGGAAGGTGTGGAGCAGAGAAGCAGAGAGAGGCAAAGGAAGGGGCTCTCTCTGCATCATCAATCACACAGATGCAAAGTCTACCCTGTCCTGGGGGTCACTGTGGCTTAAGCATGGCTTCCAGACCATTTTTTTTCAAGGCTGGGCAAATGTTTGAGGCAAAGGTGGAGGTGGGTGGCCAAGCCTACCCTGGCCCCACTGGGGAGGAAGGGGCAGATTAGGGGGGTCTCTGGAGCCTTCTAGGTGGGGAATTCCCACGAACCCCCTGACACCAGGCAGGCAGAAGCAATGGGGTCTGTGAGTTTGGGGTTTTGTTTCTTGGGGGAAGAGGTGAGTTTGTTCTAAGTTTGGGGTTAGATGTTTACTGAATATTTAGTGTCCAAAAAGGCAGGCTGTGGAGTCACTTCCTCTCCTTGGTGAGCACAGAACAGGAGTCCCCCCTTATCTGGGGGGATATGTCAGAAGACCCCCCTGTGGATGCCTGAAACTGCGAGTAGTACAGAACCCTACGTATACTATACACAAATTTCTGTTTTTTCTTCCTAATTTCACAGATAGAAGATTCATTCTTTAAAAGATCTTGGCAACCTCAGCACATAATTTTTTCTCTTTCCTTATAAAGTCCGAAACTTCATCTTTTTGCTTGGAGGAAACACTTTATGTGCTCTTTGGCACATCTAAATGGCCAGCATCACCACCCCGTGCTTCGGAGCCATTGCGAATAAAGCGGCTGTAGATCTGATAACTGAGGCAGCTACTAAGTGACTAACAGCATAGTGTAGACAACATGGATACCTGAAGGCTGCAAATTTCATCAAAGGAGCAATTTAAAACTTATGAATTGAATTATTTATTTCTGGAATTCTTCATTTAATATTTTCAAACCCCTGTTGACCATGGGTAACTGAAACGGCAAAAGGGAAAGGCAGTTAAGAGAGGACTAATGTACTTGCAGCCCACACTTTCCACTCACCCCCTCCTCCCCAGCCTCCCTCCACCGCTGGCAGAACCCCGTGGTGCTTCCCTACCTTGTCCCGTGGAGTCACATTACTGGTTCTGGCCAATGGATTAGGAGTGGAAGGAAGCCATGCCCCTTCCCAAGCCACACCCATCCTGGTCAGGTGTGACCCATCTACTGTGCTCTGTTTTGGACCAGATGGCCCAGTAACCTGAACGCCTGAAGTTGACCAGACACACACCCACTTTCTGACTCCCCACATCACCGCTTGAAAGGGCTGCTTGGAGAGCCACCAGGCCAACCGACTTTGTGTCTTTAAGATTGAACACTTAGTTTATTACTGCCACAGATACGGTGGGGGCCAAGGCAGACAGGATAGTAAATCTTAGCACACTCCATTGCTGTGGGGACTAAATGAGAGGGCTCCAGCATGCTCTGGAGCCTGTCGGCTTGGGTTTGAATCTCAGCTTTGCCCCCTACTAACGCTGTTACTTTGGGCAAGGAATGGCACCTCAGTTGCTCCACCCGTAAATGGGGATAATCATAGCCCCTGCGCAGAGGGCTGCTGAGAGGATCTCATGAGACAGGAGAGGTAGGCACCCAGCACCTGCTGAGCACTTCAGTTCACACGTGTATGTAAGATGCTGGGCACAACTGCTAGCTCCCTGCTCCCAGTCCAACATCTCCACTTCTCCAGCCTTCCCCACCTTGTTAATCTCATTCTGCATGGAGGGGAAGAGCCAAAGATGAACAATAAACAAAGCTAGCCCAAGGGGGTGTTCAGTCCTCAGCGACCTCATAGGCTGCACTGATGTGCTGTATGACCTTGAGTAAGTCACACAACATCTCTGCATGGCAGTCTTCTCAGCTGTGGAATGATGGCTGTGCCAGAGTGTGTGTTGTGAACTTGGCTCCCTTCTGCGGGATGGGTACTCCATTTCCCAGAACTCCCTCCCGTTTATTGTCCTGTAGAGTTGTCCAGTAGGGAAGCTCCTAGTGGGATGTGGAAGGTGAAAGGGAAGCTGAGGCCATTGATCCCAGAAGATCATGTTGGCCACACTTGGTGGCAGACTCGGAGGTGTGTGGTGGGCTTCCGCGTGTCCTTACTGTCCAGCTCTGTGCGTCTAGCTCATCTTCCCAAGTGCTAGTGAACATCAGCCCAAGCCTGCCACTAGGAGCTTGGTTGTGGGCAGCTTGGAAGGTGGCAGCTCCCAGAGGAGCCAGGTTCTCCAGGCGTCTGCCCCTCGGGTGCCCTTCTCCTGATGCATGCCGCTTCCTGGATTTTCCTGCAAACCTTGGCCTGTCCAGCCCTGCTAGTGCCAGACCTGTGCGGCAAGGCTCTGAGTGATATTTCTCTCAGGTCCTCAGGCTGCTCCTCCAGACCTCCTCTTCCAGGCGGCCCTCATCTGTGTGCAGGCTAATTTCTGTACGAAATTCCCTCTTCCCCTAAGACTCCTGCAGCTCTGCTGAACCCTGAGTGCAAGGGTGACCCCTGGCCTCAGGGCATCATGGAGACAGCCAGGGGAGGGTTGAATCCCTCCTTGCCAACCTTGCTACCCTTGCTGCTGTTCCTGCTACAGGGCCGGGGGTGGGGGTGCCCCTTTAGCACTGTGGCATGCCTTTCTCATGTCATCACAAATTCTTTACAAAGATTTACAAAGATAAATATTGAATGGTTGCTTAGCGGTCCACTGACTAGATGACCCTGAGTTTATTTAACTAGTCCCCCATGGTTGGACATTTCTGTTATTTCCAATCCTCTACTATAATTAACACCACGGTGGAAGTTTTTGTTCCTGATCTTTATTCAAATACCTGGTTCTTTCCATATGATAGGTTTCTAGAAGTGGAATTCCCAAATCAAAATTATTTGAGACTCGTTGTATGGACAGTCAAATTTGCTGCTAGAAATGAGCCTTTATTACAGGGCTACAGACATCGGGCCCAGGGAGGGGCAAGCTGCCTGGACTCATAAAACAAGTCTGGGCAGTGTGGGCAGGAAGGCAGCTGGCGCCTGCCAGCAAGAGAACCCAGGATTTTGCTGGGGGGCTTCAGTGATGACAGAGCCTGGGGTGGGGTGGGATGCAGCCAGGGGAGATTGCGGGGAGCTGACAGGGCCTTATGCTGTGGGGACTAAAGACTCTCGGGCATCGTCTGAGCCAGTCATTTTCGACATTCTCTTTGGCTCCAGAACCAGGTGTGTGTGTGGGTGTGTGCAGATCAGTTCATTTCCTCAAAAGATGGGTGGACAAGCAGACTTGTGCAAAGACTCATCTCAGTGTCATCCACACCAGAGAAGGCTTGGAAATCACCACTATCATAGCTCTGGTGACTGGGGTGGGACCTGAAGCCCCTCCCACTCCCCTGCCCTGGCCATGAGGTCCCCGCGGCCCCACCTGGAATGGTCATGGTGCACCCTTACCTCTGCTCCCCTGAGCTGGCTCAGAACCCTTTCCTGGCTGGGCCCTCCCCAGTGCAAGTCTTGAAAGGCCCGGAGAGAGAGGACAGACACCAACAGACATCCCGACCAGCTCAGCACATCCTGCTTCAGGCTGACTTCCCCGTCTCCATTAAAAAAGTCTCGGCCTAAAGACAAACAAGCATCCTGAATTTATGGTCCTGTTAGCACGACAGCAGCTCAGCCAGGCATTCCTTCTGGGCCACGTTCTGCAGAGGGCTCCCTCTAGGTCTCCCCTCCTATTGGAGAAATGTCCCACTCAGGCTTGCTCCCCCTGCTCCCAGTTAACTTTGGGGGTCTCGGGTCACTCCCAAGGGCTTGTTCTGTGTGCACCAACTGAACAGCAGTCTCTCACTCAGTGTGCGGGTTAGAGAGAGGAGAAAAACAACCAAAGCCACTTGGGCGGAAAAAACCAGGACACGATTGATTCCCAAAGGCCGTATTTTATTTGCACTGTTTCCTTCAAGTCTGTGGCCCAGGCAGGCAAGGAGTAATATATTAGCTCCGTTGGTTTAACTGGACAGCAGCATGAGCTTGTAATAAGGATGTGGTAATACACCACGAGAATCTGTAGGCTCATAAAACTTGACCTTATAAATCTCCAAGTGTATCAATTCCATACAGCAGCCACTCCCTGCAGTGGAAGCCGCATACTTATAAAGTGGCCGTTGATAACAGAAGAGTTTACTCCCACCCCACCTCCCCTCTTTAAAACTCCCCAAGACAGACTAATCAGGGCACATTCATAATTCCTCCTGAAACAGGAATGCCACATCAAAACACACAAGACTCAAACTGGTCTCTAGGATCAGGGAGTAGGGGCCCAAGAGATTAAGCAAGCTCATTAACAACTGGGATAAAATGTTCTCTAGGCAACTTCCTCTCTCTTCCCCTTGCCTGTCTTCAGCCTCTTTGGGTGTGAGGGCAGTGTTGCTACTGCTATATGGCCCTCTAGATCAGGATTTGGAAAATGTTTTCTGTAAAGGGACAGACACTAGATATTTTAGGCTTCTTGGGCCATTCGGTTTCTGGTGTCTGTCATAACTGCCAACTCTGCTGTTGTTGGATGAGAACAAGCATAGACAATGTGTAAACTAGTGGGTGTGGTTCTGTGCCAATAAAACTTTATTTACAAAAATAAGTAGGCAGGATTTGGCCCTCGGGTTGGAGTTTGCTAACCTCTGCTCTAAATGGTACATCTTCATCCTTAACATCCTCATCACTGGCAACTTGCCCTCTGAGTGATAAGGGGACCAGCCTGCAGAATTCAGGTCAGCAGCTGGGATTCCCAGCAAGGGCTCCTGACACCCAGAGGTGTGTCAGACTGCTCTCCACACCTCGTCTCATTTGACATGGAGAAGGAGGTGTCATTGCCTCCTCCTATCCCACAGATAAGAAAACTGAGATCCAGAGAGGTTACGTGGTTTTCCCAAAGTCATAAAACTAGCATGGATCACGACACGATTTGAGTGGTAGCTCTGGGCTCACGTGCTCAAGAGAAGGGCAGGGAAGTAGCAGTGACCGTATGTGAGGCACTACAGTGACACCACTTCATTAGCCCCAGAACAACGTGCTTGGCATATTGTGTCTGGTTTTCTCAAATCCCTGCAAGCTCTCAGGTCTCCCATCGTCAACCTTCCTCCTGGCTGTCACCACATCCCCACACTTACGTTTTGTGCATCTGTCGTAACTGCTGTTTTGGAGTTGACGGGTCCTCGCTCCTAGCTGTGTAGACTTGAGCAGTTACTAAACCTCTCTGACCCTCATCTGCAAAAGGATGTAGAAGAGCCGTACTGCAAGATCATAACAAAGATTAAGCAAAACACATGGGAAAGTTCCTGGGAAACTCTAAAATGCTGAGTAAATGTTAGTTTATCTAATTTTCTTAAAGAGTCTGGGCAGATGACTTGACAGACCTCTTTTCTGAATTAAAAGGCTCTGTGTTGGCATCTCTTTTCTGCAGTCCCTCGTCTTGGCACGATGCCTCTGCAGGTGGACCTCAATGTGAATCTGATTATAGTCCCCAGCTCTTAGCTGAAAGTGGACGTGAGCTTTGCTCGCCCCGCTGGCCCCAAAGGGAAGGACTTTGAACCCATTTCGAACAGACAGGCCGGTGCAGGGGGCAGCTCCCTGCCGGCCCTTCAGAGGAGGCTCCCAGCAGCATGGGGTTCTATTTAGGGAAGCTGTTTCCCTGTCTGGGCAGATGGCCTGCAGGAACGGGGGCTTGGCTGATCTGGTTTCAACTAATTCTATTAAATGAAAAGTTCTGTAGAGCAGATTCCTTCACAAGCCTCTGTCCACATGGTGATTTAATCGAGTAAAATTAAAACATTGCTGCTTTCTATCCAAATTGCTGCTTTCTGCGGTGGCCTTGTAGAGAACTTGGCAGGGGAGGAGGGGAAGTATGGATCTGGGATGGGGGCGCTGGATACTCCTGGAGACAGAGGCAGGGCTGACAGGGTGAAAAGCGGGTGGCAGGGAGAGGACCCTGGTGAATTTAGGAGTAGGATAGCAGAGATCATGGGATGCTTCAGACCATCCAGTTCACCCCTGGTGGTGCAGATGGGGAAACTGAGGCACAGATGGGGCCCAGAGGGGAAGTGATGTGACCAAGATAATCCAGGGACCTGAGAACATGCAGCAATTTGAGCAAATCAGACACAAGGAGTATTTCTGCTCCTGGAGCCATTGCTGTCTTGGGAGCCTCAGGAGGTCCATGTGGCATCGTCACATGCTGGGGAAACAGGATTTGTTTCATCCTTATTATTCATCAAGGAGCTTGGGTTCTTCCCCTGCTAACTCCTGTTCAGCAGCTCTGCCTAGGGCTGTTTAGGGGATCTGTGTCCCCAGTAAGTCCACCAGAGGCACTGTGCATTGTTGAGTTTTGGCTTTTAAATTTCTGCGTCAAGAACTAGAACTCTCTTACACTGAAACCTCACAATTTACCAGGCCAAAAAGAGCAGAGCTGAATTGGTAGACCCCAACCTCTGCCCTTCTTGGCCTCCCTCTTTGCCTTCCCCTAGAGGTGACCCTTAAGGGATGTCCCCAGGCTCCTCCGGCTCTCTGGGGTGCTGCGGGAAACTCACTGAATTTGGAAAAATTTGGACTTGGGATTTGCTCACCCCTTGCTATCATACCAGAGGAGCCATGAAAAGATATGTTGCCTTAAATTCTCTCATTCCACAGTATTCCTATGCAATCGGGATGCCTTTGATGGACATGCACTTTACAGTTTGCCCTTCACTTTTACCCATCATCTAATTTCCTGCTTCCCACATTCCTGTGAGATACTCAGGCCAGCTTTAGGGTTGCTCCCATTTCGTGGATGAGGAAACTGAGGCTCAGAAGGGTGACCTGAGGGCCTGCAAGCTCAGATTCCCACGTGGTTGTACTATCATCTGTGCAGCTATCCGTAGCTGGGGACAGAGTGGCTTGTGATGGCCCCCAGCAGGGGATAAATGAGGAGGTGGGTCAGTAGAGGGTCAGTCCTAGACAAAGCTACAAATAGAGAAGATTCGGGCTTCTGTGCCCCTCCCCTATTCACAGCCATGCCCCTCATCTAAACCCCATTTTTACCATGTTGTTCCCAGTGTTAGTTGATCTCTAGGCTGCTGGCTGTTAGGAAGGGCTTAGCAAGACTCCAGGCGGGACTCACTGCCAGCAGAAGAGCAGCGACCTCCACCTGCCGTGGGGAAGTAGCTTTGCCTCTGAGGGCAGAGGCCAGCCTGGGGTCGCCTCCTGGCCGCTTTCATTCTACTGGTTGCCATGAAAATGTGGAAGAGAGCAGGCAGCGCCAACCCTCTGCAGGTGCCTGCACTTCTGGGAGCCATTCTGTAAGTGCTGTCTGTGCCCCCTTCTGCCAGGGCTTTCATGAGAACCTGCCGAGTCAAATGATCCAGTGGATCCACTTCCACCATCAGTGTTTTGACCTTACTCATTGTCATCAGAGGGTGGCCTGGATGGATGTCAATCTTCTCATCCCACCCTAGATTTCACTCTAGCATCCAGTAACCTTCTATTCTTCTTTATAGGAGTCAGGGTCTCTTTCTATTGCTATGTTTAATAGGAGCCGGGACTGTGGTGCACATGGAGAGGGGATCTCAGCATGGGCCGAGCTGGCATCCACTGCTCATGGGCAAAGATTTCTGGGCACACCTGGCTGCTTGCAGAGGAACACACCCAGGTTGAATCTGGACAGCTGAGGGTCTGCCGAGGAGGAACACAATCTTAGCAAACAGGGGTTGGGATGCACTGTTTGCTTCTGCATGCATGGCCGTTGGAGAAAACCACCCAGTGACTAAGCCCAGTCATTAGAGGACAGTGACCCAGGGCTCAGGTGACAACTCACTCAAATCCATCCCCTGGACAGACCCACATGTGGCTCTAGAAGGAAGACAGCCTCTAGAAAGAAAAATGCAGCACTTGCCTCTGTGCCCACTAGGACCTGAGCAGCACAGACAGGAACCCTATAGCAGTGTAACCCAAGGAGGGGCAAGCACACTATTCCCAAGCTCTTACAATGGGGCATAGTCTGCCTTAGCACCCTGAGAACTTGGTGGATGAGCTGGAGTCACCATGGACACAGAGATGCCAAGCAAATGTGGGAGAGTGAATTTCAGCAACACCTGGAAGGAAAGGACTTAACCTCAGATCTCCCCTGCAGGCTGTTGACAGCGCTGGAGACTTCCTTTCAAGGCCGAGGGTGGGGGTGGGAATCTCAGGGGACGTCTTGAACTGGGCAGGGGTGAGGAGCTAGTGACATGCTACAGTTAGTAAGGGTGTGAGTCCCTCACCCCATAGGATCAAGACTTGGGGAAATCATGTCTCTAGATCATTGAGACTTGGGGGAAATCAGGTTTGCATTGGGGTATGATGGCTAATCCATGCAACAACCCTACAAAATCACAGATGAGGATATTGAGCTTCTCCATTTGGGGCAGGACTCACTGGGACATCTTGATACCTCGTAGTGTTAGCGCGACATGCACCATGCATGCTCTGAGAAGCAGCGCAAGGCAGCAGCGCAGGTGTTTGCAGGATTGAATCTCAGCAGCCACTTGTTACTGTGGGGCCTTGAGCAAGTTCCTCGACCTCTCTGAGCATCAGTAGCCTCCTCCACAACACAGAATGTTGATATCTAATGTCTCAAACCCAGCACAGAGATAAACAAATGCAAAGTGTCAAACGGAATCTTGGAAGAGTAGAGTGCAGCCTGGGAGGCCAGGCTTTTTCTCACACTCGTAAGGACAGGACTGGATTTGGCCTGTTGGAAAGAATAGTGGGAATTTCTGTTCTTTTCTTGCATAACCTTCAGGGCCTAGTTAATGAATCTGGACAAAGTGTCACTTAAAAGGCACACCGGTCCTTTGTTGCCAGAAGGGTTCGATTCAAGTCTCTCTGCTGGGCCAAAGCAAGCCATATTTATGCCTTTGGCTCAGACATGGAAGAAACAGAAAATTGATTATGTTCCTGTTGATTTCATCAAACCCATCATCTTCCTGGTGTCCTCTGACTGTCCACAATGAAGCAGTGAGATCTCAGCCCTTCCCAGACCATGGGGATGGTGGAATCTGGGAAGCTGGCATCTTCAACAGCTGCTCTCAAATTGGCTGGGCTGTGAGATGAATCCCATCTCTGTAAGAAGACATGCAAGGATGCTTCTCTCTTCCGGACCCCCTTTGTGCATCTGGACCAGTGAGTCCCTTTCTAGGGAACTGAGTCATACAGTGTTAATTCTCTCAGGTCGTCACTTCTTCCAGATTCATTGAATGCTAAGCAAGTGTAAATGGAGTCAATATTTCGTTCTGCAAATGCCTTCAATATTCAATTGCTCATTTCAGAACTGCTCACCTCGCGCCCGCCCATGATTTGAAACAGGTTTCTCAGTCGCCTGCTCCCGAAACAACCCTACAGGTGCCCTGGCTGATCTCTGCAACCTTGGAAGGCTTAGGTGCTTTCCAAGGCCTCCCTGAGCTGCCGTTGTGGTATGAAGAAGCTGGAGGAGGTTGGTTTTAGAAGAAAACAACCCAGTGGTCCAGCTCTGCCACTTTTAAGTTCTGCTTCATGCTGGAAAACCTTTCCCTTCTGTCAAATTTCAAGCACTAGATTTCCTCAACATACTTTCGAAGGCTCGTGTTTTATCCGTTTTTAATTAACTCATTTTGAAGCTTTCATACTTGCCCCCAAAATATTTTCTTGGCATTTCATGGCCATTGTTTTCCTTGGGAAGGCCGCCGGTGCTGTGGAGGAGGGTCACCGAGCAACATGGCTTGGCATTTGGACACGCTTTTGTTCCCTTCTCCCCGCCAGGCCTCTCTGGGGCTCTTGCATTTACTGTTAAAATATTACAGAGGCCCACACCCGAACGGTCATAATCCCTGGTGCTAGACTGTCTCTAATTGATTTAATTATTCATAATTGCTCAGCTGGTCTTACGCATACTTGTGCGTGATTATGGTGAACAGGCCAGTCTGTAGAGGATGATGTATCCCTTTCTGATTAGCGGGTGGATCTGGAGTCTCTGGGGGTCTCACATGGCCTTGTGGACACTTGGACGGCACCCTCAGAAAGTTGGGATGGAGCCCCTTAGCTTATTGGCTTTAGAATGGTGCCACCCTTGAGTGTTTGCTTAAAATGTTTGGGAAATTAGAATTCTTGGTGCCAATGGAATTTAAAAACAAAAGACAGACAGAAACATTGGCAAAGGGTGGGGAAGGGCAGGGGGAGTTGGGTTCAAAGGAAAAGAAAGTAGGAAAGCAAGACATGGAGTCAATGCAAACAGACACCTGTCAACTAGATAGACCCTCAGCTCATCCCTCATGGGGATGACTGTCTGTCCACACACCTGTAGAACCACGAATCCAGCCCTAACATGTACTTAAGATACTTTGGGAAAAAAAGAACCTGCTGATATCTGGGGGCATGCAGGGAGGCGAACGGGATGCAGAAGTAAATTCCATCCCAACAAGATGAGATATCATCAGCCTGAGGGTCCTCTAATTGTCCCCATACGAGTCTTCTTAATTAATTCAAGACAAGTAAATGATACGAGGCCTCATAGGCTTCACGGGGCAGCTTCCTGGTGACTAATATTTGAAGCAATAAAAGGAGCCAGAGCATTCCTGCTTCTTAATGGTCTCCAGTCATCCCTACCCTCGACCCAGACCCACACAGCCCCATCCTCCTCTGGCTTGGATCAGAAAATAGCATGGACTAACTTTGGGATGCTTCTGGCTTTCCGGTCATTTACAAAGTGCGTTGGCATCTTTTCCCTTGTCTGAGTCTTGTGTCAAGTCTGGTAAAAAAACAGGAGATTTGGCAGGGCGGGGAATATGATTCCCATGATACAGGGAAGGGAACTGAGGTTCTGGGAGTAAAGTGAGTTGGTGGAGCCACACTGCGGGAAGAGAAGTGAGAACTGGATTCTCGGCCTGGGGACACGCTTTCCTTTCATCTGTTCCCTCTCTCCAAGTAGAGGCTTGTGAAGAACTCAGCAGAATATTTCATTCTGGGTTCTATGTTCCTAGGAAATGATGGGGCCAAAGAAGTCAGGTAACCCACAGATCCCGGAAACAGCCCCTCCGAACCGCAGAGCAGAGTGAAGGAGGCAGTGTCCAGATGACAGAGTGCTTTCATGCCCACTTTATCCTAATGGCCTTTTAAATGACCCTGCAAGGCATGCATTCACCCAGATCAGAGCTCAATAAATACTTGCAGTGTGAGTAAACGAGCCCCAGGTTATAACTGGGTAAATTGAGGCCAGGAGAAACCAGGTAACATCATAAAGAAGAGCCAGAACCCTATGGCCAGTCATCTGACACTCCCTCCACCCCATCACCCCTCAAGGGCCTCTGCAGGCAGCAGTTTAATCTGAAGCAAATCCTAAAATAGTCCTCAAGAAGATGAGCCCATCCCAGCTGTAATTCGCCCTCCAGGTGCCTCGAAAGATCTTTTCTAACAAAAACACAGAAATGATTTTTACCATCCAACCAACCATCAGCTCCGTGAACCTTGAGAGAGACGGGAAGGCTGTCGCAACCTCTGTGAACTGAAATGTATTATCAGAAGGATGTAATTACAAGTATTTATGTACACTGATTCTGAACCAGAGAATCCCGGGATGGCGCTGGAGCCAAAACAAGAGAAAAAAAAAAAGAGAGAGAGAGAAGAGCTTAAAAATGCCTGACAATGAGCAATTCTTCATGGAACAAAACTATTACAATAGCCAGCCTTTGATCTTGCCCGTCTCCTGTTGCCAATTGTATTTTGTCACCATTGGACTGTCACCCGCGAAGGAGCACTTTTGAATTAAGCAGTCTACAGCAATTTAGTCTGCACCGGCTTTGAAGTGCCAACATCAGTCAGGCCAGGACTAACTTTTTTCATTAAAAATTTTTCAACTTCTCTAAGGGAGCTTTTTGCCTTTTTTTTTTTTTTTTTTTTTTTTAAGCCTGCCGGGGCATTTAGATAAGTTGAGCCTCCAACCCGTGGCCCCAAGACATCAAAAGGAGCTGGGTCCAGTAATGCTGGAGGCAGCCATCACTAAGCCCTAATGGAGTGCTTCATTAAGATCGCTTCAAAGGCCCCCGTTTACAGACTCGGAGATTGACTAATTTACACATTGTGGGAAAATTGCTACCAGCTCTGCCCACACCCCAGCAGGGGGAGAGACGCCCTCTTTCTTTGAAAGGCAAGAACTGCAAACGGCCCCTCTAATTGCAGACTGGCCTTTTCAAGGGAAATACCCAAGCCCTGCCCTAAATTTTGCAATCGGCTGCATTAGCACTCCGCGTCCTCGCACCGACCCTGGGGTCCTGTTTGTCCAGAGGCAGCGTGGCACCAACCCAGCTGTGTGTGCTTTGAAGCTGGATACTCCCAAACACGTTTGGGTTTGAACCCCAGCTCTGATCCTGCCAGCGAGGAGCCTTAGAGCAAGTGACTTAACCTTCTGGGCCTCAGTTTCCCTCATCTGAAAATGGGTGTGATCAAGTCACCTGCCAGGGATGTTTTCGAGGATCAGAGGTAAGGACGGTAGGAGAAGCTCAATGTGCTGGCTATTTTTACCTTAGCGTAAACATATAAGAGAGTGAAAAGGCATCCCCTGAAACTGAAGCCATGTTTTCACAAGCTGTCTTTATGGCTTATTGATTATTTGAGATGTTGGCACACAGATTGCAGCATGAGGTCCACAGACAGGTGCAGGTCAGACCCATGGCTGTTTTAAGAACTGTGTTACATGGCCTCAATGGCAGCACATAACAGCATCAATTCATGTATTAATAGTTTTCCTTTGTCATAAAAGCAAGTTGGGAAGGGCGTAATGAGGCGAGCTCTCTTTGGGATGCTGTGACGTGGATTCACCCACGGGTCTGAAACCAGGTCTGGCTATGGAAGGTTGGTCACCAGAGGCCCTATGGGAAAAGCACCAAGCCCCAGGTGCAGTCACCCTCCCAGCCTGGCTCTGTTCCCAACGTGCTGAGCAACACCAACCATGCCGCCTGTCCTCTCTGATCAGCAGGGTTCTCCTGGGACTGAGAGGGCAAGGCCTAAGTATGCCCAAAGCCTCCTCCCCAGCCTGACGCCTCGGGGTCTTCACCTGGCTTGTGGCCTCAGCGTCTCTAGGACCTTGTGAGAGATGCACGCTCACAGGCTGCCCCGGCCTCCTGAATGGGAATCTGCATTTGGAATGATCCCTGGTGATTGGGGTGCACAGTAAAGTGGAGGAGCTCTGCCCCAACACTTCTCTGGCCCAGGAAAATACAGTGATGGTTGTTTCCTCAGGGGATCCAGCCCGGTGACTTTGGCCTTGGAAGTTGTGATTTTTGAGACTAACAGCCTGGCCAGCCCCTTCCCCACCACCCAACTGGGACTCATTGTGTTTACATCAGTGTCACGCAGCTTTACTCTCTAGGGTCACATGGGATCCCAAGTGAGGTAAAGAAAACCTCTGCATCATTCATTGAGCACCTACCGTGTTCAGGCATCCTGCTGGGCATAGCGCACCTGGTAAGTAACTGAGATTGTGAGTCATTTGGTCTTTTGGTTGAGTCAGTGGAGCAAGAGATTGAGTGACTTGCCCAGGGTCACACAGCCGGTGAGTGGCCTCCTTCCAAGGGGCCCCTGCACCACACACCCCCTCCAGGCTGCACAGAGGAAGCCCAAGGTGTCCATTTCTGGAGGTACCCCCTGGAGAGGCTGGTTAGATGGGGACCCAAGGGGAGGCCAGAACTGCCACGTCCTCCGGTATTGTCCCCTCCCCCTCTACTTTCTATTTGCCCATCTTCCTAATTAGAGAAAAAAATTCTACACTCACTTCCTCTATTCAACCTTTCACTTAAAAAAAAAAAAATGCAACTCCCACCCCCTTGGTTCCCAGCCTCGAAGGGAAGCCGCCCTGGCCAGGGGCAAGCATCGCAGCAAACCACTTAGCAAACCGCAAATTTCAGAGGCCTCGTCACATCTGCGTTTTATCAGCTTTTTCCGGATAGTATTACCCTGAGCAATTGTCTGCAGATCGGCCGACAGCTGAGACGTTCAAGCGCTGAATTAGGGAGAAAGGGCCGGAGATAAAGCCGAGCACATGTATCCCATCAAAGTAATGAAAGCCGCCTGCCGCCAGGCCGCCCTGCTGCCTCCTTCCTAGCCACCCTGCCGCCCCGCAGGAAAGCTGATTAACCCTTGCGAGGCAGGGGAAGAAGAGCAGGGGTCATCCAATACTCAGGCTAATCAGGGTCCCAAGAACGGGAGGAGGGCGAAGGGGGTGGGCCGGAAAGAACAGCCATCTCAGAGGGCCACTCTGACCTCAGGATTAGACCTGCTGCATTTCCTGTCACAGGATTCGGTGGGACAGCAAAAAGGCAAATGAATAAGAACTTGGTGCCCACAAGGTCCCAGGGACACTGCCTGGGTATTAAACATTCCTAGAGGAGTGAGGGCAGGCCATTTCCTCTGAGCACAGCTTGCCTTACTGTGAATGGATGCCATGTTTGCAAGAGTTGGTAATAATATTTGCTGAGCACTTACTATGGACTGGGCACCTTTGTTCCCCTTGCTTCCTGGCCCACCCCATGGTGTGCTATACCTGGAGCTCATTGCATTGAACTCCAGTGTTTCCTAGTGAGGGGTGGACACCAGGATGTCCCCAGTCCTCTGCTCCCATGACCAATGCTACTTAGGTATCTGTGTTCTGCCCTTCCAGGGGCCTATGTAACAACTCCCCGGCATCCATACCTCCACAGCCCAGAGTAGGGTCTCAGGGATGTGGGCTGTACCTAGGCCTAACTTCTGTCCGGACTGACCAGCACGCCTTCAGAAAGACTCTCGGGTTTACAGTACACGAGAGTGCACAGCTCTCCAAGACATTCCAGGCAATGTTACTTCATCCACTTATGGAAATTTGCCTTTTTCATAGTAAGTCTAAAGCGACGCCGCTGCTTTAAAAACTACCAGTCATTTTTGCTGAGTTTGAACATCTCATTATCCTTGTTAACCATTTAGACCTCTCTTCTGCCTCTCACAACCTGTGGTTATTTTTCTATCAGATCTTTGATGTTTTTCTTATTGTTTGGTAAGAGTTCCGTGTATATTCCAAGTAGTCACCGTTCATCAGTTTGACTCTTTGCGGCATCATCCCGTGCGTCCTCTGTCTGCTGCTGTGGCCGGCGGTGCCTTGGGTGGACAGGAATCCTTAGTTTTCACACAGTCCAATTCTTCATATTTATCTCCTTCTGTCTTGTGCTCTTAGGGTCTTTGGAGTAGAATCATTCCTTTTTAGGCACAAAGATATCTCCTTATGCTTTTTTGATTGGCTTTATTATTTTAACATTCACATTTAGGCCTTTAATCCATCTGGAGCCCACCTTTTGAAAGGCTTAAGGAAGAGATTATCCATTTTTATTGAAGTAAGACAGCTTTGTCTGATGCAGCGTGCTGTTGGCTGAACTGGACCTTTGATTTCCCAGCAGGGACCTCAGCTTGCTCTGGGGCCCTGTCCTGCACCCCAGGCTCCCCAGCAATGTCTTGGGGAGGGGAACATCACTTAAAGTCTCATTTCCCAGCCACCTTCTCCACTTCCATAAACTGCTGCATAGGTTTGGACATCTTCTCTCTGTTTTGTATTCAACTACAATACACACAAAGTAAAGGAGGCCAAGATGACAGAAGATGGTCCTGCAATTAGGACCCCTCCCACCCACCTTCACCCCAGCATTGCAGCCTTGTGTACATCCTTGCCAGGGATCTTTGCCAGTGCAGATCCCTCTGCTGTGAGGGCTTTTCTTTCTTCATTCCTTCCCATCCGATTGGCCATCTTGAGGGGAGACCTCAAGAGTCAGCTCATTTGTTCACCAATCTGTGTGATCTGTGCACTAAAGAATAATGGATATGCTGTATCTGCCAGGGTTTTCTGGAGAAAAGCAACACAGATGGACGCCAGCAAACCTCATGCAACAAAAGACGCTATTTCCAAGATTTGGAGTAGCTCACAAAAGTCAAGAGAAGTTGAACCATCAGGCCACAGAAAGACAGGAATTGGGTAGCTCTGGGCTTCTACAGAGCAGGAAGTAAGGGGAAGTCAGAAAAACTTGGTGTCAACTCTTATCCCGCCTGGTGTTGCTCTCTCATGCCTGAAGTTCTCAGCAGGGAGCACAAAATTAATTCAGCTTGGGTCACATGCTCAAAAAGGGTCAGACACCACGACTGACCCTCTGCCAAGACCGCTTGTGACAGGAAGGAGCTGGCTCCTGGAGGAAAACACCTCGCAAGGCTTCTGGCAGCCCAGACACGGGTCATCCCTGATGGGCTCTTTATCCCAGATGTGGCCTTGATGAATGCTGGACCCCTAGGTGGGTCCCACAGTGCCTGCTCAAGGACCTCACAGCCCAGTGGAGGAGGCGAGTTAAGTAGAAAGTGTTCAAAACAAGGTAAAGAGTGCTGTGACAGAGGGGGCACAGGGGTGGGACCCCTGACTCCAGGCAGAGCATCAGAGAAGGCTTCCTGTAGGAAGCAGTGCTGTGCTGGGCATTCGCAGAGCTGCAGGAGCTGGTTGAATGGAGAAGCGGGGGAGGATGTTCTGAGCAGAGGGTGAGCAAAACATGCAGTGAGAAATAGACAAGCAGTTGACGTGGGAATGCTTTTCCTCCTGAGTAACAGAGGGGTCCTGGAATGTTCCATGTGGCCTCGGGGTCTCTGGGGCCCCACTCAGGGTTGGGTTGGAGAAGCCTGAATGCTGGATGAAGGAGACTTCCTATGTTTCTGATCTGACCTGAGAGCTTTTTGGTGGCTGTGAGGGCTGGGTACTCTTTCTTAAGACATTGACGCAACAGCTCCAAAGAGCTGACTCGATCATCAGGGCCAGACCCCTCACCTCGGAGTAGATGAGACACTCCAGACGAAGGGGAATCTATCTGAATGACTCATCTTTTCTTCCCCTGGGACTCCAGAAAGCATCTGCACTATTCCATTTCCATAGCAAAATATCTCCATCCTCTTCTCTCTGCCATTTCCACAGAGCTCATTTGAGACACACTAATCTAAACCAACCGGATCATGATACAGAGGGGAAAACTGAGGCCCAGAGAGAGGAAATCCTGGCCACAGTTTGTTCCTTGAGTCTCCTTGTTGAGCTTATAGCGGGTCAAGGCTGTGGGGTCAATGCTTGTGTTAAAAAAAAAAAAAAAAAGTCACATCCTACCTTCATTTGAAAACCATGTTGTTATCCATTCACAACCACTAGGCTGGCTAATTTAAAAAATGGAAAATAAATGTTGGTGAGAATGTGGAGAAATCGGGAACCCTTGGGTATTGTTGGTGGGAATGTAAAATGGTGCATCCACTGTAAAAAACAGTTTGGTGATTTCTTAAGAAGTTACACATAAAGCTACCATATGACCCAGCAATTCCACTCCTACGTATATTCCCAAGAGAAAGGAAAAGCGATGTCAACATGAAGACTTGCACATGAATGTCCATAGCAATACTACTCTCCATTGCCAAGAGGTAGAAACAGATGTCCATCACTGATGAATGGATAAATAAAATGTAGTCTGTTAAGGCAATGCAATACTATTCAGACATAAAAATGAATGAGGATCTACAGTGTGGGTGAACCTTGAAGACACTGTGCTAAGGGAAAGAAGGCAGACACAAATGGGCAAACACTGTATAATTCCATTTATATGAAATGTTCAGAATTTGTCCAAGAAAATCCATAGCGGAAGAGAGCTGATGAGTGGTTTACAGGGACTTGGGAGAGGGAAGAAGGAAAGTGACTGGAGAATAGGTATGGGGTTTCCATTTGGGGTGATGGAAATGTGCTGGAACTAAATAGCGGTGATGGCTGCATAGCATGTGAGTGTAACGTACTAAATGCCATTGAATTGTGCATTTTAGAATGGTTACTTTTATGCTAGGTGAGTTTTACCTCAATAAAAATTAAAGCCAGGCTGGGTGCTTACACCTGTAATCCCAGCACCTTGGTTGGCTGAGGCAGGAGGATCATTTCAGCCCAGGAGTTCAAGACCAGCCTGGGCAACATAGGGAGACCTTGTCTCTACAAAAATAAAAAAAAATTAGCCAGATGTGGTGGGCGTACCTGTGGTCCCAGCTACTTGGGAGGCTGAGGTGGGAGGACCAGTTGGGCCCAGGGGGTTCAAGGCTGCAGTGATCCCGCACCTCTGCACTCCAGCCTGGGCATCACAGCAAAACCCCAGCAACCCCAGTCTCTACATAAATACATAAAACCATGTTGTTTATGTCTGAGGGACTTTTGAATGCCATTCTTACACTGTATCGATTGAGGATGATGTGAAGTTGCAGCAGAACACTTACCGGTGTGGGCCCTGTTCCGAGCCCTTACAGCTCCTCTAGTTCTCACGGCAGCCCTGTCACAAAGCTATCCTCATTATTACCATTTTACAGATGGGGAAACTGAGGCTCTGAATGATAAAACAGATAGCCCCATGTCATCAAGGAAGGGTGGAGCTGCGATTTGAATCCAGGTAATTTGGCTCCAGAGCCCATGCACTAAAGCATCACAGTGAGACCCTGACTTCGAGTAAGAACCCACACCGCTCTGAGCCCTGATGGTGCAGTGTGGATCAGAGGATCAGGGGGTGGTGAGGATGGATACCTGGGCCTTGAAGGTGCTCCACCAGGACCGGAGCCACCCTCCCTCAAAAGTGCTTTGCTTGGGCTTGGTGGGCCTTGAAACAACAATTTGAGGCTTCCTATCCATCCCCATGGGTTCCCTGGGTAATCATGATTAATGCCAGGACTAGGAGCCGGGTGCACTCAGGGCCCTGCTCACAGTGACTGGCCCTGTGATCACCCACCCCGGCCCCTCGTTACCGGCCCCTGCTGCATAGTGGGCAGCCTGTGGATTCCCTAATGAATTCTATCAGCCCAGTGTGCAGGAGATGGACAGATAGAGAGGCCAAATCCCAAAGTGGATTTATAAGCGGAAATTCAGGGATAAACGCGGGGTTGGGGTAGGTGAGGGGAGTTGACCACATCCACTGCTAAATCTCAGATTGCAAGAGGAGCTTAATTCGTAAGGCTATATGCTGGAAAAGTCTGCATTAGCCACTTTGGCGTGAGTATATCTCTAAAACCACTAATGAAATTGTACTTTGGTCAATCAACATTTCTGGGGCCAGTGGCATGGGTAATCACTGGGCTTGCGTTGTACTTTTAGACAGGGAAGCCAATGTGGTCCCTGGATCATGCAGTTTTCTTCAACACCGAATGTTTGTTTTTCCATCTTGTGGGTAGTGAGCCTTTCTTGAGCCAAAATATATGTAGCTCACCCATAAAACTTGTATTTTGTAGGAAAGGGAGGATAAAAGCTCCATTGACCCAGCATCCGTCTCCTGCCACACTCTGCCCGAGGCAGGCTCACGTGGATTATTGCTTGAATCTGGGAAGTGGTCATTCTTGCAGATGGGAAACTGAGGCTTTGGGAGATGGGGTACTGTGTGCAGGGTCACAGAGCACATTGGGGTGAAACAAAACCCGATCCAGGTCTGTGAGCCTGAAAAGTGAGTTCTCTCTGCTTCACCGATAGCTCCCGGCAAGTGCTGTGGACCCTCGGGGAGCTGGAGGGCTGAGACTGTCTCAGAAAGCCGGCTTTGGACTGGATGGGGTGTAGGGAGTGAATGGCAGGAGCTAAGTACAAGGCAGGATGGGGCCCAAATGCCTTGCTCAGTGTCTGAAGTGCCCATCAACCTGTTTCCCTCTCCTGGCCACCTGGGAGAGGACTCTGGAGTTTCTTGGATTCTGGAGGTCAAACCATCAGACACGCACTTCCAATAAGGCCTTACACCTGCACATTAGTTGAAACTCCAAAAGCTGTACAGAGCTTTGGAGGACACATCCTGGCATGGCCACTCACAAGCTGTGTGACTTTGGGGCAAGTTGCTCAGCTTTCTTCTCCTACAAACTTAAACCCTGATCTCAGTCTATTGTCAGCCTAGGAATAGCTGCAATAACAAAATAAGCAAAAGAAAATAAATTACTATTGGAATGGAGGGAAAAGAATACATCTCAGCCATGTACCAGCTGTGTGCCCTTAGTCAAGTTACTTCGCCTCTCAGGGCTCAGTTTCCTTACCTGTAAAATGGGCATATTTTACCTACTTCGAAGGTATTGCCTGCCATTAAATGAGATAACACATTTAATTACATTAAATGAGTGCTCATTAAAGTACTTAGCAAAGCTCCTTGCATATGATGTTCAAAAAACTGGCTGTTTTATTGACATCATCATCATCATCATTATCACTATAATTACCACCATCATCACTGCCATGATTTCCACTACCATCAGAGTTAGCATCAGCATTATCATTTTCATTACCATCCTTATTACTGTCATCATCATCACCATCACCATCACAGCCATGATCATCACTAACATTACCATCATAACCATCACCATCCTCACCATTACCACCACCATCAACATCATAATCATTAGCATCACCACCATCATCACCAACATCACTGCTGTAACTATCACCATCACCATCATCATCAAAATCATTAGCATCACCATCATCATCACCACCACCATCATTACCAACATCACTATTGTAACTATCACCATCATCATCATTACCACTGCCATGATCGTCACAATCATTACCATTACTATCATCATTATCATCATCATCATTATCACAATAGTTACCATCATCATCACTGCCATGGTTTCCACTATTATCACAATTAGCATTAGCATTATCATTTTCATTACCATCTCTACCATTGTCATTATCATCACCATCATCGCCATTACCAACACCATCATCACCACCACCATCATCACCAACATCACCATCATAACTGTAACCATAACCATCATTGTCACAATCACCACCATTACCACCGCCATTATCATCACCATAATTTCTAATATTGACATCATCGGTTGTCATGATCATCATGACAATCAGCATCATCTTCGTCATTATCGATTGTCATGATCATCATCATCATGTCATGATCGTGATCATCATGACATTAGCATCATCTTCATCATTATCATCCCTTTCGTCATCACCACCACCATCGTCACCACCACCATTATTACCATCAGGTAGACTGCTGGTGTTTCCATGGGACAGATCTGTCATGGTAAGTCTGTGTGATGGTTTAGGTCTTGAAGCTGATTTTTGTGGCTTGTGGTAGTTAAAAATACTATCCTGGCATTCTCTCCACTGTTTATTGTTTTAGAAAATCTATTAGAAAATTGCTTTCTTCCCAGTATGGTTCTCAAATAGCCAGCATCAGGATTTTCCACTGGCATCTTGGAATGTTCTCATCAGAAATCTCCTGAAAGGCATGATCGTTGAAGCTGGGAGATTTGCCCAAGGGCTGTCTGGGAACAGAGCTTCTAATGCCAATATTATTTGCTCATGCCTAGCTCTTTCCAGCAAACAGAGGCCTTTCAAACTATTAATATATAAACCAACAGCACAAGCACTTTGAAAGGAGAAGGGTATGGGGGCAGGGTACATTCATCTACGTGAGCTGCCATGACAAAATACCAAGGACTAGGTTGCTTAAACAACAGAAATTTATTATCTCACAGTTCTGGAGGTTGAGAAGTTTGAGATCAGGTGTCAGCAAATTTGGTTTCTGGTGAAGGTTCTATACTAATAGTTATGGTATTGTTCACCATCATGCAGTCAGCAAAACATAAACACATAATCTTGAATGAGGCAATAAAATTCCTTAAGGATTGTCAAATCTCAATCTTTGAGAACGTCTTTTTAGCATTCTGTGTGACAAAATGGGAAGCCTGCGTAAAGCACTTCTGCCGCAGACAGAAGAAACACAGTTAGTTATGCAGTCGTTTGAGTGGTAAGAGAAACTCACTGCCTTCTTCACGGAGCACCCTTGTTATTTGAAAGAATGATTGACATTCTCATTCTGAGAATGAGCAAAGTGAGCCTGTCGCTTCAAGGTGAACAGCTAATAGTATTTATTGCCAGAGAGATGTGAGCTTTCTTTTTCTTGAGACAGTCTGACTCTGTTACACAGGCTGGAGTGCAATGGCGCAATTTCGGCTCACTGCAACCTCTGCCTCCTGGGTTCAAGCGATTCTCCTGCCTCAGCCTCCTGAGTAGCTGGGACTACAGACACACGCCACCACACCCAGCTAATTTTTGTGTTTTTACTAGAGACGGAGTTTCACCATGTTGGCCACGATGGTCTTGATCTCTTGACCTCATGATCCACCCACCTCAGCCTCCCAAAGTGCTGGGATTACAGGCATGAGCCACCATGCCAGGCTGAGATTTGAACTTCTAACAAAACTTAGAGTTTTAGAAAACTTGTATCCATCATTGTGAGCTTGCTCTCCAAATGTAAAGACTTTTTTGATGATAGTATTAGCGAATGTGCTTTCTTTTGATATTGTAAAATTCATTGTGTCAACATTTGGCAGATCTTGTAAGTCAGTGAACCAGCATTTTCCAATGACTAATGCATGATGTTTCAGAATCTCACATAGGCAAAAGATACATCCAAAGTGCAAGACAGACTAGTGGATTTTAATGTGACAAAGAACAAAATGTTCACTGATGTGTTTTCAGATTCCACATTAAAATACTATACTACTGCTTGTCAAGTTTTGTGTAGTATCAAGAAATTATCTGAAAAGCCTATAAAAATACTTGTCTTGCATCCAACAACATATCTGTGAGGCCAGATTTTCTATATATACTTCAACCAAACAACCTATCTCACAACAGATTGCAGAAGTAGATAGGAGAATTCAATGCTTCTATTAAACCAGAAGATAAAAAATTTGCAAAAAATAAGACAATGCCACTCTTCTCACTGATTTTTTTTTTTTAAAAAAAACAGGTTATTTGTGTTAGCACATACAAGATTTTTTATTATTGTTTTTAAATGAATTAATAAATATTTTAAAATATTTTTAGTTTTAATATCTAAATGCTGGTAGATTCAGAACATAAGCAAAAGCTATTTAGGGGTCCTCAGTAATTTTTAACAGTACGAAGGAGGCCGGGCATGGTGGCTCATACTGGTATCTCAGCACTTTGGGAGGCTGAGGTGGGCGGATCACTTGAGGTCGGGAGTTCAAGACCAGCCTGGCCAACATGGTGAAACCCCGTTTCTACTAAAAATACAAAAATTAGTCAGGCATGGTGGCAGGCGCCTGTGATCCCAGCTACTCAGGAGGCTGAGGTGGGAGAATCACTTGAACCTGGGAGGTGGAGGTTGCAGTGAGACGAGCTTGCACCACTGCACTCTAGCCTGGACAACAGAGTGAGACACCATCTAAAAAAAAAAATGTACAAAGGGGTCCTGAGATCAAAAAGTTTGAGAACCACTGGTTAGTCCATTTTGCAGCCAAGGAAACCAAAGCTGGAGAGAGGATGGCAATGTGGCTGAGGTCGCCATGCTGGAAAATCACTCAACATGGTGGGAGGGCTGGTGATGTTCCTCCCAGATTCCCCAGCTGCTGGAGGATGGAACTTTGCTGTCGACCCTCTTCGGGGATTTCTTTTTTTTTTTTTTTCTGAAGAAAACTGAACCTGGACTTGGGCTGGAGTCATCCAAACTCACGCCCCTTTCCAGGGTCAGCTCCACCCAGGGCCTGCCCAACTGGGCATCAAGACCTGGCCTCTTGTCCCAAACCAGGAAGGCTCTGAAGGGTCATCCCTGATACAAAGCCCTGGGGAACCTGCACTGCAGTTCCATGCCTTCCTCCGCTCAGCCTGCTCCCTCTTCGCCCGCCCCATAGGTATGGAGCCTCAGAACACGCCCTGAGAACCATCCTGCCCACTTCCTGGGGGACCCACTGTGACAGCCGATGGAAATGCAAACTGGGCACCTCAGACCCAGTCCCAGGCTCTTCCACTGGAGGAAGGTCTCAGGACATCAGCAGAGGGTTTGGGTGACACTGAATACATTTGTCCCATCCCTGATTCGCAAGCCACCACAAAGTCAGCTCCTGATGCTCCATTGTGTGATCAGCGGGGCGAGGGAAGCCACACAGTATTCAGGATCCTTCATACTGGTGGGTCATTTGAAGAAAAGACAGTCCAGTAAAGTGCTGCCTAAAGGGAACTGATTCATTACCCAACTTTTCTCTGTGTACCTACTGTGTGCTAAGCATCTTGCCAGATCCCAAGGAGCTCTGTCCCCTTCCTGAGAGGAGCCAGGGGATGGGGGAGAGAAACCTACAGCTACCATTCTCTGCTGCTCAGTCCAGCGTTCTTTTCCTGAGAACTCACAGTCTAGAGTTTGGGGTGTGGCTTCAGAAGCCAACACTCTGGGCCTCGAACACCCCTCTGCTACTCTCTGCCTCAGTTTCCCCGCCTATGAACTGAGATAGTGATGTACCTACCTCCTAAGGTTACCTTGAGGAACTAAGAACACATAGCAAAGCTTTTGCTGATGTGAGCTATTACTAGAACTTCTCCATCCAGCCCAAGTCCAGATCCTGCATGGGGTTGTCTGTAAAAGGATGGGGAAGGGTATTCTGCCGTGAGGGACCAGCATTAGCCAGGGCCTAGGGTTGGAAAGCGTGTGGCTCTGTTAGTCTACCAGTGTTCCTCGAGCATCTGCTCTGTGCCGGGTCACACACCAGGCGGGAGGAAGGAGACTTGGCGCCGGCTTCACAGTGCTGACAGAGTTATGCTGGACGTGGCATCAAGCAAAGCACTACAGCAGTCACTGTGCAGCCACCACCGTGGCTATTTGGAGAGCGGAGAGGAGGGCAGGGACTGGCTGGGACTGAACTTAGGCCTATGTGGGGCTTTGATAGGGTGTGGAGGGACAGGGGTGGGGAGGGCCCAGACCAACTACAGTCAGCTCTGAATTCAGATTGAGGAATGCAGACTTGATCCTCTGCTGGTGCTAAGCAGCCTTCATCAGGTTCACAGCTCTCCTCTCCTCTGCCTTTGAGAGACTTCAGGGTCAAGGACAGAGCCCTTACAACTCAGAAAAGCAGCTCCGAGCCTATAATTCTGGCACTTTCTACCTCCATTCAAAGTGCATGAGAGATGAGAACTGAGCTCTCTAAATATGCTTGTGTATAAGAGGGGAGTGGTTATCTGATCAGAACCTCGGTCTCTCAGAGGTAGGAGAAGCCTGTGCAGCCATTCCTGGATGCATGAATCCACCCTAGGACTTCCCAGACACAGGTTCATGCATCCCTGCTTGCACACCTCCAGCGACAGTGAGCTCATTACCTTACTAGCTGGGAAGCTCTCTCCATTCTCCTGCTGAGGCGAAGGCCTTCCCTTTGCTGAAGGTCTTCCTCTTCTATCTCTTGCTTTTATTGTGACCGATTTCCCTTCCAGGCTTGCTTCTGGTTGTCTTTCTCCCTATCTTTTGCCCTTTTACTCTTCTGCTTCCTTCCTTCCTGTGTTCCCCAGGCCTCCCGCTCCCATGCTCTCCCTGCATCAAACCCCTGGAGTCCCATTCACTCACCGTTACCTGAGCATCTCCTGCATGTCGCAGGAACAGAGGGGTTAACTGGGTCAATCCTTGCTGTCATGGTGCAGTGGGGCTCTGCCCACGTGGTGGATGAGGTGTGAAGGGTGAGGGAGAAACCATTTGTAAATAAATTTCTTCTAGCCAGAAGACTGGAAAATCACAGCATGGAATGAACACGCAATTCAAACCCAGATCTGCCTGAGTGGGAACAGATCCCATTTCTCCTGCCCCTGTCTGTGTACACCAGTGACTTTACTTTTCTGAGCCTCAGTTTCCTCATCTGGAAAGTAGGTAGATTATGATCTACTTCTCGGGCCTGTTGTGAGGATAAAATAAAATCTGGTGTGTGAGCCCCTGGCACACAGTGGGTACACAGCCCTCCTGTTGGGGTCCTCCTGTCCAAATCAGCAGGGCCTCAGTGCAGCTCCCAAATTCCAGCGCCTGGCAAGTGGCTGGCAGATCAGATTAGGGACATATGTTAGCAACTTTCCAGTCAGCAGAGGTCGGCCAAGCAATTGGCTCCACCAGACTCTGGGCTTCCCTTAACCAATTTGGACACAAGGAACAGCCACAGCACAGACCTTGGCATTCCTCCTGTAACCCCAGCTCCCACGTGCCCAGGGAGGAGTTGTGGCCTCCAATGGTGTGGCCATGCTAACCAAAGAGGGCCAACGCACGCTGGGCAGCTGCTCCTAGGGGTGAGCCCACGATATGGCTTGAAGGCCAGTGTGGCTGAGCCTGGTCCTTCATGCCTGGCTGCCTAGGGCCTGGGGCCTCTCCCCTCCACCTGAAAGGCTGGGTCTGGGCTCTGGTGTCAGACGCACCTAGATTCAAACTCCCTGCTGTCATTTTCTACTTATGGTCCTCTGGGCAAGTCACCTCTCTGACCTCAGTTTTCTCTTCTGTAAAATGGGAGTAAAACGATGCCCACTCCACCGAATCACTGTGAGGGTGAAATGGGAGACAGGATACTTAGCACTGCACAGGTGGTCTTTTGGGAAATGCTATTTTATTAAGGTGAGTTTTCCCACTAAGGTCAATGCCAGGAACAGACCTGAAGAGAATCTGGTTGCTCATATCTACAGGAAATGATAAAAAATGGAGTAGGACCTAAAACCATGCCCAGGGGGTAACGGTGAATAGCTGGCAAGGCTTGGCCTGGGGAGGTCCTGGCAGGTGGGAGGGGCTCACCACATAGCTGTTGACTAAAGGAATGAGAAGTCACTCAGGAGGACTTGAGCTCTGCCTTCAACTGCATGTGAGAAGGAAAAGCCAGCTTCATCTCTGAGGGGCTAACAGGCAGATCAAGATGAGAAAGATGTGAGGAGGTAGGGCTCCGGGTAAGGAAGTGTCTTTCTGCAGCCAGGGCAGTCCAAAGACAGAGAAAGAAGCTTCTGTGAAAGTGAGCTCCCCATCACTGGAGGTGTGTAAATCTGGTTGGAAGAACTGTAGGCAGACGTGTTATAAAGGGATTGCTGCACTGGGTGGAACCTTTATCTCTGAGATGTCCAAGGTACTTTCCAACCCTGAGAGCCTATGATTCCAGGAGAAGTTTTCTCTTCCAACTCCAAGATTAGTGAAGGTAGCCTAATGCTGTGGCCAACAACCTCGTCACTCATTGCTTCATGCTGTGGAAGTGTATTTCTTGGCCAAGTAACAGCTCCATGCAGGTACTTACCAGCGGCCTTCCTCCAGGCAGTGACTCAGGTATCAAGGCTCCTTCCACCTGTGGTTCCACCATCCCTCGAGTCTCTGAGTTC
The DNA here is from genome assembly GCF_049350105.2 of Macaca mulatta. Lineage (NCBI taxonomy): Eukaryota > Metazoa > Chordata > Mammalia > Primates > Cercopithecidae > Macaca > Macaca mulatta. Next base: position 8,210,532 of record NC_133410.1, on the reverse strand, counting down.
TTAGATGGATCCTGTGCATATGGCTAGACAATATGGGAAAAGAAAAAGTGGAGGATCACATGGAAGATTTTCACGGACCAACCTTGGAAATGGTGCACTTAATGTCTCCCCATAGTCCATTGGCCAGAACTGCAAGGGAGGCTGGAAAACGCAGTCCAGCTGGGTGCCCAGGGGAAGAGGAAGTGGGCATGGTGAGCAGTTAGTCACTACCTTAGGAGCTGGGGCTCTCATCTGTGCATTCGTCCTTCATTTATCCATCCAGTGAGTGCTCAGTGAGCACCTACTGTGTGCCAAGCCTGTGCCCTGGGATATAAACATGAATTGGACAGTCCCCTCTCTGGGAGTCCACACCTAGGTTCGCAGCCCAGGCACATCCACCAGCTATTGCCTGCAGTTTGGCAGTGACAACCATGATCTAAAGACGGGATAACTGATGACTTCCATTCTAGCACCACCATATGATATGGAAATGATCTCTCAGGGCCCATGTCCTTGTCTGTAAAGCAGGAAGAACACCACCAAGCTCAAAGGATGACGCAATATAAGCAAAGCGTGGGAAGCTCTCTGCAAACGGGAGTGAATATTCCCTATGTCCACATCCTCTAATATCAGTCCTCTCTGAGTGTTTTGGGTTGGATCAGGAGATGCTGTGTGCCACAGTAGAACAGTGATGGCCTTCCGCACACCCCGCAGGGTGGGGACTGAACATGCGTTTGGTCAGGGATGCAGGAAGTTTTTGCCCTTAAATCCTTGGCAGGTTGGTAGTGACCCCTCTGTCCTCACAAAGAGTGGCCTGAACAGAGGTGCCCAGTCCCAGCTCCACTCACTTCAAGGACTGGGGAGGGAAGAGTCTGAAGGGAAAAGTACCTGGAGCCAATGTGTGTATTCCTGCATCCCTCAGTGCATCAACCTCACTAGAAAGAATAATCCAGGGCAGTTTCTCTTTTATCTCAGAGCCTAATCTCAAAGGGTTGCATTACACAGCCCGGGAGAGTTTTCCCAGAATGGAAAAACTTAGTATCAGAGAGGTTTAGCAAGTTTCCTGCTGTTGCAGAGCTGAGTGGAAGAGCAGGGATCGCCACCCAGGTTGGCCTGCTTAATGACATCTTTAGGGACATGAGTGTCAAACTCCCAGGGGAAACCCTGGTTCTAGCTCAGCCATTTTTGCTTCCTGTGTGAGCACTACTTACTTTCTTTGAAAACAGAGATGATGGCAATGTCTTCCCATCTGGAGAGATCAGTGAGAAATATTTTGTGTAAAATCTTGGCCCCAGGTCCAGCACATAGCAGAGACCAAACTGGAAGGTGGCACGGTAAGGTAGTTAGGAGCATGGACACTGAGAGTCAGCCTCCGCCACTTAGTAACCATGACACCTTATGCAAATGCATCTTCTTTGTGCTTCAGTTTGCTCGTCTGTTAAATGGAGATGATGAAATACCTGGTAAGTATCATGTAGGCATAGGTTTATTCTCATCTGTACATTGATGTGGTTGATTCCTATTAGTTTGTTAAGCTACCTACTCTTTGCAAATAGATAAGATCAAGGTGTCTTAAGCTAGAGTTTTGTATTTTTACTTTATAGTGCCTGGAAAAAAAGTTCAGCAATCTCAGCTCTGGGAAGGATGTTTGAGCAGAGAGAAGATTGAGTCTAGGAATTCAACTTCCTCCACTTTACTGATGAGGAAACAGAGGTCCAGAAAAGGAAAGGGGTTTACCCAGGAACTTGCGACCCACTCGGTGCTACCCATTTAGGCTTTGCCCACCTCTTTCTGTTTTAGAAAATGACACCAAGCCTTGCTTAATGTGTGTGATGGAAACCTGCAGAGGCTCCAATGAAGCAGTCCTGGGCCATGATGGGGAAGCCTTGTCTCTCCGACATTAGCCTGGGTTTTGCATTTATTCTCAATGTGAGTCTCCTTTCTTCGTCTTTCTGTCTTATGCCCTGCACATCCCCTCTCAGGCTAAGGTAAACAAGTTGGAGAATTTTAGAATTGTAGCCATATAGACCCTCAAGCGGCAAGAGGTTCTAGACTCCACGTTTCAATCCTACAAACATGTATTTTATTAGGCGCCAGACCCCGAACTAAGGGGATTTAGTGGTAAATAAAACAGACATGGTTTCTGAGCTCACAGTCATGCTGGGAGACAGACGCTAAACAAATAACCACAAACAGGTCTGGGTTGGGTGATCTTGAGCAAGTTTCCCCTCAAGCCCCAGTTTCTCCATCTATAAAATAAGATGAATGACTCCTACTTCCCAGAGTTGGCCCGAGGATGAAATGAAGTGGGTAGAGACGGGGCCATCACCTTAGTAGACATTCTAAAGAGTGGAATTCCTTCCTGCTCTCCCTGACTGTGGAGGGAAAGACTGCACTTGGATTTCTAAGGCTTCTCGAGTAGCTGAAGAAGAAGAGGGTGATACAAATACACAGGACGGCATGCTGTGTGCCAGGCCGGGCCGGGGCTCTCTTGGCATGGCAATTCCACTAGGTCTGAGAAGTCGAAAGCAAAGATTATTAGCTGAAAATGTACCATTGAGCCTGTTCGTTCTCCAGATAATCCAGTTTATGTATCTGATAAAATGGGATCAAAATGAGAAACACATTTCCAAAAGGAGTTGGAAACAGCATTGTCCTTCCTCCAGAGCATTTTACAGCTGCAAAATCATGGTGATTCGTGAATGTTTCACGTGATCGATCCTCAAGCAGCAGCAAGGGCAGCACTGCAGTTACCCAGGCCAGGGGTGGACTTCGGCTCCACCACATGGAAGCTCGGCAGCCGAGTGGGCAAGTCACAGCTTCTGTGAACCCCGGTTTCCTCATCTATGAAAATGGAAATAATCATATCTGCTGAGCAATGTTACTGGCATGTAATTGAAACTCAAAGGGAACTGCAGAATGTAAGTTTATGAGAGGGAAAAGTTGATCTATTTCATTATGATACCCGCAGTGTTAAAACAGTACTTAGAGCATACCAGGTGCTCATTAAAACATTCATTGAATGAACAGTACACAGCAGTGCTCAGCAAATACTTGTTGAATGGACAATTGAATAAATATAGGCATATAAGTATGTCTTTCTAGCCTCACAGCATTTCCTGGATATTTTTGTTTGTTTGTGGAATTTTTGTTGTTGTTGTTGTTGTTGTTGTTGTTGTTTTGTAGATAAGACATTTGGATTCAGAGAGGTGAAGTAATGCATCCTGGCCCATGCACTTAATTAGGGGCTGCCTCTTACCTTTGAACCAGTTGTGTTTGATCCTATATGCCTTATATTTTCCACTGCATCTAGAAGTTTCTTGGAAGTTGTATCAATTAGGAATGCTTCCCACAGAATCTTAAGCTATAAAGCACAACAGTAGCTTAAGCGATAAAGATGGACTCCTCTTCCATGAGAAGTGGGAGGTGGCAGTTCAGGACTGGGGCAACAGCTGAGCATTGGCATCATGGAACCAGGCTATTTCCAGCTTCCTCTTCTGTCATCCTCCACCAGTTGGCTTTTTGTCCTAATGGTTGTTACTTTATGGTCACAAATGGCTGCTACAGCTCCAGGCATCACAACCAAGTTCAAAGGCGGGAGGTAGGAAGGAAGGAGGGGGTGGTGCATTTCCTGAAGTGCTTTCTTCTTATATCAGCAAAGGAAAAGGGAACCAGAGGCAGCTGTCTCAGAAGACTTCCCCTTAAGCCTTGCTTGTTAGATTGGCCACATGGCCAACCCTGGGCTGCAAGGGCGGCTGGAGAGGTGGGCCTCCAGCAAAGACTGACGAGATGGCCAGAGTCGCCCAGGCCAATCACAATTGTTCCACGAGGACAGGCTCACTGCTGCTCTGAACAAAATTAGGGCCAGATGGTGAGGGGAAGGCAAAGGGGTTGCTCCCCTCGAGTTTCAATTACATGCCAGTAACATTGCTCAGCAGATATGATTATTTCCATTTTCATAGATGAGGAAACCAGGGCTCACAGAAGCTGTGACTCGCCCACTTGGCTGCTGAGCTTCCATGTGGTGGAGCCGGAGTCTACCCCTGGCCTGGGTAACTGCAGTGCTGCCCTTGCTGCTGCTTGAGGATAGATCATGTGAAACATTCATGAATCACCATGATTTTGCAGCTGTAAGGGAAGGGCAAAGGGGTGTGGAAACCCAGACAGACCTGGAAGAGACTTGGCCGCACCTTCATTTAACAAGCCAGGAGACCAAATCCAGTGTGACTGCCCAAAGACAAGATCTGAAGGAGATCTAGCTTTGTACTGATTTTTGGAAGCAATCTCAGTGAGCAGGGTTCCTGGAAGGTGCCCCACATGAGAGTGTTGATTTTCTCTGCATGCCGACACAGCATTCTGCAGCCATGCAGGGAGGGAGAGTCCCCTCATTCAGTCTGCTTTCAGTTCTTCAGATCACATCTTGGAGAAGTGATTAGTAAGTGCAATGCATGATCCTTGAAAATTGCTGGGATTTGCAAAGAAAAAGGATCTAAAGAGCATGATTGGGTTAATTGGGAGGAAATTTGAATGTAGATTAAGAAGCACATGATAGAATTGAATTGATGTTAAATTTCCTAAGTGTGAGAATCATTGCTGTATTTATGTACAAGAATGCCCTTGTTCTAGGAGAAACGTGCTGAAGTATTTAGGAGACAATTCATGTTTGTCTCACACTTGTCTACAAATGGTTCACAAAAAATATATATGCATGTGTGCACACGTGCGTGTGCGCGTGCACACACACACACCAGTCCCCCTTTATCCATGGTTTTGCTCTCGTGGTTTCCGTTAGCCTCAGTCAACCATGGTCTGAAAATATGAAATGGAAAATTCCAGAAATAAACAATTGATAAGTTTAAAATTTTGCAATATTCTGAGTGGCCGTGATGAAATCTCATGCTGTCCCACACCATCCTGCCAGGACATGAATCATCCCTTTTTCCAGTGGGTCCACGCTGGAGACACTACGTACCGTTAGTCACCGAGATCATCTGTTCCTGACATCCAGCCATCAACATTATCCTGTCTCTATGATACAGGATCACCCAAAGCAGGTGTTCCTTCTTCCAAAGCATCATCAGAAAGTGACAGCAGCCTAATCTCCCTTCATCTCATCATGCAGGCGTGTTACCAACTCACATTGTCTCAAGAAGAAGGGGGAGAGCAGTACAAGATGATGCTTTGAGAGAGGGAGAAAGTGTTCACATAACTTTTATTACAGTAGATTGTTATAACTGTTCCATCTTATTATTAGTTGTTAAACTCTTAGTCCACCTAATTTATAAATTAAACCTTATCCTAGATATGTATAGGAATAAAACACAGTATATATGTTTTATTATGTATGATTATATATTTATTATGTATGATTATATATTTATTATATATGATTCGGTACTATCTGAGGTTTCAGGTAGCCACTGGGGGTCTTGGAACATATCCCCTGTGGATAAGGGAGCACTGCTGTACACAGCCGTGCACATATCTGTATATATAGACATACATATAAATACATATACACATATACATACACATTCAAAGAGAGAGAGAAGAGGGTGAGACAGAGAAAAAAGCAAATATCAGCATTAATACCCAGTGCATCTAGACGCTACAGAAAGGTCATATAAATGTTTCCTGTGTTATTCATGCAACTCTTTAGTAGGTTTGAAAATTTTCAAAATAAAACATTGGAAAAATAATAAATTAAAACTTTTAAAAGTGAGAAAGCTTAACAAAAATATCAAGTAAACACACAATGTGTTAGCGGGCATTAAACCGAGCCCTGCTGTGGGGCCTGTTGGTGGCCAGTAGATCCCGCATTCCAGCCTCAGTCGGCCCCAGGCCTGAGTTCCTCCTATGCCGGATGGGGATGAGGTTGGTCACGGCCTCACAGGTGTGTGGTGAGCATTGTATGAATGACGTGCGTAGAGTCCTCAGCACCAAGCCTGCCCCAGAAGCCAGGTTTCAAAGAAGGGTGACTATGATGTGCGTCCCTGTAAGTACTACTGGGCCTGGCACATGGGAGGCAGGAAATTGGATGTAACCTGTGGGAGACCCGAACCTGGTGACTTCACCTGTCTGAGTCTCTCTAGAAGGAGATAGCTGGGGACTAAAGGCACGAAAAGACCCCCCAACTTACTCCCCACTGACCCCACACACACACATTCTCATATCTCCTCTTCAGAGAGATCCTCTCCATCGGCTTAGGAGTTGGGGTTGGGCGAGACAGCTGGCCTCTGTGCACTGGGATGGAGCTAATTCCATTTTCCAGTCCCTGTGTCCCAGCACTGGGGTGCCCCCTCCTCCGGGGTGGTGGCCAGGGCCTGGCAGCTCAGAGGAACCTGGAGCTCCTCTTTCCCGGCCCTCTCGGGCAGGCCTGACAATCCCCACTGCCGCAGGGAGGCTCTGCCATCCGTGTGCTAATCCCATTACCCACAAATGAAGATGTAATCACAGCCCTTTCAAAGGGCTCCCAAGGCAGATCCCTCTTTGGAAAGAGAAAAGCAAGTGCAATTGTCCGAGCCACTGACTTCTGAAGCTCCCGCTGGGAGGAGGGGATGCAGAAGTTATTTGGGGCCAGCAGCCTCTCAGCTGGGAAGGGACTGAAATGGCGGTCAGGGCGGAGACAGCCCGAGTGTGGGTGACGAGTTAGGACCAGGTGGTGGGGTGGGGTGTGCAAGGGACTGAGGCTCCCCAACTCCCACACTGACCTTACTGCGACCTCACTAGCGCTACAAGCCTATGCCCTGGGATATAAACATGAATAGGACACAGTCACCTCTCTGGGAGTCCAGACCTCAGTTCACACCCAGGCATATCCACCATACCTCTGTTAGCACCATGAAGCTGGGGCCAAGTCTCCTTCCTCCCACCTGGTGTGTGACCCAGTACAAAGCAGACACTCGAGGAACATTGATAGACTAATGGAGCCACACACTTTCCAACCCTAGGCCTTCGCAAATGCTGGTCCCTCACTGCAGAAGATCCCTCCCCATCCTTCTACAGACGACTGAGATCTCCCCCTTGCAGGGTCTGGACTTGGGCTGGATGGAGAAGTTCTAATCTTTACTGTGACCTCAGTTAGAGATACAGAATTTCAGCGCCTCCCATTGTGCCTCTTTCAAATGGGTGCAAAGGTCTTATCTGATACGTTGTTGAGCAGCTGTGTGTGGAGGTAAAATATAAATGGTGACACGGGCACAGATGTGAGGGCCCTGTTGATGTCAACGTCACATTATATGAACAGTAGTAAACTTTCCTCAACACTGACTACATGCCCAGCACTTTTGTAATGCTACTTTCATTCCCATTTTACAGATGAGGAAACTGAGGCACAGAGCGATTAAGTGACTTGTTCAAGATCACAGGGCTGGAGAGTGCTACTAGTTTTAATGGCTAGCAGAAGCAGGAACAAAAGCTACCATCTGCTTGGAACCATCGTTACTTTTGAACAGAAACTCTGGTGTTTGGCAGACAGCAATGAATTCATCTACTTTTGCGCAGAAGTAGGGTTATCTTGCCCTTTGACTGTGCCCTTGTAGGCCAGCAGAAATTCTGAGATTCAAGGCGGATGAAGGGAGTCAACCATGACCTGGAGTGGAAAACGTGTCCCTGGGGCTATGTCCTCTGTGCCTCGGGCCTGGGCTCCACGTGGCCCTCACTGCCTTCTAATAATCATTGCTGACTATGCGTGAAGTGCCTTGTGCTATGCACTGTCCTGTGTGAAATCAGTGGCATGCTAGGAAATGTTTGACAAACAGCTCTTGGAGATAGAACTCCAATCCACAGCATTTCCCCTCATGGTGTAAATAATCCCACTTCCCACCATGGTGGATCTCAAGCTATCAACATGAGGTCATTGACAGGGAACTGGGAGAGGTTGCGTACAACTGGGTCTCCTGTGTGGTTCCAATGCACTGATCTTAAGAACTCACAGCACCCTGATTGGGGGACAGCACTTTTATTATGCCAGTTTTATAGATTAAGGCATTAAGACATTGAGAGGTTAAGACAAGCACTTCCCAAGATCACTTGTCAAGTAAATTCTGATGCTGAACCCTTGTCTCTGGGAACCCAGATGAACATGCTGCCTTCCGAACAGAGGCCTGTGTTTAGCTCCTCTCTTCCTGATCTTCTCAGGGCTAAGTCTACCCCCAGTTAAACTCTACTCTCCTTAAGGGTAAGGATCCCAGCACAAAGCATGAGCACCAGACACAGACAAAGCAACAAGGAAATATTTGGAGAATTGAATTGAATGCTTTGATTTCAGTTGGATCAATGGACTCGTCCAAGGTCACACAGAGGGGCAATAACAGAACCCATGACTGGAACCCATTACTGGAACTCATGACTGTTGGCTTCGGATATGAACCTTAAGTAGCACCTTCAGTGTCAATTCTGAGATTATTGTCACATCCAAGCATGGACATGAAGATTTCTGTTATTCCTGGGAGGGGGCAGAGGGGCCGTGGCTTCATACTTTGCATTTTCAATGCACCTTTGCCCCCTTTCTTTTGTAGTGAAAAGCATGACCCAGCACCTTGTATGTGTTGGAGGCTGAGCAAGACCAAGGGCACGTGGAGGGAAGAGGTCTGAGATTTAGGGGCTACTTGATCATTTTTGAGGTTTTTTTCATTTGCTGTGGACTGAATGTTTTTGTCCTCTCAAAATGTACATATTGAAGCCCTAATCCCCAGTGGGATGGTATTTGGAGGTGGGGCCCATGGGAGCTAGTTAAGGTTAGATGATGTCATGGAGATGGGACCCCCATGATAGATTTTGCTCTTACAAAAGGAGAAAAAGACAGGATAGGCTTCTCTCCACTGAATGAGGATGCAACAAGAAGATAGTCTGCAAACCAGAAGAGCACCCTCACCGGACACCAAATCTGGTAGTACCCTGATCTTGGACTTCCCAGTGTCCAGAGCTGTGAGAAACGTTTGTTGGTTTGTTGTCTCAGCCACCCAGTCTATGGTATTTTGTTATAGCGCCCAAATAGACTAAGACACATGATGTCAGTGTTTCCTAAACTAGCAATGCACTGGGGGCAACCAGTGTAACATGGTTGGTGATATGTGAATGAACCTTTTAAAATGTTAATACTTTTGCATTTATTTTAACATGTGTTAAAAATATTTCTAGTGTATTATATCAGAAATAGTTTTCACTGCAAACAACAAAACAAAAAATAAAGAAAACAGCAACAAAAACCAGTGGCTTCAACAGGAAGTTTATTTCTCCTCTGCTGTAAGTCAGGGGCTGGCATGGCATGGGATATGGTTTGGCTCTGTGTCCCCACCCAAATCTCATCTCAAATTGTAATCCTCAGTGTCGCAGGAGGGGCCTGGTGGAAGGTGACTGGATCATGGGGGTGGTTTCCCCCATGCTGTTCTTGTGATAGTGAGTTCCCACACGATCTGATGGTTTAAAAGTGACACTTCCCCCTTCTCTCTCCCTCTTGCTGCTGTAGTAAGTCATGCCTTGCTTTCCTTTCACCTTCCGCCATGATTGTAAGTTTCCTGAGACCTCCCAGTTATGCTTCCTGTTAAGCCTGTGGAACTGTGAGTCAATTAAATCTCTTTTCTTCATAAATTACCCATCCTCAGGTAGTTCTTTATAGCAGTGTAAAAACAGACTACTACAGAAAATTGGTACCAGAAATGGGGCACTGCTATAAAGATACCTGAAAATGTGGAAGTGACTTTAGAACTGGGTAACGGGCAGAGGTTGGGACAGTTTGGAGGGCTCAGAAGAAGACAGGAAGATGTGGGAAAGTTTGGAACTTCCTAGAGACTTGTTAAATGGTTTTGACCAAAATGTTGATAGTGACAGGGATAATGAAGTCCAGGCTGAGGTGGTCTCAGACAGAGATGAGGAACTTATTGGGAACTAGAGTAAAGATCACTTTTGCTATGCTTTAGCAAAGAGACTGGGAGCATTTTGTCCCTGCCCTAGAGATCTGTGGAACTCTAGAAAGATGATTTAGGGCATCTGGTGGAAGAAATTTCTAGGCAGCACAACATTCAAGAGGTAACCTTTTTCTAAAAGTATATACTCATATGCATTCACAAAGATAATCTGATATTGGAACTTATGTTTAAAAGGGAAGCAGAGCATAAAAGTTTGGAAAATTTGAGGCTTGACCATGTGCTAGAAAAGAAAAACCAATTTTCTGGGGAGAAATTCAAGCCACTGGCTGCAGAAATTTTCATAAGTAAAGAGAAGCATAATGTTAATAGCCAAGACAATGGGAAAAATGTCTCCAGAGCATTGCAGAGACCTTCATGGCACCCTCTCCCATCAAAAACCTAGAGGCCTAGGAGGAAAAAATGGCATCCTGGGCCAAGCCCAGGGCCCCACTGTTCTGTGCAGCCTCAGGACACTGTGCCCTTTGTCCCAGCTGTTCCAGCCATGGCTAAAAGGAGCCAAGTTACAGCTTTGGCTATTGTTTCAGAGGGTGCAAGCCCTAAGCCTTGGTGGCTTTCGTGTGGTGTTGGCCCTGCAGGTGCACAGAATGCAAGAGTTAAGGTTTGAGCGCTTCTTCCTAGATTTCAGAAGACGTATGGAAACAACTGGATGCCCAGGCAGAAGTCTGCTGCAGGGGTGGAGCCCTCATGGAGAACTTCTACTAGGGCAGTGCAGAGGGGGAAATGTGGGATTGGATCCCCCACACAGAGTCACCACTGGTGCACTGCCTAGTGGAGCTGTGAGAAGAGGGCCATCATCCTCCAGACCCCAGAATGGTAGATCCACTGACAGCTTGCACCATGCATCTGGAAAAACCACAGGCACTAAATGCCAACCTGTGAAAGCAGCCTCAGGGTCTGTACTCCACAAAGCCACAGAAGTGGAGCTGCCCAAGGCCTTGTGAGGCCACCCCTTGCATCAGCATGCTGTGGATGTGAGACATGGAGTTAAAGGAGATCATTTCAGAGCTTTAAGATTTAATGACTGCCTTGCTGAGTTTCTGACTTGCATGGGGCCTGTAGTCCCTTTGTTTTGGCCAATTTCTCCCATTTGGAACTGGAAGATTTACCCAATTCCTGTAACCCCATTGCATCTTGGAAGTAACTGACTTACTTTTTATTTTACAGGCTCATAGGTGGAAAAGACTTGCCTTGTCTCAGATGAGACTTTGGACTTGGACTTTTGGGTTAATGCTGAAATGAGTTAACACTTTGGGGGACTGTTGGGAAGGTATGATTGTGTTTTGAAATGTGAAAAGAACATGAGATTTGGGAGGGGACAGGGGACAGCAGTAGAATGACATGATTTGGGGCTGCATTTCCACCCAAATCTTACCTCAAATTGTAATCCCCATGTGTTGAGGGAGGGCCTGGTGGGAGGTGATTGAATTATGGGGGTAGTTTCCCCCATGCTGTTCTCACAATAGTGAGTGAGTTCTCATGGGATCTGGTGGTTTAAAAGTGGCACTTCCTCCTTCACTGTCTCTCCTGCCACATGGTAAGACATGCCTTACTTCACCTTTGCCTTCTGCTATGCTTGTAACTTTCCTGAAGCCTCCTAGTCGTGTTTCCTGTTTAGCCTGTAGAACTGTGAGTCAATTAAACTTCTTTTCTTCATAAATTTCACAGTCTCAGGTAGTTCTTTATAGCCAAATGAAAACAGACTAATACAGCATGCCACAAGATCAAGGACCATCTCTTTCTATTTTGTTGCTCTGCTATGCAGGGCTTCCACTCTCAAGGTCACCTCATGGTCTAATCTGGCTGCTGCTGCTCTGGCTATCACGCCCATATTCCAGACAGCAGCAAGGAGAACAGGAAAGGAGAAAGATACATTCCTCTCTTTTAACTAACACTTACATCCCACTGGTGAGGACAAGCTATAAAACCACACTTAGTGAGACGGATATGGTGGCTCATGACAGTAATTCAAACACTTTGGGAGGCCAAGGCTGGAGGATCACCTGAGGCCAGGAGATTGAGACCAGCCTGGGAAACATAGCAAGACCACATCTCTAACAACATTTACAAAAACAAAAAACCCACACTTTTCCTTGTAAGAGAAGCCAGGACAGGGAATCTTTATTCCAAGCTACTCTGTGGCCAGCAAAGAAATAAGAGGTTCTTCCACAGGGAAGAAGGGGAGAACGATTATTGTGGAAAGACTGAGGTCTTTTCCACACACATCCAAACTGTGATTTCATTGATATTATTGCTTGGGATGAGATTAGAGTATTTAAAAGTTGAGGCCATTGAAAGAGGATGATTAAGGACATTAAGTCCAGGTAACAGGTGGGTGTGGTAACCATCGCGAAGGCAGTAAGAAGTGGAGCGTCTGCATTACTCCAGGATCTGGAGTTGGTACCATTAGGACAGCTTCCTTCCTCTTGCAAAGGAGGCAAGCCCAGGCTTAGAGAGGCTGGGCAGTGGGCCCTGCTGCCTCCAAGGCCAGAGCTCACACCCTCGTCTCTTCCCAGGATTGCAGCAGCCACTGACCCAGGGCTCTCCCAGCAGCAAGGCTTCTTTCTGGCCCACCCTCCATCACAGAGGCTGCAAAGATGGAGTCCTCCCTTTCCAGCTTCCCTCACAGCTCGGGGTGTCCCAGGGACCTGATGTAAGCATTAAAGCATAAAACAAGGTAGGGAATTTGGGACTGTCATTGATATTGATTTTGACTCTGGATTCTCATTGATTTCAGAACCACACATGTCCTCAGGAGCTAGCCACAGGCTGCCCGGCCGCCTGAAAAGAAACTCATCCAGCAAATTCAACCTCGAATTATAAAAAGGAAAAAATGCCAAGTGCAGTGCTTGACACGTAGTAGGTACTTAGCATTAGTTTATGCTTATAAATATTCCACACCAGGGCATTCCAAGTGTATTCATTCTTTCCTTAAATGCATTTAATGCATGGAAAGACTTAGACTAGTGCCAGGCATAGAAAGTACTCCCTAAGCATTAGCCACTATTCTTATGATTATCATGGCATTGTTGGGATTGTCATCATTCATTCATTCAACAAACATCTATCGCACCCCATGTGTGCCGTGCACGGCCTTGGCACTGTGGAATAGGCAATAAAAAAGGCAGAGTCTCTGCCCTGCTGGGAGTCCAGCCTCTAAGTGATTCATCCCACACTTAATGAGCTTGAGTTGTGATTCATGCCAGGGGCCCTGAAAGCATGAAGCAGGGCCACTGAGCTTACCCGGGGCTTCCCGGGGGAGCAGCTGTCATGAGTTGAGTCCTCAGGAACCAGCTGGAGTCAGCCCAGCTAAGAGTGGAGAAGAGCTCACGGGGCTCCAGAGGCTCATCCAGGGCTGCTCAGCAAACCAGGCATGAAGGCCAAAGACCCTCTGTGCTGGCCACATTAACCAGCTTGTCGGGCCTCGGCTCCCAGGCCCAGAGTTTGGGACAGGGCCAGGTGGGCTCAGAGCAGGCCAGGCCTTGGCAGATGCTTGTGTGCTGAAGGCAGGGTAGCGCTGCCTGGCTGCCTCCCTGACCTCCCGGGGCATCTCCTTTGTGTGGCAGTACTGTCCCCCATGCCGAGCCCCTTGGGATCCAGTTTCTGTGGAGGCCGGCTTGCAAAACCCGGGGTATTGTCCTGTAACAGCAGGCTCTGGGGTGGGTTCAATGAAAATCCAGCCCTGCATGGATTCTAACCTGAAAAGAATTATGTTACATCAATAGATGGTGCCCACAATGTGCCAGCATCCAGGGCTCTTAATTGACTCGGGCTTAATTAATGATTGGGAGAACATCCACGGACAGCCCGAGGCTCCAAAGGGAGGGGCTGGGGATAGATTAATAACATAAAGGACTGGATGGAGACACTCCGTTCAACTGCTGCTAGACCGTGTGTGGAGCTGGCTTTGGCGTGTGACAGTACAAAGTGGGACGGGAAAATATTTGATGAGAAAATCCCTCACCTTACGCCGAGAGGACCTGCTCCTTCCCTGCTGCTCAAATCAGAAGTTACAGCTTGAGACGCATCTGCGCCTGCCTTCTCATCACGTTTAGTGAAGACACCCACTCTAAGAATCCTAGGACAAAGTGACCCCCAGGACTGGACCCGTCTTATCCTTGATAGTTTGGAGACTCGTTAGTTTCTGTTCCCAAGGAATTCTGCACATTTCCTTGGAGTCCTTTCTGTGGTTTCTAAGATAATTTAATGCAAGTTCTGTGAACATGTCTTTGGAATTTTATTAGCATGCCATGAGGGTTAGTTAAGAATTCCATGGAAGCTGGGGGACTCTTCCAAGTAAGAATTCCATGCTGTTTCTGTGAGAATTCACTAAGGATCACATGGCAACTCTGAGAGGTTTTCATGAAAATTCATTGAGAACTCCATAGGTCTTCTATGAACATTCCCTCAGACTTGTGGAAAAATTCTACGAGAAGGAGGCACAGATGACATGAACATTCTAGGAGCAACCGAAGGAAGTGTAGCAGGACTTACGGGAGGGCTTATAAAAGATTCCATGAGGCTGCTTTGCAAAAATTCCATCCAAATGTTTCAAGAATTCCGTAGGAGTTCTTTGGAAGCGTGTCAGAACCTTAAGCACATCCACGGCAGAATTTTCTGCAGGAGTCGCCACTGCCTTAGCACTACGTCCACATGTGTCAGAACCCCAGCTCCAAATCACTGATCAGGGAGGCTCCCTTGAAAGAGACTCCTACTTTCTTTTTCTTTCTTAGTTTCATTTTTAAAATTTATTTTACTAAAATGAAAATCAGTTTGTTAGAAACACACTCACTCTGGATACCTGCTGAGGGTTAGAACACAACGAATAACTGACTATGGAAACATACCACAAGGAAATGGAAGAGTTAGGACCACTCTGAAGAGGAAAGAGTCTTCAAATCTTTCCCTGTGAATCCTGTGAAGAATGTGTGCTGATTGACAATATTTCTCACATGGTCTGGTGTCGGAGGCAAGAACATGGGAGTGGTGGCCAGGAGTCCCTGGTTCTAGTTCCAGGTCTGCCATTAACTCATTGTATAAGCTTGGGCCAGTCTCTGGGTCTCAATTTCCCCTTTTGTAAAATGAGAATTTTTTTTTTCAAGGGCCAAATGTCCCATGTTTATTTACATATGAAATGTGTTTCATACAGTTATGATGGATGGAGTGCTTAACACCCGACAGCAGCAAGACCTTTCGAGGAACTGAACGTTGACTACAGTATATCATGCAAGTATCTATATATACACAAACGAATTCCTTTTCTTAAAAAAAAAAAAAAGTACAAAACATATTCAGGGATAAATACAAGGTATAAAATGCAAAAGAAAACACAAAACAAAACCAAAAAATAGAACTCTCTCAGAGAACTATAAACAGAAGGGACAGAAGAGTACCTCTGCTGCATTTTAATAAAGCAGAATTACCAGCATTAAATATACTCTTGAAATGGCTGAACTAAACCCGGGTGGCTCAGTGCTTAAGGTAACGGCCCATTGCAATACACAGGCGGCAGCATTGATAAGTCGGTGGTTGAAGTTGTGCATCCCGACTCTAAGTACCAGAACGTTTGGCAGTAGCACTCAGAACAGGAAACGCCAACTCTTTTGACAGCAAAGGGTTAAGTCAACTGATTTTTTTTCTGTCACGAGCCAGAGAAATGCTTGATATTCTTACGTGTGTTTCTGTAATAGTTAATAAATTACATGACAAAAACCTGACTATAGAAATCTATTGGTCTAACTACGTATTTGTAACTTTTATAGCAGTCCAGCCCTTTGATTATTTTCCCTCCCTGTGCTCTTAAAGCCAGCCTTGCAGACCTGCCCAGAAAACCAGTCCCATTTTTTTCTTTTGAATAGTTTTCCCCATTCCTCAAAATGGAATTGAGGAAATCAGCATTCCTTATTAGATTCCTGGCTTCAGTTTTTATCCACGGCTGGGAAAGGAGTGACCTGCAAGGCTGCTTTAAACACCCTTCGGCGTGGCCTGAAGACAAAGGCACACCCACACTAGAGTGCAGTTGTGTCAAATGTGAACTCACTCCCTCAGGGCAGGCACATCGAGGAAGTGCTAAGACACTTAAAAGTTCCTAGTGTTTTTGAGACCCACAATTACTTACAATTTATGTAGTGAATTCTAAAAATTAAAAACACTAAAAAAGGCATTATTTTAGCCTGTAATTTGTTAACCCATTAAAAATCCAAACATACAAAATGGTTTATTTGAATTCAGGAACCGCCCCTGTTACTAAGAACTCTGTTTTAAAGAAACGGTACAAAAAGAAAAATTCTAACCCAGAACAACTCAGATGGTTTTCCACTAAATACTGACGCAAACATGTAACAAAGAGTATAAAAAGTTATTCATTTAAATATATACAAACTCTTTTAAACTCAAATACTGTTTTAATACTTATCGAGGATATATACAACGAGCTGAAGGAAGGTGCGTTGAAAGAGAATATATTGCAACATACACTGTTAACTCTATTATACTGCAAACTTTTTGTAACAAAAATGTCTTTTTTATTCCAATGTGGACAGGGATTTTCCCCATGGAGCATCTGTGGCTATTTCTCGGCTGAGCTCATCCTTTTGGATTTGATGAAGGCCATGCCGTGTGTCCGCATGTGAGTGTTTAAGGCAGCTTCAGTTTCAACAGTTTTTGCGCACACTTTGCACTTTCTGTCTGACACGGCGCCATCGGGGGATTCATCCTCGTGGCTGGGTTTGTTCTCCCGTTGGTTATCATCCCCAGCCCCATTTTGCTTGGACACTGGCTGAGGTTCCCTTAACGTATGTACGATGAAGAGGTGCCTGGACAGAGAGATGTGAGATGTGTAGCAGAGACCACACTCCCAGCACTGGTAGGAAGAACCATCCGATTTGTGCTGAGGGATGTGTTCGTGGAACTGCAGCAGGTTTTCGGTGGAGGAGCCACACACGGCACACTTGTGGACCTTAAAAACATTGATTTTCAGCTTTTTCAGTGGTTGAGTGATGGCTCCTCTGGGAGGCCTGAACTCCAGAACCGGTTTTTTCAGCTTCCACTTGGGACTGGGGACCTTGGTGTCTTCTTTTATTTCTGCTTCCTCTTCATTGGTGCTGTCTCATTTCTTTCAGGTCAGGGTCCTTGATGCCGTGCATCAGCTGGACGTGCTTCTTCAGCATCAACCGGGTAAAGGTACGTCTGGAGTCTGGGCAGTGTGAGCAGGCGTACACTTTCCTGATGCCTTTGTGCTTGATCCGGTTGTGCCGGCACAGGCTGTAGGACGAGCTGAAAGGCTTGTCACGCTGGCAGCAGGGGTGTTTCTTCACTTGCTTCCCGTGCTCCTTCCTCACGTGGGATATGTACACATCTCTCTGCATGAACAGGCGGTCACACTCCCAACACGTCCACCCAGGACTGGCCACTTTCTTCGTTTCCATTGATTTTTTCACAAGAGATGGAGATTTCTTTTCCAATTTCTCTTTCTCAGTCATGGATTTGGTGTCTTCTTTGTTCTGATTTGCTGAATTTTGAGTTGCAGGCTTAATGCTCAAAGGCAGGTTTAACCCCAAATTTGGAGGTCCTTCAATACTTTTCAATGTGCCATGCATAGACTTGATATGGTCCATCATAAGTTGCTTCTGTGCATATAAAAGAGAACAGTCTGGACACTTGAAAACAGACGCCTTCTGGTTTTCAATGTATTGGTCAAAGTGGCGATACAGCAGGGTTTGCAGGGTGAACACAGTGTTGCACATGGAACACTTATATATTATTTTTGGTTCTCCTATCTTGATGCCAGGATGCTGAAGGTAGGCGTGGGAATGTGTGCTTGGGGCAGACTTAAACGCCACTGGACAAATAAGACACTTGTAGAAGACTTCACAGTGAGAACTTTGAATGTGAGATTTCAGAGCAGCCACATCAGAGTACACAACATTGCAATGCACACATTGAAAACCAACTCTTCTTGTGTAGTTCAGACAGTTCTTGGTGACATGGGTCTGGAAATGCACAGACCTGCAGAAGGCACCTGCACTCAGGGCAGGTGTAAGGAGATTTGTGCTGATGGATTCTCTGGTGTGATGTGTAACTGCACCGGTTAGGAAGCAGCATCTGGCAGATGGTGCAAGTCTTTTGTCCACTCGGATCTGCAGCCTGCTGGAAATGTGTAGCCAGTGATGTCTCGTCCTAGAAGACTTCATTACACTCCAAACATTGTAGACTATGTCTACACAGTTTGGAGGGGTCTTCATCTAGGGGCATGGCTGGGGTGATGGAAGTGCTTGAAGGAGCCGATATGACTGTCCCAGTTATGCCAGACTGAATTTTTGTGAGAGTGTGTGTGCCGGCTCCCACAGGGCTCTGAAGAGTGGAAGTTGAAGTGGAAGTATTGCTTGATGGAGAAACTATCATTTGATCTGCTGGGACTGGCTTTAAAATTAAGTGGGAGCATTGCATTACCACCCCTTTCTCCTTATGCCCACGGGCATGGGAAAGGAGGCTGCATTTGTTGTAAAAAACGAGGTTCTTTGTACAGTGGTTGCACGTTACTTCGATGCGCATGCTCCATCTGTCGGAGTGCTGAGTCAGACTCTTTTCAAGTGCAAAGGAGTCCCCACACTCCAAGCACTTGTACCCAGGCATCAGTAATGTGATCCCTGCGTTGGCGGGAGGACTGAGGTTTGGGATGTAAACAGGGACTGGATTGACACTGCTCAGCACCTTGTTGAAAG
The DNA here is from genome assembly GCF_049350105.2 of Macaca mulatta. Classification (NCBI taxonomy): domain Eukaryota; kingdom Metazoa; phylum Chordata; class Mammalia; order Primates; family Cercopithecidae; genus Macaca; species Macaca mulatta. The sequence goes on along the minus strand of NC_133410.1, from coordinate 8,191,904 downwards.
CTTCCACCACAGAACTCTGCAAGGACGACATCATCTGGACTTGAGACACATTTTTGGGGGGTTGAGAGGCTGCTGCATTGATTATTGCCTGCTTTATTTGTTGCTGAGGTTTGGTTAGCACTTGATGGAATTCAGAGGTGGCCTGGGCACCCTGAGGCAAAAGGTTAAGGTTGGCAAGGTGCACAGTCTTTGGCACGAGTTTGGCGTTGGCCAGGCTGGATGCCAGCACCATGACAGTTTACTGCTGGATGGTATTGGTAGCTTTAATGATGGCACTGCTGGCGCTCAGGACAGAGGCAGCAGATATGACCCTGAGTTTCACCGTGGTGGTGTTAGCGAGCTTCAAATTAATGACTTGGGATCCTGCCGTCTTCACAGTGGACACTGGGAGGAAAACAGTAGCCACAGGCTTGATTGTGACCTGTTTAGGGGTGAGCTCTGCAGGGGAAACTGACCATGTGGTCATGACCACGGACTGGAGAGGCGCCCGGGGGGGAGAGGAAAGGACAGCTTCTGATGCTGGAGACGAAAGAATGGATGTCACAGAGGCTATCAGGGATGCTGTCTGCTCGGAAGGTTTCTTCCCAGAGTCATGATCCACTTCTGGCAATAACCTGGTCACTGTTCTCTTGATTTCCCCAGAAGATGTCTTAATGGTTTTTATGCGGACTTTGGGAATTGCTGGTGTGGACCCTGCAGGAGAGGACGGGGAGCCCTTGCTGTTGTTCTCACTTGAGATGCTTCTGGGACTATCCGGTTGCTTTAGGGGTGGTTTTTTTTTTTTTTTTTTTTTGGTCCCCTCGATGAGATTCTGGGATTCAGGAGACTTGTCAGTTGCTCTCCGACTGTCGTTTGCTTCTTTTGGTAACAGGGAGGATTCCCTCGAATTGGCCACTGGTTCTTTGCAGGAGTCTGAAGCCGCCTTTTTAGCGCTGAGAGCTGCGATGGCAGCGATGCAGGACGAGAGCTTGGAGGATGACTTTGTCTTCATGGCGCAACGCCAGAGAGGCCGGTGTCATTCTTATTGGAGCTCACTTTCCCATCCAGGACTCTGTTTTCCAGCATTCTTTCAATTTATCCTCTGCTTTTCTGACTTTAAAAGGTTCATAAACACTCAGGTTTATAGAATTGGCTTCTGCTTCTCTCTTAACAACTTTGTTTTCCTCCATATTGCCTGATGTAGAGAGTCCCGTTTTGCTGGAGTTTTCCCTTCCGAGTGCCTTCAGCTTATCGTAGCCCTGCCGGGGAGCCGACTCCGTCAACAGGTTGGACCTGCAGCTTAGCATGTCCTCCTTGTCAGGGGGTCATCCACCTCCGTCTTCTCATCGTCATCAAACTCTTCAGCACTGGAGATCGGGCTAAACTGACTGAACGTTGAGTCTTTCAGAGTCACCTCAGGGGCAGGCACGTCTCCTTTCAAGGACTTCACTCCATCTTTACTGTAACTGTCGAGGGAGGACGCTATGAGAAATCCATTATGTAGGCCATTGCCGGTGGGGTTATGGCCATCTTTCTCCCTGCCCTCAACGAAGTGGATGTTCCCAACGTTCTTGATGATAACACTGACACCCACGTCAGAAGATGATGGTGCTGGGCATCATCCTCTCCCTGGGCGTTCTGCTTCGTGCGGTTTTTCATGGTCATTGTGTCCAGACTCAGTAGCTGCTTTAGGATCGACTATATCTGGGATGTCAAATGCTGCCAGGAGGTCATCAAAGTCTGGGGTCTTCATATCCCCCATGGTCATGAATTTGAGCAGATGTTCTCGTGAACCTTGACCTTTTGGAAAGACTTTAGACCAATGTTCAGTTACTGTCACACGGCTGCGTTCTCAACAAATAGGAAAAGGTTAAAAGCAGCCCCAGTCAACAGGCCTTTTGGCCTTCATAATAGTCAGAAGCATCCCCAACACTCTTTAGTAGCGTCTGAAAGAAAAACCACAAAACAGAACATACCCCCGTTCCCGGGGTTGGCCTTCGCGGCGGTCAAGCCCGGGCGTCTGGGCCGCAGCTCCTATGACCTTTGTTCAGTGCAGCGCCGCTGGCGGCTGCTGCTGTGGCTGCTGCTGCTGTTGTCGGAGCGGCGGCGTCGGCGGGGGTGGCTTCCATGTTACCGGCGTGTCATCTGCGTTCCTGCTGCCGGAGTCTGTGTGTGCGTGTGCGGTGGAGCGGCCTCGCCGAGCGCCTGGCCCGGGCACCGCGCCTCCCGTGGCACCGCGCTCTAGGCCAACGGCTGGGGATGCGGGCCCGGGCGGCGGCGGCGGCCGTAAAATGATAATTTTTAGACTGGGAAATCCCCATGGACTCTGCCAATCCTGACAGTCTGTGGTTCTGCAAAGTAATAATGATGGTGCTGGTAATGGTGATAATGGTGGTGATGGTGATGTTGGTACTGATTGTGTTGGTGGTGATGGTGGCGATAATACTGGTTGTAATGGTGGTGATGGTAATGATGGTGACAGTGATGGTAGTGATGATGACGGTGGTGATGGTGGTGGTGGTGATGGTGGTAGTAACAGTGGGTTATGGTGATGACTGATGTTGCTGGTGGTAGTGATAGTGATGGTGGTGATGGTGGTAATGACGGGGGTGATGGTGGTGATGGTGGTGACGGTGATGATGGTGGTAGGAATGGTGGTGGTGATAGTGATGGAGATGATAGTAGTGGAGGTGGTGGTGATTGTAGTGATGTTGATGATGGTGGTGGAGGCTGTGGTACATGATGGTGGTGGGGGTGGGGATGATGGTGGAGGTGATGGTGGTGGTGATGGTGATGATGGTGATGGTGGTGGTGATGATGGTGAGGGTGATGATGGTGGTGATGGTGATGGTAGTGATAGTGATAATGGTGATGGTGATGATGGTGGTGATGGTGATGGTAGTGATAGTGATAATGGTGATGGTGATGATGGTGGTGATGGTGATGGTGGTGGTTATGATGGTGATAATGTTTGTGGTGATGGTGGTGGTAGTAATGATGATGATGATGATGATGGAGGTGGTGGTGGTAACAACAGTAATTACCATCCCTGAGCATTTATACTACTGCTGTGCTAAGCACCTTCCATTCTCTTCTTAAACTCCCATATTCAATCATTTGAGATAAGAACGATATTTATCTCTCCTAGTTTATAGAAGAGGAGATTGAAGCCCCCAGAAATTTGAGGTCACATGGCTGATAACCAGCAGATTTAGCATCTAATCCGTGATTGTCCTACTTCCCACTTCTCTTAGGCACCACTCCACACTGTTTCTTCTACCATTTGCTGCTCTAATCTTTTGACTTTCAAGGAAGTTCTCCAATGTATCATGCAAAGTACCTGTGACAGCAAAAGCCTCAGGCTGCCTGATTTGTTCACGTTTTGTAAACACCTACTTTCATCCCTCATTCCTGCTCCATCATGATCTGCCCTTTTGTTTGCTCATCCCTTATCCAAGATTCCAATCATGTACCTCTTCTCCCATGTGGTCTATCCTGCACACACCAGGTGAATTTCTTGCAAATGATGTTTACCATCACAAAATTCTTATGCTCAGGAATTTTTAGTGGATTCTCCTAGTGTGAAGGACTAAATAAACTAAGTTAAACTTTTGAAAGTCCCTTAGGGCATCCTTCTAGGACCTCTAATATCACAGCGTCTGTGATAGCTCCTTAATGCTCTGGGCTAAATTCCATCTCTGTGACTTTGTTTATGCACATACTGCCTGGAATGCCTTCCTCCTCCCTCTCCATCCTGCTTCTTCCAAAAATGAGACTTACTAGACTACTTTAATCTGCAATCTAGAACATTCACACATTCTTCTTCATGGAGTAGCACGACAGGCTACAATGCATATTATTTGGACAGCTCTTTTCACACTGAATGGACAGGGCAAATCACTAAAAGTGAGGACCACATTGTGTCAGAGCCATGCAGACGTGGCCCTGCTGCTGACCAGCTACAGGATCTTGGGCAAGTGACTTTACCTCTCCCAGCGAGTTTCCTCATCTATTACAAAATGAAAAGGAAATAATACAATCTTAGTGGGCAGAGGTATTGTGAAAAATGAAATGAGAGAACAGAAAGATCTTCCTGATAAGCTTTAGAAGTTGTAAAGACAATCAGGAATGTCAGGCATGGAGCACACTGCCTGGACTGGAAAAGGTGCTTGGGAATGTGAGTTGATTGTCCTCTCCTACACATCCTCAAGCACACAAGCACACTGCGGGGCACATGGTGCTGTAATCATCATTTAGAACACCTGTGCTCCAGGCATTGCGCCAAATCTTGGCATCAAGAGCACTTTTAATCTTTTTTCTCTCCTTTAATTGTTCTGATTTTTTTCTGCCAATAACCCCGTATGACAGCAGGGGATACTGAGGCTTACAGACAGGATTCAAAGCTGGGTTGGCTCATCTGAATCTTAGCACCTTGGCTTTGCTGCCCTTCAGCAGCACACACTAAATACCCATGTGCTTCTTTTCTTTTCTTTCCTTTTTTCTTTTCTTTTCTTTTCTTTTTTTTTTTTTGACAAGGTCTCACTCTGTCACCCAGGCTGGAGTGAAGTGGCAAGATCATGGCTTATTGCAACCTCGACCTCCCAGGCTCATGTGATCTTCCCACATCAGCCTCCTGAATAGCTGGGACGACAGGCACGTGTCACAACAGGGATAATTTTATTTTATTTTTTGTAGTGATAGGATTTTGCTATGTTGCCCATGCTGGTCTCAAACTCCTGGACTCAAGTGATCCGCCTGCCTTGGCCTCCCAAAGTGCTGGGGTTACAAGCGTGAGCCACTGCACCTGGCCGCCATGTGCTTCTTGACCAAGCAAACTTCCTGGTTCCTCAGTCCCGGAGTGCCTCCATGCACACAAATGGACCACAGCCTGCTCCTCAGGGAGAGTTTGTGGTTTGTGCTTGTGTGGGAAATGGTTTCTAATCAACAACAGTAGAGGAGGCTGACCTACAGGGCAAATTTAAATGCCCCTTGTTATGGAGGGGATGGAAATTTCCCCATGGTTTTACAGGGAGTGGGTAAATCAACAGCAAGGCCCTTGGAATAATCATCTCAACACTAAGGAGAAAGTCAAGGTTGATAAGGAGCTTAGGCCTTTGATTCTGATGGAAAAATGGGTTCAGAGAGAAGGAGTGATTTGCTAAAGCTAATGGCAGGGCTTGGGGGGATTCTGCAGCCTGATTCCCTGTTCACTGCACATCTCGACCCACCTCTCCTGTGTCCCACTCCCTAGAGGCCTGTCTCTCTGCCAGGACTAACCTGGCCATCTTCTCCATGTTCTAATGACGATGGGTGATAGTGTGACATTTTACACTTCCCAGCTATCATTTTCTGTCACTTTTATTTATAACATCTTCACCATGTTTCTGGCCTTATGCTCGTCTCCATGAAAATTATTGAGTAATGAAGGAGTTGAACCATGAAGGAGACAAAATCATTGCTCTCTCTAAGAGTTGTAGTGACACATGGCCAACTTAAAGGAGTATAAAAATCAAACAAATAGGACTCATTTTTCTCTGACATAAGAATTCTGGAAATAACTGGTCCAGAATCCAGGGCTCCTTAGGACCCAGGACTCCTCAACTCATTGGTGCCACCATCCATAGCCTGCAGTTCCTGTACTCTTGGTCACAGGGCAGACGTCCTCCACCCCCACCATCATAATGTCTTTCTGAGCAGGAATAAGGGATAAATGTGAGGGGCAAAAAAGCATATGCCAGTTGGTTCATCCCTGTTTAAGGTCTTTGCTAGAAAGATCTTCCCCATACATCCCATTGGCTACTGCAAACTGCAAGAGAGGCTGAGAATTAAGTTTGTATTTGAGTTGGTAGACTGCAGCCTCCAAGTAAAACTGTAGTGCTCTTAAAAAGCAAGAAGGGAAGTGGTTACTGAATAGACTACCAGCTGTCTCTGCCACAGTGGAGTCAAAGACTTCCTAAAATTGTATGCAAAATGAGGAATATATACATGTGATTTTCAGGGAAGAGAGTCTATAACATTCCTTACATTTTCTATGGGATCCATTGGGTTGAGTACCTCTGGTCCAAATAAAGACCTGTGCAGCAACAATTCGAATAGCTTAACATTGGTTCTTCATGCCCACACCCAGTCAATTTCCTCAGCATTATCAGCATGGGAGGCATTAAGAAAACAATGCAAAGCTCCAGGGCAAGGATTCTGCTTTACCAGCCCAGAGCTTCCATATCACAGCTGCATGACCATGGGAAATCCCATAACCCTTTTGAATCTCAGTTTCTTAGTCTATTAAAAGGGAGGACAAACCTACCTCAAAAACTTGTAAGAGGATATTTCTGCTTCTTGCATAGAAGTAGGAACAGGAACCAGATTTATTCTCCCTCCTGAAACAAATGAAAACCAAGACAAAACATGTGAAAACTGGTTTTCAGATGTTGGCCATCAGGCAGCACAGAACCAAAATCCTTGAGAAAGAGAAAACAAACAAGGCTACAATTGCCCAGCCTATTGCTGGAAATGGAGACCATTTCCTGAGATCAGTGCAAGGAGGCCATCTTAGTAAGTTTTATCCTGCAACAACAGAATACCTGAGACTGAGTAGTTTATAAACAACAGAGATTTATTTCTTACAGTTCTGGGGGCTGAGAAGTCCAAGATTAGGTGGCCTCCATCTGGCGACAGTCTTTGTGCTGGATCATCCCACAGTGGATGGCAGGAGGGCAAGGGAGGGTGAAAGAGGGCAAGAAATCAAACTCTCAGCCTCAAGCTCTTTTTATAATCAGCACTAATCCATTCTGAAGAATGGAGCCCTCACAACCCAAACACCTCCCATTAGGCCCCATCTTCCAACACTGTTGCACTGAGGATTCGATTTCCAGCACATGTGTTCTGGGCAACACATTCCAACTACAGGAGAGGTCGAACCCAGGCAGCATTTGACCATCTCCACAAGCTGAGGCGGTGGAAGTGGGAGTACAGGGAGTATGAGATGGCTGAAATTCACGCAGAGCACCAGAGGTGGAAATAACACAGAAAGGGCTGCACAGGGTCCCTCCTGAGTCTTCATCTGATCCTGTGAGTACTTATCAGCACTTGCATGAAAGGAAGCTACCCTCCTCCAAAGAATTAGAGAAAAAATCCCTAGAGCGCAAACAGGCCAGGAATATAGCGTTTTCACCAGCCACAGTGGATAAGCCTCATAGTTAGAAGAATGTCAGAGTGCTCCAGAAGACATTTAGGGTCTTAAAAGTGGGCAAAATTAGCCCTAGACTAAAGGCTGCCTTGATAGCATCTAACAAAGATTAAAAACAAACCTTGAAAGGAACAAATGGCTCCCAAGTTATTTAACCGTGTTGCAGGAAAAAAATCTCAAGAATACTTACAGAATATAAAAATGTCTAGCACACAAGAAAATAAATATCATAATATATGGTATAAAAGAAGCAATGGCATGCAGAGAAACAGTAAAATAAAATGTATGATGAAAGCATCAGTCAATAGAAACAGAACAAAAAATAACACAGGTGATAGCATTAAGAGACAAGGACCCTAAAACAGTTATTACAACTACATAACTATGTCTAAGAAAGTAGAGAAAAAATTGAGCATGTTGAGATATAGAAGTTATAAAATAATCAAACTTCTAGAAATGAAAATTACAATGCTTGAGATTTTTAAAAAATAAAACAAAACACTTTGTGAGATTAACAGCAGATTAGAAACTGCAGAGAGAAAAGATAAGTGAATTTGAAGACCTAGTAATAGAAACTATTCAAAAAGGAAATACAGAAAAGAAAAAAACTGAAAAAATTGAACAGAGCATCATTGAGCTGTGGTACAGATTCTAGTTTGCTAACAAATGTGTATTGTAGTCCACAAAAGAGAAGAGAGAAAGGGAGAATAGAAACAATATTGGAAGAATTAAGAGCTAAAAACATTTCTAAATTTGATGAAAACTTTAACCCAGAGAACCAGTGAACCCACTACAAAAAAAAAAAAAAAAGAAGAAAACATTATCAAGGTACGTCATAATTAAATTGCTCAAAAACAATGATAAGGAGAAAATCTCAAAAGTACCCTGTTAAAAAAAAAAAAGACATTACATATAGAAAAACAATGATAGCAATAGCTGCAGATCTCTCATTGGAATCAATGTAAGCCAGAAAGAAGTGGAGCAAAATATTTAAAGAACTGAAAGAAAAAAAAAAACAACTGTGGATAAAAATCTTATGCCCAGCAAAAGTTCTTTCTAAAGAAAGGGGAAATAAAAAGAGAGGGGTGAAAAGGACATACAAACATTAAAAGCAGCAGAGCAATATTACAAGAAGTATTAAAGGAAATTATTCAGCCAAAGTAACATGAGACGGGATGAAAACCTGGATCTACACAAAGAAAAAACGAACAGCAGAAATGGTAAATATGTTGGTAATATAAGGGGTTTCTTTTCTAAATTTCTGACCACTTTGAAATGTAATTGGCAGTTTATATTTTAAAATAACAACCATGTGGTTTATAACCTGTAGAGGCTGAATATGTAATAATAGCAGCAAAAAGGCTAGGAGGTGGTTCGTTCTTAAACTATAATGTGAAGTGGTGTAATATTACTTGAAGGTAAACCGTGATAGGTTAAAAATGTATACTATCAACATTAACGCATCACTAGAGAAACAAAACATTCAACTTTTGCCGAAGTGCCAAGGCAATTCAGTAAGGAAAAGATAATCTATCAACAAATGATGCTGTAACAATTGGATAGCCATATGCAAGAAAATGAACCCCGACATTTACCCGAGAGCATGTGCAAACACTAACCGAAACTATATCATAAATCTAAAGTGTAAGAGCTAAAACTATAAAACTTCAAGAGGAAAGCATAGAAGAAAATCATAGTGATCTTTGATTTGTTAAGATTTCTTAAATAGGACACAGAAATTTCCTACTATAAAAGAAAAGCATCGAATTGTATTTAATCAAAATATAAAGCTTTTGCTTTTCAAAAGACACTCAAATGAAAAGGCAAGCCACAAACTTGGCAGTTTTTTTTATGAAACATATATCCAGAAAAGGACTCATATCTAGAATATATAAATAATTATCATATCTCTGTAAGAAAAACAAACTAATTTTTAAATGGACAAAAGACTTAAATAAGATATGTGGATAGCAAATACTGACATTAAAGATGCCCAACATCATTAATCATTAGGGAATTAAAACTACAAGGAGATGGGGCGAGGAGGCTCATACCTGTAATCCTTGTGCTTCGGGATGCTGGAGCCAGAGGATCACTTGAGGCCAGGAGTTTGAGACCAGCCTGGGCAACATAGTGAGATTGTGTCTTTAATTTTTTTTTAATTAGTTGAACATGGTGATTAGTGCCTGTAATCTGAGCTACTTCAGAGGTTGATGTGGGAGAATCACTTAAGACCAGGAGATAGAGGCTGCAGTGAACTCAGATGGAGCCACTGCCCTCCAGTGTGGTTGACAGAGTGTGACCCTGTCTCAAATAAAATAAAATAAAAAATAAAACTATAAGGAGATACCACTACACACACACGCTAAAATGAAAAAGACCGATTAACCAAGTATCAGAAAAAATGTAGAACAGATAGAGCTGTCATAGACTGCTGGTAGGAACCTGAAAAGGTGCAGTCTCTTTGGAAAGCAGTTTGGGAATTTCTCAAAAAGTTACACTCACACCTCCAAATGACCCACCATTCTACTACTAGGTGTTTAGCCAACAGAGATGAAAGCACACAGAACTGCACACAAATGTTGGGAACACGTTGAGCCACTTTATTTGCAATAGCCCCAAACTAGAAACTATCCAAATATCCATCAGCAGGTGAATAGTAAACTGACTGTGGTATATCTACACAGCAGAATGCTACCCAGCAAAAAAGCAATGAGCGGTAGTACACGTGCATCGTGGACAGGTATCAAATTAATTATGTGGAGTGGAAGAAGACAGACCAAAAATGTACATAATGTAATGGTTCCATTTACATAAAATTCTAGAAAATCTGTAATAACAAATAGAAGATTGAGTGGCTCTCTGGAGTACCCAGCAGGGAAAGCAGGAAGGGATTATAAAGATGCCCCAGGAAACTTTGAGGGATGATAACTTCTAAGTTAACTAACTTCGTTGTGATGACTGGTTGATTTGAGTTCGTATGCATCTGCTAACATGTTATCAAGTTGTACACTTAAAATATATGCAGTTTATTGTATGTCAATTACATCTCAACAAAGCTGGGATTTTTTTTTAAAGGTAGAAAGAGAAACTGAAATACTAGACAAGAAGGAGGTAACAGCATGAGTTATGCATTCTAGGCGTAACATTCTTCTAAGGAAGATGAAAATGGTTCAAAAATAAAATGAGTTCCTAAGAAGAGAGCCAATAAGATTAGACATGTAAATGCTTTTCCTGTGGCAAGCTTTGCTCTTAGAGGTATTCCTGAGCTCACTCATTGCATGTTCTCAACAACCTCCTGGGGGAGCGACTGTACTGTCCTCATTTTATCGACAAGGACACAGGCCCAAAGAAGTGAAGGAACTTGCCCAAGGTCACACAGCTAGAAAGAGGTTGAGTCCGGAAGATGAACCCAAGCAATTTGGCTGAGTGGCCTGGGCTCCTGTTCCTGCCACTCCCTTCTGTCCCTTGTGCCTTGTCCAGGGAGCTGAAAACAGCTGCAGTTCTATTCACAGCCCTAACGCCACAGCTGGGGTCTCTGGGAAGCTCTGTGGTTTTGGCCCCCTATGAGAGCTGTAGTACCTGTTCCTTCTTTCTCTTCCCCAGCCTCCTCCTATTCCCATGGCACCCCTTTGGAACATCTTAGAGTTTCAGAACTTCCCAGGACCTTCAAGAGCAGTTTCATGCCACCATGCCTGCTTGCAACCCTCCTCCAATACAGATGCCCTGTTTTGCCAGCCAAGCCAGCACCTCACCTCAGGCTCCGCTCATCTGTGAAGTCTTGACTGACTCAAGTCCCCATCCCCAAGCAGAATTGGCCCTGTCCTCCTCTGCTCCCATTCTATGCCTCGTAGAGACTCTGAACCTGGCCGCAGTTCAAGGGCAGGAAAGCCTGGCTGTGGAGGATGCCAGATTCTGGGAAAGGCACCAAAAAGTCATAGTAAATAATGTGGGACAGGGGAGGCTGATCAGAGCTTAGCTTGCAAATAAAATTTAAAATTGTGAAACAGGCCAGGCATGGTGGCTTGCACCTGTAATCCTCACACTTTGGGAGGCCGAGTCGGGGAGATCATTTGAGGTCAGCAGTTTAAGACCAACTTGACCAACATGGTAAAACCCCATCTCTACTAAAACTGAAAAAAAAAAAAATTAGTTGGGCATAGTGGCAGGCAGGCACCTCTAGTCCTAGCTACTCAGGAGGCTGAGGCAGAATTGCTTGAACTTGGGAGGCAGAGGCTGCAGTAAGTTGAGATCACGCCACTGGGTGACAGAGCAAGACTCTGTCTCAATAAATAGATAGATAAATAAATAAATAAAATAACATTGTGAAACAGTTTATTTTACATTTCACAACGTTTAGTCCTATGATACCAATGGACTGGCTCCTGGGACCGGTCAAGATGAGATGAGAGTTGGTCCTTCTGGAGATCCTGACAAATTGTACAACACCAGGATGCGTCAAGTCAAGGGCATCATTTTTTACAGCATTCGAGGAGTTCATCAATGCTCCCAGGAGCTTCTCTCAAGTTTGGATACGCAAATCCCTCCTCTTGAAGTGCCTGTGCTGTCCTGATTGAGTGGATCTGCTCTTCATCAAATGTTCTCGGAGTTAATCCCACCAGATCCTCATGTGTCTCCAGTTCCGCTTGTGGCAGAAGAAATTCTTGAAAAACACTGTGGCAGGTAGAATAATGGTCTCAAAGATGTCCACATCATAATTCTTGGAGTCTATGAACATGTCACCTTACCTGATAAAGGGGACTTTGTGGATGTGATGACGTTAAAGACCTTGAGATGGGGGAACTCTCCTGGACAGTCTGGGTGGGCCCAAAGTCATCACAAGGGTCCTCATAAGAGGGAAGCAAGAGGGTCAAAGTCACAAAAAGCATACGTGATGAAGGAACCACAGGTTGGAGTGATGCATTTTGAGGATGGAAGAAAGGGCCATGACCCCATGGAACACAGGAGGCCCCTAGAAGAAGGAAAAGGCGAGGAAATGAAATCTCCCCTAGGAAGAACACTGTCTTTCCCATACCTTCATTTTAGCCTCAGGGAGACCCATTTCTGATTTCTGACCTCCGGAACTGTAAGGTAATAGCTTTGTGTTCTTCTTCTTCTTTTTTTTTTTTTTTTTTTTTTGAGACAGAGTTTCGCTCTTTTTGCCCAGGCTGGAGTGCAATGGTGCGATTTCGGCTCACCGCAACCTCCGCCTCCCAGGTTCAAGCGATTCTCCTGCCTCAGCCTCCCGAATAGCTGGGATTACAGGCATGTGCCACCACCCCGGCTAATTTTGTATTTTTAGTAGAGACGGGGTTTCTCCATGTTGGTCAGGCTGGTCTTGAACTCCCGACCTCAGGTGATCCACCTGCCTCGGCCTCCCAAAGTGCTGGAATTACAAGCGTGAGCCACTGCGCCCGGCGTTGTGTTCTTCAAGTCACTAAGTTTGTGTTCATTTGTCACAGCAGCAGTAGGAATCAAATGCAACCATTTTTATTCACTTTGAGGAAATTGTGTATCTTTGCAAACTTTGAAATTTGTTTTGCAGTCATAGTGGGAGCTGGATGCATGGTTGATGTTCTGTGTCTGCCCCTCCAATCATCCCACCCAGGCCCTCACTCTCCTATAAATGTCACATAGCCAAGTCCTCTCTGGGAACTGCCCTCTGCAGAAGACAGCAGCCTCACCCAAGGTTATACCCGCTCCACTGGGGCAGCCTGCATTGAATGAACAGTCAATCTCAGGGGACAGAGCCTGGCCTTGATTTGGAAAGTTTCAGCTCATCCCAGCTTCAGAGCTCCACGTGGTGCTCAGTGGTGGCTGCATCACAGTTCAGCTTCTCCCCTGTCCATGTTGCTCCTCTCTCTCCCTCCTGGGCATTGCTGCCCAGAGCACTCTCCAGGAATTTTCTGCATGCCCATCAGCTCTTAGACATGTTTCTTGGGATACTCCATGTAAGACAGCAAACATTTAGATTGTGTTGCTTACAGTCAGAGGAGTCAGATGGCCTCAGACTGGTCTGCCTTGAGCAGAGACACGGTTTGTGGTTTTCACAAGATGATTGGTGGAGGTGAGCAGAAAAGGCCGTTTGCTGGGGATGACAGTATATGTAGTCCATTCACTTGTGAGTCTCTTCCTGTTACAAAGACCTGTGTTTTTTCCTTTGCTGCACAGTACCTGCCAGGACTTGGATAATGAACCCCCATGTAAAGGGACTGTGTAAACTTGTCTTTCTGTGTCTGCACATCCCCTCCAGACAAGCCCAGCCCAATAGCCTGCTGAATACCACTAAGTGATCCTCATCAATGCCAAATAAACCAGAGAATCATCATGATGAACCCTGACCCCTCACCCCAAATCATGACATAGAGTAAAATGTTTTGTGCCGCTAAGTTTGAGGCTGTTTGTTACGCAGCAGTGGATACCTGGAACAGTCATTTGGACTGACCTTTGGACAGTCATTTGGAGAAGTGACATCATATTAAATGATTAGCAAGTACCACTGCAGGAACTAGTGGGGGTGGAGGGAGCACCTCCAGATTGGAAGGGCAAAAAGAAAAAGTTTTGAGACTGTACTAAGTGCCAAGCCTCAGGCAAGAGCTTCCACCTCTGCTATCTCCAAGAGTCTTACAGTCCTTGGCTGAGGTGGGAAGGCCTCTCCCCATTCTACAGAGAGGCAGATGAATGCCTGGAGAAAGGTAAGGTGACTTGCTCAAAGTCACACCACTAGTTCCTTGCATTCAACTATTTACCAATTAATTAATTAATTCAACAAGTATCTCGTGTCTGCTATAAGGCAAGCTCCATGCGAGTTCCTGGGGAAGCATCATGAAGAAAGAAAGGGTAGAGTTGGTAACAGGAATTGGGAGTGCACGCGGGAGAGAGGGCTGCAGATGCAAGTTGTGTGGTCAGAGTGAACTTCTCCAGGAGGGAACACTTAAGCCAGTATGGAAGAGGGTAACGGTGGGAACTTGCGGTCTAAGGAAGCTTCCTCCACAGCTCTGGGGCTCAGGTCTACAGCCTGCAGGGCATAGACACTCCTGAGCTTTCCAGTATAGAAACCTGCACCGCCTTCAACTGTGCTGGGCACTGCCTGGGCCCTCCATTGGAGGCAGGGCGGAGCAGGCAACGTGGCACCAGATAATGATGCCTCTGTGTCGCCCACACTGGCCACACCAGCTGCAAGAGCCATCCGGTGGCTCCAAGTTAATTGCTCCAGAGCACAAGGGGCTGTATAATTTGGATCAAAGGGCCCCTCTCTTGAAGTCTTAATTGTGGCACTTCACGCTGCCCTGGGGCGAGCTGAGCCACAGCAGCACTGCCTCTGGGGTGGTGCCTCTGGTCTCAGCTTTGCCACTTGCCACTGTGTGTTGTCAACATTTCCTGGCCTCAGTTTCTTTGCCTATAAAATGGAAGTGAAAAACTCCTCCTTCCCACTACCCCCTACCATAGGAGAGGATGAAGTCAGGAAGTTGGTATGCAAATAATGCCATAAATACCTCTTGAATCCTAAGTCCTACTTACACTGGACAAATTGCTGTTCTTTGAACTCACTCTAGTTATTGATCCATCCATCCATTCATTCAGCATTGCCTGTGTGCCCGTTTTGTGCCAGGCATGGGTTCTGGGGTTACAGAGGTGACTAAGACACCGTCACTGACCTCTACGAGCTGACTGTCTGGAGAGGAGACAGGCAAGGGTTGAGCAGAGAACCACAATCCTGCTGGGGAAGGGGTCTTTGGGCTGGGCTTTGAAGCTTGCACAGGAGTCTGCCCCTTTATGGGAGGACATCCAAGCACAGGAAACTGCACGTGCAGAGAGGCAAGGCGTGATGCAGTGTGTCAGTGGGGAATACTCACTGGACAGTGGAGGCAAGGGCTTTACAGGCCAGCAGGGGAGTCTGGACTTGAGAGCCATAGAAGGGTTTTAAGCAAGGGAGAGATATGATCGGCTTTATCTAGGGGGAAGGATCTCTGGTAGCAATGTACAGGCCAAAGAGTAAGAGGCTGGGGACAAAGAGATCAGAAAGGAGGCAGTTGCAATGACTTAAATGAGACTTCATTCCTACACTCCATGAATACTTTTTGAACACCTACTGTAAGCCAAGCACTGCACGGGCTCTGGGAAAATGGGAGACAGTGCTTTCACTCTAATGAGGAAGAAGACAGTAAACATAAATATGTCAGGAAGTGTCAGATGCTGACAAGAGCTCCAGAGAAAACTCAAGCAGACGTGAAAGAGTCTATGGGGTAGGCAGTCCCTTAGCATCCCTGCTCCGTGCCTTCTGCTTCCTCTTCCTGGACTTCAGGGGCTGGAAAGCTAAAAACTACATTTCCCAGACTTCCTTGCAGTTCTGGATCCAAGACAAATTCGGTTCCACCAAATAGATGCATCTGGAGCCCTGGAAAGCACAAACAGGGCGAGGTCTTCTTTCCAGTGCTTCGGGCTCCTTTTTGTTGGCAGCCAGGGCACATTTCTGCCGCAGTCGACGTTCCAGTGGAGTGTGCTTCCTGCAGGTTCCTAGAGGGTGAGGGGCAGTTTTAGCAGTGGTTGCAACCTCCTGATTTCCTCTCCCTGATCCCTGATTATAGCCATAGCTATGGTCCTTTTCTGTTGAGATCTAACCTCCTATATAAAGGGTGCAAAAATGGATTCTTGATTGGTTTTTGACATGTATACATAAATCCAAGTAACCACTCCATCATCTAGCTATAAAGCATCTCCATCTGCCCAGTGCCCTGGGCCCCCTAAGCTCCACAGTGGAAGTGGTGACCTTCTGGTTTCCCATCTTACCATGGTGGAAACCTTAGTAGCCACCCTGGCCAGTCACTCCCAGGAGGTTCAGCCTCCAGCTCCTCCTTAGCCTTCCCAAGAGGTTTGCAAGCACCTCATCCCCTGTTAAGTCTCTGAGAAAACAGAAGGGGCCTTGGGAGTTGGTGTTGCCGGATGTAGCACACAGAGGTTTGGACTGATGCCTCCTAATAAGTTGTGTGCTTCTGGGTCGGCAGGAGGTAGAGAGGGGATGGGGCATTTGGTGGTGCACAGAACAGAGGAGGTAGAAGCATGACTGCTCCCTGTGCAGTTTCTTTGGCCAGAAATGCCCTCGCCACTACTGCCTTGTGGGTAGGTGAGTGGGTGCCACCTTCAAAGCTCAGATGCCACCCCTTCCAGAGGCCCCTCTGACCCACCACGTAGATAGATCAGCACCTCTGCACCTGTGAATCTGGGCCAAGCAGTGCTTTGTTGTATTTAAATGTAATTGTGCATTGTACACATCTTTAGGACAGTGCGTCCTGGCAGGGACAAAGGGCAGGGATGCTGTTCTTCCTTTGTGCTCCATTGATCACCACCGTACCTGGAGTATCAGTCATCTCAGCTTGACCGTGAGTTACAGGTTCTCAGGGACTTCATATCTTAGTTATCTGGGTCCCTGCGGACCAGCACAGGTCTCATCCTTCTCCATTGCCAGAGAGAATATCAGGAGCCATGTGGCCCAGGCAGGGGGCAGCCTCTGCTACCCAGAGCCATAGGCACTGCAGGGAAGCAGAGTGAGGAGCAGGACCTCAGGTGATCCACGTGGCCGGTGCTGCTGCCCAGGGCTGTCTTCTACATGCTCCAGGCTTTCTTGTGCGTGGCCCAGGTGTGGGGTTTCAGGAGGGCTAGGGCTGGGCTGGCAACGGCTTTGCCATGCTGTGGGTGCTCACTGACAGTGAGTGTTTAGCTTTATGTTCCTGGGGAGTCAGATGGCCTCAGTTCAAATCCCAGCTCTGCTACCTGCCAGCTTCAGGGCCTCATGTGAGTCTCTCAACCTTCTGTGTCTCCGTTTTCTCATTTCTGAAAGTTGGGACAGCTTCTCATAGGGTTTGCCACAGGTCTGGTTCTTTGGGAAACAGATTCTGTGATTCATGCGCCCAAGATTTTAGTGGTACATCTGAAGGAACAAGGAAAGCAGGGCTCAACAGCATGCCAGAGGTGACAAGAGTCAGGAGGGGCCGCTCTGCAGAAGGAGCACATCCAGCCCCTTGGGGTTGACTTGGGGCCACTCCTCCTTCCTGCCTTGGCCAAGAGGGCTCGTTAGTTGAAGTCAAATATGGCAGGGGACTCAGGAGCGAGCCTTTGCCACCAACGCTTTCTGCAACACAGAGCTGTGTCCCTCCTGAACCGTGTCATCTGCCATAGCCTTGCTGTGAGAATCCAGTTACTGTTTCTCTGTGTTGGTGAGGCCAGCAGTCACAGCTCTTCTGGTGAGAAATGTTACTATATTTGTGGGGAGCGGCATTCGGGACAGCTCGTGCAAACACAGGCTAACCAGCCCTACAGGTGAGGGAGGGGCAGGAGGCAGAGATCATGGGTGAAAACAATCTGTTCCCAAATTCTGGATGGGCCCTAATTGCAAACGAAGAGCCCGTCAGTGTGGTGGGTCCCAGGAGGCAACGCCAGGGAGAGAGCTGGTGACTGGAGTTGTCTTGGTTCTGTCCATGTTTCCCAAATAAATAAGTTGTGCACCATGCAAATTCCCACTTACAAACAAAAAACAAACAAACAAACAAAACTTGATTTTCCTGTGGAACATAAACTATAGCTTAGCATTTCTTGGCAGTCAGTGGTTTCCAGAATCTCATGCAGGTTAAAAATAAAAATGCAAAGCATTGTGATAATCCCTTCTGTTCTCGTGGCTCTTTCCACTTTGTCAAGTATTTTCCCAGTCATCTCGCCCCACAGACCCCACCACAATCTTTCCAGGCTGGAGGTTTTATTCCTAATGATAGATGAGAAAACTGAGGCACCCAAGGCCACAGAAAGGGAAGTGAGATCCCCAGACTCAGGCCAGACCTGCTTGGCTCCACATGGAGGAACCTTCTTCTCGACCACTTGTCTTCTTGTTAATGTGTTAGGTGAGATCAGGAAAAATACTAACTATCACATCACGAATGTGTTCAAAGCCAACTGGTGTTCCCAGTAGGGTTGGAATTGATGTCCTCGTCCTTCCAGTCTAAACCTGGGAGACATTTTCCTGTCTATGTCTTACTTGGTGTTACCAGTCAGGGTCCAATGGGAAAGAGTATTTTCAAGTGTTTAATAATGAGACTGTTTATAAGGGCTGGGCAGTATTTGCAAGGGGATGAGTGTGGAGCTCATCCTAAGCTACAGCCCCATTTTGGGGCCAGGGTCCAAGAACTCAGGAGACAGAGTCACTATCCTGGAGGAGGGAGAGAAGGGGCCTGTGAGCTCAGTGCGGGAGACTGGGTCCTCTTCCCACTGACCAAGACTGTATGACCTGCAAGATTGGACCAAGGTCACGGGCTCATGGACTGCTGGGCTCAGGGCAGCTGGGTGTTGAACAAATGAAGGGCTTACCAGGATTCAGGTCTCCAGAAATGGCAGCTTAGAGAAAGGTCTCTCCTCCAGGTGGAATCCAGCACAGAATGTTACCTGGGGCCTGTGGCCATCACTCCCAGGCATTCGTGGGGGCCCTGGTCTGATCACCTCCTTGCAGAGCTGTTAGCCTATCTCACAGTCTGCCCCGCCACTTGCTAGCTATAGCGGTATCACCATACACCTGTTACTCCACGACTTTAAGCCCCAGGTTCTAATCTATAGCAACAGACTGGGTGCCTGGGGTTGTTAATTTGTGAATGCAAGATGAACCCAGAGTGTGCTCATAAAGTAATCTTCTGAGGAAGAAATGCCATGAAGGGAAATGGTGGCATGATGTCATGGAACTGAGCCACACACAGATACAATATCACATAATTCCTGTTGCCTCTTCCAGGAAGTCTCCCCAGACTGGTGCCACCCTCCGTCTGGAATGAGAATCTCCTTTGGGCTCCCACATTCCTCGTGCCTCTATCATAACATGTATGAGTCCACACCTCTGGGCTCCTTGTTGGCCATTCCTCGAGACTGTGAGCTCTTTGAGAACAGGAACCTTGTCCTTTTCTCCCCTATAACCTCAGATCTAGCATATTTCCTGGCACATAGGAGGTGCTATAGACAATGTTTGTATGCTCTCAACATTCATCTGTTGAAATCTTGTCTCCATTGTGATGGTATTAGGAGACGGGGTCTTTGGGATTGGGTCATAAGGGTGGAACCCATATGAATGGGATTAGTGCCCTTATTAAAGAGAACCCAGAGAAGTCCCTCCCTTTTCTGCCATGTGAGGTTACAGCAAGAAGAACGGCCATCTATGGGCCAGGAAGTGGGCCCTCACCAGACACCAAACCTGCAGGCACCTTGATCTTGGACTTCCCAGGCCCCTGAACTGTAAAAAATAAATTTTTATTGCATAAGCTGCTCATGTTATGGTATTTTGTTACAGCAGACCAAACTGACCAAGACAGAAGGCCTATCCCTCGTCAAATAATTGTTGAATGAATGAATGAATAAATGAATGAATGAACGAATGTATCCTTCAATAATGCTGTGAGGCAGATGGAATAGACAGTATTGACCCATCTTATAGAAAGGGAAACAGATTCTGAGAGTAGAAGTGACTCACCCAAGGACACAGTTGCAAGTCTGTAGTTGACCTTGCATTAGAAAGTTTCAAGGGTTTTGTAAGATGATAAATCCTGGTCTTGTCTTATGTCTAGCTGTCTTCTAAGAGCACAGCCCTGACCCTAGAGAATTCCTTCTGTTCTGCAAAAAGCCAGTGGAGGCCCAGGGGCCTGAAATAGGCCAGGGGAGCAAGAAAGGGCTGTTTCTCACTCAGAAAATAATGGCACCCAAATCCCTGTTCACCTTATTTAATGCTCCAAATTTTCTAAGAGGCCTAATTGAACATTCCTCCGTGGAACCCTCTGGGTGGAACAATTAACCGGCCTCTTAGTAGCGAGTAGCTCCCTGGGCAGGCCCCAGATTTATGTCTCCTGGGGAGGCAGCCTATTAGCTGTGGCCATAAATCTCAGGGCCCTGGCTGGCAAGGTGGATTTTAATAAAATCATAGGGGACAGAGCCAGGCTGGGGCAGCAGATTTCCGGGGGGAGAGCCAACATTTGCCTGTAATTAATCGGGACGCCTTTGAGCTCTGGGGAAATGCCCAGGATTTTAATGAAAATTCAGGAGCTGGAATCAGTGACCAGTTGGCAGCCACATCAGTGTCCCAGCTGGGACTGGGGATGCAAGGAACCTGGGGGAGCTGGGGCCACCCCTGACAAGGGGTCTTGACATGGGGTGTTATTCAGTGGAACTGGTACAATTATCCTGCTTGTTTAACTATTAGAATACTTTCATACTCGTTGGTAAATTGTTTCCTCAACCCCCTACGGGCCTCCCACTTTCTAGGGACCCTTGCACAGGAATCCCTGGGCCTCCTCATAATCCCGAAACAAAAGGGCAGATACCTGACCCAGCAAGGGGCTTCCTGATCCTTCAGCCTTCTTGGTCAGTGCTCAGGGCCTGAACTTGGCTGTTCTATTAGCCAGGTCTGCACATGTTAAGGTGCCCTAGGCGCTCACCCAGGTGACTTTCTTTTCATCTCTCTTCTCTCTACATTCTCCTGCCCATCTATATCTCCAGTTCGTACCCTCTCTTGAGCTGCAGATTCATATCCTCAACCACTTCCTTGACGTTTCCTCTGGAAATCACGGGCATCACCTCTTCAACACATCCAAAACCAAACAGCTCCTCCCCAAACTTGTTCCTCCCTCCTCCCTGGGCCCTCCATCCTGACCTTAATAAACACCACCATGTTTGCTTCATTTGCTCTTTCAGGCCAAAATCTCGGGGGTATTCTTGGATGCCTCCCTCCATTTCCTCATCCCTCAACAAGTCTTGCCAGTTCTTCCCCCAAAGATCATGTCACCCAGTTCCTTCCTGTTCCTAGCCACCATTGGATGCTGCCTGGGCAACTGCCATCAACTCCTACTTTGTGTCCTTGCTTCCATTCTTGCCTCCCTGTCTTCTCATCCACAAAGTGGACCAGGAGAGCTCAAATGCTGCTCCCAAGAAAGACTTCCCCAAACATGCTAGCATTGCGATAATAAGCGCTGAGGCTTCCAGGTGCTTCACATGCTCTTTGTTCAACGATCTGGACAACACTGTGACAACATGTGCTATTGTCATCCCCATTTTTCAAATGAGGTACAGAGATGTTAAATAATTTGCTTGAGGCCACCCAAATGGCTGGTTTCAAAGGCTGTGCCACTCTCCAAGGAGACCTCACCATCCCAGCCTCTTCCTGCCCCAACTCTTGTCCCAAGTGTCCCCTGTCTGCTGTTTATTTCCCTCTAAACACACCTATCTGTTTGCTCTCTGACCCCCAAAGCCTGTGGTTTCCTGGAGGTGGGATGTTCAGTCTTGTTCACCAGTTCCTGGCACACAGTGGGTGAGCCATAAAGATGTGTTAACTTGAACCCATTTTGTTGTCAGTGGATAGTAGGTGGGAAATGATTTTGGAAACCATGTAGCCCCCACATGGGTCCCAGATTGGCCAAAAGGTTTTTCCTCTTTGGGAAGGGATCAGCTCTCATGCTACATGGAGCAAGTCCCTGGAATCCCACCCTGGGACTGGACATATTCTCTTGTTACTTCTTATTAGGGGAGGCAGGGGAGCAAGATGCATGCTGTGAAGGGTAATATTGAGGATTTGCTGAGAGGGTAGATCCTGTGTTAAGTATTCACATCACTCAAGGAAAAGGACAGAGGAAGAGAGGGAGGGAGAGAAAAAAAGGAGGGAAGGGAGGGAGATAAGGAAGAAAGAAAGAATGAATGAAGGAAAAGAGAATGAAAGAAGGGAGAGAAGAAGAGAGAGTGAAGAGAGGGAGTCAGAAAAGTTCTTAAGGTGGGAAGTGACCTTAGAAATCATCTAATCATTCCTTCATCCAACTATATTGTCAAAATCGGTGAACCTGAGACCCTGGGGAGTAAGTGACTTGCCCAGTGTCATGTAAGTTCCTGGTTAAACTACGACTACTTTGGAGCCAGCTCTCCTGTCTCAAAGTCCAGGGTACCTTGTACGTAGCAAAGAGTTCTTCTTATACTCAGATAACACTAAAACTCAACGGCTGGCTTTTTTCTCTATCCCTCGAGAGCTGGTTAAGTGTATCTGGATAAACCAGGCTATGTTCTGGGGAAGGTGCTTCAGAGAGGAAGATGAAAACTGTAATCAAGACTAGTCTAAAATCCATATAACATAGGCCACAGCCTGGATGGTGGAACTTCAGGGTCATAGTAGAGCTTTTTACTGTGACTGAAAACGTCTCCATGGTGTTGTATCCTCACAATTCCTTATCCAGGACAAGGCTTTTTATTCCACAAAATTTGATCTGTTTATTTGTAAATGCCCTTGGTAGGCAAAATATACCTGAAAAGTTGCACTGGGCTTAAATGCCTGTTACAAGGTGCCTTCTTGAGAATAGCTCATGATAGAAATAGTAGAGAGTCAGTTGAGAGATGGGGATCACAGGGAAGTAAGCAAAGAGTTCAGGATGAAAAATTAGAGGAGATAAGGCAAATGCCACAATTTCACAATTAAGAAGCTCTTGCTCTAATGTATACACCTAAAAATCAGTCACAAAGAGACAGCACAAAGTAGTTTCTCAACAGAAAAGCCTGAGGTTGAATGTACACCAAGTTTGACGTGAACAAAGAAGCAGTGATCTAAACAATGCCAGGAGGAAAAAAAAATGATTTTTATAAAAGCTTTAATTATCTAGACATTTTAGACAAATAAAATTGCTCATTGTTATTCAAAAGCAAAAACAAAAGAATCACAACCAATAAATGACTCCTATTTGTTTAACAGCTTTGTTTATGGAGTATATCCAGCAGACCTAAATCCAGTATACAGTGTACAGATTCCAGACTTAAATCTCCAGAGGGCAGAGGAGACATCTCAAGCATCTGGGGTCTTCTGTGCCTGGGAATTGGTGGCACCAGGCAAGTGATTATGGCAAGCAATCATTCCCTGCAGAGAAGAGCTTTTACTACAGTCTAACAGAAAGTTCTCCCAAGAATCTCTTGTTGCTCTCTCACCACTCGTAGTCAACCAAGTAATGGAAGTTCTAGTCAGGGTAGTCAGGCAAGAGAAAGAAATAAAAGGTATTCAAATAGGAAGAGAGGAAGTCAAGTTGTCTCTGTTTGCAGACAGCATGATTTTATACTTAGAAAACCCCATCATCTCAGCCCAAAAACTTCTTGAAATGATAAGCAATTTCGGCAAAGTCTCAGGATACAAAATCAACGTGCAAAAATCTCAAGCATTCCTTTACACCAACAATAGGCACGCAGAGAGCCAAATCATGAGTGAACTCCCATTCAAAATCACTACAAATAGAATAAAATAACTAGGGATGGAGCTAACAAGGGATGTGAAGGACCTCTTCAAGGAGAACTACAAACCACTACTCAAGGAAATAAGAGAGGACACACAAACAAATGGAAAAACATTCCATCCTCATGGATAGGAAGAATCAATACTGTGAAAATGGCCATACTGCCCAAAGTAATTTATAGATTCAATGCTATTCCCATCAAACTACCATTGACATTCTTCACAGAATTAGAAAAATCTATTTTAAATTTCATATGGAATCAAAGAAGACCTCGTACAGCCAAGACAATCCTAAGCAAAATGGACAAAGCTGGAGGCATCACACTTCCTGACTTCAAACTATACTGTAAGGCTACAGTAACCAAAAGAGCATAGTACTGGTACCAAAACAGACATATAGACCAATGGAGCAGAACAGAAACCTCAAAAATTACTCCACACATCTGCAACCATCTGATCTTCGACAAACCTGACAAAAACATGCAATGGGGAAAGGATTTCCTCAGTAAATGGTGCTGGGAAAAGTGGTTAGCCATGTGCAGAAAACTGAAACTGGACCCCTTCTTTACCCCTTATACAAAAATTAACTCACAATGGATTAAAGACTTAAATGTAAAACCCCAAACCATAAAAACCTAGGCAATACTATTCAGTATTGAACAGACATGGGCAAAGACTTCATGATGAAAATGATAAAAACAATTGCAACAAAAGCCAAAATTGACAAATAGGTTCTAACTAAACTAAAAAGCTTCTGCACAACAAAGGAAACTATCATCAGAGTGGACAGGAAACCTACAGAATGGGAGAAAATTTTTGCAATCTACCCATCTGATAAAGGTCTAATATCCAGAATTTACAAGAAACTCAGACAAATTTACAGGAAAAAAACAATCAACCACATCAAAAGTGGGCAAAGGATATGGACAGACACTTCTCAAAAGAAGACATTTACATGGCCAACAAAGATGAAAAAAAGCTCAACATCATTGATTATTAGAGAAATGCAAATCAAAACCACAATTGAGATACCATCTCATGCCAGTCAGAATGACGATTATTAAAAAGTCAGGAAATAATAGATGCCGGTGAGGCTGTGGAGAAATAGGAATGCTTTTACACTGTTGCTGGGAATGTGGTTCAACCATTGTGGAAGACAGTGTGGCAATTTCTCAAGGACCTAGAACCAGAAATACCATTTGAACTAGCAATGTAATTACTGGGTATACCCAAAGGAATATAAATCATTCTTCTATAAAGACACATGCACACATATGTTTATTATAGCACTATTTACAATAGCAAAGTCATGGAACCAACTCAAATCCCCATCAATGATAGACTGTATAAAGAAAATATTGTACATATACACCATGGAATACTATGCAGCCATAAAAAAAATGAGATCATGTCCTTTGCAGGGACATGGATGAAACTGGAAGCCATCATCCTCAGCAAACTAACACAGGAACAGAAAACCAAACACCACATGTTCTCACTCACAAGTGGGAGTTGAACATTGAGAACACCTGGACACAGGGGACCAACACCCACCAGGGCCTATGGAGGGGTGGGGGTGAGGAGAAGGAACTTAGAAGATGGGTCAATAGGTGCAGCAAACCACCATGGCACACATATACCTATGTGACAAACCTGCACGTTCTGCACATGTATCCTGTTTTTGGTTTTTAGAAGAAATAAAGGTGAAAAAAGTCTCTTGTTGAGCCCCTGAGCTGCAAGACTGACAATCCCTAGAGATGAGCTGGAAAGATTTGCCTTTCCATCCTTGCTAACCCCCTGACCTCAGTTTCTTCATCTATAAAATGGGAGTAAAGTTCCCCACCTCCAGGCTTACTTGTGAAGATAAAATGGTTGAGGAGTAGAAGATGTTTCATCTATCTGTCTTGGGGGGTACAGAGGTGGAGCACACTGATGTTGGTCCATCTTGCTTGGAAACAGTGGGTCTGAAAGGTAACAGGTCTTTCAACTTGGGGACAGAGAAATGCCTTTTATGTCTGTGTATGGAGTCTAAAGAAGGCATTTAAACCTGAGCAGTTGGGAACATTCAGATACCTCTAAGTGAAAGAATAGCAGGGATTCGGGTGGGATGGCTGGTATGAGTGGACAACCATTTTCAAAGCAATTCTGAACTCCTCTGGGTTCTGAAAGACCCTGCCCACGCTCAGGGACCTGACAGATCATCTAAAGTAGTCAGATACTCTCAGCTCTGCCTCTGAAGAAACTGAGGCCCAAATAGGGTGAGCAGTTTTCCTGAGGCCATCTGGGCAGGCCAAAGTATATTTGTGCAATTGTGTTGCTATAAAGAAATACCTGAGACTGGGTAACTTATAAAGAAAAGAGATTTATTTGGTTCACGGTTCTGCATGCTGTAAATGAAGCATAGTGCCTCAGCATCTGCTTCTGGTGAGGGCCTCAATAAGCTTCCAACCACAGCACAAGATAAAGGGGAGCCAGCGTGTCACATGGCAAGAGAGCGAGCAAGAGAGAGATGCCAGGCTCTCTGAAAGAACCAGCTCTCACATGAACTAATAGAGTGAGAACTCATTACCATGGTCATATGGTTTGACTCTATGTCCCCACCCAAACCTCATCTTGAATTGTAGTTCCCATAATCCCCATGTGTTGTGAGAGGGATCTGGTGGGAGGTAATTGTATCATGGGGTCAGTTACCCTCATGCTGCTCTCATGATAGTGAGTGAGTTCTCATGGGACCTGATGGTTTTATAAGGGCTTTTCCCCCCTTTTGCTTGACACTTCTTACTGCTGTCATGTGAAGAAGGACATGTTTGCTTCCCCTTCTGCCATGACTGTAAGTTTCCTGAGGCCTCCCTAGCCATGCAAAACTGTGAGTCAATTAAACCTCTTTCCTTTATAAATTACCAAGTCTCAGGTATGTCTTTGTTAGCAGAGTGAGAATAGACTAATACACATGGGGAAGGCATTTTATGAGGGATCCACCTCCATGACTGAAACACCTCCCACCAGGCCCTGCCTCCAACACTGGGTATTACACTTCAACATGAGATTTGGAGGGAACAAATATCCAAACCATATCACCAAGTATCCTGGAATTGCCAGGGGCATAACCCTGCCATGGGATGTGGTTATAAATCAACTTGATCCCTAGTGTTGCAGTTTAAATGTCACTTCTCAGAGAAAACATCACTGACATCTCCCAAGGCAACCCTTTCTACTGTCGTCTAGTGATGCCTTGCACACTTTCTGGAGGCTGCTCCATTAAAATCTGCTTTGCCCATGAAACATCAACCTCCTCTCTACTGGTACTCACCTCTGGTCATGGGGACCTTCCAGAGTGTTGCTGTGCATATAACCACAAGTAGAATTGGACCAAGTAGGTTCTTTAATGTTATGTTTAGCCCACCCTGGATGTGACACTCTTATCTCTTGGTGTTCCTTCTCTTGAATTCCTGTGGACATGCCTGGCTCCTGCCCATCATTCTGAGAGCTGGACATTGTCTGATTCACCAGTTTCTCCTGAAACCCCTGGCATAGTTTCCTGCATATAGTAGGTGCTCATGGAACAGTGGCTGCAAAATGGTGGGGTGTGAAGGAGACCCAGTTTTACATCTTGACCTCTACAGGTCTCTCAGTCTCCTTCTTCTGCAAAATGGAGAACATATTCCTCAGGAATGTGCATGGATTACATAAGATGTTTTGATAGGGCTTAGCAGAGTGAATGGTACATAGTAAATTCCAGCTGCATCAGTCCTCCCAATGCCCTACTGGGTAATTTGTCATTAAACACAGTGCCCAGTGTCTCCCTGCACCGCCCACATCCCCTCAGCCTCCCTCCTTCTGTGATGACCTCATGGCTCTGCACCCTCCACCCCACCACAGCAACCACTCTCTTTGCCTCCAAAGAGATGGCCATGTTGACTACATCCAGGCCTGTGTTCACACTGGGACCCTTGCCTATAGTGTTCTCCTCACTCTCCAATCACTGAAGACCTTTGATGCTTAAATGATGCTGTCTCTAGGAAACCTTGCGTGCCTGCTGCTACAGGTAGATTCAGCCACTCACAACAGTGGAGTGTAGGGGACCTGACCTTCCCCACAGGTAGATCTGGATATTCTCTCATTCACATCCCACTGACCTGTGCCTCCATTGTCTGTGTGTCTGTCTGTTGGGGCCCATGTCTGCTTAATCATTGTGTCTCTAGGTCTCAGCACAAGCTGGGCACATAAGTGGGCCTTGGGTGGTCTTTCAAAGATCTAAAGGACAGAGAGACAAGCCCATGAGTTGGTGTTCCATTTGATACACCCCTAGGTCAAACAGTTTCATTAAAAAGTAGTGACACCTCACCGTCTCCCAAGTTTGCCAACTTAGCTCCCTGCTGGGGTCTCTTTCCTCCTCAAACCCAACAGAAGCCCCCACCCCATCAGCAATGAAGAATCAGGCCTTTACCAGCTGCGGGAGCTGCGTAACAGTAAAGCAGCATAATTATATCTTAATAATTGTTTTGCAGCATAGGATTTATAATTACTAAATGTGTGATAACTGCTCCTTAAATGCCCATGCTCTTTAAAAAACCTAATTTATAATTTAAAAAGCTGACACTTCTTGAAGCACTTTATTTTATCTTGTCGGGAGTAATGGAAGAGTAAGTTATTGAAAACCTTTATTTTTCATTAGCCTTAAATTCAACGACAATTAATGTGCCCAATTTGATTATAAACTGCACAAATTAAACAATAAAGAGCTGTCTAATGAGAAATTAATTATGAGGAAGGGAAGGGGAGCGGGGCTGGATAAAAGCAATAACTTACGGCCCGTGGCAGCATGTGTCAGGTTTTAAAGGAGATGAAGGGCCCTCTCCTCAATGTGTGTCTTTGCTGATAGGACCCATCACAGATCAGTTGATCCAGAAACCATAACAGGCTAGTAATTGAAACTGCCAAAATCAATAGTGCTGACAGCCTTAATTAAATTAAATATGGCTGTGATGGGCTCCCAGAGCCTGGCGTCGGCGGGCCACTTGACCCTCCGGCTGAGCACGCCTGATGGAGTGCAGCCACCGCGTGATGGATCTGACCCCAGGGGACAGTTGGCGACCAGGCTCCTGCAGACAGAGGCTCCAAAAGGAGTGAGGCACTGCCTGCCCCCTGCTGCCTGGTCAGCCCGGTGGCTGAGGAAGACTCCGACATGGAGCTTCCCCTTCAAAGTGTTGGCTCTGTTCTGTCGAGAGTCAGGAAGTCTGTGTCCTGTGGCACCTAATTTGGGAGTGCAGAGGAACCCCATGCATTAGAGAAGTGGGAGCAGGAGAGGAAAAGACAATGCACCAGTGAATCGCTCCTTGACAAATGTGACTGTTTACCATGCCCTTGGATGAGAAGCATTTGTTTTTCACGACAGCCCTGGTGGGAGAAACTAGTCAGATAGGCCAGCCTCATTTGCCTCTTCTGTAGAATGGGTACATGTGCTGAGAGAGTTGCAGGAGTTGGATACATGAATTGCACAGCCTGGGATGCAGAGCCCTGCATGGGGTAAACAGCCTATGAGTGGATAAGGAGCAAATGAACATGTTGCTGCGACTGCCACTGCCATAGATTGTCATCCCATTTTGCAACAAACAAGCAGGGGCCCGGAGAGGGAATGTGAGTCCTTCAGACTACACACTCAGAACCTCTGACCCAGAGCCAGGGTTCTTTCTTCGTCAATATGATGCCACCCAAGCATGAAGCATGTTTAGTTTTGACAGACACTTTTTCCCCACGCAGAATCCTGTCCTGTGAGAAAAGCTATGGGGATTTTCAACTCCATTTAACAGATGAGCAAACTGAGCAACTAGGCAACTTGACCAAGATCACTCTGTTGGTGAGTGCCAGAACCAGGGCTACAACCCAGCAATCCACTAGAATGAGGCCCAAAACCGAAGCCAAGGACTGACAGAGGGACTCCAGACCCTTGGCTGGGAGGCCCAAGGAACCACTTGGCACTACTGAGCTGCTGGAATCTGGGACCTAACCTCTTCCCCTAGAAGCCTGATTTTTTTTTTTAAAAAAAGGTCTATTTGCTAAGAAGACAAAGTACAAACCCAATAGCAGCTCTCGAAGTTTTGTTTCTGTGGTTGTTCCTATAATTCTTTTTTTTCTCTGCCAAAAAATCATCAGGTTAATTTTTTAAAAACACATGGAAAGGTCTAGGACACACACTTCCCCCTCCTGCCATTCCTGTGAATTTGGGGATTAATACATGGGGTTGCTTAGATACCTTGGAGCAAGAAACCCCAGCACAAGGTAGTAGAAAGAACTCTGGAGTTTTCACAGAAAGCCTTTGTTGGATTCAAATCCTAACTCCATTGTTTATTAGCTGTGTGACCCTGGATGTATCACCCAACCTCTCTGCTTTCTTTCCCTACATCTGCCCATGGGGACAAGACCTCCCTTCCTCTCGGAACTGATGTGTTATTGAAGCAGTGATGCCCAAGAAAGGGCTTTGCAAATGAGAGAATCTGATGTAAATGGCATCTTCTCTGTTCATGATCAGGCACTGGTATTCCACTTGCTTTAGCCACAGGTTGAGTGAAGGAAAAAAAAAATGCACATGATCATGTTCTGAGATAATGTTCTTTCCTTACAAAAAAAGAAATCAACGACTACAAAAAAACTGGCCTCATAAACATTGGTTTTCACCATAGGAAGCTGAACAAATAAATATCTTCACAGTTTGTTCGACTGTCGGCAGGCTTGAGCTGACTTCTTAAATGACATAAAATAGGCGGCTCGAGTTCCCCAATGTTTATGTCAGCACTAACAAACTGTCCCTTCATTACAGGCCTGCCGGAGATCAGAGGCCCAGATTATTGAAGGAGACGCCTTTGAGATGCCCAAGCGGTTGCTGTGACAACTCTGCTGGAGGGCGGGAGGCAGCGAGGGCAGGCGGCTGACTGTTGGCTGTGGACAGGCTCCAGGCGTGCCAGGCCAGAGTGGGGATAATCCCACCCCAGGCTGCTTAGCTGAGGGTTCTCTGCACATTAAGCACCTTAACTCGCTGCCCTGCTGCACCCCAGCCACGGAGGCCTTGGTGAAGGTGGAATCTTAGAGAACAGCTGGGAAGCCAACAGGTCAAGCAGTTTGATGACTGTTTCCTTAAAGCTGATGAAAAAGCAATGTGGATAATATTTCCTAACAATAATGGCCAGCAGTTAGTGTTCACTGCCAGGCCCCTGCACAGTACCAAGAGCTCAGGTTTTACATCAGCATGACGTATGTGGAATCCCTGGCCAGCTCTGTGACCTTGAGCAAAGTCACTCAACCTCTTTGAATCTCAGGCTCTAGTGTTGAGCATGGACACAATAATACCTTCCACCTTGTAGGTTTGCCATGCAGCCCTGGAGCACTCCTGTGCCAAGCCCCATAGAAAGCTCAAGCATGGGGGCTCCGGGACTGCACTATTGGGGTTCAAACTCCAGCTCTGTCACTCTCGGGCTGTATGACCTTGAGCCAGTCACCTAATCTCTTGAGCCTCAGTTTCCTCATCTGCAAAATAGAGATACCAGCACCTGATATGGTTTGGCTGTGTGTCTCCACCCCAACCTCATGTGGAATTGTAATTCCCAATGTTGGAGGAGGCGCCCAGTGGGAGGTGATTGAATCATAGAGGCAGACTTCCCTTTTGCTGTTCTTGTCGTAATAAGTGAGTTATCATGAGATCTGCTTGTTTAAGTGTGTAGCACTTCCCCCTCTGCTCTCTCTCCTGCTCCACCTTGTGAAGATGTACCTGCATCCTCTTCACCTTCCATCATGATTGTAAGTTTCCTGAGGCTTCCCCAGCCATGCTTCCTACACAGCATGTAGAACTGTTAGTCAATTCAATCTCTTTTCTTCATAAATCACTCAGTCTCAGGTACTTCCTTATGGCAATATGAGAATGGACTAATACAGAAAATTGGTGCTGGAAGTGGGGTGTTGCTATAAAGATACCTGAAAACGTGGAAGCAGCTTTGAAACTGCATAAAGGGGAGAGGTTGGAACAGTGTAGAGGGCTCAGAAGAAGAAAAGAAGGTGAGGGAAAGTTTGGAACTTCCTAGAGACTTGTTAAATTGTTGTGACCAAAATGCTGATAGTAATATGGAGAGTGAAGTCCAGACTGAGGTGGTCTCAGATAGAGACAAGGAACTTATTGGGAACTGGAGCAAAGGTCACTTTTGTTATGTGCTAGCAAAGAGGTTGAAGGCATTGTGGCCTTGCCCTAGAGATCTGTGGAACTTTAAACTTGAGCGAGATGACTTGGGGAATATGGCAGAAAGAATTTCTAAGCAGCAAAGTGTTCAAGACATGGCCTGGTTGCTTCTAACAGTGTATGGTCATATGTGTGAGCAAAGAGATAATCTGAAACTGGAAACTATACTTAAAAGGAATACAGAGCATAAAAGTTTAGAAAATTTGCAGCCTGACCATGTGGTATAAAAGAAAAACTCATTTTCTGTTGGAGGAATTCAAGTTGGCTACAGAAATTTTCATAACTAAAGAGGAACTGCATGTTACTAGCCGAGACAGTGGGGAAAATGCCTCGAAGACATTTCAGAGACCTTCATGGCAGCCTCTGTCATCACAGGCCTGGAGGCCCAGGAGGAAAGAATGGTTTTTGCGGGCCTGGTCCACAAAAACCTGTGCAACCTCCTCAGGACACTGCTTCCTGTGTCCAGCCACTCCAGCTCCAGCTGTGGCTAAAAGGGCCCCAGATATATCTCAAGTGGCTGCTCCAGGGGTGTAAGCTGTAAGAAGACTTGGTGTTAAGCCTGCAGGTATACAGAAGGCAAGAGTTGAGGCTTGAGAGTCTCCACCTTAAGATTTCAGAGAAAAAAACGCCATGAGATCCAGGCAGAAGCCTGCTGCAGGGTAGAGCCCTCATGGAGAACATCTACTAGTGCAGTTCAGAGGAAGAAATGTGGGGTTGGAGCCCCCACACAAAGTCCCTACTGGGACACTGCCTAGTGGAGCTGTGAGAAGAGGGCCACTGTCCTCCAGACCCCAGAATGATAGGCCCACTGACAGCTTGCACCATGTGCCTGGAAAAGCCACAGGCACTCAACACCTCCCCATGAGAGCAGCCTTGGGGGATGTGCCCTGTGGAGTCACAGAGGTGGAGATCCCCCAGGCCCTGGGAGCCCACCTCTCACATCAGTGTGACCTGGATGTGAGAGAATGGAGTCAAAAAAGATTATTTTGGAGGTTTAATATTTAATTACTGCCCTGCTGGGAAGTATTAGTATTTAATATTTAATATTTATTTTTATTTAATATTCAATTTCTCCCCTGTTTGAGGCCTATAGTCTCTTTGTTTTGGCTGATTTCTCCCTTTTGGAATGGGTGAATTTACTCAATGCCTGTACCCCCGTTATATTAATATCTTGGAAGTAGCTAACTTGTTTTTGACTTTACAGGCTCATAGGCAGAAGGGACTTGCTTTGTCTCAGAAGAGACTTAGGACTTGAACTTTTGAGTTAATGCTGGAATGAGTTAAGACTTTGGGGGACTGTTGGGAAGGCATGATTGTGTTTTGAAATGTGAGAAGAACATCAGGTTTGGGAGGGGCAAGGATCAGTTTGGCTTTGTGTCCTCACCCAAATCTCATGTCGAATTGTAATCCTCAGCATCGGAAGAAGGGCCCAGTGGAGGTGATTGGGTCATTGAGGTAGACTTGCCCCTTGCTGTTCTTGTGATCATGGGTTTTCGTGACATCTGGTTGTTTAAAAGTGTAGAGCACCTCTCCCTTTGCTCTCTCTCTCCTGCTCCATGATGTGAAGATGTGCCTGCTTCCTCTTTGCCTTCTGCCATGATTTTAAGTTTCCTGAGGCCTCCCCAGCCATGCTTCATGTACAACCTGCAGAACTGTGAGTCAATTACACCTCTTTTCTTTATAAATTACCCAGTCTCAGGTATTTCTTTAGAGCAATGCGAGAATGTACTACTACAGAAAATACACTCAACTCAAATGAAAAGGTAAAGTACTGATGTAGTTAATAAACATTTACCATGATTCGATCTTCTCAGAACTATCAGACAAGGAGGGTTTTGATGCTCAAAATCTATGCATGAAGACTCTGAGGCTCCAGGAGGTTGGGTGCCCGCTCCAGGGCCCACACCTTCTGACCGAAATCTCATCACTGGAATTGACATTCCAGACAGCCTGAGGCCGAAACCTGTGTGCTTTCCACTGTGAGCCACAGTGACTGCTATGGGAAATAATACATCACACACATGTGTACATGCGCACACACACACTCTGCTATATGTCATGAATTGTTGGTGAAACTATGAGTCCACTGGGCACAAATTACAACAGGGATAGATAAAATACCTTCTTCAAAACAGAGCCTTCCACTGGAGAACTGAGCTAGCTGACCCTGTCAGAACTGGTCCCACGCTGCTCTGGCCCTGTGGCTTCTCTAGACTTGCAGAATGATAGGGGTAGATGTAGTTCACTCCCACCATCTGGAGCTGTGTGAACTGCAGTAAGGGAATGCAGAATGTCAGGTTAACTCAATCAGGTGGAGGACTATTAACTGAGGTGGGTTTACTGAGGTCATCTGAAAATCTCTCAGCTGACTCATTCACTGATTCATTCATTCATTCATTCATTCATTCAACATTGTTACTGGGTTCCTACTTCTTGTGGTGTTGTGCCAGGACTGGGGATGCAGGCATGTAAAACATAGTTCCTTCCCTCCAGATCAAAACCACAATGAAATATCAACTCACACAAAGGGAAGCCCATCAGACTAACAGAAGATCTCTCGGTAGAAACTCTGCAAGCCAGAAGAGAGTGGGGGCCAATATTCAACATTCTTAAAGAAAAGAATTTTCAACCCAGAATTTCATATCCAGCCAAACTAAGTTTCATAAATGAAGGAGAAATAAAATCCTTTACAGACAAGCAAATGCTTAGAGATTTTGTCACCACCAGGCCTGCCCTACAAGAGACCCTGAAGGAAGCACTAAACATGGAAAGGAACAACCAGTACCAGCCATTGCAAAAACATGCCAAAATGTAAAGACCATCGATGCTAGGAAGAAACTGCATCAACTAACGAGCAAAATAACCAGCTAATATTACAATGACAGGATCAAGTTCACACATAACAATATTAACCTTAAATGTAAATGGACTAAATGCTCCAATTAAAAGACACAGACTGGCAAATTGGATAAAGAGTCAAGACCCATCAGTTTGCTGTATTCAGGAGACCCATCTCACATGCAGAGACACACATAGGCTCAAAACAAAGGGACGGAGGAAGATCTACCAAGCAAATGGAGAACAAAAAAAAAGCAGGGATTGCAATCCTAGTCTCTGATAAAACAGACTTTAAACCATCAAAGATCAAAAGAAACAAAGAAGGCCATTACATAATGGTAAAGGGATCAATTCAACGAGAAGAGCTAACTATCCTAAATATATATGCACCCAATACAGGAGCACCCAGATTCATAAAGCAAGTCCTTAGAGACTTACAAAGAGACTTAGAATCCCATACAATAATAATGGGAGACTTCAACACCCCACTGTCAACATTAGACAGATCAACGAGACAGAAAGTTAACAAGGATACCCAGGAATTGAACTCAACTCTGCACCAAGCAGACCTAATAGACATCTACAGAACTCTCTACCCCAAATCAACAGAATATACATTCTTCTCAGCAACACATCGCACTTATTCCAAAATTGGCCACATAATTGGAAGTAAAGCACTCCTTAGCAAATGTACAAGAACAGAAATTATAACAAACTGTCTCTCAGACCACAGTGCAATCAAACTAAAACTCAGGACAAAGAAACTCAATCAAAGTCGCTCAACTACATGGAAACTGAACAACCTGCTCCTGAATGACTATTGGGTACATAATGAAATGAAGGCAGAAATAAAGATGTTCTTTGAAACCAATGAGAACAAAGATACAACATACCAGAATCTCTGGGACACATTTAAAGCAGTGTGTAAAGGGAAATTTATAGCACTAAATGCCCACAAGAGAAAGCTGGAAATATCTAAAATTGACACTCTAACACTACAATTAAAAGAACTAGAGAAGCAAGAGCAAACACATTCAAAAGCTAGCAGAAGGCAAGAAATAACTAAGATCAGAGCAGAACTGAAGGAGATAGAGACACAAAAAACCCTCCAAAAAATCAATGAATCCAGGAGTTGGTTTTTTGAAAAGATCAACAAAATTTGATAGACTGCTAGCAAGACTAATAAAGAAGAAAAGAGAGAAGAATCAAATAGATGCAATAAAAAATGATAAAGGGGATATCACCATCAATCCCACAGAAATACAAACTACCCTCAGAGAATACTGTAAACACCTCTACACAAATAAACTAGAAAATCCAGAAGAAATGGATAATTTCCTGGACACTTACACTCTCCCAAGACTAAACCAGGAAAAAGTTGAATCCCTGAATAGACCAATAGCAGGCTCTGAAATTGAGGCAATAATTAATAGCCTACCAACCAAAAAAAGTCCAGGACCAGATGGATTCACAGCTGAATTCTATCAGAGGTTCAAGGAGGAGCTGGTACCATTCCTTCTGAAACTATTCCAATCAATAGAAAAAGAGGGGATCCTCCTTAACTCATTTTATGAGGCCAACATCATCCTGATACCAAAACCTGGCAGAGACATAACAAAAAAAAGAGAATTTTAGACCAATATCCCTGATGAACATCGATGCAAAAATCCTCAATAAAATACTGGCAAACTGAATCCAGCAGGACATCAAAAAGCTTATCCACCATGATCAAGTGGGCTTCATCCCTGGGATGCAAGGCTGATTCAACATACACAAATCAATAAACGTAACCCAGCATATAAACAGAACCAAAGACAAAAACCACATGATTATCTTAATAGATGCAGAAAAGATCTTTGACAAAATTCAACAGCCCTTCATGCTAAAAACTCTCAAAAATTTTGGTATTGATGGAATGTATCTCAAAATAATAAGAACTATTTATGACAAACCCACAGACAATATCATACTGAATGGGCAAAAACTGGAAGCATTCCCCTTGAAAACTGGCACAAGACAGGGATGCCCTCTCTTACCATTCCTATTCAACATAGTGTTGGAAATTCTGGCGAGGGCAATCAGGCAAGAGAAAGAAATAAAGGATATTCAGTTAGGAAAAGAAGAAGTCAAGTTGTCCCTGTTTGCAGATGACATGATTGTATATTTAGAAAACCCCATCATCTCAGCCCAAAATCTCCTTAAGCTGATAAGCAACTTCAGCAAACTCTCAGGATACAAAATTAATGTGCAAAAATCACAAGCATTCTTATACACCAGTAACAGACAAACAGAGAGCCAAATCAGGAATGAACTTCCATTCACAACTGCTTCAAAGAGAATAAAATACCTAGGAATCCAACTTACAAGGGATGTAAAGGACCTCTTCAAGGAGAACTACAAACCACTGCTCAACAAAATACAAGAGGACACAAACAAATGGAAGAAAATACCATGCTCATGGATAGGAAGAATCAATATCATGAAAATGGCCATACTGCCCAAGGTAATTTATAGATTCAATGCCATCCCCATCAAGCTACCAATGACTTTCTTCACAGAATTGGAAAAAACTGCTTTAATGTTCATGTGGAACCAAAAAAGAGCCCGCATTGCCAAGACAATCCTAAGTCAAAAGAACAAAAATGGAGGCATCACGTTACCTGACTTCAAACTATACTACAAGGCTACAGTAACCAAAACAGCATGGTACTGGTACCAAAACAGAGATATAGACCAATGGAACAGAACAGAGTCCTCAGAAATAATACCACACATCTACAACCATCTGATCTTTGACAAACCTGAGAAAAACAAGAAATGGGGAAAGGATTCCCTATTTAATAAATGGTGCTGGGAAAATTGGCTAGCCATAAGTAGAAAGCTGAAACTGGATCCTTTCCTTACTCCTTATATGAAAATTAATTCAAGATGGATTAGAGACTTAAATGTTAGACCTAATACCATAAAAACCCTAGAAGAAAACCTAGGTAATACCATTCAGGACATAGGCATGGGCAAGGACTTCATGTCTAAAACACCAAAAGCAACGGCAACAAAAGCCAAAATTGACAAATGGGATCTCATTAAACTAAAGAGCTTCTGCACAGCAAAAGAAACTACCATCAGAGTGAACAGGCAACCTACAGAATGGGAGAAAATTTTTGCAATCTACTCATCTGACAAAGGGCTAATATCCAGAACCTACAAAGAACTCAAACAAATTTACAAGAAAAAAACAAGCAACCCCATCGAAAAGTGGGCAAAGGATATGAACAGACATTTCTCAAAAAAAGACATGCATACAGCCAACAGACACATGAAAAAATGCTCATCATCGCTGGCCATCAGAGAAATGCAAATCGAAACCACAATGAGATACCATCTCACACCAGTTAGAATGGCAATCATTAAAAAGTCAGGAAACAACAGGTGCTGGAGAGGATGTGGAAAAATAGGAACACTTTTACACTGTTGGTGGGATTGTAAACTGGTTCAACCATTGTGGAAAACAGTATGGCGATTCCTCAGGGATCTAGAACTAGAAATATCATTTGACCCAGCCATCCCATTACAGGGTATATACCCAAAGGATTATAAATCATGCTGCTATAAAGACACATGCACACGTATGTTTACTGCGGCACTATTCACAATAGCAAAGACTTGGAATCAACCCAAATGTCCATCAGTGACAGACTGGATTAAGAAAATGTGGCACATATACACCATGGAATACTATGCAGCCATAAAAAAGGATGAGTTTGTGTCCTTTGTAGGGACATGGATGCAGCTGGAAACCAGCATTCTCAGCAAACTATCACAAGAACAGAAAACCAAACACTGCATGTTCTCACTCATAGGTGGGAATTGAACAATGAGATCACGTGGACTTGGGAAGGGGAACATCACACACCGGGGCCTATTATGGGGAGGGGGGAGGGGGGAAGGATGGCATTGGGAGTTATACCTGATGTAAATGATGAGTTGGTGGGTGCTGATGAGTTGATGGATGCAGCACACCAACATGGCACAAGTATACATATGTAACAAACCTGCATGTTGTGCACATGTGCCCTAGAACTTAAAGTATAATAATAATACAATAAAAATTAAAAAAAAGAAAGAAAAAGAAATATCAACTCACACCCATTAGGATGGCCACTATCAAGAAAACAGAAAATAACTGGTGGGGTTGGCGAGGATGTGGATAAATTGGAGCCCTTATGCACCTTGTGCACTGCGCTAGGAATGTAAAATGGTGCAGTCCCTGTGGAAAACAGTGTGGCAGTTCCTCATAAAGTTAAACATTAAGAAAAAGTTAAACAGAAATCCAGAAATCCCACATCTGGCTATACCAAACGAATTTAAAGCAGGGACTCAAACAGATATCTGTACACTCGTGTTCGTGTAACATTATTCACAATAACCAAAGAGTGAAAACAATCTAAGTGTTCACTGACAGATAAATAAATACAATGTAGTACACACACACACACATGAATATTACGCAGTCCTAGAAAGGAAATTCTGACACACACTACTCTATGACATGGGTGAACCTTGAGGACATCATGCTGAGTGAAATAAACCAGACACAAAGCACAAATTTGTGTGATTCCACTTATATGAGGTCCCTAGAGTACTCAAATTCATAGAGACAGAATGTAGAAGGGAGGTTTCCAGGTGCTGGGGTACAGGCAGAGAAGAGGAGTTAGGGTTTAATGGGGACAGAATTTCAGTTGGAAAAGATGAGAAAGTTCTGGAGATGGATGGTGATGGTGTT
Organism: Macaca mulatta; assembly: GCF_049350105.2. Taxonomy (NCBI): domain Eukaryota; kingdom Metazoa; phylum Chordata; class Mammalia; order Primates; family Cercopithecidae; genus Macaca; species Macaca mulatta. The sequence goes on along the minus strand of NC_133410.1, from coordinate 8,152,621 downwards.
GTACGGTAATATGAATGTACTTAGTGCCACTGAATCATACACATAACAATGGTTAAAATGGTAAACTTTATGTATGTATATTTCCCCACAATAAAAAATGTCTGGATAGGAAATAAAATATACAGTGAATAGAAATGCCAATTCTAAATATCAGGGACAGGACAGAGATCAGCTAAGCAACCCATCAGAATTTATTTCATGCCTCTTGTATGGAAAAGCAAGCAGGCTAGCTGGGACCATGAGTGAGGTGATGTATTAGTCTGTTCTCAGGCTGCTTATAATAAAGACATATCCGAGGCTGAGTAATTTATAAAGGAAGGAGGTTTAATTGACTCACAGTTCCACATGGCTAGGGAGGTCTCATAATCATGGCAGAAGGTGAATGAGGAGCAAAGTCACGTGTTATATGGTGGCAGGCAAGAGAGAGTGTGTTCAGGGGAACTCCCCTTTATAAAAACCATGAGATCCTGTGAGATTTATTCACTATCATGAGAACAGCACAGGAAACACCTGCCCCCATGATTCAATTACCTCCTACTAGGTCCCTCCCACAACACGTGGGAATTATGGGGGCTACAATTCAAGATGAGATTTGAGTGGGGACACAGCCAAACCATATCAAGTGGGATACTACCTAGGAATAGAAAAGGAGCTCCATGCCCACGCTGCTTGGGACTTGATGAAATGCAGTTGCTGGTTCAGTAAGGGGCCCTGGGTCTCTGCATGTCAGCCGGTGATGCTGCAATGCTGCTGCAGCGTGGGGCACACTGGGCATGGCCGGTGCAACTCACTCAGAGGGGCCATGTGAGGGAGGCAGCAGGACAGTGGCTTGGTATGAGATGCCCAGCATTTGAATCCCTGCCTTGCTGTTTGCACTGTTAGTTAGAGTTCTGCAGAGAAACAGAACCAATGGGAGATGATGTCTGTCTTCCTCTCTCTCTCTCTCCGTGCTCTCTCTCTCCGCTCTCTCTCTCTCTATACATCCACTCCTCTACTCACCTACCTATTCCATTTGTCCACCCACACACCCTTCACCTATGTCTGTCTGTCTGTCTGTATGTATGTATGTATGTATGTATCTATCTATCTATCTGTCTATCTATCTATCTATCTATCTATCTATCTATTCATCTATTTATCCACCCATCCATCTTCACCTGTCTTTGTATCTATCCATTCATCATACCTATATTTGTCACTCTCTCATCTTTTAATCTACCCATCCATCTATCCATCCATATCTATATTTATATCCCTCTCTCATCTATCTATTGATCCATCTGTCTACTTACCAAAACATTTATCTGCAAGCTGGAAAGACAGAGAGATTTTAAGGAATTGGCTCATGCAATGGTAGGAGCTGGTAAATCTGAAATCTGTAAGACAAGCTGGCAAGCTGAAAACTGAGAAAACAGTTGATGTCATATAGTCTTCAGTAAAAATCTGCAGGCTGGAAATTCGGGCAGGCTTTCTAGGTTGCAGTCTTGAGGAGACTTCTTTCCTTGGGAAACCACAGTCTCGAGTCTCCAGGCCTTCAACAGATTGGATGAGGGCCCACCCCTGTTATGGGAGGTCCTCTGCTTTACTCAAAGTCTGCTAATTCTCAAGGTCAACCTCATCTACAAAATACCTTCATAGCAACATCTGGACCAGTGTCTGCCCAAATAAGTGGGCACCATAGCCTAGAAAAGTTGACTGCTAAAATGAGCCATTGCCTGGCTCACTGCCTGTATGAGGTTGGCAAGCCACTGAGCTTCTCTGGGCCTCAGCACCTGCCTCTATAAAATGGGGATAATGAAGCCAGTGGTATGCAGGGGTTAGCAGGTTTCAAACCAAAAGTGAATTCGCAGTACTGAGCACAGTACTTGGCACGCAGGAATTAAGAAAGACACTTCCAGGCTCCCAGCCAGGTGTCATGAAGGGTCACGTGTCATGAGTGGTCACATGTCCCCTGTGCTCAAGGACCCCAAGACCATCTGTGAGAATCAGACTCAGGCTGACGAAGGCAGGGGGTCTTCCCTGGAGCAAGGGCAGAGTGCCTCATCGTCTCTCAGAGACAGATCCTCTGCAGGAAGAAGAAAAAAAAACAATCCCAGACACCAGAAAAAGGAGCTGCCTCTGGCCTGACCACATTTCTTCACCTTAATTGCTGCTGAGGAATAAATCTGTAGGGTGTCAGAGGGCGGCAGACACATCAGGGAGGATGAGGCCTTTGAATTCAGCCAACCCTTCAGAGATCAAAATCTAATGCCGTCTCTGCATTGCTCTGCAAGGGAATCTGCCTGTGTTTCTTGAGAAAGCCGTGTTTGTTTATAGATTTGCAATCAAAGTCCGAGGCTCTTTGCCTGGCCTGCCAGGTCCCCCATAACCTAGCCCCTGCCTGCCCCTCCAGCCCATCTCCAACCAGCGCCTCTCCTTGTCTCAGATGGAAGTCTCAGTCACACTGAGCCATTCAGCTTATACTGGCCTCCGTAGTCTCTCCAAACTTCATGTCTTCCTGGAACCTGTGAATCTGACCTTATTTGGAAATAGGGCCTTTGTAGATGTGATTAAGATGAGGTCACCCTGGATTGGAGTGAGCCATAATTCCACATAACTGGTGTCCTCATAAGAAGAGAAGAGATGCAGCCATGGGGAGAGGGCCACGTGGACGATGCGGGCAGAGACGGCAAGGATGCATCTGTAAGCACCACCTGTGTTGTTGCCAACCACCAGAAGCTGGAAGAGACAAGGAAGGCTCCTCCCATAGAGCCTTCCTAGGGAGCACAGCCCTGCTGACACCTTGATTTGGGGCATCTGGCCTCTCAAACTATGAAGGGGAACATATCTGTTGTCCTAAGGCGCCCAGTGTGTGGTTATTAACTACAGCAGCCACAGGAAGCATGTACACCGTTCATCACGGGCCGGCACAGGTCCCCACCCACCCTGCTGCATACTGGCTAGCCCCTTCCAATCCTCAGGAGAGACATCACCCTCCGGGAAGACCCCTCTGGGCCTCCAGCCTAGAGCACTTCTCTTCGTCTCAACACTGATGACAACCCTGTCGTTGCCTGTACCCCTCTGCCTCCCCACCAGACTACAAGGGTCTCCAGAATGAAGTTCCCACTGCACGCATCCTGGGTGCTCAGCACTGCCTGGCACACAGTAGCGGTCCCCTAAATGTTTGCTCTCTCCCACCGTGACCTAGAGTCTAGAGGGCAGACCTCTGCACAGTAGCTTTCTAGGGCCTGGGCTCAGTTTTGAGGCCATGACAAAAATGTTTATTTCTGGCATCGGTGGCCTGGAGGTGTAAACACATACCTGGTTGAGACACAGCCATTCCTATCTTGGACTTCAAAATAAACTCATCTCCATAATTGACAGTCCCTGCACATTACAGGCCCTTATTAAGCCTGGCAAGACCTCTGAAGGGCAGGGAAGGTCACCCCAGGGCATGAAGAGGAGGCTCCCCACTTCCTAGGCAGAGTCCTATCCCCTACGGAGGAAATCAGCTCCCCTTGCTTCTCCCTCTCCTCCTCCTCCTCTACCTTCTCTCTTCTCCCTCTCCTCTATCCTCCTCTCCTTCCCTCCTCATTCTTTTTCTCTTCTTATTCTTCTCCTCCTTCTCCCTTTCCTTCTTTCTTCTCTTCTCCTCTTTCTTCTTTTCCTCCTCTACTTCCTCCTCCTTTCCTCCTCTCCTCCTCCTCTCTCCTCTCCTTCCTTTTCTCCCTCCTCCAGCCTCTCCTGGCTTACAGGGGACCACCGTTATCTATTTACTCCCCAGGAGCTGCGCAGGCATCCTCTGCACACCCAAATCAGCCCATCACACAGCCCTGTCAATCCTTCCCTCCCCACCTCTTTTGGAGCTTCCTCCCCTCTCCATCCCCACAGCCCTTCCTGTATCACAAAACAGGGTCCCGCTTGCTCCTGCTGCTTTCTCACTCCTGATCCAGCCTCTTCATTGAGCCACAGGTGTCTCTGTCTAAGAAAACCTCATGCCTTCCCCGACATGATCCCTTCAATGACTTCCCATTGCCTTTGTGTTAAAGATCTGAGTGTTCACTCCCATTTACAAGCCCTTTGGGAAGTGGTTCCTGCCCCTATCTACATCCACCCCTCAAATCCCTAGCCATCTCTAGGTGCCGCCCTCATGTCCTCCTTCCTCTCCATCCAGAATTAGACTGCACAAAGTGCAGGTCTAAACCCCAGGCCTTTAACTGTGCTGTCCCCTCTTCCCTGCATTTTCCCTGTTGATTAAGCCCCTGCTTAGCTTTCCAGACCCAGATCAGATGTCTGCCCTTTCCTGAGTCCCTCTTACCCCAGAATTACTCATCCATCTGTGGCATTCCCAGCCACATGGAAGGCGGATGAGGGGTGCAGATCTTGCTAGCAGAGCGCCCGTGTGGGCCAGCCCCTACAGCTCATTCTAACTGCCAGTCAGACTGCATCTTCCTGGTGTGACAGGGAGAACTTGTGGTGTGGTGACAGTGAGGAGTGGCTGGCTCCAAGACCCCCAGCCTGTCCTGACTCATCAACGCCCTTCCTCATCCTCAAGGGGAATGGGAAAATAGCTGGTTTATCTTTGCATCATCAGAAGCTAGGCTAAGCCTGGAACAAAGTGTGTGAGTAAATATTAATTGGATAACTGAGAAAAATAATCAGGAAGGTAAAGAACAGACAAAAGATGAAAGAGAGTCAGCAGGGAGGATGGAGAAAGGAAAATTGAGGATGAAGCTATACTCAAAGCTCAAAGCATGCCCTAAAGGACCCATGAAGATACCCATTTTAGAGATGTGGAAACTGAGGCCCAGAGAAGTCCCAGTAAATTGCCCCAAAATAGCACGTCTGTTTGAATCTGAAACCCAAACCCATGTCTGTCTAATTCTTTCAGTTATTCGAGGTCATTGTCATGAACCTCTGCCAAGCCGGGTGCCTCTTCTCTCATTCCTGTGCAATTGAATTTTCCAGTGCTGCTTCTTATTTGCAAATACAGTTTTTATTCCTCATTATAAAAGTTGTATGTGCTCATTTTAGAGAACCAGGAAACTAGAGAAGAGTATTTAAAGCAGCATATATCATTTCTATTATTCCCATCACTCTAGGACAATCCCTGTTAAAATTTGAATAGTTTCTAGCCTTTTCTATGTGTTTATATTTGCTGTATACATGGTTAGATTAGGTTTCTAATGCCATTTTAAATTATATTTTTTTCACTTAAGACCACATCCTCAGTATTTCTCTACATCATTAGAAATTCTTTGCAAACAAAGCTTTTTAACTTTTTTATTGAGGACTTACTAAGTGTCAAGTCCTGCTCTAAATGCAGGTTTATTTTCATATTTGCTATATAAATGCACCATCATTTATTTGGCCTTTCCTCTATGGCTAGGCATTTGAGTGGCTTTGATTTTTCACTCTAGCAGTAATTCCACAATAATTTATTTTTGAGACAGGGTCTCACTGTCTCCCAGGCTTGTGATCATGGCTCACTGCAGCCTCAACCTCCTGGGCTTAGGTGATCCTCCCACCTCAGCCTCCCAAGTAGCTGGGACCACAGGCACACACCAACATGCCCGGCTAATTTTTTAAAATTTATTTTTGTAGAGATAGGGTTTCACATGTTGCCCAGGCTGGTCTTGAACTCCTGGGCTCAAGAGATCCTCGCACCTTGGCCTCCCAAATTGCTGGGATTACAGGCATGAACCACCACGCCTGGCCAACAGACTTTTATGGGCAAAAATTTCCACCCATACTTGGATAAACAATTAAGTTTTAAAAGTTAAATATTGCTATGGAGGAACTGTGTCAACCCAAAAAAATTTGTATGTTGAAGGCGTAACCCCCAATGTGACTACATTTGAAAACAGAGCTCTTAGGAGGTCATTAAGGTTAAACAGGCCACAAGGGTGGAGTCCTGATCCTATAGGACTGGTGTCTTTATAAGAAGAGGAAAGGGCCAGGCATGGTGGCTCCCGCCTGTAATCCCAGCACTTTGGGAGGCCGAGGCGGGTGGGATCACCAGGTCAGGAGATCGAGATCATCCTGGCTAACATGGTGAAACCCCATCTCTACTAAAAAATACAAAAGTGTGGCAGTGGGCGCCTGTAGTCCCAGCTACTTGGGAGGCGGAGCTTGCAGTGAGCCAAGATCGTGCCACTGCACTCCAGCCTGAGCGACAGAGCAAGACTCTGTGTCAAAAAAAAGAAAAAAAAAAAAAAGGGAAAAAAGAGGAGAAGAAGATCTAGAGGAGGAAAGGTCATGTGTGCACACAGTGAGAAGGGGGCTGTCTGCCAGCCAGGAAGAGTGCCCCACCAGGAGCCAGCCCTGCTGGCGTTTTGACCTTGGACTTCCGGCCTCCACAATGGTGGAAAAAAAAAAAAATTCTGTTGTTTAAACCCCCCAGGCTGTGGAATTTTGTCATGGCAGCCAAAGCAGGCAAAGACCAATACCATGCTCTTGACTTTGGTTATGGTGGAGGTTTCATGGGTGTTTACATTTGTCAAAAAGTGTCAAATTGTACACTTTAAACATAGATATTTTATTGTATTCTACTATATCTCAACGAAGCTGTTTTTAAAAGTTAATATCAGTGCTTAGACTGAACTACACCATATTTTATCCTGATAAGCCCCTCCTACCCATTGGAATCTATGGGGATCCCTGTCGGATTTCACACTAGCTGCTCCTCATCTGCATGGATGAAGATGGCCGGCTCTTGCCTTCAGCCACAGTGCTCAAGACTGGACTGCCCACTGGCTCTGCCACTCCCCAGCTGGGTGCCCTTAGGCGATTCCTGTCCGTCTCTGAGCCTCAGTTTCCTCATCTGTAAAATGGGGGCAATAACTTTTTCCTCTTGGATAACTAGAAGCTGAGACCTGTTAGCCACTTTGGCAGAGAGCTTGGTGTATAAGAAGTGCTTGAAGCAGTCTGCTTTTAGTGTATTAATCACAAGGAAATTGGCTCTGTCAAATGCCAAATTGAATACAAGCTGACTAAGCCTTCCACCTTCCCTGAACTCACTATCAGTTTCCTTAGTGAAAACTTAGACCTGTGTTCTCAAAGTGCAGCCATTGCATCAGAATCACTCAGGAGGCTTATTATTTATTTATTTATTTCAATAAGTTTTTGGGGAACAGGTGGTGTTTGATTACATGGATAAGTTCTTTAGCAGTAATTTCTGGATTTGGGGTTTTGAAATAACGGCATTTGCGGCAACCTGGATGGAATTGGAGACCATTATTTTAAGTGAAGTAACTCAGGAATAGAAAACCAAACATCGTATGTTCTCTCTCGTAAATGGGAGCTAAGCTATGAGGATGCAAAGGCATGAGAATGATACAATAGATCTTCGAGACTCTGGGGCAAGGGTGGGAGGGAACTGAGGGATAAAATACTACACATTAGGTACAGTGTATACTGCTTGGATGATGGGTGCACCAAAATCTCAGAAATCACTGCTAATGAACTTATCCATGTAACCAAACACCACCTGTATACATACCTGTATACCACATTTTCTTTATCCACTCATTGATTGATGGGCACTTGGGCTGGTTCCATATTTTTGCAATTGTGCTGCTACAAACATGCCTGTACAAGTGTCTTTTTCATATAATGACTTCTTTTCTTCCGAGTAGATACT